>NC_077232.1:297398498-298713752 GCF_027887165.1 Monodelphis domestica | reverse complement strand
TTTCCTTCTCCAGCTCATTTTACAGATGAGGAAACTGTGGTCAACAAGATTAAGTGACTTGCCCATAGTCACACAGCTAGTACTTCTGAGGCCAGATTTTAATTTAGGAAAATGAGTCTTTCTGACTTTAGGCCCAACACTCTATCCACTTCACCATTTACCTGTCCCATGCCATGCTAATAGAAAAAGGGAAATAAGAAAATAAGAAGGGAAAAAAGTCTACTTATATGGCCCCCCACCCACTCCCATCCCCACCAAACTGACTTTTTTTAAATTGTTTTTTCCATTTGGATAAGTTTATTTAGTCAATTTAGAACATTATTCCTTGGTTACAATAATCACATTATTTCCCTCCTCCCCTCCACCCGCTCTTCCTGCAGCACTTTTCACTGGGTATTACTTCTGTTCTTGATCAGAAACTATTTCCATGTTGTTGTTTACACTAGAATGTTCATTTAGAGTCTACAACCCCAATCATATCCCTTCGACACATATATTCAAGCAGTTGTTTTTCTTCTGTGTTTTTACTACCACTGTGTATCAGATGTAGATAGTGGTTTTCCTGGTAGGTTCATCCAAGTTGTTCAGGGTCATTGCATTGCCACTAAAAGAGAAGTCCATTACATTCTATTGTACCACAGTGTATCAGTCTCTGTGTACAAAGTTTTCCTGGTTCTGCTCCTTTCACTCTGCATCACTTCCTGGAGGTTGTTCCAGTCTCCATGGAATTCCTCCACTTTATTATTCCTTTGAGCACAATAGTATTCCATCACCAACATATACCACAATTTGTTCAGCCATTCCCCAAATGAAGGGCATCCCCTCATTTTCCAATATTTTGCCACCACAAAGAGCGCAACTATGAATATGTTTGAACATGTCTTTTTCCTTATTATCTCTTTGGGGTACAAACCCAGCAGAGCTATGGCTAGATCAAAGGGCATACAATCTTTTATCACCATTTGGGCATAGTTCCGAATTGCCCCTCACAATGTTTAAATCAATTCACAATTCTACCAGCAATGAACTAATGTCGCAACTTTGCCACATTGCCTCCAACATTCATTACTTTCTTTTGCTGTCATGTTAGCCAATCTGCTAGGTGTGAGGTGAAACCTCAGAGTTGTTTTGATTTGCATTTCTCTGATTATAAGAGATTTAGAACACTTTTTCATGTGCTTATTAATAGTTTTGATTTCTTTATCTGAAAACTGCCTATTCATGCCCCTTGCCCATTTATTAATTGGAGAATGGCTTGATTTTTTGTACAACTGGTTTAGTTGCTATTTAGATGCGCTATTCCATTGGGTATAACATGTGTTCTTGATTCGAACCCATTTCTGTGTTGTTGGTATTTGCATTGGAGTGTTCATTTAGAGTCTCTCCTCAGTCATATCCCCTCCACCCCTGTAGTCAAGCAATTGCTTTTCCTCGGTGTTTTTACTCCCACAGTTTATCCTCTGCTTGTGGATAGTGTTTTTTAGATCCCTGCAGAATGTTTAGGGACATTGCATTGACACTAATGGAGAAGTCCATTACTTTCAATT
The DNA here is from genome assembly GCF_027887165.1 of Monodelphis domestica. Taxonomy (NCBI): domain Eukaryota; kingdom Metazoa; phylum Chordata; class Mammalia; order Didelphimorphia; family Didelphidae; genus Monodelphis; species Monodelphis domestica. Next base: position 298,712,205 of record NC_077232.1, on the reverse strand, counting down.
GTACCACAGTGTATCAGTCTCTGTGTACAATGTTTTCCTGGTTCTGCTCCTCTTGCTCTGCATCACTTCCTGGAGGTTGTTCCAGTCTCCATGGAATTCCTCCACTTTATTATTCCTTTTAGCACAATAATATTCCATCACCAACATATACCACAATTTCTTCACCCATTCCCCAATTGAAGGGCATCCCCTCATTTTCCAATTTTTGGCCACCACAAAGAGCTCAGCTATGAATATTCTTGTACAAATCTTTTCCCTTATAATCTCTTTGGGATACAAACCCAGCAGTGCTATGGCTAGATCAAAGGGCAGACAGTTTTTTAGCACCCTTTGGCCATAGTTCCAAATTGCCCTCCAGAATGGTTGGATCAATTCACAACTCCACCAGGAATGAATTAGTGTCCCTACTTTACCATATCCCCTCCAGCATTCATTACTTTCCATAGCTGTCATGTTAGCCAATCTGCTAGGTGTGAGGTGATACCTCAGAGTTGTTTTGATTTGCATCTCTCTGATTATAAGAGATTTAGAACACTTTTTCATGTGCTTATTAATAGTTTTGATTTCTTTAACTGAAAATTGCCTATTCATGTCCCTTGCCCATTTATCAATTGGAGAATGGCTTGATTTTTGGTAAAACTGGTTTAGCTCTTTATAAATTTTTAGTAATTAGACCTTTGTCAGAGGTTTTGGTAATGAAGATTGTTTCCCAATTTGTTGCTTCCCTTCTAATTTTGATTGCATTAGTTTTGTTTATACAAAAACTTTTTAATTTGATGTAATCAAAATTATTGATTTTACATTTGTGATTTTTTTTTCTAGCTCTTGTTTGGTTTTAAAGTCTTTCCTTTCTCAGAGATCTGACAATGTGTTTGCCTAATTTGTTTACAATTTCCTTCTTTATATTCAAGTCATTCACCCATTCTGAGTTTATCTTAGTGTAGAGTGTGAAATGTTCATCCAAATGAAATCTCTCCAACACTGTCTTCTAATTTTCCCAGCAATTTTTATCAAATAGTGGGTTTTGGTCCCCAAAACTGGGATCTTTGGCTTTTTTATAGACTGTCTTGCTGAGGTCATTTACCCCAAGTCTATTCCACTGATCCTCCTTTCTGTCTCTTAGCCAGTATAACATTCTTTTGATAACCAATGATTTATAGTATAGTTTGAGATCTGGGACTACAAGTCCTCCTTCCTTTGCATTTTTTTTCATGATTTCCCTGGATATTGTTGATCTTTTGTTTTTCCAAATGAACTTCATTATTTTTTTTTCTAATTCAGTAAAAAAGTTTTTGGTAGTTCAATGGGTATGGCACTAAATAAGTAAATTAATTTGGGTAGGATTGTCATTTTTATTATGTTAGCTCATCCCACCCATGGGCAATCAATGTCTTTCCAATTGTATAGATCTAGTTTTAATTGTGTGGAGAGTGGTTTGTAGTTGTGTTCATATAGTTCCTATGTTTGTCTTGGCAGATAGATTCCTAAGTATTTTATATTGTCTCGGGTGACTTTAAATGGGATTTCTCTTTCTAATTCTTGCTGCTGAAATGGGTTGGAGATATATAGAAATGCTGATAACTTATGTGGGTTTATTTTGTATCCTGCAACATCGCTGAAGTTGTTGATTGTTTTGACTAGCTTTTTGTTTGATTCTCTAGGATTCTTTACGTAAACCATCATATCATCCGCAAAGAGTGATAGCTTGGTCTCCTCACTGCCAATTTTAAAACCTTCAATTTCATTTTCTTCTCGAATTGCTACAGCTAGTGTTTCCAGTACAATGTTAAATAATAGAGATGATAATGGGCATCCTTGTTTCACTCCTGATCTTATTGGGAAGGCTTCTAGTTTATCCCCATTGCAGATGATGTTTGCTGATGGTTTTAGATATATACTGTTTATTATTTTTAGGAAAGACCTTTCTATTCCTATGCTTTGAAGTATTTTCAGTAGGAAATGGGTGTTGCATTTTATCAAAGGCTTTTTCTGCATCTATTGAGATAATCATGCGATTTTTGTCAGTTTGCTTATCAATATGCTCAATTATGTGGATGGTTTTCCTAATATTGAATGATCCTTTGCATTCCTGGTATGAATCCTACCAGGTCATAGTGAATAACCCTAGTGATGACTTGCTGGAGTCTTTTTTTTAAACATTATTTTATTTGGTCATTTTCAAACATTATTCATTAAAAACAAAGATCATTTTTTTTTCTCCCCCCCCCCTTTCTCCCCACCAAACCTCCCATTGGCAATGCGTGATTCCTCTGGGTATCATATGTGTCCTCAGTGCAAACTCTTTTCCATGTTGTTGGTATTTTCATTAAGGTGTTCATTTAGAGTCTCTCCTCAATCATATCCCTTCCACCCCTGTAGTCAAGCTATTGCCTTTCCTCGGTGTTTTTACTCCCCTCGTTTGTCCTCTGCTTGAGGATAGTGTTTTTATTTTCTCCTTGATCCCAGCGGATTGTTCAGGGACATTTCATTGACACTAATGGAGAAGTCCATTACATTTGAATTTACCACAGTGTATTATTCTCTGTGTACAATGTTCTCCTGGTTCTGCTCCTTTCACTCTGCATCACTTCCTGGAGGTCGTTCCAGTTCACATGGAATTCCTCCAGTTCATTATTCCTTTGAGCACAATAGTATTCCATCACCAACACATATCACAATTTGTTCAGCCATTCCCCAAATGAAGGGCATCCCCTCATTTTCCAATATTTTGCCACCACAAAGAGCACAGCTATGAATATTCTTGTACATGACTTTTTCCTTATTATCTCTTTAGGGTACAAACACAGCAGTGCTATGGCTGGATCAAAGGGCAGGCAGTCTTTTAGCATCCTTTGGGCATTCTTCCAAATTGCCATCCAGAATGGTTGGATCAATTCACAACTCCATCAGAAATGAATTAATGTCCCAACTTTGCCACATCCCCTCCAGAATTCATTACTTTCCATAGCTGTCATGTTAGCCAATCTGCTAGGTGTGAGGTCATACCTCAGAGTTGTTTTGATTTACATCTCTCTGACTATCAGAGATTTAGAGCACTTTTTTCATGTGCTTATTAATAGTTCTGATTTCTTCAGCTGAAAACTGCCTGGTCATGTCCCTTGCCCATTTATCAAGTGGAAAATGGCTTGATTTTTTGTACAATTGATTTAGCTCTTTATAAATTAGAGTAATTAGACCTTTGTCAGAGGTTTTTGTAATAAAGATTGTTTCCCAGTTTGTTGCTTCCCTTCTGATTTTGGTTACATTGGTTTTGTTTGTACAAAAACTTTTTAATTTGATGTAGTTAAAATTATTGATTTTACATTTTGTTTTTTTTTCTAGCTCTTTCTTGGTTTTAAAGTCTTTCCCTTCCCAAAGGTCTGACATGTACACTATTCTGTGTTCACCTAGTATACTTATAGATTCCTTCTTTATGTTCAAGTCATTCACCCATTTTGAGTTTATCTTGGTGTAGGGTGTGAGGTGTTGATCCAAACCAAATCTCTCCCATACTGTCTCCCAGTTTTCCCAGCAGTTTTTGTCAAATAATGGATTTATGTCCCAAAAGCTGGGGTCTTTGGGTTTGTCATGGACTATCTTGCTGAGGTCACTTATCCCAAGTCTATTCCACTGATCCTCCTTTCTCTCTCTTAGCCAGTACCAAATTATTTTGATGACCACCGCTTTATAATATAGTTTGAAATCTGGTACTGCAAGGCCACCTTCCTTTGTATTTTTTTTTCATTATTTCCCTTGCTATTCTTGATCCTTTTTCTTCCAAATGAACTTTCTTATGTTTTTTTCTAATTCAGTAAAATTTTTTTTTGTAATTTCAATGAGCATAGCACTAAATAGATAGATAAGTTTGGGTAGGATGGTCATTTTTATTATATTGGCTCGTCCTACCCATGAGCAATTAATGGTTTTCCAATTGCTTAGGTCTAGTTTTAGTTGTGTGGACCATGTTTTGTAGTTGTGTTCACATAGTTCCTGTGTTTGTCTTAGGAGATCGATTCCTAAGTATTTTATTTTGTCTAAGGTGATTTTGAATGGGATTTCTCTTTCTAATTCCTCCTGCTGAGATGTGTTGGAAATATATAGAAATGCTGATGACTTATGTGGGTTTATTTTGTATCCTGCAACTTTGCTAAAGTTGTTGATTATTTTTGACAAGCTTTTTGGTTGATTCTCTAGGATTCTTTATATAGACCATCATATCATCTGCAAAGAGTAATAACTTGGTCTCCTCATTGCCTATTTTAATGTCTTCAATTTCTTTTTCTTCTCTAATTGCTACTGCTAGTGTTTCTAGTACAATGTTAAATAATAGAGGTGATAATGGGAATCCTTGTTGCTGGAGTCTTTCTGCTAGTATCCTATTTAAGATTTTTGCATCTATTTTCATTAAGGAGGTTGGTCTATAGTTTTCCTTCTCTGTTTTTGATCTGCCTGGCTTTGGGATCAGTATCACGTTTTTGTTTTAAAATTAATTTGGTAGAACTCTTTCTTGCCTTATTCTGTCAAATAGTTTTTATAATATTGGGATTAATTATTTTTTGAATGTTTGATAGAATTCATTTCTGAATCCATCTGGACCTGGATTTTTTTCTTAGAGAGTTTTTTGATGGCTTGTTCAATTTCTTTTTCTGATATGGGGTTGTTTAGGTAATTTATATCTTCCTCTGTTAGTCTAGGCAATTATATTTTTTTGTAACTATCCATCAATATCACCTCAATTGCCCTATTTGTTGCCATATAATTGGGTATAGTAATTTTTAATGATTGCCTTAATTTCCTCTTCATTAGAGGTGAGGTCTCCCTTTTCATATTGGATACTGTCAATTTGGTTTTCTTCTTTTCTTTTTTTAATTAGACTGACTCGTACTTTGTATATTTTATTTGTTTTTTAAAGTACCAGCTTCTAGTCTTATTTATCAAATCAATAGTTCTTTGACTTTCAATTTTATCAATTTCTCCTTTGATTTTTTGGATCTCTAATTTAGACTTCATCTGAGGATTTTTAATTTGTTTGCTTTCTAGTTTTTTTTTAATTTGCATGCACAATTCATTGTTCTCTGCTCTCCCTAATTTGTTAATATATGAACTCAAGGATATAAATTTCCCCCTGAGTACTGCCTTGGCTGCATCACATAGGTTTTGAAAGTATGTCTCATCATTGTCATTTTCTTCAATGAAGTTATTAATTGTTTCTATGATTTGTTCTTTAACTAACAGGTTTTGGAGAATTGTATTGTTTAATTTCCAATGAATTTTTTATTTACCTCTCCATGTACCCTTACTAATTATTATTTTCATTGCATTGTGATCTGAGAAGATGGCATTTATTATTTCTGCTCTTGCACTTGTTTGCAATGTTTTTATCCCCTAATACATGGTCAATTTTAGTGAATGCACCATGTGCTGCTGAAAAGAAGGTGTATTCCTTTTTGTCCCTATTTGTTTTTCTCCACATGTCTACTAACTCTAATTTTTCTATTATTTCATTAACTTCTCTTACCTCTTTCTTATTTATTTTTTGGTTTGATTTACCTAGTTCAGATAGAGCAAGATTCAGGTCTCCCACTCGTATAGTTTTTCTATCTATTTCATCCTTGAGATCCACTAGTTTTTCCTTTAGAAATCTGGATGCTATGCCATTTGGTGTATATATATCGAGTACGGATATTTCCTCATTGTCTATACTGCCTTTTATCAGGATGTAATTACCTTCCCTATCTCTTTAAACTAGATTTATTTTTACTTTGGCTTTGTCAGATATCATGATTGCAACTCCTGCCTTCTTTTTAATCAGTTGATGTCCAATAGATTTGGCTCCATTCTCTTACTTTCACCCTATGCGTATCTACCTTCCTCCTGTGTTTCTTTTGGACAGCATATGGTAGGGTTTTGGATTCTAATCCACTCTGCTATTTGCTTGCGTTTTATGGGTGAGTTCATTCTGTTCACATTCAGAGTTATGATTACTAGCTATGTATTTCCCAGCATTTTGATTTCTACTCCTTGTCCTACCTTTACTTCTTTCACTATTTCCTTCTACACCAATGTTTGTTTTTAATCAGTCCCCTTAGTTCCCACCCTTATTTACTTCCCTTTATACACCCCTCTCTTCTTATTCCCCCTCTTATTTTCCCTGTAGTCTTTCTAAACTTATCCCCCACCCTTTCCCTCCCTTGTACTTCTTCCCTCCCCAGCAGTCCATTTATTACCCTTCTACTCCCCTATAGGGCTCAAATCTATTCTCTGCCCCAATGGATTGTATTGTTCTTCCCTCTTTAGGTCAATTTCAAAGCACATAAGAGTTGAGTATTTCCTATCTCCAATCTCTTTACCCTTCCAGTGTATTGATGTTTTCCCCCTCCCACCATATGCTTCTTTGTGACATATATATTTAACCCCATTTGTTTCTTTTCCCATTTCTTTTAGTATTAACCTCTTTTTTTAGCTCTAGTTGTATATATGTATATATATACACACACACATATATGTATTTATGCATGCATATATCTATATGCCTATTTATGTCTTGTCCTTTCATCCTATACAGTTTGTCACTGTTCCTTCTAAGTGTAATTCTTCTAGCTGCCCAGGTGATAACAAAAGTTTTTAAGAGTTAATAGTGACCTCTTTTCTGATAGGGGTACATAACATTTTAACTCATTGAGTCTCTTAAAAAGGGGGGTTGTTTGTTCTGTTTTGTTTTTCTTTTTACCCTTTTTAAAAAATTACCTTTTGATGATTCTCTTGAGTTCTGTGCTTGGACATCGAATTTTCTGTTCAGGTCTGGTCTTTTCTTTATAAATTCTTGGAATTCTTCTATTTTGTTGAATGACCATACTTTTCCCTCTAAGAATATAGTCAGTTTTGCTGGGTAGTTGATTCTTGGTTGTAGACCTAATTCCCTTGATTTCTGGAATATCATATTCCATGACTTTCAGTCCTTCAGTGTGGATGCAGCCAGATCCTTTGTTATCCTCACTGTCATTCCATGGTATCTGAATGACTTCTTCTTGGTAGCCTGTAATATCTTTTCTATGGCCTGATAGTTCTTGAATTTGGCTATAACATTCCTGGGTGTTGTCAGTTGGGGATTAAGTACAGGAGGTGATCTGTGGATTCTTTCAATCTCTACTTTTCCCTCTTGTTCTAGAACATTGGGGTAGTTTTCTTGAATAATTTCCTGTAGTATGGTATCCAGTCTTTTTCTTTTGTCATGGTCTTCTGGTAGACCAATGATTCTTAAATTGCCTCTCCTTGAATGATTTTCTAAATCCTCTGTTTTGTGAATGAGATGCTTCATATTTTCCTCAATTTTTTCATTCTTTTGGTTTTGTTTTATAGTGTCCTGTTGCCTTGTGAGGTCACAATTCTAATTGTTGTATTCTGGTTCTTAAGGAGTGGATTTCATCCCTGGATTTTTGGTCATCCTTCTCTTTCTGGTCTGATCTTCTATGGAGGTCATCTTTCATCCTCTTTACCTTGTCTTTCATCTCCTTTGCCTCATTTTTTTTCTTCTTTTCCTCGTCTTTCATCTCCTTTGCCTCATTTTCCAGCTGATTGATTTGGCTTTCAAGACACTATTTTCTCGTTTTAATTCAAGTGCCTCTATTTCCAGATGGCTTATCTAGTTTTTAAGTTCTTTTCCTAATTGTCTTCAGCCTCTCTTAATTGTGTTTTGTATTGCATTTTGAGTTCTTCCAAACTCTGTATCCAATTCGCTGGGATTTCTGATTTATCGTTTGCTGATCCCTCCGCCTCTGTTCTGTTCATTGTATAGAAGCAGTCTATTGTAATTTCTTTCTTCTTTTTCTATTGTTTGCTCATATTCACCCCTTCTTTGCTCCCTGTATTTGTCTGTGATCTTGCTCCTCTCATTTTTTTGTTTTGGGGGCTTCTGTCAGTCTCCCCTCTTGGAGCTTTGGCAGAAGATCTCTCAGTGCAATGTGTCTGGCTTTTGTTTTAAGAGGATTTTCAGAGCAGTTTAAGCTTTTGCTGCTACAAATCTACCATCTTCAAATTGGCTTTTGAAAGGAAAATCCTTTATATACTCATTGCCAGGAACGGGGTTATATGCTTCCCATTCACTTGCTATATTTTGCTTCCAAATCCTCTATTTCCTAGATGACTCCATCACAAATATTTTCTACAAAAATACTAAATTTAAGTTTAGCAGACTGATACCCTATGTCCATGTTCATCCCACCACTCCATGGGCTCTTTCTTTTTAATGAACTCATTTACTGCTGAATTTCTTCCCACAAGACACTTTATTAGCATGGCCCCTTTCTTATCATGAGCAGTCTGGACATCTCTATAGTACTACTTTGTGAATATGCTTTCAGGGCTTCCCAGTCTTCCCCAAAGGGAAGTACCAGCTGGGTTTCAATTAGTGTGGATAATGAATCCCTTAAAGAGGTTGTGTATATTTTAATTTCTAGTATTGAAAATATAATTATGGAAAATGTGGTCATTGGTTCCAAGTCAATGGAAATAGGCAGTTTGAATTTGAGTAATGCAGCCACTTCAGAGGATTCATAATTTGCACTAATCAGGATCTAGCTTACTGTGTTGGGATTTAAAGTTCTGGCTCTCCCAAATCCTACATCACCTCTTTTCAGCTTCCTTCCTAAAATTAATACTAAAAAACTATAGATCCCCTTTAAGCTCTAGATCAGGATTAATTAACCATTAGCAAATTCAAACTTGCTTGGGAAAGCAGATTGTTAAATGTACATTATGAGGATTTACATCTCAGAAACCAACAAAAATGGCAAATTAGGAATTGATTTGTTATTTTGTTGATTGTCTAGATTTTAAAAAATGGAGTGAATATTAATAATTCAGATTTTACATAAAAGTATGTCCTAAGTACTATGAATCTTAAAACTACTCAGACTCTACTGTAGAAGATTTGATTAAGCTATTCCCTATTTTTAAAAATGAATATACTTAATCAGGAATGTATTGAGAACTTTTAAAATTACTACACGCTACTCAGACAGTGTATTAGGGGAAGATAAAGTTGCAAACCCCTGATTGAACAATGAAAAGTCCCTAACTCATATCTTATAGTAAAACTAAAACCTTAAGCTAGTTCTGTTTTTAGATCTAATACAAAAGGGTGCTAAGTACCTATGAAGGTTAAATTAGTACCTAAAAGTTCAAGAAACATACAAAAGGTAAGCGTAACAAAGAGGTGTGAGGTACTCAGAGGATTTAATCTAACCAGAGAAGGTGAGAACAAAAGAAGATGAGAACTAAGTATGGGCAGTCCTGGAAAAAAGTGTCTACTGTGATTGGTAGACATGAAGATTTAGGGGAGGTGACATAAGAAAAAATTTCTTTAAAAGGAAGGGGTTAGAGGAATTCAAGGGCTTATTGAATTTGAGTTGAATTGAGTTGGAGGCTGAACTCAGTTCAGGAGTTTTGAGTTCAGTGGAGAACTGAAACTCAGCCTCAAGGATTTCCCCTCAGCTTCTTGGGAACATTTTGAATTGAGTTCACAATTGAATTCAGTTTGGAGAGGATTTAAGTTTGGAGGGAAAGAACCCAACTTGGAGATGATCTTGTGGTGAGTGATAAAGACTGACTCACTCTCCTTTAATGGCCTAGGCCCTTTTTCTACTGCTTGGCTCAGTCTGAGCCAGAGCAATTCAAACTAATTCTCTCTCTCTCTCTCTCTCTCTCTCTCTCTCTCTCTCTCTCTCTCTCTCTCTCTCTCTCTCTCTCTCTCTCTCTCTTCTTCCCTTAATTCCTTCATTTATAATAATTAAAATCTCCATAAATCCCAGCTGACTTGGGTATTTTCATATTTGGGAATTTCCCATGGTGACCACTTATTTTTTATTTTAAGTCAAAACACACTAAAAATTATCCTTTACAGTTTGGCATTTACATTTTTTAACATTTACAGTACCTTTGTCAAACATTTATCAGCAACAGTCCTTTCATGGACCCCTTCAGCAGTACAGTGAAATTTATGGATTTCCCAAAATGAAGAAAATAACTCAAATGCCCAAGATTATAAAAGAAATCAATTGTATAAAATACAATTGGGAAAATACTTCACATCATGTCATGGAATCTCCTATTTTATGGCCAGTTGAGGATAATGACGTACATCCGTAAATAATGGATTTTTGCTTAATTAGGTTCTAAGTAATATATATTTTATATATACATATATTTAAATTAAATTCTCTCCTGTAGACTTTCATGATTTTCAAGAATGGGACATCAAATTATAGGATTCAGATTTAGAGACTGGGAGGAATATTTAAGAAATCAAAGGAAGAAAAATAGTCAGAAAAAAAAACAGTTAAGCAGAACTATCTGACATTGTAGTAGCATCAGAGATTCAAAGATTGAGAGTTAGAAGGGAACTTAGAAGTCATTAAGACTAAATTCTCTGCTCTATAAGATTGAGGAGGAAATTGAAATTGAAATCCAATAATGTTGAGTTGCTCAGTCATATAGGTTATATAAATCAGTTGCTCACTCTAAATCCAGGGCTCTTTTTAACTGAATAATGTCATCAGTACATGACACATTTAGCACCCATAATCCCACTCTTTTCCCATCTCTATGGAAAAGAGGAAAAGAAATTGTATGCCAAGGTAGAAGATAATCTGAGAGAGAAATGCCCTAGCATCTGAGGGGACAACAAAGTCCTACAGAAGATGGTGTTTCAGTTGAGTTTTGGGGAAAACCAATAATTCTTTTTTTAATTTTTTCTCTTTTCTTTCTTTATTTTTCTTTTAAAATATTTTTTCATGTTTCCATGTTTTTTGTTCTTTCCCTCACCTCTTCCCTCTCCCCTCCCAGAGCCAACAAGCAATTCCACTGTGTTGTACAAATGTTGTCATTTGATATCTATTTCCATATTATTCACTTTTGCCATAGAATATTTTTTAAAAGCATAAATCCCAAATCATATACCTGTATATACATGTGATAAGTGATGTAATATGTTTTACTTTTGCATTTCTACTCCCATAATTCTTTCTCTCAATGTGGATAGCATTCTTCATAAGTCCTTCAGGAGTGCCCTGGCTTGTTGCATTGCTCCTAATAGCGAAGTCCATTACACTGGATTTTTCCACAATGTTTTACTTTCTGTATACAATGTTCTTCTGGTTCTGCTCATTTCACTTTCATCAGTTAATTGAGATTCTCCCAGTATATATGGAAAGCCTCCGGATCATCAATCCTTACAGCACAATAGTATTCCATCTCCATCAGATACCACAATTTCTTCAACCATGTCCCAATCAAGGAACACCTCCAACATTTTCTAACTTTTTGCCACCACAAAGAGCACAGCTATGAATATTTTTGTAAAAGTCTTTTTTTCCTTATTATCTCTCTCTTTGGGATACAAACCCAGAAGTGGTATTGCTAGATCAAAGGGTATGTATTCTTTTAAAGTCCTTTGGGCATAATTCTAAATTGTCTTCCAGAATGACTGGATTAATTCACAACTCCACCAGCAATGCATTAGGGTCCCAATTTTGCCACAATTCCTCCAACATTTATTATTTTCCTTTATTGTCATATTGGCCAATCTGCTAGGTGTAAAGTGGTACCTCAGATTGTTTTGATTTGAATTACTCTAATTATGGGAGATTTAGAACACTTTTTCATGTTCTTATTGATAGTCTTGATTTTTTATCTGAAAATTGCCTATTCATGTCCCTTGCCCATTTGCCAATTGGGGTTTTTTGTACAATTGATTTAGCTCCTTATAAATTTGAGAAATGAGACCTTTGTCAGAGGTTTTTGTTATAAAAATCTTCCTCCCAATTTGTTGTTTCCCTTCTAGTTTTGGTTGAATTAAAAACCAATAATTCTAAGATAAAAAAAAGTAAGGAGGAAAAATATTCTAGACATGGGTACCAGTAGATGCAAATACATGGAGATGAGAAATGGGACATAGTGTATAGGGGAGAGCAAACAGGTTTGCATGCCTGGACTGTAGTGTACATGGACAGGATTTATAAAAAAGATGACTAAAAAGAGAGAGGTTTGGACTGGATTTGGAAGAACTTTAAATTCCAAACAGTGGATTTTTATATTGAACTTGGGCTTGGGGGGAGAGGAATTCAGTGGATTTTAATAAGTAGGGGGAAGGTAGTGACCCTTTTACATTTTATTTATTTATTTATTTTTAAGCCCTTACCTTCCATCTAGGAATCAATTCTGTGTATTGGTTCCAAGGCAGAAGAGTGGTATGGGCTAGGTATTGGGGGTTAAGTGACTTGCCCAGGGTCACACAGCTAGGAAATGTCTGAGGCCAAGATTTGAACCTAGTACCTCCCATCTCTAGGCCTGGCTCTCAATCCACTGAGCTATCCAGCTATCCCCCCCCTTTTACATTTTAGGAAAATCACTTTGGCATCTATGCGAACAGTGGATTGGGAAGGGGACAAATGAGGTAGAGATTCACTGGGAGGCCATTCCAACAGGATAGAAAGAATGAGAACCTGAGGGAGGTGATGACTGTGTGTGATGAAGAGAAGAGGGCATATTAGAGAGATGCTCTAGAGATTGAAAGGACAAGATCAATGATGGCATCCAGGTTTTGAGTCTAAGTGACTGAAAGGTTGGTTGTATTAGGAATCAATACAAATCTGTTTTATTCAAGGATGTCATAATCAGGGTTCTTTAAAATATCCCTTTTCATAGGCTTTTGTCCATTCAACCTGAGGGTCTTCAAAACTTGATTGCTACTGAAAACTGAAAATACTGTAATGAATGAAGGAATTATCTCTATAAATTGTCATATACTGAAAGTTCATTTGCTGAAAGCTCTAACTCTTCACTATGTCAAAAAGAATTTATAACCAATTATGCTTGCAGGTCCTATCTTTGAAGATGCTTTGGAAAAGAAACTAACCTCAGGAAACCTTCACTCATTCCCCAGCGAGAATTTCGAATTTCGTGAATCATTCTCCTGGGGCAAAGGTGACCCAAGTCTCTTTGCTTGAGGGTGCAGTAGAGGAAGGCAGCCCTCAATTTGATTGAGCATTCATTCATTCAAAAAGTATGTATGCCAGGAACCAGACACAATGGTGTGCTGGTAAATGTTTAACAACTAGCTGGGGGGGGGGTGGGTTTTGCATAACTCACTTTTAAATTTAATCTGAAGGATTAACATTTATTTTCTCTTTCACTTTCTTAAGACTCTATAATCAACAAAACAATAAATCAAGCACTCATTTATTTTTGTCACCTGTCAATAGGGGAGGAAGTGTAAAAGCTCACATTGAAAATTAAACAATCTGTCTTCTAATTGGAAGTTTAGAACTGGCTGCAGCATATCTCTGGATAGGTAAAGACAGTGCCTAGCCAGAAAACATTTGCATTCTATTGGTGGAGTACATTAAAGAGGCAAGTTAGTAAGAATCAGGTCTCTGAAAAATTATAGAAAGTAATTATCAGGAGAGAGGGATAATAATTGGAGTGATCAGGAACAGTATCATGTAGAAAATTGTATGTGAGTTATGGTTTGGAGGAAGGTGGGCTCTCTTGGGCAGAAGTGAAGAGGGGATATAATCCAGCTAAGGGTGCTTACTCTGTGTATTCATTGATAAAACAGCCCATGATTCCTTCTATTCTTTATTTTCTTCTTCATTTCCTTCACCTACAATCTCTGGCAAGACAAAGCAAGTCAAAAAGTTCAGAGCTATCCTCCATTTCTCTTTTTAATGCTTGCTTTAGGTGGAAAATCTTAAGTCTGGAAAAGACCTAAAGAAGAAGAAGCAATCTAGTCTTGATCTGTAAACAAACATTTACTGTTATGCAAGAATGATTCATCTTAAACCCCTCCAGAAGTGCCCAAGGACCAGAATGAACAAAACTACTCTTCTTTGCTCTTTGTCTAATGATGTCTCTGGGTGTGTAGGAACTAGACTATTTTCAAGGTTAAACTTTCTAATACTGTCTCTAAGAGAACATGAGAGGTTTTAGGAAAAAAGAAAAGAAGAGAAGAGAAGAGAAGAGAAGAGAAGAGAAGAGAAGAGAAGAGAAGAGAAGAGAAGAGAAGAGAAGAGAAGAGAAGAGAAGAGAAGAGAAGAGAAGAGAAGAGAAGAGAAGAGAAGAGAAGAGAAGAGAAGAGAAGAGAAGAGAAGAGAAGAGAAGAGAAGAGAAGAGAAGAGAAGAGAAGAAGAGAAAAAAAGAGAAAAAAGAAAAGGAAAGAAAAGGAAAGGAAAGGAAAGAAAAGAAAAACTATCACTGACTTTTAAAAAGTCCTTGCCTTCCTTCTTAGAATTAATACTGTGTATTGCTTTCAAGGCAGAAGAGCAGTAAGAGCTAGGCAATGAAGGTTTAGTGACTTGCCCAAGGTCACACAGTTAGGAAGTATCTGAGACTAGATTTGAACCTAGGACTTCCTATCTCTAAGTCACCTAGCTGCCTCCTCTTACTGATTTAATTTTTATTTAATTTTATTTTTTTACATTTTACATTTACAAACTCTTCAATCACTGGAAAATGGGAATAATACTTCTACTGTTTATCTCCCAAAGTTGTCCTGAGCCTAGGGCTTAGTGCAAATAGTGTCATATGTAAATAAGAGCAGTTATTTCAGTTGTGAACAAGTAAGTGAATTCAATACAGATTCATTTGCAAGGAGAAAATGCATTGATCAATAGTTGTGGCTCTTTGGAGGATTTGGTCTAATGCATTACTGTATCCAACCAGAGAGAGAAAATGACAGTCACATCAGAGTACCAAACAGTGCAGACCAGGATAGTGAAGCCTGATGAGATGCATTGTCCTATAAGATGCATTTTTCTATAAGCATAGCATTTTAGTTAGTTGTTGCCCTTTGTACTCACTGTACCAAAATGACATACCTGGTGATGTGTTTTGATTACAACTACATCAGATTTAAGTGAGGCAGAGTTGTACAAAGTCATTGACCTCACTTTCTTCCAGAGTCTTCAAAGTCCAGAGGCAAGACAAAAGTCAAGATGACTAGCAATAGCTCAGGATGCTGAGGAAGACTTCGGGTTCTTTGTTGACTAACCCAGCTCAAAGTGCTCCACAGAACCTGCTTTAGCCTCCTTCACATACATTAGAACAATTTGTTCATTGAACTAGAAACACTAGCAGTAGCAATTAGAGAAGAAAAAGAAATAGAAGGTATTAAATTGGCAATGAGGAGACCAAGCTATCGGCTATCTGCCGATGATATGATGGTCTACTTAAAGAATCCTAGAGAATCAACCAAAAAGCTAGTGGAAATAATCAATGACTTTAGCAAAGTTGCAGGATACAAAATAAACCCACATAAGTCATCAGCATTTCTATATATCTCTAACACATATCAGCAGCAGGAATTAGAAAGAGAAATTCCATTTAAAGTCACCTTAAACAATATAAAATACTTAGGAATCTATCTTTTGAGACAAACCCAGAAACATAAACACAACTACAAAACACTTTCCACACAACTAAAACTAGATCTGAGCAATTGGAAAAACATTGATTGCTCATGGATAGGATGAGCTAACATTATAAAAATGACCATTATACACAAACTAATTTACTTATTTAGTGCCATACCCATTGAACTTCCAAAAAACTTTTTTACTGAATTAGAAAAAAAAAATATAACAAAGTTCATTTGGAAGAACAAAAGATCAAGAATATCAAGGGAAAGAATGAAAAAAATGTGAAGGAAGGTGGCCTAGCAATACCAGATCTTAAATTGTACGATAAAGCAGTCGTCATTCAAACAATATGGTATTGACTAAGAGACAGGAGGGAGGATCAGTGGAATAGACTTGGGGTAAGTGACCTCAGCAAGATAGTCCATGACAAACCCAAAGACCCCAGCTTTTGGAACAAAAATCCACTATTTGACAAAAACTGCTGGGAAAACTGGGAGACAGTATGGGACAGAGTAGGTTTGGATCAACACCTCACACCCTACACCAAGATAAACTCAGAACAGGTGAATGACTTGAACATAAAGAAAGAAACTATAATTATGTGAATGCAGATGAGTATACATGTCAGACCTTTGGAAAGGGAAAGATTTTAAAACCAAGCAAGACTTAGAAAGAGTCACAAAATGTAAAATAAATAATTTTGACTACATCAAAAAAGATTTTGTATAAACAAAACCAATGTAACCAAAATCAGAAGGGAAGCAACAAACTGGGAAACAATCTTCATTACAAAAACCTCTGACAAAGGTCTAATTACTCAAATTTATAAAGAGCTAAATCAATTGTACAAAAATACAAGCCATGCTCCAATTGATAAATGGGCAAGGGACATGAATGGGCAGTTTTCAGTTAAAGAAATCAAAACTATTAATAAGCACATGAAAAAGTGCTCTAAATCTCTTATAATCAGAGAGATGCAAATCAAAACAACTCTGAGGTATCACCTCACACCTAGCAGATTGGCTAACATGACAGCAAAGGAAAGTAATGAATGCTGGAGGGGATGTGGCAAAGTTGGGACATTAATACATTGCTGGTGGAGTTGTGAATTGATCCAATGATTCTGGATGGCAATTTGGAACTATGCCCAAAGGATGCTAAAAAACTGTCTGCCCTTTGATCCAGCCATAGCACTGCTGGGTTTGTACCACAAAGAGATCATAAGGTAAAATACTCGTTCAAAAATATTTATAGTCGTGCTCTTTGTGGTGGCAAAATATTGGAAAATGAGGGGATGCCCTTCAATTGGGGAATGGCTGAACAAAGTGTGGTATATGCTGGTGATGGAATACTATTGTGCTAAAAGGAATAATAAAGTGGAGGAATTCCATGGAGACTGGAACAACCTCCAGGAAGTGATGCAGAGCAAAAGGAGTAGAACCAGGAGAACATTGTACACAGAGACTGAGACACTGTGGCACAATCGAATGTAATGGACTTCTCCATTAGTGGCAATGCAATGTCCCTGGACAAACTGGAGGGATCTATGAGGAAGAAAAACAAACAAACAACAATATGCACATGCAGAGTAAAACCTGTGGGAGTAAAAACACCGAAAAGCAACTGCTTGACTACAGGGGTCGAGGGGATATGATTGGGGATGTAGGCTCTAAATGAACATCCTAGTACAAATACCAACAACATGGAAATGGATTCTGATCAAGGACACATGCAATACCCAGTGGAATTGTGCGTCGGCTATGGGAGGGGTGGTGGTTGGGGAGGGAGGAAAAGAAAAAGATTTTTCTATCCAAGGAATAATGTTAGAAATCGACCAAATAAAAATAATGTTTAAATGAAAAGGAAAAAAAAGAACAAATTGTTCTCATCCTCACATTTGATCAAGGGAAATCTTCACATGTCTAGAGTAGACATCCCTCTAACTCATTGATGGGTTTGAGACCTATTAGTTATCCTCAACCTAGTTTAGTACATGTGCCAAGATAGTTTACCAGAGTATGACTGCTGCCCGTGCTGTAGCTTCTTAGAGCCATAGGTGAAAGCTGGGTGGCAGGTAGACACCAAAGGAATAAAAATAGTCTTAAAAGAGGCTCAACAAACTCTCACCAGAGGTCTCTGAACACCTTGAATGCCCCATGTGATATTTTACCTAAAGGGAAAGGGTATTCCATTATGCTCTGGATTTGGAGTGAGGAAGACCTGAGTTCAAAGCTGGTCCCACATATAATCTCAGTGTCCCTCAACAAATCATTTCACTTTTGTATGCCTTAATTTGCTCATCTGTAAAGTGGTTAAATGATAACATTTTAAAGTTACTTGAAGGTAGAGCTCTGGATTTGGAGTCAAGAAGACCTGGATTCAAAACTAACCTCAGATACCTACTGATACGGGCACTGTACCCCATACTCTGTATCCCTAGACAAGTCACCTCATTTTTATCTGCTTCAGTTTTCCTAGCTATAAACTGTACCTACCCCTCAAGATTATGAGGCTAAAACAAAATAATAATAGCAAAATATTAAATCACTATATAAATGCTAATTGTTATTCTTTTAGTTAATTAAGAATTCTTTTTGACTGAATCTATCAGAACTGAATGTAATCAAGGTCTGTATACCTCCTCTTTTAATCAGTGTAAACCATTGTCGAAGAGTCTTCCTTGCCTACAAATGCACTTAAATAAAAAAGGAGGTGCTATCTCCAACCTAGAAAAAGATTCAGAAGACCTAAAAGTTAAAAGAAGAGTAAAGTCAAATAGAGCCTAAGGATAACTAACAAAAGGAGAAAGGGAAAGCAAAAAGAGAAATATGTTTATTATACACTAGAATATTATTTGTTGTTTTGTTATCCAAGCATTTCTAGCCACCTAAATGTTATCTCAGTCACAAGGAGGCCAAAGAGTTAACTAGAAAAATAGAAAAAGATGCAAATGAAAAGTGAGAGCCAACCCTCCATTTCAATGTAAGGATTTTCCCAATTTGGGGCTCAGAACAATTCTTATTAATTTAATGAAAATGAAAAAGTTATATGCACATCTCTCTATAATATCTTTCTTTATCTCCATCTCTATCATCTCTATCTACATCATATTGTTGTGGGGTGTGGAGGTGAACCCCTGGGGTTTTGGAAGGATACCTTTTACAAGAATGCAAGACTCCAGAACTTAGCTTAAAAGTAAAGAGGGAGTTTTGTTAATAATGTTAAATTTTTGGCCAGCAAGACAGCATGAGTGGAACAACCTGGAGGGTTCTCCCAGAATGCCTCAATCCTGGGGGTTTTATATTCTTTTATAGCAGTGAGGACATGACTGGGGGCAAGGGGATAGGGAGGAGGTTTGCCCAAAAGCATGGGAGTGGTTCACCTGATTTGGAGGACAGATGGATGAGGTGTGTTTCTTTGTCCATCTCAAATCAATCTGACAATCAAAGGCATTTCCCTGATAATAGTTTGCTCAAGTTTCTAGGGGTTCAATGCCCATGCCAATATTATCATGTTGTCTACGTAGATTTGTGGATATAGATTTCCTCCTCAATTCTCCACATCCTGTCCTGAGCTTGTGAAAACTGGATCTTATCCATAGTTAGCACTTAAATGTATAGAGAAATATGACCTGAATAAAATTGAAACTTTAGGAGCTCTAATGACCTGATGTTTACATGCAAAAGAAACATGTGGTGCTATGTTAAGATTGGGAAAAGATTGTTTTTCTTCACATGTTGCAGCTGTTGGGTCACTATTATGTTTCCAAGGTAAGCATATTCCAAAAGAAACACCACCTTCCTTTTCTATGCATTTATATAAGGGAATAGGTTAACTGTCAAGTAGAACTGAATCCCAATAAAGTCAGTCTACATATGAGCAAACATGCCAATTCTACTATATTGTTTCTGCCTTTTAGTCTCAGACATTTGGCAATATCAATTTAACAATTTTCTATTCCCCCCGCCCCCAAAATATGGGTTTTATTGTGTTAAGTGAGTTTTTAAATTCTCAAAATGCTTGTTTTGTTTGGTTAATACCATTGAACTTTGTGCAGATTGTGAGGGGATTTGGAATAAAGTTTTTGACTAGGATGTTTTTTGTTTGGGGGATGCATTTATTTTTATTTATTTTTTATTTTTCAATTTTTTATTTAAATATTTTCCCATGGTTCCATGATTCATGTACTTTCCCTCTCTTCTTCCCTCCCCACTCCCAGAGCTGACAAGCAATTCTACCAGGTTATACATGTATTATCACTCAATAACTATTTCCATAATAATCATTTTTGTAAAACTTTTTTAAAAACCAAAACCCCACATACAATACCTATATAAAGGAGTGAAAAATCAAATGTTTTCCTTCTGCATTTCTATTCCCATAGTTCTTTTTCTCGATGTGGGTAGCATTCCTTCACATAAGTCCCTTGGGATTGTCCTGGATCATTGAATTGCTACCAGTAGCAAAGTTGATTACATATGATCATTCCACAATGTTTCAGTAACTGGGTACAATGTTCTCCTGGTTCTGCTCATTTCACTCCACATCAGTTCATGGAGGTCTTTCCAGTTCATATGGAAATCAAGAAGTTTATTGTTCCTTATAGCACAATAGCATTCCATCACCATCTTAAATCACAATTTGTTTAGCCATTACCCAATAGAGAGACACCTCTTCATTTTCCATTTCTTTTTGCCACCTCAAAGAGTGCAGCTATGAATATTTTTGTACAAGTATTTTTCCTTACTATGTCTTTGGGGTATAAATCTTGTAGTGGTGTTGCTGGATCAAAGAGTATGCATTCTTTTAAAGTCCTTTGGGCATAATTCCAAATTGCCTTTCAGAATGGTTGGGTCAATTCACCACTCCACCAACAGTGTATTAGTGTCCTGATTTTACCATGATCCCACCAACATTAATTATTTTCCTTTACCTTCATATTGGTCAATCTGCAAAGTGTGAGGTGGTAGCTTAGAATTGTTTTGATTAGCATTTCTCTAATCAGGAAGGATTTAGAACACTTTTTCATGTGATTATAGTTTTGATTTCTTCATTTGAAAACTGCCTATACATATCCTTTGACCATTTGTCAACTGGGGAATGGTTTGATTTACTGTACATTTGACATATATTTGGGAAACTAGACCCTTGTCAGAAATTTATCATAAATTTTTTTTCCAAGTTTGTTGCTTCCCTTCTAATTTTAGTTGCATTGGTTTTCTTTGTAGAAAACCTTTTTAATTTAATATAATCAAAATTATTCATTTTGCATTTTGTAATGCTCTCTATTTCTTGTTTGGCCTGGTTTTAAATGCTTTCCTTTCTCATAGATCTGACAGGTATACTATTTTATGTTCACCTAATTTATTTATGATTTCACTCTTTATATTTAGGTCATTTGCCTAGTTTGAATTTATCTTGGAAGAAGGTGTAAGATGTTTATCTAAACCTAATTTTTTCAATACTATTTTCCAATTTTCCCAGCAGTTCTTGTCAAATAGTGAGTTCTTATTTCAAAAGCTGGAATCTTTGGGTTTATAAAACACTAGCTCACTATGGTCATTTACCCTTTGTAAGAATTTAAATTTAGGTTTTAGGATAAATATGAGAATTCTAAAGTAATATTATGGTTGACAATTAAAAATATTATAGCTTAAGTCAAAATTACTTTTAGCACCTTTGTTTACAAAGAGGTGGAAAGAGTGGAAGAGTAATTGGAAAAATGTAGATAAAGAGACAGAAAGTACTTCCTAGTTACAAATGCCCTAAGTTTAATCTTAATGTCTCCAGACTACAAATGTGAATCCCAAAGTCAGAATCTAAAGTCCTAATTAGGAAGCTGAAATCTGAAGAACAAGGAGATGCTGGAGAATATGCTGAGAACCTTCAGTGCACATGAAGCTAAGACCTCCAAGAATCTCACCAGAACTCACACTGAAGGGACAGTTCCACCAAAGCTCCAATGAGCAGAGAGGGCCTTCTCACCAAAGAACCAAGGAAGGAATAATTCTACTCACCAGCTCAAGCCTATGCAGGATCCAGGGAAAGAGTCTCCTCCACCAGTCTGGCTCACCAACCCAGAGAGCGCCTGAATTTTCAAGCTGGTCTTTTTATTTTTTTTTTAATTTTTGAATTGAAATACTTTAATTAATTAATTTAGAATATTTTCCCATAGTTACATGATTCGTGTTCT
Organism: Monodelphis domestica; assembly: GCF_027887165.1. Classification (NCBI taxonomy): domain Eukaryota; kingdom Metazoa; phylum Chordata; class Mammalia; order Didelphimorphia; family Didelphidae; genus Monodelphis; species Monodelphis domestica. The sequence continues at coordinate 298,690,599 of NC_077232.1, read as the reverse complement.
TTCCTTCCCCTTCTCCCCCTCCCACCCCTATAGCCAATGATCATTTTCATTGTTTTTTTTTAAACCCTTAACTTCTGTCTTGGAACAAATTGGTTCCAAGGCAGAAGAGTGGTTAAGGACTAGGCAATGGGGGTTAAGTGACTTGCCCAGGGTCACACAGCTGGAAAGTGTCTGAGGCCACATCTGAAAGTAGGACCTCCAGTCTCTAGGTCTGGCTCTCAATCCACTGAGCTACCCAGCTGCCTCCTCCACTGGGTTTTAAATGGGTCATTCATCAAAACCTATTTCCATATTATTAATAATTGCATTAGGGTGATCGCTTAGAGTCTATATCCCCAGTCATATCCCCATAAACCCATGTGATTAAGCAATTGTTTTTCTTCCGTATTTCTACTCCCACAGTTCTTTCTCTGGATGTGAATAGCATTCTTTCTCATAATAACCTCAGAATTGTTCTGGATTACTGCATTGCTGCTAGTAGAGAAGTCCATTACATTAAATTGTACCACAGTTTATCAGTCTCTGTATAATGTTCTCCTGGTTCTGCTCCTTTCATTCTGCATCAATTCCTGGAGGTTATTCCAGTTCATCTGAAATTCCTCCAGTTCATTATTCCTTTCAGCACAATAGTATTCCATCAACAACAGATACCACAATTTGTTCAGCCATTCCCCAACCGAAGACATCCCCTCATTTTCCAATTTTTTGCCACCACAAAGAGCACGACTATAAATATTTTTGAACAAGTATTTTACCGTATGATCTCTCTGGGGTACAAACCCAGCAGTGCTATGGCTGGATCAAAGGGCAGACAGTCTTTTAGCATCCTTTGGGCATAGTTCCAAATTGCCATCCAGAATGGTTGGATCAATTCACAGCTCTTAATGTTCCAATTTTGCCACATCCCCTCCAACATTTGTTACTTTCCTTTGCTGAAATTTTAGCCAATCTGCTAAGTGTGAGTTGGTACCTCAGAGTTGTTTTGATTTGCATTTCTCTAATTATAAGAGATTTAGAACATTTTTTCATAGTTTTGATTTCTTTATCTGAAAAATTGCCTATCCATGCCCCTTGCCCATTTATCAATTGGGGAATGACTTGCTTTTTTGTACAATTGATTTAACCCCTTAAATATTTCAGTAATTAGAACTCTGTCAGAGTTTTTTGTAATAAATATTTTTTCTCCAATTGGTTGCTTCCCTTCTAATTTTGGTTGCCTTGCTTTTGTTTGTACAAACTCCTTTTAATTTAATGTAATCAAAATTATTTATTTTACATTTTGTAAATTTTTCCCAACTCTTGCTTGGTCCTAAAATCTTTCCTTTCCCAAAGTTCTGAGAAGCATACTATTCTGTGTTCATCTAATTTACTTATAGTTTCCTTCTTTATATTCAAGTTATTCACTCATTCTGAATTTATCTTGGTGTAGGATATGAGATGTTGATCTAAATCTAATCTTTCCCATACTGTCTTCTAATTTTCCCAGGAGTTTTTGTCAAATAGTGGATTTTTATCCCAAAAGCTGGGATCTTTGTGCTTGTCATAGACTTGAGGTCACTTACCCCAAGTCTATTCCACTGATCCTCCCTCCTGTCTCTTAGTCAATACCATATTGTTTGAATGACGACTGCTTTATCGTACAATTTAAGATCTGGTATTGCTAGGCCACCTTCCTTCACATTTTTTTTTCATTCTTTCCCTTGATATTCTTGATCTTTTGTTCTTCCAAATGAACTTTGTTATATTTTTTTTTCTAATTCAGTAAAAAAGTTTTTTGGAAGTTCAATGGGTATGGCACTAAATAAGTAAATTAGTTTGTGTATAATGGACATTTTTATAATGTTAGCTCATCCTATCCATGAGCAATCAATGTTTTTCCAATTGTTTAGATCTAGTTTTAGTTGTGTGGAAAGTGTTTTGTAGTTGTGTTTATGTTCCTGGGTTTGTCTCAAAAGATAGATTCCTAAGTATTTTATATTGTCTAGGGTGATTTTAAGTGGAATTTCTCTTTCTAACTCCTTCTGCCTTGGTGTGTTGGAAATATATAGAAATGCTGATGATTTATGAGGGTTTATTTTGTATCCTGCAACTTTGCTAAAGTTATTGATTATTTCTACTAGCTTTTTAGTGAATTCTCTAGAATTCTTTGAGTAGATCATCATATCATCTGCAAAGAGTGATAGCTTAGTCTCCTCATTTCCTATTTTCATACCTTCAATTTCTTTTTCTTCTCTAATTGCTACTGCTAGTGTTTCTAATACGTTGTTAAATAATGGAGATTATGGGCATCCTTGTTTCACTCCTGATCTTATTGGGAATGCTTCTAATTTATCCACATTGAGCTGCCTTTTTATTTTTATTTTACTTTATTTTTAAATTGAGTCAATTTATTTTTTGTTTTTGAAAATTTTATTTAGTCAATTTAGAACATTATTCCTTGGTTACAAGAATCAGAGCTGGCCTTTTTAAATCAGTTTTCTTGATACTGCTCCCTTTTGTTCCCCCACTTTATGGGAACTAATTGCAGTCTTTCAATTTGCCTAGCACTGCTCAGGGGGTGGGCAGTGGCCTTTGGAGTTGTCACTCACTATAGCCAGTGACTTGTGAACTGTCATACTTAGTGACTGGTAAGGTACTAAGTAGGGATACTTAATTTTTTTTTATTTGTTTAGCTAAAAATAGACAAGGGGAGAGTTAATCCTATCTTAACACCTTAGTCTATTCCATTGATCCACCCTTCAGTCCCTTAGCCAGTACCATATTGTTTTTATGGTCACTTCTGGTATCAGTAGGCTTAGGGTCTGCATTTAATCTTCTTTTTTCAAACAAGAGTTAACTATTATTAGGACATGGTCAAATAAGGAAGCTCACATTCCAAATGAAGTTAGGGAATGTGCTGGATTTGGTGGACTCGAGTTCAATTATTCCCACTGTCATTACCTCGGTCACTTTTAGGAAATCACCTAACCTCTCTAGGTCTCAATTTCCTCACTTTAAAATTAGGAGATTAGATTAGATTACCTCTATTCATTGTTATTCAGTTGTTTTTCAATCATATGTGACTCTCTGTAACCCAAATGAGGTTTTCTTGGAAAATATACTGATGTAATTTGCCATTTCCTTCTCTTATTCATTTTATAGATGACAAAACTGAAGCAAGTAGGGTTAAGTGGCTTGCCTTAGTATATATGTAAGGTCAGATTTGAACCTTTATAGTTCTTTCCATTTCTAAATCTATCATCATATGAAAATAAAACTTGATTTTCATCCATCTACTTTTCCTACTTTCTTTATTCCGTTGAGAACATCATAATTATTCTAGAAATTCATTTTCACAATGTGAAAGTTACCTTCAATTCCTCCCTCTCTCTCTCTCTTCTCCTTGTCATAGTCTATTGATTATGTTTTGCCAAGTTGCCAAGTCTTAATGATTTTACATTCCTAATATATGCCACATATCTACTTTTTTTATTTCTATTCTCATAGACACCACCTTGGTCTAGGTTCTAATTGCCCTTTTAGTAAATTATTATAATATCCTTTTAGTTGGTCTCCTTGCATCCATTCCCCTACATGCACTTTTTGAAACCATCACCCACATTTTTGATGAACTAATATTCTTTTTGTTTTGCTTTGATTTTGACTTTATTTTTTTTCAATTACATATTGAAACAATTTTTTTGTTTTCTGACATTTTGTGATGTATATTATTTTCCTTCCCCTCCTCTTCAAGGCACTATATATTCTGTTATAGGTTATACCATTGTTTTTATGCAATAGATATTTCCATGCCATGCAGAGAACACAAATCACACGTGTAATTTAAAAATTCATGAAGGCAAAGACCTGAAAGATAGCACACTTTGATCTGCAATCAGATTCCAAAAGTTCCTTCTTTTAGTTTGAATAGGTTTTTTTTTAAATTATGAGTCCCTTGGAGTTATCTTGGAACTCTAGCGAACCAAAACTCTTAAAAGAAATTCCTGACCATGTCACCCCCTTACTAAGAAGCTCCTTCTTGCTGCCCTCCTAATACACTTTTCCCCTATACCATGACATGACTAACATATAAATCTACTCTGTCCATCACATAAAACTCTCCCAATCTAGACTTAGCTATGAATGTGTTGTTCTCAGATTATTTTTCTTTAGAATCTGACATTAGATGAATTTTGGATATGCCATAAGTATCTCAAACTCAATATGTCTGAAATGGGTAATGTCCTTTCTCCAAACAAATTTGTCTATTTCTGTTATCTTCTAAATTTTGAAGCCGTTATTCAGTATTTACTCTCCCTCATATTAACTGATAGACAATCAGTTGCTAATACTAGTCAATTCAGTTGCCATTATTGTTCAGTAATTCAATTTCAGATTCTTCATTACTCCATTTACGGTTTTCTTAGCAAAGAATAGAATGGTTTGCATTTCCTTCTCCAGTTCATTTTATAGGGGAAGAACTGAGGCAGAGTTACTTGCCCACGATTACAGCCTCCAGCCCCAGAACTCTATCCACTATACTGCCTATCTGCTTTAGTTAATTCTACCTCCCCATTATCTCCTGTATCTACCTCCTTTTATGCATGCAACTGGTTCCAACTGTCATTCAGGTCTTCCTTTTTTCTCTCCAAGATTATAAAAAATGCCTTCTTAATTGATCTTTTTTTAAGTCTCTTTACACTCCAGTCCACTCTACTCAAAGAAGAGGAAGAGCTAGCTGCTTAAGAGCCCTTCTGAATTTATCATCCCCCTTCTCAGTAAACTCCAATGACTTACTATTATTTCTCTAATCTAACAAAAATTACTTTGCATAAAGTTTATTACAATTACATTTCCACTTCCTTTCCTAATGTTATTACACATGATCCCTTTTTAAACTCGCACATCCCAAAGCCATTCTTGCTATTCCTTGTGCACACTATACCATATCTCATATGAAGAATCTCATATGAAGCCTTTGAAGAAGCTGATCACCACTTGCCCATCCATTCCTCTCCTCCCCCACTTACTTTGACCTCTTAGAATTCCTAGCTTCCTTCAAAGCTTGGGTCAAGTACTATCTCCCACAAGAGGCATTTTTCTGATTGCCACCCACCCCACCCCAAATTTATTAATGCAGAAGCTCCCTACATGGGAGACACACACTTGCAGGGGTTATGAAAAGCTTGCCAAATGAGTACCAGGAATAAAGTAACACATTATTCTATTAAAATATTTCAAAAGTACTAGTATTAATGAAAACATTTGTGCACTGGAGGGGACAGTAAGGAGGTAGGGGAGGAATTGGGAAAGAATGTTAGATTTAGCCCAAAAATTTTGAAAAAGAGTCCATTGAAGAAGCAGCTCCCACTGCCTCAAAGCAAATGAATAAGATTTGGATCTAAAACTCTTTTCACACTGAGCTCAGAAAAAAAAATCAACTTCAACCACCTAGTAGAATATGAGTTGACTGAGCTTCTCCATAGCTCAAAATGAAAAACTTATTTCCCATCAATGCAGTTGCAAACTTTTTTGATGTAACCTTGGAGAAATGTGTCCATGAGATTTTAATAATTTTTATAACACCTTATCTCAGGGAATCAAGATTCTCATGCCTGTTCTCAATCCAAGCCAAAGCAAAAAATAAGCTGCAGGCTAAACATGATATGTGGATACCTTTTTCAAAAGTCATTTTGAGGATTAAACTGATGGTTGACAAGAAAGAGAATCAAAGCATCCATTAATTTAACTGGTTCTGATTGAGGTTTAACAACTTTGTGATCCTAAGATTGTCATGGTCCAAATAAAGTTTTCTATTTCAAAAATTAACTCATCTCTATTTTATTTCTCCTAGCAAACAATAGAATTTATTTCCCCTTAATATGCAATGGGAGGGGGAGGGTAAAGGAAGCTTTACTGAAAGCCAAAGGGTATGAGGATTGAAAAAATTAGTAACCTCTGTATTACTGACACCTCCTCCAAAATAATATTTATCTCATGTGCATTTTGTATGCATGTCTATATGTATATTTTGGCTGGTCTGATAGAATCCAAGCTCCACAAATGCAGGATGTCTCATTTCTGTCTTCTCATCTTCATCACCAAGGGCTTAATAAAGGCTTGTTGACTGATTGATGGGGTCTATTTGCATCTGCTTCCATGACCTTAAAGCAAGCGGGGACAACCCTTCCACAGGAACCAGACTTGACCTGAAGACAAAACTTCTTGAGAAAGGGTAACAGAACAGCTTTTAGGGAATGTAATCACAAGTCAAGGCAGGCAACTTCATTTAATTTCCAAGTTCAATTAATTATCTTCTCTTCTTCAGGGAACACACACACACACACACTCCAAACATGGGTAGTTTCAGCATTTAAGAGTCAATAGAAACTTGAAGGAGAAGGTATGCTAAGGATGACTGATTTCCTCTCTTTTCCTTTTTAAACCTGACTTTGCAAACATTGGGTGGAGTTCTATTGTGGTGCCAAAATGATTACTAAGCAGTTCTTACATTCTGTGCTGAGTCACCTTCCCTGTGGCTTCCATGAAACCATTGTTCCACTTGGATCCTGTAACTTGTGCTGTTTTCTCCACCAGCCTCCAGATGAGGAATTGAGGGGAAATAGGTTTAAAAAGAGAGAATTAGAGGAAACACGGGAAGCTATGCAGCAACTTATGGGCCATTGATTTTCAGGATTTGGTTTTAAATTCCATATCTGATGTTTATTTTCTATGTTATTGCTTTGAGAAAGTAATTTCAATCCCTTTTAGAGAAGAAGAAATAGAGGCTTCTATGGTAAATAATGAAACTCAGTGACTACAGTCTATAAGCAAGGTCAGTTGGGCAATCAATTAACCACTAAACATGATCTCAGGCAAGACAAAAGGAAATCTGTCTTTCTCTTCCATGCATCACATCAGTTTGGAAAGAGGTCTCCAGTAGAGAATCCCAAGGATCTAAACTAGACCTTATGTTTTTTTAACATTCATATACATATCCTGGATAAATGCATAGATGATGTTTGTCAAGTGGGGGGAAGGACCTACTTGTACAAAAATATTTATAGCTGTTCTTTTTGTAGTGGCAAAGATTTGGAAATTATGGGGCTGTCCATCAATTGGGGAATGGCTAAACAAATTGTGATATATGATAGTGATTGAATGTTATTGCACTATAAGAAACAATGAGCAGGATTTCAGAAAAAGCTGGGAACACATGAACTGATGCAGGCTGAAATAAGAAGAACCAGGAGAACATTGTATATAGTAACAGCAATATTATATGATGATTAGTTGTGAAAGTCAGCTACCCTCAGCAATACCATGATCCAAGACAGTTCTGAAGGATTTATGACAATGAATGCCATCCATTTCCAGAGAAAAAACTATTGGATTTAGAATGCAGTTCAAGTCATATTATTTTTCACATTAGTTTATTTATGGTGTTGTTTGGGGTTTTGGATTAAAATGAGTATTCTCTTATAATAATGACCAAAGTGGAAGTATGTTTTACATGAAAATATATGTATAATGCAGATCAAATTGCTTACCATCCCCAGTGTGGGGGAGAGAGGGAGGTAATTTGGATCTTATGATTTCAAAAAATGTATGTGGAAAATTGTTATTACTTGGAATTGGGAAAATAAAATATCTTTTTTTAAAAAACAGCCCAAATGTTCAGAACTAGGGAAACAATAATACTGCTTTCTTCTGCTCTAGACCATACTCCACTTGGAGTGACAGATCCAATTTGAGGGTGTAATTTGAAAGAATATTGATCAAATCACTTTGACACCCAAAGGAGAACAACCAGGGTAGATAGAAAAGGACATGTGAGAATTATTGAAGGAAGAGGAAATGGGTCCCCTGGGGAAAAGAGGAATTAAAGGGACCAGGATAGTTAAATTCTAATTGTTGAGAGGCCACCACCTCTTAGAAGAGGAACTATACTCCTCCAGAATGGTCAAGAGCACTGGTATGGAAGGGGCAAAGAAGCAGATTTAGATTCCATGTCAGAAAAACCTTCCAAACAATGAGAGCTGGACTAGAGTGGAGTGAGCTGCTCCCATTAATGCTTGAATTCTTCTCATTGGGGATCTCTAAGCAGAGGCTGGAAGAACACCAATAATAGATATAGGGGAAAGGGTTCTTGTAAAGGTGCATATTGGACTAATGACCTGGGGTTTCCTACAACTGAAAAGGGCCCATAGGTGACTTTTCACCATTCCCCATTTTCCTCTCATTGAGAGACAGAGGAGAGAAACAGAGAGACAGGAGAGGAAGAGAAAGGGAGGGAGAGAGGGAGAGATAGAGAACCTCAGGGATCTAAACTAGGTCTTGTGTTTGCTAATATTTATTTCTATAGCTTGGATTAAGGCATAGATGACATTTGTCAAGTAGCTAAATTTCTCAAAAATTTTTGGGATAGTTAACACTCTATATGACACAGAGAGACAGAAGAGGGAGTAAGGGAGGGAGGGAGGGAGGGAGGGAGGGAGAGGGAGAGAGAGAGAGAGAGAGAGAGAGAGAGAGAGAGAGAGAGAGAGAGAGAGAGAGAGAGAGAGAGAGAGAGAGAGAGAGAGAGAGAGAGAGAGAGACTATTAGGCAATTCTTCCTTGCCTAGAGTCTAGGACTATCCAGGCAGCTTGCTCGCAAACTCCATTTGCTAAACCCACTGCTGTGTCATTGTGCAGCAAAAGATGCTTGAGACAGTCATTTGGTTTTGCTTGTCATTTCTCATGGCTGGGGTCAGAGCGGCAAGACCTTGGGGTTGGCGGGAGCTGAATGTTTTTGTGTTTTCCCAGGTTCCTGGGAAGAAGCAGGCAAACACTCTTTGTGGTATATGGCAGTCAGAAGTTTTCTCACTGGACTTTCTGGGCATTCTCAGTCTAGCGGATAGGGGCAGCCCTGCTTGGGAGAATGACTTTTAAAGGCTAAGTTAAAGAAATCAGAGCCCATTTCAGTCTTCTCCATGAAAAAATGTCCCATACCTAGAAGCTGCTTTAATAAATCCTAGAAAGTTTGTAAAGCGGATGCCAATGTAATCATTAGACCAAGTCAAGATCACCAAAAAACAAAAAAACAAAACAAAAAAAAACTACAAGGGGAGTTCTTATAGCATAAAAAAATAAGAATGGTTTTGGAGTCAGAGGACTTGGATTCAAATCCCAACACTCATGTGAACTACTTATGTGATCTTGGATAAGCCATTTATACTCCCTAGGACTCAATTTTCTGAATAGTAAAAGGAAGGGTCTGGACTAGATTGTCTCTCAGGTACCTGTCAGCCTATAGCAAGGATTTATTGCTGATTCATTTCAGGCATGTCTAACTCTTTGTGACCAGATTGGGGGTTTTCTTGGCAAAGATACTGGAGTGGTTGGACACTTCTTTCTCTAGCTTATTTTACAGATGGGGAGCTAAGACAAACAAGTTGAAGTGACTTGGCCAGGGTCACACAGCTAGTAAGGTATATAGCAAGGGTTCTTCATCATTTTTTGTATCATGGTCCCTTTGACAGTCTAATGAAGTCTTTGGATTCTTTCTCATAATAATGTTATGTGAATAAAATAAAATATTCAGTATTACCCCCCCCCAAAAAAACCCCATGAACACAAAGGGATAAACATTGTCTTTTTTTAAAAACTCTCCCCCGACTGGTAGCTGGAAAATTAACCTTTTGGGCTATCTTGAAATTAGCTCTTTCCTCCCATGACCATACTCCTGGCACAAATGTCTCCTACATGCCACAGATCATTCTTTTCCTTACTTACTGCATAACACTGAGAAAGTAGGCCTCAGTTTCCTTCCTTTTAGTATAAGGTCAAAATTGGACCAATTAATATCCAAGTTTGCAAAGCCTCTAGCATCTGAACTAGGAACTGACACTATGTTAGGGTAAAGGTATTTGAGGGACTCTAGGCACCCTTACATGCAATTTAAATTAAAAAAATCAATCCCCAGTGACAACTGTCTCCAAAGGCCAGGCATGAACTTTAAAGAATGACCGACAGTGGGGCTTCCAATCATTTAAACCAAAACAATAGCATAACCTCAAAGAGATTTAAGTAAGGGATTTAAGAATGACCATTTAGCACTGTTTTATTTTTAAAGTCCATGTAAAAGGTCAAAACAACAACCCTTCAGCCCTTGGTGAAACATCCCTTGTTCACTAGTGTTGATAGGGAAGAGAGAAATTGAGCCTTCAGTAGTGACCTCTGAGTCATCAAGTCATAGAATCCTAGAGGTAGAAGACCTCCTTGGGGTCATCTTGATCATAGCTGCTTGCACCAGACTTTCTGGAGAGAAGGCCCACTTCACAACATCTTTTGCTCCTTGTCTACTTCTTGAAAACCAGAAATTTCAGGAAGGGGAAGGAAGTGTTCACTGAGAGAAGTGGACTGCTGGCTAGAAGGAATATTTAACTCAATTGGCTTTCTGAGTCTCTGCTCATCAATCCTCCCCTCGAATTGGTTTCCCAGTTTATGAACTCTCTGTCTTCCTGGATGCTTTGATCTAAAGCCATTGTCTTGAAGTTGAGTATTTCCCTTCCTCCCCACTTCTGTGTCTGGAGTCCCTTAAATAATGAGCTGCTTCAGAACACAGTATTTCCCCCCAAACAAAAGATGGGTCTGCATGCTTCAGTGCCCTCTGAAAGGCAGGCGGAATCATCAATCTTACGGGCTCTTGTAGAGGTCAAGAGACTGCAGGCAGGGCCAGTTGGCCAACCAATTAACCACTAAACATGGCCTCAGGCAAGACAAAAGGAAGTCTCTGTCTTTCTCTTCCCTGCATCATAACTGTCAATATTTACAGCAGGTCATATATAATGAGGAAAGAAACATGGCACATTCCAACTGCAGGAACAAATGCCAAATGCCCTGGTCATTCCCATTTGTGTCCAAAGGTGCCAATACCTAGAAAATGCAGAACTTCCTAAGTCATATTTAGTGTGGAAAATGCCAGTGTTTTAGTTTTACTAAGACCTAATCTCCAGGAAAATATCTGGAGCCCAACATTTGACGTATCTTCCTTCTCATCTTCCTCCCAGCCTCCATTCCAGTCCAGGAGTGATCTGTTGGATATCCTGTGGGAATGAGTGGAAATTTGCAGCTGACATAATGCCATGAACCCTCCATTCTTCATCAGAGAAAAAGGAGAAAGGGAGTGGGGAAGGGAAGGAGAAGAGGATTTACATCAAAGAGATATAGACATGGATAGTGCCCAACATGTGCCAGACAATTTACAAATAACATCTCACATGATAAATAGCTTATTTATGCCTACCAGAGAAGACTAGGTAGAGAATGGTATTGGTATGACCTGATGGTCATTTGGTCAGTGGTATATTATGGTCAGTAATATATTATGAACTGAGAATGGCTATAAAACTCTTGAAGGGAGGCAGCTGGGTAGCTCAGTGGATTGAGAGCCAGGTCTAGAGATGGGAGATCCTAGGTTCAACTCTGGCCTCAGATACTTCCCAGCTGTGTGACCCTGGGCAAGTCACTTGACCCCTTTTACCTAGCCCTTACCACTCATCTGCCTTGGAACCAATACACAGTATTGATTCTAAGATGGAAGGTAAGGGTTTAAAAAAAACTCTTGAAGGATGACCATTTGATTCAGACTTCACAAAGTATGACAACTACTTTGTAACCTTCAAGCTCTCAATAAATGCTAACTCAGTGTCCTGCTTCAGTTCTACCTCAAACCCTCAGGAATACAAATAGAATGAAACCTCAGTCCTAAAGATCAGATAGCTGGTTTTATGCAAGGAGAGAGAGCCAAGTCTGGTGTCAGGAAAACCTGGGTTCAAATATGGCTTCAGATACCAATTGCTTCTGTGACCCTGGGCAAGTCATTTAACCATATTGGCCTCTGTTTTCACATCTGTAAAATAATCTGGAAAAAAGAAATAACAAACCATTCCATTATCTTTGCCAAGAAAACTTCAAATAGGGTCATGAAGAGTCAGACCCAACTCAATACTAAAACAAACCTAAAACTCAACTCTTTCAGTTTACAAAGAAGACATGGAATGCCACACACCCCCCTCCAAGAGGAAATTATTAGCCCAAGTAATTTGAAGAGTTGCACCTCAATATTGGCTCATTTGACAAAGGCATTGGTCTTTTCCATGACAGGTTTCCTCCCCAATATACTATGTGTATCTTGGGTTGCTCACAAAATAATTATATTTGGAGGATTTAGAAGTGGGAAAGAATGGGAAGAATCTTGACTCCAAATCAAACCATAGAAGGCCTAGATTCAAATCCTGACCTGCCTTCCTTACTAACTGTGTGACAATTTATTTCACTCCCATCTGGCCTCAGTGTTTTCATTTGTACCATGGGATAATGATATTTGCACTATCAACCATGTAGGATTATTATGAGGAAAGCCCTCTATGCCTAGGGCTGATAGCTAGCAGCCACACTTGCCTCTTTTGGACGTTCTACATTGACTGTGACATTGCCTGGTCCCTTTGCTGCACCCTGACAGTTTTTCCTGAGCTGGAGCCTGAGAGTTGAAATAAGAAGCAAGGGGAAAGACAGTGACAGGACATGTCTAGGAAGAACCTTGAACATGGAATCCAGGAAGGGGCCTTTAGTGTCAACTGGCTGAATCCCTAGTTTATTGGGTGTTGGATGATAGGGCCTAAGAAAGGAAATTATACCTGTAAGTGGGGCAGAGATTGATTGCTGATGGCTAAATATAATTAGTTCAGGGATTTGAAACTATAGAATGTCTGTGAGAAGGAACCCTAGGGACCCTTCAGTCCAAGTCCCTCATTTTACAGAGTGGAAAACAGAGGCCAAGAGAGAGTCTTGCTCAAGGTGACATAGGTAGTGTATAGTGCAGCTCTGACTCCAGCCCAGATCTCTCATTCTTAGCCCAGGGCTCTTTTCCATTGTACCAGGGATGACAACTACAAAAAGTGGTAAGTGCAGATTAAACCAGCTTCCCTAGGTCCAAAGAAAAGTGATTAGAAAATGGCTTTCCTGAAATAAACCAATCAGCAGGTCAGCATGTCCTTCCACTCTCTAAACCCCACAGAGAGAGCATTGTATTGTTGCCAAGTGAGATAATAGAAGAGCAGCAGAGATAAGCCCATCGATCCCCATCACATGGAGACAGAATTAGAGACCTCATTCATTGGCAGCTGACAGGGCAAGCAGATGAGCAGCTGCTCTGATGTCCCTGGCCAGAGGCATGGGTGCTGTTAAGTGCCATTGATAGAAGTCCTGAAGGGGGCACAAAGGGTGGAGGCAATGGCAGGAAAATCAGATAACAGCTCTTCTAATGGGAGTTTTTCCCCCAGAGATGAGTGATAGAGGTGAAAAGTTGAACACATGCCAATTCCTAATGCATGATGTCCAAATAATGGAGCAAGAAAACTTGTTCTGCTCTCTCCAAGCTCCAAAGTACCAAGAATCAAGATGCCTTCTCATTATGCAAATGAAGATGATAATCAAGGTGAGAAGATTCATAAGTCCCCAGCTATTTCAGATTAAACTGAAAAGTTGCTTTCTCTCCCATTGGAAGCCCTGTGAAGAATACTCAAGAAATTTGAGGCTAGACCAGTTGGGAGGCTATTGAAATACCCTGAGAGCATTGATGAACCAAAATGGTGGCTTTTTGAACAGAGAGAATCAGATAGATATGAGGGGTGCTTTGAAGATAGTATTGACAAGACAAGCAAAGTATTGGATATAGGAGGAAGTGGGAGAGAATGAAGTGTTGAAAGTGGCTCAGAGGCTGTGAAACTGGGTTGCTGGCAAGATAGTCATGTTCTTGACAGAAATAGATAAAGTTAAGAAGAAGCATGGGTTTGGGATAAAAGATAATAAATACTATCGAAGACATGTTGAGTTTGAGATGCCTATGGGATAGTCATTTGGAAATGACTAATTGGTCATTGGTGATACAGGTCTCAAGCTCACAAGAGAGACTAGGGTTGGCTATGTAAATCCAAGTCCTCTGTAGAGACATGATAATTGAAACACTGGAGTTAATGAGGTCACCAAGAGACATAATGCAAGAAAGAATCTTCAAGTTAGGAAAGACCAAAGGGGTCATCTGTTTTAACCCCCAACAGAAGAGGCATACTCAAGTAGTCTCATCCTGAATATCTCCAAGGACAAGGAGCTATCTACCATAAGAATTTTATGTTCTGATTTGAGGAAACAAATCATCACTAGGAATGTTTTTCTATATTGCTCTGAAATCTGCCACCCTGTAACTTCCATCTATTACTCTGATATTTTTTGCATCTGGGGAAGTTAATACTTTTTAAAAGACAGGACAGCTTTCTATATAGTTAAAAAATCTTGCCTATCTAGCCACCACTATTCTCAGGTTTCTCAGTCTTTCAATTCTTTATTGAAGGGGAGTGTCTCAAGTCTTTAGTAGCTGAGTTTGCATTAGGAGTGTGTGTGTGTGTGTGTGTGTGTGTGTGTGTGTGTATGAAAGAGAGAGTTCTTGTAAAAAGTCTTCCAATGCCACTTGAATTTTCATTTTCAGTGTCTGCAGACCAAAATTAATATGCCATAGCAACTCAATGAGCCACCTCAGTGACATACTGGATAGAGTACTGGGTCTGGAATTTTAAAAGTCAAAATTCAAATCTAGCTTCAGACATTTACTAGCTATGTGACCCTGGGCAAGTCACTTAAACCAAATTGCCTCGGTTTCTTATCTGTAATATGAGATGGAGAAAGAGATATCTTCACCAAGAAAACTCCACTGACATAAATTGAAATGACAGAAAATCAACAACAAAACAAATCAACATAATTGCCCTCCCCAGGAACTGTTCCAGTTTGTTCAAGCCCTTCTCCAAATGTAGTGCTGAGAACTTAATCCATTATTTCAGATAAAGATAGACTGAGGCAGGGAGAGCAGGACCAGCACTTTCCTAGTGCTGAGCAGTACTCTTTTAATGTAGCATAAGATTAGATCAGTTTATGTGACTGCCAATCCACAGTACTGAATGAAGAGCATTGACCTCTTAACTCTAAGTGAAGGTTGGCTGGTATTATGGCATTTATTTTCCCCATCAAGAAATATCTGGAGAGATGCTGTTCTTGGGATCAAGAAGCAAATTCTGCTTCAGGGACTTACTAAAACCCCCATATATTTTCCACACAAACATGTTCCTTCATCTTGATCTTGTGCAGTTGAATTTTTGAATCCAGACACAAGATTCTATTATAACTTCAACACATCAATGAGCTGTGAATTCATCCTCATTGGAAACCTCTGGTTTTGGCCACTATGGGTACCTAAAGTTGGCATAACAACTATGCCTCAGTTGATAATCTCTGAACTTGCAAAAGTTAATGGAGGGCAATCAATTAGAGATGGGGTTGGGGTAGAAATATAGAGAGCAGAAAGGTATTTTTTAATTTGATTTGATTCAATTCAGTAAGGTTCAAACTATCAGTTAAGTGTCTCCTCTGGACAGGGCTCTGGGCTAGGGGCTAGAGATATACATACCAAAATGAAATCGTTCAGCCTTTACTCTCAAGGAGTTTACGTTTTTACTGGGCTGCTCCATCGGGTACACAAATAAATGAATACAAAATATAAGCAGAATAAATTCAAAATGATATTTGCAGGAAGATTCCTAAATGGGTGAATTCCACAAGGCCTCTTAATTGGCAAGCTATAAATGGAAGTGATATGAGTTGGGTTTTGAGAAAAGCTGAAGATGCCAAGAAGCTGAGGTGACGAGGAAGAAAAGTTTTGAGTGCTGGAAACAGCTTTTGCACAGACCTCTCACCTCCAAGTGAAGGTTGGCTAACATTCACTCTCCCCATCCAGAAACATTTGGAAGGATGCTGCACTTGGAGGCCAAGAAACACTTAGGGCAAATCCTGCTTCAGAGACATAGTTATGTGACCCTGGACAAGTCACTTAATCTCATTTAGTCTTCATATGTAAAATGGGGATAAATAAAAGCATCTACTTTGGTAAAATGTAAGTTTTGGAAATAATTTTTTGTAAGGGGTGTTTCAAAGTTATTTCAAATGAAATAAGATATGGAAAATGCTTTGCAAAGCTTTAAGTGTGACATGCATTAATATCTAATAGTAGTAGCTGATTAGTATAATACATACATATAGACACAAACATGCACACTCATATACAGGGTGTACCAAAAATGCTAATGCAGTTTAAGCTGTCAAATCTTTTTTTTTTAAACCCTTACCTTCCGTCTTGGAGTCAATACTGTGTATTGGCTCCAAGGCAGAAGAGTGGTAAGGGCTAGGCAATGGGGGTCAAGTGACTTGCCCAGGGTCACACAGCTAGGAAGTGGCTGAGGTCATATTTGAACCTAGAATCTCCCATCTCTAGGTCTGGCTCTCAATCCACTGAGCAACCCAGCTGCCCCCTTAAGCTGTCAAATCTTAAAACATTAGAATTAGAATCATTTGAAGTATTTGAATTAATTCCAATATGTGGTATGACCATCTACTACAATAATAGTTTTAGTGTTACCTGTATGACCAATAACAGAAAAATTGCTGGGATTTGAGGGAAAGTTCAGGGAATTTCCACCTTGTCTTTCTCTGGGAGCTGCTTTGCTTAGGCTTCTCTGAAGCACTTTTCACTTTGATTCTCTAAGCGAGAGTCCTCCTTTCAAGCTCCTTTCACTTATTTTCAGACAAACAAAAGAATGCAGGTCAGACAAGTGGAGAGCTGGGAAGGTCTTCAACCCTAAGAAGATTATCGTCTGTAGCCCATCCTGATTTGGTCTTCCCCCAGCACTTTAAATTACAGCTTTACAAGCTTGCTGATTGGCTTTGTCAGCTGAAATGATTTGATTATTAGCTTAATTGCTCTCTAAGTAGGGTGTGGAATCTTCCTTGATTGTGTTTTGATTTGTCTTTCATGGGAAAACAGCTCTAGAGAGTTCTCCTGGTGCTTGGAGCCTGGCTTACTGGGGGCCCAGCACAATCATTGTGTTTGACTTAATTCAACATGAAAATGTAATGGACTGGTCAATCCCACCTTAGATTGGTGGAGTGTAATAAGTGCTGCATTTGGAATCAGAGGAACTTGGCACTAATTGTCAGGTTGGCCACTCTTACTATCTCAAAAAGCCTTAGGCAAGACATCTATGGGGGTCTCACAATCCCCAATTGTAAAATGAGAAAATTAGGCTAGAGGAAGGCTTTCTTAACCAATATATGTGTTTATGCATACCCATGCTAGCCCTAGACCCTACTAGCAGTCTATTTAAACATATGGGCTCCTCAGGATCATATATATATAAATGCCTAAAATAAAATGCATAGAATTACAGAGGAAACCTATAGTCAAGGCTCCTCTAAGTTCTAAATTGTATCATCCTATGCCACTTATTTTTTATTACATCCCTCTCCAAAAGATCAAAAGTTCTTTTGTTTATTGGAAATTTGTGGTATAAAATAGTAGAGACAATAATTGAGCCATCGATTCTATTTGGGAATCCTGAGTTATTCAGAGATTTGTGTCCTGATGCAATTTAGATACATTACAGAATGTTTATATAATGGGAATAACCATTACATTTTGCCATCGTGAGATTGAGAGCTGGAAAGATCTTAGCTATTATTTAGCCTAAGGTTCTTAACCTGGGATTTATGAACTTGTTTTAAACACTCACATATACATACAAAAATGCATACACACCTATTGATAACTATATTTCAATGTTTGATATTGATTTCCTTTGTAATCCTTTGTATCTTAGTGTATGCCTTTAAAAACATTATTCTAAGAAGTAATCTAGGAGTTTCACTTGAGTGACTACCAAAAGGATCCAGGAAACACATAAAAAAGTTAAGAAAACCCAATCAGGTACAATTCCTTCATTTTTATAAATAGGGAAACTAAACTACCCTGGAGTGTTTTGTGGACAGCTGAAAAGACTATCTTTAAATAATTTTTAGTGTGAGCATTTACATCTCTGAAACTGTCTATAAATCAGGAATCGTTTCCTGTTTTATTGATTGTCCATACTTAAGAAAGTAATGGAAAAAAATGTCAGTAATGCAGATTAAACTAATGTGTCATTTCTACTAATTTTTTGGTAGCTAGTTGTTAAAAATTTACCAGCATTTATATAGCATTTGAGTTGACTCAAAAAATAACTAAAACAAGAGCAAGGAAACAGAGATAGAACAAAGAGGGCTAGAATGGTGAAAACATCTGTATTTAAAAAATATTTTTGAATAGAACGGCATTTCCTAAAAATAATAAACAGTATATATCTAAAACCATCAGTAAGCATCATCTACAATAGGGATAACTTAGAAGCCTTCCCAATAAGATCAGGAGTGAAACAAGATGCCCATTGTTCCCTCTATTATTTAACATTGTACTGGAAACACTAGCTGTAGCAATTAGAGAAGAAAAAGAAATTGAAAATATTAAAATAGTCAATGAGGAGACCAAGCTATCACTCTTTGTAGGTGATATAATGGTCTACTTAAAGAATCCTAAAGAATTCACTAAAAAGCTAGTGGAAATAATCAACAACTTTAGCAAAGTTTCAGGATACAAAATAAACCCACATAAATCATCAGCATTTCTATATATTTTCAACACACCAAGGCAGAAGGAATTAGAGAAATTCCATTTAAAATCACCCTGGACAATATGAAATACTTAGGAATCTATCTGTCAAGACAAACAGAGGAATTATATGAACACAACTATAAAACACTTTCCACACAACTAAAACTAGATCTAAACAAGTGGAAAA
Source organism: Monodelphis domestica (assembly GCF_027887165.1). NCBI lineage: Eukaryota > Metazoa > Chordata > Mammalia > Didelphimorphia > Didelphidae > Monodelphis > Monodelphis domestica. Next base: position 298,671,863 of record NC_077232.1, on the reverse strand, counting down.
ACATTAATTGCTCATGGGTAGGATGAGCTAACATAATAAAAATAACCATCCTACCCAAATTAATTTACTTATTTAGTGTCATCCCCATTAAACTACCAAGACACTTTTTTACTGAATTAGAAAAAAATACATAACAAAGTTCATTTGGAAGAACAAAAGATCAAGACTATCAAAGGAAAGAATGAAAAAAAAATGTGAAGGACAGTGGCCTAGCAGTACCAGATCTTAAACTGTACGATAAAGCAGTCGTCATTCAAACAATATGGTACTAAGAGACAGAAGGGAGGATCAGTGGAATGATAAAGCAGTCGTCATTCAAACAATATGGTACTAAGAGACAGAAGGGAGGATCAGTGGAATAGACTTGGGGTAAGAGACCTCAACAAGACAGTCTATGACAAGCCCAAAGATCCCAGCTTTTGGTTCAAAAATCCACTCTTTGACAAAAATTCCTGGGAAAATTAGAAAACAGTATGGGAGAGATTAGGTTTAGACCAGCATGTCATACCCTACACCAAGATAAATTCAGAATGGGTGAATAAATTGAATATAAGAAGGAAACCATAAGTAAATTAGGTGAACACAGAATAGTATACTTGTCAGAACTTTGGGAAAGGAAAGGTTTTAAGACCAAGCAAGAGTTAGAAAAAATTACAAAGTATAAAATAAATAATTTTGATTACATTAAATTAAAAAGGGGTTGTACAAACAAAACCAAAACAACCAAAATGAGAAGAGAAACAACAAATTGGGGAAAAAATCTTTATAACAAAAACCTTTGACAAAGGTTTAATTGCTCAAATTTATAAGGAGTTTAATCAATTGTACAAAAAGCAAACCATTCCTCAATTGATAAATGGGCAAGGGACATGAATAAATAATTTTCAGATAAAGAAATCAAAACTGAAAAAATGTTCTAAATCTCTTATAATTAGAGAAATGCAAATCAAAACAACTCTGAGGTACCACTTCACACCTAGCAGATTGACTAAAATGACAGCAAAGGAAAGTAATAAATGTTGGAGGGGATGTGGCAAAATTGGGATATTCATACATTCCTGGTAGAGCTGTGAATTGACCCAACCATTCTGGATGGCAATTTGGAACTATGCCCAAAGGATGCTAAAAGACTGTCTGCCCTTTGATCCAGCCATAGCACTGCTGGGTTTGTACCCCAGAGAGATCATAAGGTAAAATACTTGTTCAAAAATATTTATAATCATGCTCTTTGTGGTGGCAAAAAATTGGAAAATGAGGGGATGTCTTCGGTTCGGGAATGGCTGAACAAATTGTGGTATCTGTTGTTGATGGAATACTATTGTGCTGAAAGGAATAATGAACTGGAGGAATTTCAGGTGAACTGGAATCACCTCCAGGAATTGATGCAGAATGAAAGGAGCAGAACCAGGAGAACATTATACAGAGACTGATAAACTGTGGTACAATTGAATGTAATGGACTTCTCTAGCAGTAATGCAATGATCCAGGACAATTCAGAGGGACTCATGAGAAAGAACATTATCCACATTCGGAGGAAGAACTGTGGGAATAGAAATAAAAAGAAAAACAATTGCTTGATCACATGGGTTGATGGGGACATGACTGGGGATATAGACTCTAAACAATCACCCTAGTGCAAATATCAATAATATGGAAATAGGTTTTGATCAATGTAAAACCTAGTGAAATTGCGTGTTGGCTATGGGGGTAAGGCCAGTCAGGCACTCAGGCGGCTGCGCTCCAAAGTCCTCCAACACAGCGGTGTAAGTACTGCAACGAAGCTCAAAGTGTACAACGCAGTGGTCCTCAGTTCGCTCTTGTACAGTTGTGAGGCATGGACACTGTACCGAAAGCACATGAAACAGCTGGAGCAATTCCACCAATGCTCTCTCTGGTCAATCATGAGCATCAGATTATCTGATTCACCAATTAGGAAGTCCTCGACAGAGCCAACTCCACCAGCATAGAAGTCATGGTCCTCAAAACCCAGCTACGATGGTCTGGACACGTCATCCGCATGGAACCACAGCGAATACCAAGACAGGTATTCTATGGTGAACTGTCAGCTGGACTCAGGAAACAAGGCCAACCAAAGAAAAGATTCAAGGATCAGCTGAAGTCCAACTTGAAGTGGGCTGGCATTACACCAAAGCAACTAGAACTCGCTGCCTCTGACAGAAGCAGCTGGTGAACCCACATTAACTATGCTGCCACCACCTTTGAAGATAAGCGGTGTCGACGTCTTGCCACTGTCCGTAGACGCCGACACCAGGCCACAACCGTACCTCCCGTAACAACTGGCGTCCCATGCCGCATGTGTCACAAACTTTGCGCCTCAGTCTTTGGACTCCAAAGCCATATGAGGGTACACCGTAGATGAAAATGCACAAAGACAATTGTCATTTTCGGACCCCGAGAGACTACTACTATGGGGGTAAGGGGAGGGGAGGGAAAGAATATGAATCCTATAACCATGGAAATATTCAAAATTAATTAATTAAATAAATAGATTTTAATTAAAAATATTTTTGATAAAAATGTATTTTTTAAATGTTCTAAAACTTCCTAAGAGTTGGGGAAAGTTGAAAGTGAAGCTTCACTCTGAAAGTTTTTGTTGATTTAGGCTTTTACCTCAATCCAATTTAAAGAAATGACAAACACCCAGTGATAGAAAAGACCCTACCTCTTCCCCCTTCACACCTCAAGAGAGCATCCTTCCTCCTCCTCCTTTCCATCACTGGAATTGTTTCAGATACATGGACCTATGCAGGCTGTGAAATGCATTTGTTTATGTTTGTAAGTTTTCCTGTTCAATCAAAAAAATCCAACACGAATCCATTCGATATCCCAGCTATGAGGAATTTAGATTAGTGAAATGGGCACAGGAACTCTAGCTCCAGCTACTAAAGAAAAATCAAAGTTTGCAAGAATCCATTACTCCCTTGGCATTTCAATAACCTCTTCAATGGAAAACTTAATTATCTTGAAAACATTTCATTTTGATCATAATAACTGACAATATCTCTATACCTGTGTATTTGATATATCACATCTGTGGGTGTTTTCCAGTTAACAAAGCAAGTTCCTCACGCTATTTGTAAGATTTCCCAACTCACAGATGGGCTAACATGAAGAGGATTGTGCAGGCTCATAGAAGTGGCTATGTACTAAATAGTACTAAAACCAAGGGTGGAATCTAGCTTTTCTTACATCAGGATTTTTTTTCTTCTTTTTTTTTGCACAATTCCATGCAATAAATGAATAAAAGAGAGAAACAATATCTCATTCTGTTAATCCTTGAGTTTTTCTAAGACCCACCTCTCTCTCTCCCTCTCTCTCTCCCACCTCCTTCTTTATCTCCCTCTCTTTCTTTTCCTTCAAAACGTATTTTGCATTCAGGAATGCAAAGAGGTAGAGAGAGAAAAATTCTAATGCATAAATCACATCAAGGTTTTATTTTAAATCTTAGCTTCCATTCACATTCAAATACACAGGTTTACACTGATAGGCCAATACACATTTTCACAGACAGATATAAAGCAGTTAATACTCTCCCAAGTCCACTTGGGAACCCTACAATTCCATGCACATGCAATATATGAATAAAAGAGGGGGAAATCATATCACATTCTGTTAATCCTTGAATTTTTTCTAAGAACCACCTCTACCCCCACTTCTCCTTCTCCTCTCCACTTCCCTCTCTCCTGCATGTCTCTTCCCCTGCCCCCCAGACCCTGGGCCAGAAAACTCTCCAGTTTTTGATTACTGAATTTGTTTTAGAAACTCTTCAGTGATACTCAGTAGGTTGCAGAGAAAGTTAATTAATGAGCTTGTTGGGAAAATGGTGAAAAGCATGGCTTGAGTCTACAGTACATCACTGGACAGACTGCTGTAATGAGCTCTGCTCGTGCTATCCTTACTATCCTTGCCCCTTTCCTTCCTTGTTATACCTATAATTTTTGGTACTTTCTCTTTACTTCCTTTGGGTTGTGGTGGATCACATATACTTTCCTAAATCTGTATTTGACCTCTTAATAACAACCAACCTAATATCACAATAGTTCATAAACCAATACTGCTTTAAGATAGAACAGTGATGGGAATGGAGGGAGGGAAATCTCTCATCTCATAATGGACTCCTTGTCAGGGATGGAGTTTATTCTCAGGTAACTACTAGTCTATGCAACCTGAGGTCCTTCATAACCCTGAGGTTCTTTTTATCTGTGATTTGTCCTTTTCCCTTCTCTTTTCTCTTCAGGACTTCAAAGATCCATAATCTTGAAAGGGCTATTGCACCCTCTAAAGACTAACAAATAAGAATCTGAGTATGTCTTGACAGATATGTTTTGTTGGTTTGCCATAACCTAACTTTCATTCCACTAAAGTCAATCTGGTGGGTGTGAATTATACTTAAAGGACTTGACTTTTTCAAACCAATAGGCCATAATATCACTAACAGTCACTAAAGTGTGCTCTTTAAGAGCTATATATTTAATACATTTCCTTGAAGTAATATTCATTTTTACAACAATGGAATTAAAAAAAAGACAAAAAAGAAGGAAATTAAACATTTTCTGGCAAAATGAAGTGTTTACCTCAAAGAAAACATAGCAAAATAAAGAAATACACTCAATCCAATTTCATCTGCATGAGATCAAATTTTATTTAAGTTTTGGAAAATATTATTTAATTAAATAACATAATAATTAAGTGATTAATTTAGAAAATTTTCCATGGTTACAAGATTCCTGTTCCTTCCCTCCCCCACTCCCACCTCCCTCCCAAAGCCCATGCACAATTCCACTGGGTTTTACATATGTCATTGAAGATCAAATTTTCTAAGTTAGTTTAGTGTCAGTGACAGACATATGATTAATGCTGCCACAAAATAAAAGATAGAGGTTAGGACGGGCCCCATGATTTCAATCAGTTTGGCATACTATGTGTAGTTTATACTCTTAGAGAGTTACCTGAGGCAATGAAATATTATGCAACGTGTCCAGTGTCACAAAAACACACTCTGTGTTAGAAGTGAGATTTGTACCTCAATCTTCCTGGCTGCAAGGCCAACTCATTATCCAATATACTAAGGAAACCACATAAAGTTACCTCTTCTTTCAAGTAATCTGATCAGCACTTTATTTGAAGCCTTTGATCAAATAGTCCTATCTTCACCATTTTTGGATGATTATGAGTACTCCTGGCCATATTCTAGAGACCATATAACCATATAACCTAATGCTTATATCAATCCATCTGTGATTCTGGGGGCTCTTGAGGAATGAACCCAACATCAAAATCTGTCTTTAGTGGAGAAAAGCTTTGCCAGACTTGAGAACTTAACTCTGTAAAAGAAAGCACTTGGCACACTCTTAGATAACCATAATAAACTGTTGTAATGAAATGTGGTTTGGGTCATTCAAAAAAGGAGGCAATATGAATAGAAAGATCCAGCTGGTCTGGTTCAAATCCTGATTCTGCTGGTGAATACCTTCAAAACCTTGAATGAGACAGCTCTGTGAGCCCCAATTTTCTCATTTTCAAATGAAAGGATTGGGCCAGATGAGTTCTAATACTCTATCAAGCTCTAAAAGTTGATGATTCTTTGCTTATAAGTGTAATGTTGAAAGAAAACTCAACTGGAAGTAAAGACACCTAGGGACTAGTATGAGCTCTAATACTTGTCCAAGTTACCCATCCTCTCCAGACCCAAAGGAAGAATTAGAAGAGGCCTCAAAGTTCATTGAGTCAGCTCATATATTTTCTGAATCCTTATCTTTCTTGTGTAAATTAAATATCTAGGAGACTATTGGATCCTGGAAGTCTTATGTTATAGGAATCATAGAGTCATGTGTCTTAATTTGCCAGCATGGCAGGCAAATTCCTGACCAGCATAAATTATGGAAGTCAGAGGATATGCCATGGGGACTGAGGTGAAACCTTGGGTCAATTGAACAAACCTGAGGAAGGGTTTAGTCGGAACTTGAAAAGCCAATGTTTGATGCTCTTGGGCTCTCTACCTTTCTTTTGGGCAAACAAGCTCTCTCAACCATCCTGATGTCCCTGTGCTTATCTATTTAAGTCATCTCTGGCAAGCAGGAGGGCAGGACCAAACTAGGGTTGAGAATTTGGGAATTTGATCTCTTGGGCTCCAGTCCCTTTCTGAACTTAAGCACACTCCTTGGCCAGATTTAATTTGTCTGGCCTGGGTAGTTGGGTCTCCTGGCTGCCATTTGTGAAATGGACCAGGGCCCATGGAGGATCTAGGACCTGATGGAGCAGAAGTAACTTGGCTGGGGGCTTACTTTAAGTTAGAAAGACTAGAAACTGTATTTCTCTCTTTTGTTCTCTTTAGTAAAAAATACTTGGAGACTTTATACTAAATTTATAATTATAATATTTATTCATAGCTTTCTTGAATTCTTGACAATTGTCTTGGACAGTGGGTCACCTCTCAGTTATGCTTTCTTCTCTAGGTTTTTCTGATACTTCTCTCTCTTCTCTATCTAATCTCTTTGCTCTGCTTTGCTTGATCATTATCCATGCCACACTTCCTAACTATATGAATATAACCCCCAAGCCTCCATCCTGGACCCTCTTCTCTTCTTTTCATGATGTCTAATATCAGGACTTCACATTATGCCATTTTTAAAATTTTATTTATTAAAAAATATTTTTCTATGTTTACATAATTCATTTTTCTCCTCCTTTCTTCCCTCCCACCTCCCAGAGCCAATAAGCAATTCTACTGGGTTGTACAAATGTTATCACTTGATACCTATTTCCATATTATTCATTTTTGCCATAAAGCAATCTTTTAAAACCAAAACACCACATCATATATCCACATATAAAAGTGATAAGGGATGTCTTTTGTCTTTCTTTTGCATTTCTACTCCTATAGTTCTTTCTCTCAATATGGATAGCATTCTTGCTTATAAATCCTTCAGCAGTGCCCTGGATTATTACATTGTTCCTAGTAGTAAAGTCCATTATGTAGGATAGTTCCACAATTTCTTACTTTCTGTGTACAATGTTCTTTTGGTTCTGCTCATTTCACTCTGCATCAGTTCATGGAGGTTCTTCCAATTCATATAGAAATGCTCCAGATCATCATTCCCTATAGCATGATAGTATTCCATCACCATCATATACCACAATTTGTTCAACCATTCCCCAATTAAAGGACCCCCCTTCATTTTCCAATTTTTTGCCACCACAAAGAGTGTGGCTATGAATATTTTTGTACAAATATTTTTCCTTATTATCTTTTTGGGAATTGGTTTAATTATAATCCTTATATTCATAATTCCCAGATCTATATAGTTAGCCTTTGATTCTCTCCTGGACTTTAATCCTATATTGCCTAATTGACAGTATCCTGTAGGTATCTCAGACAAAACAAGGGATCATTGGATTATAGATTTATTGTTGAAAATGACTGCAGAAGTAATTTAGAATAATCTCATTTTGCAAATAAAGAAGCTGAGGTGCTCAAAAGTTAAGCAAATTCTTAGTCAACCAAGGAGTATGTAGCAAATCTGGGATTTGAACCCAAGACCTCTGACTCATAAGTAGGAATCCTTTCCTATTCCTGCACAATACTCAACTCCAATTTTATATTCTATATACAAACTTTCCTATTGTGGAATTAGGATCTGTTACCCTAAAAAATACAATCCCCAGCAAAACTATGATTCCCAGCAAAACTACAATCCCCAGCAAATCTACAATTCCCAGCAAAACTATGATCCCCAGAAAAACTACGATTCCCAGAACCCCACTCACTTCCTGTTGTTATGTGCTGATGTAGACAGGATATAAATTGGGTGGAGGTTTAGTTCTTTGGCTCTTTCCTTCCTGTCCCAACTTTGGTGGAGCAGGGGATTTTTGAGCAGGTAGAAAAACTTAGTCTTGTGGTTCTGTTTTATCAGATAATAAACTTTATAAAATATAATATTTCAAGTATTGCACATTAATTTAAATCCTACACTGTTATTCCAAGCTTTTAGTGCCTTCTCTCCACAATACCTTTAATTTACCTTACATATTTGTATATTCACTTACATTTGGACATCTTGTTCCCTCTCATAGAATTTAAGATCCTTTAGGGCAGGATTTGTTTCATTTTTCTTTCTTTATCCACAACTAATAAAATGCCTAGACATACTTCATAACTAAGGAGCATGCTAATATTTCTTTGTATGAAGAGAGCTATGGAAACTCACTATATTCTATCTTAACCCATTTCACTCTTAGATATTTCTTATTGTTTAGTAGTTTTTGTAAAATGGAGATTTAAACCCTAGACTTCAATCCCCAGAAGTCCTTGACATTTCCCAGAATTCCCTATAATCTTACCTTAGTCTCCACCTGGGCGAAATCACAATTAGTATTTTAACTGGTAGTAACGCCTACCTCACGCTCTTTCTTTCTCTTCTATGCTCTGCGCTCTCTGTTCAGCCATTACAATGAAGTAGGAAGTAAGCTTTGAATGGGCTAATCAGCCCTAGGCACATAGTTATTATTTTGTATCTATGATTTCTAATAATCTTTAATAAACCTCATAAAATATAATATTTTTATTACTAGAGACTAATTTAATTTTTACACTTTTCCTTATGTAGAACCAAGATCTCTGTTTCTCTGCAATTTTCTCTTTCTCTCATCATTCTAGTTTAACTCTTCTGAACATGTTCTCCAGCTTGTCTATGACCTTCTTGAAAAGTAGTGGACAGAAAAAAAGAAGAGTACAAATATTCGATGACACCACATCAGAATTATCACCTGCCTAGTCATACGTATTATGTCCCTATTGAAGTAGACTCATATAAAATTCACATTTTTTTGCTTCCATATAATGCTTTCTTCTTCAGTGAGCTTGAAGTCCATTTCAGCCTCAAATTTTTTCACTTGTGAATTATATATCTACTCTTCCCCCATCCCATATTTTTGAAATGAAGAATTGTACTAAATTGATTCTTCTTTGATTAATACATTTAGAGCTGGAAAGAACATTAAAGGTGGTCTTATCTAACCTCTTCCATTTTATGACTGAGGAAACTGAAGTCCAGAAAATAGAACCAAGTTTCTGAAGGTGAAATGGATACTAAGTTGGAGAGTTAGGACCTGAATCTGCCTACTCACTTCAAATTCAGTACTCTTTTCATAATATCTTATTATCAAGTTTGAAGATCCTTTTATTCATAATGTCATCTACTCCTCCTAACCTTGTCTTATTTGCAAATTAGCCATGCTAGTTATGGATGTAGTCAAGATCCAAGGCATTGGTTAAAATGTTGAAAAACAGAAAGGCAAAACAGAGAACTCTATAGAATTCAATCAGAGACCTCCTTCCATAATGACAAGGATGCTTTGGTTCTGATAATTAAAGCAGTTACAAAATCACCTCACTCTTTCAGTCCCCATCTCTCCATAGTTTCCATAAGGAGTGCAAAAAAAAACAAAGATTCACCAAATGCTTGGCTGAAATCTAATTATGTCATTTTCTAGAATTTATCTAATTTATCACAAGTTTCTCACTTATAAATTAAGAGGTTTTGACTTGATGATTTGAATGCCTCCTCTAGCTTGAACATTCTAGAAAACTTAGTGGGGATGCAGAAGTCTGATTAAGCCATCTGCTTGCACAGATGTTATTTGTCTCTAGGATCCAGGGGCACTCACGTAAGGAAAGAGGACTTGTAGAGTTTCATGTTTACTTAGCCTCCCTGTAGTGCTCCAAGCCCTTGTTTCAGAGAATGCTGTGGAGACTTACCAAGCTCTAACTTCTCCCCAACTGGGAACACCAGGGATTTATCTTCCCTTGTTTACTTAGCAGGGCTCTGAAGTCATGTAGTTACTAGAGAGAGCTATGGAGAATAACCAGGGATAGAAGGTGCTCTCTTGTATTACCAGTTTACATTGACATAGTCTTTTAAGGTTAGCAAAATGCTTTATAGACATGCCTTAATGTGAGCCTTACAACAGTCCTATGATTAGAGATTTCAAAGACTATTAGCCCCATTTTACAGATAATGACATTGAATCTCTTAGAGATTGAGTGATTATGGTAATACAGGTGAATAAATATTATTCTATTTGCTAATTGGTGGAACCTGCAGTCCTGTCTTTCAGTTAGTTGGATCAGCATTCAGTTTTGCATATTTTTTCTTTAGTGGAAAAAATTTAACTGATTCCTAAAATGGAATTATCTTGGAGATCAGGGATATGTGTGTGTATGTGGGGGGAGCTCTGAAGAAGGGAAGATCAGCTTTCTCCTTTTAGATGGGGCCAGATACAAGTTAGAACCCATAGGATTTATCCTACACTCAGGATTGCCCTGGGGTTGCAGCCAGAAGACAAAGCTCAGTTTACCTTTTCCTTGAGGTGGAAATGGAACATGACCTTTGTTAATTGTTTGGAGAATCTAAAAAATTCTCCAAGGACAAGGTAGCTATCCACAAAGAAAATTCCCCAAGAAGGTTAGAGGATAGAAAAGAATCTTTCAGCATAAGGGCACTGAAGGATTCTATTTTCTTATTTCTTATTTGTTCATTCTTTCATTCTCACATCTGAAGAAAATAAACAAAGAGGTTTGGGAAGATAGGATTGGTCCTATATGGGAGCTGATTATGAGTTTATCCTAAGACAATAAAGATGCTCAAAAGGAGGAGCAAGACTGGAATGAAGGCAGCAAAAACTCCAAGGAATAGTGATGCATGGGGTTGGAGGAGCAGCTCTTTTGGAAGATTCAGAAAGAACAGGGGACAGGATACTCAGGGTTTGTTAAGTCCAAACAAGCAGGAGAATTTTTTCCAATAGTAGAGATATATATTTTAAGACAATTCAATCATTACAAATATAATGTGCATTAATTTCTTTTTAAAAAGTAGATTACATATAGAATATCCAGTTTTATGCTTTCTACAATCATTTCTCCCATAAAATCTATTTCTTGATTTTACATCTTCTTTTCCATTTTATATGGGTACAGGATGCCAGTATCACTCTACTCCATGTAAAAAGACAGAATCAGGATGGTTCATTGGAAATGGATTCTGACTCCGGAATCAATGATGTGAGTGTAAATTCTGTTTCTGATATTCATCTATGTGACTGAAGGAAAGGTTTTTCATTTCCTTCTATCTTAATTTCTTCATCTGTAAAATGAAGAAATTTAACTCAGTAGCTTCCAAAGTCTGTTCCAGTTTTGAATTTAGCCAATTATAATTCTAAGAAAGCTAATAAGAATCTTAAAACTAGTCCAGAGGACTACACAGAACCATTTCTTTGCTCTACCTAATATATCTGAAGCCTGCACCCCCTCCCTTATCCTAATCCTAACTCTAATCAGCTCCTTCTTTCGGTAGTCTTTATGACTTTGCTAGAGAAGGCTCCAGCTCCATCTGGTGAAAGTATCTCTCTTACTTGAAGGTCCAAATAAGGTGCCATCTCCTCCAATGAAACCTTCCCTAAGGCTCACAAGGGGGGGGGAAGTGGGATGGGACCTTCCAGTTCTCAAATAGTTCCTAATAATTTGACTTAAAGTCTTTGTTATAAAGGATTACTCTCTGGGAATGGGGAGGGAGATTGGATACAGAAGGAAATCTAAATTATGTAAAAAGAAATCAATATAAATTAGGACTTAAAATTACCTGTCTCTTTATCCTCTTATAGATGATAGACATCCCCACATTGTAAAATCTCTCCCTTATTGATACCAATGTTCTACTTTTCCCCAATTCTCATCCCTTCTCCCAACTCAGAGAATCAGAACCCATTGTCAGAAAGGAATCTTATAAGGCAATATCTCCCTGTGCAGGAATATCCTCTTCATGGTATCCAACCAGTTAGAATGTAAGCTCCTCAAGGGCAGATAGGAATTATTTAGGGACTAGAGTGAACATTGCACTTATCAAAACCCCATGTAGCTTATAAAGTAAAATCTGAACTCCTGAAGGTCTCTGAGTCAGGAAACTCCACATTCTCTAAGGACTTAAGAGTTATAAGTCACTCAATGGGTTGCAAAGGATTGATGCTAGGCATAATCTAACTCTCCTACAATACAAAGACTTTTGTGAGAGAACTTGTCTAAAAGATTTCATGTCTAAGACAAATTTAAAAAATGAATGAAAAGGTGTAGCAGAAACAAGAAATAAATGATAGGTAGTCTTTAGACTCCATCTAGGTGAATGCAAAACCTACACATCAGAGATACAAGGTAAAGTTAGGGGGAAGGACCAGAAGGTCTGACCTTTGCCAAAGGTAGTAATTGGTCTGGGCCTTGAAGGAAGCTAGGGATTCTGAGAGATGGAGATGAATTTGGCACACCATCATTACAAAGGCACAGAGACAGACAATGGAATATCATGCATAAGAAAGATCAGAAATCCAGTTTGGCTAGACCACAGTGAGCATGGAGGGAAATAATAGGGATAGGACAATATTGGGATAGGCTTTAAATGCTAAACATTGAATTTTATATTTGATCTTGGAAGGATCTTGAAGTTAATCAAGTACTGGGAATTTGTACTCAGATTTGCTTTTAAGGAAATTCCATTTATGTATAGGATAGATTTTATGAGAGGCTTAAGAGAGGGGAACCAATCAGGAAATTATTACAATAGTTTAAATGAGAAATGAAGTTGAATTCAATGAGGGTTGGATTGCATGAACAGAGAAAGGACTGGTTGTGTTCAGAAGGTAGAAACCATTCAGCTGTATACTCCTTACGGGCAGAGGCTATTTTTATCATTGTCTTTGCAACTTTAATGCCTAGCATGATGCGAATATGTAGTAAACACTCAATGGACACTTGTTAACTGATTGATCTCTAGAAAAAGTCATAGCATTTTAGTTGGACCCCTTGTAAAAGATGTCTGGGAGTATATGGAACAGAAGCTCATAGAATAGGCTGGCATAGATAAATAGGATCTGCACTATGTGGAGGAATTAGAAGGCATAGGTTCATATCCTGTCTGTCATATACTACCTATATTACCTTGGACAAATACCTTAATCATCTTGGGCCTCAGTTTCCTCATCTATAAAATGAAGGGTTTGGATGATATGACTTCAGGGGTCCTTTCCTCTCTTAGATCTTGGACACTTGGATAAGTCTATACTTATATATAAGCCTATACTACACATATATCGACGCTGCTAAGCTTTGGAGTGATTGCCACCCTTACCCTAACTTGGAAGAGTCATCAAACAAATTGTTTCTGTGTTTTCTTCTGATAAAAAAGGCATTCTGGGATACTCGGATTGAAAATGTAGTTGAATGTAGAGTCAATGAAGCCTTCTATCTCTAGGACTTCGATGTGTGAACATGGTAAAACAGAGTCTATGCAGACTCTGGCAGATTGTAGAGGGAAACTAAAACCTCCAGCTGTATCCTAACAGCTTGAAAGTATACCTCTTTTCTGAAGTAGTTATAAATGTTTCCAGTTGGTGTTATTTATTTCAAGAGTTGAATATCAACAACAATGTTTGAAATGACAAATAATGGCTAGGAGAGAACCATGTGTTGCCTGAAATTAACCAAACATTCTCTCCCCAAAGAGCCCTCTGAACCATATGGCTCTGCCCACCTCCTAAGGGACATCTCAAGTTTTCTCCTTCCTATAAACAATTGGGACTAATCATGATAAACATACAGGAGAAAAGCTAAACTCGCTCCTCTTCTCTCCTAGTCACTATTTGTGACCATGCAGTCATGTTTACTTGTACATGAGAGGAGTTTATGTAGGCAGCCCTCCTGCAGTGACCCCCTGGGGAGGAGACTAAAGAGATGGTTGGTGGTGAGAAAGAAGTTCCAAGCTCCTTGTTCTTTCCTGACACTACATTCTAATGGCTCCTGTGGACCAAACTCATAGTAGAGAACATGTTAATATTTAAGTAGAGTATAAGCACATAGATAAGATGTATTGACACCTTCATACCTTTCTTTCCTGCAACATTGACCAAAATAATTTATTGGATCAAAAAAATCTAATGCAAGGCATCATAAGGGACAATGGAAAAGTACTCAAGGGAAGACCTATACCTACAAGACTTAGATATATGAGAGACTTAGAGGTAATATAGTCCAAGCCCATCATTTTTCAAAAGACAAAACTGAAGCCCAGGAAGGGGAAAGGATTAGCCCAAGGTCATACAGATACTAAAGAGCAGAACTAGGACTCCAGTCCAGAAAATGGGTATTATGTTGAACCTTTTTGAGGATTTTCCTATTAACAAGGTAGTGCTTCCTGGTAACAAAGGTGGTCTTCAGAGATGTGAGTTGCAACTTCTCTCTTAGCCAATCCTATCAATTCCTCTCATTTCTTGACTCTGAGAGAGAGAGATTATACTTGGAACCTTCTTACTTGTATCATTCAAAATTGAAGCATAGAAGGTAATAAACTGCTGCATCACCAAAATTATTGGGAAGAAAGGTGTTAGGCCTTTTCTTGGTCTGTTATAACTAGATGGCTCCTGAGGTCTCTTGAAAGCCCACTTAATAATATTTAATCAACATTTACTAAATGCCTCCTTTGCCAACTGGTGTGTTAGGCACCAGGGACTTGAAGACAAAAAAGAAAACAATGTTTGCCCTTGAGGATCTTTCATTTTACTGGGAAGAGGTTGATGATTCCCAGATCAATCTATCTAGCCGTAACTTTTCTTTCAGACTGGTTATCTTAAAGACATTTCAAACTCATCATTTCCAACCTTCATTCTAAGCTCTCCTTTTTTTCCTAATTTTCCAGTAGATGACACCATTATGCTCCCAGTCATATAGGCTTACTCACATAGGAGTTATTCTCTACTCCTCACTCTTATTTACACACACACACACACACACACACACATGCACGCGCATTCCCTACTTCCTTTTCCCCTATCTCCATCAGTTGCTAAGTGTTTCTGTTTTGGGAACATTTTTTTATCTTCTCTCCTCTGACACTGTCAACAGCCTGGTAGAGGCCCTCATCATTTCTCTTCACCCCCTGGACTATTCCAGTAGTCTGCCTGGCACAAGTCTCTCCCCAATTTATCTTCCCAAAGCACATATCTGACAATTCTATGTATGTTCTCCCTCCCCACCATTTAATAAATCCCAGTAGCTCCCTAACACCTTGAGGATCAAATGTAAAATCCTCTGTTTTGTATCTGCGAAAATGTGCGTTTCAAGACTGTGAATTGCCCAAACTGTAAAGATAATTTTTAGTGTCTTGGTTTTATATTAAAAATAAGTGGTCGCCATGGGAAAATTCCCAAATATGAAAATACCCAAGTCAGCTAGGTTTATAGAGATTTTTTTTAGTACAAATGAAGGAATTAAGGGAAGGGAGAGAGAGAGGGTAAGAGGAAATAGTAGGAAGGGCCTAGGCCTGAGCCTTAAAAGAGACTAGTCAGTCTTTTATCACTCACCACAAGATTTGTCCCAAGCAAAACACCAGTCCTTCACTGAAATCCTCAACTCCTGAACTGAGTTCAGAGACCTAGCTCCTCCAACTAACTCCAAAATCCAACCTCCATGGTGAACTCCAACTAGTCCGAACTCCAACTAAGTTCAGAGAGCCAGCTCCTCCAAACTAATTCCCCCTCCCCCTAAGTTCAGAGAGCCAGGTCCTCTTAAAGAGAAATTTCTTTTATGTCACCTCCCCTAAATTTTCACATCTACCAATCACAGCAGATGTTTTCCCCAGAACTGACCATTCTTAGTTCACATCTTCTTTTGTTATCACCTTCTCTGATTAGATTATATCTTCTGAGTATTTCGCATCTCTTTGCTAAGTTTGCCCTTTTTTCAGTTTTAGTGATTAATTTAACCTTTATAGGTACTTAGTACCCTTTTTGTATTAGATCTAAAAATAGACCTAGCTTAAGGTTCTAGCTTCACTATAAGTATGAGTTGGGGACTTTTCATTGTTCAGTAAGGAGTTTACAACTTTATCTTCCCCTAAAGCACTGTCTGAGCAGGGTGGAGTAATTTTAAAGTTCTCAATACATTCCTAAGTACCTCCATTGTTTAAAATGGGGAATAGTTTAACCAAATCTTCTAAGGTAGAGTCTGAGCAGTTTTAAGATTCACAGTTTAGAGTTTAAAGCTCTAGCTAGTCCCCTTCTACCTTTCCATTATTTTTATACCTTATTCTTCCTCAGATTCTTTACATGACACTGGCCTCTTTACTATTTCTAGAACAAAATACTATATGTTCCAACTGCAGGTATTTTTATTCCCCATACCTCAAATGCTCTCTTTTTTCATCTATACCTCCAAGTTTCTCTCAAATCCCAGAAAAAATCCCACCTTCTAGAAAAAGCTTTCCAGGATCCCCCTTAATTCCTGTTCCTTCCCACTGCTGATTATCTTCAGTTTATCTTGTCTATATTTTATTTGTACATAATTGCATATTGTCTTTCTTCATTAGTCTGTGATTTTCTTAAAACAATTGAGTTGATTTTTTACCTTTCTTTGTACCTCAGTACTACCCCTGGCATACAGAAAGTTGGTGCTTAATAAATGCTTGTCAACTAACCAATTGTGTGCAATCTTCTGTTAGGAATTGTGAAAGATGAAGTCTCTAGAAAAGGCATAATCTCTACCTTTAAAGAGCTCAGGATAGAGGAGGATAGACACTAACAAAAATAGCTTTACATACAATTATTCCTGAGAAGCGAATCATGATATATGGGTTTGATTTTAATAGTAAAGCATTTAGTCAGGACTGAAACAAATAGGGAAATAATAAGAAAAAAATCTGACTCAGATCCTTGAATGAGCACAATATACTGTTTTTTCCTTAGTAGTAACTGGGAAATAAACTTTCTCTGTGTTATATACCATAGGTGTCCCATAGTCAGGACTTGAACCCAAGTATTCAAATTTGGCATATGTCCTGCTTCTCGGCATTAGTTCTCAAACCCCTTCTTAATCCCACATCTCTTCATATTATGAAGTATCTATTTACTAAGAACCAGGAACACAAGTTCTACAGCACCTATGACCTCCCAAACTAGTAGTCCTGTCAATGAAGATGATGACATGAATCTGGCATGAATTGTTCCCCAAAGAATCCTTGCTAGTTGCCATTGATAACTGCTTTTTTATTAAATCCTCCCAAGCTATCCCTTGAATAATGATGTCCTAGTATTTCACCAAGAATTAAAGTAAATCCACCAAATAAGATTAAAGGGGGGAAATGGAGGTGGGAGGACATGAATCATTTTCTTCTCTTAAATGGCCATTTCCCTATAGATCCTTTTCTTTTCTCCTTTTTTTTTTTAATCAGACAATGGTGCATCATATCTACAAATTCTTTCTAACTTTGGGACACAAGGCCAGTTGGTACCTTAGAGATTACTATCAATTCCAATACTCACATTTTATGTAGAAAGGAAATGATGTCTCAAGCAGTTCACTGACTTGTTCTACATCATTCAGCTTATTAGTGTCCTGGACAGGATTTGAATTTAGGTCTTCAGACTCTAATTCTTCTTTTCATCTCATTGAACAAACTACTCCTTTCTGTTTCCTAAGCATGCACTTGATTTTTAAAAGGAGGTAGGAATGGAAGAAATAGAGGCCTAAAAGTACAAATGGATGATAAAAAAATTCTTATTACCCAGGACCTCTTAAACACAACTAGGGCTCCTTCATATTTAATATGACAATCAGTTTATTCCCAGTTGTTCTTCAGTTGTCTCAGTCATGCCTGATTTATTTTGACACCATTTGGGGTTTTATCATCAAAGATCCTGGAGTGGCTTGACATTTCTTTCTCCAGTTCATTTTTAAAGATGAGGAAACTGAGACAAGCTGGGTTAAGTGACTTGCCCATGGTCATACAGCTAGTAAATACCTGGGGCCCAATTTGAACTCAAATTTTATTGATTCTAGCCCCAACTCTCTGTTCACTGTACCATCTAGCTGCCTTGTGCAGTATAAGGGGGGAGGGGAGTAATCCCTAATATGGAACGGGTACTTTGATTTTCTGTTGGGTGACATGCATTTTGTTGAGATGACATAGTAAGTCCCAACTGGGCCCCATGATGGGGGTGTTTTGTCAAAGATGAATGGATACAGAAGGCAGAGGGAATCCCCAAACATGTATGCTCAGTGGGCTGAAGAAAGAACTGTAGACAAATAGCTCTCCTTTGGGTATTTTAGCCATTCCAGCAAGGTATGCTCATATTTCTCTCCTCTACTACTGATAGCCCTGAAGGTATGGTTACTAAAATTTTATGACAGCATATTAATGTGAATCCTGTCTTTTGCTTTCTTCCCTAAGAAGAGGTCAGAAGGCAATGATCAGAAGAAGTAGGTGTCTCCAGCTTTGGCAGTAACCTCTTAAATTCAAGAAAAAAAGGATGTCTGGGTCAGGTATTGGCAGTCTAGCAAGAGGGAATTCCCAAAGCAAACCCATTTCTCAGAGGCAAATTATTTGAAAGAACTATGCCCTGGGTAGCCAGCAGATCAATTCCTTGGGAGTTATTCTGACAGTTCAGGTATATGATGAAAAGGAAATCTTGACTAAAGCACTCCTACAAAGGAATTTTGATCTTTCAAGAAAAATACCATGTGTTTTAGTTACATATTTTATGATTTTGTCATTATTAATGAGAGATTAGTAGTTATTTATCTTTTAAGCATTTTCAGTGGTAGAGGGCATACCCTGCTTTAATCTACCTGATATCCAGAGTGTACATTAAGCCTAGAAGGCATCCTTCAAGTCATTTTGGGAGGAGACATGACCTAGACCTAAACTTTGTGTTAGAAGTTTTCCATAGAGTCCTACTTTAGGGTGTGTCTAGGACAAGCCAGAAAAACAATGATGGCAAGAGAAGCCTGACCCACTGCTTTTAGGACTTAGGTCCCTTTTAGAATGAATCAAATCTATAAATCCAGAACAGAACACTTAAGAAGGAGCACTCCACCCTTCTGCCCCAGCCAAAGGACACATTCACATAAAAACCAATAATCATTTACAAAATTCATCTTATAAAAATCTTTACACAATGCAGAAGAAATAAAAAGCAGTGGTTTCTTTTATTTATGCATTTTGATATACTCTTTCAATAATCTTAAACAAGTAACTTTCCCTGTCTGGGCCTCAGTAAAATAAGAGAATTGGACTAGGACCATAATGACAAACATATGGCATGTGTGCCAAAGATGGCTTGCAGAGACCTCTCTGTGGGCACCCATGTCTGTCCCCAGCCCCCGGGACTATTGCCATCACTGGAATAGTGCATCGCTAAGGTTGCCTTCAGTCAACTATCCTGTGAACTAATTGTCTGGAGAAGTCTTGGTGAACCTCCTAGAGACTGAGTGCCCAAACTGCATCCCTCATGCCCCATGTGAGCCCCCTGCCTTACCCCAGACAGAGAAGAAGCACTTCCATTGGGCTGCTAGGCAGAGGGATGGGTGATATGAGAAATGTCCTCAGGCCCATGTGGAGAGGGGGAGCTGGGGAAGGGAACAGAATCTTTCAGCATTCTCTGGCCTGCCAACATGGGTCTAGAGTATATAATGGCGTAGAAGTGTTCCCTCTGTTTTCAGAGGGCCTATAATCTAATAAAGGGGAAAGTGTTATAAAACAGTAATTTAATATATTTAAATTTCTGTAGGAATGGCTTGACATTTATATTTCTAAGTTTAAAAAGATTAAATGATTTCAACTATATACTTCTAAATTGCCTCATACAAGGGAGCAATTAAGTAGATCAGTGGATAGAGAGCCAGATATAGAGATGGTAGGTCCTGGATTCAAATCTTGCCTCAAACATTTCCTATCTGTGTAACTCTGGGTGTCACTTAACACCCATTACCTAGTTCTTACGACTCTTCTACTTTGGAACCAATACTCAGTATTGATTCTAAGATGGAAGGTAAGGGTGTTTTTTTTAATGACTTCTTACAAAAGACTTGGGAAGATGAAAAGGAGCACTTACTAATCTTCTGACTGATCCCAGGTGAAGAAGAGCTACTTAACAAACCATTCAAAATAAGAGCTTGTGTAGGGTGAAGGAAATGAGGGGTTTGTCTGAAGGAACTGAAATTTAGATAGAGCTTATAGCACTAACATTCCTCTAGGTTAAATAAAACAATTGAGTTTAGGATGGAGGGTAGCAAGAATCTTAGTTAAAATAGGCAGCTCTCAGATTAGACCTCTCCTTGATTGCTGCACTCCTGGAAGCAGAGGCTCATGGGCAATGGCCTTGTCATGTTCCAAGGTCTCACCTCTTCCCCAAATCAGCTTATCTTAAAAGGTTGATTTGACAATGTGTGTGTGCTATTACTGTAGGCAAGTTTTCTGAAGCTTATTCCAGGTATGGACTCTGAAATCAATCCTCTTATCCCAAGAGGTATTAATCTGCCTTCTCCCTCCACCCAAATCTCTCAGTAACAGGAAGGGCATGCACACAAAGCAATCCTACTATCGCAGTGAAACAATTCTGACGAAAGGCTCTTTTTTTCTGAACCATGGTTTCTTCTTCTTTTTTTAAATGTATTTTTTGTTTTGTTGTTTTCAGACAGGGATTGGATTGGATAACTGCAGAGTCTCCTTCTAGTTCCAAATAGACGATGCTCTGTTTGAAAGGTAAAGCTCTTGATGTTGCTGTCTGGATGGACAAATTATAGACTGGATTTGAAGGTTCACAACAAATGACTTCAGCAGCTCCAAATAACAAACCTGCCTCACCCCCTAAGAAGGACACCTTTCCCTCAGCCCTTGTGATTTAAGGATGAGCCCACACAACATCCTGAAACAACTCCCAGGCATTTTCTAACCCACATTGTAATGATGAACTTTGAGATAAAGCCACAGAAAAGTAAACACGGAGCAAACAGGATCCTCCAGCAGCTTGAGGTTTAGGGAGGCTGGAATGATGCTATAGTAGAAGTGATCAAAATGAGGAGTGGGAAGCTTCAGGAGCACATGGAGGGAAAAGCTGCACAAATCCTCTTTTTGGTGACAGAAGAAAGTATCTAACTAGTGGACATGGAGGGACTTGGTTTTCATCTTAACCCAGATTTGGCACATTGGACAATTAGGACAGAATTTTTCAGAGCCAACCATTTTCAGGGCTTTAGGGGTAAAATAACTCAAATGTTTTGAATCCTCCTCTTAATCCCATGCCAATTACAGAGAAATATTTTGGTGTGGGTTTTTCTAAGCATGTCCCAAATTCTGCTTCTGATCTTGGGGGTGAAATGGAGTAAGAAGAAAGAAACAGGGGAAACCATCACCATAATAGAAGAATGAGGGTAGACCATTTTGGTAAATGCAGAGGTTATCAGGCTGTACTAGAGGAGGAAGTAGGACAAATTACTCTTGGGGATTTCTCCATTGAGGATCAAAACCTAGGAGGCATAGCTGATCTATGCATTGCTGACCCAAGGTGAATCAAGCAGAAGGTATTTCAGTCTATCTTCCTTGTATCTCCTCTTTCTCCCTTCCAGAGAAAACAATCCCCCTAGATTGGTTCATCTCTTCACTTTCTGCTCCCTATTGTTCCATTCTGCTCTCTGGGGTGGGGATTTGAGCTAGGGATTTGAGAGTACTATACTTTTCCCCTAAATATTCTCTTCATCCCTAAACTTAAAAAAAAAAAAAACCTTTATCTTCCACCTTAGAATCAACACTATGTATTGATTCCAAGGCAGAATAGTGGTAAAGGCTAGGCCATGGGGGTTAAGTGACTTGCTCAGGGTCACACAGCTAGGAAGTGTCTGAGGTCACCTTTGGACCAAGGACCTCCCATCTCTAGGCCTGGCTCTCAATCCACTGAGTCACCCAGCTGCCCCATCCCAACTTCTAACATGGCAAAATATAGGTATATACATATATATGTATAGGTCAACAGAAATGGTAAGCTCTTTGTTGCATTTTAAAAATTAATGCTAAGGTATATGAATCTGTGAATGTGTTTATGTGTGTGAGAGTGGGGTTGGGGAGAAATAGAAAGGGCAGACCAGTTAGGCTTTAACAAGCCTAATAGAAAGATAGCTAGAATAAAATATTATTTTTGTTTTTCCTTCATTTCCAGAGGACCAACAACATCACATGGTGATGTCTTGACTTGTGAATTGGATTTAAGTGAGGCACAAAGTTGCACAAAGTCATCATTCTCACTCTCTCCTCCAAAGTCATCAAAGCCCAGGGTAAGACAAAAGTCAGGATGAGTGGTGACAGCCTGGGATAGAATGAATGACCTTGGGATCTTCAATGTCAGACCAGTTTCCAAGTGTTTCACAACACCTGCTTCAGTCACCTTTGTGGCCATTGGAGCAAATTGTTCTCATTGGCCCATTCCACCAAGAGAAGCTTCTACATGTTTAGGACAGACATCCCCATTATTCATTGATTGGTTATGGCCTATCAGCTACTTTAACCTGATTTAGCCTATCTTTTGAAATGGTTTACCAGGGTATGACCACTGTGTATGCTACAGCTTCTTAGAGCCACAGATAAGAGTTGGGTAAAAGACAGACACTAAAGGCAGATGAGTAGCCCTGAAAAAGGCTCATCAAGTCTTTACACCTAAGGTGCTAGTCTTCTTTGAACATGCCATAAACCTGTAATAAATAAAAATTAATTTTGGACACTGTACTTTGTAAGAATTTATCAGTAAAGAGAGAAAAAAGGTATTACTAGCCTAACTACTCAGTCTTCATCCTAGTCTGCTGCTTAATCAGTTCCTAGATTTCCAAATGATCCCGGTCCATTTCACAAGCAGTAGTAAGGGTGCTCAGCTAAGCACATGATTGAACCAGACAAATTAAGACCATCCAAGGAACAGGCTTGAGTTCAGAAAAGGACCTGAACCAAAGAAGAAAGCCTGAGTTCCTAGATTAGCAGCCCAGTGTGGTCCCCGACAACCTAGTGGTACACTAGTCCCCTGCTGTACCACTTGCTAGAGATGACTTATCTAGATAAGGCCCTGGACTGCTTGCCACTTATAGAGCTTCTTCCACAAGCCAAAAGATGGTTGAGAACTCTGCTCCACCGAAAGCACTGGCTTATTTAAACCTAGTCTTAATCCTCCCCCAGAGATTTTCTATTTGAACAGGGTTTCACTTCAGTTCCTACCCATCAGGCAAATTAAAACACATGATTCTGTGATTTTCTTTGCTGAGTCTTACAGAATTGGGTGTCCTCTATATATTTAATTCACACATACCCCAGAGTGAAATACAGAGCATATCCTTAGACCACACTCATTCTGTGAAGAAAATTATGAGATGAGAAAGTCCATAAGTTGGAAGTGAGTATTTAGTCTGATAGACTCAAATAGTATTGTTCCTTTCATGGGGTTCTTTCAGAAGAAAGCAAAGGTCTGGAGGAGGAAGATGCAGAGAGAGGACTTTTGAGTATGCATCATGGGCCAATAAAGAGATCTCCAAATAAATAAGTCTCATTCTCCCATCTGATTACTCTAGAATAAAAAAGTCTTGAAACTGAAGGTTTAAGTAAATAACAAGTTGTAAAGGTCCTACTTCAGAGGATTTCAATTCATAGAATCATAGTTTCAGAGCTGGAAAAATTAAGCCACAGGGATTTGAAGTGCTATTCATAAATAATAAGTAGCAGAACAGAGATTGGAACCCAAGTCTTCTGACTGAAAGTTAAAAAAAATAAAGTCAGTAATACTGATAAAAAGAGTTTCTCAATCTGAAATTGTTCCTTCAGATATTCACAAGAGTTTATTGATGAAATAACATTGATGAAAATGCTTTCCTTTAGCAATCTTTAACTCCAGACAAGAAGGAAGGAAGGTAGGAAGGAAGGAAGAAAGAAAAGAGGAAGGGAGAGAGGGGAATAATAATTTATTTTTCTACTCATATGTACTAGATATTTGGTCAAGTGCTTCATAAATATCTCATCTGATTCTCACACCACCACCAGAATGTGTATGATATATGATGGTTATGGGAAAAGTTTCTTCAAAGGAATAGATCTGATTACACACATCACTTCCTCGCTCAACAGTGTGGACCTGAGTTGCTTCCAGTTGAATGACAACTAGACAACATAGTGGACAAAGCAATGGATCAGGAAGATCTTAGTTCCAATATGGCCTTAGCTATGTGACTCTGGACAAGTCATTCAACTATTGCTTTTAAGTTTTCTCAATTGAAAATGGAGTTAATAATAGTAGCTGCCTCCCAGAATTGTTGTGAGGATCAAATGAGGTAGTATTTGTAAAGTGTTTAGGACAGTTCCCAAGACAGAGTACCTGCTATGCAAATGCTTCTTTCTTTCCCCCAGCTCTCTTCTGCATTCTTATATTTGCACATCTTTTTCCAAACATAAAAAACAAACCCTTTGAATGATTCTTCACCTGATAAAATCTTTGTCTTTCTTCAAGATCCAATGCATATGCAACCTACTGTCTGTGAGCTTGAATCTTTTCATATCTCTTAGGTTGTTGAGCTTGACATATTCTAACTTTATCAATTCATTCTTTAGTTTAATTTACATTGATCCATTGTTTCACAGCACATTAATTTCCTAATTGTATCATTTCCTTTCCCCTCATACAAAAATAAAATAAAAATTCACTTTCAATAGAAAGAATGCTGGGAGTAGAAATGCAGAAGAAAAACATATGTTTCATCATGTGGTTCTATGGGTATATGATCTGGGATTTGTATTTTAAAAGATTACTCTTTTACAAAAATGAATAATATGGAAACAGATATCAAGTGACATTTGTACAACCCAGTGGAATTGCTTGTTGGCTCTGGCAGGGAGGAGAGGGAAGAGTGGAAGGAAAGAAAATGAGTCATGGAAACTTGGAAAAATATTAAAAAAATAAAAAACAAAAATAAAACCCACACTTTATTGAGACAGAGAGACAGAGACAGAAAATTTCATTAAAGTCAACCAACACATTGACTATATTGAAGAGTATGCAATATTCTGAAGGGAGGGGCTTGAATGTGCCACATGTAACAATCAGTGTGTGATTTTATTTGAAGTTGTTTCCATTTATCTTTTTGGAATCACTGTATTTATTGTTTTGAAGGTTTTCCTTATTTCATGTTTCATAAATTCATATATATTGACATTGTTTCCAGTTCTTTGCTACTATCAAAAGTGCTACTATACACTAAATAAATTAATTTAAATTTTTAAAAAGTGCTACTATATTTTGGTCCATGTGAGGCCTTTTAAAAAAATATTTGGCCTCTTTGTGGTATATACTTACAGCAAAATCTTTGGGTTAAAAAGTATGCCCATTTAATTACTTTCTTAGGATAATTCCTATAAAGACTGTGTAGCAAGGTTGTACTGATACCTCTACAAACAGTGTTTTGTTTGTTTTTTAACCCTTACCTTCCATCTTGGAAACAATACTGTGTATTGGTTCCAAGGCAGAAGAGTGGTAAGGGCTAGGCAATAGAGGTTAAGTGACTTGCCCAGGGTCACACAGCTGGGAAGTATCTGAGGCCAAATTTGAACCTAGGACTTCCCATCTCCAGACTTGGCTCTAAATCCACTGAGCTACCTGGCTGCCCCCTAAATAGTGTTTTTGTTATTCACATCCTCAGAACCCTTCTAGCAATGATTATTTTCATCCTTTGTAATCATTGCCAATTTACTGGATGTGAGATTTATGAATTCTGGTTGATACTGGAGCCAGTAAATCAGTTTTGCAAAGTTTTCCTAAGAATTGTAGAACTGTTGGTACAATGGAAATAATAGATGCTACTGGTAAACTGCAGAGAGTAGCAAAATTACAACCTAAAATGATTTCTTTAGATCCATTTTCTGTGGAACATGCATTTTTGTGTATGCCAGAATTCCCAATGAATCTTTTAGGTAGATATGTATTATGTAAATTGAGGGCAATGATCCAATTTGCTGAAATTGGTGATATCTCATTACATCTACCAGAAGAATCTCTGAAAGCTTTTCCATTACTGTTCTTAGATTCAATCAGTACAGAGGGTGACTTAGATTCAATCTATCCAATACCTGTGGATATCCCTAAGGATCTTTGGTCAAAGTCTTCCACAGATGTAGGTCTATTGAAATCAGCTTCTCCAGTCAAGATGAGGACTAAAGAAGGACCAGTTCCTTGTGCACCTCAATATACCTTAACTAAAGAAGCAATTGAGGGTATAAGACCAATCATAGAATCCCTAATGCAAAAAGGAATCATAATACCTTGCTTCTCAGAATTTAATTCTCCTATTCTTCCTATCAAAAAGCCAAAGTTAGATCAGAATGGCAAAGCTGTATATTGTTTTATCCAGGATTTAAGAGCAGTCAATGGTTATGTAATTAAAACTCATCATGTTGTCCAGCTGCTATAATTTCTTCCATTCCAAGTCGGGTTAAGATATCTCCCTTTGGTAGATTTGTGTTCAGCTTTTTTTCTCAATTCCAATTCGTGAGGATTCTCAAAAGAGAATTCTCTTACCTATTCTATTACCTGGGAAAAACCTTAGTGGATTTGGACTCATTTGCCTCAAGGTTTTATGGATTTGCCTAGCCAATTTTCACAAATTCTGAATAGAGATCTAAAAACTATAACATTCAAAGAAAGTAAATTGGTGCATTTTGTGGATGATATTCTTCTTGTGTCACCAAATGCAAAGGTATGCCTGAGAGATAGCAAAATTCTTTTGTTAGAATTATATGAATGTGGGCATAAAATCTCCAAGGCAAAATTACAATGAGTTTTGCAAAGAGTTCAATATCTAGGTTTGGTGTTATCAGAGGGTTCAAGAAGTATCCCACAGAAAAGAATAGCAGAATTCAGAAACTGAGTGCTCCTAAAACCAAAGATCAACTCAGAACTGTTCTTGGAACAACTGGATTCAGTAGACAATGAATACTTGGATATAGTGAATTAATAAAATGTCTAACAGATTTAACCAGGAATATAGAACAAGAACCTCTGAATTATCTGCAACAGCCTGAACTTCTGCAAGCCTTAAGTAAGCTTAAAAAAGCCATTTTATCTGCTCCATCTTTGGGTATCCCAGACTATACAAAGCCATTCCAACTATTTGTTAATGACCAAAGGTATTGCTTCTAGAGTATTGACACAGATTTTAGGACAAAGTTATTGTCCAATTGGATATTATAGTTGTCAGCTTGATCCAATAGCTGCTGGTATGGTTCTTTGTCTAAGGGATGTAGCTGCTGCTGCAGTATTAGTCCAAAAGTCAGCAGATTTAGTTTTGGGGTGTCCATTGACTGTATATTGTTCACATCAAATAGAAGCAGTAATGAGGAAACTTCGTACTCAAGCTTATTCAGATCAACAAATTTCTAAGTATGAAATTATTCTCCTAGGTAGTAACAACATTCAGTTGAGGGAGTGTAGTGTATTAAATCCAGCTACACTTCTTCCTGATTTGCCAAAGAAGAGTGAACCATTGTATGTAGAAGTAGTAGATCTAGTGCTTATACCTAGGATAGATTTGAAAGACACTCCTATTGAAAATCCAGACTTGGTGTTATTCACAGATGGTTCTTCATATTTGTTTGATGTAATTCAATGTACTGGTGCTGCAGTGGTCACAGAATTTGAGACACTGTGGTATGGTTCATTACCTAGTATCCTTAGAGTTCAAAGAGTAGAGTTGGTGGCATTGAAACAAGCCTGTCTTCTAGCTGATGGTAAAAGTGCTAATATTTTTACAGACTCATGGCATGTGTTTTCAGTATGTCATGCAACAGGAAAAATCTGGAAACAATGAGGTTTTATTACTGTATCAGGAAAACCATTTGCACATGAAGAAATAATAACTGAGTTGTTGAATACTATCCAAAAACCTAGAGCTAGCAGTGATCCATTGTAGAAGTCATATTTGTAGCAGTTTCTAAAGGAAATCATAGAGCTGATATGATTACTAAGTATCCAGCCCAGAATGCTCCAGTGTATGTAATGAATTTGTCAACTATTGAGTCTGATGATTTAGAAAGAGCTTATATAGAATCAGAAATTCAGAAGTGGAAGGAGAAATTTGGAGCAAGGAAAGAACATGGATTATGGATTGCAGACACTGGAAAACCAGTGTTACCAAAAGATTTATATCCCTATTTGTGTCAAGCCATTCACACGAAAGGTCATTTTGGTACTCAAGCTGTAGTAGACTCTGTAAAAAGCCAATTGGTAGCACCAGGAATAAGTACTACTGCATATAAGATCTGTACTATTGCTCTCTTTGCCAAAAATTCAGTCAAGTTTCATTCAGAAAGAAAGGTCTGGGTTGTAGACCTTTGGCATTGTTCATTCAAGAGTTTGCAAATAGATTACATAAGCATGGCAAAAGCTGGAAGATTTGTCTTGTAATTGTAGATAGAAGAAAGTGGCCTGAAGCTTTTCCATCTAATATTAATACAGCTAGCTTTGTAGTGAAAGTATTGCTTAAAGAAATTGTTCCTAGGTTTGGTGTACCAATTACCATAAATTCTGATAAAGGATCTCATTTTACATAAGATACCCTGAAAAGAGTCTATGAGAACCTAGGAAGAACAACTAAGTAACATGTTCCCTATAATCCACAAAGTTCAAGTCAAGTGGAGAGTGTGAATAGGGAAATCAAGATTATGATGGGAAAAATTTGTGCTGAAACTCATCTAAAATGGCTGGATGTTCTTTCCATAGCTTTGTTTTACCTACGTACAAGACCAAGAGCAGATTTTCATATATCACCTTATGAAATGCTCTTTGGACATTCTCCATTGCAGACAAAAACTTGTAAGGCTGTTTATACATCTCTCCTAGGAGAAGACTGCCAACTTGCTTCATATTTAAGTGCATTACAACAATGGCTTAGAGAACTGCATGATACGGGAGTGTTGATCCAATCTGGCCCATTGGATTAATTCTTTTCATAATTTTCAACCAGGTAATATGATACATGTGAAAAATTTTGCAAAAACTTTAGCAACACAAGAGAGTTGGGTAAGTCTTTATACAATTGTGTTAGTTTCACCATCTTCAGTGAAAGTATTAAAAAGAGATTTGTGGTATCATTGTTCATATATTAAATTAGCTCAAGGAATTGATAATGAAAATGTAGAAACTGTAGAAAAAGAAAATGAAGAAGAGTTCGTGGAACGTTGAGATTTGTCAGTCAAACAGAGTCTGCAGTCAAAAAGATCAGTAAGGAGAGGACCATTCCAGTGGAAGAGGACATTTGGGTGGAAGAGGACATTGCAGTTGAAGAGAAGGATTCAGAAAATTGATGGACATTGTTCAAAAACTGAAAAACTTATAAATATTAAGCAGATAAAGACTTTGAAGGGAAGTTTTAATGAAGAATATCAAGTGATTGATGGACTAATGGTTCTAAGGAATTTAGATAATGTAATATAACATAACATAACATATTCATAAGCATTCATCAATACATATTACTACCATGAATTTTGGAGAAGAAGAATTCTTCAAACAAGATAAGAAGAAAAATCTGAAATTTTGATAAGTATATTATATGCAATAGTAACACAACAGTAACACTGACATAATACTAATATAACACAATATAGCATAGCATGAATAACAATATAAAAACATATACACGATAACATAAACATCATTAGGATACATTAATTCAATATTTGAATGAGTGAAACAATGTATAGCTAGATATTAACAATGTCATAGTTATAAAATAGTTACTAATAAAGAAATTTAACTACTTAGTATATAGTTTAGTATACAATTTAGTTACTTTAGAATAATAATAGTATAGGTAGATAGGAGATTTTATTAAGATAGGGCTATAAATTGATAGATTGGAGTTTAAGATTGAAAAAGGTAAGATACTGAATTATATTACAAAATATATGACAAGATAGATAACAACATACATTACATAGCACATATGACAAATAACAGATCACATATCACAAAAGTCGAAATACACATGCAAATAGTGTGTATTATAGTTAGGATTGTAGAATTAATTGTAAGTGTATGTGTATATATATGTAACATATATGTAAACATGATATGTATATGAATAGCATGCATGTATATATTATATGTAGTATATGTATATGTGTAAAAGTTATGCAAATAGATCATATTTGCTAAGTTCTTAACATAGAATAGGTTATGTTTTATTTTCATCTATTGTTAAATGTATTTTGCATAAGTAAGTTTGATGGCTTGGTTTAATTTTTTTTAACTTATGCAATGTTGTGTTCATTGTATTTTTCCTAAGTTTTTTTTCTAAATTTGCTATTTATGCATTGCAATAGTAATAGAATTTTCTGAATTAGATGATGAGTAGTATTTTATGATTTTAATGTTTTGCATGGATTTTGTGTTTGTATTTTGATTTGATGTTATTTTGCTTGTTTTGCTTTTACATGTTTGATTTGTATCTTGAACTTTGTAATTGTTTATTGTATAACTTCCTTTTCCTTTCCTTGATTAAATCCCTAGAGTAGGATAGTATTAGATAGGATAAGCTAGAAGAGTGTAGGCTGTTTATTATTTTGGGTAGGAATTTTACTTTAAGGAAAATATGTTTGTTAGTGCACAAATACCAAAATAGGGTTTTCAACACAATTTTGGCTTTGTGCAAAGGGGGGAATTGTAGTGAGGATTAGCTCTTTGCTACAAACCAGGAGCATGTGACCCTGGAGAAACAGGGTCAATGTTCTGGAGCTCTGAAGAAGGCAGTTCCTGCCTGACAGTTGTTTCTGTGGAGGACAGAGGGAGGCTTTGAAACTGCCAGGAGACTGGAACTTTCCTTAAAACAAGTTTTCATCTTGTGGAAGTGGTGGAGGGAGTGGTTAACATTCCACACAGTTGGACTGTTTTAGTGAAGCCATTTCTCCTCTTCCTACTCCTGTGTGCTACTGGTTTCTACTAGGACTTCTGCCTGACCCAAGAGGACACCAGTCTATGAGACTTCCTTTGGCCCTTGTTCCTATACCTACAAGCCCTTCCCTAAACTTAAGTAGTAATTAAGGAGTTAATTAGAATAGTTATAGAAAGTAGTAGGTGGGTTTAGTATTCTGACTTTGGGGGTAAGATCAGATCTTCCCAATTCCCTTCCCTTCCTTCCCTTAGCTTAGAGTTAGTTATATTTATTTATCTATGTGCTTATTATTCTATATATTATTTCAGAGGTGAAATGGCAGAAAGTTGATTTGGCTTACACTTAGCAATGCTTTGACTTATTGCAAACATAGCTTTCATATGGTTGTGATTAAATTAAACTCTTCTTTGGAGAAATCTTAGTTCATATCCTTTGCAGAATGATCTGAGATGATTTGGTTCCTGGTCCTTTTTAGATCAGAAACTTATTAGGAATATCTATAGCAATGGTAATTTAATGGATTTAATATATTGTGGTCATCTCTATCCCCAAGAATCTTACTTTCTAATAGAAGAATACAACATTTGAAGGAAAATTGGAATAGGGAGAAGGGCAGGGTTAAGAGTGAAGTGAGCATGTCTGATCTGCATACATCTTGAATTGAGGTACTAATCCAGTGACTCACCAGTTAGAGGGTAGAAGCATCTCTGTGGTGAGGACACTGATAGAAAGGAAGTGGGAAAAGAAGTAATTTTCTTTCAGTAATGGCTCAAATGCCTCCTTTTTTTCCAGCATCTAGAAGGCCATTTGGTAGGCATGTTACAGTGTACATTGCTTTCAGGGTTGGAGTAGATGACAACATAGTCCCTTCCAATCTTGACAATTATAGGATTCTCTAATTTTGTTGAAGGTTCATCTCTGATGTTTTTGATGATGGTTATGTTTGACTGATTCTGGGTTGCTCTTTAAGTTGCTTTTATGATTTTTATATATTATGATGTCCTTTTACTATTTTGTATAAAACCCAAGTAGTCTTATTCAAATTTGCTTTATTTACCATTTTAAAATATTTCTCCTGGAAGCTTGCAAAATATATTGTTTCATATTGAAATTATGAAATTCAGTCAACACATGTTTTGAAGTTGGGAACATTTTAACAATTGTTTATAGATTTAACTGATCAATGCTTTCTGGTCACTTTTCTTGTATACTATCTTCTACAGAATGGCATTCCATTTTTTTTAATTTACTATGTTTTTAGGGGCTTTTGGTCCTTAATTTAACTCTCTCCAATCTGACTTCAAAATCAATAGCTTTGGTTTAAATATAATTTACACATTTTCTGAATGTTGTCACTTTTTTGCTTTTCTTCTCAATTTTTCTTGACTTTGATATTTTTGTATTTTAATTTTGTTCTCTAAGAAATTCCATTTAAAAATAATATTTTATTACTTTTCTTCATTTACATTTAAAAATAATTTTAACTTTAGCTTTTAAAAACATTGACCCAAATTTTCCCCCTTAATCCTCTCCCCATTTCATGAGACATCAATCAATTTAAGGTCAGTTTATCATATGCAAGAATGTAAAACATTTTTCCATAATATTCATTTCGTGGAGGACTCAAACAAAAAAAAAAATGAAGAGTGTACTATAGTATGCTTCAGTCATCATTCAGACTACATCACTTCTTTCTCTTGAGGCAGATGGCATTTTG
Source organism: Monodelphis domestica (assembly GCF_027887165.1). Lineage (NCBI taxonomy): Eukaryota > Metazoa > Chordata > Mammalia > Didelphimorphia > Didelphidae > Monodelphis > Monodelphis domestica. Next base: position 298,639,344 of record NC_077232.1, on the reverse strand, counting down.
TCATCATGAGTCGATGGGGATTGTCTTAAATCACTGACTGAAAAGAAAAGCTGTCATTCCCAATTGCTGATCATATAAAATTCCTATTATCATGTATGATGTTCTGATTGTGTTCACTTAACTCTACATTGGTTCATGTAGATCTTTCCAAGCTTTTCTAAAATCATCATCATCATCATTTCTTATAACACAATAATATTCCATTAAAATCATCTACCACAATTGGTTCAAACATTCCCCAATTGATGGATATTCCTCAATTGCCAATTCTTTGCCAACACAAAAAAGAACTGCTATAAACATTTTTGTACAAATAGGTCCTTGTCTTTTTAAAAATCTTTTTGGGATACCGATGAAGAATTGGTATTGCTAGATTAAACTGTATGCATAATTTTCCCTCCCTCCCCTTCACCCACTCTTCCTGCAACCAGCACGCAATTTCATTGGGTAATTCTTGTGTCCTTGATCAGGACCTATTTCCATGTTGTTGCTTACACTAGGATGTTCATTTAGAGTCTACATCCCCAACCGTATCCCTTTGACCCATGTGTTCAAGCAGTTGTTATTCTTCGGTGTTTCTACTCCCACAGTGTTTCCTCTGAATATGGAGAGTGTTTTTTCTCTTAGGTTCCTCCAAGTTGTTCAAAGTAATCACATTGCCACTAGTGGAGACGTCCATTACATTCGATGGTACCACAGTGTATCAGAATCTGTATACAATGTTTTCCTGGTTCTGCTCCTCTCCCTCTGCATCAATTCCTGGAGGTTGTTCCAGTCCCCATGGAATTCCTCCACTTTATTATTCCCTTGAGCATAATAGTATTCCATCACCAACAGATACCACAAGTTGTTCAGCCATTCTCTAATTGATGGGCCTCCCCTCATTTTCCAATTTTTGCCATCACAAAGAGAGCAGCTATAAATATTTTTGTACATGTCTTTTTCCTTATTATCTCTTTGGGGTACAAACCCAGCAGTGCTATGGCTGGATCAAAGTGCAGACAGTCTTTTAGCACCCTTTGAGCATAGTTCCAAATTTCCCTCCAGAATAGTTGGATCAATTCACAACTCCACCAGCAATGAATTAATGACCACACTTTGCCACATCCCTTCCAGCATTCATTACTTTCCTTTGTTGTCATATTAGCCAATCTGCTAGGTGTGAGGTGATACCTCAGAGTTGTTTTGATTTGCTCTCTGATTATAAGAGATTTAGAATACTTTTTCTTGTGCTTATTAATAGTTTAGATTTCTTTAACTGAAAATTGCCTATTCATGTCCCTTGGCCATTTATCAATTGGAGAATGTCTTAATTTTTTTTACAATTGGTTTAGCTCTTTATAAATTTGAGTAATTAGATCTTTGTCAGAGGTTTTTGTAATAAAAATTATTTCCCAATTTGTTGCTTCCCTTCTAAATTTGGATATATCACTTTGTACAAAACCTTTTTGACTTGATGTAATCAAAATTATTTATTTTACATTTTGTGACTTTTTTCCTAGCTCTTGCTTGGTTTTAAAGTCTTTCCTTTCCCAAAGATCTGACAAGTATACTATTCTATATTCGCCTAATTTGTTTATAGTTTCCTTCTTTATATTCAGGTCATTTACCCATTCTCAGTTTATCTTGGTGTAGGGTATAAGATGTTGATCTAAACCAAATCTCTCCCATACTGTCTTCCAATTTTCCCAGCATTTTTAATCAAATACTGGGTTTTGGTCCCACAAACTGGGATCTTTCAGTTTATCATAGACTGTCTTGCTGAGGTCATTTACCCCAAGTTTATTCCTCTGATCCTCTTTTCTCTCTCTTATCCAGTATCAAATTGTTTTTATGAGCACTGCTATATAGTATAGTTTGAGATCTTGGACTACAAGGCCCCCTTCCTTTGCATTTTTTTTTTTCATGATTTCCCTGGATATCCTTGATCATTTGTTCTTCCAAATGAACTTTGTTAAAAATTTTTCTAATTCAGTAAAAAAGTTTATGGTAGTTCAATGGGTATGGCACTAAATACGTAAATTAATTTGGGTAGGAGTGTCATTTTTATTATGTTAGCTCATCGCACCCATGAGCAATCAATGTTTTTCCAATTGTTTAGATCTAGTTTTAATTGTGTGGAGTGTGTTTTGTCATTGTGTTCATATAGTTCCTGTATTTGTCTCAGCAGATAGATTCCTAAGTATTTTATATTGTCTAGGATAATTTTAAATGGAATTTCCCTTTCTAATTCTTGCTGCTCAAATGCATTGGAGATATATAGAAATGCTGATGACTTATGTGGGTTTATTTTGTATCCTGCAACTTTGCTAAAATTATTGATTTTTTCAACTAGCTTTTTGGTCGATTCCTTAGGATTCTTTAAGTAAACCATCATATCATCCGCAAAGAGGGATAGCTTAGTCTCCTCATTGCCAATTTTAATACTTTCGACTTTTTTTCTTCTCTAATTGCTACTGCTAGTGTTTCTAGTACAATGTAAAATAATAGAGGTGATAATGGGCTTCCTTGTTTCACTCCTGATCTTATTGGGAAGACTTCTATGTTTTTCCCCATTGCAGATGATGTTTGCTGATGGTTTAGATATATACTGTTTATTATTTTTAGGAAAGACCCTTCTATTCTTATACTTTCTAGTGTTTTCAATAGGAATGGGTGTTGTATTTTATCAAAGGCTTTTTCTACATCTATTGAGATAATTATGGAATTTTTGTCAGTTTCCTTGTTAATATGATCAATTATGTGAATGGTTTTCCTAATTGAACCATCCTTGCATTTCTGGTATGAATCCTACCTGGTCATAGTGAATAACCCTCGTGATCACTTGTTGGAGTCTTTTTGCTAGTATCCTATTTAAGATTTTTGCAACTATATTCATTAAGGAGGTTGGTCTATAGTTTTCTTTCTGTTTTTGATCTGCCTGGATGTTTGTGTCATAAAATGAATTTGGTAGAATTCCTTCTTTGCTTATTCTGTCAAATAGTTTGTATATGAATGTTTGATAGAATTCATTTCTGAATCCATCTGGACCTGGGTTTTTTTTTTAGGGAGTTCTTTGATGGCTTGTTCAATTTCTTTTTCTGATATGGGGTTGTTTAGGTAATTTATTTCTTCCGCTTTTAGTCTAGGCAATTTATATTTTTGTAACTATTCATCCATATCACCTAGATTGCCATATTTGTTGCCATATAATTGGGCATAGTAGTTTTTAATGATTGCCTTAATTTCCTCTTCATTTGAGGTGAGGTCTCCCTTTTCATCTTGGATACTGTCAATTTGGTTTTTTCTTTCCTTTTTTAATTAGACTGACTAGTACTTTGTCTATTTTATTTGTTTTTTCAAAGTACCAGCTTCTATTCTTATTTATTAAATCAATAGTTCTTTGACTTTCAATTTTATTAATTTCTCCTTTGATTGTTTGAATCTCTAATTTAGACTTCATCTAAGGATTTTTAATTTGTTTGCTTTCTAGTTTTTTTGCATGCACAATTCATTGACCTCTGCCCTTCTTAATTTGTTAATATATGAACTCAAGGATATAAATTTCCCCTTGAGTACTGCCTTGGCTGCATTCCATAGGTTTTGAAAGGATGTCTCATCATTGTCATTTTCTTTAATGAAGTTTCTATGATTTGTTCTTTAACTAACCGGTTTTGGAGAATTGTATTATTTAATTTCCAATTAATTTTTTATTTACCTCTCCATGTACCCTTACTAATTATTATTTTCATTGCATTGTGATCTGAGAAGTTGGCATTTATTATTTCTGCTCTTTTGCACTTGTTTGCAATGTTTTTATCCCCTAATACACGGTCAATTTGTGTGAATGTACCATGTGTTGCTGAAAAGAAGGTGTATTCCTTTTTGTCCCTATTTATTTTTCTCCACAGAATCTACTAACTCTAATTTTTCTAAGATTTCATTCACTTCTATTACTTCTTTCTTATTTATTTTTTGGTTTGATTTATCTAGTTCAGATAGAGGAAGATTCAGGTCTCCCACTAGTAAAGTTTTTCTATCTATTTCATCCTTGAGCTCTACTAGTTTTTCCTTTGGAAATTTGGATGCTATGCCATTTGGTGCATACATATTGAGTACAGATATTTCCTCATTGTCTATACTGCCTTTTATCAGGATGTAATTACCTTCCCTATCTCTTTTAACTAGATTTAGTTTTACTTTGGCTTTGTCAGATATCATGATTGCAACTCCTGCCTTCTTTTTATTAGTTGATGCCCAATAGATTTGGCTCCGTCCTCTTACTTTCACACTATGCATATCTACCTTCCTCCTGTGTTTCTTTTAGACAGCATATGGTAGGATTTGGCATTCTAATCTACTCTGCTATTCGCTTGTGTTTTTGGGGTGAGTTCATTCCATTCACATTCAGAGTTATGATTACTAGCTGTGTATTTCCCAGCATTTTGATTTCTACCCCTAGTTCTGCATTTTCTTCTTTCACTTTTTCCTTCTATACCAATGTTTGTTTTTAATCAGTTCCCCTAGTTCCCACTCTTATTTCCTTCCCTTTATACCCCCTTCTTTTTTATTCCCCCTCCTTATTTTTCCTGTAATCTTTCTAAAATTACCCCTCCACCTTCTCCCTCCCTTGTACTGCTTCCCTTCCCACCAGTCCATTTATTAACCTTCTACTCCCCTATAGGGCACAAATCTATTCTCTGCCCCAATGGATTGGATTGTTCTTCCCTCTTTGGGTCAATTTCAAAGCACATAAGAGTTGAGTATTCCCTATCTCCAACCTCTTTACCCTTCCAGTGTACTGATGTTCTACCCCCTCCCACCATGAGCTTCTTTGTGACATATAAATTTACCCCCATTTGTTTCTTTTCCCATTTCTTTTAGTATTAATTTCTTTTTTAAGCTCTAATTGTATATATGTGTATATACACACACATGCATATATATTTATGCATGTGTATATCTATATAACTATTTATGTCTTGTCCTTTCCTCATATACAGTTTCTCACTGTAAGTGTAATTCTTCTAGCTGCCCAGGTGATAAGAACAGTTTTTAAGAGTTACCAATGACCTCTTTTCTTCTAGAGATACTTATCATTTTAACTTATTGAGTCTCTTAAAAAATTGTTTTGTCATTTTGTTTTGGTTTTCTTTTTCCCCTCTTTTTTAATTATCTTTTGATGTTTCTCTTGAGTTCTATGCTTAGACATCAAATTTTATGTTCAGGTCTGGTCATTTCTTTGCAAATTCTTGGAATTCTTCGATTTTGTTGAATGACCATACTTTCCCCTGTAAGAATATAGTCAGTTTTGCTGGATAGTTGATTCTTGGTTATAGACCTAGTTCCCTCGCATTCCAGAATGCAGCCAGATCCTATGTTATCCTCATGGTGGTTCCATGGTATCTGAATGACTTCTTCTTGGCAGTTTGTAATATCTTTTCATTGGTTTGATAGTCCTTGAATTTGGCTATAACATTCCTGGGTGTTGTCAGTTGGGGATTAAGTACAGGAGGTGATCTGTGGATTCTTTCAATATCCACTTTTCCCTCTTGTTCTAGAATATCAGGGCAGTTTTCTTGAATAATTTCCTGTAGTATGGTGTCTAGTATTTTTCTTTTGTCATGGTCTTCTGGTAGACCAGTGATTCTTAAATTTTCTCTCCTTAAATGATTTTCTAAATCCTCTGTTTTGTGAATGATATGCTTCATATTTTCCTCGATTTTTTCATTCTTTTGTTTTTGTTTTGTAGTGTCCTGCTGCATTGTGAGGTCATTTAATTCTAGTTGCATTCTGGTACTTAAAGAAGGGATTTCATTCCTGGCTTTTTGGTCATCCTTTTTCTGGTCTAATTTTCAATGGAGGTTATCTTTCATCCTCTTTACCTCATCTTTCATCTCCTTTGCCACATCTTTCGTCTTCTTTGCCTCATCTTTCCTCTCCTTTGCCTCATTTTCCAGCTGGTTGATTTTGGTTTTTAAGATACTATTTTCTCATTTTAGTTAAGGTGCCTCTGTTTCCAGATGATTTATCTTAATTTTTAAGTTCTTTTCCCAATTGTCTTCAGCCTCTCTTAATTGTGTTTTGAATTGCATTTTGAATTCTTCCAAAGTCTGTATCCAATTTGCTTGGTTTTCTGATTAATTGTTTGCTGATCCCTCCCTCTCTGTTCTGTTTGCTGTATAGAAGCTATCTATTGTAATTTCTTTCTTCTTTTTCTGTTGTTTGCTCATATTCACCCCTTCTTTGCTCCCTGTATTTGTCTGTGCTCTTGCTCCTCTCATTTCTTTGGTTTGGGGGGCTTCTGTCAGTCTCCCCTCTTGGAGCTTTAACAGAAGATCTCTTGGTGCAGTCTCTGGGGGAGGGTTGTTGGAGTTTGAGCTTCCCTGTCATCTGGAGGCTTTTGATTGAATGAAAGTCCAGCAGTCAGTGAGGGAGAGGTATGGAGCCTGGGCTTCCCTGAGTTCTGAAGACTTTTGATGGGATTAAGTTCAGCTTCGTTGGGCTGGGTGTGCTCTGAGGCCAAAACCTCCTGGAAGGCTTGAGCAAATATGGAGGATCTCCACAGCTCTGACCAGGTTGCCAGCTCTATTCTCCCTCTCCAGTTCCTTCCCTGCCATCTGGGTTCAATGCTCTGAGCTTGGCACAGCCATGCCTACAAGGTGCACCCTCCAGACCAGCACATTTCCCCACCCAGAGGTTCCCACTGCTGATGGGGGCTCAACGCTCTAGGTGGGCAGGAGGAGGGGTTCTGGGACCTTCCTTCTGCCTTCCCCTTAAACTCGAATGTTCTCAGATTCTGGCTTTGGGAGGGGGGCATACCTTTTGAATTGAGTCCAGAAGGAGGGTTCCTTGGTTCTGTCTTATTGTGAGGTTTGATTTTCAGCCCCCTAGGAGCATTCAGTTTGTGATCAGTAAGGAAGGGTATTCAGAGGTCTGAACTTCTGCTCCCTCTAGACCGCCATCTTGACTCCACCCTTGATATGCACAGTTTTAAAGTTTTGGGGCATAAGTCCAAATCACTTTCTTAATGCCTGGATAAGTTTACAATTCCAATAGTATGTTACTATCACAATTTTCCCACATCCCCTTCAAAATGTATTACCTTTCTTTTCTGTCATATTATTTAATCTGATAGGTGTGAGGTAGCACCTCAGTATTTTTTTAATTTTTATTTCTGTAATCAAGAGTGATTAGAGCATTTTTATATGATTATAGATAGCTTTGATCTCATTATCTGAAAACTGGCTGTTCATATCCTTTGACTGAGCTTCTGCTTCTTTGGAAAGAATCTCCACTGTATATTTATTTTTTCCAACTCTGCTATTTTTTTTTAATTTTCATTCTTCTGGCACTCTGATCAATGGTCTAAATTCATTTATTATTTCTTTTATTAAAATTTTATCTCTCATTTGAACCACTCATAATTAGTGCTTTATAATTTCTGGGAAGTCCATCGGATTCTTTTTTTAGTTGGATAATTTTGGTTCATTTTACTTGTAGTTATAATACTTGCTCAATATGTTCTTGGTTTTTTCTTTTTTTTTTATTCTTTCTTCCTTCTGATCCATATGATCTTCCATTTATTCATCTACTTGGGAAATAGGTTTTTATTCAGCAACTTTATTTTGAACTTTGATCTCTGTTTTTCTCTTATATTCCTAGCCAGTTGTCTTTGGGTGCTTTTCTTATTCTTTGGTTCCACACCCTTCTAAAACATAAATGCCCAGTTTTAGATTATTATGTGTCCTGAGCCTCAAATACTGGGGAATATGAAGATTAATTAGCCTGACCCCTGTCCTAAGTAAACTGTAATGGAAAGACTTGTCTTTTTCTCAATTCCCAATCCTCTTTCTCTTTGGTGCTGATGATCTTTCCCAATAAAATCTCTGAGTAGGAGAAAAGGGGTAGGATTGAAGCTGAATTACTATCATGGAGAATCCCTGGAACTCTGACTTAGGAGACTGCATGTTTGATTGTACTCAAAGCACTTTGCACTTACCATTTTTTGAGGATGGGAATGAGGGAGAACTCTATGTAATTTCTCTAATGTTATTTTAAAAGATTTTTACCTTGTACAAGTTTCTGTCTCTTTATCTTGTAGATTCAATCAAAACTACTCCACATTTGGGGCATAATTCTTTTCTGTGAGGTTTTTTAGTTTCTGTGGGATTGGGGAAATCATGATTATGACTGGAATAACTAGCATTTATATAACACTTTTCAATATGGTAAAATAGAAACACTCATGTAAAGTGCTTTGGAAGCTTAACTGTCCTTACTTCTTCCAATTATATCCCCTTTCCTTGTTAAGATGCTAGCTTACATCAACCCTCACAGTTTTTAAAAAAAATATAAACATTTTAATATATTTTTTAAATTAAATATAAAAATAATTTCATTTTTAATTAAATAAAATTTCATTTAAAATTTTGAATTCCAAATTCTCTCTCTTTCACCTTAACTCCTCCTTTAAATGGCAAGCAATTAGTGAAGTCATAAAAAAAATCCATATTAAACATGTTGCAAAAGAAAACAGAGACCAAAAATAAAAAAAATTAAAGTATGCTTTGATCTGCATCAACATTATTGTTCTTTTTCTGGATATAGATAGAATTTTCACATAAGTCCTTTGGAATGGTCCTGCATCTTGTATTGTTTAAAAGAGCTGAGTCAACCAATGCAACAAAAATTAGAAGGGAAACAATAAATTGGGGAAAATTATAACAAAAACCTCTGACAAAAGTCTAATTACTCAAATTAATAAAGAGCTAAATCAATTGTACAAAAAATCAAGCCATTCTCCAATTGATAAATGGAAAAGGGACATGAATAAGCAATTTTCAGATAAAGAAATCAAAACTATCAATAAACACATGCAAAAGTATTCTAAATCTCTTATAATTAGAGAAATGTACATCAAAAGAACTCTGATGTACCATCTCACACCTAGCAGATTAACTAATGTGACAGCAAAGGAAAATAATAAATGTTGGAGGGGGGTGTGACAAAATGAGACATTAATGCATTGCTGGTGGAGTTGTGAATTGATCCAACCATTCTGGATGGCAATTTGGAATTATGCCCAAAGGGCTTTAAAAGACTGGATGCCCTTTGATCCAGCCATACCACTGCTGGGTTTATACCCCAAAGAGATCATAAGGAAAAAGACATGTACAAGAATATTCATAGCCACGCAGTTTGTGGTGGCAAAAAATTGGAAAATGAGGGGATGCCCTTTGATTGGGGAATGACTGAACAAATTGTGGTATTTGTTGGTGATGGAATACTATTGTGTTTAAAGGAATAATGAACTAGAGGAATTCCATGTGAACTGGAACAATCTCCATGAATTGATGCAGAGTGAAAGGAGCAGAACCAGGAGAACATTATACACAGAGACTGAAACACAGTGACACAATTGCATGTAATGGACTTCTCTACCAGAAGCAATGCAATGATCCAGGAGAATTCTGAGGGACTCATGAGAAAGAACACTATCCACATTCAGAGGAAGAACTGTGGGAGTAGAAACACAAAAGAAAAACAATTGCTTGATAACATGGGTTGATGGGGATATGATTGGGGATATAAAGTCTAAATGATCACCCTAGTGCAAATACCAATAATATGGAAATAGGTCTTGATCAATGACACACGTAAAACCCAGTGAAATTGTGTGTCAGCAATGGGAGGGGGGTGGGAGGAGGGGAAGCAAAGAACATGAATCTTGTAACCATGGGAAAATATTCTAAATTAATTAATTAAATAAAAATTTCCAAATTAAAAAAAGAAAAGCTGAATCATTCAAAGTTGATCACCATACAACATTGCTGTTACTGTGTACAAAGTTCTCATGTTTCTGCTCATTTCATTTCGAATCAGTTCATATAATGTTTCTCTAGGTTTTTCGGAAAGCATATTGCCTGTCATCTCCTGAAGTACAATAGTATTCCTAATGATCATGTAACACCACTTGTTCAGCCAACATTGGGCACTCTCTAGCTGTATAACCCAAGGCAACTCACTTATTAACCCCCATTGTTAACCTTACCACTCTTCTGCCTTGGAATAATTTGTAGTATTGACTGACTCTAAGACAGAAATTAAGGATCCTTAAAAAAATATTTTTACACAAATAGGTCCTTTTCCTTTTTCTTTGATGTTTTTGGGGTACAGACCTAGTAGTATTATTGTTGGGTCAAAGAGTATGTACAGTTTTACAACCATTTGGGAATAGTTCCAAATTGCTTTCCAAAATGGTTAGATCAATTCATGATTCCATAAATATTGCATTAGTGTCTTAATTTTTTCACATTACCTTTAATATTTGCCATTTTCCTTTTCTGTCATATTACCCAATGTGATAATGTGTGAGGTGGTGTCTTAGAGTTATTTAACCTTGCATTTCTCCAATCAATAGTGATTTAGAACATTTATATAACTATAAGATAGCTTTGATTTCTTCTGAAAACTGCCTGTTCATATCCTTTGAATATTTATCATTTGGGGAGTGACTTGTTCTCTACATATTTCAGAAATGAGACATATATCAAAGAAATTTGCTCTAAACATTTTTCTCCATTTTTTCCTTTCCTCTTATTCTTGGCTGCATTGGTTTTTTTGGTGCAAAATCTTTTTAATTGAAAATAATCAGTATTATCCATCTTATGTCCTGTAATTTTCTCTGTCTCTTGTTTGGTCATAAATTCTTCTCTTATGCATAGATCTGAGAGGTAAAATGTTACATGCTACCCTTATTTGCTTATGGTATCATCCTTTATATCTAAGTCATGTACCCATTTTGTCTTTATCTCAGTATTGTTTAATTAGAATCTGTTACCCTAAAAACTATGATCCCTAGGACCCTACTCACTTTCTGTCATTATGTGCCAACATAGACAGGATATAAATGGGGCGTAGTTCCATCTCTTGCTCTCTTTCCTTCTTCTCTCAGCTTTGGTGGAGCAGGATTTTTGAGCAGGTAGAAAAACTTAGTCACATGGTTCTATTTTGTCAGATAATAAACTTTATAAAAATAATACTTGAAGTATTACACATTAATTTAAATCTTACAGTATACATTGTGAGATTGGGTTTATACCTAGTTTCTACCAAACTGCTTTCCAATATTTCCCGATAATTTTTGTTCCACTTTGATGCCTCTCTAATTGTTAAGACAATTTCCTTCTACTTCTTGATCCTATATTTACCCACTAAGGTCAAACAGAATGAGGTTAATCCTCCTTCCACATGACAGCCCTTTGAATCTTGAAGACTACTATCATTATCTCCTTTCTCCAAACCCCAAAAGATCTAGGCTTCAGTGGCCTGGAAACTCACTGTGAGTGCACAGGGTTGTATGACAGCCCCGTAAAACTACAGATTCAATGTAGATGTATATTAAGAGAGGCAGGACCTCCATAAAGAGATGTTAATCCCTCTTTATTCTATCCTTCTCAGATAACACCTTGAATACTATGCTCAATTCTGGTTGCTGCATTTTATTTTATTCTTATTTAAAAAAAAAACAACAAACTTTAACTTCCATCTTAGAATCAATACTATGTATTAGTTCTAAGGCAGAAGAGTGGTAAGGGCTAGGCAATGGCGGTTAAGTGATTTGCCTAGGGTCAAACAGTTGGGAAGTGTCTGAGGCTAAATTTGAACCCAGGACCTACCATCTCTGGGTGTGGCTTTCAATCCACTGAGCTGCTCTCTGGTCGTTGCATTTTAGGACAGACTTTGATAAGGGAGAGCAGCCAGTGGATGACAATTAGAATGGTGAAGTCAGTCAACAAACATTTATTTAATTTTCACAGTTCAATTTTATTAATTTTCAGTTCAAAATTCTCTCCGTCCCCTACCTTTTCTCTACATTGAGAAGGCAGGAAATACAAATATTATTACAAATATGATTTATCCCAATTAGTATATTGTTGATTCTCTACAAATATGAAATCATGCCAAAAAATTCTATATTAGCCATGTTTCAAAAGGAAAAAAAAACAGAAAGAGAAAAAAAATCTTCAACCTGCATTCTGAATTCATCAGGTCTCCTGGAGGTGACTAGCAGATTATATCATGAATCTGGGGGAATCGTGTTGGGTCATTGTGTTAATCTGAGCTTTTTTCACAGATCTTTACAACATCACTATTACTGTGTTTACTTTTCTTATGCCTTTGTTCACTTCATTCGATATCGATTCATACAAGTCTTCTGAGGCTTTTCTGCAACCATTGCCTTTATCATTTCTCATTCCATACTAATATTCCAGTACCTTCTTATACCATAACTCTTTTAGCTATTCTCTAATTGATGACTATTACCTGAGTTACTAATTCTTTGCCACCACAAAAAGAGCTGCTATAAAAAATTTTATGCATATAGATTCTTTTCCTTTTCCTTTAATCTTGTGAGGTATCAACCTAGAAAGGGTATTGCTGGGTCAGAGTAGGCATAGTGTCATAACTTTTGGTGCATAATTTCTAATTGCTTTCTCTGAAAGGAAGTTCTTGGCCCTCTTTTGCCTATTTTGAATTTACACTTGTGAAAAGGGAATCCTTTATTCTCTTGTCTAGTTGGAGTTAACACTTTGGTTGGCAAAAACTGAAAGTACCCCTGCTTGGTCTGGGTGGAGGAACAAACCACTTGGAGAGTTGGCACCTCAGTCAGTCTGTGGACTCTTTTGATGGGTATTCACCTCTCCATATGGTGAGATTTGGAGGGTTCACATTGATATTGATAAAAAATTGACCTTCAGAGGCCTTTGATAAGAGTTGACACCTTCAGAGGGTGAAAGGTGTGAATCCCACAGACACTGCCTCCTGGGCAGTGCAAGAAAATTTGGAAGCTGTGATTGGTCCCTGTGAAGAGGGGAGGAGACAAGAAACCACTATAAATAGCCCTGAATTTCTGAGGCTAAGAGGAAGCTGGACTTCAAGAAGGAAGTCAGCTTAAGGAAGAAGGTCCACTCAAGGAAGAAAGTCTGCCTCAGGAGTCACCTTCAGCTCCAGTCATTGTCTTTACCTGCCTCTTGGAGGGAACTTAAATGAGTGAATAACTGGTTGTCCTTTATTGATGTCCGGAGAGAATTTAATTCCAGTTGAAGGTCAACAAGTCCTGGCTGAGTCAAGCACAGGAGCAATATTTAGTTAGATAGGTTAAGTACCTTCTCTACCTTTGTATTTCTCTACTTTCACTCTTTCTACCTCTTGTAAATAAAAGTTATTAAAGTCAGTTTTTACTTTGAGCATATATTTCAGTCAAACCATTAAAATTTAACTCTTACATTTCCAAAATGACTGGACTCATTTATAGCTTCAATAACAGTATATTAGTATACCCATTCCCCCACATCCTTTCCATCATGTGTCATTTTGCTTTTTTAGCATCTCAATCAATCTATCTGGTATGAGGTAATACCTCAGAGTTCTTTTAATTTTCTCTGATCTAATTACTAGTAATTTGGAACATGTTTTCATATGACTGTTTTTTTTTTAAACCCTTACCTTCCTTCTTGGAGTCAATACTGTGTATTGGCTCCAAGGCAGAAGAGTGGTAAGGACTAGGCAATGGGGGTCAAGTGACTTGCCCAGGGTCACATAGCTGGGAAGTGTCTGAGGTCAGATTTGAATCTAGGACCTCCCGTCTCATATGACTATTTTAAAAGAAATCCTTATCTTCTTTCTTAGTATCAATTCTAAGACAGAAAAGGGGTAAGAGGTAGGCAATGGGGTTAAACAACTTGCCCAAGGTCACATAGTAAGGAAGTTTCTGAGATCACATTTGAACCCAAGTCCTCCCAACTCCAGACCTGGTACTACCTAGCTGTCTCACTATGAGTAGTGATAGTTTGGATTTTTTCATCTGAAGATTTTTTGTTCATATCCTTTGAATACTTATCAAATGGTCAATGGCTTATAGTCTAAAAATTTGATTTAGTCCCCTATATATTTGAGAAACAAGATCTTTATGAAGTAAACTTTGTGGCAAAGATTTTCATCTCTAGTTTCTTGTTTTTCTTCTCATTTTAACTGCATTAGCTTTGTGCAAAAGCTTCTTAATTTTTTGTAATGCATATAATTCATTTTATCTCCTATTAATCTTTCTTTCTATTGTTTCATCATAAACTCTTACCCTATCCATAGTCTTGACAGGTAATTTCTTCCTTGCTTTATGTCTAAGTAATTTATACATTTTGAGATTATATTGGCACATTGTTGGAGATTTTGGTCTATGCCTAGCTTTTTCCAAACTAATTTCCATTTTCAAAGAAGTTTTTGTTAAAGAGTTCTTGCCCTAATAGCTGAGATCTTTGGGTTAATCCAATACTATGTTACCATATTCATCTCTTTCTGTATATTGTGCACTTAATCTAATGCACTAATCAACTTCTCTGTTTCTTACTCAGTATCAAATTGTTGCAATGATTATAGCCTGGTAGTATAGTTTGAGATTTGGTACTTCTGGGCACCTTTCCTTTCCATTTTTTCATTGATCCCCTTGATATTCTTTAACTTTTATTCTCCAAATTAAATATGATTTTTTTGAGGTTTATGAAGAAACTCTTTGGTAATTTGATTGGCATGGCACTGAGTAAGTAAAATAATTTAGGTATTGTAATTTTTATTGTATTGGCTTGACCTACTCATGAACAATTAGTATTTTTCCAAAAACTTAAATCTATATTTGTGTGAAGTGTATTTTGTAATCATGTTCATATAATTTCTATGTGTGTCTTGGCAGGGAGGCTCTCAAACACTTTATACTATCTGTAGTTATTTTAACTGGAATGTTTCTTTCAGTCTCTTCCTGCTTCATTTTGTTGTTGATACAGAAATGCTGATGATTTGTGTGAGTTTATCTTCTGTCCTATAACTTTACTGAAGATGTTCATTTTAATTAGTTTTGATCAGCTTTTCAATTAATATTTATTAAGAACCTATTATGTGTGGTGATGGGTGGCTCAGTAGATAGAGGGTCAGGCTGGGAGATGAGAAGTCCTGGGTTCAAATGTGGCCACAGGAACTGCCTAGCTGTGTGACACTAAACAAGTCACAATCCCAATTGCCTAGTCTTTATCCCTCTTCTGCCTTGGATCAGACATTTAGTATTGATTCTAAGAGAGAAGGTAAGAGTTTAAAAAGAACTGATTATAACCATGTGCAGTCCATGTCATGCAAGATTCACTTGAATGGCCTTATGGTAGTTAGCCTGGGGAAGACTGTGGTGGGTTGGGCACTAGAGCTGCCTTCTAGCCCTTTAAGGCTTATGACATGGTTGAGGGATTAGACCTCTGTTTGACCATAGGAGACAGAAGCAGGAACAATAGGAGAAAGAAGGGGGTGCTAGTAAATGTTTAACAATGGACTTAGTGATGGACTAGCCAAAAAACACTTTTAAATTTAATCTGAATTACTGTCATTTTCTCCACAATGTTTTTAAGTCTAGAAAATCAAGAAAATAGTAATTCAAGATATCCAGGGTATAAAAGGTTGCACTGAAAATTTAGCAGTCTTCTTTCTAGTTTTGGATGAACTGAGTCCAATCCACAATTTGGGGCAGTTACAAAAGTGACAAATTTAGTCTTTTGTTTTAAAAAACCCTTACCTTAAATCTTAGAATCAATATTCCAGGGACAAAAGAATAGTAAGAGCTAGGCATTGGGGGTTAAGTGACTTGCCCAGGGTCACACAGATAGGAAAAGTCCTGAGATCAGATTTGAACCTAGGAAATTTAGTCTTGATGTCAGGAAAATTTTCCTAAGAATTGAGCTGTTCCAAAGAAGAATCCCTGTTTAGAGGGATAGCATTTTGTTCATTCTTGTAGGATTTCAAGCAGATGCTGGAAAACAATAAGTCAATTTAATATTTATTAATGCTATGGCAAGAACTTTGCTAAGTACTGGATATTCCTTTCCCCCTCCAAAAAAAATGACTGAAAAAACCCCCAAAATAACCCAGATTGCTCCCATGGAGATAACAGTCTAATGGGAGAAACACTTGTCAGGTACATTATAGTGGCAAATCAAAATGTGTTGGATATAGTGACTCAGTCCCTACCTGTTCTCCAATTCTCTGTTTCTGTGATTTAGCTACATGGGATTGGGGAGTCTAGTTTGATTGAAATACAAAGAAGGTAAAGGGTAGACTATGAAATAAGACCAGAAGTGTGAGCTGGAATTGGAGAGTAGAGAACCTTAAATAGCTGGCTAATGAGTTTGTATTTGGGCCCATATACCATAAGAAAATGACATGCTCAGACCTGGGTGGTAGGGAGATTATTTTGGTAATTGTAGTAAGGATAGATTGGAAACTAGAGAGAGTGGAGGCCAGGAAACCAATTAGGAGACTGGCATTAGACAAAGGAAGAGCCTAGTAGAGGTGGATGACTTTCATATGCTCCATAAGAATAAACAATCAAAGAGAGATAACACCCAGCAAATGGGTTAATGCTAAAGACTCCCTCTCCAAGTTTCCTCCAGTACCATCCCCCAACCTCATATTGTAAAGGAGCATGTATCCCAGAGGAGAGTTTCTTTGGCTTCCAGCAGTGACAATAATCAACAATAGTGCTGCTTTGTGAGTCAGATGAAAAGGAAGGCTTTGCATTGAGATGGAAGTGGGAAGTGCCAAAGTGCCCTAGGGGCTGGGCACCAGGGCAGAAAAATGAATCTGATTTCCTTTGGCCCCAAAAGAACCCAATCCCAGAGTCTCTGGCTCTGAAAGTGGACTTGGGGACATCTGGGGATAGGAAGAACACTTCCTTTACTCCCAAGAGGAAAGAAAGTAAGGGAGAGCTGAAGATTTTGCTGCTTCCCTGCTCCTAATAGCTGCCCCACCTCTGTCTCTTTGCAGATGAATGACAGCTTCACTACTATCCCTGAGGAGATATGGGACCAGCACATGGGATGTTCCTTGTTTTTTAATTGTCAGGGAATGAGCTTTCAACTGGGAGAAATGAAAGTGAACTTTCAGTAAGGTAAAATAATAAAAAAAAAAATACAATCTGTTTGATTTCTGCTATGAAATTTATTATTTATAGAGCCATAGAACATCAGAGCTTCTGGCTCCAATCCCTGATCTCATCTTACAGTTTGGAAAACTGAGACACAGTGAAGAGAAAGGACTTGCCCATAATCACAGAGCAAGGTTGTTGTTAGGGCAAAATGATCTAATATTTGTGATGAACACAACAGTAAATAATGGAGAAGGCACTGTGGGGAGTAAGGAAATAAGATTTGAATTTAGCATTCAAAAACATGTGGCTGGAAGTCCTGGCTCTTGTGACTGTGTGACCCTTAGAAAGCCATCATCCTTTTCTGGGTCTCAGTTCAAACTTCTGTAAAATGAAGTGGTTAAATATTGGATTAAATGATTCCCAAGACATCCTCTAGTTCTAGATCATATTGCTTGGGAACAGATAAGATTCACCATCAATGCTCACCTCACTAGGGCAACATGGCAAATCCTTGGGCCAATGGATGAGCTTAAGGATTGCTAGCTTCTTGTCAGAGTGGGAGGACTGTTTTTTTCCAAGTACACAGGGATATCTGGCAACCTCTATCACCACAGTGCTGATAGCAAAGGGGGTCACACTCAAGCCTCATGATAGGACCTCATTTGTTTGGTGTAAACAACATGGGTTTTGTTGCCAGTCATGGTGACAGGTGCAAAACAGTCAACTGGCATTCAGTTTACTATTCATACGAATTTGGTTGTGTCCTAGTGACTGATCCTGAAGCATTTTCTATCCCAGAACATCATGTCAAGTGGTGAATTGTAAAGTTAAGAACACTGGGAAACCAGGTCGGGAGGCTAGAAGAACTCTATTTACAGTAGCCTCAAAATCTGGATGTCTAATTAAAATATCAGGCTTTAAGTCTGCCAATTAATATTTTGATTAGAGCAAGGCTTCTTCAGCCATTTATGTGTTCCAAACCCTTCAAGAAATCATTCTGATAGAGCTTAGGCCTCTCTTCTCAGAGTCCAAATAACTTGGAATCTGCTATATAAATGACAATTATTATTATTAAGATATGACAATAGATTGGAGAAACAAGAGGAGTGAAATAAGTACTGTTGGTTTCTACTGTTTCAATAATGATAATAATGAGTTAGTCAGGAAGATGAAATGGCTTGGAGATAGTTAATGAATTCAGTTTGGGATATATAGTTGAGTTTATGATGTCTAGGTAACATCCCAGAGAAGCCCAAAAGGCAATCGGTGATGCAAAACTAGATCTCAGGAGAGAAATGAATAAACACATATATAACATGTGAGGCTGGTGGCTGAAGGAATGGTGTCTCTGATACCTTTATCTGGGGCTCAATGAGCTATCAGAACATGGCTGGGGCTCTATAACCTAGGATCACTGGCATCTAATTGGGAAAAAAAAACATGGTGAGATAATACAATGCAGTAGGCAATGGTTATTTAGCCTCCCTGGCCAAACCAAGTTCTCTAACATTTTCATTAGCTTAATGTCTTTCTGCAGATGTTTCTAGTGTTGGTGATGACTCTTTGGGAGGAGTTTGCAGAAAATTTTAGTTTACTTGTACTGCAGAGGGCAGTGACTTTCAGTAACTCCAACCAGAGTAACCCAGTTTACTTGATGGGCCATGAAAAAAAGGAATTCTGGAATTGAAGACTCCCATTCCCTGGACTGGTTAAGTGATCTTGGGTAAATTGCTTGATTTCTTTCTCAATTTTTACTGCTATGTCAATATAGGACACCCCTGAAGGACTTATGTAAAAGAATGCTATCTACATTAAGAGAAAGAACTATGGGAGTAGGAATGCAAAAGTAAAGCAGATGACATCACTTATGCCACGTATATATGGGGATGTGATTTGGGGTTTGGGCTTTAAAAAATGCTCAATAGCAAAAATAGGTATCAAGTGATAACATTTGTACAACTCTGTGGGATTGCTGGTCAGCTGGGGGAGGGGAAAGGAGAGGGAAAGAAAATGAATCATGGAAACATGGAAAATGTTTTTAAAAAATGAATTAAGTTTTAAAAAATCAAATTTTACTACTATAATTAAGAAGTGATCCATTCCACTGATAGCTTTCCCCACCTAACTAAACTTGTATGAGGATTCTACAAGCAAGACAAAGATTAAATTGGGGTTCAGTCATGATCATGACCCTTCTGGAGAGATACTGAGGTAATATGCCATGTCCTTCCATAGCTCATTTGACTGGCCCAGAATCACATAATCTACTAAGCATCTGAGACCAGATTTGAATTGGGAAGAGGAGACTTCCTGACTCTAGATTCCCCACTTAATCCACTCTACTATCTAGCCATCCCTGAGACTGTAGAAGCAAATAAACCAGAGAGGGGAAGGGGGACTAGGAGAGCCAAGGTAGGGTGAAGTGCTTGGAGGATGTGAAGAGGAAAGAAAGTGCATTAGCATATGTTTTACTCCTTCACTTCAAGATCACTGGAAGCTTTCCATCTCAAAACTTCCTCCAAACAGTTGTCTCCCCTTATTCAAATGGAAACTCCCTCAAAGCCTAGACTGTTTGCCTTTTCCATTTGTATTTCTGGTGGTAAATTTAGAGAGAGCATTTAACTGGAACCTTTTCACTCATTCACTCAATGAATATCTATAAATCTTGGATTAAGGCCTCCAACTCACTAGGTCCCAGGAATTTCCCGGTTTTCGAGATAGCATGACCTAATCCAAAATGCCCTTGATATCAAAGAGTTTCCCCAAACATTTGGTCTTGTCACTTTGTGTCCACCCAAGCCATAGTCAGAAGGCATCTGGAATTGCAGACTCATACTATTTCCACATTGACCAATTGTGGAAAATGATTCCTCCCCATCTTTCCATGATAACATTCTACCATAGCACACAACAGAAAAGGAAATGACAAGTAGAGCATCTGGGCTCTGTTGAGCCATGAGCTAAGTGTTTCCTTTGAAAAGGACCACCAAATCATCAAACTTTGGTGGTGAGGGATTTCAGAGGGCCAAGAGAACAAACTGTATATGAAAAGGGGCTTCCCTTCAAAATATTCAATTAAATTCATCAAGCATTTGTCAAGCCCATCCTGCTGGGTTGAGGACCCTATGCTTAGCTCCAGAGGTTAAAAAAAATTAAATTATTCCTGTCCATAAGAAACTTACATTCCATTTGAGGATAAAACAGATTAAGATAAGAAAAGATAATATTTCAGGGAGATGATAAAACTAATTTCTGCAGAGGATAAAGAAGTTTTTTGGTAGGGGTAATGGAGGAAGATAATGAAATAGAGTATTTGAAAATAAAGAGGGAGTCATGCAGGCCATCTTGTGCAGCCCCTGTGCAAAGTATGGAATTTGAGAACTATCTCACAATAAGCTTTCCTAGAGCCAAGACTACAAAGGTTAGTACCCACATGCCCTAAAAGATGGAACAATAGACTTGAAGTCTGGAGAACATGTGTTTGAATCTAGCTTCTGAAGATAGCTGAATGACTTAATTTCACTGAACCTCGGTTTCCTCATCAGTAAAATGGAGATATGACAATCAATGGTTCTTTGTAGGGTCTCATGAAATAAAGCATATAAAATTCATTGCAAATTTTAAAGTACTATATAAAATCAGTTATTATTAAGTAGTATGAAGGAAAGGAGGTGAGGTTACAGGCAAATTGAAGACAACCTTAAATGCCTAGTCATAGATTTTAATTTTCTATTTTATCCTGGAAGAAATTGGGGAGCACTGAAGGTTTTTGAGAAAGAGAGGAACATGGTCAGATTTGTACCATTTTATGAAGGAAGGATTTGAGTGGGAAGAAATTAGAAGCAAGGAAACTAATTATTAGAAGGCTATTGAAAATTTCTGGCAGATAATGGTGAGAACTTGTATGAAAGTGGCAGTTATATGAAATCAGAGGAGAGATTTATAAGAAATATATTTGATGAATCTTCAAATCTGATTGGACATAGATGATGAATGAGAGAGAAATGCCAAGGATGATTTGTAGGTCATAAACTTGAATGGCTGGGAGGTGAGGAGGGCCTTCTAGAAAATGAAGGAAACTTGGTAAAGGGCCACATATATTTAGTGGGGAAAATGATAATTCTTCAACAAGTTTCTGAGTCAACATCTTCCACTTTGAGGCAACTCTTAGAATTTATGTTTTTTTTTCCACAATCAAGCCTCAGCTGACTTCTTAGTAACTAACATTTCTCTTAGTTTTTACATCCGGGACCAAGCAGAATGAACCATATGTTTTCACTACAAGCTAACTTTTAAAACACATGAAAGCAAGTTTAATTTCCCCTACTTTTCTTATGTCAGGTAGACAGAGAGAGTAAAAAGAACCAGAGATCAGAAACCTGATTTTACTTCTAGATCCTGCCATTAACTTGATGTAAGCTTATTAGGTTCATAGTGTGAAAGCTGGAAAGGACCTTAGAGATAATGCATTGTGTCCAGTAGTTCTTAATCTTGGGTCCATGTAAACCCAAGGGATGGATATATTTCTGGGACTCTGTGAAATTAGAACTTTTACTATTTGGATGATTCTTTTTCCATGTATTCGGTTCTCTTTGTAACATAGGTATTTTATTTTATGCATTTAGATATTATCTTTAGAACAATATTTTATCAGATTGTCAAGAAGGGGGTGGTAATCCATGATATAAAAAAGTTACAAACTTCTGATGTAAGCTAAATTCCTTATTTTAATGGATGAGAAAATGGTGACAAAGACAATTCAGCAAACTGAGCCAGGGATTTTATATCATCCAAGTTCATCCATGTCTAACCTGGGCTTCAGTCTAGTCTACATATCTCTTATTCTGTTGAACTGAAAATGTGCCACAATGGGAAAGGAGAAAATGTGACCAAGGCCAATGAGATTTTCCAGGGACAGAGACACCATAGGGTGCCCTCCCATCCCCTAAATCTGTCAAGGGATCCTCCTCTAGTCCCTTCATCTACTCTTTGGCTTTTTCTAGTGAGAGAATGAACCTCAACATAGGACTCCAGGCCAGGAAGGACAAAGCACTAGTCCCTCAAGGGAAGAGTACCCTCCCATTTCCTTAGACCCTTGCACCAAATCCCTAATTAGCCCAGTTCCTAATACTTTCCACAGCTTGCTCTCAAACATATCTCTTTTTCCAGTTCAACTGCAATCTTGCTCCTGCCCTTTTCTCCATCTCTGCTATCAGGGGGATGGGAGGACATTCACTCTTTCCCTGGTATGACCCATCGTTATTGTTTCCTTCTGACTTTTTCCAATGCCGTGTCATTTATTCCTTCTATTTGAAAAACAGCTGCCTGATCTCTAAATAAGGGAAAGCATGGAAAAAAGAGCTCAGGGAAGTGTTTACTAGCCCACCCAAATATCTACTCCCCAACCCAGCCCATTCCAGATCACTGTTGTTATTGGGATTGACAAAATTTCATGTAATTAAGTTGCTCCCCACTGTGGCCTCACATTTTAGGACTAAGCAGGAGAAAAACAATCCTATCTTCCTCTGAATAGCAAGTTCCACTTACTGGTACTACTGCTGGTGTAGGCATCTATTACATACCTAAGTGCTGTGTTCCACATCCAGGATAATCAAATTCCTCATTTCTACATATCTTCTACCTGGAAGATGGGCCAGTCCATTTAGGTGTTTTAGACCTCCTTGGATAGCTAGGAAAGAAAGTTCTTGGCTTGTAAGGTCAGAGTAGATCTCATACAGATCAAGTTGGGGAACCTATTTCATCTTTGCTTCTAATCTTCTCTGGTTATTCTGGGAGGAGGAATAAATGGAATATAGGTATATAGGATCATAGACTTGAAATTGAATGAACCTTAAGGACCATCAAATCTGAAATCTAAATGGAGAATAGCAGAGGTAAATTGACTTGCCAATGGTAACACAGTTAGGAAGCAGCTGAAGCAGAATTTCTGTGCAGGTCTTCTGAACTCCACATTCAACACTTTTGACTGTAGCACCTAACTTCTTCATCTGAGTCAAGTAATAAGTGCTTATTGTGTGCCAAACACTTCACTGAGTGTTAAAGGCACTAGGGGTTTGGGATAGAACTTAGCATCAGAAAACCTGAATTTGATCTACATTCTATGTAGATTTTTACTGTGATCCTGTAGGAATGGAGATACTTGTTCTAAAACCCCCACAGTGTCTACTGTGGAGAAGGGAATTTATAAGTCTCAAAGAACTGGAAAAGTAAGAGTCTAGATGTGTGACTTCAATCCCACTTGGAGGTGCTAGTGTGGAAATATGAATTAACTTAGAGTCCTAGAGAAGTGTCTGAGACATTGAGAGGTGAGTTGAATCTCCTACCATCATATAACTTGTAAAGGACTCAAACAACCTAGGGCCTTCTGTCTCCAAGCCTGGCTCTCTAACCTCAATGTTCTTGAGCTATTATTATAATAGTACTATAATTATTTTTATAAAATTAATTAATATTATCAAATTATTAAAATGAGCTATTATTTAATTGAATTCAAGCTTGATATGCTTGAATTCAATTAAATTCAATTGATATGCTTGAACAGGGCAACAAGGCAGCCAAAATCAATCCATCAGTTAATCAATGACCATGCATTGAATAAATAACTACTAGATCATATAGTGAGTTGAGTGCTATAGCCCCAAAATAAATGTGATCTTAGATTTTATTAAGAGAGGCAGTGTCCAAGACTAGGGAAGTGATGGTTACATTGTACCAATCTTTATCAAACCTCAATGGGGGGGACTGTGTGTCACATTTTTGGGAAGACATTGATAAAGTGGAAATCAGTGGTTTTCCAATTCAATCCTTATGTATGATTGTGTGGATCCTTTTCTATTTGAGTTTGACATCAGTGTCCTCAGTCTTTTTGGAGATTTTACTGAGATATTGGTTTTCTTTTTTATTAATACTAGTTTTAATTTTTTAAAACCTTAGTTTTCTTTTTGAGACCATGGTTTTGTTTTGTAACTTCTTCATATTTTGGAGGAATCTATTCTTAAATTTTTCTTAAAAATTTTTCAGAACTTTATTCATTTTAATTAAAAAATATTTTAATTGTTTCTTTCTTTTGACACTCTGGTTTTCCAAAGAGAAATGGGCTCTTAACTCTGTTCCCCTTTCCTCTTCCATGAACTTACAAAGTGTCTACTTTATATAATATTTTTTATTTACTTTTCTGTGAAAACCTTACCCCAAGAGAAAGTATACTCCTTGAATGAGATAATTGTATTTGCTTTTGTCCTTGCAGCCCCAGAATTTAATACATCTGGCTTCTAAGAGGTCCTTATTATATGCTTGTTAAATTGAATTGAATGGCATATGGTTTATTCTCCTAGTAAAATGTAAAGTCCCTAAGCTCAAGAATTTCTTAATTTTTTATCTTTGTCTTCTTAGTGCTGTGCACCCAGTTGGTACTTCCTAGATATTTGAGGATGTTGAAGTTGAGGATATATTCCCAACATAGTGGGATTCCTTTTTAAAACCAGTAATTCCCTGAAGGATCATCTAGATCCAACTCCTGTTGTGTCCATGATACCAGCATGGAAATACCTACATATTTTCTCTCTCCTCTTAATAAGAAAAATCAGTACTTAAGGGTATAAGTATCCTTAATTTATTTTGTTGAAGGGTCAAATTCTTGGGGGATTCTCATGAACTCTGTCTCTTCTTAATGAGAATCTGGCCCTTGTGGATCTGTGCTCTACATGGTTAGAGTCATGATAAAGTTGCAAAACTGGACCATCATAAAGGCTACACTGTCCTGGGCATGGAAGGACTTAGATCATCCTCTCTAGGTTATCTGATGAGTACAAATCAGAAGCTCAGACAACATCTACTCTAACATACCCTTTCTTGTGTTCATGGTACAAGATATGGCAATTCTTTATTGAATAGCCACGACATGAAAAGCACTAGAAAGAGGGAGGCACTGAGAAACTTTAGGTGAGACACAGTCCCTGCCTTCACAAGAGCCTCCAGTCAAAAACAGATCAACTCAGAGAGCTAGAATATAAACACTTTATAAATCCTAAACACTATATGAATGCTAGTTGTCATTATCTCATTGTTATTGTATACATTCTGCCTTTCAAGTAAAAATCTATAATGTTCTCTAATTCCATCAGTATAGCTAGTGCCTACACCAACTCTGTGCAGAGTCTTCCTGCAACTAAGGGGGAAGTCTAGACCTGAGATGAGCTCTTTAGCCATGTGGATCTTAAAATGGGTCACCCCTTGGCCAGTCTATAGCTCTTGGAATCTTAAATGTGCTAGGGGATACATTTAGACATCATTGAATTCAACCCTCTCATTTTATTGAAAAAGAAATATACCCAGAGAAGTAAGATCAGTTGATCATAGAGTTAAAGCCAGAAGGGAACATGGTTGATATCATGTCTGGTGTCCTCATCTTCAAATGAGGAAACTGAGACTGAAAAAAGTTTAATAACATACATAATTACATAGCTACTACATGCCTTGGATAGGAATGGAATCCATGTCTTCCTGCCTCCAAATCCAGTGGCCTATAGACTATACTGTCCTGCCTCTCTGATCCATTTGGGCTGGTTCTTGAATGGCAGATATGCATACCCATATCTCAACCCTTTCTAGCTGATGATGAGAGTTAAGAGTTGCCCTCCACTGATATGGTCTTTGGAAAATAATAACAATAATAATGCTGCTAACAAATATTTATATAGCACTTGCTATGTGTTAAGTACATGTGCTAAGCACTTTACAATTATCTCACTTTATCCTCACAACAACCCTGGAAAGTCGGTGTCATTATTATCCTCATTTTATAAATGAAGAAATTAAGGCAAACAGCAGTTAACTGATTTGCCTAGCGTCGCACAGCTACTGACCTTCTGAGACTGGATGTAAACTCACATCATGGACAGCATCATAGTTTAATGAGGCCCCAAATAGGACTTTAAAAACTGTATATAACCTTAACAAAAGTTAACTCCTAAGTCTTAGGAATATAGAGTTAGAGTTGGAAGACACTAGCCCATCTAGTCCAGCTCTCTGGTTCTATAGATGAGTAAACTAAAGCTCATATGTGACATGATGTGCCCAAGATCACAGTGTTAAGAGGAAGGATTTGAACCCAGTTTATATACTTTCATAGTCAGTGCTCCTGGCACTGTATCACATTGCTTACTCCTCTGATGCCTGATGGTGACATGGAGGAGACAGACCTTAGGCTCTTGAAGTCTATGTCAGCAGAGTGCAAGGTCCTCCCAGTGCTATCAAGCTGGGAAGACTTTCAGTACAGCCCTGTCTTCTGCCTAAGGAGTAGACAAGCTGAATACAGAGCAGCTCACTACCAGTAGGTGATCAGTCAATCAGTCAGATAAACAAGAAGAATTTGTTAAATGCTCCGTATGTAGTAGGCATTGTAGTGACTTCTTGGCCATGATTACTTAATCAATGAGGACAGACATACCTTATTTTATTGTACTTATATTATTAAGTGGGCTTTGCAGATATTGCATTTTTGATGAATTGAAAGTTTCTGTCGATCCTCCACTGAACAAATCTTTCAGTGTCATTTTTCCAACAGCATGTGCCCACATTGTGATTGGCACATTTTGGTAAATCTCACAACATTTCAAACATTTTCATTGTCATCATATCTGTCTAATGATCTTTAATTTTTAGTGATGATCTTTAGTGATCAGTGATCTTTGATGTTATTATGGTTAACTGTTGTGGAGCACCACTGTGTTCATATAAGACATCAATACGTGTGTTCAGATCGCTCCTCTAATTTGCCATTCCCCATTGTCCTCGCTTTCCCAAGGCCTTCCAGTTCCCTGAGATACAACAATTTTTAAACTAATTAATGACCCTACAATGGTTTCTTAAGTGTTTAAGTGAAAGGAAGAGCCCATCAGTGCTGCAGACTTCACTGTTGTCTTATTTTAAGAAATTCCCATAGCTGTCAGCAACCACCATCCTGATTGGTTAGCAGCCATTAACATAAAGGCAAAGCCTTCTACTACCAAGAAGATTACACTCACTGAAGGTTTAGATGGTGGTTAGCAGTTTTTAGCAATAAAGTATCTTTGAATTAGTGTGTGTACATTTTTTAGACATAATACTATTACACATTAAATAGATTATAGAATACTGTGAATATAATTTTTATATTCACTGGAAACCAAAATTTTCATGTGACTTGTTTTATTGCAATATTTACTTGGTAGTTTGGAATCAAAGCCACAATATCCCTCAGGTGTGCTTGTATAGAATATTTAGGGCCAACATTTTCAGGGCATTAATCCTTCTCCCTTCAACATGGAAGCTAGTGTATTCAGGTGAATTTTAATTAAATCATGAATGTAATTTCATAGCATACCAAATGTCATCAATCAAGATCCCATGTAAAATAGTAACAACTAAAATGTAAATAGTTCTTTATAGCTCAAAACCATTTTATACATATTATCTTATGTGATTCTTTTTTTTTAATTAAAATTTTTTATTTAATTAATTAAATTTGAATATTTTCCATGGTTACATGATTCGTGCTCTTTCCCTCCCTTCCTCCCAGTAGCCGGCACACAATTCCACTGGGTTTTACATGTATCATTGATCAAGACCTATTTCCATATTATTGATTTTTGCACTAGAGTGATCATTTAATGTCTACATACCCAGTCATATCCCCATTGAATCATGTGATCAAGTAAATGCTTTTCTTTTTTTTCTTTTTTTTTCTTTTTTAATTTTTATTTGGTCATTTCCAAACATTATTCATTGGAAACAAAGATCGTTTTCTTTTCTTCCCTCCCCCCTCTCACCACCTCTCCCATAGCCCACGTGGGATTCCATTGGGTATCACATGTGTTCTTGATTCAAACCCATTTCCATGTTGTTGGTATTTGCATTAGAGTGTTCATTTAGAGTCTCTCCTCAGTCATATCCCCTATCTTATGTGATTCTTAAAACGACTATGTCAGGTAGCTATTATTATTTTACTAATAAGCAAACTGAGGATAAAAAAAGTTAAGCTATTTTACTAAAGTCACAAGATGAGTTTCCAACAGCTGAGGAAACAAGGTCTTAAGAAAGTTAACTGACCATTAGGAAAAATTTGGATTCACTTCTTGCTGTCCTTGTGTCCAGTGCTCTGTGCATTACAGAGGACAAGAGACTTGATAACAGTCACATGACTAGTAAGAATCAGAATGAGGACTGGAACCCATGACTTCCTATTTCAAAATCCAGCACCCCAGCCACCACATCATGCTGCCTCAGGATTTAGAAACATGAACACACAAATCACTACATGGGCCATCTATGTAAATGGCAGAGAAGAAAGTCTCCCATATATTGGCAGATATTTACACAAACTGTGCATGTGTTTGACAGCAGTGACTTTCATTTACTTGTATTCATTGTATGCAAATCAATAAGATCCCCATTTTTAGAAATGGTGGAACATGAATCTAGAAAGAGAAAGGTCAGGGTTAGAGGCTTTCCATGGTCAAATCAGAGCATTTGTGGAACCTGTGGGAGTTCTGAGAAGACCCAACTACTTGGCCAATCAACAAGCATTTCTTAAGTGATTACAATGTGCCAGACATTATGCTAAGTGCTGAGAATAAGAAGAGAAATAAATGGGGTCCCTATCCACTTAATAGAGGAACTTATACACTTAGTGAGAAAGCGTCTGTTTTTGACTGTGCATGGGTATCTGGAGGAACCCCATAAAACTGAAGAAGAAATAAACAAGTGGAAACATCTTTTCCACTTCCTTCTGTTATTAGAAAACAAAGAATCATTTCTTCCGGGTTCATTAGCTGAACATATTTCTTTAGTCCAAGTCATGTTTGAACAGCCCCCTTCTAATTAGGAACACCCAGATTAGGGTTGGTTGCTTCTATTGAATCAGATGCCAAGGCACTTCAATCCTTGGCTGGCACCAACTGGCAGGAGGCCTTGGACAAGTTGGTCCACAGTGGAATGAGAGTACGATGGAAGGCTCTGTTGTAAATGGGGCCAGGCAAAAGTAAGGACACCAGATTTCAGACTACTTCACCAGGTCCTTCAGCCATCTTGCTGCTGACCATGCTCTTGTCCTGGCCCAATCTATAAAACAAGGGCAAGAAAAATGGTCGCTAACTCTCCTTAGATATATTTTGGAGTTACTAGATTATTTGACAGTATCCAGGCTCTCTCAACAATTTGAATGATTATAAGATTGAGAGAATCTTTTGATTCTAAAGGGATCTTTACAGACCAGCTAAACCCATTTGACAGAAGAGGAAACTGAGAAGTGGCAAAAGGGTAAAGGATTTGCACAAGGTTTCACAAGTATGATGGAGGAGAGTAAAACTGGAACATTGGCTCTCGATTACAAACCATTTGCTTGCTTGTATGTTTTTTCTAAGACAAAAGCATTTACTGAAACATAATAATAGGCAATAATGTAGGATAGAATTAACTTGGTATTAAATTCTCTGGCACTCATTCCCAAATGGCTGCTGTCCATATCTTTCCCAGTTTTCTCTCAGGGGAACAATAGAATCATTCTTAATTAACCCTTTGTTCTTCTCAACAGAACAGGAGGTGGGGATAAATTAGCCTTGCTAGAAATCCAGTTCTTTTTTCATTGCCTCAAGAGGACTAAGATGGTTAGTTAGGCTCATGGTCATCCTGATGCTCCAAGAGGAAGTATCATTGTGATTAGTGACTTTCTTAACCACCGACTTCCCTTGGGCATTATTTATTATTTTCTTTTAGCTGTCTAGAAACTGAGTAGTGCCAAGTTGAATATTACTAGGTCACATGAGAGAAACTCCCTTTTAATTTGTATAGGTCTAGACATCCCACAGTTACCCACAAATATCCAAACTTACTTAATGGAAGTTGCCACACATTATATTAATCTGTTCCCTTTAAACATAGGCAGACAGGATTGGAAATTATTTACAATTAATTGGCCAAATGAAAAATCTCAGAGGTTTTAGGTATATCATGGCATAATGGTTCGCCAGGCAAATGACATTTCAGGCATCTTTGAAAGAGGTCAGGGTTCCAAAATGTGGACACTAATACACTGCTGGTGGGGTTGTGAATTGATCCAACCCTTCTGGAAGGCAATTTGGAATTATGCCCAAAGGACTTTAAAAGAGTACTCTTTGATCCAGCAACACCACTACTAGGTTTGTACCCCAAAGAGATAATTTTAAAAAGGGTTGTAGAAAAATATTCATAGCCTCATTCTTTGTAGTAGCAAAAAATTGGGAATTGGGGGGGGGTGTCCTTTGATTGGGGAATGGCTGAGCAAATTGTGGTATATGATGAGAATGGAATACTGTTGTGCTGAAAGGAATAATGAACTGAAAGAATTCCATGTGAACTGGAATGACCTCAAGGAACTGATGCAGAGTAAAATGAGCAGAACCAAGAGAACATTGTACACAGAAAGTGAAATATTGTGGAATGATAAAATAAAATGGACTTTGCTACTAGTAGCAATGCAATGATCCAGGACACTCCTGAAGGACTTATGAAAAAGAATGCTGTCCACATCAAGAGAAAGAACTTTGGGAGTAGAAATGGAAAGAAAAACATATGACTTATCACTTGTTTATATGGGTACCTGATTTGAGATTTTGGTTTTGGGGGGTTTGGTTTTAAAAGATTTAAAATTTGACATTTAAATTTAAAAGATTGCTCTGTGGCAAAAATGAATAATATGGAAATAGGTATCAAATGATAACATTTGTATAACCCAATGGAGTTGTTTGTTGGGTTCTAGAGGGGGAAGGGAAGTGTGGAGGGGGAAAAATGAATCATGTAAACATAGAAAAATATTTTAAAAATAAATATATGTAAAAGAAAAAGGTCAGGGTGCTAAGCTAGATGGCTTAATCTTGACTTTTTCTGTTTCTAGCACCAATAGTCATGGTGGTGCCAGATATATGGCTACTTTAGAACACTACCAGTTGACATACCATCATATTTATTAGGAAAAGCAAACTGTTGAAGGGAGAACATGGGACTAAATTTTGGTTTTGTATGTCATAGAATTAATGAATTTTTGGAGCTGTATGAGGACCTAGGATCAGTTAGTCTAGCTCTCATTTTACAAATAGGGAGACTGAGTTTCAGAGAGGAAAGGAGACTTATCCTAGATCAGTGGTGTCAATTTCAAGTAGAAAGGGGGCTACCAATCCATACAAAAGGATCATATTGATTTAGTTTTACAATAAATATTTAATTAAATTTTATATTTGTAGATATTTCCCAATTACATTTCAATCTATTTTGGGCATGCTAGAGGAGTATTGTATATTGAGTGTTTGAAAACCCTGTCCTTGTTGGCTGGGCCTAGATTTCAATGTAAGACTGTTCTCAATCCAATATTCTTCCCATCAAACAGGAAAGTTCCCCTCTAGAAATTTAGATATTAACAAAGGATATGCCATCCTAGTTCCTAAATTAATGTCTGTTCCAGTTCCCCTTAACCAACCTTTTTTCAGGACCAATCATGAGACAGAGAGAGATAGGGAATCTTAGTTCCATGAGCATAGTTCCCTAGAGGAGGCCTTGAAGTGATCTGGGATAAAGTAGCTTAAATTTACCCCAATGGTGGGAAAAACAGAAGGAAATGGTCATTTTGAGAGTACCTTCTATATGTTAACATTGTACTTAGTGCTTTTCAAATATCTCATTTAATCTTTATACCAATTCTTCAAGGAGGTGCTATTATCTCCATTTTACAGCTGAAGAAAT
This sequence comes from Monodelphis domestica, assembly GCF_027887165.1. Taxonomy (NCBI): domain Eukaryota; kingdom Metazoa; phylum Chordata; class Mammalia; order Didelphimorphia; family Didelphidae; genus Monodelphis; species Monodelphis domestica. Next base: position 298,607,630 of record NC_077232.1, on the reverse strand, counting down.
GGAAGCAAGCAGAGAATGTCTGAGACTTGATTTCAACCCAAGTCTAAATGGTTCCAAATTCCTGTTCTTCTATCCATTGTACTACCTACCTGTCAGTGCATGGCAGACACAAATCTCCGTTCCATGGATTCCTAGTGAAGCCTCTTCTGACTGTCTTCTCTTTCACATGTGTAAATCTTCATAAATAATGGGGTTTTTAATTCTGATTTTTTCCCCAAAAGAGTATAATTTCATCAAAATTGTTTTTGCCCTACTTTGAATGCTAAACAAGCTACCTCTCAACAGTCATCAACAAACATTTACTGTGTATCAGACATTGTTCCATGCTAGTAATATAAAAGGGAAGCCAAAGGATATCCAGGGAAATAATGGGGAAAAAATGTGAAGGAAGGTTGCCTTGCAGTCCCAGATCTCAAACTGTACTACAAAGCAGTGGTCATCAAAACAATATGGTACTGGCTAAGAGACAGAATGGAGGATCAGTGGAATAGACTTGGGGTAAGTGACCTCAGCAAAACAGCCCAAAGATCCCAGCTTTTGGGACCAAAATCCACTATTTGATAAAAACTGCTGGGAAAATTGGAAGACAGTATGGGAGAGATTAGATTTGGATCAACATCTCACACCCTACACCAAGATAAACTCAGAATAGGTGAATGACTTGAATATAAAGAAGGAAACTACAAGTAAATTAGGTGAACACAGAATAGTATACATATCAGATCTTTGGGAAAGGAAAAATTTTAAAACCAAGCAAGACATAGAAAAAATCACAAAATGTAAAATAAATAATTTTTATTGCATAAAATTAAAAAGTTTTTGTACAAACAAAACCAATGCAACCAAAATTAGAATGGAAGTAACAGATTAGGAAACAATCTTCTTACCAAAACCTCTGACAAAGTTCTAATTACTCAAATTTATAGAGCCAAATCAATTGTACAAAAAAATCAAGCCATTCTCCAATTGATAAATGGGCAAGGGACATGAATAGGCAATTTTCAGTCAAGGAAATCATAACTATTAATAATCACATGAAAAAGTGTTCTAAATCTCTTATAATCAGAGAGATGCAAATCAAAACAACTCTTAGGTATCACCTCACCTAGAAGATTGGCTAACATGACAACAATGGAAAGTAATGAATACTGGAGGGGATGTAGCAAAGTTGGAACATTAATATATTGCTGGTGGAGTTGTGAATTGATCCAAACATTCTGGAAGGCGATTTGGAACTATGCTCAAAGGGTGATAAAAGATTGTCTGCCCTTTGATCCAGCCATAGCACTGCTGGGTTTGTACCCCAAAGAGATAATAAAGAAAAATGCATGTACAAGAATATTCATAGCTGCACTCTTTGTGGTGGCAAAAAATTGGAAAATGAGGGAATGCCCTTCAATTGGGGAATGGCTGAACAAATTGTGGTATATGTTGATGATGGAATGCTATTGTGCTCAAAGAAATAATAAACTGAAGGAATTCCATTTGAACTTGAACCTCCAGGAATGTGATGCAGAGTGAAAGGAGCAGCACCAGGAGAACACTGTGCACAGAGACTGATACACTGTGGTACAATCGAATGTAATGGACTTCTCCATTAGTGGCAATGCAGTGATCATGAACAACCCAGAGGAATCTATGAGAAAGAAAACTATCCATATTCAGAGGAAAAACTGTAGGAGTAGAAACACTAGAAGAAAACCAACTGCTTGATTATATGTGTCAAGGGGATATGATTGGTGATATAGACTCTAAATGAACATCCTAATGCAAACATCAACAACATGGAAATAGGTTCTGATCAAGGACACACGTAATACCCAATGGAATTATGCCTTGGCTATGGGAAGGGTGGATGGAGGGTAGGGGAGGGAGGGAAAGAATATGATTTTTACCAAGGAATAATATTCTAAATTGACTAAATAAAATTAAAAAAAATAAAAAATAAACATAAATAAAAGGGCAGCCAGGTGGCATAATGGATAGAGCACTGGGCTGGTAGTCAGGAAGATCTGAGTTCAAATCCAGTCTCAGACACATTATTGTTATAATTCATCAAGACAGTGTACTGAAAGAGTGGTTGGCCTTGCATTAGGAAGACCAGAGTTCAAATCTAACTGGAGATATTAACTGCAGGATCCTGGGCAAATCATTTATTCCTGTTTGCCTTCTTTTTCACATCTGTAAAAATGGAAAATAATAACATCTCCTTCCCAGGGTTTTCACAAATCAAATGAGATAGTAACTAAAAAGTGCTTAGCCTAGTACCTGAACAATAGTGAGCAGTATGTAAATTATTATTATTACAAATTTGAAAGACATGAGGAATTTGATAAATGCAATGATATACTCAAGATTCAGAGTGAGACATGAATGTTGGCAAATGGACAATGTGTAGATTTGTTTTACTTCACTATTGCCAGATTTGAAGTCTAAAATGAGCATATTGGTCTCAATGATCTCTAAGATATTTGCCAGTTCTGAGATTGTGACCCATATATTTCTTTGTTCAATCGATGTTGAATTATTTTAATATGTTAGCCAGCTATGATTTAATCAGTGGTTGTATTCCCTTCACTAATTAACCCCTAATCTGCCCTGCTAACACACACACACAGACAAAATTGCATAGTCTTTAGTAGACATTCAACATTCTTTATGAGTTGCTTTGGTCAAAAGAATTAATCACATTGTGACCTGTTGATGAGTTAGGCTAGTCCTTGAATAAAAGATACAATCTATTACTGAGACCATCCTGGGAACCAATCCAGCTTGATAAAAATGGCTGGGTCTTGCAGTCCTTTGGCAGGGCCTTTGAAATTCCAGACTCATCTCTATGCTGTAAAGAAGTATTGAGAAGGACTGGAGTAAAGTATAGAGAATAAGAACCTTTTAATCCCATGTGGACATTGCTGAGAGAACACTGAGGCACATCTCAGGAGCTCCAAGGACAGCATCCATTGCCGGGAGGGCTGGAAGAGTCAAGCACTCTTCCAGATGTGAAAGAACAACAGATGGGTAGAGCCTCATTCCTAATGCTGGATAATAAAATGACCTAAGACTCTATTTAGAGAAAGAGAACAGCTCCTTTTGGGCTGTTTACAGATTTAGAAATATCAGGATAAGCTAAAGGAGGCAGTTCAAAGGAATGATAAAAAAGGACAAGTAGATAAATAATGTCCTGGTGTGGTTACGAAAATGGAGGGTAACTGCTGCATTGGTAATATAAACAGAGATGACCTTTAGGTTTGCTCAACTTTTCGTCTTTAGGACAGGAAACAGCAACTGATCCTTATCGGAAAAGTCAGCTCTTCCCCTGGTTTCTGCTGCATTCACATTATGCTGTATTTCCAAGCCCAGCCTGGTTTCTATCTCTTCAAAGCACATGCTGCAGACGTGATAGGAGGCTCAGAGGAAAGTTGGTCTAGGGCATATGTTCTGAGTGTCTCAATGACAGGAAAAATGAAGGGGAGGGTCCAAAAGGGAAAAGGGATGGGAAGCATTATGAAGTAGTCAAAGAATTGAACTTAGTCATAGGCCCTGAATTCAAAACTGAGGACCGAAGGGGAAAGATGGTGTTATATCCCAGGACACCATGAACAATAGCATGCCTCAGATTTGGTATAGAAATGGGGTGTTGGGACCAGCCTAATGATTTCCTACCACGGACTCTGTCTCTCACTCCACCATTCACTAATTCATCGCAAATGTCAACTAACTCTAAGTTCATGAGTCGAAAGTAGCATGAATCCATCTCTTGAGTACTCTATTTGGTCTCACTCTTCCCAATACATTAGTTTTCTGTCCATTCTACTTCATTCACCAGCACTAGGTTCATTTGAAACAACTAACGTCAACCCCAAGGCTACTTCTAGTAGATGCATTACTATTCAAGAGGGGTCAGTAAAAGTTCTTCCATTCCAAGTGTCATCAACAGCTGATGCACTAAAAACTGATGCTTGGAGTGAACTTCACTCCAGCTACACCATCTAATATTTTATGGATGAAGACCCATAGTGAGGAAGGTAACCTAACTTGGTGCTTTTCGCAAAGGTGAATGGGTGAATGGCAGAGAAGGAACTGAAAACTAGGTCCTCTGATTTCAAGTCCAAGTCTCTCTCTTTTCTCTCCTGGGGCACATAGTCATTTGGATTCTGAAATGTCTAGAACATTTGTATTCATTTTCCAATCTGCCCACCAAGCAAGAACTTCAGAAAGGGTCCTATAATGATTGCAATGAAAATACATTGGGCTTCACGAGTAACCTAGCAGCTCATCAGAACAAAGGTTGGAATGATTTGCCTATTTTTTCAGCATGTCTTCACCTTACTTCCCTTCATGTACTTTTATGTTCCAGCCAACCTGGAAGACTGATTGCTCTTCAAATTCTACATCCTATCTCTAGTTTCTGCACATTTGCACAACCTTTCCTCTATGCTTGGAATACACTCCAATCTCATCTCTTCTTTATAATCCTTTTCTTCCCTGAAGATTGAGCTTAGGTGAAAACTCTTTCCTGAAGTTCCTGATCTTTCCAGTTCTTTATTTTTAAGATACTTTATTTTTCCACTTACACATAATAACAAATTTTCACAAACATTTTCTGAAGTTAAATGATCCAAATTATTGCCCTCTCTTCCTTCTTTCCTTCTACCAGAGATGGTAAGCAATTTGATCTGGAATATATATATATATATATATATATATATATATATACATATATATATATAAACATATTTCCATGTTGTTCATTGTTATAAGAAAATACTCATACTCATATCAAACCAAAATCCCCCAAATAAAAACACAAATAAACTAAAGTGAAAAATACTATGCTTTAATTTGCATAGTGACTCCAACAGTTCTTTCCCTGGAAGTAAATTAGCATTCTTTGTCATAAATCTTTCAGAAATATCTTGGATCATTGTATAGCTGAGAGTAACTAAGTCTTTCAGTTGATTATTGTACACAGTTGAATATTGCTGTTACTGTGTAGAATGTTCTCCTGGATCTGCTTATTTCATTCTACATTAGTTCACGTAGGTCTTCCCAGCTCTTTCTGAAGTCAACCTGTTCATTATTTCTTATAGCACAACAGTACTCCATCATCATCTTATACCACAATTTGTTCAGTCATTTCTCAATTGGTGGCTTCCCCTCAATTTCCAATTCTTTGCCACCACAAAAAGAGCTGCTAGAAATATTTTTGTACAAGTAGGTCTTTCCCCAATACTTTTCTAAAATCTCTTTGGGATACAGACCTAGAAGTGTTGTTACTGAATCAAAGGGTATGCACAGTTTTATAGCCCTTTGGGTTTAGTTGCAAATACCCTCCAGAATGGTTAAATCAATTCACAATTCCACTAACAATAAGGGTCCCATTACCTCCAACATTTATCACTTTACTGTCATATTAGCCAACCTGACAGGTCTGAGGTAGAAACTCAGAGTTGCTTTTATTCTCATTTCTCTCTCTTTTTTATCTTCTCTCTTAGAGTCAATACTATCTATTCGTTCTAAGGCAGAAGAGTGGTTAAGGGCTAGGAAGTGGGGGTTAAGTGACTTGCTCAGAATCACACAGCTAGAAAGTGTCTGAGGCCAGATTTGAATTTAGGCCCTCCTGTCTCTAGACATAGCTCTCAATCCACTGAGCCACCCAGTGCCCCCTCATTTCTCTAATTAAGAGGGATTTATACCTTTTTTTTCATATTTTCATTGATAGCTTTGATTACTTCATCTGAAAACTACTTATTCATATCCTCCAACCATTTGTCAATTGAGGAATGGCTTGTATTCTTATAAATTTGACTTAGTTCTTTATATATTTGAGAAATGAGACATTTATCAGAGAAATTTGTTATAAAGATTTCCCCTACTTTCTTGTTTCCCTTCTAATCTTGGTTGCATTGGTTTTGTTTGTACAAAACCTTTTCAATTTAATATAGTCAAAATTATTCTTTTTACATTTGGTAATGTTTTCTATCTCTTGTTTGGTCATAAATTCTTCTTTTCTCCATAGATCTGCCTGGTAAACTATTCTTTGTTTTCCTAATTAATTATGGTATCACCCTTTATGTCTAAATCATACACCCATTTTGACCTTATCTTGGTGTAGGGTGTGAGATATTGGTCTATATCTAGTATCTACCATATTCTTTTCTAGTTCATCCAGCAATTTTTGTAAAATACTGAATTCTTATCCCAAAAGCTGGGATCTTTGGGTTTATACAATACTAGATTGCTAAAATCATTTACCCCTGTATTTTTTATGTAATGTATTCTATTTGTCCATCATCCTATTTCTTAGCACGTACCATATTGTTTTGATGATTATTGCTTTAAAGTACAGTTTGAGATTTGGTACTGCTAGGTCACCTTCCTTCAGATTTTTCCAGTTCTAAAGTGAGAAAGTTCTCCCTTCTCAAATTACCTTGTGTCATAGGTACATTAATGTATACACGCAGACTCAGAAAAGTATGTTGCTAGCCATGGAATCAAGAAGACTTGAGTTCAGTCCCCACCTATGACACATCCTGGCTGTATGATCCTGGGCAACTCACTTAGCATTTCAAGAAAATCACTTGGCCCCAGGACAGTCATTAAGAGCATTAAGTTGCATTTGAGATGGCTAGAAACAGAGCTATTCACCTGAAGTGCCCAATAAAGATCAATCAATCAGTAAGCTTTTATTAATGCTTGCTATGTCCCAAGCATTGGGAATACAAAAATGGGCAAAAGGCAGTCCTCAGGGAAATTACAATCTGATGGAGGAGAAAAGAAGCAAACAAATACATACAAAGGAAGGTATATATAGGAAAAATAGGAACTAATTAATAGGCACTGAAATAAACAATGATTAGGGAGGGGCAACTAGGTAGCTCAGTGGCCAGAAAGCCAGACCTGAATATGGTAGGTTCTGGGTTCTAATCTGCACTCAGTCACATCCTATCCATGTGAGCAGGTCACTTAATCCCAATTTCCTAACTTTTAATGCTTTTCTGCCTTGGAACTGATTCTTGGTATTGATTCTAAGACAGAATGTAAGGGTTTGTTTATTTAGGTCCAAACAAAAAGCCTGCCTTTTAAAGAAGGCCTTCTCTAACTAATCTTTTTGTAAAAGCAAACAAACACACAAAGTCAGGGAAGATGGTGAAAAGTGTTGTAGGCATGAGGGAGGCAAACAGAGAGACTTCCTGAAGCCAAGATATGGAGTGCCTTATTCAAGGAAATGCCAGGAGGCCAGGATCACCAGATTGAAGAAAACCTGTCAGGTATTAGAGTATAAGAAAAGTTAAGGAGGGAGGGGGGGGAATGGAAATTTGGGAAGGAGCAGGTTATGAAAGGCTTTGAATGCCAAATAGAATATTTTGTATTGGATCTGGGAGGCAATCGGGAGCCATTGGATTTATTGAATAGAGAGGTGACATGGTTGATCCTAGGCTTTATAAAAATCACTTTGGTGGTTAAAAAGAAGAGCGACTGGAGCAGGGAGAGACCTGAAGCAGACAGACCTTCCCCCTACACTCCCCAACACTCTTGCAGCTATTGCAATAGTCTAGGCATGAAGTAATAGGGCCTGCCCCAGGGTAGTGGTAGTATCAGAGGTGAGAAGGGGGGCATATTACAGAGATATTGCAAAGGCACAATGGCAACAGCTTGTATATGGGGGAGATAAGTGATTTTGGTGAGTCTGGGAGTAGGAGGATGGGGTTTCCTTCAGCTATTTAAAAATATTTTTAAAAAATTAAAAAATAGACAAAGAAAAGATACATTCACATATGCATAGCATGTGACCTAGTAGAATGGAAGGGCAGGGACCATGTAATAATTTTCCTATGTAAGCAACAGATCACATTAGATCTAGTGTAAATTGAACTGAATCTTTGCATTGGATATGAGTCAAGCTTTCATGTCATCTGTTTACTATAGAAGAAGGTTACAAATACTCCGTTTCTTTTTCATTATATATTCCATTCAGTTGAGCTAGATTTTCATAATTTCATCAAATGTTTTTAAACACTTGCCTTCTTAGAATTGATGTTAAGTATGGATTCTAAGGCAGAAGAGCAATAAGGGATAGACAACTGAGATTAAGTGGCTTGACTAAGGTCACATAGGAAGTGCCTGAGGCTAGATTTGAACCCATGTCCTCCTAACTCTATGTGTGGCATTCTATTCATTATGCTATGTATCTGCCCATACTTCATTAAATATTAAGAAATGGAAGGGACCTTAAAGGCATGTGACCTAACTCACTTAGTGCGGAAAGTGAAGAAACTCAAGCCAAAGAGGTGGCGAAGTAACTTGCCCAAGGTCACAAAGTGAGGAAGTAGCAAAAGTGGAAAATATCTCTTTCTTCATTGTACTTTTTACCAGGGTTTCGGGGAACTAATCATTTTGCTATGTGTAAGGAACAATATGGAAATTGGAGCTCTAATGAGTAATGCCACTATATTACAAACTAATTTAGAGTTGATGTGAGGATCAAATGAGAGAATATTAGTAAACTGCTTAGCACAGTGCCTGACATATAGTAGGTGATTAATAAGTACTTGTTCTTTTTCCCTCTTCTACTGCAACTTTTATTTCATGTTATAAAGTGGAGTCTTGTGACTCTAGCCAACACATTTTCCATCCCAGTAGAAAATGTTGTACTTACAATAAAATATGATCTTTGCTTTACCAAAAAAAAAAATATTCATTGGAGTCCAAGTTGGAAACACTCTGTTCCACTCTCTACGCTTGGCCCCAACATGCCCCCAGCCTCAGGTCCTGGCAAGAATAACTTAATAGGAAGTATCAATCTTGAGAGAGAATCAGTGTCTTCCTCTGCCCCCTCACCTGCCTCCTAGGCACTACTTAGACCATGGCCACTCTATGTCTGCATCCTATGAATACAAGGACTTAAAATTTTCTCTTTGACCCTTTCAGTTTCAGCTTCTTCTTGTTTAGCTAATTCCATCTTCTTCCCCAGGATCACAGACCTGTACCATTGGAGGGAGTATACCCCAGAGGGTCTAGTCCAATTCTGACCTGATGAGCATGACTCCACTTCACAATAGCCCCCAAAAGTAGTCCTCCAGATTTTTTTTGAAGACCTTCAAGAAAGAAAACTCATGACTTCCTGGGGGCAATATCAATTTAGGAGACTCCAGTTGATAAGACAGTTTTTTTGTCTCCCATTCAAAATCTGTCTCTACAACATCTACCCACTGCTCCTAATGCTAATGTCTGAGAACAAGAAAATAGGTCTGATGCATGGGCCATATGGCAACTTCAAATTCTTGATGACAACCATCATGTGTATTCTCTAAGATAAATAATTTTGGTTCCTTCATTTAGTACGATCTGAAGGACTTGAATCCAAATTGCTCTCTTTTGGTCCATTAATGGTTTATCCATAATCTTCATAAACACTAAATAAATAGTAAACAATATTGAGTTCACTAGGAAGTATTAATACCCTCTTTCTATAGCAATACCTTTCACATAGGCATACTATACTTTGCTTCCATTCAACAACAAATGTAACAATTATTATTTATTTGGGGGAAAGTAAAAAATCAAGAAGGTGGTATCTCCATTTCTGAAGTTGGATGTGATAAGGATAATAAAAATGTGGAGACAAAATGGGCCTTCACAATGATTATTTACATTTTTTCTCCCCATGGAGGATGATCTCTGACATCAAAAATAGTTATAAAAAAAAGAATGAACAAAAGAGGGAGATGAAAGGACATATGAGGGAAGACATGGTGAGAGAGACAAAATTGTCCTCAATTAATTCAGATTTCTAGGTCCAGATAAGCAAAATTGCTGAACGCTGAAAATACAAAGAGATGTGATTGCTGAACCACCATAACTGATCTTTGAAAGGTCATGTAGAAAAGGGAGAGGTGTCAAATGACTAGAAATACATAAATGTTCTTGATTTCAGAAAGAGAAAAGAGAAGAATCCACAATGTGAGGCCACTGAGGGAGCTAAACTTCAATACCTAGTATAATACTACAATATGTTAATGAATATTATAAAATGTTAGTGAGTATGTAGAAAAGGAATCTGTGGTCACAAAGAGTCAACATCGTCTCAACCAGAAAAGATTATCCTTTACTAAATGGAATTCCTTTTTTACTGAATTACTATATTGAGTCATTATAGACATAGATTACCTAGCTCTTGTTGTAATATGTATATATTACAAATATACAGATACATTTAACATTCTTGAAGTGTTACAAATATCCAGACACAAGCCAACACATGGTGAAGGTGTTGAAACTACATTTCTGTTTTCAAAAACATACTTATAATCACTTGGAAAAGACAGTAAAGAAGAAGTCCCATTTTCTTTGCTTATCCCCTTCTGAACTGGGTTTTGCTGTTGTTGTATTCACATATATGAATGTAGTCAATGTGTACAGACTTTAGTTCTAATTTTACATTTCCTATGTTCTAAAGCATTTCAGAGGAGTCTTCCTATATGTCTTTCTATTTTTCAGAATCTTCATTTCATGAATTTATGAAATGTCATCAAGACAGGGAGTTCCTATAGACTCTCTTTATCAGTGCACATCAGTTCCAAAACTCATATTTTTCTATTTTTCAACTGTTGAAGATGTAGGTTATTTTTAAAAATTATCCTTGTTGTTCTACGTTTTTTTTCTTAATTCTCTTTTTTCTATAATGAAACCAAAGTGATGTCGAGAATATTTTTATGTAGATAGGATATTTTTACTTAAAATATAGTACTAATAATGGGAATCACTTGGTTCAAAGAGTATGAATGGTTCTGTAGCACTTAACATATGGACCCATTTTGCTTTTTGGAAAGATCATCCCAATTCCCAGCTTTCTGAGCAATAGAACAGAATATTTTTGAACCATTATTCCATGTTTGAATCTCATGACTTGATTGTTAATTTTCTGACTGAAAGATACTATTTCAGAGTAATATTAATTGTAATTTCTTTTAAAGAATTGCCATGTTTTTTATAATGGGTATTTTTTTCTTCTAAGTGTTCCCTGTTCTTATCCTTTAAAGATATCTATTAGAAGTTAACTTTTTAAAAAATGTGTTAATTTTTTCTAAATTGTTTTAGATGACAGATCATTATGAGGAATGTTTGCTCCAGAAATTATTTTTCTTATGCTCCTTTTCATTTTATTTTGTATATACTTCATGTTATTCAACTTTTAAATAATAAAGTTAACCTATTTAGCTTCATAATTTACATTTATTTTTTTTAATGCATACAGAATTTATTGATTGGTGTGAGAAAATAAAGCACTATTAGAAATTTGAGTTACTAAGATTTTCCAGTCATTTAGTGACCATTTATTAAACTAGATGATAGATAAAATGCAACTAAGGCAATTATTCTCATAGTATACAATCATTTAGGATATGAAATATACATAAACTGTAAACAGAACTATAGTACAAATAGAATATATAGAAACAGTAAATCAAGTACAAAGGGCTATTCAAGAATCAAGGAGGGAAAGTTCATAAATTAGGAACCAAGTGATTCCCATTACTAGTACTATATTTTAAGTAAAAATATCCTATCTACATAAAAATATTCTCAACATCACTTTGGTTTCATTATAGAAAAAAGAGAATTAAGAAAAAAATGTAGAACAACAAGGATAATTTTTAAAAATAACCTACATCTTCAACAGTTGAAAAATAGAAAAATATGAGTTTTGGAACTGATGTGCACTGATAAAGAGAGGTGGTCCTTTTTTTTAAAAAGCATTTTTTAAAGAGGTTAAACAGGATAAAAAGGAGAGAGGAATTGTTTCCCAGGACATTTAAAGCAAAGGTGAGAGAAAAAAAATAGTGAGAGAAAGAACATGAAATTTACATAATTTATATTTCTTGAATAACTAAGAATTTTTAAAAACTCTTTGCAACTGTAAAAAATAAAACATTCCATTTCCCTCTTTCTTATGATGTACATTCTTATCTTCAAAATGCCAATCCATTTGGAATTTATCATGGTAAATGTAATGAAATATGGTTCAAATCCTATTATTTATCATAATGCTATCCAATTTTACCAGGAGCTTTTATTGAAAAATATATATATTTACATTTTTTTATGAGCCTGTATTTATAAGACATTTTTATATTGGATGCCTTTGGTTTATATTTAGAGTTATCTAATATGTGCTCCTGCTCATGTTTTCACTATTTTTATTTAATAGCATATTTAAAAAATAAAAATTACCTTTAGAGCATAATTTGAGATACATGGTCATGTCAATGCCCCTTCCTATTTTTTTTGGTACCATAGTTTCCCTTCATGTCTTTGGCATTTTGTGTTTCCACATACCTTTTACTACAACTTTACTAATTTTATGAAATCTCTCCTTGGTATTTTATTTGACATTTTATTAAATCTGTTCCAGAAGCATTGTGCTACGCACGGGTAGAAGGGCATTACCTAGGCTGAGCTCCTCATGTTTCCATAGGTATTGATCATGAAAGTACTTCCAGGAAGAATGAGTATACAGACAAACAGACCAATAAGGGGGAAGGGAAACTATTTGGATAAAATGCATGGAGAAAGAAACAAAGTGTGGCAGAGATGTCAGAGAGATCCACAAATCCCATTCAGCAATATTTCCTTCTTTTTCTTACCACCCTGGAGAAGGAAAACCACCCTCTTAATGTCTATGACCACTCACTTCACAGATGAGAAGACTGAGGTCTAGGGAGGATAAGTGATTTATCTATGGTCAATTCAGAAGTGGATTTGGACTCATGGCATCTGATGGCAGTCATTGCATTTTTCCACCACATAGCTCTCTTTAACTTTCTAGACCATCAGGCAGATGGTTGTGTGCAAGGGGCTGGAAATTGTGTGCTAGACAATTGCTAGCTAAGCAGTCAACATATGGAAGCTTTAATTTTTAAAAAGTTATTGTTTCGAGGGCAGTGAAGTATCACAATGGGTAGAACATTAGGTCTGAAATCAGGAGGACCTGGGTTCAAATTTGGCCTCATATACTTCTTAGATGTGTGACCTTGAGCAAGTCCCTTAACCCAATTTGGCTAGCCTATTCTCATTTCTATTGTTTATGAAACTTATTAATATAATATGGTTATATCTATACATATTTTTCAAAAATGAATTTGTCAAACAATAAAAAAGTTAGAAAAAAAGTGAGATTTTTTTTCCCAACAAAGGCTGGGCAAATACTTCCTATTAATAATAATTTCCAGTATGCATACATACATAATGTATGTTCATATCTGATATCTATTTCTTTTCCTTCGCAAAACAGAAAAACCAAAGGATTGACACAAAAAATTGGGTAGACTGCCACAAAATGTGGACAATGAGACTTTTTTTGTATTTTTCTTGATGTCACCTTGGTCATTGAAATACAGTATGCCACCTTTACCTGGCATTGGAGACTGCTGAGAGCCTTGACAGATTTAGATGTGAAGTGATCTGGCACACCACACAAACAAATTACATGGTTCCATTCTCTTGGTTCTCATTCTAGTCAACAGATTCACCCCCATTGTGGGAACATTAGACATATTTGGTTGCCCCTTTGAGAGTCATCTTCCACATTATCATTTTGCTTTCAGCTTCAAAACATTCTTCTAGTAGGGTAGCCTCTTTTTCTACTGCTGCCCTCTTTACTTCTATTAATGTATCAGAAAATTCAACAAATAGACTTAGTGAATATTCTCCTCACATACTTGAAAGCAGTTAAATTCTTTCTTCAGTTTGTTGTGTTCCTTCTTTGTTAATCTGTTTTCTTTTTTTTTCTTATCTATCAGATTCTTATTGTCTTCACAGATATGTTTTCCAGCAGTAATAGCATCATCTTGGCTGTTGTTGAAAATTCCTTGTTTTCCATTATTTTTGCACGTGTTTGCTTCTATTTGCTTTAAATCTTCTCATCTTGGAGTTTTTGATTTGCTTGCTAATTTCTTTAATTATTTTTCTTTTCTGAAAAATAATTTTCTTTTTTCTTTTTAATCTGCCTGCCTATTCTTGCTCCTTCCTGATGCTTCTCTCAGGATGGAATGGAGAAGATGAGCCTCATGGCTTTCTCAAAGAACTGTAGTTTGAGTTTGAAGCCACCTCAGAATCCAATTCCCCATTCTACAGATAAAGTGATTGAGGTTCAGAAAAGATAAGCAATTTGACCAAGGTCCTAATTCTCATCAGAGACTTGATTCAAAGCTAGGATCTCAGTTCCAAATTTATAACCAGTTGCTTTATATTTACTTTATCTTATTGACATGGGCACTGTACCCCAGAAACCCAGGTGAACTATTACCAGAGAAACTCCCTTGCCTTTGCATCCTTGTGACTCAACCTAGAAACACCCAAAGACTTCACCCAGGGTCCTGAGATGTTTACCCTCTTTTGTCCTCTAGATTTAAGGTGGACAAAGAAATGAATCTTTATGCCTCCAGGCAGGCCCCAGTCTGATGGATGACCACCTTACTCTACCAAATGCCTGAGGGACTAATACTCTAGGTCATGTCCACACCCGGACATAGCATCTAAAGAGGATATAAACCCCAGAACTGATGTTGTCTGGGGGACAGCCTTTCCATCCATGCTGTCCCCATGGAGGAACAGCCTTTCCAGTCATGCTGTCCTCCCAAGGAACTGCTCCCCATCTTGCTGTCCCACCTTGCTATCCTCCAGGCTATTCTCAACATTACTCTCTAAATTAATAAATTTCTCTTTTTGTTTTTAAGCTAAGTTTTGGAGCCTTACATTCTTGCAAAAGGTATCCTTCCCAAGCCCCAAATGTATCCTTCCCACCCATAACATTTTGGTTCCCAGAAGAAAGAGGGAAACCCCAGGGGTACACATAGACCCCCATAACATTATCAGAGACACTCTTATTTTGCCTAGATTTCCACAAAGCATTTGAAAAGGGCTCAGTAGTTCAGTTGTATCCAACTCTTGATGATCCCATAGACCCTTCAATTCTCTGTTCTCTTTTGAAGTCTAAGTTCCTGTGTGTTTTTTTCCATACCACTCTAGCTATCCATCTCTTCCTTTTCCATCTCCTTTTCCTTTTGCCTTCAATCTTTCCCCAAATCAGGGTCATTTAGGCTGCAGCTTCAGTAGTTGGTCTTCTGATGAATAGTCTGAATTAATTTCTTTAAGTATTGACTGACTTGATCTCTCTGCTGACCAAAATTCTCTCAAAGGTTTTCTCTAACCACAATTCAAAAACCTCAGTTCTATGGCACTCAAATTTCCTTATTGTCCAATTCTCACAGCCATTCTCTCACATGTTGCTACTGGAGGTAGAAAGGAAGAAGAGAGGTGAACAAGATAACAGTACAATTATGTATATTCAGAACTAGATGAATTATTAGACCTTAATTACAAGATTTCATGGGTTGATGTCACAGTGCAAGTAAGAAACTGACTCTTGAAGAAATTCTTTCCCCTCTGTTCTTGGCCTTGGGCTGCTGAATAAATTTTTTTTCAGAGATTTAGATGAAGGCATACATTCTGAAAAGCTGTGAATCTGATTTAAAGCTAGAAAGTATAACTCATATATTGAATGACAGGATTTGAAAAGATTTTAACCTGCTACATTGATTGGACCACATCCACTGAGATGATATTTAATAGGGATACAAATTTTATAGGCATTAACTTAACCTTAAGTTAATTTTGTGATTCTGTGAACTCTCACCTATCAGATAAGAGCAAACCCAGGCTTTTGGTCAAATGTTTTCTAAATAACCTTGTTGGAGGGCAGTATTGAAGCTTAGATAGAGCTGACTCTAAGTTATCTAAAGTCCGAATGATTTTCTCTCTCTTCCTCCCTTTTCCCTCCAGTAGGTAGCCAACTTATAGAGAACTGAGAAAGAGTAATGAATGAGATAGACTGTCACAGAACAGGATGTCATAAACGTTACATACACTCCAAAGAGCTGACTTTTGGGTCAGCTCTACCACTCTAATGACAAGTGACTTTCTCTAAGCAACAATTTCTTCTGTGAACTTGGGGTAAGAACTGTAGCATCTACTTCAGAGGTCTGAAGGTTCTGAAGTAGAGTTTCTCTACTAGGAAGCCCTGGGAAGGATTTGAATTGACTCATTTTCTACTCTGTAACAGGGCAGATGAAGTGACATCTATGAGTTACATTATGAGACTGATCTCAGCAGAAAGGCCTATCTGTTTCAAATAGGGCCACTGACTATATAGACAGCCATTCTTCTTATGAATTTCAAGGGAGTGTAAGAAAAGTCTCCCGGGACCCTGTTATCCATTGTATAAACTTTGGTAGTGTAGAAGAATAGGGGATGCCTGGAAGTGACATCTTGGGATCATATGCCAGGTGATTAATGGCCTTTATGCCAGCTAAGCATGATTATAGAATGGTTGTTCTGATGGATAAAGTGAAAAAGGTAGCCTCAGAAAAGTAATTTCTCTTCTGTAGATACTCATTTCTCTGTAAAATGAGCATGACTGGACCTGTCATATTCTGCTAGTTTCCATAATACGGTGTGACTCCAGTGCAGAATCTATGGGTAATAATGGAATTGCGGAACTGGAGTATGGGCCCTGGATCATGTGCCCTGAACCCTTTTAAGTGAGTTTAAAAGATATTCAAATGAAAAGCTTCTGGTCAAATACCTGGGGGCAGCTGGGTAATCCAGTAGATTGAGAACCTGGCCTAGAGATGGGAGGTCCTGGGTTCAAATCTGACCTCAGCCACTTCCTAGCTGTGACCCTGGGCAAGTCACTTGATCCCCATTGCCTAGCCCTTACCACTCTTCTGCCTTGGAGCCAATACACAGTATTGACTCCAAGATGGAAGGTAAGGGTTTAAAAAAAAAAAGCTTCAGGTCAATCCTGGCCTTCTTCTCTCCAATTCCATGATAGACACTGCCTCAGTCAGAATTGATCAATGAAGAATAAGAATTGCTCACTTACTAGACTTTAAGGGAAGAAAAAATTTAATAATAAAAACATTTATATAGCACTTTACTGTAATTTTTTACTTGATACTCACAACAATGCTCCATATTAGGTGCAAGTATTGTTCTTATTTTACAAATGAGAAAACTGAGGCTGTGCATCTAGCTGACTTGCCCAGGATCACACAGCTATTTGGTGTCTGAGGCAAGGTTTGAATCAATATTAGGGTTTGGGAAAAATATCCCCTTGGACTTCCTATAGTGAAGGAAGGAGTCTCTTTACTCCCTGCAGCTATGAGAACTATATTCAAGTTACAGACAAACCATGTGCTTGTCTAGCTTTCTTGATCACAGGTGATCAAACAGCAATCCTGAGATGGTTATTCTACTCTAGGTGGCTACTTCATGGAGTTCTACTTGTTCTAGTGTTCTGGATGACAGCTAGCGGTTCTCCTTGCAACTATTAAACAATTCCCAGAGAACAGGAAGAAATAAGCCATGCCCTAGCTAGCCAGAAGATAAGTGCCTAGATGGTCTGAGTCTGAGATGAACTCTAAATGACTGATCACCAGTCCTATGAAGAGTTTTATATTGTAAAACAGGAGGTATGTGCTTTGCTTACTGTATTAGCATTTCATCAATGTTCACTTATGGGTCTTTTGCAAGTCTTTTGTGATGGAAGAGATATATAGCTATCCTATACCTTATCTACTTTGTACTAAGCAGTGTATTTCTAGAAGAGACCCTGTTAATCCTTTTGGGGAGAGCCTACACATGAGTCTAACCTAGTATATTCTACTCTTGGTTGGGAGCATGAGTCAGAAAACAATGATAAGAGCCCTTCTCTTCTCTTTAGGGCCAGGCTCTCAGGAATGAACCTGGCCCATCGGAGCCAAAGACTGGGAATGTTTAGAGGAGAGGGTATCCCAATCTCCCTGGGCCAGTGGAGTCATTACACCTACAAAGTACTATTAAATGATCATTTGTAAAGTGTTTTTAATGTCAATGGCCAGGAACTTCTGAGGACTCCTCTAATTCTGAATTTGAAAAGCCAGATCCTTTAAAAAACAAGCACTTACACTTGCTAAAGGTTTCTCTTTCTCTTAAAAACAAAACAAAACAACCTCCCACCATAAAATAAAATAAAACCCAAACAAGATGGGGGCCCCAAAGGAAATGGATACTGAGTACGGTTTACACAAACCCTGGGCTGTGATGCAATCTCAAGAGAGCTGAGTGTATTCATGCCCTCCTGCATCACTAAATCCCCTGTGAACACTGAGATAAACAAAAATCTCACTGAGTTGTGCCTTGGAACCTTCCACCTCTGAACACATAGGAGAAAAAATTACCTTGCTGCCACAAGAATTCTGAAAGTCCCATGGAAGTAAGCCCTATGGGCCCTCCCTAAAGATGCCACACAGCACTATTCAGAAACCCAATTCCATGCAATTGGCTATTAATGTAGTGATGTTTGAACTTCATGACTGCCTGGACTACATCTTATTCAAACTTTCAATCTTCCCCAGCATTTGTCATAATGCTTTGCTTATCGCAGGTACTTAATAAATGTTTGTTGAATGAATAAACAAACTTGTCTTACTACTCTTGTTCCTCAGTCTCTCCATCTGTAAAATGGAAATAACATTGCTGTATCTCTGTCTAATAGTATTTTGGGACAATAAACAACTCCAAATCTATTCTTTCTCCCTAAATTTATTGTCTCACTCCTCCACCAACACTATTGCCATTGGGGTTTTAACATTCACCTTGTCTTTGATTTCAGTGTGTTGAGGTGATTTCTATCAATGAAGCAAGTTGTCCCTAAGTATCCTGTGGTTCTCCTTGGCAAAGTGCGCTAATGACTGTCAATGTGGAATCTTGAGGTCCCCGGACTTGTAGCTTGGAGGGATTTGGTGATCCCCAGCTTATTTAGCTTGGAGGTAGAAACCCCAGGTTTGACCTAGTCACATGGGAGTTCCTCCAGGGGAAAGTCCTACTTCACTGGTCTTAGACTAACAATAGACTTTAAGATGTTAAGTATCTCTTTTGCCCCAGTGATTTCTCACATTAGGTCAAAGTCCTTTATCAAGGTGGCCCAGCCCTGGTCTGGGTCTTTCCCTTTTGTGTCCATTGTGAAGCATCAGCCCATCCCTGTTATTCCAGTCGGAACTCCTTGGTTTCCTTGGTTACCATTGTAAATTCAATCAACTGTCCCTCTCATCCTCAGCCCCCGAGTTTCACCTAGAAAGGTACTTAAGTTCCCCAACTTTAATGGCTCCTCAGAAAAAGCCTGATTGGCTTTCGCAGGGGTCAGTGACCAGAGCGGCCAGAGTTCAGTCCTCGGACTCTGTGCAGCAGCTCTGTTGTCAAGGTCAACTAGCACTGAACCCCTTTTTGTCCTTGATTAAAAGAGTGATTTTGACTATTTAATAGTTCTTTTTTCCCAGTCAATATTTTGGAGGTCCTCACGAGGACCCCAAGACTTGAGGTATCCACAAAACCCGTTTGGGGTTGAGTCAGGCATCCGGTTAGCAGAGGGACCAGGTAATTGGCTCTCTGAGGAAGGACTCGGTCTAGTGGATTTGGGAGTGACTCACTCTTTAATTAAGGGCTTATTAAGTGGGAGTCTGTGGGGTACACAGAGAGTCGCATAGTCCAGAGCTACCCAAAATGGAGGTGGGGGCACTGAGGAACCACCTGATGATACAGCCGTGTTCAAAGTCCGGGCGTGATGCAGGCAACGGTTTAGAGAAGATGAGAAGATGACAGACGATGGCAGAGTCTGGGCCCAACGCAAATTGGACAAAATGGAGTCTAGTTCAACCTGGCTACAATCTCCGAGCTTAACTAGATTTTTGGGTGTGTGTGTTGGTGCCCGTATGTGAGTCTATGCTGGAGGTGAGGGCAAGGAGAGTATAGGTCGGAGGCGGGAATGGTTGGCTGAAAGCTTTGAATGGGAAGCTGGACCTGGACTGTGAGAGCCTGAGTGTTCAATTGAGGGTCTGAGTAACTGCTTTAAGTTGATTAAAAGAGAGAAAGTTTCTTCATGAACTGAAATGCCACGGCTTAAGGTTTAGATGGTTATAATTTTTTTTAATGAAAGAGCTTCACATAGAAGCTTAAGAACTTAAGTTCTGGGTTTCTTAATTTTCTGTGGGTTTTGCTTATATTATATGTCTAATGTATTTCTTAGTCAGAGACTTTGCTAATAATCTCAAATGCTTGTAATTAAAACGTTAGCAAATGATGCCTGAAAGTTGTGTTAACAATTAATTCCTAAAGAGCTAAAGAGGTGAGACTGGAGCTGACTGGATTTGTGAATATCCAGCAGGAGGCAAAAGGAGGTCCAGCAATTCATAACTTTAAAGTCTCATCTTTTCTTCCTAGTTTTGGTAAGGTTAATGTGTGAAATATTTTGTATCAAGTGCAGTTAATATTATAATACGATGCGATGCATTTTATGCTAGGGATTAACTTGGTTATGTGAGTGCTGTCATTTCACACTTTTTTCAGTTATTTGTTTTCAAAGATGAATGGGGTTTTTCTGTGTGTGTGTGTGTGTGTGTGTGTGTGTGTGTGTGTGTGTGTGTGTGTGTTCTGGAGTAAAGAAAGTTCATTTTAGGATGGTCAATTACAGACCTGACTGGTCATTAAGTTGTTGGAAAAGGACAAATATTGGGGAAAAGGCTTTGCTTTAAAATGGGAAGGAAACCCGGCCTTAACATCTTTAAACTGACCAACAAATTTCCTCGCAAGGAGCCGCTTTAGCTTTAGGCTAAAGGGGTTTGAGGCAAAGCTAAGAGAGGCAAATTTGGAGCCAGAAGTAAATTAGAGTTAAAAAAAAAAAAGAAGGGAATAGTATAGGTGTTCTGAGTTCAAGGCAATCGTTAAGCTTTTCCTTTGTAACCCTAAGTTTTGTGTTTGGAGAGAAAACTTTTGGGAGTCTTACTTAAGTAAAGGACACTGAACTCTAACCTGATTTTTGGGATTTTTAAGGTCAATTTCCAGAGTGCAATCATCATAATAGGTAAGTTTTTGTTTTAAAAGACCAGTGAATACTAACTAATTTTCCTTTTTAAGTGGAGAGAACTAATGGTTTTGCCAGCATTAATTCTGATGATCATTGGCACATGACTGCTAATAGAGAAAGGAATTTCCCACCTGGGAAACTCCTAAGAAATTTCTAGGAATTTTTTTTTTTACCACTGTATTTTACCACCCCAATTCTGGAGTGTGGGTGAAGTGATTAAAACCTGTTAAAGTTAAGTATTACCTCAAGATGTTTCTTAGGAGCCAAAAGCCTGGACAACATTTTCCTGCAGCCTAGAATCTGAAGAATTCCTCAAGAAGACATCTTTACAAAAAATCCAAAGGAGTCCCCAAGATACCGAATCCAGATAAGTATTGTTTCTCATAATTTTCATTGACTTTAGAAATATTTCCGTAGCAGACATAAAACTGGCCATTTTATTTCCCCTGAGAATTATATTTACCCTGAACAAAGTTCCTTTAAGTAGAGAACCTAGAAAGAACAGAGCTATTCCCCAAATTTAGTTGAAGTAGGAGAGTTTAAAGTAGTAGTATTTTACTTTGTTAAGAGGTTTGAAAGTAATATTTGTTAATTTGAGAATTTGCAGCAAAGATTCCAGATTGCTAGGTTGTCTCAAAATAGTATCAGAAGAAGTTAGGAAAGAAGGATGGAGCCTAAAAATTGTTAATAACAGAAGGTAATTTAAACCTTGAGCATGGTCAGAGAATTGCCATTTAAGGGTAAATTGTAGGAGAAGATAATTGTAGTTAAAGGTGAATGAAAACAGTTTCAAAATCCTTAGCATCTTAACCTCTCCAAAAAGATTGTGAGAGGTTTTAAAATGAAGGAAAATTAGAAGCATTTTAATCTTGAGAATTTTTGGACTTAATTTCAATATTGAAACTTAAATTTGACTTTTAAAATTGTTTTGAAGCTGAAATTGTCATGCACTTTTTAAAAAAATATGATTTGGGGATGTTTGTAATAGAATATCTAGTTTGAATTTTACTTAATGCTAGGCAGTATTTTAATTTTGACCCTGAAACAGGAGGAAGGGCCACTTCCAGATTTACAAGCCCTAACTAACCTGTGGTGTGGATTTTATTTTTGCCTTTATACTTCTATAGTTTATAGGGTTGTTTTTTGATTATTTTGGTAGAGTAGGTAAACTTTCTCATTAAGCATGTAGCTTACATAATTTATAATTGGTGTAGAAAAGACATTAATAGAATTAATATGGAATTGCAGATTTAAGGTTAGCAGTGTGGATAATCTTTATAATGAGTAAGTATATTGGGAATTGATCAAGTCCAGTTAAAGAATTGTGTTAATGGATTTCTCTTGTTTTCTCTTGCAGCAATGAAGTGGTCTAGTACAAAAGGAAGAGCCTATGGGAGGACAGAAGTCTGCAGGAGAGAGGAGGCATTAGGACCCACCAGATTTGAAAGATTTAAAGACTTCGGGGGATTGGGGTAATTGTTATGTTGTCAAAATTGCCAAGAGTAGACTGCCTACTTTTCTCTGGCAGAGTGCCAATGTGCCAGGCTTTGAGGAGTGCACCCAAATGCCAACTTCCCATACTTTCCCACTATTAGTGACAGAGTCCAACCCCATATAGCATTATCCATTTGTCTGTTTATTTGGTCAACGATGTCCAGTCTTGACCAAAAGGGGGAGGTGTCAACATGGAATCTAGAGGCCCCTGGACTTGTAGCTTGGAGGGATTTGGTGATCCCCAGTTTATTTAGTTTGGAGGTAGAAACCCCAGGTTTTGACCATGTCACATAACAGTTCCTCCAAGGGAAAGTCCTACTTCACCGATCTCAGACTATTCCACATTGACACAACTTATGCAATAAAAAAAATGATACAATTTTCTTTTGCTCCAGAGTCCATAAAAGTATCTTTTATGGAGGGGCAACCTGAAATAGTAGACAGAGCATGGTCTCAAGAAGACCTTGGATCAAATACCATCTCAAAAATTTACCAGCTTTGTGACTGAGCAAGTCATTTGAAATGAAAATAATAATGACACTTACCTCAAATGACATCAGTTAAATAACATAAGGCACTTTGCACACATCTTTTGGCTACATCTATGTGTTCTCCCTTTTCTAGGAAGCCTTGTCTGCCTTTCCTCATTTTACCCATCCACCTGACATGTTATTTATTTGCTTATACATATGAATATCTGGATGTACACTGTTGTAATATATATGACACACTTGAGGGCATGAATTTGACTATGTTACTCCAGCCCCTGGAAAACAATAGGTACTTAAAATTTTATTTTTATTTTAATGGAATCCTTGTGTCTTGGCACTTCTTAATCTCCTGACTTCTTCCACCATGCCATGCCACATCAGTTTCCCAACTCAGGATGTATTCATTCTCCTTAGGGCTCATTCCTCTAATTAGTTGATTCCTCTAAGAATCCCCATTTTAAGGAATGTGTCCAGGTAAGGCATGTCCTCATTCCCCTCTGGGCTCCACATTCAGTGTTCTGGTGGCATTTTTATATAGAATTCATACTGAACGTCAGAATATGACATACAAAAACATTAAATGTGAAAAGTCTTATACCCAATTCCCTGTTTTATCTGAATATAATCATATTATCTGTAGCTGAGGCAGCATGGATGATAGTAGGTAAGTCATTTAACCTCTCGGTTACCTAGGAAACTCCTGAAGGCTCTTAAGTTTCTGGAAAGGCACTGAAACTCATTAGCACCTGGACTTCACCAATTCAGGTATTCTCTATACCAGTGAAATCACAGGCATAGTCCTACTTCTACAGTATATCTACAGTTATATCTATAGCTCTATATATCTCTGTGTGTATTTGTATTCTCTGTCAAAATGTAAGTTTCTTGTGTTTGTGTTTTATCTTCAGCATGCAGCACAGTGCCTGGCATACAGTAAATACTTTATAAGTAGACTGATAATAATAATAGTAATATGTTGAAAAGAATATGCCACTCTACTGCAAGTATGAATAACATGGAAATAGGTTTTGAACAATGATACATGTATAACCCAGTGGAACTGCTTGGGAGAAAGGAGAGGGGGGGATCATGAATCATGTAACCATGGAAAAATATTCTAAATTTTAGAAATTAAAAAGAAAGAAAAGAATGCGCCACTCTGCATTGGTAAAGTCAGTTTTCTCATCTTGGAGTTTTCTGTAGCAATGGAATTATAAGTCTAGTCCCTCTCCCTATCAGCACTGTACTTGGCAATTCCCAGATGTGTGTAAATTACCCAAAGCCATCCAGGCTATTCAAGATAATCTCATTCCACTTTATTCTCAATCAAGTCAAAGAAATAATGTTGCATAAGGAAAAGAAAACATCCCAACTGTTCTTCTCCCTTCCCCAAAATACACACCTTTAATAATGTTGCCCATGACAACAGGTCCTACTGCCTAAGATTCCCCTATACAACATTTCTGATAGAAATATCTAGCCTCTGCATGAAGACCTCCAGTGAGGAAAATTCTTGACTTTGGGTAAATCTGTCCCATTTTCTGGAGACTTCAAATTACAAGAAATTGTTGCAGAACATCCAACTTACCCCTTTTTCCCAACAACTATGTAGAATTCTTCTACGTTCCTCTCTGGAATAAAGTAGACCAAGCTTGACCATGTCCCATATGATATCTCTTTTTTAATTCAAAAATATTGTATTTTCCCAGTTACAAGTAATACCAATTTTCATCATATATTTTCCAAAATTATAAGATCCAAATTGTTTCCCTCCCCTCTCTGAGAGATCGTAAGTAACTTGATATGAATTATACATGTATTATCATGTAAAACATACTTCCATATTTATCATTGTTGTAAAGGAATACTCATCTTAAATCTAAACCCCAAAATAAAACCATAAATAAGCTTATGTGGAAAATGGTATGCTTTCATATGCATCTGATCCAACAGTTCTTTCTCTGGAGGCATATTCCATGATAATCCCTTTAAATACTTGAAGATCATGATCATGGTCCTCTGAAGTCTTCCTACCTTTGGTTCCTTCAACTTATTTTTGCATCCTATGGTCTTGCTTCACTGCCTAAATCACTTTTTATATACATTCTCACAGCAACAATTCTCTATCAGACATTTTCTACTCAAAGATATTTCAAACTTAGTATGTCTAAGGCAAAACTCATTGCCTTTCTTCCCAAATTCACTCCTCTTCCAAATTTACCTATTTCTGTTGAAGGCATTGACAATCCCCCACACTCTAACATTCATAATCTTAGCATTATTCCTAATGCTTCCTCATGCCATATATCAAATTAGCTGCCAAATCTTGATATTTCTAACTAGAGGAAGTGAGATGGCATAGTGGATAAAATGCTGGGCCTATAGTCATGAAGACCTAAGTTCAAATATAGCCTCAGATACTTACTGATCTATCACTTAACCTGTCTTCCTCAGTTTCCTCAACTGCAAAATGGAGGTAATAATAGGATCTACCTCCTAGAATTATTGTGAGGAAAAAATGAGATATCTACAAAAGCACAGGGCCTGACACAAAGTAGACATTTAATAAATCCGTTCTCCCTTCAATTTCCATATTTCTACCACTTTCTTTTTTCACACACAGATAACATTAATTTAGGTACTGATTACCTCTTGCCAAGATTACTGAAACAACCTTACTGGGCTTTCTGCATCAAGCTTCTTCTCATCTTAGTCCCTGTTTCATACTAATGCCAGAGTTATTTTCCTTAGGCATAGATATGATCATGTTACTCTTATAATCAATAAACTTCAGGAATCCCCTATTTCCTGTAGGATAAAATATTCATCCATTCATTCAATAAATATTTATTAAGCACTTAATTTGTGTCAGGCACTGTGTTAAACTCATTTATTAATCTTTTAAAGCCTTTTACAAACAAACCCCAACTTAAATATTCATCCTCATTTTACATTATTCCCTTTTTTCCCTCAACTGGCTTTCTCTTTCTTAGTCTTATATGCTACTTTTTCTTCCATTTTCATTCTTTTTCATTGGCTGCTCCTCTTGTCTAGAATGTATTATTTATAGATTTTTTTCTTTTTCTTTATGATGCAACTTAAGCACCATTTTCCACAAGAATTCTTTTCTGGCCCTTCCCAATTGCCAGTGCCATCTCTCTCAAATTAATTTGTATTTAAGAATTTCTTAATTTTGACTCTTTATATTTACTCTAAATATATTGAATTATAGTTTTGATGTTTCTTCTTTTAGCATGAAAGTTCATTGCTAGTAGTGATAGTTAAATTCACTGCATTTGTATCCTAATATCTAGCAGAGATTGACCAGTCAATTCTCTTATTTGGTGATCTAGGGTTTGGTCTAGATACAGCTTCCAAGCTATCACCTTCGTTTCCCTGAACATTTTGCCTCTTCAAATTTAGCCTAAAATCATGTGATTTTTTGTTGTTGTTATGTTGCACTTTTGACTCTTAATCAAACTTGCTTTCCATTAAAGCTTTCAATTGTTTGTTTTTTCAGATAAATTATCATCAATATATGGACAACTAGTTCAACTTTCCTAACCAAAGGCTGCTTAGAAACATATTTAGTTACCTCTATACTACTTAATTTCCTGAATCTTATTATTTTTAGAAAAATTCATGTGTATTTTTCCATCTTCATTTACAAATTGAGCAGAAGACATTGCACTCACTGCCTTTGCTCCTTAAGTGAGTTTTTTCTCAGAATACTAATGGTCTTTATATTATCAGAGTCAACTTTTAGACCATGCCTCTATTCATATCCATAGGAGAGTTGTCCTGGAATAACTTGAATTCAAGTAATTTTAGTCCTATTTCATTTTACCAGGGAAAAATGTTAGGGTTCTTAGAGTGGCCTTACAAAGGCAAACATTGCCAATACCCAGTTGAAGAATATGGTGCATTCTCCCTTATGCTTGTCTGGGAATTGCATGAGTCAGAGAGCCTGATAAAAAATGCTGGGGTTTGTGCATGGATCATCATCATTTTTGTAAGAGTTTAGGTAAATATCATGTTTAAATAGTAATAATCATTTGAACCAGATTGTGCTAAGCAAACAAAAACAAACTATTTTGTTTGAGAGAGCAGAGGAGCCATAGAATTCTAGAACTAGAAAGGGCATGCATTACTTTAGTTATCACAGAACTGGTCAGCACCATGGACAGCAACTGGAAAGGAAGGGAACAAGCTATATTAATAGCTGGCTGATTCAGCATTAATAGATGGTGATGGAAAGCAGTAGTGAGCCCCTCAAGACTGAGATGTATACCTTTGGCCCTATGCAGGGATATTATTCCTGGGTATATGAAAGAAGTAAGGATTATTACAAAATTAAGTTGCATTTATTATGATGATCAACCTTGGTACCTTTAGGCAATTTGGATTGGCCACTGTAAAAATTAAATTATATCTCTAATAATAAAAATATTAAGGATCATTAGAAATCAAGGAATAAAGAGGAAACAAAATAAAAACTATGTGCCCATGGCTGATTAGGCCATTTAAAATCTCCGCACTTAGCTTACCACTATACATCATTTCAAAGGAAGAAAGAGTGGGAGGTGTTACTGCCAGGTAAATACCAATTGTGATCTCACCAACATGGAGACGCAGGAGAGATTATAGGGAATTCTGGGAAATACCAAGGACTTCTGGGGAATGAAGTCTAGGGTTCCCAATCTCAATTTATACATTCCCCTCCTGAAATCCACAGAAGACTAGTTTCTTCAGTGGATCTTGTAAACATACCAGCTATGAAATTACAATAATTTGAGGATAAGAGGAAAAGAGAACAAAACCAATAATTGCTAATCTATTGACAAAAAGCCAGTGAGGGGGCAGTCCCCTTAGGCATAAGAATATACACATAAAATAAATGCATCCAACCCTACACACTTCAAATCACCACATCCCAAAGTTCACTCTGGATCTTCTGGTGCAGCTTGTGGTCTGTGGAGGCATCTTCATGGTGTCTTCTCCAAACAGTTCAGTTTCTGAATTTGGAGAGGTAGCATGTTTCTTAACCTAAAATTACACTCTAAAGGAATTTAAACTTTGCAAATGTAAAATCATAATAATTATACATTTCTCCCCTGAATAGGGTGATTGAAAAATACAGGGATCACTTAGGGATACATGGCTGAGTTATAAGGTATATGAATCAATTGGCAAGAGAAATAAAAAAGCATTAAAATTTTTCAAATAAAAAAAGATAATTTCTGGATGAAATATAGACAATCAAAGTCTTATGTGTAAAAATTTTAAGTGAAGGAAAAATAAATCTATAACAAGTCCTTCAATCAGGGCCCAATTAAAATGATATAAGCAATTAAGCATTTATCCAATCAGTAGCCAGGACTACAGAAAGTTGCCACATTATGAAAGACAGAATAGGGACTAGATTTTAGGAGCCAAATTTGAGATACTTGGTAGAATGTGGAACAAGGAAGACCTGCCTTTAACACATGTTAAACAGCCACAACCTTGAACCCCAAACATGTTCAAGTCCTTTGGTCATGGCTCAAAATTTTCATCACCCCGTCAGGATTGGTTGGTCTCTTTGGCCTTGTGCTCGATTGGCAATATGCAGTTTAGCTTTGTGCTTCTTTGGCACTGTGCAATGGCTCTTTTTGTATTCTCTTGTCCTGGAATCAGACAGAATCATTAAGCAAAGTCCCATACATATTTTCAAACAATTAAAGGCATCATTTGCTTTTTGGGTATGCATTGACATTATAGCAAATATATTTTAAACTTATATTACTGCAAAATCAAAAAAAGTTAAAGAAAATCTTAATACTGGTGATGTGCTTCAAATATAAAAAGAGAGAAAAATAAAAAAACTGAAATAGTATATTGCACATGCAAGAAAAATATAATAAAAGAGTTTTAAAAATAAAAATATATAGTTTATAATCATTGACACACTGTGTCAGCTAAGGAAATGTAGAATACAAAGGTTTATCACCAAAAATGAGATCCATTTCCTCTTCATACTTGACCATGATTCACTGTGAATATAAGGCAAATGATTTTCATTTCATATTTCATTCATTTCATACTTCAAAGTAACAGTTTTTTATAAAGAACAGTAGTACAACAGGTAATGCACATTCAAAAGTATAAAAATCCCCAAAGTTATAATAGCCCATTTAATGACAAGAGCAAACAAACCCACTATCATATTTCACATGAGTTTGCTATATGACATATAAATAAAATGGTACTTGTCACAAGTTTTTCAGGTGTAGCAATGTTTCAACCTTGGTTGAGATATTTAAAAAAAAATGCCAAACCTCAGTACTGTTGATGCTGGGTCGAAAAATGTCACCAAAAATTTACAGATCATTATGGTGAAAGGGTAAAAGTAAGCTGAAGAGTTATAAATAAGAGATGCTCCCTTTTGGGAGCCATCCAGGGATACCATGCCCTAGGATTAACTTCCCAGCTCCTTTGGCATGAGACTGTGATGTCCCATCCATTCACATTTTTATAAATGTGGGAGATGGGGATTTATAATTACATTTCACTTCAGCTACTAAAATGGACCTTATCTCCTGTTAGAGGCAGGCTAAATGATCAGAGTTGTTGAAAAAAATCTAAAAATCAGTCTAAAGACTCCTTAAAATCAATTTGAGGGGGCAGATGGGTGACTCAGTGGATTGAGAGTCAGGCCTAGAGATGGGAGGTCCTAGGTTCAAATCTGGCCTCAGACACTTCTCAGCTGTGTGATCCTGGGCAAGTCACTTGACCTCCATTGCCCAGCCATTACCAAACTTCTGCCTTGGAGTCAATGGAAGGTAAGGGTTTAAAAAAATCAATTTGAGATATTTAGCTCATTAAATTTTCCAAAGGTTGTTATATAATTTTAACCAGTTTTGATGAAGTTCATCCATCCTCTATGGGACAATTTACAAAGTTGAAATGGGAAAAAAAGTTTTTATATGGGCTTATTCAATAATATTTGTTCAGCATAGTTATAGGGGAAAAGCAACAGAATATAACAGTAGTTAAAACCCAGTACATTAAAATGATTCAGTGTAACAGAATTGTATTGAATACATTAATATATGAACTTAAAACCAACAAAATTAAATCGTAAACAAAACTATCAGCAAAATGCAATAAAATACAGACATTTTTATAAAACATTGGAGTCTGAAAAGCCTTAAAAATATAACCTCCAGGCTCTTTAAAGTTCATTTTTGGTTGTTGTTTTTTTTAATCTGTTGAGATTCCTTTTGTCAGTACTGTGGAATATCCCATAGTGAGGGAGAACATGGGTTTTAGGCATCCCAAACTGGGCAGGCCCAAATGGCAAAGAGTTGCAGGGAGATGAATTTCTCCCCTGAATCTCAGGTAAGATAAGTAAAAGGATCAATGTACTCAAAAAACATCTTTTGAAATAGGCAATGCACTATTCTCTCATAGAATATGCCATGCTTGTAATCAACTTCCTGTTTGGAAAAGTCTCTTCCCTCTCCTTGCCACATATCCCCTGAGGTCCCCTGCCACATGGAGGCAGATTGTTGCCTAAGAAAATAACACCCCAGTTTTTACCAGCTGGTTTGTGATTCCAAAGACACAGTGGCAGCTACTAGAAGCCTGGGTTCTGGGGCTGGGCCTGGGGTTGGATGAGCGATCTGGGTCGGAGGCCAGAGATCAGGAGTAGAATTGCTGGGGCCTGAGGCTGGGTCTGGGGCTGCTGGGTGAGTGATCTTGGTCAAAAAGGTGTGATTTTTAAAATCTCCATCTTGCTTAGTCTAGCACCCAAAATTGTGCACACCCACACTACACAGGCATGTGCTAGTCAATGACAAATCAGAAATAACTAACTGCCCACCTGTGCTGTCCTAAGCCAAGCTTCAACCACCATTGGCACTTGTGAGGCAGAGGAAGTGATGTAGAGAGCAGCCTCAGGAGTTGGTTCACTTCCTGGGGACAGAGCTAGGTGCCAATTCATGCTAAGAACTTGAGCAGAGAGGAGGCCCGCAGACAGCTTTCCTTCAGATCAGTCACATGAGTCAAGGACTGATTCTCCTTTCTACCTTGGTCTTCGGGCCTAAACTCCCTCTGGCTCTGCCAGAAGGTTGACTTAACCTTTTCACTTTTCCCCCCTCTTTCTTTCTCTCCCTCTCCTTCTCTCTTACTCCCATTGTAATTAAACCACCATAAACTCCATTCTGACTTGAGTGTTTCATTTTAGGAATTTCATAAGTAAATTCTTTGGTGACCATAAATTAATATTATATCAATCTTCAAAAGTGATTTCACTATAACAGTTTGGCAGACCACAAAGGTTTATCGAGTTCCCTCAATAAATTTCCCGAATTTTCTTGCCTTTCACCCTAATTCCTCCTCACTCAGTCAGTCCTTTTTACCAGCTAACCCCACTTAAAGACACAGCTGCCAGAACAGTTGAGTATAAAACACTTTTTCTCTCTTCTCTTTTTTCTCTTTTCTCCTTAAGTTAAATTGGGGTCAGCAGGTTTTTTTCTTTTCCTCCTCCCTTTAATTTTAAGGGGGCAGCTGGGTGGCTCAGTGGATTGAGAGCCAGGCATAGAAACGGAAGGTCCTAGGTTCAAACCTGACCTCAGATACTTCCTAGCTGTGTGATTCTGATAGCTAGATAGGCAGCTAAATCTAATTAGCTGACCCTTGCTGATTAGCAGTGAGAAAACTCTGGGAAAAGGAGCCCATGCTTCAATCTCTTGCAACAAAAATGGCTAGATCACCAGAGTAAAGGTAGTGAGCCAACTTAAAGCCAATTTAATAACAAAGGTCAAGAGTGAGTGTCTGGAGGCAGGAGCAGGCTGCAGGAGCGAGCTGAATCAGGAGAAGCAGCTTTGCAAGGGTGGGTGGGTGGGGTGGGCAAAAAGCCTTAGCAGGAGAAACATGGCTTAAAAAATTATCTAGACTGTTTAAAAAAAAATTTTTTTTTTAGAGTAATTCTCATCCCTTCTGGTTGCCAAAACTTAATGTCTCTCTCTCTCTTCTATTTTCCTCTTCTCTCTAACGATTGTTGTTTTTCTCTTAGAAGGTAAAATTTTGTGTGCACCTGCAGTTAGGAAATTTAGGGGTGCAGAATGATTATGTTTAGTGATCAATTGGGGAGACTGGTCCCCCAATCATCATCAGGGGGATTGTGAATTTTAAATTTTCTCCATTTTGCTTAGTCTAGCACCCAGGAATGTATATACCCACACCACACTGGCATGTACTAGCAAGTGACAAATCAGAAACAACTGACTATGCCTTGGGCTGTCCTAAGCCAAGCTTGAGCCACCATTGGCATATGTGAGACACGGGAAGTGATGTAGAGAACTGCCTTTGTATTTCGCATCACTTCCTGTGGGGAGAGCCTGGGCGCCAGTGGACCCTGGAACTCAAGCCTGAAGGAACCCCTCAGACGGCTTCCTTGAGACGATCTCGTGGTGAGTGATAAGACTGACTCCCTTTTCCCTTGGCTTTCTGGGGAGGCCCCCTTGGCCAAGGCCTTTGAACTCCTGCCTGGCTCAGCCTGAGCTGGAACAGTTTAAATTCTTTTTTTTCTCTCTCTCATTCTTTAATTTCTTCCTCCTATTGCAAATAAAGAACTATAAAATTCCTTTCTGACTTGAGTGCTTCATTGGCATTTAGAAATTAAATCCCTGGGGACCAACTAAATTTATGTTATCCTCAACCCTAAATTTACCCTTAACACCACAGAAAGAAAGTATAAAACCTAGATGTTGTCTGTGACTTAGAATAAGCACTGCTGCTCATGCATAGATATACTGATGAGAAGCTTCCCAGACATAGGTGTCTCTGAGGCTATCCTTTGTTTAGCTAGTCACAAAGAAGCATTTAGGGAATTGTGTATATCTTCATGTTTCTTCCCTGGGTGTCTGCTGCATTTTGTCAGTCCTAGGCACCATTCCCAGATGACAAGTGGTCAGTGTTCTAGCAAGGGCTGAGTCTATGATGAAAGAAACTGTTGAATATGGCTTTAATTGAATTTCTAACACAGCACTGGTTCTAAGATTATTTCCCAATTCCCTAGATGCCTATTTGAAAATCTAAATAAGATGCTTTGGAGTTAATCCTTTTTCTACTGTTAATTTGACAAATCAGGAGACTAATTCCTAAAGCTATATGGTCCTTATATCATAAGTTAACAGAGCCAGTAATTAGAGCTAGATCCACTGACACTCAAACCAGTGATCATCATTCAGTCCTTCATTTACTTGGCAAGAATTTTTAACAGGTCTGTTATGGGCTAGATGCTGAGGGTATAAAGATAAAAACAAAGAAATCCCTGCCCTGAAGAAACTTACATTCTATGAGAGGGGACATAACATATTCATGAATAAGTATATATGAAATGTATCAAAGGAAAAAATGTATCAAAAAAGTCATTCGTGAGGGTAGAGTCTCTTCAGTAGTGAGGGGACATGGATACCTGTGTCTTAGGAATATTAATTTTACTGGTCATGTGGAGGGGGAACATGAAACATGGGAAAAGGAAGACTTTTTTGTGAGTCTGGGAAGGGAAAGGCAGGTTGCATAATGATCATTTGCAAGAAGCTCATGATTATAATTTGTTTCTACTCTCACTACAGGGAAAGATTTTTTGTCCATGTCATTTCTTTATAAGCAAATGATATTATTTCCTGGGTGGAAAGAGCTACCAACCTCATGTTCATTTTATGGTAGCCATGCTGGTAGTGCCTATAGAAGAACACTCATTTCAGGAAAGTTGACACTTGACAACACAATATTTCAGTGGAAAAAGGATGGCCAAATACATTTCTCCTCTATTTTCTTCCTTTTCTATTCTCCCTTTGTTTTCCTCACCTTCATTTCTCTAATATAGAGGGATGAGGTCTAACCCTGTTACTGCCCAGCTCAGAAAGCACCAGTGGCTCCCTATTACATCCAAAATAAAACATAAACCCTTTGTCGGATACTTAATAGCTGTGTGACCTTGAGTAAGTAATTTAATCTGTTTCCCTCAGGTTTCTCAACTGTAAAATGGGGACAAGAATAGCAGCTATTGTAATAGCACAGCATTGCTGTGAAAAGCACATGAATTAATATTTATAGATCACCTACCATGGTTCTTGGTACATAATTGTTTTTTCATAAATACTTGTTCCCTTACCTTCACTTCCTTTCCTTTGCCATCTCATTGAAAACCCTCCAAATATTATGTATATATATATAATATTTATAGAAGTTAAAATTTTATACCTATAAATATATAAATTACACATTTATATATTATTTCTCTATATATATATAAATAAATAAATATTATTCATATGATATATAAAATGGTCCCAGATTATCTTTCCAAGTTAGTTACACATTGTATACTCTGCTTGTAACTTCAGTCCACTACAACAGATGCTACTTGATTTTTATATTTCCTCTCTTTCCTCTGTCTTGGCCCTGACCCATCTATCTTCGTTATGCTTAGAATGTCCTCCCTGTCCTCACCTCTTTCTCTTAGAATTGTTGACATTTACATAGAATTTTAAGGTTTGCAAAATACTTTATAAATATTATTTTATCCTCATAACAATCCTGGGAAGCAGGTATTATTTATTATTCCCATTTTGCAGATAAGACAACAGGCCAAAAGATGTTAAGTGACTTGCCCAGGGTCACATAGCTAGTGTCTAAGACTGAATTTGAACTCAGGTCTGTTTAAACTTTGAGTTAACACAAGTACCACATTGCACAATTCCTAGCACATAGTAGGTGCTTAAATAATTTTTTGTCTGTTGGTAAATACATGTTAAATATGATTTGACCTTTCAGCAATGCTGCTTCTCCAGAGACCGTGGTATTTCATGATTTACAAAAACGTAGCATCACTAGAGAATATTAGTGTGAAAAATATGGTTTCTAGTAGCAAAAAATTGTTGGGATCATTGAAAAATTCTCAGAGCTGAAAGGTCCCTCAAAAGTTACCTAGTACAACCTTTATCAGAAAAATGTTTACATTTTTTTCTACGTTCCAATCTGTACAAGAATAGTAGTAGTAGTAGTAGTAGTAGTAGTCGTAGTAGTAGTAGTTGTAGTAGTAGTAGTAGTAGTAGTAGTAGTAGTAGTAGTAGTAGTAGTAGTAGTAGTAGTAGTAGTAGTAGTAGTAGTGGTAGTAGTCTCTCGGTGATCGAGAATGACTATTGTCTTTGTGCAGTTTCTTCTACAGTGTACCCTCATGTGGCTTTGGAGTCCAAAGGCTGAGGCGCAAATTTTGTGGCACATGGGGCATGGGACACCAGTTATTATGGGAGGTGCGGTTGTGGCCTGGTGTCGGCATTCACGCGCAGCGGCAAGACGTTGACGTCTTCAAAGGTGGTGGCGGCATGGTTAAAGTGGGTTTGCCAGCTGCTTCTGTCAGAGGCAGCGAGTTCTTTGGTGTAATGCCAGCCCACTTCAAGTTGGACTTTAGCTGATCCTTGAATCTTTTCTTTGGTCGGCCTTGTTTTCTGAGTCCAGCTAACAGTTCACCATAGAATACTTGTCTTGGTATTCGCTGTGGGTCCATGCGGATGACGTGTCCAGACCATCATAGCTGGGTTTTGAGGACCATGACTTCAATGCTGGTGGAGTTGGCTCTGTCGAGGACTTCCTGGTTGGTGATACAGTCCTGCCATCGGATCCTGATGATATACCAGAGAGAGCATTGGTGGAATTGCTCCAGCTGTTTCATGTGCTTCTGGTACAGTGTCCATGTTTCACAACCGTACAGGAGCGAGCTAAGGACCACTGTGTTATATACTTTGAGCTTCGTCGCAGTGCTTACACCTCTGTGTTGGAGGAGTTTGGAGCGCAGCCGCCCAAGTGCCTGGCTGGCCTTTTGGATCCTGGCATTAATCTCGTGGTCTAGGGACCCGTCGTTGGCGATGGTGATGCCCAGGTACTTGAAAGTGTTGATGTTAGAAAGCTGCGTGCTGTCGATTGTAATGCACGCCTGGTTCATTGGCCTCCCTGGTGCAGGTTGGAACAGCACCTCTGTTTTGCTGAGGCTGATAGTCAGGCCAAACAGTTTTGTTGCAGTGGAGAACCTGTCCACAATGGTTTGGAGATGATTTTCTTGCTGGGCCATGAGAGCACAGTCATCTGCAAAGAGAGCTTCCAGGATGAGTCTCTCTGTTGTCTTTGTTTTTGCAGTCAGGTGGCAAAGGTCAAAAAGTGAGCCATCCAGTCGGTATTTGATGTAGACGCCCAGGTCTAGATCCATCACAGCATGTCGTAATACTTGGGTGAAAAATAGGTTGAATAGTACCGGAGCGAGGACACAGCCTTGTTTCACGCCATTGGAGATGTTGAAGCGATCGGAAGTCTCTCCACCAGATAGGACTTCCCCTGTAATGTCGACATGAAAGAGCTGGATCAGTTTGACGAATTTTGCTGGGCAACCGAGCTTGCTGAGGATCACCCACAATGCATCCGTGTTCACTGTGTCAAAGGCCTTTGTCAGGTCTATGAAGACAATGTAGAGACTCAGGTTCTGCTCAAGGCATTTTTCCTGCATTTGCCTCACTGTGAAGACCATGTCGATGGTGCTGCGATCTGGTCGGAAGCCACATTGTGATTCAGGCAGGTTCTGCTCTGAAACAGATGACAGGAGTCTGTTGAGTATAACACGGGCGAGGATCTTTCCAGCAGTGGAGAGTAGTGAGATGCCTCTGTCATTGTCACAGGCTGCTCGTGAACCTTTGTTCTTGTATAGGGCTACGATGGAGGCATCTCTGAGTTCTGGGGGCATGTCTTCCTCTTCCCATATGCTGGTCAGCACTATATGGAATGCCTGGAGTGCCTTTCCATTTAAGGCCTTGTACACCTCGGTTGGGATCCCGTCTTTACCGGGTGCCTTGCCTGCACTCATTTCTTTAATGGCTTTTTGGACTTCCTCTATTGAAGGAGGGATATCAAGTTGTTCAATGGAGTGGTTTTGGGGGATCTGGTCAAGGGCGCTTTGGTCGACTGCAGAGGGTAGGTTGAGAAGCTGACTGAAGTGTTGTTTCCACCTGTTGCTGATGCCTTTTTTATCTTTTATGAGAATGTCACTGTTAGAGGATAGCAAGGGAGTGGTGGTGGGTTTTAATGGCCCATATACAGTCTTGAGGACACTGAAAAATTGTAGTTTTTCATATCAGCAAAGCGCTGGATTTCTTCTGCCTTTTTTTCCCACCATCGGTCTTGCATCTTCCTGATCTCATGCTGCGCCATGGCTTGGAGAGACTTGAATCTGTCCTTTTTAGGAGCAGAGTTTGGGTTATTTTGCCACTCCATAAAGGCTTTATTCTTCTTGCTCAATAGGTCTTCAATAGCAGTGTTGTTCTCATCGAACCAGTCCTGGTGGTTGCATTGTTTTGGGCCTAGGACTGCCTTTGATGTTTCCTTCACTGTGTCTCTGAACTGGTTCCATTTCTCGGTTGAGCTTCCAGTGAATGGTCCCTTGGCAGACAGCTTGTTGTCCAGGCAGGACTGGAATATTTGCAAATAAGATGGATCTCTAAGATGACTCATGTTGTAAAATGCACGAACTGTCTGGGTGCGTTTTGGATGGTGAGGCGCAATGCGCATTTGAAGAGTTGCTCTAACCAATCGGTGGTCTGTCCAGCATTCAGCTCCTCTCATGGCTCTGGTGATCTTTACATCCTGGATGTCTCGCTGGCGTACAAAGATGTAGTCAATGAGATGCCACTGTTTTGATCTTGGGTGCATCCATGTTGTTTTATATTTGTTCGCCATTCTGAACACAGTGTTCGTGATAGTGAGTTCGAACTCTGAGCATTTGCTGAGTAGCAGTAGGCTGTTGTTGTTCATTTTGCCCACGCCGTGTTTGCCAAGCACTCCTTTCCATCTTTCATGGTCCTGGCCAACGTGGGCGTTGAAGTCTCCCAGTAGTATCAGCTTATCATTTGTGGGCACTGAGTGCAGGACGGCACTCAGGTCAGAGTAGAACTGCTCGATGGTCTCCTCTGTGCTGGTCAGTGTTGTGGCATATGCACTGATGATTGTGGCATACCGGTCTTTGCTGAGAGGCAAACAGATCTTCATGAGCCTCTTGCCGATGCCCACAGGCAAGTCTGGCAGCTGTTTGAGCAAACTGGTCTTGATGGCCAGGCCAACACCGTGGATTGTGTCTTCATTTGAGGCTCTACCTTTCCTAAGTCTTTCTCAAGTCTTCCTAAGCCTTCCTTAAATCTTTGAGCCATGTCCATCCTATACTGAAAATATTAAATGACTCTTCATAGCCTAGATAAGGTAGTTGACTCAATTCATCATTCAGCTGGCCATTCAAGTTCTCTCTTAATATTATTCCAATGTATCTTTTTAGCCTCATCTAATCACTATTCTCCTAAACATGAACCTTTTCTTCATGTTTTTCTTCTATGTCTTGAAATCTCCAACACCTAACTCAAGGATTTAAGTTCATCAAGGGTAATCACAATGAAGAGGCCAAAAGAACTCATACCTCAGACAGCAAATATTCCATCTGTTTGTCAAAGCAATGGTGTGACAACCATGAGTAACCCTAATTTTCTACAGAAATGCAAGAGTGAAATTACAATTGAATCAGAAAAATGTTACATAAGACATTGATCCTATAGCCAACAAATATTTGAAAGCACTGAGGAATCCATTTTCTAGGTTAATTAAGAGAATAGTTTTAAAGCACTTAGCACTGTTCAGGTAAATAGTAGGTAATTAATAAATGGTTATTCCCTTCCCTAGATGATATTGAAGATGATGGTATCAATGACATAATAATGATGAGGATGAAAGGTAAAAAGATATCAAGGAAAAAATTATAGCAGAATATAATAAGACTCATTGGCATCCTGAAAGCAAAGATAAACAAGGAGAACACAATTGAAGCATTTGGTATCTACATAATACCTCTCTAAAAGCACACTTTTGGCCCTGTTAAATCAACCATAATAGATTTGTAAAGAACCATAACAAAAACCCATACAATATTAAGAAAGGTTCCATGATCCTTCACCTTAATAAAAATGAAGAAATATTAGTACTTCCTCAACAGATGAATTAAAAATATATTTTCAAAATATCTGAGAAATGGGGGGGGGGCAGGAAGAATCTATAGAAATAGTTTTGTGTAAAAATGGAGATTTGAACCCCATACTTCAATCCCCAGAAGTCCTTGGTACTTCCCAGAATTCCCTATAATCTCATCTGAGTCTCCACCTGGGCAAGATCACAATTAGTATTTAATGGGCTCTCTGCCTCCCAAGAGCTCTCTTCTTCTACTTGGACATTGCAAGATATAGTGAGTAAGCTGTGAATGGGATAATCAACCCTAGGCACATGGTTTATTATTTTGTATCCTTGATTTCTAATAATCTTTAATAAACCTCATAAAAATATAATACTTTTATTACTAGAAACTAATTTAATTTTACAGTTAATGGTGACCATGAAGGGATGAGAACTTCTCGAATTTTTTTTTAATGAGATAGTCTAGATAATGTTTTTCTAAGCCACATTTCTCCAAGGGTTTTCAGCAAAGCCTCTTGACTCAGCTTGCTCCCATTGCCTGCTTGCCTGCTTGCCTGCTATTTGCTCATGCCTGCATTCATCAGCTCCGGACTTGCTTGGTCACTCTCCTGGTCCCGACCCGCCCGGCTCCAGCCCTGGCCCCAGCAGCTCTGGCCTCCAAACCAGATCACTTATCACTCCAGGCCCAGCCCCAGGACCCAGGCTGCTAGTAGCTGTTCCTGTGTCTTCATGGATCACAACCCAGCTGGTAAAAATGGGGGTGTTCTTTCCTTAGGCTACAATTAGCCTCCACGTGTCAGGGGGCAAGGGACCACAGTGGGGGAGAAAGAGGAAAAGGAAGAGACTTTTCCAAACAGGAAGTTACAAGCATGGCGTAGTTCACAGGATATATTTTGAGTGCACTGATTCTGTTACTTATCTCACCTGAGATTCAGGGGAGCGATTCATCTCCCTGTAACCCTTTGGCCCAATTTGAGATTCCTAAAACCCACCCTCACTATGGTGAGGCAGCTCAGTGGCTCAGTGGATTGAGAGCCAGGCCTAGAGACAGGAGGTCCTGGGTTCTAATCTGACCTCAGACACTTCCTGGCTGTGTGACCCTGGGCAGGTCACTTGAACCCCATTGCCTACTCCTTACCAATCTTCTGCCTTCTGACAACAGGCATCTAAATGGATAAAAACAAACAAACAAAAAAACCCAACGAACTTTAGAGACTGGTGGTTATACTTTTTAAGGCTTTTCAGACTCTGATGTTTTATAGAAATCTCTGTCTTTTATTGCATTTTGCTGATTGTTTTGTTTAAGATTGAATTTTGTTGGTTTTAAGTTCATATATTAATGCATTCAATACTATTCTGTTACACTGAATCATTTTTAATGTATTGGATTTTAACTACTCATATTCTGTTGCTTTTCCCCTATAACTATACTGAACAAATATTATTGAATAAGCCCATATATAAAAACAGCCTTTTCTATTTTTGAATTTGTAAATTGTCACCTAAAGGATGGATAGACTTCATAGAAAACTGGTTACAATTGTATAACAACCTTTGGGAAATTTAATGAGCTAAATATCTCAAGTTGATTTTAAAGGGTCTTTTTGACATGATTTTTATATTTTTTTTCAACAACTCTGATAAGGTCCATTTTAGTAGTTGAAGTGAAATGCAATTATAATCCCTACCTCCCACATTTATAGAAATGTGAATGGATGGGACATCACAGTCTCATACCAAAGAATCTGGGAAGTTAATCTCAGGGCATGGTACCCCTAATCCTGAATGACTCCCAAAAAAGGAGCATATCTCATTTATAAC
Organism: Monodelphis domestica; assembly: GCF_027887165.1. NCBI lineage: Eukaryota > Metazoa > Chordata > Mammalia > Didelphimorphia > Didelphidae > Monodelphis > Monodelphis domestica. The sequence goes on along the minus strand of NC_077232.1, from coordinate 298,566,818 downwards.
TCTTCAGCTCACTTTACCCAACATCAACAATACAGGGGTTTGGGTTTTTCCTAGACTCCTCTGCCACATTTTTCTAATGATCTCTAGATTTCTTGATGATGACCTAGACCCACATAAGTTTTATGTTGTTTAAAAACATATTTGCCAAGGTTGAAATATTGCTATGTCTATAAAAATTGTGACAAATATCCATCAGTTCATAGGTTCTTTTTTGTCATACAACAACTTATATAAAATATGATAGTGGGTTTATTTGCTATTGTAATTAATTGAGCTATTGAGAATTTTGGGGATATTGATACCTACATATTTGTACTACTGTTCTTTATTCTACATTTCCTTAGCTGACACATTGTGTCAACGATTATAAGCTATTTTTTTTTAATTTTTAAAACATTATTTTATTTGGACATTTTCATACATTATTCACTGGAAACAGATCATTTTCTTTCCTCTCCTCCCCCCCCCCCCCCCCGCCACCCCTACCCTATTCGATGCACGATTCATCTCGGTATCACATGTGTCCTTGCTCTGAACCCTTTTCCTTGTTGTTGGTATTTGCATTAGGGTGCTCATTTAGCGTCTCTCCTCAATCATGTCCCCTCAACCTCTGTAGTCAAGCAGTTGCTTTTCCTCAGTGTTTTTACTCCCTCAGTTTGTCCTCTGCTTGAGGATAGCTTTTTTTATTTTCTCGTAGATCCCTGCAGATTGTTCAGGGACATTGCATTGACACTAATGGAGAAGTCCATTATGTTCTCTTATACCACAGTGTGTCAGTCTCTGTGTACAATGTTCTCCTGGTTCTGCTCCTCTCACTCTGCATCACTTCCTGGAGGTTGTTCCAGTCTCCATGGAATTCCTCCACTTTATTATTCCTTTTAGCACAATAGTATTCCATCACCAACATATACCACAATTTGTTCAGCCATTCCCCAATTGAAGGGCATCCCCTCATTTTCCAATTTTTGGCCACCACAAAGAGTGCAGCTATGAATATTCTTGTACAAGTCTTTTTCCTTTATTATCCCTTTCGGGGTACAAAACCACTATGGCTGGATCAAAGGGCAGACAGTCTTTTATCACCCTTTGGGCATAGTTCCAAATTGCCCTCCAGAATGGTTGGATCAATTCACAACTCCACCAGGATTGCATTAATGTCCCTACTTTGCCACATCCCCTCCAGCATTCACTACTTTCCTTTGCTGTCATATTAGCCAATCTGCTAGGTGTGAGGTGATACCTCAGAGTTGTTTTGATTTGCGTCTCTCCAATTATAAGAGATTTAGAACACTTTTTCATGTGCTTATTAATAGTTTTGATTTCTTTAACTGAAAATTGCCTATTCATGTACCTTGCCCATTTTTCAATTGGAGAATGACTTGATTTTTTGTACAACTGGTTTAGTTCTTTATAAATTTGAGTAATTAGACCTTTTTCAGAGGTTTTTGTTATGAAGATTGTTTCCCAATTTGTTGCTTTCCTTCTAATTTTAGTTACGTTGGTTTTGTTTGTACAAAACCTTTTTAATTTGATGTAGTCAAATTTATTTATTTTGCATTTTGTGACTCTTTCTAAGTCTTGCTTGGTTTTAAAATCTTTCCCTTCCCAAAGTTCTGACATGTATACTATTCTGTGTTCAACTAATTTAATTATAGTTTCCTTCTTTATATTCAAGTCATTCACCCATTCTGAGTTTATCTTGGTGTAGGGTGTGAGGTGTTGATCCAAACCTAATCTCTCCCACCCTGTCTTCCAATTTTCCCAGCAGTTTTTATCAAATAATGGATTTTTGTCCTAAAAGCTGGGGTCTTTGGGTTTGTCATAGACTGTCTTGCTGAGGTCATTTACCCCAAGTCTATTCTACTGATCCTCCTTTCTGTCTCTTAGCCAGTACCAAATTGTTTTGATGACCACTGATTTGTAATATAGTTTGAGATCTGGGACTGCCAGGCCACCTTCCTTTCTATTTTTTTTTCATTATTTCCCTGGATATCCATGATCCTTTATTCTTCCAAATGAACTTTGTTATGGTTTTCTCTAATTCAATAAAATAGTTTTTTGGTAGTTCAATAGGTATGGCACTAAATAGATAGACCAGTTTGGGTAGAATGGTCATTTTTATTATGTTAGCTTGTCCCATCCATGAGCAATCAATGTTTTTCCAATTGTTTAGATCTAGTTTTAATTCTGTGAAGAGTGTTTTGTCATTGTGTTCATATAGTTCCTGTGTTTGTCTCGTCAGATAGATTCCTAAATATTTTAAATTGTCTCGGTGACTTTAAATGGAATTTCTCTTTCTAATTCTTGCTGCTGAACTGGGTTGGAGATATATAGAAATGCTGATGACTTATGTGGGTTTATTTTGTATCCTGCAACTTTGCTAAAGTTGTTGATTATTTCGATTAGCTTTTTGGTTGATTCCCTAGGATTCTTTAAGTAAATCATCATATCATCCGCAAAGAGGGATAGCTTAGTCTCCTCATTGCCAATTTTAATACCTTCAATTTCTTTTTCTTCTCTAATTGCTACTGCTAGTGTTTCTAGTACAATATTAAATAATAAAGGTAATAATGGGCATCCTTGTTTGACTCCTGATCTTATTGGGAAGGCTTCGAGTTTTTCCCCATTGCAGATGATGTTTGCTGATGGTTTTAGGTATATGCTGTTTATTATTTTTAGGAAAGGCCCTTCTATTCCTAAACTTTTTAGTGTTTTCAATAGGAATGGGTTATATTTTTGAATTTTAAAACTCTTTTATTATATTTTTCTTGCATGTGCAATATACTATTTCAGTTTTTTCTCCCCTTTTATATTTGAAGCACATGTCACAAGTATGAAGATTTTCTTTAACTTTTTGTGATTTTGCAGTAATATAAGTTTATAGATTTATTTTTCCTTTATTTGGAATTTTTACACATAAGACTTTGATTATCTATATTTCATCCAGAAATTATCTTTTTTTTTTGTTTGGATTTTTAAAAATGTTTTTGATTTCTCTTACCAATTGGTTCATATACCTCATAACTTAGCCATGCATCCCTAAGTGATCCCTGTGTTTTTCAATCACCCTCTTGGGGGGGGGGGCGCATATAAAAATGTAAAAATCATTATTATTTTAAATTGCAAAGTTTAAATTCCTTGAGAAGAATTTTAGGTTAAGAAACATGCTACCTCTCCAAATCCAGAAACTGAACTGTTTGGAGAAGACACCATGAAGATGCCTCCACAGACCACAAGCTGTGCACGAGAAGATCAAGAATGAACTTTGGGTGTGGTTGATTGAACATTTACTTGTATATATATTCTTATGCCAGAGGGGACTTCCCCCTTACTGGCTTTTTGTCAATACACCTAGCAATCATTGGTTTTGTTCTCTTTTCCTTTACCCACAAATTATTGCAATTTTTAAGTTGATTATGTTTCCATGATTCTTTTGGGGAAACTGGTTTCCCAATATGATCACGGGGAGGGGGTATGTAAAAATGGAGATCTGAACCCCAGACTTCAATCCCCAGAAGTCCTTGGTACTTCCCAGAATTCTCTATAATCTCACCTGAGTCCACCTAGGCGAGATCACAATGAGTATTTAATGGGCTCTCTGCCTCCCAAGAGCTCTGTTCCTCTACTCAGACATTGTAAGATGTAGTGAGTAAGCTGTGAATGGGCTAATCAGCTCTAGGCACATGGTTTATTATTTTGTATCCTTGATTTCTAATACTCTCTAATAAACATCATAAAATGATACTTTTATTACTAGAAACTAAATTAAACTTTTACATTTGGAACAAGCAGATATCACTTTACCCAGCAACTGTAAAAACTAACAATAGGTTCACAACTTTGTATTTGTAGAATGCAATGGAAGCCAGATGTAGCCTACAAAATGAATGTATTCCTTTCACAAATGACATCTCCAGGAACTCAGTCCAAAATGTCTGAGCAAAGAAAGATGGGAATTCTGAAGATCTTATGAAAATGGATGAGTTTATAATGGCAATACATGAAGAGATCATTGCTTCTAGAAATTATAAAAGGGAGCCTAGACTTAGTGATGAATCAAAAATATATGAGAAAATAAAAGAAACTGTAACATTGCTATAGACTACAAAAACCTAGAACCTACTGAATAACTAGTTAGCCTTGACCTGGCAGCTAGAATTATGTATCAAAAGCTTTCATAGACTATCACATAACGGATTCTCATTCTCAAGATACAGATTTCAAGATATCCTCAATCTATAAATTATACTGAAAGTGGAGCATAATCACAGATACCAATTGTTGTTCACAGACCACCTAATTGTATTATTGATACATCAAAACTCAAAAATAACATTTTAATAGATATTACTTTATTGAATACTCACAATCTCCAAGTGGTGTAGAATTTAAAAAAAAAACTTGAAAATATCAGAACTAGCCAAACTCATAATCATGTGGAATTAGGATAGGGAACACATTACTATCCTCATCCTATCTGCAACTGGAATAATATAGTAAGGATGCTGACAACCAACCTGCAGAAGGGGAGCTGGCAACTTAATATCTTTATTGAACTACAAAAAGCAACTGTATCTGTGTAATGGTATGTAAAACAGTAAATATAAAAGAAAAATAGCAAAATACAACTTTTCCCAGGACAAATGTGAGCCCCATCAAAAAAAGATGTGATAATATTATAAGAGATCTTTTTATAATGCTTCAAAATTGAAAATGCTTTATATACATAATCTCATTAGAAATAAATGAACTATGTGATGTTATCATGCTTTTAAACAACATTTGGGCTCCAAGCCATGAAAACCAGTCAAAAGGTGAAGGGAACTGTGTACTGTTCAGTATGCTTGCCCAAGAACAACATTTAGGTCCTTAAAGATTACAAATTACTAAATGTTTCCAAGAGGTCCATGAGAAAAAAATATAATAGGAATAATAAGCACTGATTAGAACTAATTGAAGTCTAATAGAAAGTTATAGAGGTAGCCATTTCTTTTGACTTCCTACGATCCTAGAAGACATGTCCTATCATTTCCCTATAAAAATTACTTTCTACTTCCAAATGTCAAGACTTTGCTGACAAATTGACTTCTCATAAAAATTTATCTTTTGTTGACTTATATTGAAAGAATCTACTTAAGCTTGTTTTGTTCACAGTTCCTCCCCACTCCCCCAATCACTGATGTTGTGACAAGGTCAAGAACTAAATCATTCAATAACTAAACTTTTCCAAGAGTAAAGAGCAGTATCTATCCCTTTTTCTCCCCAAGCTATGCTTAGTCTCAATAATTTCTCTCCCAGAACAATAATCCTTGCAACTATTTGTTACTGGTTTAGAAAATATAAAAGTAGACTAGTAGGTTAGACTAAACAAGGACAGGTCTAAAACAACTAAGGTCAATAAACCAGTTTTTCATAAACCTGAGAATGTAAACTTCTTGAGGAAGCATTCTCTTTGGCAAGACTTTCAGAAATCACTGGAAAGAACTTTGGGAAAAATTAGATTTACACCATCATCTTATACCATATACCAAAAACGATAACATGTATAAAATATGCTCCAAATCTAAAAGCTTTATATAAATGCTAGATATTACTATAAAAATAATTTTAGAATGAGTATGTGACTTAAATATTAAAAGAAACAAATCAATTACCATTCACAGTTTTGGCTAAAGATGAACAATCAGCCAAAGAATGGACAGAGATGCTCACAAAAGGTAAAATGAGTCATTTATATTTCAGAAAATTGAAAAGTACCATAATAAAATTAAGTCAACTTGAATAAAAAAGAAAGTCAGGGGGGCAGCTGGGTAGCTCAGTGGATTGAGAGCCAGGCCTAGAGACAGGAGGTCCTAGATTCAAATTTGGCCTCAGACACTTCCTAGCTGTGTGACCCTGGGCAAGTCACTTGACCCCCATTGCCTAGCCCTTACCACTCTTCTGCCTTGGAGCCAATACACAGTATTGACTCCAAGATGGTAGGTAAGGATTTAAAAAAAAAAAGTCAGCTATGACGATAGGTTAATCTTTGGATCAAACATCACTGAAAAGGGTCTGAGATCCAAGATATATCAGGAACCAACACAAATATCAGTATCAAAATGCATTTTCCAACTGAAAAGTGGTCAAAGAATTTATACAAAGAATTTTCAAAAGAAGAATTGTAACACATTAGAAGCTACATTAAAGATTGATCCAAATAAAAAATAACTACAAAGCAACAACTTTAAAATTTTCACTTGCACCCAGTAAATTGGCAAAGACAACAAAATTTAAAATCTATACTAGGAAATTCAGATCATGTAGATATAATATATATTGATAATTTTTAAATATTTTAAAAATAACTCCCCCCTGGATTTGTTAAGTATGTAAGGAAATGGATGCCATTTTAAATAGCAACAACATTCTTTTTTATAAGAAAAATGAAGCTGGATTTTGGGAGCTCTTTCAAAGTATCATTTTTACTTCAAGGTTAGGATGACATTTCTACTGGCATGACAATTCACAGAGAGAGGTTTAAGGGAAGCAGACGTTATATTTATTGGACCAAGGAGAGGATATGAACTCCATGGAGCAGATTAGGTACAGAACATTCCAATTCTGGCCCTAGGGTATCTTGACTCATTTTGCCCTGATGAACTACATACTGGCCTCATAGTACTGACAGAACCAAAAGACCTTTGACATAATCACATGTGCTTTTCTGACTGTTCCCATGAAAGTTCTTACTCCCTTAAAATGACAGAGGAAGAAGAGATTTCAGTTTGAAACAGGTATCAACAGAAAGGATGTTTATGCAATCATCTCTTGGTTTCTTATTCCCACCATATGTGACCCAATCATAATACTGGCTGCCCATTTTCAGTAATGATTGTTATGAAACCCCAAAGATTGTCCTTCTTGTCATTTAATGGTTTCAAATGCATGATCTTAGTTCTCCATTTCATTGCCTATTTTGAAGGAGAAAGGATTCAAGTAGGCAATATGGTTCAATGAAGGAAGCACTGGATCTGCAGTCAGAGGACTTGAATTCAAATTCAACTTCTGAAAATTTTTTGTATGACTTTAGACAAGTTATTTAGCATATCTCAGTTTACTTATCTGTAAAATGAGTACCTTGAACTAGATAGCCTCTGATGTCCTTTCCAACCCTATGATCACCTTTTCTTGGTCCAAAGTTGCTATTTTACAGAAATTAAACACCCCTAATTGTTGTGACAACCCATAAATCATCTCCCAGTTTCAAAGGACTTAAAAAAACCCAACTGATGGAGATAGGGGCAGTTAGGTTGCACAGTGGATAGAATTTCAGGTCTGGAAATCAAGAGGATCTGAGTTCTAATTTGGCCTCAAAATACTTCCTCGTTGTGTTGCCCTGTCCAAGTCAGCTAACACTTATTGCCTTGCAGCAACCACTTTCTGCAATTCTGTCTTAGAACTGATACTAGACAGAAGGTGAGGGTTTAAAAAAATTAATAGATACCCTTAGAATTTAGAGAATTTGCCTTTATAAACACAGTAAGCAAATCCATTCCTCCCTTGGCAACTTGGGTGGTATGTTTTGTGGTCTGCTATTATTTGATAGTGACAAAGACCATGAAAGAAGCCTAATTATTTCACTTGGTCAAGAAGCTGATAATAGAACTGGTATCATGGGCTAATTAAGGAACTCTAGCATTCTAAGATTAAGTGTTCTACATCTAGTGGAGTCATCCCTTCTATCTTTAATGAGGGAGTTCTCCCCAGTAATGCATGTTGCAAACAAGTCGTACTTTCCCAATCTGTATTACCTTCATCCATGCCTTCACATATATTTGCTGAAGGATGCTGACTAGATTCCTGGGGACTTTCTTTGCATTTTCTAATACCACATAGCAGGATATCTGTATTTTTGTATGCTATAAATGTAATAATTATGCTTCATTTTTTCCAGGGTGCAATCTGGCCTCCTCCCATTCTGAAAGATCACTTCAGGCCTGAAATTCCCACCTCAGATGTACCCTTCTCCTCTGCTTCTTTTTTTTTTTCTTTCACCATTTTTTAAAAAATATATTTTATTTGATCATTTCCAAGCATTATTCGTTAAAGACATAGATCATTTTCTTTTCCTCCCCCCCACCCCCCATAGCCGACGCGTAAGTCCACTGGGCATTAGATGTTTTCTTGATTTGAACCCATTGCTTTGTTGATAGTATTTGCATTAGAGTGTTCATTTAGAGTCTATCCTCTGTCATGTCCCCTCAACCTCTGTATTCAGGCAGTTGCTTTTTCTCGGTGTTTCCACTCCCATAGTTTATCCTTTGCTTATGAATGGTGTTTTTTTCTCCTGGATCCCTGCAAGTTGTTCTGGGACATTACACCGCCACTAATGGAGAAGTCCATTACGTTCGATTATACCACAGTGTATTAGTCTCTGTGTACAATGTTCTCCTGGTCCTGCTCCTCTCGCTCTGCATCACTTCCTGGATGTTGTTCCAGTCTCCATGGAACTTCTCCACTTTATTATTCCTTTTAGCACAATAGTACTCCATCACCAACATATACCACAGTTTGTTCAGCCATTCCCCAATTGATGGGCATCCCCTCGTTTTCCAGTTTTGGGCCACCACAAAGAGCGCAGCTATGAATATTTTTGTACAAGTCTTTGTGTCCATTATCTCTTTGGGGTACAGACCCAGCAGTGCTATGGCTGGGTCAAAGGGTAGATATTCTTTTGTCGCCCTTTGGGCATAGTTCCAAATTGCCCTCCAGAATGGTTGGATCAATTCACAACTCCACCAGCAATGAATTAATGTCCCTACTTTGCCACATCCCCTCCAGCATTCATTACTTTCCTTTGCTGTTATGTTAGCCAATCTGCTAGGTGTGAGGTGATACCTCAGAGTTGTTTTGATTTGCGTCTCTCCGATTATAAGAGATTTAGAACACTTCTTCATGTGCTTGTTAATAGTTTTGATTTCTTTATCTGAGAACTGCCTATCCATGTCCCTTGCCCATTTATCAATTGGAGAATGGCTTGATTTTTTGTACAATTGATTTAGCTCATTATAAATATGAGTAATTAAACCTTTGTCAGAGGTTTCTATGAAGATTTTTTCCCAATTTGTTGTTTCCCTTCTGATTTTAGTTATATTGGTTTTGTTTGTACAAAAGCTTTTTAATTTGATGTAGTCAAAATTATTTATTTTACATTTTGTGATTCTTTCTATATCTTGCTTGGTTTTAAAGCCTTTCCCCTCCCAAAGGTCTGACATGTATACTATTCTGTGTTTACCCAATTTACTTATGGTTTCCTTCTTTATGTTTAAGTCACTCACCCATTTTGAATTTATCTTGGTGTAGGGTGTGAGGTGTTGATCTATTCCTAGTCTCTCCCACACTGTCTTCCAATTTTCCCAGCAGTTTTTATCGAATAGTGGATTTTTGTCCCAAAAGCAGGGATCTTTGGGTTTATCGTATACTGTCTTGCTGAGGTCGCTTTCCCCCAGTCTATTCCACTGATCTTCCTTTCTGTTTCTTAGCCAGTACCAAATTGTTTTGATGACTGCTGCTTTGTAATATAGTTTTAGGTCAGGGACTGCAAGGCCCCCATCATATGTGTTTTTTTTTTCATTATTTCCCTGGATATCCTTGATCTTTTGTTCTTCCAAATGAACTTTGTTATGGTTTTTTCTAAATCAGTGAAGAAGTATTTTGGTAGTTCAATGGGTATGGCACTAAATAGATAAATAAGTTTGGGTAGGATGGTCATTTTTATTATATTGGCTCGTCCTATCCATGAGCAGTTAATGTTTTTCCATTTGTTCAAGTCTAGTTTTAGTTGTGTGGTGAGTGTTTTGTAGTTGTGTTCATATAGTTCCTGTGTTTGTCTTCAGAGATAGATTCCTAGGTATTTTATTTTGTCTAAGGCGATTTTGAATGGGATTTCTCTTTCTAGTTCTTGCTGCTGAGCTGTGTTGGAGATATATAGAAAAGCTGATGATTTATGTGGGTTTATTTTGTATCCTGAAACTTTGCTAAAGTTGTTGATTATTTCAATTAGCTTTTTGGTTGAATCTCTAGGATTCTTTAAGTAGACCATCATGTCATCCGCAAAGAGTGATAACTTGGTCTCCTCCTTGCCTATTTTGATGCCTTCAATTCCTTTATCTTCTCTAATTGCTACTGCTAGTGTTTCTAGTACAATGTCAAATAGTAGAGGTGATTATGGGCATCCTTGTTTCACTCCTGATCTTATTGGGAATGCATCTAGTTTATCCCCATTGCAGATGATATTAGCTGTTGGTTTTAGATATATACTGTTTATTATTTTTAGGAATGACCCTTCTATTCCTATGCTTTCTAGTGTTTTTAATAGGAATGGGTGTTGTATTTTATCAAAGGATTTTTCTGCATCTATTGAGATAATCATGTGGTTCTTGCTAGTTTGCTTGTTGATGTGGTCAATTATGTGGATGGTTTTCCTAATGTTGAACCAGCCCTGCATCCCTGGTATGAATCCTACTTGATCATGGTGAATGATCTTTCTGATCACTTGCTGGAGTCTTTTTGCTAGTATCCTATTTAAGATTTTTGCATCTATATTCATTAGGGAGATTGGCCTATAGTTTTCTTTCTCTGTTTTTGACCTGCCTGGTTTTGGAATCAGTACCATGTTTGTGTCGTAAAAGGAGTTTGGTAGAACTCCCTCTTTGCTTATTATGTCAAATAGTTTGTATAGTATTGGGGTTAACTGTTCTCTGAATGTTTGATAGAATTCACAGGTGAATCCATCAGGCCCTGGGGATTTTTTCTTAGGAAGTTCTTTGATGGCTTGATGGATTTCAATTTCTGATATGGGATTATTTAAGAATTCTATTTCCTCTTCTGTTAGTCTAGGCAGTTTGTATTTTTGTATATATTCATCCATTTCTCCTAAATTGGTGTATTTGTTGCCATATAATTGGGCAAAGTAATTTCTAATGATTGCCTTAATTTCCTCCTCATTGGAGGTGCTGTCCCCCTTTTCATCTTTAATGCTGTGAATTTGCTTTTCTTCCTTCCTTTTTTTAATTAGATTGACCAGTACTTTGTCTATTTTGTTTGTTTTTTCAAAGTACCAGCTTCTTGTCTTATTTATTAAATCAATAGTTCTATCACTTTCGATTTTATTAATTTCTCCCTTAATTTTTAGGATTTCTAATTTGGTTTTCTGCTGGGGGGTTTTAATTTGATCGCTTTCGAGTTTTTTCAATTGCATTTCCAATTGATTGATCTCTGCTCTCCCTTGTTTGTTAATATAAGCTTTCAGGGATATGAATTTGCCTCTGATTACCGCTTTGGCTGCATCCCAAAAGGTTTGAAAGGATGTTTCGCCATTGTCATTTTCCTTGATGAAATTATTAATTGTTTCTATGATTTCTTCTTTAACTAAACGGTTTTGGAGTATCATATTGTTTAATTTCCAATTGGTTTTAGATTTGGTTTTCCATGTACCATTACTAATCATTATTTTTATTGCCTTGTGAACTGAGAAGGCTGCATTCATTATTTCTGCTTTTTTGCATTTGTGTGCTATGTTTCTGTGACCTAATGTATGGCCAATTTTTGTGAATGTGCCATGTGGTGCTGAGAAGAAGGTGTATTCCTTTTTATCCCTATTTATTTTTCTCCATATGTCTATTAATTCTAATTTTTCTAAGATTTCATTCACTTCTTTTACCTCTTTCTTATTTATTTTTTGATTTGATTTATCTAAATTTGATAATGGTTGGTTTAAGTCTCCCACTAGTATGGTTTTATTGTCTATTTCTTCCTTCAATTCGCCTAGTTTCTCCATTAGAAATTTGGGTGCTATATTATTTGGTGCATACATGTTGATTAATGATATTTCCTCGTTGTCTAGAGTCCCTTTTAACAAAATATAATTACCTTCCCTATCCCTTTTGATCAGGTCTATTTTTGCATTGGCTTTATCAGATATCATGATTACCACTCCTGCCTTCTTTCTATCAGTTGAGGCCCAGAAGGTCTTACTCCATCCTTTGATTCTGACCTTGTGGGTGTCAACCTGCCTCATTTGTGTTTCTTGAAGACAACATATGGTAGGGTTTTGGATTCTAATCCATTCTGCTATTCGTCTACGTTTTATGGGTGAGTTCATCCCATTCACGTTCAAAGTTATGATTGTCATTTGTGGACTCCCTGGCATTTTGATTGCCTTCCCTAATTCTAACCTTTTCTTCTTCGGCTCTACCTTTTAGTCCAGTGATTTACTTTGAATCAGTCCCCCTTGTCCCCTCCCTTGATGTTTCCCTTTTTAGTCCCTCCCTTTTTCTTCCCTCCCCCTCCCCCCTCTCTTTCCCTCCCTTTTTGTTCTCCCTCTCCCCCTCCCCCTCTTGGTTTTCCCTTCTCCTTACCCTTGTTGGGTAAGATAGAATTCAAGATCCCAATGGATCTGGATGTTTTTCCCTCTCAGAGTTGATTTCCCTGAGATTGAGGTTTAAGTAAACCCCCCCCTCTCTTCCTCTCCTTCTTATAGGAGTTTTCTTCCCCTCCCCTTCCCATGTGAATCTTTGTGTGAGAACCATTATTCTATTTGGTCTTTCTTTACCCCCTATTTATACATTACATTTTCCCCACGTTAGTATACATAGATTGATATAAATGTAGTTCTTATAGAAGAGAGTTTGAGTAAAAGAAGATAACATTTTTCCCCTTTCCTTAATATTTACCTTTTCAGGTATTCCTTGCTCTTTGATTTTTGGTATCAAACTTTCCACAGAGCTCTGGTCTTTTCTTTGCAAAAAGTTGGAAGTCTTCTATTTTGTTGAATGCCCATACTTTCCCTTGGAAGTATATAGTCAGCTTTGCTGGGTAGCTGATTCTTGGTTGGAGACCCAGCTCTCTTGCCTTTCTGAAGATCATGTTCCATGCCTTACGATCATTCAGAGTAGAACTTGCAAGGTCTTGTGTGACCCTGATTGGCATTCCTTTATATCTAAATTGTCTTTTTCTGGCTTCCTGTAGGATTTTTTCTTTTGTTTGATAGCTTTGGAATTTGGCAATTACATTCCTGGGAGTTGTCTTTTGGGGGTTTAGTGTAGAAGGTGTTCTGTGAGCTCTGTCAGTGGCTGTATTGCCCCCTTGTTCTAGAATCTCTGGGCATCTCCTCTGCTTCTTATTGGATAATTCCTCTCAACAGCTCCATTTAAGGAGGGCCCCCAAGTCAGCCACGTCTTAATTTTTTTCCTCAGCCTACACTCAAGTCTCTGTACTAGTTCTTTTTTTTTAATCTGTAGTCTTCTTCCATTAGAATGTCAGCTTCTTGAGGGCAGAGGCTATCTCTATTTTTTGCTAATATTTCTAATTTCAGTGCCTGGCACATAGTGAACACCTATTAAATGCTTACTAACTAACTAACTGGCTTATTGTTGAATAGAGTTTAGCATCTAGGATATTTGTCAGGACCTTAATAACAGGTTTTTTTTTAAACTGAGAAAACATGGTTAAGTAACTTGCCCACGGTCACACAGCTAGTGTCTGAGGCTAAATTTTAATTTAGGAGGATAAGTCTTCTTGACTTCAAATTCTACATCCGACCCTGTATATCCGACCCTATACCATCCCGTATCACTTAGCTGTCCCTTTTCTTTTACCTTTAGTTGATACAAATGAATTATGAAACAATAACCAAGTCTCTATTAAGTATCTACCATCTGCCAGGTACTGGAAAAGGTCAATGGCATTAAATGAGGCAAATAGAAGCAAGCTACAGTATATACAGGAACAAAGAATTCTATTCATGGAACATCCAAGAAAAGAAGTGACTGAGTTCCAAAGTGAGAACCAGAGAGGGCTAACCCATTGTACTGGTATGTGTGAATGCTTAGGATTCAAGGAGGGAGGCCTGAAGTCCCCAGAGAGTATATAAAAAAGGGATATGAACAAGAATTAACCAGGATGAATATGTGTGGAAGGATAGCAATAAGAGGCAAAGTGAATAGTTCCATCTATGAGATCATGAAAGCACTGAAATAAGGCTTTATGTTAAGGCTGGGGGGATAAAAGAGAGAAGATTCACAAGACAAGAAAGAATGAATGAATGACCCTATTCCAATAGTGCCATTTTAAAAAGCCTTTTTATTTAGTTGGTTATAGGGTGGTGTATTAAATAGTCAGCTTTATAGGTAAAAATGTCGATTTAAGGCTCATCTCTTACACATACTGGCTCTGTAACCCAGGGTAAGTTAGTTAACCTCTAAGTGTTCTGGACAATTCTTCAAGACTGAAATTTACAGAGAAGGTGGCACAGATAGAGAAAATTTCACCCCCTGGTGCCAATAAAATACCATGTCCAAAAACTATCCATCCCTATTATTAATCTATAAATAGAGCAAGGAGAGAGACTATGCTTACTATGTGTTAAATCCTGTAACAAGTACAATTATAGCATAGTACTAGGTAGCTAGGTAGTACAGTGGATAGATTGCCAACCCTGGAGTCAGGAAGACTCATCTTCCTGGGTTCAAATTTGGCCTTAGATGCTTATGAGCCATATGACCCTGGGAAAATCACTTAACTCTGTTTGTTTCAGTCTCCTGATTTGTAAAATGAACTGGAGAAGGAAATAACAAACCACTTCAGGTTCTTTGCCAAGAAAACCCCAAATGGGGTCATGAAGAGTCAGATACAACTGAAAATGATAGAACAACTCTCATATTTTTTGACCCTAGACCTGTGATTTGGAATTCATGGGATTCCCATGAAACAGAGCCTGTAGTATTCATAGTCTGAGAGAATTGCATGGGGTCCCATGACTTGAGTGACTATTAGGTATTTATTATGTTAAAAGGTAGGACTTCCGGTCATGTCTTGCAGATTCCAAGACCAGGCTTTTCTATTAGATCACATTGCCTTTTCCCTTAAACTCAGTAGATACTTGTTAAGAATTTGTTCATTCCCCACCCCCTCTAAATTCTAGTGCCTTCCCTCCATTAGTTATTTCTTATTTCTCTTGAATATAGCTTGCTTTATATATATTTATTTCCATGATAGCTCCTGCATTAGATTGTAAGTTCCTTGAGGGCAGGGACTTTTTTGTCTTTTTTTTTGTAATCTCAGAATTTAGCACAGTATCTGGCACATAGTATGTGCTTAATAGATGTTGACTGACTGATTAATAGAGCACCAGCTTCTTGTTGTCCAAATTCAAATGCGTGATGGAGAGTCTAAGAATGGAGATATATTTAAGCTGCAATGTTTTGTTAAGCTTTCTTTTTTTGTTATGAGTTTAGTAATCCTCAATAAATAAAAACATTTTAATCTCCAAAGACAGAAATATGATTCTATAATAATAATGGTGAACATTTATATAATACTTTAAAGTTTAAAGTGCAACTTATAAATACTGTCATATTTTATCCTCCCAGAAACCCTGGAAGGTAGATGCTATTATTATTCCTATTTTACAGATTACGAATCCAAGATTGAAAGAGCTTAAGTGATTTTGCCAGTGACACAGGTAGTAAGAATCTAAGATTGGTTTCAAAATCAGAACTTCCTGATGCTAGGTCCAATGACTTGAATTTTGTACCAGCTGTGAAGTAGTTTAACAGTATTTTTTTAAACGCTTACCTTCTGTCTTGGAATCAATTGGCTCTAAGGCAGAAGAGTGGTAAGGGCTAGGCAATGGGTGTCAAGTGACTTGCCCAGGATCACACAGCTAGGAAGTGTCTGAGGCCATATTTGAACCTAGGAACTCCCGTCTAGATCTGGCTCTCAATCCACTGAAATACCCAGCTGCCCCCAGTTTAACAGTATTTTAAAAGAAGTAAACACATAGAACATATATGTACATGTATGTGTGCATGCACATGGTATCCTCAAAGTTTGAGTGTAATTTTAAGCTTCTTAAGCTTAAAATAAATTTATTGTCACTAAGACTTTTGGAATATCTTGTCTAGATGGTAGTAAAAACTTTATTATCTATCCCTTCTTGTGCATTTCCTTATATTTTCTACTATGAAGTTCAATATGTTTTATTGCTCTTATTCCATATCCATCACTATGCACTAATGCACCATTCTAGCCCTCTTTGCCCACAAACAGAGGCCCTCTCTTGTATGAAATGTATATAGTCAAGCAAAGCATATCAACTCCTTGGTCACATCTGAAAAGGAAAATCCAGGTTCGTGACTTTCCTTCATTGTTGCTCTACAAGAAGTGGGAGTCATGCTTCATCATCTCTCTTTTGACTGATTCTTAAATCAGAATTCTGAGAGCTTGCCAAGTTCTTTCTCCTCACTTTATTATTTCCAGCCTTACATAATTCTCCCTGATTCCACTTTACTCAGTCTCCTTCAGTTCAATCAAATCTTTCAGGTTTCTCTGAATCTATCACATTCATCATTTCTTACAGCCCAGTAAGATTTCAATACATCCATATACTCAAATTTTTTTCAGCCACCTCCCAACAGCAGCTCCTTAGTTTCCCTTTCTTTGCAAAGCTAGGGACTTCCAACACCAACACAGAAATGGAGGCTGTTGTTCTGAGATCTGACCTTTTCTTCCTCTCTCTACTGGCCCTCCTACATTGCTTCCCACAAGGAAGCCAAATAAAGGCTGCTCAGTATTGCCCAAATGCAAATATTTCATTAAAGACTATTTGGCAAACATGAGTGGCTCAGTCTTTTTAACAATGAATTGCTCAAATTTCTATTTGATGGGACTCAGAGTATTTTTGAGGTTACTTTGCTTTGAGGTAATCCCTAAAATGCACTTTGAAGTGCAAGAGTTTGGGCTTCCAGTGCAAATGACAGACCTATGGACCATGATTATATAGCTAATTAGCAGCAAATTTTTCTGACTTTGAGTCCTGTTCTATATCCATTATACCATGTTATCTCCACAAATTCCATTTTTAATATTTGGAATTGGAGCCCATAGCATTTGTGTTCAAATCTTAACCGAGGCATGTATTAGTTGTGTGACTCTAGTCAAGTCACTTGCACTCTTTATATTTCAATTTCTTTAATTGTAAAATGGAAGTTGGCCTCCGTGGATGGTCAGCTCCCTTTCACTTCTATGATTTCTTAGTTGATAAGGATCTCTCTAATGTCATAATGTCATTTAAGTCACTATTCATATTGATGGCAACTTCCTGGATCACCAGGGATCACCTGAAACCCAGACCCATAGATCACCTTTATGAATACCCTTGTCTAAGCTCACATAATCTTCATTAAGCACAGCTTGTTGAGTCCAGTTATTCAAACTCAGTCAGTTTCCAGCTCTCTACCCAGCTTTAAAGGCTTTTAGCAGATGAGCTTTGTTAACTACTCCCTTTAGAATGGTACAATGAACCCAGCATTACCCTGATGTCCCTTAGTATAAGTCCAGTCTCAAACACTTCTCAGCTATGTATCCCTGGGCAAGTCATTAATCTCTGCCTCAATTTCATCAACTATAAAATGGTAATAATAATAGAACACACCTTGCAAAGTTTAGTGAGCATCACATGAAATAAAATTTGTAAAAAGTACTTAGCACTGTGCCTGATATGTAGAAGGTGCTATATAAATGCTTATTTCCTTATTCCCCTTCCCACTGAATAACCCAATCAAAAAAAGAAGTGAATGGTTAGTCTAGCTTATGCTGTTCTCGATGAAGCCAATGAGATTCTCTCTCTCTGATATTATAAGCTATCCCATGAACAAATAGTTCCCATATTTTTCTAAGAAATATCATCAACTCTGACATCTGAAAATAGGACTCTTTCCCTTTCTTCTGTCCTGGGATGGCTTGCTTTCTCCTTGATTAATCAGAGATCACAAAAAAGAGGCAAAGCAGTCACATGCACAAATGGTTTAATACCCTGGGATGTGGTTCTGTGGTTCATCTGAGCCTGATAACATGACTTCATTAAGAGCTATATTAGTTACTCTTAATGTCAATACTCCCTTATAAATTTCCTGGATGAAAAGATTATGGCACTTAGCACACTAAACAATAGAATTATGGGGGTTCAGATGTACAGGGTCCTTCTAAGCTTCCATCTCTTTCTCTTGAGGGATCCCAGGTAGCTTGTGAGATAGTTATCTATCCAATGGAGGAAAGAAGCAAAAAAAAAAAAAACTACCCTGATGGTAATTCTCTCTCAGCCTGAGGATTGAGATATAAGCAACCTCATCCAAAAAGGAGCACTATTCCCTTTAATCAATTTCTTTCTTTGTGTTCAATTACTATAATCTTCACCTGCCAAAATTTTCTCTTCTCTCTGAAATAATTTTCATAAGGTACTGAACTGATCTTACTTAGTTGGATCCATAAGTACATTTCACATTCCTTTCTTAACTGAATCACTCAGTCAGAAAATCACCTAGCCTTTCTTGTCATCAGTTTAAAGGAAGAGAATTGGTATTAACATTTAGACTTTGGCACATCTAATTTGGGTTAGTGTGAGAAAATGAACTCCCCAATAAGGGAGAGTTCCAGCAGAAAGAAGTCCAAGCCCAAATATTATGGTTGAACTGT
The DNA here is from genome assembly GCF_027887165.1 of Monodelphis domestica. Classification (NCBI taxonomy): domain Eukaryota; kingdom Metazoa; phylum Chordata; class Mammalia; order Didelphimorphia; family Didelphidae; genus Monodelphis; species Monodelphis domestica. The sequence goes on along the minus strand of NC_077232.1, from coordinate 298,548,302 downwards.
CCAGGGTGCAGATGGAAGAGTGAATCATGTTAGATTGTAGGATCTTTTCCAACTCAAAGATTTCATGATGCATAACAGGCAAGACAATATAGTATAATGAAAAGACCTTAGTTTAAAACTGGCTTCAAACACTAATCAGATTCACATCCTAGTCCTGCTTTCTGACTTTGACCAAACCTCTTATATCTCAGGGTGAAATATTCATGTTTCTCTCTCTATCAAATGAGAGGGTTGGACCATATGATCTCTAAGCATTTTTTTTTACTTCTGAATCTTACATTTCACATGAATTTCCTTTCACATGAATGACTCATGCCAGCCAAACAGTTCTACCACATGTGCCCCCATTTGGTGGCAGCCCATTGGACTACACCAGAAAAGTAAAGAGTGAACTTGGATCTCCCATCCTCAGTTCAAAATGGAATATCTTTCTCTCCTTCCTCCAGTGAATTGTCTGCAAGTATAAGCCCATGATGAGCCTTATGAAAATTATTATTATAAAATAGCCATTAGGCTCAGGTTTAGCATTTGGTGTTGACTTGAGAAAATATTATCTTTTAAATCAGATGGATAAAGTTCAAATCATCTCCAGAAACCTCTTACTACATAGATGATCTTGGGAAGTCTATTCTCTCTGGATCTGAGCTTCCTCCTCTGGAAAATGAGAGGTATGTGCATGGGTGTGCTAGTAAATTGCTTAATAGCTACCCTTCCAGAAAAAAATGTGCACATGACACATTTTAAAATTTAATCTGCATTATTAAAATTTTCTCTATCACTTTCTTAAGTCTAGACAATCATCAAAACAATAAATCAAGGCCTAATTTGTAGCCTTTGCCAATTTTCAGAACATAAGTGCTCAGACTGAAATTTTGACAGTTGATTCTAAGGAACTGCTATGAGCTGGCTCCAGTACAACTCTGGGTGTGGACTAGATGATATCTTTTTCCTTCCAGATAGAAATCTGCTGATGTACCCACTCACATGTACTCTTTCTTTCTCTGACACTTCAGCTAAAATACTTGAAAGTCTTGCTTATATTAGCTTCTATCTAAGTATGGAATTGTACTACCAAAAAGAATGTCAATTTAGAGAGTGGCTCATTTTTGTCTAATGTGATTTGTAGATCTCAGATGAGTTCAAGGTGGGGCTATCTTTTATCCCCCGTAGTGATGTGCTTCCTTTTGTGTATTTGGTCTAGGTGATAAAATGGAGGAAGTCCACAAGTATAATAAGATCATTGGATCTTATGGTCTTATTGCTGCCATCTGATGCACTGATTTTCTCAGTCAACATAAAGATCTAATTGGTTTCCCTTTTCTCTTTCCAATAACATGAACTATATGTTTATTCAGTTGATAAATCAATAAACATTTATTAAACATCTATTATGCACCAGGCTCTATGCTATGCTACTATGCACCAGTACTAAGTGCTGAGTATTATTTTAAAAAGAGGCAAAAGATAATACCTATGCTCAAAGAATTCACAATCTAGTAATTAATTGTGCATTATTTGTTATTTTGTAAGTTCCTTAAGGCAGAGACCATTCATTTCTAATCTACTTAGTACCTTGTACATTGGAATAAGAATATAGATACAGAGTGGATCTATAATCCCACTAGCATGAGAGTTCTCCAGTGGGAAATTTCTGCCAATTCAGGTTGACATCTTCTCCATAATTTATCTCCATAATTACAAGTCAAGTGACTTATCTAGGGGTTACACCCCTAGCACATGAATGTGGGGCTTCATGGGTCCATGGTAAGATTATTGAACATAGATGACCAATAAATATCTATTTAATGAATTTTCAGAAATCATCCTTTCCTACAACTTGACTTTCTTCTAACTATATTTGAATTTCCTTTAACTGTATCTTCGAATATGAATTCAGCACTTCTTTTGATCCAGGATTCCAACAATGTGGACAATCTTTTCACTGGTGGAGCTAGCACATTTCTCCCTGCCTTATCCTATGCAATTCTTATCTCTCATTCCTTCAGTACTTCACAAATGACTTGTCCAAAATGCTAGCTTCACTTCTCAGTCTCATGAGTTAGCAAGGGGAAATAAGGCCTACAACATGGATTTCTGCTTTTAGGCAATGATGTGCATAATACAGCCTAAGCAAGTTCTCATGGAAGTCACAGAATGAGACTCCAAACATCACTGCCCCAGGACATGGAAGAGGATAGGGCCAGAGGTTGAAATATTGTGCTTCTGATCATTATTAAACCAGTATTGAATCATAAAGTATTCTGAAGCAGGTATGTGTTTTGGCATCAGGGTGTATAGTGATTATTGTTATTATTTTATAATTTATTACTTGAATGTCTAATTCAAGCCAGGCATGATTTCAAAACTCCAATCCACAAACTTTGCTGAATTACCTTTGGCCATATATGGTCCCCTTTAACCATATCTGAGTCATTGTCTCATGAGTCATTAGCCTTTATTTGCCTCATAATGTGAAACTCAGAAAAGTATTGCCCCCCAAAGACTCTGAGCTCACATAGACCCCTAAGAGGGTTAGTTGTCCTCTCTGGCTCTTTGCCCTACCTGGAGTTGATCCAAGATCATACTCCAAATAAACCTTAGCTGGATCTCGTGGCTAGGTCTTTCCAAATGTGTTTATGTCCTCAGTTTTTGCAAGGAGTTCAATATACCTGAATAAATTCAGGATTTACAAAATTAGTAGCTCCCAGGGAAGGGAACAAACTGTGGAGTTGCTGCCAGAGCAGCATCTGGCCATTCTGGTGAGTTCCTCTGCCACGTAATGCAACATACAATATCACTGAAAACTCTTATCACCTTCAGATTAAGACTTTCTCTGAAAGTTAGCATAATATGGAGTTTACTGAATAACCCAATTTTTTCTTAACTTGTACTTTCTGCATAGTTTTTGCTCTTTTTGTATTAACGATGTTTTCTATTCAAGAATCATGTGGATAATGCCTCGTTTCTGTAGTGGAGGCAACTCCAGCTCTTAATTAGTCCCCATGTGCCTTTCTACCTGGGAATTTCATCAGAGAGAACTGATCACTGAGAGCATTAATAGGTCTACTCTTTCGTAGCAACCCCACCTCACTCCTTGCCAAATGGGATATAAGAAATATAGAAAGCTTCTACCTCCTCTCTCTCTTGGTATACCTTCTCTCAGGACATATTCAGGAGTAGCCCTTCCTTGGACATGGGTATGTGTGGGTAGTGGGTAATTTCTCTCCCTCATCCCCAGGATCAATGATGTATCTTGAACAAACCCACTTAGAACATGTGCTTGTCTAGGTGAACCTAAAACTGCATTTCATGTTCCTGGCTACCCTTTCTGTTTTCTTGTCTGTGCTTTAACTCACAGAAGCAAACAGTAATCCTGAGAAGCAGACATTTCCAGTCTTTCAAAAAGCTTCATGAATTCAAGAAGTGTTGGAGTTCACGAGTTATTGCTAGCTGTCCAGTAGAAGCTGATTTTTTTAAATTTTGGAAATCTATAGGAGGAGTAATAACCATGTACTAAAGTATATGGAACAAATCATGGGCCAGAAGATCTGAAGTTAATTTGCTCACATAGTACAATTTCAAGACTAATATAAAATGCCTGTCCAAAAGTCATTGAAAATTGTCTATCTCCCATGAGATTAAAATAAGTATGATAGACAATTCTTTTATGTTTAAATATTTTTAATCATTATTATTTATATCTAGAATAGTTTTAATTCAATCTGGAAGCCTTGAACTTGTTTTTAAAATGTATTTCAAAAATGATTTTAATATAATTGGTTTCTTTACAAATAAACACATATTTGTTAATGTTATTATGAGTCTATTCTCTGGGGAAAAAAACAGATAATTTCCCTGTTTTGTGTTTTAAAGACTTTGTCTATGGTAGAAATGAATAGCTGTTCTATACCATTCTATTCTGGACATTGAGTAACTTTTCTAGAGGAGATCTTATTAATTCCATGGAAGGACAAGGTACCTAGTCCAGGAGAGCATAGATGGGTTCAGATCCTCCTCAATGGTAATGAGGTTTGGATCTTATACATAGATGATATAATCCCAGACATAGTCCAGCATGGCAGTACTAAGAAAGGGAGAGATAAAGGAACTGAACTTTTATTGAAGTAGAGATCTCCAAGGGAGGAACTAACAATACTGATTAATAGTTGTTCTTCATCTTGAAGGCTTAGAGGGTTGCTTGTGAGACTCTGAGAGGGCAAGTAACTTTCCTAGCATTGCAGACAATGTATGTTAGAAGGGACTTGGATTCACATCTTCTGCATCTGAGCATACTTTTCTCTTCAGTATGCCAAAGCCTCCACTCCAATTTATTATAGGAAGCCTAATTCTCCATAATTTTCTGAGTCTCTGTTTCCTTATCTGTAAATCTGGAATCAAAATGCAGGTAATACTTGGGCCATTGGTCAGGGCTTTAGAAATGTCACTTATAAATTATTAATCAGAAGGAAAACAATAATAATATAATTCTTGTTCTGATTGAAGATGACATGCAAGCATATTGGGTCCTTTCAGATAAGTAATCAGACCATAGTTTCAAAGGCACTAAGATACTGCCTACCCTTTGATCCAGTCACACCACTGCTGGGTTTATACCCCAAAGAGATCATAAGGAAAAAGACTTGTACAAAAATATTTATAGCCATGCTCTTTGTGGTGGCAAAAAATTGGAAAATGAGGGGATGCCCTTTGATTGGGGAATGGCTGAACAAATTATGGTATCTATTGGTGATGGAATACTATTGTGCTGAAAGGAATGATGAACTGGAGGAATTCCATGGGAACTGGAACAACCTCCAGGAATTGATGCAGCGTGAAAGGAACAGAACCAGGAGAATGTTGTACACAGAGACTGATACACTGTGGCACAATCAAATGTAATGGACTTCTCTACTAGCAGCAATGCAATGATCCAGGATAATTCTCAGGGCCTTGTGAGAAAGAACACTACCCATATTCAGAGGAAGAACTGTGGGAATAGAAACATAGAAGAAAAACAACTGCTTGGTCACATGGGTTAATGGGGATATGATTGGGAATGTAGACTTTAAATGATCACCCTAGTGCAAATATCAATAATATGAAAATAGGTCTTGATCAATGACACATGTAAAACCCAGAGGAATTTCACATTGGCTATGGGAGGGAGTTGGGGGGAGGGCAGGGAAAGAATACAAGTCTTGTAACCATTAAAAATATTCTAAATTAATTAACTAAATAAAATTTTCCAAATTAAAACAAATCTGATGAGTTTCAGAAATGCATTTTATAACATTTATTATTAATAAATTTGGTACAAACATTTTAAACAATCAGACCACAGTATCAGTTTCCCTTCCTGTTGTTTGCTATTGGCTTCTGGAAAATCAACAAAGAAAAAAGTATGTCTCTGAGTTCCCTATGAAATGGGATTTGTGTTCTCATATATCCAACTGATCCTTCTGAAATCTATTCCTTTATTGTCAGGCTGCCTGGAAAAGATGACTCTATGTGTATGTAGGAGGAGGACAGGGGTCATTTTTCCTCTCCTTTCTTCCAGCACTCCTCAGCACTTTCTTAGAGTCTGATAGTTCTCACACAACCATCTGTACTTTAGAGACATGTAGCCTTAGGGCTCAGCTCAACTTGTCAACTGTAATAGGAGATTCATAACTCTTCATGGTCTTTTTGTCCTTCAGGTTCCCTCTTGCCTTTCACAAACCCTAGGACACAGAGGTCTCCTTTCTTCAAAATGACCCAGCCCAGAGATGTGTTATCACATCTCTTCTTTCCTCTTTTTCTCTGGGGTCTTGAGGATCAGGCTTCCTTTAACTCAACCCCTGCTCTGATACTTGGCCATTTCTAGGAGGAACTACATAAATAACATCAGGATTCAAGTGACACCAGTTTAGGTTGTGATGGTAGAGAATTCCCCAAACTGTGCCATGGGGTCTGCCTGCATTTTCTAAGAGGTCCTTAATGTAATCCATACTTTCTCAAAGTTTGATAATACAATAGAGAGTTGTGCAAAGCACCAAAAACTCTGGATTTGGATGCAAAGAAATTAGGTTCAACTCTTGCCAAGGCTATTGACTCCTTTTGACTCCTTGGGCAAGTCATCCCAGCTCTTGGGGTCTTAGTCTTCTCATACTCAAAGCTCTGGCTTATTTGCCTTTAGTTGCAGATTGGATAGTTTTGGCCCAACACCATGCTAAACAGCCTTATTTCCATATTTAACAGGACAGCCATCTTTTCCCATTTTAAACTATTTTCTATCCTCCCCCAAACATTTCCTATACCCCTCTTTTGTAGGACTATCAAACACTTATAAAAATATCCTATACAAGCTTTAGAACTTTTTCTAACAGTTTGGTTGAGAAATAGAGGAAAGATGATCATTTGAGAAGATGAAAGAATCTAATAAAAGTTTGGGTTTCTTTACGGTTGGGTTGACTCAGGAACACTTGAGAGATAATAGGGAAGGGTCCAGGAGATATAGGTTGAATATTAAAGAAGGTAGTATAGTAATTGAAGCATTCTTTTTTTTTTAAACTTTACCTTCCATCTTGGAATCAATATTGTATATTGGTTTCAATGCAAAACAACAGTAAGAGTTAGGCAATGGGGACATTCTTTGGAGAATATAGTAGGGATTAAGGATATGTACAGAGGGTTATGGTTGACTCTCTAGGGTGAGGGGTGGGCAAATAATGGGGAATGATGTCAATAAGTTTTGAAATTAGAAAGGGAGACAGAGCTCAAAATGAATGACCTCAACTTTCTTGGTAAGAGTCAAGGTCCTCAGCTGAAACAGAAGAGGAAAGGCAAATTGAAAAGAGAAGGGAGACTTCTGTGGATAGTGAAATAGGGGATCAGTTAGGGAGGAATAAAATGATTGAGTGTCTTCCTGGAATGAGGGCCTGGTTAAATTTGGATAATATAAATCTAACATGTATCCAATCAATAAGGTTGTGTGATTTCCTCCACTTTGATACAGCAGCATATTCTGCAGAGGCAGAAGACTATGAGAGTAATCCTTGCTTAAAATTTGGCAAGGGGTGAGTGGGTCTAGGAGGCAATGATTTCAAGAACAGAGGACAATATATATATATATATATATATATATAGAATTGAATTGGTTAAGGATAAAGGCAAGATCAAGAAGGGAGGAAAATGAAGCCAGAATAAAACTAATGGCCTGACAAAGTATTGAGGGATGGGCTGTTGGAAGTCTCAAAGAATAAAAAGCGTAGTTAGGAAGGGAAAAGCATAGTAAGAGATGGACTATAGGTTATGTAAAGATAGAAAAATGCCAGAGTTTTTGATGAAGGAATCAGAATCTGTGGATAATGTTAAAGTCAAGGGTATAATTATCTCAGTGTGTGACTAAGGCAAAGTGAAAGAGTAGACCATGAGATTTAAGGAGACCAAGAAATTAAGAGATCAGGGTGGCCGGGGAAGCACCAATACGAATAGGGAATTCTTCTAGGACAAGGGCATAAGTTGATAATGAAAGGAATATGGTGAACAACATGCTGAATTACTTGAGGAAGGAAGGTGGGGTAAAGTACTGGAGAGGAAGCCCTGGGATAACAACTTTGTTTGGAGTGAGCCAGGGCATCTTTGGTCTTCCCTGACCCCATCCCTTGCCTATTCCCACCTCCACATTATTCCTATCCCTTTCCAGTCCATTTTTTATCTTTCCTGGGATTAATAGAAAGCAAACAATACATATTAAGCAAACCAAAACAACCTTTAAAGATATTTTCCCTGGCCTTCACTATGGCTACCCAGGTCTGGTCTCTGTTAGGCCTCAGTTTATGTCAATGTGTCTCTTTGTCCTATGGCTCCTCTCCAATCCCCAAGTCTCATGTCATGGTGTTTGCCTCCCTCAGAGTTTGGTTCGCTATCTCTTGATCCTTGCTTCCTCTTTGAACAAGGGAGAGTCAAAATTAGATTGATTCTTTTGGAAGACAATTTCATCATTTGTGTGGAGGATCAATTAAAAAAGAAAAATGTTTGATCATTGTCAGAAAGGGAATTTTGAGAAATGTTTGGAATATTATTTTATTTCCTCTCTACAGTTTTCCTTCCTTCCTTCTCTCCATCCCCCCACCTCCTCTTTCCTTCCTTCCTTCTTTCCTTTCTCCCTCTTTCCACACTTTTCATTGTTCTCCCATTCTACTCTGTTCTACTGCCTCTCACTCCCAAATCTAGAATCCCTAATCTCATGTAGCACTGTATGTCACTTCCCACCCAAGTCCATTTCCATCTCCCTGCCCCCCCCCAAAACAGGGTAATACTACAATTCCAAGATGTGAGTGAATGCAGGAAAATGAACTTCAGTATGCATGCCCTATCTGTTAAAATACACACACACACACACAAACACAAATATACACACATACACACACACACACACACACAGAGCTCTCCTTCCATCTTAGAATCAACACTGTGCATTAGTTCCATGGCAGAAGAACAGTACAGGCTAGACAATAGGATTTAAGTGACTTGTCCAGGGTCACACAGCTAGGAAGTGTCTGAGGTCACATTTGAACCCAGGACCTTCCATCTCTAGGCCTAGATCTCAATCCACTGAGCCATGTAGGTGCCCCTTTGCTTTTTAAACCATAACTTCTCTGGTTGTTCTTACCTCTCTCAATGGCAACTCTGTGCTTTCTGCAACATTTTGTGTATGTTTACTGCATTGGAACATGGTTAGTTAAATTTTTAAAATAATTTAAATTAATTATCTAATTAGAATTATTTTAAAAGTTTTTAATGAAAAAAATGATTTTTCTTCATTCCACCTCTCTTTTACCATTGAAAAAGAGTTGTTTTTTTTTTTCACAATAGGCCTCAGCCTTGAAATTGAATTGGATACTGAAGGCTAGCTAGTAGAATGCACACTTCAATGAGTTTCCCTTCTGTAGCCCACCTGACAAGTGTGTTCCTTCAGGCTCTGATAGAAAATGTTAAAGGGAAGGAAGCCCTCACCCAACCTCCCTAAGCAATCCTTTTGGATAGCTCCAATCATATTGACCTTTTCCTATTTCCCCTCATTGCTCACAGACTTCTCTGTACCCAATCCAAAAAAGCTTGAGCCTATGAGCCTTGAAGGAGGTCTTCTCTGCTCTAAGTTAACAGTGTTAAGTCCTTGAGCCCCAAATCATAGACTGTGACCTAGAGACCTCTCTGATCTCTATAGAAATATTTGCAATTCTTAGAATTGATTGCATTCTGTTCTTTCCCTCATTTTGGTAACAATGAGATTGTTTGTTGTTGTTGTTGTTGTTGTTGTTTAATATAATTAAAAAGAGATAACAAAGAAACACCACCAAGTTTTCAGGCCCAGTGCAAATGTCATTACTCCATCAAATATCCCCTGATCCCACATTCATTGCATTTTAAGACCACTAGGGGGCAAAATGGACAGAATCTTGGGCTTGAAACTAGTTCAAATTCTGCCTCAGAGAGAAATCAGCTAAGGACTCTGTCAACCTCATTTTCTTCATCTATAAATGAAGACAATAATAATAGTACCTACCTCACAAATGAGTTGTGAGAATCAAATGAGAGACGACGGATGAAGTGTTTTGGAAGCATTATTCTATATTACACTCATACTGTTTAAAATGAACATATATATACACACACACACACACACACACACATATATATAATTGTATATTATACCATATGTGTATACACTTCAGTAATAATAATAATAATAATAATAGCAGCACATGCCTCATTGAATTGCCATGAGAATCAAAGGAGCTAACATGAACAATGATATATATACCTGTATATATATATATATGTATATATATATATATATATGTGTGTGTGTGTGTGTATATGTGTGTATAATATGTGTGTGTATCTCAACTGGCTATGAGCATTTTTGTACTAGTTATATAGAAGAGGAAATAATCTCTTCTCTGAGAGAGATTGTGACATACCCAGAATCATTTAGAGTTAGAGCTTGGTCTCAGGTATTCTGATTATAAAATTAGTGTTTCTCACATTAAATCATGCTACTGCAATAATTGTTTTGAAAAATCTCAGGATATTAAAAGGTCTTCCTAATTTGGTAAATGTCTTGCCCTCTTAGTAGCTGTGTCATCTTGAGTAATAGGTTAATATGATGTTCCTTCCCTCTCTTGACTAAGTTTACACATCTGCAAACTGAAGGTATTGGATGCAACAATGTCTGAGGGCATTCATGTTGGGCATTTAATGAGTTCCTAAATTTTCTCCTAGTCTTTGTTATATATTCTAAATTGTGAGCCACATCTGATATTCTGCCTTCTAAGGTCTTCCTAGCTCTAAACTTCTATGTTCTAAGGTCCTTCCTAGTCCTAACATTCTGTCTTCTATGTTTCTCTGGGAGGTACCAGTCTGCTTGATTAGATATTGATAATGAACAAGCTGTGGTATATGATCATAATGGAATACCTCTGTGCCATAAGAAATGATAAATAAGATGAACATGAAAAAAATCTGGAAAGACTTGTGTGAAGTGATACAAAGTAAAGTGAGCAGAACTAGAAGAACTGGGTACAGAGCAACAAGCAATAATATATGATGATCAACTGTGAAAGACAACCATTATCAAAAATGGAAGGCTCCAAGACAACTCCAAAGAACTCATGATAAATAAGCCGCTGCCACAGAAAGAACTGTTAAAGTATAGACAAGTTCAGAGTATAACATTTGATACAGTCTCAGTTTCCATGTCCCTACTAGTCTAGGAAAGAATAATATACTACTCCAGAGAACAACAATACCAAGCATGACATGATGAGAGAGGGGCAAAACCAAGGGTTCTGTGAAGCCTGGCCACTTTCATTAATGGTGGAAGGGGAAAATATTTCATGGAGAAGGCAAAATTGAAGTTTGTTCTAAAGAAATGGGCAGCAATAAGGCAGTAGGAAGGAGGAGGAAAGGCATTTTTGACATAGAGATCAGTGTAAGTAAAGACACAAAGGTTGGAAAACAATAGATGTCAGGGATCCTGAAGCTAGTTCAGTTAGGCAGTTTGTATGGAGAGGAGTAATGATGAGATTAGATAGACCACCACTAGATAGTATAGGGCCTAGAATTCAAGGAAAGGAGTAAAGAATTTATTTGGGAAGCATTAAGGCACCCTTGATGGTATTTGAGGAAAGGGAGAGCAATATGTTCACATCAGAGTTCAGGAAAAGAGTTGGCTAGGGATGCCAGAGCAAAATGTGGCCAAAAAAAATGGGTATGTCATTATTATCTTTCTTCATCTTCTTTTAAGTTTTTTAGACATCTCTTTTTTATTTGCTTCTTATCAAGATGGTGGTTTTGAATATTTTGAGAGTGGCTTTTGTGTTGTAATCTGAAAGTGTTTATAAGATGGTGCAAAGTAAAACTATTATTTAGCAGAGAATGTCTTTGCTCAAGATTGATTTGAGGAGGAAAGGAAACTTAGAAGATTGTGGTTCTTTAATGGCCTCCTGGATGAATTTAACAAACACACAACATAGTCATGACCACAGAGAACAGAAGGGCTTCAGACTTCCAAGGGCAATGGCTTAGCCCTGCAAGGCAATGTTACCCAGTGCCTCTTACTGAGTCCTATAGGTCTCTGGCCACTTTGACTGACAGGCCATTTCTACCGGCAAGTCATTTCCACAACTGAAACCTGTGTCTGGGTCCCAAGTGTGGGAAAGGAGCAAATCTGAAATGGCATGCTTCCTGAGGTATATATAAAAGGAAAGGACTTAGAAGCAATCAGGGTACACTCAAGAGAGAGGTTCTCTTGGGGGGGCCACTGCCTAGAGGACACAAGAGGTTGAGGCTACTTTAATTCACTTCTCTACAGTGACCTTTCATTTTTTAAATGGGCATATAGTGAATTTAGGGAGTAGATGCAATGTGGATTGATGAAAAGAGTATTGGGATGATAATCAGAGAATGTGGCTCAGAATCCAACTCCTAGTTTTATGACCTCAGACCAGACATTTTACCTACCAAGGCCATGGCCATTTCATCTATAAAATGAGTTGGTTAAACTAGGTAACTTTTAAGGTCCCTTCCATCTCTAAATCCTAATCTATGACTAAGTATTAAAAAAGAGGTATCTGTTGTTCTAATTGCCCAGTCAACAACAGGCTATATTAGGTTCTGGGTATGCAAAGACAAAGAATGAAATAATCCCTATCCTCAATTACAATCAGTAATCAGGAAATATTAGGGTGATGGAACCAGGCAAATGGTAAGGCCTGACAGACAGACAGACTGACTTCCATCTCATGAGAAGAAATGGAGTTGACTGATCTCCCTCAAGTCACATAAACAATGAAAAAGTAAATGGGCAAACAAGGTGGGAGGGCACCCCCCAGTGGTAGAATTGTCTTGTCAGAACTTCAGAGAGGAGTGGGCATTGGGTAACTCCAAGATAAGAAATTTTCTAAATCCTTACCACCCAAATGAAACACAGTCAAGGGTCATCATTAGGAATACTGACACATAGATCAGACACCATGGAATATAAGTCCTTGCAATAAGCAAGTCACCAGTCTCAGCTCTATAGACTTAGCTGTGGCAGCAGCCTCAGTGGCAAAATAAGTCATCCTCCTGTCCCTATGTGTAAGGGAAACAAGAGGAATGGCTGTGGGAGAGCCATCAGCACATGCAGTACACAAGGAAGCTAAGTCATTGCCCAGAGATTATACAAGTTCTAAGTAGAAAAAGCTTCTATCTCCTGTGGGGAGGGGAAAGGAGGCAGGGGCAGGGGAGCACAGATGGCCACAGAATTATGTAACCACATCAAAATAGATCTTGGTTTATAAAAGCAGGACATGATGAAGAATCTCTTGTTGGATGAGCTCAAATGAAGGGAAATGAGCCTCATACAGGGCCAGTATTTATGGTAAAGGCAAAACACAAACACACACACACACACACACACAAACACACACACACACACACACACAAACAAAAGATGAATTTTGCATGTTCCTAAAAGCTTATAATGGTTGTGAGTTTCTTCTAAGGGTTACTTGTTTGTTTACATGTCACTAAACTTAATCTTTGTCACCATCAAAATCTTGTGTGGTTTCAAAACCTACAGGATCTTTTCATCCTACGAGAGTCCATTTTATCTGGTATTTGTTCAGTGTCACACTATGAAATCACAGAATCACAGAATCTTCAAGCTAGAGGAGATAAAAGAAATCATCAAGAGCAGTTATAAACTCTTTCAGGTTGTGGAAACTGAGGTCTGGAGAAATGATATGACCTTCCCAGCAATCCATGAAGTTCATTCATTCCAGAGTCATTCTAGAATCTAGGTCTTTGGATTTAGAAGTTTGTTCTCCTCTGTCTCAATCTCTAATGCTGAGGCCAAGGACAGAATGATAATTTTCAGTCTGAGGAAAGAGTTGTCATCACTGAGATGACAAGTAAATCTAGAAGGCTCTGAGAAGAGTAAAATAATTCCAAAGACTAAGACTAGCTTGAGGATTCTATCCCAATTACCAGTCAGCTGGGTAAAACAGAGAGCTCCAGCTACAATTCCATACTGGATTTGATTATAAAACTTACATTTTCCAATGTCTTTATGAGACATCTTTTTCAGATGGCACAAATACTAAAGGGCTTCATCCAGTTGGCCTGTGATTGTCTGGATCATCAACCCTCCCCAGTATTTCTCAAACAGCCTGTCTATGCTCAAATAGTCCTCTCTGGTAGGACATTTTTTTTCAATTCCTAAAAGCTTATGTTGCTAGGAGGGTTCCAAAGTCTCTAATTTAGGGAAGAATGATCCCTGATAAACCTAACCTACCTTCTGATTCTAGCAACTCATCAATGATTACTATTCTGATAACTCACTATCCAATTTCTTTTTTTCCTGGAAAGTGATTTCAGAACCATGTAATCCAACATGTTCTTCCCTTTTTTAAAAATTTACTTTTTTTGGTCCAAGTTTTATAAAACCAAATCAAACAAACATTTCCATATACAAAAAAGAAGATTGTACATTAATTAAGTCACAGATTTCTTATATGTTTAACTTATTTTTCTTCATATCTACATAATAAATCTCTAAGAGATCAGCATTGTTCATACAAATTGTCTTTCATGTTTTCACTTTTTAATTCACTTTCTGAAAGTAACATTTATAACTTATTCTTCCAGTATTTATTCTGTAGCTGTGTATAATGTTCTCTTGGTTCTACTCAATTCACTATTAATTATCCCATGTAGTTCTTTTCAAAAAAATTTTAATTAGCCAACTCATCACTTCTTATCCATCACAGTCATATACCACAATTTGTTTAGCCATTCCCCAGTTGGTGATCATCTTCTTAATTTCCAATTCTTTGCCACCACAAAAAGAGCTCCTATAAGTATTTTGGAACATATAGATACTTTTTATTTTTCCCTGATCTCCTTGGGAAGCAGACTCCACAATGGTATTGCTGGGTCTAAGGATATACAAGTTTTGTAAATTTCTGGGTAAATTTTTGTAAATTTCAAATTGCTCTCCAAAATGGTTGGACACTTTCTCTTTTTTTTTTTTTGAATCCTTACTCTCTGTGTTGGAGTCATTATTGAATACTAAACATTGGTTCCAAGGCAGAAAAGTAGTAAGGAGTAGAAAATAGGGATAAGTGACTTGCTCAGGGTCACCCAGCTAGGGAGTGTCTGAGGTCAGGCCTGGCTCTCTATTCTCTGAGCCATCTAGCTGACTCAAGTCATGACCCTTTCTAATGATGGCTCTATACTCCACTGAGCTCTAGGGAGGGAACACTATCAATGAGCTCTAGGGAGGGAACACTCTCAATTCTGGCAATTAGAGCCTTATAAAAGGCTATTGGAGAATCTTTCACCAAAGTCTGTGGCACCATTTTGACACTGAAGCAAATAATATCATTCATTGCTATTAATAGTACATGTTTCTCGTCAGCTCCTTGAGACCAAGGGCCACACAGGATTATTTCTGTAACCATGTACACACACACACATACACACACACACACACACACACACACACACACACACACATGAGAGAGAGACAGAGAGACACAGAGAGACACAGAGAGAGAGTGAGACAGAGAGAGACAGAGAGAGAAAGTCAGTTAGTCAGTCAATCAATGCTAGCCCAGTAGGCATTTAACTAAGATTTGCTGGATTGAAGAAATAGCTACACAACAAGAATTTTTTTCAAAAGCCAAGAGACCAAAACTAGCCAAAGAAGGGGAGCCCATTGGTATTCAAATATCACCTTCCTTGAATCAATGGAACCAGGATCTCAGTATGAGTTCAACCAGGTCACTTCCTAACATATTGAGGATTTTTCACTCTGAGCAGTTCTTACTCAAGTTCCTTCCATTAATCCATTATAGAAATTTACCTGCCTTCTTGGAAGCTTCCTTCTCAACTCCATAATATTTCCTAGGTCTCAAAGCAGCTTTTGAGCAGATGACCTTTATTATCCTTCATACCCGCTGTATGTTTAGCACTTTAGCACTTCTCTAGGATTTGTTACAAAAGTTCTAAGGAACAAAATGCACTACATATATTTCCTCCTTTGATCTTCTCAACAACCCTAAAGAAATATGTTCTACGATTATACCTATTTTACAAATGATGGAACTGAGTCTAAAAAAATAAAGAGGTGTCTGAAGCAAGATCCTAACTCAAGTTTTCCCCGTGCCAATCCCAGTACTCTATGCAGTATGCCACCCAACCACCTCATCTTTTAAAGCACTATATTCATTGATAACTTTCCATAGCTTTCTAACTGATTGGTCATATCACAAGAATGAGATTGATAGATGAACCCTTTGTCATACCCTTTGATATATCTTTTGCATTTCTACTGCTTATAGGTCATCTAGATGTTCCATTGAAATGTCCAATTTCAAATGCTCATATTTGAGTTTTTGTGTTGCTCATAATCCTGTTGCTTTTTCAGACTCAATTGTTTCCATCAGTGGTACAGCCATTCATTCTATTATTTGAGAACTGCATTATGTCTTTAATTTTTCCCACTCTCTTACCTCTAAATGGCTGTCAAATGCATCAATTCTTGCTTTGTCAGATATCTCATATTAGCTCTTTCCCCTCACCATTGCTAAAAGTAGCCTTCAGAGGGGGGAAGAGTCAAGATGGCAGCCTAGAAGAAGCAGAAGTTCAGACCTCTGAATACCCTTCCTTACCAATCACAAACTGAATGCTCCTAGGGGACTGAAAATCTAACCTAACAACAAGACAGAGCCAAGGAATGGTCCTGCTGGACTCAATTCAAACAATACCCCCCTCCAAGAATAAGCTGCAATCTGAGAACACTCTGGTTTAAGGGGAAAGCAGAAGGAAGGTCCCAGGACCCCTCACACACACACACACACCTAGAGTTCTGCGACTCCAGCAGCAGCAGGAACATCTGGGCAGGCAAAGGTGCTGGTATGGAGGGTGTACCTTGCAGGCAGGGCTGTGCCAAGCTCAGAGAATCAAACACAGATGGCAGGGAAGGAGCTAAAGAGGGATCATAGAGCTGGAAGCCTGGCCAGAGCTGTGGAGATCCTCCATATTTGCTCCAGCCTTACAGGAGGTGTTGGCCTCAGAGCACACCCTGCCCAACCAAGCTGAACTGAATCCCATCAAAAGTCTTCAGAACTCAGGGAAGTCTAGACTCCACACCCCTCCCTAATTGACTGCTAGTCTTTAATCCAATCAAAAGCCTCCAGAGGACAGGGAAGCTCAAATCCCCAACAACCCTCCCTCAGAGAGTGCACTGAGAGATCTTCTGTCAAAGCTCCAAGAGGGGAGACTGACAGAAGACCCCAAAACCAAAAAAATGAGAGGATCAAGAGTACACACAAATGCAGGGAGCAAAGAAGGGGTGGGTATATGCAAACAACAGAAAAAGAAGAAAGAAATTAAAAATAGATAGCTTCTATACAGTGAACAGAACAGAGGGAGAGGGATCAGCAAACAATAAATCAGAAATCCTAGCAAATTGGATACAGGCTATGGAAGAACACAAAATGGAATTAAAAACACAATTAAGAGAAGCTTAATACAACTTTAACAGCAAGATAAGTCATCTGGAAACAGAAAACAGTGTCTTGAAAGGCAAAATTAATCAGCTGGAAAATCAGGCAAAGGAGATGAAAGATGAGGTAAAAAGGATGAAAGATAACCTCCATAGAAAATCAGACCAGAAAAATAAGGATGACCAAAAAGCCAGGGATGAATTCCAGTCTTTAAGAACCAGAATACAACAACTAGAATTAAGTGACCTCACAAGGCAGCAGGACACTATAAAAAAAAGGAAAAAAATAAAAAATTGAGGAAAATATGAAGCATCTCATTCACAAAACAGAGGATTTAGAAAATCATTCAAGGAGAGAAAATTTAAGAATCATTGGTCTACCAGAAGACCATGACAAAAGAAAAAGACTAGACACCATACTACAGGAAATTATTCAAGAAAACTGCCCTGATATTCTAGAACAAGAGGGAAGAGTAGAGATTGAAAGAATCCACAGATCACCTCCTGTACTTAATCCCCAACTGACAACACCCAGGAATGTTCTAGCTAAATTCAAGAACTATCAGACCAAACAAAATATATTACAAGCTGCCAAGAAGAAGTCTTTCAAATACCATGGAACCACAGTGAGGATAATGCAGGATCTGGCTGTATCCACACTGAAGGACTGAAAGACATGGAATATGATATTCCAGAAAGGAAGGGAACTAGGTCTACAACCAAGAATCAACTACCCAGCAAAACTGACTATATTCTTACAGGGGAAAGTATGGTCATTCAACAAAATAGAAGAATTATAAGAATTTGTAAAGAAAAGACCAGACCTGAAGAGAAAATTTGATGTCCAATCACAGAATTCAAGAGAATCATCAAAAGGTAATTAAAAAAAAGGGAAAAAAGAAAAACAAAATGAAACAAAATTTTAAGAAACTCAATAAGTTAAAATGATATGTATCCCTATAAGAAAAGAGGTCACTGGTAACTCTTAAAAACCGTTATTATCACCTGGGCAGTGAGAAAAATTACACTTAGAGGGAACAGTGACAAACTGTATAGGATGAAAGGACAAGACATAAATAGGTATATAGATATATGCATGCATAAATACATATACATGTGTGTATACATATACATATATACATATATATACAATTAGAGCTTATAAAGAGAGGTTAATACTAAAGGAAATAAGAAAAGAAACAAATGGGGGTAAATTTATATGTCATAAAGAAGCTCATTGCGGGAGTGGGGAGAACATCAATACACTGGAAGGGTAAAGAGGTTGGAGATAGGAAATACTCAACTCTTATGTGCCTTGAAATTGACCCAAAGAGGGAAGAACAATCCAATCCATTGGGGCAGAGAATAGATTTGTGCCCTATAGGGGAGCAGAAGGGTAACAAATGGACTGGTGGGGAGGGAAACAGTACAAGGGAGGAATAGGGTGAGGGGGTAATTTTAGAAAGACTACAGGGAAAATAAGGGGGGGGAATAAGAAGTGATGGGGTAGAAAGGGAAGTAAAACAAGGGTAGGAACTAGGGGTACTGATTAAAAACAAACATTGGTGTAGAAGGAAATAGTGAAAGAAGAAAAGGCAGGATCAGGAGTAGAAATCAAAATTCTGGGAAATACACAGCTAGTAACCATAACTCTGAATATGAATGGAATGAACTCACCCATAAAATGCAAGCAAATAGCAGAGTGGATTAGAATCCAAAACCCTACCATATGCTGTCTGTAAGAAACACACATGAGTAAGGTAGATACGAATAGGGTGAAAGTAAGAGGATGGAGCCAATCGCAATCATGATATCTGACAAAACCAAAGTAAAAATAAATCTAGTTAAAAGAGATAGGGAAGGTAAATATATCCTGATAAAAGACAGTATAGACAATGAGGAAATATCAGTACTCAACATATATGCACCAAATGGCATAGGATCCAAATTTCTAAAGGAGAAACTAGTGGAGTTCAAGGATGAAATAGATAGAAAAACTATACTAGTGGGAGACCTGAACCTTCCTCTATCTGAACTAGATAAATCAAACCAAAAAATAAATGAGCAAGAGGTAAGAGAAGTGAATGAAATCTTGGAAAAATTATAGTTAGTCGATTCTGTGGAGAAAAATAAATAGGGACAAAAAGGAATATACCTTCTTTTCAGTAGCACATGGTACATTCAAAAAAATTGACCATGTATTAGGGCATAAAAACATTGCAAACAAGTGTAAGAACAGAAATAATAAATGCCACCTTCTCAGATCATTAAGCAATGAAAATAATAATTAGTAAGGGTACATGGAGAGATAAATAAAAAATTAATTGGAAATTAAACATTACGATTCTCCAAAACCAGTTAGTTAAAGAACAAATCATAGAAACAATTAATAACTTCATTGAAGAAAACAACAATGATGAGAAATCCTTTCAAAACCTATGGGATACAGCCAAAGCAATACTCAGGGGGAAATTTATATCCTTGAGTTCATATATTAACAAATTAAGAAGGGCAAAGGTCAATGAATTGAGCATGCAAATTAAAAAACTAGAAAGCAAACAAATTAAAAATCCTCAGATGAAGACTAAATTAGAGATCCAAAAAATCAAAGGAGAAATTAATAAAATTGAATGTCAAAGAACTATTGATTTAATAAATAAAACTAGAAGCTGGTACGTTGAAAAAACAAATAAAATAGACAAAGTACTAGTCAGTCTAATTAAAAAAAGGAAAGGAAAAAACCAAATTAACAGTATCCAAGATGAAAAGGGAGACCTCACCTCAAATGAAGAGGAAATTAAGGCAATCATTAAAAACTACTATGTCCAATTATATGGCAACAAATATGGCAAGCTAGGTGATATTGATGAATACTTATAAAAATATAAACTGCCTAGACTAATGGAGGAAGAAATAAATTACCTAAACAACCCCATATCAGAAAAAGAATTTGAACAAACCATCGAAGAACTCCTTAAGAAAAAATCCCCAGGTCCAGATGGATTCACAAATGAATTCTATCAAACATTCAAAGAACAACTAATCCCAATATTATACAAACTATTTGACAGAATAAGCAAAGAAGGAGTTCTACCAAATTCATTTTACAACACAAATATGGTACTGATCCAAAAGCCAGGCAGGTCAAAAACAGAGAAAGAAAACTATAGACCAATATCCTTAATGAATATAGTTGCAAAAATCTTAAATAGGATACTAGCAAAAAGACTCCAGCAAGTGATCATGAGGGTTATTCACTATGACCAGGTAGGATTCATACCAGGAATGCAAGGATGGTTCAATATAAGGAAAACTATCCACGTAATTGACCATATTAACAAGCAAACTGACAAAAATCACATGATTATCTCAATAGATGCAGAAAAAGCCTTTGATAAAATACAACACCCATTCCTGTTAAAAAGACTAGAAAGTATAGAAATAGAAGGGCCTTTCCTAAAAATAATAAAGAGTATATATCTAAAACCATCAGCAAACATCATCTGCAATGGGGAAAAACTCAAAGCCTTTCCAATAAGATCAGGAGTGAAACAAGGATGCCCATTATCACCTCTATTATTTAACATTTTGCTAGAAACACTAGCAGTAGCAATTAGAGAAGAAAAAGAAATTGAAGGTACTAGAATTGGCAATGAGGAGAGCAAGCTATCACTCTTTGCAGATGATATGATGGTTTACTTAAAGAATCCTAGAGAATCAACAAAAAAGCTAGTCCAAACAATCAATAATTTTAGCAAAGTTGCAGGATACAAAATAAACCCGCATAAGTTATCAGCATTTCTATATATCTCCAACCCAGTTCAGCAGCAAGAATTAGAAAGAGAAATTCCATTTAAAAGCACTCTAGACAATATAAAATACTTAGGAATCTATCTGCTGAGACAAACAAAAGAACTATATGAATACAACCACAAAACACTCTCCACATGAAAACAAGATCTAAAAAATTGGAACAATATTGATTTCTCATGGGTGGGATGAGCTAACATAATAAAAATGACAATCCTACCCAAAGTAATCTACTTATTTAGTGCCATACCCATTGAACTACCAAAAAACGTTTTTGCTGAATTAGAGAGAACATAAAGTTCATTTTGAAGATCAAAAGATCAAGGATATCTAGGGAAATCATGAAAAAAAATGCAAAGGTAGGAGGACTTCCAGTTCCAGATCTGAAACTATACTATAAAGCAGTGGTTATCAAAACAATTTGGTACTGGCTAAGAGACAGAAAAGAGGATCAGTGGAATAAATTTGGCATAAATGACCTCAGCAAGATAGTCTATGACAAACACAAAGATCCCAGTTTTGGGGACCAAAACCCACTTTTTGATAAAAACTGCTGGGAAAATGGAAGACAGAATGGGAGAGATTAGGTTTGGATCAACATCTCACACCCTACAACAAGATAAAATCAGAATGGGTGAATGACCTGAATATAAAGAAGGAAACTATAAGCAAATTAGGTGAACACAGAATAGTATACTTGTCAGATCTTTGGGAAAGGAAAGACTTTAAAACCAAGCAAGAGCTAGAAAAAAAATGTTAAATCAATAATTTTGATTACATCAAATCAAAAAGTTTTTGTACAAACAAAACTAATGCATCCAAAATTAGAAGGGAAGCAACAAATTGGGAAACAGTCTTCATTACAAAAACCTCTGACAAAGATCTAATTACTCAAATTTATAAAGAGCTAAACTAGTTGTACAAAAAAAAAAAATCAAGCCATTCTCCAATTGATAAATGGGCAAGGGACATGAATAGGCAATTTTCAGTTAAATAAATCAAAACTATTAATAAGCACAAGAAAACGTGTTCTAAATCTCTTATAATCAGTGAAATGCAAATCAAAACAACTCTGAGTTATCACCTCACACCTAGCAGATTGGCTAGCATGACAGCAAAGGAAAGTAATGAATGCTTGAGGGAAGGTGGCAAAGTTGGGATATTAATTCATTGCTGGTGGAGTTGTGAATTGATCCAACCATTCTGGAGGGCAATTTGGACCTGTGCCCAAAGGGCACTAAAAGACTATCTGTCCTTTGATCCAGCCATAGCACTGCTGGGTTTGTACCCCAAAGAGATAATAAGTAAAAAGACATGTAAAAAATATTCATAACTATGCTCTTTGTGGTGGCAAAAAATTGGAAAATGAGAGGATGCCCTTCAATTGGGGAATGGCTGAACAAATTCTGGTATATGTTGGTGATGGAATACGATTGTGCTCAAAGAAATAATAAACTGAAGGAATTCCATGTGAACTGTATCCTCCAGGAATTGATGCAGAGTGAAAGGAGCAGCACCAGGAAAACATTGTACACAGAGACTGATACACTGTGGTACAATCAAATGTAACGGACTCCTCCATTAGTGGCAATGCAATGACCCTGAACAACTCGGAGGAACCTATGAGAAAACCACTATCCACATCCAGAGGAAACACTGCATGATAAAAACACCAAGAAAAACAACTGCTTGAATACATGGATGGAAGGGATACAGTTGCGGATATAGACTCTAAATGAATATTCTAGTGTAAACAACAACATGGAAAAAGGTTCTGATCAAGTACTCAAGTAATACCCAATGAAATTGCATGTTGGGTGCAGAAAGGGTGGGTGGAGGGGAGGGAGGGAAACAATGTGATTATTGTAACCAAGAAATAATGTTCTAAATTGACTAAATAAACTTATTCAAATGGGAAAAAAGTGTATGCCTCCCTCCTCTTCTCTGCATTACGATTTTATGGTTTTGTTGGGCATCATGCTAATCTTTCTGCAGAATCTTATTGACTGTTTTGTGAAATAACATGGCTTATAATCTTATTCAAATGGAAAAAAACTTATTCACATGGGAAAAAAAGTAGGCTCCATTATCACCATCTTAACTATTATGATAGTTTCCAGGGTTGCTCTCCAGCCCTGATTTTCTTCTCCCCTATCACTTGGGCTGTACTTGGTATTCATAAGGGCTTCTGGTATAAGGGCTTGCTGAGTCCTTTTCAGGACTGATTACCTAACTTTGGTGTTCACCTTTCATCCAACTCTCACTTGTGGCTCCAAAAAGCTGTAGCATGTGTAGCTGCCTAACCCCAGTAAAACCATCTTGGGAGTTGGGCTAAACCAGGTTGAGAGTAACTAAAGTTTACCCCAAACACATGAAGACTTCCTCTGGAAGAATAGGGAGACAAAAGCCATTTGTTCCAACAGTCACATAGGCAAAAATTTCAGAGTATAAAAAAGCATGGTCATAAGGGGAATCATTTTTCCTGGTGGACCAAGGACCTGCTGCAATGTTCTACCCAAAGTGTCAAGGTCTCATTATCTCACCTTACTCAATATTAAAAATTTTAAAAGGCACAATATTGATGTTAACACACACACAAACAAGAAGAGAACAGCTCATAGAGGTGTTTTTTATTTTTTATTTTATTTTATTTTTATTATATTATTTTATATTATATTTTATTATATTATTTTATAGTTTGTTCTGCTCTGTGAGATACATCCTTAGTCTACACATAGACTCCAAGAGGCCCATCATTCAATTCTTCTCCAAATCTATTCATCTCTCTTAACCTTAAAGATTTCATCATCTCCATGAATGAATATCCATTAATCAGTCAGCACTATAAAAAATGGAAATGACACAAAGCTCACTTGCTTGTAATGCATATTATAACACCTCATTGAGTCATGGGTGCTGAGGAATTAGGTGTAGTACGTTAGCAATTTTCCAAAATAATTAAAGTTTGTCCTTACCAAGCTTAAGTCTTTAAATGTTAACAATTTTATAGAATTTAGTATTTTTAAAGATTGGCACATTTTTTAATTTAACCTCACTTCAACTTAACAAATATAGTTCTCTCACTTCCTATTCTGGTAAAAAAAAGAAAAAGAAAAGAAGAAAGAAAAAAGAAGGAAAAAAGTTATTTGCTAAAACTAAAAAAGAAAAATTTAACTAAGGTCCACGGTGGCACAGAAAGGGCTGCTCTATTGCCCCTCTCCCCAGGACCCAAGGATATTTTTTGCATGCCTGTGCCTCTGTCCAGCCACCCAATGTGAGCACTTACTTCCTCCCTCCACTGTCTGGGGTAATCCCAGGGGCTCAAAGGCAGCTTGGGCATGCAATCTTGAAAATGTCCACCAATGCTGCAAACCCATATTTCCCTACCCATGCCAAGGAGACAATAAGGTATATTTTTCTCTCTCTTCTTCAGAGACAAGTTTTAGTATCATAAAGACATACACAATTATTTATGTTTAATATTCTTGTTCTGGATCTTCTCATTGTAGCCATGTTTATCTTTTCCTTGCTTCTACTTCAATTTTTTTTTTGTTCAAATAATTCTTTGGTTGTTTCTCAATATTCATTTTCTTCAGAATTGAGTAGGATGTGATAATATTCCACTATATTCTTACACCAAAGTTTCAGTCAGTCCTCAAATGATGAGTAGCTACTTAGGTTCCAGGAGTAATTTTTCCACATTTCAATTATAAAACTCCCGCTAGAAATATTATGGGAACTTTCCAGCTCTGATTTCCTTGGGGTATATGGGATGGGGTCTCTAGGTTAAATGATAATAGATATTTTAATTGCATTTCTAATTGCTTTAAAGAATGATTGGACTAAGTTATATCTCCACTACCAAAGTATTATTGTTCTTGTCTTTCCCTATCCCATTCAAAATTTTGTACTCTTTGCCAGATTCTTGGGTATGAGGCAAAACCTCTAAATTGTTTTGATTTGGATTTCTGTTGTTGATTTAGAACATTCATTATTACTACTGGAAAAGCAATTCTTCTGAGAATTGATTATTAAAATATTCTGATCACTTTTCTACTGGTGAACATCTTTTGGTCTGATAAAAGTGTTCCAAAAGTTTTACTGCACTGAGACTTTGGGGACATCATATATATTTGCATTAATTTCCTAATTATTTTAGATTTCTTCTCCTTGAGATATTTAATGCAAATATTTTTCTACATTATCCCTTCTTGTTCTGGTTATATTTATATTATTTATACAAAAACTATTAAATTTTAGGGCAGTGGATAGAGTGCCAGGACTGAATTAAAAACAAACAAACAAACAAACAAACCCCAGGTTCAAACTTGGTCTCGGAAACTTACAAGTTGTATGACATTGGTAAAATTAATTAACCTTGTTTGCCTCAGTTCTTCATCTCTAAAGGTAATGGCAAATCACTCCAGTATCATTGCCAAGAAAACCTCAAATAGGGACATGACTGAACAAGAAGAAAATTAAATTTTATGTACTCTAAATTATTTATTTTATGTTTTGTGATTAAAGCCATTTTTGTTGTTGTTTTTATTTAGAATTTTTCAGCATGACTTTATTCTTTTTTTACCCCTTTTAAAATTTAGAATGTTTTTCCATAGTTGCATGATTCATGATCCCCCCTATCTCCCCCCTCCCAAAGCTGACAAGCAGTTCTACTGGGTTGTACATGTAAACCTATTTCCATGTTATTCATATTTGCTGTAGAGTGATCTTTTAACATCAAAACCCTAGTCATATCCCCACTGAACCAAACAATTGATTATAGGTTTTTCTTCTACATTTCTGCTCCCACAGTGTCACCCCAGAACAGAGTTCACCAGAGTTAGTTATTAAAAAGCCAGAACGACACAAGACCAGGCTGCTCCCTTCCTCCTCTCCACACATGCCTGAGGACATTACCCATCCCTATAAAAGGTTCACCATCACTTTTCTATACCTTGTATTTAAAAAATATATATTATTATTTTGTTAATTTTTAAAAATATCCTCAAGGCACTTGGGATGGTATAACACTTAATCTGTAGATAAACTTAGGAGGTATCACTTTTACTATATTATTATTATGGATGATCTGGCCACAGTCACTGTATTCTAATTATTTAAATCATTCTTTATTCATTTAAAGACATTTGTATCCATACAGATATTGAGTATACCAAGAAATGTTAAGGATATTGTAATTATTTTGAATGTGATTTCTCTTTCTATGAGTTCATTTTGGATTTTGTCATTGCTATTTAGAAATGTCATTGATTTTTGTGGACTTATTTCATATCCTGCTACTTTTCCAATGTTGCCAATAGTCTTGATTCTTTTCTTTGCTAATTCTCTGAGATATTCTTTTTTTAAAAATCCCTTACCTTCCACTTTAGAATCAATACTATGTATTGGTTCTAAGACAGAAGAGCTATGAGGGCTAGGCAACAGGAGTTAAGTTACTTGCCCATGGTCACACCGCTGGGAAATATATGAGGCCAGATTTGAACCTAGGACCTCCCATCTCTAGGCCTGGCTCTCAATCCACTGAGCAACCCAGCTTCCCCCTCTCTGAGATATTCTAAGTAACCTATTATCCCCCTTTTATGATTGACCAAACTAATGGTGAGAGAAGGTTAGTTTACCCAGGGTCACACAGCAAGTAAGTATCTGGGTTAAATTTGAACTGAGGTCTTCCTAAATCCAAGCCTTCACTCTATCCACTGTGTTGCTTAGATGCTTTTATCAAAGAAGTTTTCTGCATTTGTTGAAATATTAGTAATTTGTTCTTTCTGTCCTAATGCTGAATCATCTTTGCATCTGTGGTAAAAATTAAGTTTGATCATAGTAATTAGGGTTTTAGAGCTATTAATTCAGAATTCTTGCTCAGATTTTATTTAAAATATTTGAACTGATATTCTTTAAGACTATTGGTCTCTACTAATACACTGTGGTATAATTGAACGTAATGGACTTCTCCATTAATGGCGGTGTAATGTCCCTGAACAACTTGCAGGGATCCAGGAGAAAAAAACACTATTCATAAGCAAAGGATAAACTATGGGAGTGGAAACACCGAGGAAAAGCAACTGCCTGAATACAGCAGTTGAGGGGACATGACAGAGGAGAGACTCTAAATGAACACTCTAATGCAAATATTATCAACATAGCAATGGGTTCAAATCAAGAAAACATGTAATGCCCAGTGGATTTACGCGTTGGCTATGGGGGGTGGGGGGTGGAGGAAAAGAAAATGATCTATGTCTTTAATGAATAATGCTTGGAAATGATCAAATAAAATATATTTAAAAAAAAAGACTATTGGTCTCTAGTTCTCTTTCATTGCTGTATGTTTACCTTGTGTCAATTTTTAAAAGAATTTGATATAGAATTATTTCCCAGTTAATGAAACATATTTGGATAATAAAAAGTATTAAGGTTTTTAAACATTGAGTAGAATTTTTCTGGAAATTTATGTGGACTAGAGTATTCACACACACTTTTTAAAAGTAGGTTCCTGACTGCTACTTTAATTTATTTATCTGATGTTGGACTGTTTAACATATTTCTTTAATGCTCTTAATTGGATATTTCAGATTTTTATTGAAAAATTTCCATTTCTTTGGAATATTTAGTTTTTCTAACATATAATAAATATGTAGAGTACATTAAGCTTTGGTGCTTCTGGCATTTCAGAGGCTTAGTTCTCTTCTAGAGAATGAGAGAACAATTTGTCTTGGTTTTATTACTTTTCATTTCTTCTCTGTTATGATTTCATTTCTTTTCTTTTTCCTTTGGTAATTTGCATTACTGGAGACTATGGGAAAGGAGATGAGAGTGAGTGATGATGACAAATGTGAAGACAGGAATATGTGTAATAATGTTGAGATAGGAGACCAAGAAGATGATATAATATATGCTAGACCTCAAAAGAAATAAATTATATTCCAGAAAGAGAATGTTTGCTGTTGACTCTGAAAGATGACAGAATCTTCTATACAAAATATAATCTCCCTTCACATTTGCTCTTGATCCCATCTCCTCTCATCTTTTCCGGAAGATTACAACCTTACTTGTATCCTCTCTCTTTCATTTTCAATCTCTCCCTAATATGCTGCTTCCTTCCCTGCTGCCTTCAAATGTGGCCAACTGTCCTAGGTTCTAAAAACAAAAACACTTTGCTAATCATTCCTTTATCTCAAACGATCACCATATATCTCTTTCTCTTTTCTCAGCCAAACTCCTATGATTGCTAACTACTTTTACTATTTGTCCTCTCACTCTTTCATGATTCCCTATTTGAATTTAGTCATCACAATCTGATTCCACCTTTACTGCTTCTTAAACTTTATTCCCCTGAGGGGTATGTTCACCATGTGGGGAATGGCTGAAAAAATTGTGGAACATACCAGTGATGAAATACTATTTTGTTATAAGAAATGATAAGGAAGATGATTTCAGAAAAAGGTGGAAAGATCTGCAGGAACTGATGCAAAGTGAAATAAGCAGAACTGGGAGAGCACTGGACATAATAACAGCAATATTGGATGGTGATTATTTCTGAAAACTTGGCTTCTCTAAGCAGTGCAATGATCTGGAACAATCATAAAAGAATTATGATGAGGAATGCTATCTACCTCCAGACAGAGAAAGAACTGTTGGAATCATCTTTCATGTCTGTTTATTTATGTTTTTATTTTGGGGTTTGGGTTATGTATGAGTGTGCTCTTATAACAATGACTCATATGGAAGAGTTTTGCATTACAATAAAAATTAAAATAAAAAACCTTTATTCCCTTCTATGTATCCAGTGATCCATAAGCCATGGATTTCTTGCTATTCCTTAAAGATGACTCTCCATCTGCTCTCTCCATGCCTCTTAATTTTCTGTCCTCCATGCCTTGGATACTCTCCTTCCTCACCTTTGCATTCAAGTGCCCTGACTTACTACAAGACTTAGCTGAAAGCCTACCATCTTGTAAGAGGTAATTGCAAGAGGACCTGCTAGTGCCTTCTCTCTCAGATTAACTTCTATTTGCAATGTACATCTGAAATTGCTGGCATGTGCCTTCACCATTAAAATGTGAGCATGTCAAAGGCAAGACCTCTTATTGCCTCTGTTTTTTTTTTTTATAATGCAGACTAGAGATAGACTTATTCATATGGACACACTTCTCAACCCTTTTCCATCTGGTTTCTGACTCCATTATTTAACTGAAATTACCCTCTATAAAATTTCTAATAATCTTGATTAAAAATTATTTTTATTGCTATCTTTATTGACAGAATTTCTTCCAGTTTCCTTCCACCTATTGCCTCATGCCTCACCACTCCAATTCATCCTCCACACTGCTGCCAAAAAGACTTTTCTTAAGTACAAATCTGAACAAATGGCTTTGTTATGCAACCTATGCCAGTGGCTCCCTAATACCTAAAAAAAATACATAAACTCATCTGTTTACATTTTAAAAAACTTTTACCTTCTGTCTTAGAATCAATACTCTGTGTTGGTTCCAAGGCAGAAGAGTAGTAACGGCTAGGTAATGAGAGTTAAGTGACTTGTCCAGGGCCACACAGCTAGGAAGTGTCTGAGACCATATTTGAACCTTGGACCTCCCATTTATAGGCCTGGCTCTCAATCTACTAAGCCATTCAGCTGTTCCCTATCTGTTTACACTTTTAAGTCATTCACAATCTAACCTCTATTTAAATTTCTAGCCTTATTGAATATTATTTCCCTTCCCATAATTTGCAATACCACCAAATTTGCCTTCTCTCTGTCTCTCACAAATGTCTTTATGCTTTTGCATGTATTAATTCAATAATATGATGTAAGAAGTAATTCAGTAATATGACGTAAGAGATCTTCTCTGTCTTGAAGTGTACACATATAAATTTATAAATAATCACACATTGATCCAACCATTCTAAGGGGCAATTTGGAACTATGCCCAAAGGGTGCTAAAAGGATGTCTGTCCTTTTATCCAACCATAGCACTGCTGGGTTTGTACCCCCAAAGAGATGATAAGGAAAAAGACATGTAAAAAAATATTCATAGCTGCGCTCTTTATGGTGGCAAAAAATTGGAAAATGAGGGGCTGCCATTCAATTGGGAAATGGCTGAACAAATTGTGATATATGTTGGTGATGGAATACTATTGTGCAAAAAGGAATAGTAAAGTGGAGGAATTTCATGGAGACTGGAACAACCTCCAGCAATTGATGGAGAGTAAGAGGAGCAGAACCAGGAAAACAATGTACACAGAGACTGATACACTGTGGTACAATTGAACATAATGGACTTCTCCATCAGTGGCGTTCTATGAGAAAGAATATTATCCACTTTCAGAGGATACACTGTGGGAGCAGAAACACTGAAGAAAAACAACTGCTTGAATACATGGGTCGAAGGGATATGGTTGGGGATATAGATGCTAAATTAACATCCTAGTGCAAACATCAACAACATAGAAATAGGTTCTGATCATGGACACAAGTAATACCCAGTGAAATTGCATGTTGGCTGCAGGAAGGGTGGGTGGAGGGGAGGGAGGGAAATAATGTGATTATTGTAACCAAGGAATAATGTTCTTAATTGACAAAATAAACTAATTCAAATGGGAAAAAAATGAATAAATAAGCACACACCCCCACACATGCAAACACACATGCAATGACATTTCTGTTGCCCAATTGTCTCACCAATCATAGGGGATAGATTTAAGTAGACTAAGTTGTATTATGCCTCCCTGCTAGAATTCTACTGACCTCTAATAACAAATGAAACACATGTTCTATTACTAGAATATTAACTGTAGCACAACAAAAGTCCAATATCCTATTTAGAGAATGACTAACCTAAAGGAAAGTATTCTAGATCCGGAGTCAGAAGGCTGGATTCAAATACTACCTCTATTACCTACTACCTCTGTGACTTTGGGTAGGCCCCTTGATCTCCTTTGTCATGTTTCCTCATCTTGAATATGAGGTAGCTGGATTAAATCACCTTTAGTGAGCTTTTGTCCTTTAGTGGCCACCTGCCACCCAGCTTTTACCTGTGACACAAAGTTGTCACACTCTAGCAAGTAGTCTCAGGAGACAAGGTAAGCCAGATTGAGGATAACCAAGAGTTCTCAAACCTGTCAATGAGGTAGGGGAGTGTCTAATCAGGAATGTGAAGATTTTTCCCAGCAAAAGGGGAAGGATGAGCCCAGAATGAGAACAATTTGTTCCAATGACCATGAATGTGGTAGAAGTGGGTGCTGTGGAGCACTTAAGGGCTTGGTTAGACAGTGAAGAAGCCAAGGTCACCCACTGTATCCCAAGCCATAACAAGCCATCTTGATTTTTATCTTGCCACTAGACCTCAATGATTTGAAGAAAGAGTGAGGCTGACAACTTTTTTGCAATTCTGCTTCACTTAAATCCAATTCATGCATGAATCAAAAGACATCAACAATGGCAACATTTTGGTTCTCTTCAACTACAAAGGACAATAAACATTCTCCCAGTTCTGTTCACTTCATTTTGCATCAGTTCATATAGGACTTCTTAGATTTTTCTGAAACAATCTCCATCCTTTCTTATAGAAAAATAGTATTACGTTACATTCATATCCTATAATTTGTTCAGCCCTTACCCAGTTGATAGACAGCCCCCTCAGTTTCCAATTCTTTATCACCACAAAAAGACCTGTTGTAAATATTTTTGTAACATGAATTCTTTTTCTCTTTCTTGATCTCCATTATAATCCTAATAGTTGTATTGCTGAGTCTAAAGGTATTCAAAGTTTAATAGCCTTTTTGGTATAGTTCCAAATTACTTTTCAGAACAATTGCACTAGTTCACAGCACTATCAACAGGACATTAATGTAGCTGTTTTCCCAATCCAATCCAGCATTCATCATTTTCCTTTTTTGACATTTTAAGCATGTGTGATATATGCAGGTGAGGTAGTACCACAGGGCTGTTTTAATTTGCAATTCTCTAATAGTGATTTAGAGATATTTTTATGCTATTAATGGCTTTGATTTCTTCTGAAACCCACTTATTCATATCCTTTGAACATTAAAAATTGGCTAATGGCTCATATTTTTATAGATTTGTCTTAGTTCCCTTTATATTTAAGAAATGGCATTTTATCAGAGAAATTGGCAAAGATTTTTTGTTTCTCAATTTTCTTCTCATTTAACTGCATTGGTTTTATGTAAAATCTTTTAAATATTATATAATGTATAATCAAAATTATCCATTTTACCTTCCATGAACCTGTATTGGCCAATTTGGCATTGAAATTTTGGCACTGAAAGCTTTTCCTATCCAGACATCTGATAGATGATTTATTTCCTGCTTTACTAAATCCCTTATGATAGTACTTTTAGTATGTAAATCATACAGCCATTTTGAGCTTAAATGGTGTGAGATATTTGTCTAAGTTGATTTTCTGCCAGACTACTTTCTAGGTTTCTCAGCAGTTTTTGTCAAAGGGAAATGACTTTTACCAACAGTTGGGAATTGGGAGTTTATCAAACAATAGGTTTTAAAATTCAATTTTGTCTTAGTTTCTATTCCAAATTATCTCTCATGCCTTCTTCCATTCATTGAAAAGACAATAAATAAATGAAATCCCTTAGAAATATATATATATATGTATATATATATATACATAACAAAAATTTCCATACTAGCCATGTTCCAAGAAAAAAAAACAAATAGAAAAAAATATACTTCAATATTTACTCAGTTCATCAGTTCTTTTTCTAGAGGTAGATAAGTCCTTTGGAATTATGGTAAGACATTGAATCCATGAGAGTTTTAACTCTTTCAACATTGATTATCTTTACAATAATGGTTTTTTGTATAAAAATGGTTCTCCTACTTCTGTTCACTTCTTTTTATATCAGTTCATACAAATGTTCTCATGTTTTTCTGAAACTATTCCCCTCAATAAGTATTGTATTTTTCAAAAGATTTTTTCTGAATCTTTTAAAATAATCATGCTATTTTTGTTGGTTTTATTACTATTGTGATCAATAATATTTATAGGTTTCTAACACAAAATCAGCTCTTCATTTCTGGCATGAATCAAGCCTGATCATAGTACATAATCTTTGTTATTGCTGTAATTTTTGGTAGTACTTTATTTGAAATTTCTGCATTGATATTCATCAGGGAAATTGGTCTATAGTGTTCTTCCTCTTTTTTTTGTTCTTCTTGGCTTATGTATCAAGACCACTTTGGGGCAGCTAAGTGGTTCAGTGAATTGTAAGTCATACCTACTAATGGTAGGTTCTGGGTTCAAATCTAGCCTCAAACACTCCTTAACTGTGTGCCCATAGACAAATCACTTAGTTCCCATTGTCTAGCCCTTACCACTCTTAAATCTAAGACAGAAGGTAAGGTTGTTTTTTTTTTTTTAAGCCATATATGTGTCATAGAAGGAATTTGTTAGGATTACATTTTAATCTATTTTTTCAAACAATTTATGTGTCATTGGAATTAATTGTTCTTTAAATTTTCATAGCATTCACTTACAAATCCATCTAATACTGTGGTTATTTTCCCAGGAAGCTCACTAATGGATTTTTCCATTTCTTTTACTAAAAGAGGGTTATCTATCCTCAATCTATTTTTCAGATCAGTTGTTTTTTTCTGAGATATTTCACTTTTATTCTATTTTCAGTGTTTTGACTTTATTTTATTATTTCTTTATATCTTATGGAATTATAATCTTTGATACAGACAATTCTGATTTTTATCATTTTTTTTTCTTAGTTATAGTTTTGTAGCTCTATTACAAAGCTGTTCTCCTTTGTATCTTTCTGTATAGGTCTCATTTCCCCCCTCTCCCATCTTTTCCTTTTTTACTCATATTTGGTTTTTAATATCCTTTTTCTCTTTTTTATCCTTTACTCCAATAAGGGCTACCTGACAGTGTCAAATACATGCAGGAAAGACTATTGGAATTTAATTGTAACAAAATTTCACAGAATACAACTGATTAGTAAGAATACACTGGATGGTGTAAGACTTTAGCTAATGAAAACAGCAGGACATAAAATAACAAAAACTCAGGGTAGACATGACCCTAGATTTTAACAAAGTCCAACACTAATACAAAGTCTAAGGCAAAAAAGCAGACATGAAGAATAACTGAACAAAAAAAAATAACAAAAAATAATTCAACTATAAGGAACTACTGGGGTGAACTGGAAGCTCTAGACAAAAACTTAGAAAAAGACAATGAGTTTAAAACATCTATAAACAAAGCCTCAAAGAAAAATGTAGATTGGATATAAGCCTAGTGATCATTACTGAATGGAAGGGAGAAAATTTGGATCATTAACTTCAGAAAACTTATGTGGAAATTTGTTACTACAAGTAATTGACAAAATAAAATATCTTTACTTAAAAAAAAAAGGAATCATTATTACACTGAGAGATGAGAGACAAGACTTATTTATGACCTGAGATATCTTGCTTCAGTATCATAGTTCAAAATTAGAGGTCAGAGATTTAGATCTAGAAGAGTCCTGTAAGAGTTAAATTAATGTCCAATACTTCAACTATTATTTTTATAAAGTTTATTATCTGACAAAATAGAACCATGTGACTATGTTTTCTACCTGCTCAAAATGCTCACTCCACCAAAGCCACTGGCAGGAAGCAAAAGAGGGCTAGACGTGCAACTCCACCTAATTTATATCCTATCTATGTCAGCATGTAACGACAGGAAGTGAGTGGAGTTGTGTGAATCATAGTTTTTGCTGGGAATCATAGTTTTTAGGGTAACAGATTCTAATTTCACTACCCCCTGAGATCCTTTGGAAGACTAGTCTCCCCAATGGATTTTGTAAACATAGCCAACTCATAAATTACAATAATTTGTGGATAAAAGGAAAAGAGAACAAAACCAATGATTGCTAGGTGCATTGACCAAAAAAATATAAAAAATAATTAGGGGGCAGTCCTCGTCAGCATAAGAGTATACATACAAAATAAACATATTACAATGCTCCACAGTTTCATTTCACTACAACCCAAAGTTCATTCTGGATCTTTTGGTGCAGTGTCAGGTTTCTGCTGGTATCTCCATGGCCTTCTCCAAGCAGTTCACTTCCTGGATTCTGAGAGGTATCAAGTTTGCTATCCTAAAATTGCTCTCAAACAAGAAAACCTTTTATAAAACTAGAATTTTATGACAATTATATAATCCCCCCTGAGGAGGATGTTGACAAACACAGATCCACTCAAGTATCCACTGAAACTCATGGATTTCAATCTTAACTGAAATGCTCCCTTTTGGGGGCCATTTAGGGATACCATGCCCCTTAACTTTCCCACCTCTCGTATAAGACATCAGGGGGTAATCAAACCCATTGAGTTTGCTCCCTTCTTTCTCATGAGACTCTAACAGCTGTAAAGGCATGTCTTTTTATTATTTTTTTAAAGGCATGTCTTTTATATGTCCCATCCATTGTATTTGGAGGCGAGGACTACAATAGTGAAAATCACTTCAGATTTTTATAAATGCAAAATTGGGCAATGTAATAGGCACTTCATTCCAGAAGACCCTTTAAAATCAATTTAATTAATTTTTTTTAGATCATTGCATTTTCCTGGATTTTTACAATGGTATTTTGTCTAGTCCATTCAAAGAGTATGAAACAGCATATATAGCTAATTGTCAAAACACAGTAAATTAAAATGGCATATTGTAACAGAACTTAAACAAAATAAAATTTTAAAACAATCAGCAAATACAATATATGTGACAGGATATAGTCACTGAATTCAAGAATCCTTTTTTTCTAATTCTGATACAAAGATTTCCATAAAACAATGGAGTCTGAAAAGCCTTAAAAATGTCAATTCCAGATTCTTTAAGGTTCCTACCCCTCCCCAGGATCATTATCCATTTAGGTTCCTTTTGTCACACCTCTGGGATCTCCCACAGTGAGGGAGAATGTTGCACTGAACATAATGTGGAGGAATCCCATATTGGATGTATTGTAGAGACTGGGCAGGCCAAAATGGCAAGGGGGTGTAGGGAGATGAATTTCTCCCCTGAACCTCAGGATTACCCAAGCTAATTGCAAGGACCAGTATACCCAGGAATGGTAGGAAGAAAAAACTTCTAAACTGGGAGCGGTTTTAGATAGGTAATGCACTGCTCTTTCATAGAGTGGGCCATGCTTGTAATTCTACTTCCTGTTTGGAAGAGTTACCTTCCTTCCTCACTAGGGGATAAAAACACCAGGAAGTAGCTTGCTTCCTCTGCCACATAAACATGGAATTAAGAGGGATTGACTAAGGGAAACACATCGAGACTTCCAAGGCAAGCACTCGGCTGTTGGCAATGTGAGGGAAAAAAGGATTTATACTTTCCAAGCCTCCAGAGAATGGCTCCAATCAGCAGCAACAAGAGCAACAGCGGGAGGAGCAGGAGAGGGTGTGAGTCGATGGTTAGTGTTTAGTTGCTGGAATATAAAGGCAGGCCTGAGTTTACTGAGAGGGCTTTTTGGTTTTAGTCTTTAGAGGACTTTTTGGCTTTTGGGTTTGGGGCTTATGTTTTGGGCTGTTAGGTTTTTTATTTTCTTGAACTTTTTGGGAGGTGGCTCTTCTTGGTTGACAGACCTAATTGGGGTTGGATTAAATATTGATTGGGTTGGTTTTGATTGTGCTGGATTGGGTTGGAACTTTGTGGGGTGGTTGTTATTAGTGGTAGTTATAGACAGTTTTAGCTTGATATAGGAAGTTTTAGGTAGTAATTATAGATAGTTATAGATACTTATAGGATAACTAGTATTAGGCATTAGGAAATTTTCTTTCTCTACCTCTTTCCTATATTTCTCTCCATTACTATATTCATTTTACTATATTTTTTTACTATATTTTAATTAAACTAAATTGCAAATTGTTAAAAACTGCTAGTTTTCTTTTCTCTGGCTCAAAGGGATAATATTATTCACAACTCTACTATAATCTCATTAAAACTTAAATTATTAAAAGCTGCCCTCTTCTTTTGTCGAAACTCATAATTTAACTTTTACATTTAATCAGTTTTATACACTTTTCCTACATCACTTCCTGTCTCTATGGTTTCTCCTTTTTGTCTCTTTGGGTTCTCCTTCCTATTTCTATGTTTCTACTTCCTGTCTCTATGGTTTCTATTTCCTGCTGCTATGGGCTAGTTAATCTTTACACATCTCTATGGTAAGAGGACCGCCAGGTCCCCCATTAAATTAAAAAGGGAATAAAGAATTCCTTTTTACAAGTTTAAATTGTTGAAGTGATTTGTCCTAGATATACCATCTTCCTCCTTTATTTCTTCCCATTTTCCCTTCCTCCTCTCCTTTTCTCCTTCATTTTAGTTCTTCTTACCCTCTTTTATTCCCTCTTTCCTCTTCCTTCCTTCCTCTCCTTCTTCTGTCTTTCCTTCCTTCCTTTCCCCTCTCCTTTCTTTCCTTTCTTCTCTTTTATTCCCTCTTTTCTTCCCCATTTCCCCTTTCTTCCTTCGCTCCATTTTATCCTTCCTGTTTTTCTCCCTTTCTTCATTTTCTTACTTTCCTTCTTCCCCTCTTCCCTTCTTCCTTCTTTCTCTCTTTTCCTTCTTTTCCCTTCCTTTTTTCTTCTCTACTTTCTTTCCTTCCTTCCTTTTCTTTTCTCCCTCCCTCTTCCCTTCCAGTCTTTCTTATCTCCATTCCTCCATTCTTCCTTGTCACCTTTCTTTTTTTTTTAAACACTATTTTATTTGGTCATTTTCAAACATTATTCATTTGAAACAAAGATCATTTTCTTTCCCCTTCTCTCCCACCACCCCTCCCATTGGCGATGCGCGATTCCTCTGGGTATCACTTGTGTCCTCAATCCAAATTCATTTCCATGTTACTGGTTTTTGCATTAGGGTATTCATTTCGAGTCTCTCCTCAATCATATCTCCTCCACTGCTGTATTCAAGCTGCTGCCTTTCCTCTGTGTTTTTACTCCCACGGTTTGTCCTCTGCTTGTGGGTAGTGTTTTTTTCTCCTTGATTCCAGCAGGTTGTTCAGGGACATTGCATTGAAACTAATGGAAAAGTCCATTACGTTTGAGTGTACCACAATGTATTGACACCTTTCTTTCCCCCCTCTTTCCCACCTTCCTTCCTGCCTGACTTCCCTTCCTTCTTTCACTCTTTTCTTCCTTTTCCCCTTTTTTCTTTCTCATCCTTCCTTCTTTCTTTTTCTCCCTTCATTCTTCCTTCCTTTCCTTCACCCCTTGATGTTCTCCTTTCATTATTTTCTTTCTTCCTTTCTTAACCACTCCTCTTCTCTTCTGTCCTTCCTTCATCCTTCTTTCCTTCCCTCCTTCCTTCTTTCTCTTTCTCTCTTATATTTGTCTTTCAGTGATGTGCTTTTATAATAAAGAGATTATACTATAAGAAATGATGAATAAGATACTTTCAGGAACATCTGAAAAGACTTACATGAACTGGCGCAAATTGAAATGATCAGAACCAAAAGAACATTTTTACAGAGCCATATACTGTACAATGATCAACTGTGAATGACTTTGATATTCTTAGTAATACAACAATCCAAGACAATGCCAAAGGACTTAAGATGAAAAATACTATCCACCTCCACACAAAGAACCAATGGAATCTGAATGCAGCTTCATACCTACTATTTTTTACTCTTCATTTTTCATGACTTTTTTTTGGGGGGGGGTCTGTGTTTTCTTTTACAACATGATACTATATTTTTCATGACTCCACATTTATAACCTATATCAAATTGTTTGCATTCTCAGTGGGGGGGGGGGAGAGGAGGTGAGAATTTGGAACTAAAAAGCAAATATTACAAATTGTTTTTACATGTAATTGGAAAAAATGAAATAGTTTTAAAAAATATTCACAAACTTTCCAGTACTTTAAGTAGATAAAGATTTCTAGAAGGATAAAGATGTGTTTTAGTCTTAATAGATGTTGCCATTTTAATAAAAAATTCTTTTACCTTCCCCCCAAATTTTTTCTTTCATTTCAGTACATGTGCTGCAAAAGCAAACACTGTCTTTCATTTCACATGCAGTCATTCTTTAAATCCCTTCTTGGTCTCAAGAAAATTGTTACTATCCATCACACATTACTTTTGAAAGCTATTCTAAACAACAATCTGACTCCTCCTACCATCTGGTATCCTTTCTTACCTCAAAACCATGAGCTGTCAGCGGGTGAAGTAATTCACAATGGAGACTTTTGGGGAGGATATTTTACTGGCCTATTGCATAGTCTGAAGCTCCATATTAGTCAGATGGAATAGTGTTGGGGAATGGGGGAGTAGGGATGTAGGATAGAGAATGATGAGTTACAGGAGACATTGTCATAATGACTTTTCATTGGAATGTGAACATTTATTTTATTCTTGTCTTTGTTACTTGAAATTGGGCCCCTATGTTCTCCAGCCAAAACACTGTTAGTGATCTCTAGTGGTTCCAATCTCACTGCTAATAGGCACAGGAGCTTTTACTTGCTCTTTTCTAAACTGTGACAATTGTCCCCTATTATGTCCTAGGAAATGTCTGGTGGGCTCCAATTCCCAGGGACTACCTATATTGTTGTTGGTCAGGGTGAACCCCTGATATTCTTTTCATAACTCCTGAGTTTAAGGAATCCATCTGCCTCAGTCTCTCCCAGTAGCAGATACATACAACTAGGTACCACCATACTAGATATAGTTTGGGTTTTTAAGATTATCTGGTTATAGTGAGAATGAGAGACAACCAATGGAAGCTTGGATTCTTTATTTGTATTCATACTTTGTCATGAGGATTTAAGAATAGTTTCCAACATGTTGGGTGAACTCTCTGTAGTGACTTGAGGAGAGAAGGACAAGAATTTCATAGGTTGTCCAGACAGGGATGGGCTCCACTACTGGAGGAGCAATCACATTGATGAGGTCAGAGCTCCCATGGAGTATTGATGTACTTTTTTTAGCTATACAAATGTTCATGTAGAATATACTTTGAAGGATATGAAGACAAAGCATATGGGAAAAATTTTAGGGTTAAAAAAATAATAGAGGGAGCCACCAATTCATTTCAAATTACCAAGACTCCTCAAAATGACAACAACTTTGCAATCACAAAGCACACCACCTGACAATGAGTTTGAGTTTTAAGGGTGTTTTATCAGGAGCTGATTGCTCAGTTAGTTTGGTCTCTGTTCCACAGATATGATCACCCTTTGAAGCTCCTTTGTCAAATGTAGGCTCCCATCAGTTTGAGGGAGACATTTTTTTTCCAAAGAAGACATGGTTTCCAAAGAAGGAACTGATACAATACCCATGATATTCTGGGGGTCAAGAACTAGAACAATGAATACTTGTGTAGCAGT
Organism: Monodelphis domestica; assembly: GCF_027887165.1. Classification (NCBI taxonomy): domain Eukaryota; kingdom Metazoa; phylum Chordata; class Mammalia; order Didelphimorphia; family Didelphidae; genus Monodelphis; species Monodelphis domestica. Next base: position 298,508,084 of record NC_077232.1, on the reverse strand, counting down.
GGAGGGATCACTTCACTAGTCAATTTCTTTTTTTTTGCTACTTCTCAGGGAAAAATTCTAATCAGCCAGTAAATATGTACAGGTGAATGAGATCAAATGTTTATTTATAAAATGACTCTTTATCCAAAAATTTTAAAATGTCAAGCAATGACATCTCTTATTAAATAATGAAGCACAGAGCCTGACTCTGTTAGGATCAGTCTTTTGTCTTGTTGGTTTTGGTACTCATTTTTTAAACACCAAGTAAATGGCTTAAAGACTAGACAACTAAGTAAAAGATACCTATCCTCTCAGACAGAAAAATAAGGGTAAAAGGAAAAGAAATCCTTTGCCATCTGCATGAATACTCAGGCAAGGAAAAGGCTGTGCTTAATCACAAACCCAACTGATCACCCTACTTACCCTAACCCCATAGGCTATTTATTTTCCATCTTCCTCTCACTTAACAAACTCTGCTATTCTCACCTTCCTACACAATGTGTCCATGTCCACACAAAATTAAATTTATATATATATATATGTATATATGTACATATATAAACTTCTTTGATCTTTAACTCTATAAAATAGGTTCCATTTTCATCACCATTTTACAAATGAAGAAATTGAGATGGAAAAAGTTAAGCAACTTGCCCAAGGACACAGAAACTACTAAACTTTTGAGAAAGTTCATGGCTTTATCTGTTCTACCTCCTCGTTGCAAAACAATGCTGTCATTTCATACCAATTTATTTTACAACTGAATAATGAGGTGCCTTTATTGGCTACCTTCATCCCCTCCCCCAAGAGCAATCTCACACTTCACCCATGAAATCCCTGATTTTGTAAACTGTCACCTTACCTTGATTATACCATCACTGTGTAAACATTCTGCCCCCTCTTTAGCTCCCATTTAATTTTTTTTAATTTGTTCATTTAATTAATTAGTTTAGAATATTTTTCCAAGGTTTGTATTCTTTCCCTTCCCTTCTTCCTGCCCCCTCCCATAGCCAATGAGTAATTCAACTGGGTTTTACATGTATCATTGTTCAAGACCTATTTCCATATTATTAATATTTATAATAGAGTAATCATTTAGAATCTACATCCCCAATCATATCCCCATTGAACCATGTGATCAAGGAAATGTTTTTTTCTTTTGTGTTTCTTTGTTCTTTCTCTGGATTTGGGTAATGTTCTTTCTCATAAGTCCCTCAGAATTGTCCTGTATCATTGAATTTCTGTTAGAAGAGAAGTCCATTACATTCAATTGTGCCACAATGTATCAGTCTCTGTGTACAATGTTCTCCTGGTTCTGCTCCTTTTCCTCTGTATCAATTCCTGGAGTTCATTCCAGTTCACATGGAATTCCTCCAGTTCATTATTCCTATTAGTTCTTTCTTCCTCTCCTTCTTATAATAGTATTCTTCTCATGTGCCTTTTTATGTGGTATGATTTATTCTATTTTTCTTTTTCCCTCAAGCTTCTCTTGGTGCCATCTTCTATCCCCCCTTTTTTACATATCATCTTAAGTCACTTAGTACCCCAACCTCTACCTATGAATAATTCTTCTATCTACTATGATAGTGACAACAATTTTTGAGAGTTACAAATATCATTTTTCCATATAGGAATATAAACAACTTTACCTTACTGAAGCCTTTAAAATTTTTTCCCTTCTTTCCTATTTACCTTTTCATGTTTCTCTTGAATTTTGTATTTTTACATCAAATTTTCTATTTAGTTCTTGTCTTTTCTTTAGGAATACTTGGAAATCTTCTATTTTGTTAAATGCCCATGCTTTCCTCTAGAAGTATATAGTCAGTTTTGATGGGTGGGTGATCCTTGCTTGTAGAATCAATTCTTTTGCCTTTCTGAATATCATATTCTAAGCTTTGTGGTCCTTTAGTGTTGAGGCTGCAGGATCCTGTAAAATCCTGATTAGAGCTCCTTGATATCTGAATTGTTTCTTTCTGGCTTCTTGCAATATTTTCTCCCTGACTTGGAAGCTCTGGAATTTGGCAATTATATTCCTGGGGATTGCCTTTTGAGGATTTAATGTAGAGAATGATCTATAGACTCTTTCAATGTCTATTTTGCCCTCTTTTCAAGAATATTAGGGCAGTTTTCTTAGATAATTTCTTGTAACATGATGTCAAGACTTCTGTTTTTTCCTAGGTTTTCAGGTAGACCAATAATTCTCAAACTGTCTCTCCTGGACTTTTTTCCAGGTCAGGTGTCTTTTCAGTGAGATATTTCATGTTTCCTTCTAATTTTTTTCATTCTTTTGATTTTACTTTATTAATTCTTGCTGACTTGTGAGATCATGAGCTTCTACTTGTCCAATTCTAGTCTTTAAAGACTGATTTTCAGCTATATTCTTTTGATTTTTCCTTTTCAGTTTGGTCTATCCTGCTTTTCATGGCTTCTGGAAGGTCAATTCTGGTCTTCAATTTGCTTATTACTTCATGTGATTTCTGTGCTTCTTTTTCCAAGTGGGAGATTTTGTCTTTTAAATGTTTTCTTTTTTAATTACTTGCATTTCTATTTCCCACTTTTCCTGCTTTTCTTTCTTTCTTATTTGGTTCTCCATTCTGGAGAGCTTGTGACCAATTTCCATTTTTCTTGGAAAGTTTCAATGTGTTTGCTATTGCCTCTGTACTCTGTTACTTTTCTCCATAGTGTCAGAGGCTTTCTATGTTGTATCTTTTGGTACTTGTAGATTATAGTTCTTGGATGTCGGTTGCTGTGTTAGTTTTATCTTCCCTTCTCAACCAGAAGTCTGAGTGAGGAGGGTAGGCAGCTCAAGGTGTATTGAGCTACAGAATGTTTTTTGCCCTGAGGCTATTTTTCTAATCTCCAGGGTGTCTGTTGTGGGCAATCCATCTCTTTGCTCTCTCAACTCACACTCCACACTCCTCAGCCTCGGGTCCCAAGTCTCACTGCCAAGGCCTTATTCTATTCTCTGGAGTAAGACTGGTGGTGCCCTTAGCCAGCCCCCAAGAACTTAGAGATTGCCCTGACCCTCATTATGACTCTGGCATGGTAGATGGTGTGGGGGAGGGGTGATCAGCTCATGCTTTGGGAGGAATAGTTTTACCCCCTTATAGCATAGAAATGCCCAAAACAACCACCACACTAAGTATCCCTGTCCTAAAGGAACTCACAGCCTTATAAGAAGAAAACATGCAAACAATTATGTATAAACACAGATAGATAGATAGAAATATATATAGATAGATACTAAATAAAATGTTTACATATCCATATGTAAGTATATATGATAATTTACATATATGTATGTGATGAATTTGGTTAAACAAGAGAGAAAAGGCACCAGCATTAAGGACTATTGGGAAAGGTTTCCTATAAAACATGAGATTACCCTGTATATAGCCTACTTTGACTGTATGAATGCATGTATTTGTTTATATGTCTTAAGTTGTAAGATCCTTCAGGGTAGGCATTTTTTTGCATCCTTTTCTATTTCTAGTGCTTTGCATGGTACCCAGCACATGGTAGATGCTTAATAAATGTTTATTGATTGATTGACTTGAATAATAATGCTCACTGTTGGGAAACTGAGTGGTTTATGCTAAGAATAGCAAGGATACCAGCGTCACTGAGTAGAGGAATTTAAGTGCAGAGGCTGTCTTCCTTGCTTATATTTGTACCAAGAATCACAGGAAGAAGGGTAATTGGAATACTAAGAAGGAAAAGGTCAGATTATGAAAAGCTTTAAAAGTCACACAGAGAATCTTTTTACTTCATCCTAAAAGTGACAGGGAGTCACTGGATTGACTATTGAGTAGGAAGAGGACATGGTCACATCTCTCCTCTTATTCTTTTTTAAATTTTTATTTAATTAGTCAATTTAGAACATTATTCCTTGGTTACAAGAACCATATTCTTTCCCTCCCCTCCCCCACCCCATCCCATGGCTGATGCACAGTTCTACTGGTTTTTCAAGTGTTCTTGATCAGAACCTATTTCCATGTTGTTGATATTTGCACTAGGGTGATCATTTAGAGTCTACATCCCAATCATATCCCCCTTGACCCATGTAATCAAGCAGTTGTTTTTCTTCTGTGTATCTACTCCCACAGATCTTCATCTGAATGTGGATAGCATTCTTTCTCATAAGTCCTTCAGAATTGTCCTGGATCATTGCATTGCCACTAATGGAGAAATCCATTACATTCAATTGTACCACAGTGTATCAGTCTCTGTGTAAATGTTCTCCTGGTTCTGCTCCTTTCACTCTGCATCAGTTCCTGAAGATCATTTCAGTTCAAATGGAATTCCTCCAGTTTATTATTCCTTTGAGCACAATAATATTCCATCACCAACAGATACCACAATTTGTTCAGCCATTCCCCAATTGGAGGGCATCCCCTCCTTTGCTAATTTTTTGCCACCACAAAGAGCTCAGCTATGAATATTCTTGTACTAGTCTTTTTCCTTATTATCTCTTTGGGGTATAAACCCAGCAGTAGTGTGGCTGGATCAAAGGGCAGGTAGTCTTTTAGTGCCCTATGGGCATAGTTTCAGAATGGTTGGATCAATTCACAACTCCACCAGCAAAGCATTAATGTCCCAACTTTGCCACATCCCCTCCAGCATTCATTACTTTTTTTTGCTGTCATATTAGCCAATCTGCTAAGTGAGGTGATACCTAAGAGTTGTTTTGATTTGCATCTCTCTGATAAGATAAAGATAAAGAACCAGGAGAGATAAGAGATTTAGAACACTTTTTCATGTGCTTATTAATAGTTTTGATTTCTTTATCTGAAAATTGCCTATTTATATCCCTTGCCCATTTATCAATTGGAGAATGACTTGATTTTTTGTACAATTGATTTAATTCTTTATAAATTTGAGTAATTAGACCTTTGTCAGAGGTTTTTGTTATGAAAAAATTTTCCCCAATTTGTTGTTTCCCTTCTAATTTTGTTTTTGTTTTTGGTTTTTCTTTAATTTACTATAATCAAAATTATTTATTTTACATTTTGTGATTTTTTTTCTAACTCTTGCTTGGTCTTAAAATCTTTCCTTTCCCATAGATTTCACAAGTATACTATTCTGTGTTCACCTAATTTACTTATAGTTTCCTTCTTTATATTCAGGTCATTCACCCATTCTGAATGTATTTTGGTGTAGGGTGTGAGGTGTTGATCCAAACCTAATCTCTCCCATACTGTCTTCCAATTTTCCTAACAGTTTTTTTTATCAAATAGTGGATTTTTATCCCCAAATCTGGGATCTTTGGGTTTATCATAGACTGTCTTCCTGAGGTCACTTGTCCCTCTCCTCTTCTAATGTTTGTAACTGATTGATTTATTTGAAGTGAGACTAATTTTGTATATGTCTCTGGGATGAGCAACAAGACTGCTGCTTACTTTTAGTGGTCATGATGGCTTGTTTGCTCATGGTCACTTAGGTTGCAAATAGTAGAAAGAAGCTTAAAGCCATATCCTCTGACTCTAATTTGGCATCTTTATTACTATATATCCTTGACTAGGAATTCAGAGAACTGGATTCAAGTTATGGCTCTTCTACTCAGCAGCTGTATGACTAGGAAAACATCACTATTTGTAGCTTCAATTTCTTCACTATTAAAATGAGGAAATTTTTGTCTTCATGATTGACTTCATGGGACTCTAGTGAAGAAATGTGTTTTGTAAAACTTTAAAGCCCTCTATTATTATTCTGATAAGCTTGGACAGTAGATTCTGAACTAGTTAGCTCTATGTCTCTGGCTCCTCCCTAACATTTATCCACTAAGAAATTTAGGCCATGTGGAAAATTGATGCTCTTTCTTAAAATGTCATTTAACTTTTAAGAGGGCCATGTCCCATTTGTGTGACAAATAGTCTCAGTTTCCTCGTTTGTATGGTGGGAATAATAATAGAGCCTACCTCCCATGTAAAATGTTTAGGACAGTGCCTGGCATTTACTAGGTGCTATATAAAGTTTTATTCTCTTTTCATTTCCTAAATCTTATGAGGTCACATAGTATTTTGTTCTGTAATTCTTTAATGCCTCTTTTATGGAATACTGAATATTACAATCCTATCTCCCTCCATGAAGGCAGAGACCATGGCTCATCCAAATTTCGTTTCTCCCTCCACATGCAGCACAATTTGGCATACTTGGCATATCCTTCCTAAGTGACTGAATTTGGCAGGTAAGTGAATGGCCATATTACCAATGTATATATACTGCTGACCTTTCAATGCATCAATGACTTTATCTGGATTATTTCTCGCAGGCTCAGAGAGCCCATAGCAGTCCCTATTTGTTCCCTGGAAAGCTTTAGCTATAGGATTATAGAACTAGATTGGAATGCCTCAGGGATTTCCTACTCCAACCCATTCATTTGACAAAGCAGGAAACTCAAGTCCAGAATAAGGGTATGACCTACCCAAAGTCACACAAACATTAGGTAATAGTGTTAGTATTGTCACATAGCACCAAAAATCTCTGGATGGCCAGTTCAAGAGCCCTTTCTTGTGTCAACTAAAGGAGTCTTGGGCAGTGAAAGGATGGCACTGGAATATAAAACTGGAAATAAGGAATCAAAGAGACAATTGGTTATAAGGCCTCCTCACTGACATAAGAGGCCCCAAATTTGTCAGTTGACTTTATGATTGGAAAAGTATTTGGAGTTGAAAGGTCAAGTTGCCTCATCCCCTTGTTTTATAGAGGAGGAATCTATGGTCCAGAAGGAGAAATGCCTTGTCCAAGATCACACAGATGGTGTGGAAAAAAAGCCATAAATCAAACCCAGGTCCTTTGACTCCAAATTTAATGTGCTCTCCACTAGACAAGGCTGCTTCCTCTCAAGGTTGTCACAAATCACCCATCTGCTTAATTTTACCTTGAGGCTAGACATAGGAGAATTTCAGGCCTCAACAAGTTCATACAGGCACAGCTTCCTTTGGCCTTGTTACAAAATCATTCTTATACCTTCTTCCCTCTGCCCTAGAATTCCTTCTAGAAGCTAATGAGCCCAGTTATCTCTATAGACAAAAGATATGAGATTGTTCTTTTATCTAGAACATCAGAATCAACCTCTATTTTATTTTGTTGGGTAAAGGGGGGGGAGAGTATTTGACTCAATTTCATTAGGATAGGAAATTCTTGCTATAGAGACAGATAAGTGACTATCTCAAAGTCTTAGAGTGTTGTCTGCAAAATCAAGTGATTTAACCAGGCTCACACTGCCAAGATGGTAGGATTTGATTCCATGACATCCTGACCTTGAGACCCCATTTCTGTCTTTTACATATCCAGGATGTCTTTCCTCCCTTCAGGAGAATGACAGTTCCTTTGAAGGTTCTTTACTATTTTGTTTGTATTCCCAGAGCATGATACATAGTAGGGATTTAATAAATGCTTCTGACTGATTTTGCATTAGGAATCATAGAAGGACATTGGTTTTTCTTCATTTTTCTCTGTTCTAAAGGGAATTTTAAAAGTCTTTTAAAATATTTAACTTTGCCTTTGTTTTGTTTTTGTTTTTTACTTTCTCATTAAAATCCAATCCAGCCTTTGATTTAAGAGTCCCACTCCCCAAAGAAGCATCCCATGGACTGAAATAGAAGTCAGTCTATATTCTGGATGTCAGGATGGGTTATAGGGTTTGTTTGACTCATGAAGGGTCTGTGAGGTTTGGTTTCTCAGGCTCCTGAAGGGTTCTAGATACAACTGTCACCTAGACAAAAAAAAAATCACCTCAAGATGTCCTATAGGTTCCTTTCCCTATATATCCTTCCTTCTATCCTTCCAATCAATCAAAATATGATTTATGGAATGGGCCAGTGTTTGTTCTTTCATGATCATAAGTAAATGTGTATCTGGGAATGGGGCAAATCAAGTCATGAGCTTGTAAACTTGTGAAAATTAAGAAACCTGTCATAGATATCCTAGGCACCAAGAAGTAGTAACAGAGGTCACTGGAACTGGTAGTAGCAATGTCTGATAAGTAAAGTGATTCTGATAAGGGCTTCATTGTGGCACTTGTTCAAGAAAAGACAAGACCATTAAAAAAGGAAGTTATTCCAATTAGGAAACTTGGGTTTCAATCTTGCTTCTTAATTTTACTGGTTTTGTTCCCATTTCCAGGATATAACTTCTGAGAAACTGTTTCCTTATCCAAAAAAGGGCAAAATACTAGCAAATTATTTCATGAGGTTTTTGTGAAGAAAAGGCTTTGTAACATTTAAAATGTTATCACAGTGTGAACCATTAATGTTAATTTGTTTAAATGATGAAATGAAAGAAGATGGGACTTATGGACTACTCAGAAGGCTCACACCTATCATCATTTTTTTTCTACAGAAAATTCGTGGGAGAGGCTGGACAGGACAAGCACCAAGCAACATCACTCCTTCCCTCAAATGACTTTAGTTTAACAGACAGTATATTGCTATGTGGGATGTGGGAGTCATCTCAGAATAAGATGCCTATGGGCAATCAGATCATTGAGTAATTAATTAAGGTAAAATGAACATTATATTAGAAGAAAGACAGTTCGTGCATCTTGCGATGTGAGTCGTCTCAGAAATCCATTCTATATGCAAACATTCCAGTCCTGTCTGGACGACAAACTGTCTGCCAAGGGACTACTCACTGGAAGCCCAACCAAGAAATGGAGCCAGTTCAGAGATGCGGTGACAGAAACATCAAAGGCAGTCCTAGACTCCAAACAACGCAACCACCAGGACTGGTTCAATGAGAACAACACTGCTGTTGAAGACCAATTGAACAAAAAGAACAAAGCCTTTATGGAGTGGCAAAATAACACAAACTCTGCTCCTAAAAAGGACAGATTCAAGTCTCTCCAAGCCATGGCACAGTGTGAGATCAGGAAAATGCAAGACCGATGGTGGGGAAAAAAGGCAGAAGAAATCCAGCGCTTTACTGACACAAAAAACTATAAACAATTTTTCAGTGCCCTCAAGACTGTCTATGGGCCATTAAAATCCACCACTGCCCCCTTGCTATCCTCTGACAGTGACACTCTCATAAAAGACAAAAAAGGCATCAGCAACAGGTGGAAGGACACTTCAGCCAGTTCTTCAACCTACCCTCCTCAGTCGACCAAAGGGCCCTTGACCAGATCCCCCAAAACCGCATCATCGAGCAACTTGATGTCCCTCCTTCAATAGTAGAAGTCCAAAAAAACATTAAACAAATGAGTACAGGCAAGGGACCCATTAAAGACGGGATCCCAACTGAGGTGTACAAGTCCTTAAAGGGAAAGACACTTCAGGCATTCCATATAGCGATGACCAGCATATGGGAAGAGGAAGACATGCCCTCAGAACCCAGAGATGCCTCTATCATAGTCCTATACAAGAACAAAGGCACATGAGCAGCCTTTGACAACTACAGAAGCATCTCACTACTCTCTACTGCTGGAAAGATCCTCACCCGTGTTATACTCAACAGACTCCTATTATCTGTCTCAGAGCAGAACCTGCCTGAATCACAATGCGGCTTCCGACCAGATTGCAGCACCATCGACATGGTCTTCATGGTGAGGCAAATGCAGGAAAAATGCCTTGAGCAGAACCTGCGTCCCTACATTGTCTTCATAGACCTAACTAAGGCGTTTGACACAGTGAACAGGGACGCATTGTGGGTGATCCTCAGCAAGCTTGGTTGCTCAGTAAAATTCGTCAAACTGATCCAGTTCTTTCGTGACGACATGACAGGGGAAGTCCTATCTGGTTGAGAGACTTCCGACCACTTCAACATATCCAATGGCTTGAAACAAGGCTGCATCCTTCCTCCAGTGCTATTCAACCTATTTTTCACCCAAGTATTACAACATGCTGTGATGGATCTAGACCTGGTCATCTACATCAAATACCAACTGGATGGCTCACTATTCGACCTTCGCCACCTGACTGCAAAAACAAAGACAACAGAGAGACTCATCCTGGAAGCTCTCTTTGCAGATGACTGTGCTCTCATGGCCCAGCAAGAAAATCATCTCCAAACCATTGTGGACAGGTTCTCCACCGCAACAAAACTGTTTGGCCTGACTATCAGCCTCAGCAAAACAGAGGTGCTGTTCCAACCTGCACCAGGGAGGCCAACTAACCAGGCGTGCATTACAATCGATGGCATGCAGCTTTCTAACGTCAACATTTTCAAGTACCTGGGCAGCACCATCGCCAACGACGGGTCCCTAGACCATGAGATCAATGCCAGGATCCAAAAGGCCAGCCAGGCACTCGGGCGGCTGTGCTCTAAAGTCCTCCAACACAGTGGTATAAGCACTGCAACGAAGCTCAAAGTAAACAACGCAGTGGTCCTCAGCTCACTCCTGTACGGTTGTGAGACATGGACACTGTACCAGAAGCACATGAAACAGCTGGAGCAATTCCACCAATGCTCTCTCCAGTCAATCATGAGGATCCGATGACAGAATCACCAATCAGGAAGTCCTCAACAGAGCCAACTCCACCAGCATTGAAGTAATGGTCCTCAAAACCCAGCTATGATGGTCTGGACACGTCATCTGCATGGGCCCACAGCGAATACCAAGACAGGTATTCTATGGTGAACTGTCAGCTGGACTCAGGAAACAAGGCCGACCAAAGAAAAGATACAAGGATCAGCTAAAGTTAAACTTGAAGTGGGCTGGCATTACACCAAAGCAACTAGAACTTGCTGCCTCTGACAGAAGTAGCTGGTGACCCCACATTAACTATGCTGCCACCACCTCTGAAGATGAAAGACGTCGACGTCTTGCTACTGCACATGAATGCTGACACCAGGCCAAAACCGCACCTCCTGTAACAACTGGTGTTCCATACCCCATGTGCCACAAACTCTGCACCTCAGCCTTTGGACTTCAAAGCCACATGAGGGTACATCAATAGCTGATAATGCACAAAGACAATCGTCATTCTTGGCTTCCGAGAGACTACTACATAATAATGAAAAGAAACTGAGCAACTGCAAAAAGAAAAGAAGAAAGAGAGAGAGAGAGAGAGAGAGAGAGGTATGGAGGGAGGGAGGAAGGAAGGAAGGAAGGAAGGAAGGAAGGAAGGAAGGAAGGAAGGAAGGAAGGAAGGAAGGAAGGAAGGAAGGAAGGAAGGAAGAAAGAAAGAAAGAAAGAAAGAAAGAAAGAAAGAAAGAAAGAAAGAAAGAAAGAAAGAAAGAAAGAAAGAAAGAAAGAAAGAAAGAAAGAAAGAAAGAAAGAAAGAAGAAGAAAGAAAGAAAGAAAGAAAGAAAGAAAGAAAGAAAGAAAGAAAGAAAGAAAGAAAGAAAGAAAGAAAGAAAGAAAGAAAGAAAGAAAGAAAGAAGAAAAGAAAAATATTGGCTAGATCTCAGTAGGCAGGAAATGACCATTTCCCAGAAAATCATCTCAGAACTAGATTCTTGTGGAATCAGATCATTGAATACTTAGAATTATGGTAAAAATTAGTGTCAAATTAAACAGAGGGATATGAAAAGTAACCAAACAATTGAACAGATGCAAAAAGACCCATTAAATAATATATGTAAGAAAATGGAATAAGGCAAAGATACCAATTTCTACAAAAATGTCACCAGAGAGCGGCAGAGTCAAGATAGTGACTTAGATGCAGCAAAAGTCCAGACCTCTGAAAACCCTTCCACATCAATCAAAAACACAGTGCTTCGAGGGGATAGAAAATCAAATCTAACAACAGGACAGAGCTAGGGAACTCTCCTTCTGGATTCAACTTAAAAGGTTCACCCCCCAAAAAAAAATCTGAATTCTTGAACACTTGAGTTCAAGGGAAAGGAAGAAGGATGGTTTGAGGACCCCTCCCCCACCTACAGTGCTGAGCCTCCAGTGGTGGCTGGAATCTCTGGGTGGGCAAGAGTGCTAGTCCAGGAGGAGTGACTTGTTGGCACCACTATGCCAGGCTCAGGGCATTGAACACATGTGGCAAGGAGGAAGCTGGAGGAGAGGTGCAGAGAGGGCAGTCTAGTCACAATAAAAATACCCCATCTTGCCCCCCCACCCATTCTTGAGGTTTTTGCCTCAGGGCAAATCCAGCTCTGTGGATCAACTTCACCCTGGCTTAATCTTATCAATAGAGCAGATAAGAAACTTTCAAAGGGCAAGGAAGCTTAAACTCCAACACCCCTACCCCATAAACTGCTCTGAGAGTCTTGCTGACTAAACTCCAAGGGCTACAACTACTACAGGCTAAAGCCTCGATAATAGGGTGGGAAGCCAGCTCCTTTTTAGCTTCTGGTGCCAGCTGGGGAAGATCTAACTTCAGGGCTCATCAATACCATCATCTTAACCTAGTAAATCAGCAGAGCAGAGAAGAAGCCCCTTCATGACAGAATAGCCCAAACCCACAGATCCAGCAAATAATGAGAGGAGCAAGATTCCAGCCAATGACGGGGGGAAAGAAGGAAAAAAATATGAGTAAACAACAGAAAAAAGAAATTACAATCGACATCTTCTATCCAGGTAATGAACAAAGAGCAAGTGGAACAGAGGAAGTCCAAGGAACACCAAGCAAAAACTCAGAAACTCCAATGAATTGGACACAGGCTTTGGAAGAACTCAAAATACAATAAAAAAATTAAGAGTGGCTGAAGACAACTGGGAAAAGAACTTGAGAAGCAAAACAAGTCATCTGGAAACAGAGGCACATGAATTAAAACAAGAAAATCATGCTTTAAAAGCCAAAATTAATCAGCTGGAAAATGAGGTAAAGAAGATGAAAGGACCTACAAAGAAAGTCAGACCAGAAGGAGAAGGATGACCAAAAAGGCAGGGATGAAATTCAATCTTTAAAAATTAGAATCCAAAAACTAGAAGCAAATGACTTCACAAGGCAGCAAGCATCTATAAAACAAAATCAAAAGAATGAAAAAATTGAAATTGAAATATCTCATTGAAAAATGTCACCAGACAGTAACCAAAATGAGGAGGCCAAAAGAGCCCAGAAACTTAGCAGCAAGTGGTCACTTTGAATACCAGAGAGGTAGAAGCCAAGAACAATACTATTTTAGAATCCAAGTATTATTTAAAACATCATGGGAAGGATGGCAGAAGACTAGGATTAGTGTCATTTTCTAAAATAGTGAAGAGGGAAAATTGTGAAAACAAGTGTATGAAAGCTTGGCATGAGACCTAGCTGAGTCACATCATTCCCAGAACATTCATAGATGGAAAATGGAAAAGATTTGTCAACATTTCTATAGCAATCTATTTCCATCATCAGTAACAGAATAATAACCCTCAATGCAAGGACCTCAATCTATGGTATGTGATACAAAGAAGCAGAGATACTATTGAAGACAAAGCCAGGGGGAGGTTGCATAAAGGAATAAATACCTTTTAGACAATCAGTCAGTAAACATTTATTAATCAGTTATTGACAAACACTATGCTAAGTGAAAGGAATGCAAAAAGAGGCAAAAGATAGTCCCTGACTTCTAGAAGCTCACAGTCTTACAGAGGAAGCAGCAAACAAACAAATATATACAAACAAGTTACATATAGGATAAATAGGAAGAAATTAATGGAAGGAAGGCACTAGAATTAAGAGGGACTGAAAAAAATCTTCCTGTAGAAGATGAGCTATCTGTTGGAACTTAAAGGAAACCAAGAGTTGAAGAGAGAGTGCCTTCCAGGACAATTAGAGAAAATGCCCAGATCTGAGAGACATGTCTTGTTTGTGGAACAGTCAGAAGGCCAGTGTCACTGCACTGGGTACAATGCAGAGAGTAAAGAGTAAGAATACTGGAAAGTGATGTGGAGGGTAAGTTATGAAGGACTTTTTAGAAGGCATACCAGTGAAAGGAAAATTCCAAAAGAATGGAGAGGGAACCAGACTATATTAATACTCAGAGGATGACTAAGAAAATTAATACTATAGAAAGCTAATATTAATTTGTACCCCTTTTGAGCACCACCACCTCTATTTTTATGTTAAAGCTAAAATGGTTTCATTTTAGAATGAAGCTATGAATTGGCTTCTCTCCCTAGGCTGAGGCCATGGGTGAAATCCTCCTTCCCTTTGTCTATGATCTTTTGCTTTGATAAGGAGTGGCAGAGTGGAGGCAAATTCTTTTTTTTTTAATCTCTAAACAAGGATTCTTTTAGGTAATAAAGTCAGTCAACTAGCCATCCATGATGGGAAACACTTTCCATGTACATATATTGGTTACTCCTGACATTTAGAACACCTACCTCTTATCTTTATTTTTAAACCCTTACCTTCCATCTTGGAATCATTACTATGTATTGGTTCCAAGGCAGAAGAGGGTTAGGCAATGGGAATCAAGTGTCTTGCCCAGGGTCACACAGCTAGGAAGTGTCTGAGGCCAGATTTGAACCTAGGACCTACCATCTCTAAGCCTGACTCTGGATTCAATGAGCCACCCAGCTGCCTCCTACTTCTTATATTGATTGAGGTCTTAGTCTTTCAATCAGAGAGGCTTGGAAAAGGGACATTACAAAGAGCATAAATTGATGGAGGGGACAGGAAGTCATCTTTTTTTCCTTGGAACCAGGGACATAGGAGGCAACACAGTCTGGCTCTGGGATAGCTCAGCATGCTCATCAAAGAGACAGCTGACTATGTGGCTTATTCTTTTTTCTCTCTTTCTCTGGCATGCTTTTTCCTATTTAATAAATAATTATAAAATTAAGATACAGTCTCCAGAGAATTTTAACTAAAACAATAGCAACCTAATTTTATGACTCGATTATTTTTTGAGACTGGCATATGTATGAATACATAAATATGTGTATGGAAAGGATATTTTGATAGTTAAGAGTTGTGAGAAAGGAATATTCAGACTTTCATGATTCTCTAAAGAAGGGACCACCATAATCACTTAGACTACTCCTCTATCACAGAGACTCATCCCTTGACAGTTGTCAGCCTCAGATATAACCATATTCAACAACCCTCTAGTCATTAACATCAACAGAGTTGTAAAATAGTGAGATCTATGATTACCAAAGGCACTCATTCCTAAAATTCCCCAGATAGTTCTGTTTATAGATCATATAGGGCTGATTTCACTTATCCTCTGAGTATTACAGGGCCTCTTCATTGCAATGCATGGATATTTAACAGAGGTCAAAGTAATAATCCATATGGGAAAAATCAACTGGATGAAAATTGCTATTCAGACTTTGATGGATAGTTAAATATAGCCATTCCATTGAAAAAGTCCATCAGCACATATTTACAAGATCAGCATTACCAACAAGTCCCCTCTGAACTTGGCCCAGAATTCAAGAGAAAGAAGAAGATAGACAGATAACATATGGAAAATTAAGTGTAATGAACCCAAGTTCCTCCCCAGTGCAAAAGCACAGCCTTTTGACCCAAATGTTCTTGCTGCAGATTTGCAAATTTTAGAACACCACTATCTGAAGGACCAAAGTTGTGAGTCACTCAAAGGACAATGGAGTGGCATACATGAGGTGTACATCAGAAGCACCACACTTCAGATGATAGGGTGGGCACAGGAAATGACAAAGAGGAGATAGCATTGAGGAAATGAGTGATAAGACAAGGAGGTGGGTGGGTTATGGGGTGAGAGTGAGGGAGAACAGGGCAACCAGAGTACTGTTCTGGTCAACTCCTCCCCACAATGTAAAAGAAGGCTTCTGGTGCATTGGGGTGGATCTCATGTGAATGAAGCCCATCAGAACAGAGACAAGAATCACATACCCTTGTTGAGGCTGCAACTGGGCTTATAGAAATTGTACCCATGACAATGCCACAGAAAAGCCACCGGGATTGATGGTATCTTTGGCTTAAGCCAAAGAAGTGAAACTCTTATGGAGGAATTTCAGAAGAAAAAGGAGGAAGGGATATTCCGGAGAGCTTAGTAAATTTAGGATTATAGGGCAAACATTTGGGAGGGCCTTTAGAATTTGTTTCAGTCAGTCTCTTTAGTTTACAGAGATGGGAACTGAGACTCAGTGGGTAGTGAACTTGCCCAGAGTCCCACACATATTAAATAAGTAGAACATTGCTGGCATTTTTTTCAGTTACAAAATCAATAGGGAACAGACTATTGAAACCATTTTTATGGCCAACATTCATTATTTGCTATAACATGGAAGGGCTTTCAGAAAGGACCCTATTCTTAACGAATTTTTATTTCTCAACTTAATTCTCCTGTTGAGTATGCTTATTAGACATATCACAGGGGTTAGAGATATTTAAGATTCCCTACTCTAATTGGCTTATTTTTCAAATGAGGAACCCTAATCCACAGTGATTTGACCAAAGTAATAAGTGGTCAGCAGACCAGGCAGTGTACTAATTCAGCACTCTTTCCTCACTCTTACCTTGGGAGTGACCTTGGGGAAGTCACTCAATTTCTCAGCTTCTTACTTTCGACCATAAAATGAGAGCCAGAACTAAGGTGTTCAAAATCTAGGATCCCATGATCATTCTTGCTTTTGGCTATATTAAGTACAAAGAAAGGAGCAGAGACTTGGGTCAAAATCTAGGATCCCATGATCATTCTTGCTTTTGGGTATATTAAGTACAAAGAAAGGAGCAGAGACTTGGGTCATTGTATCCCAAATTATAAAGACTTGTAGAGCTGGATTAGAGGTTCCCTTCCACATGACTTCTACTGAAGGAGGGAGGGCCTCTTTTTTTGCCAGAGCTTGCAGAGAAATGAATGGGGAATTCCCTAAAATTTACATAGCTAAATGTTCTGGAATGTTTCAGGCTTTGTTTTTCCTCTCTGGGGGAGATGCAAATATTTAGTCATCTGAGTCAAGGATTCTAGGGGCTGTCCCTCAGCCTCTGCTTTTCTCCATAATCCCTGTCATAGCAGGTCATATCTTCAGTGAGTGATCAAAGTGATTAAACCCCATAGATTCACTCACAAAATTCTTGGAAGTAGTAGTGTCTGAAGCTTGATTTTAACTTGGGTCCTCCTAACAGCAGGTCCAGTCTCTGGCCACCATTGCAGTATTTTTTCAGAATTTACCAATGTGATTTTATTTGTACAAATGCGTAAAAAAAGCCTAGGATCAGGAATCAGGGAACCTGACACTTAATACCAGGGTGACTTTGGGCAAATAACTTTACCCTTTTGTCTCAGTGTCCTCACTTAGAAAGGAGACTATGAAACATCAGAGGATCCTTCCAGCTCTAGGATCCTATGATTTCTGGGGACACTTTAGACATCTATATTCCAAGAGCCCATAGGCAAGTTAATTTGAGATAAGTGGCAGTGCTTGGAGTAAGGAAAGAAACAGGCATTTCTTAAGTACTTATTATGAGCCAGATACTACATTGAACTCTATACAACTATTATTATCTCACTGGGTCTTCATGACAACCCTGTGAAGTAGATGCTATTATTTTCTCTGTTTTACAAATGAGGAAACTGATGATAAGAGAGTTTAAATGACTTACTTATTTGCCCACATAGATAGTATGTGTCTGAGTTCATATTTGAACTCAGGTCTTCCTGCCTCCAGGCACAGCACTCTGTCCATGTTGCCACATATAAAGTGGGGGGAAGTCAGATATGGACATAAGGAAATCATCCATCTGAGAGATGTCCAAGTTTCTCAGATAAGTATCAGCAGGAATGTATATAATGGACTGGGGAAGCCCAGTCAGATTCTATGGATGCCTCCCTTCACTTTGGTGGAGGAAAATGGCCATTTCTAGTGAGTAAAGCTCCATATTAGTAGGGGGTAATCATGGGCAGCTAGGTGGTACAGTAGATAGAGAGAGTGGATCTGGGGTCATGAAGACCTGAGTTCAAATCCAGCCACAGACACTTCCTGGTTATGTGGCCCTAGGAAAGTAACTTTTAACCTGTTGCCTCAGTTTCCTCATCTGTAAAATGATCTGGAGAAGAAAATGACAAACTAATCCAGTATCTTTGTCAAGGAAACCTCAAATGGGGTCATGAAGAGTCAGACCTGACTGAAAAATGACTGAACAACAAAAGCACTTAACATGTTATCTCATTTGGTTGTCTCAACAAGCTGCTATTATTATACTCATTTTGTAGTTAGGGGAACTGAGAAGGACAAATTAAATGACTTGCCTAGGGTCGCACTGATAGTAACTATCAGAGGCATGATTCAAACTCAGATTTTTCTGACACCAAGTTCATAACTTTATACAAGGGGACACCTAACAGCTTTGTGACTAGCAATGAACTCATCCCAAGATTTGTAATCTGACTTCAGACCTTACAAAGCATTTTGTTTTGTTCTTCTTTAATGAAGCAGTCATATAACACTATGCTTTCAGATTTCTCTTTATAATAAACTGTAAGGCCAAGAGGACTTCCATTAATCTTATCTTAATATTGCATCTCCAAGCATCCAATACAGTGGTCTCCACACAGAAAATACTTAACAAATATTTTGTTTAATAACTCAACGAACACATAATGGGATAAACTCTAGTTATTTAGGAAGCTGTCTTGGTCTGTCCCTGACCTCCCAAAACTGGGACCTCTTTATGGGGCAGGAATTCAGAGTTTTATCACTTCCTTCATCTTTTAGCATGATGTCCTGCATACTATATGGATGCTTGATGCATAAATGCTCATCTATCTCTCCTACCACTAATTCCCAAGCTAATTCCAGCCCTCAGAAAAGGACTTTGCAATCCAATATGTCAGATGCTGCTCCCAATGGCCTGTCTGAAAGCCATTTATTGAGGGCTCTGTGGCTAGACAATTGCTAGGCCTTCCATTTAGCAAAGGATCTCCTTTCCTGGAATAGTGCTTTTGGATCCAAGCCTCAAACCCAACATAAAAGTCTCTCCCTAGCCTGCTGGTTTTCATAGTGCCTGGCCAGACCCATCAAAGTCAAGGTCAGCTGCCTGCCCAGCACCCAGCTTGAGTCATCAGCACCGCCTGCTGGTTCAAAGTGGAGGACTGATGGATGGAACCGCACTGAGCCGCCACTCCCTGCAGCCCATTAGCAGCAGTGGTGTGCCACCACAGTGACTCAAAGCTCCTTAAAACTCTTGACTCATTCCTCTCCTAGATCCCCTGGGAAGGAAATGGAAGCCCACTAGCATCTTTCCATCTTTCCTTCTCTCACCATATAGATAATTAGGAATCTAAAAGAGTCTGAGGTGAGGTCTCTGGATTTGGTGTCACAAGTGTACAAGGTCCAGCTTTGTTTACCTTAGGCTTTTTCAGACTTTAGTTTCCTCACCTAGATGTCCTGTGGGGCCCCTTCCATTTCTAAGTCTAAATCTAATTTGTGTGTGTGAGAAAGGATTAGGAAGGGCCTCTTGTAGGAGGTGACCCTACAGATGAGCCTTCAAAGGAAATGGGTATTTGAAAAAGTAGAAGAGAAATGGGAGAAATCTCTAGTCACACAGGTTCAAGATGGACAGAGACCTCAGTCTACATTGCCTATTCTCCTTTAGTCACTTCACAAAATGCCATCACTGGAAGAAATGCGGGAGAGGGTTGGGTCCATCCCTTCCATTTTACTGTTGAATAAACTGAGATCTGAAAGGGTCAATATCCAAGATCATTGAGTCAAAAAGTTGAGAAGCCAGAATTTGAACATACAGCCAACTCCTCCCTGTCTCCATATATTCTTATTCAGGCAGGTGGGGGGCATAATGAATAGAGTGCTGGGCCTGAGTCAGGAAGACGAGTTCAAATCTGGCCTCAGACACTTTACCAACTGCGTGACCCTGGGAAAATCACTTAACTGTTGGCTCAATTTTCTCATCTGTAAAATGAGCTGGAGATGAAATAGCAAACCACTCCATATCTTTGCCAAGAAAATCCCAAATGGGATCATGAAGATTCAGATGTCACTGAAACAACAAAAAGTCTTGTTCATGTGCCTGGCATAAAGTAGACAGTTAATAAATATTTACTGATTGGTTAATTGATTGATTGATAGCCCAGATAAGCCTCATATCCTTTTCAGCTCTGTCGTTGTCTGGGTCATCTCAGGACTCTCGCCACACACCATAGGAGCCTCCTTCATAGTATCTCTCAACAAAATTCCTTTCTGTCAACTGTTGTGACTTGTTATGATTGAAGTCTGCAAGTGGACTCTGGAGACTGTATCTTAATTTATAATTATTTATTAAATAGTAAAAACTGGACCAGAGAAAGAGAAGGCACCAGTCACACATGGCCTACCACTTTCCCTTCTAAAAGCTGGGCCCACCTGTGCACCTACTCACTCAAGATTTTAAGGGGAAAAGCCCCTGCTTTCTCCCAGTACTCCAATTTATGCTCCTATTAGTGATATCCTTTTCCCAAGCCCCTCTGACCTCACTCTGGACAAGGGATGGGTCTTTGGGACCCCAGAAATCATGGGAACTTTTAGAATGGCTACACAGTGCACATGTCCACTATCTTAAGAGGCTTATTTACAGGTAAATGAGCTTTGTCTCCTAAGTCCACAAGAGGATGAGAGAATAAGAAAGTTGTAACTTTGAATTTAATATTAAACTTTATCTCCCTTTAAAATCTGAAGGATGTCTTGGGGTGCCAAAGAAAGTGTTATGTGCTACTGTTAAATTTCTACAGCCTATTTAGTAAAAGACATATTTTTTTTTCCTTTCCTCAGATCTGTTAAGGAGAAGATGAAAATATGGTAACTTCTCAACTACCAAAATATAATTTATAGTTTGATAAAATTATTAAATTGACAAAGCAGTCGAGTTTAATCCATGATCTCATTATAACGTTATAACAACCTTATGACTTTGTTATTCTAGGAAACCCTTATACCAGTGATGGTGAACCTTTTAGAGATGGAGTTCTGGGCCCAACTCCCACTCCACCCCCACCCCAGCTAGATTGCTGTGCCCACCCCTTCCAGTGCCAGGAGTACCATGCCCCTATTGGGCTGCTGGGAGGAGGAGTGGGTGATGTGAAAAAAAACTTCCTCAGGCACTTGGAGGGGGAAGGGAGAAGCTCTCCTGAGTCCCTCTGACTTTCAAGTAACAAACTTGGTGAGGGGAGGGAAAGTGGCCATGTGCCCACAGAGAGCATTTTGAGTGACATCTTTGGCACCTATGCCACAGGTTCATAGGATGGCTAATAATGGTCAGTATTCCTTTCCCTGTTTCAATTTAGTATATAGAGCTTTGAGAAACCTTCTTCTGGCCATTAGTAAAACGGGCTGGTGCAGTGCGGTAAGAAGTTCTCAAACTGGTTAAAGAAGAAAAAGGACTGAAAATGGAGTTAGAGTTGAGATATATCATTAAATTCCTCCCTCAGTCCCTTTGAATACCTCTTTTCCCTGGTGGAACCAGAGTGAAGAAGGTTGTGATGGGTCATAAAATTTAGGCAATGGAGTACAGTGAATCCTGTTTCCATTGCAACTACCATGTAGCCATGCCCATATGGTTCCCTTGTTTCTTCTGTCTTTTGGAGTTTTTTTCTTTCCTGACCATAGATAAATAAATATACACCAATGGAATCAATAAGGCTACAACCTTATGACCCTTACTTACTATATCACTGGTCATGTCACTTAATCTTTCAAAGACTTAGCTTTCCTACTTGTAAAATGGGAATGACAAAATCTATAGTACTTAACTCACATGAGATCTGCTGAGGCTGAAATACAATTATTAGGCAGAATGCTTACCAAATTTAAAGTACTGTAAATGTCATTGTTTTAAGAGGGGAAAGAAGAGAAAGGAGGAAAAAAGGATGGGATGATAAGACAAGAGGGTAGGAGGAAAGTAGAGGAAGAGAAGAAGGAAAAGGGAAGGGAATAAGGCAGAAAGGAAAGGAAGGAAAAGAAAGAAGGAAAGACAGAAAAATGGAAGGAAGAAAGGAAGGAAAATTACTAAATATTTACTATATTCTAATTATTTGTGCTAAATACAGGGGATAAAAACAAATAGCAGGACACTACTTAACTTCAAATAACCTTTACATTCAAATACAGGAGGAAGACAACATATACAAAGCATATTAATTTGGGTCTGTGAAGGCCATAGGGAGCCTTAGGACAATTGTTCACTATGTCCTTTCCAAGAATAAGATTGGGAATGGACTACTATTCCCAGAGTTGTGACTTAAAGATATGACCTTAAACAAGTTTTCCTCTCTGAATCAGTTTTACCAGTTGCAAAATGGGAACAGTATTCATATTCCCACTACCTTCCTTGAGGGAGCCTTAAGGAATCCAAAAATGCAGTGAAAATAGAAACCTTTTTTTTAGTATTTTATTTTTTCCCTCAATTACACATAAAAACAATTTTAACATTTTTTTTAATTTGAGTTCCTGGAAAGACCTACAAGAACTGATGCAGAGTGAAATGAGCAAATCCAAGAGAACAGTAAGTGATTAATAACTGCTTCTCCTCTATACACTCATTCTTTCACAGTGGCTATCATTTATATGGTACTTTAAGTTTTACAAAACATGTTACAAATATTTCATTTTTTTCACCTGGAAGGTAGATGCTCTTAATATCCCAATTTTACAAAGGAGGAAACTGAGGCAGTCAGTGGTTAACTGACTTGCCTAGGATCTCATAACTAGTAAGTGTTTGAGACCAGATTTGATCTCAGGTTCAACTTAAAATGTATTCATCTGTTTAATCACCTTGGTGTTAAGCTCTACAGTATTTACGCTGTTGATAGACTACAAATATTCTTAACATTTTCTAAATCCTGTGCCCTCTGGTTGACATGCCTCAGTTCATCTTTTCTAGGGGGGGAGGGGGAGTTGCCTTACTTAGTCTCTGAGAGATAGCTCAATAGTTCCAGAAGAGGGGCAGAAATGGAAGGAGGAACCACATTCATTCAGTTTGTTCCCCCAAATGTGCTTAGCATTCCCCAAACTCCTTTGATGACCCCATTCACATGCCTGAGAGATGGCCACAGATCCTTTCTTTCTTTCTCCTTGGGCATTTCCAGTTTCGCGACTTGTTTGGATAGAGCAGAGTATCCAGAGTGATTCAGACTTCTGCTGCCATAGCACACATCAAGCCACTCTCCCTCAGCTCCATGTCTCTAGGAAAAAACAAGTCTTTGCCTTGCAGTGCTCTCCATCGGAGCTTATTACAGAGATGCCTTCCCCATTAGCTGGAAGCCTCCACCCATTACAGAAATGCCATCCCTCCACCCTAGAGTAGGCCTCCGAAGTGGAACAAACTGCATGCCCTTCAGTGCCAAGCAAGCCTGAGCAAGATGTCTCTCAGCTCAGTCCTTCCGATTCTCTCCCTCCCCATACCCACATCAACACAGCAGGGTGGTGCCAAGCAAGACCAAAGCCCAGTGGCAATCACTCCCCTCCTGCCTCTTTAAGAGCCCCGCAGCTCCCTGGAGTGCTGCTCACTCACTGTCAAACATCAACTCCAGCCCCCTCCCCACAGCCTAGTAAGGACAGGCTGGTCATTCCACTTGCCTGCACAAATTCAAAGCAAAATGTTTCAGACTGATACAAGTTAGCCTGGAAGTAGAGCATTCCAGACCAGGGGGACAACCAGAGAAAATGCCCGGAGCAGAGAGATGGTGGGTCTTATTCCTGAAGCAGTAAGGAAGTCTTTGTCACTAGATCAAAGAGTATGTGGCAGTATTAAGGTAAAGAGACTAGAGAGTTGTATGCTGGGAAAGGCGCAGTTATGAAGGACTTCAAGTCCAAACGGAAGATTTTTTATTTGCTTTTGAAGGTGACAAGGAACCCCTGGAATTTATTGAGTGGGGAGGGAGGGGTGAAGTGATCAGACTTCTGCTTTAAGAAAGTCACTTTGATAGCTAAATAGGGGTGGATTGGATTGGATTAGAGTGGAATCGAGTGGGGAGAGGAAAGAGAGTGAAAGGGAAAGAGAAAAGGAAAGCTTTTAAGAGACACCCACAGTGTTTGGGTGGATAATGATGAGCAAGCAAAGAAGATTGCGGAAGTAGCATTAGAATAAGGAGAATAGAGTGACATGAAAGACTAAGGAGGAAACAGCATCTGAAAGGATAGGTGTATCAAAGGCTGAGTGGAAGTCAAGATTAATGATGACTGGGAAAAATCCATTGGCTTTGGCAGCAAGCTTTTCTAATCTTCACTAACGCAGTTTCAGTCATGTGGTAGGGGTGGAAGCTTGATTATAAGGGGTTGGGAAGGGAGAGGGTGGTGAAAAAGCAAAGGCAGTTTGGGAGAGACTGCTCTTTCTAGGAGCTTGGCAAGGAAAGAATGGAGGAATGCTATAGAGTGGAAGCTTAATGTGCCAGCAAGACTACATGATATTTAAAAAATTAATAAGGAGACGAGGCATCATTTATAGGAATTTTAAAGCGATCCATTGGAAAGCAGGAGATTAAAGATGAACTAGAATGAGGCAATTATTTTAAAGGGTAATCTTCACAGGATGAGGGGTTGGTCTCAGGGGAACAAATAGAGGGATTCACTTTGACAAGGAGAAAAAACCTCTCTTCTTCAGATTGGAGGAAAGGATGAGTAAAGATGTACAGGTAGATGGCCTTGATTTTCTCCATAAAGTAAGGGATGAAGTCATCTATCAAGAAAGGAAGTTTGGGGAGGGGGAGTTGAGAGATGAGAAGCTTTGAAACAGTCACTCAGAGAAGGATGAAAGAGAATTAGTCAAAGAAGAATAAAAGGATTGCCATGTAGGAGGGAGGGCCTTGCCACAACTAGATAAAATGATTTTGTCATGGATGTAGGCAGCCTGATGGTATGACTTCTTCCAGTAGCATTCCACAGTACAGCAGTAAGAAGGGAGAGAGAAAATTGTGGGAGTGATCCAGGGATGGGGTTTGGCAGGGTCTGAACACCAAAGACAAACAAATATGGGAGTCAAGGGCAGACTGGAGTATGGAGATAAATACATAGGTCCAGATCATAAATGGAGGAAACTGAGACCAGAATGGGGATAATGGATTGAGAAAATAAGGAACAGTGAAAGGATTAGGGATGATAGGAAAGGAAAGGCAGAGATTTAGGAGGGTAGGAGCAAAGGGAAAAGGGGAAAGATAACTAGTGCAACCCAGTTCAGTGGAAACAGTTTGGACTCTGAATCCAGAAGACCTAGGTTCAAATCTCATCCATCCTGCTTGCTATTTTATGTATCATCATAGAGGGGTGTATGCTATTTTATGTATCATCATAGAGGAGTAGTATCTCTGGTATGGAGGGCTTGTCGCGCCCTCCTAGGGCAGCTCTCCAACCTCTGACCCTCATCTGACACCCAGCTCTCACTTGTGGCTCCTAGTAGCTGCTAGCATGTGGCAGCGGCCACACCCCGGGCAACGGCTTCTACAGGCTGGCTAAACCTTATGAGGGTAGCCATCGGTTCATAGACCCCTGGTGAACTAAGGCTTTGCTCACCCAGCATGTGAAGACTGCTTTGGCTGAACAGACGGAAGAAACCAATAAGAAGGTTCAACGGCTGAGAAGGCGACGCAGCAAAGCACTATGGAGTGTTTAGGGTGTGTTGGAGCACAAAAGACAACATGGCCATCCAATGCAGCTGAGGAAGTCTTCAGGTGTTTTTGTGCCACTGGACCCAGGCTTCCAATGCCGAGAGAGTGGGACTGTTTCTGTGCATCGACTCTTCCACTTAAATCTCCTTCACGCACAAGTGTCTTTGTGCACATTCATCTACATCACAGATGAAAGCGCACAAAGACAATCGTCATCCTTGGTTACTGAGAGACTACTACCATAGGACAGGCACTTATCCTCTGTTGCCTTCAATTTTGTCCTCTATAAAATGAGAGGGTTCAACTTTATAGTCTGTGATGTTATACCACCATTAACATCAGTTAAGAGGGATCCCCTGCCTGGTCATACTGAAGTCATACCAGGCCCCCTACTCTCATCTCATCTGCAAGATACAAGAGATCAGGGAGCATCCTTAGCATTTGAGCTCTTAGATATCCTCAGGATGAATGAATGAATGAAAAAAATATTTATTAATCCTCACCTTGTGCAAAGAATGAAGATAGTTGCTTTCAATGAGCTTCATTGGATCAGCCTTCCAAAAGCATAATCAAAACCATAAAGTCTGGGGATTGCAATTCCAGAGCTTAATGGAATCCTAGCAGTGGCTGATAGACAGAAAGCATTGAAAACTTATTTTGGGGAGAAGGCTATATTTTTACTCTCAATAATTCTATCATTTTGGATTGACTCATTTTAAAATTTGTCTTTACCTTCTTTCCCACAACATCCTTATGGGAAGCAAGGGCATTCTGATCATTCAGTAGGGGATGGTAAGGTTGACAGCCAGGAAAACCAAGAGTATGGCCAACCAAAAAATCTCTGCATCCCCTAGTTTGGGGTGGGTGGATGCTCCAGGCACTGCCATGTCTTTAGGTTGGTTAGTGTTGATCTTACAGGAACAAAGTGTTAAGGTAGGATGGGACTTTGGAGGTCACCTAGTCCATTCATTTCCTTTTATAGTTGAGGAAAGTAAGGCCCAGACATGCTGTTACTTCTTCTAGGTCACAAAGGTGGATGAGGATTTGAATCCAAGTTTTCTGACTCTCCATCCGACACTGATCCTATCCAGCCACATTCATGGAGCTCAGCACTGTATTGCTCTCTAGAAGGGATCTACTCTAGGATGGCATCCCCTCATCACCCCAGTACAAGGTCAAGGGCAACATCAGCCAACCTGGAAGCTCATCTTCCAAACTCAGCCACTGGCCTCTCCAGGACTGGGTCTATAAGCCAAAGGGAAAAAACAAAGAGGAAATTAATGAAATTCCAAACACTGAAGATAAATGGATTGTCCACCCCCAGCCCCAACAGAGGGAGTACCCATTACATTGATAACCTCTGACTCAGTCTAGAAGCTTTCAAAGGCCACAGTGCTCTCTCTGCCCACAGCTAGGCATTGCCAGAGTGTGGCTGACATAGAGGAGAAGGGAGGGAGATTCCAGATGAACTTTGCTTTGCTATTTTTGGTCTTTATCAGAAATTTTCCATCTTATGGGGAAGAAACAGGTTTTATTTTCTTAGGTAAAAGAACTGAGGGAGTCCTCTTTTTGTTACCAGCAGGAAAGTAAGGAAGAGAACAGGAGAGACCTGGGGCTAAAGATGGCACTGTCAGGTTCTTGTAAGGAGAGCTAGTATGACCAAGGACTCCTGGGGTGAGCTGAAAGTGAAGGGAGGAAACTTCCAAAAATAAACATGGGTTGGAAATATTAGTCCACCTATAATCTCTGTTCCTGAGGAGAATGAAGGTGGGGAACCACTCAGGTACAATTGTTCTGTTCTTCAGGCATCTGGGCATTTGAACTAAGTCTTGCACCAATATGGTGAGCCCCAAAGAGCAGGGGAAACACCAGATTACCTAAACAGGAACAAACTGGTCTAGATCATGAGCCAACTGGGTGAATAAAGAGCTGGACTTGGAGTCAAGAAGACTTGAGTCCAAATCAGACATTAGACCTTTAGTAGCTGTGTGACCTAGGGTAAGTCATTTAACCTCTTAATGCTTTTAGTTTCTTCAGCTGTACAATGAGGATAATAACAGCATTTACCTCACAGGATTGTTGTGAAACTCAAATGAGGAAGAATTTGTAAAATGCTTAGCACAGTGCCTGGCACATAGTAGGCACCATATAAATAATAGTAATGATGATATCAGATATGTATCAGCAGTCTTATGGGTCCAGTGACTGACAACTGCATTTCCAGACTGGGTGAGAAAGGGAAGTTCAATCTCAAAAAGTAAAAAAATTTAAAAATAAAAGAAATGTAGACACTGATTAAAATAATAGAAACAAAAAGGACTCTAAAAGGAAGCTATGCTCTGTGGAGCTATGACAATCCTGGCCCCAAAGAAAAGACACTTCTTTCCTTTCACTGGAGAGTTGGGGACTATAGAATCAGGCATACTCTGCCCAACTCGGACCCTGGGTCTTTTGGTCTTGCTTAACTGTTTTTCTTTGTTAAAAGAAAAGAACTGCTACAAGGAGGTGGGGTAGTTTATCTCCAAATGACTATGATGTAAAAATATTGAGTATCAATAAAACTAAAAAACAGATGACCTCATAGAACTATTTTTGTTAGCTTTTAAAAAGAAGTGGTCAAGCACACCATATTTCACAGTCACTTTATTGTTATGAGTGCACATTAAGTAGAATGAGTGTATAGCAGGAGAGCATTTACTTGATGACTAGCTGGTAATATAAAGGGTGAAATTATGCTTGAGACTGAAAAAAATCTAAATTTAAGTGGTCATCAAAGGAAATCCCAAATAATAAAACACCCAAGTCAGTTGCCAAATTTTATGGTGATTTAATTGATATAGTAGAGAAGATTTTAAGAAGAAGGAGGAAGGAAGGGGCTAGTACCAGGCAGGAAGATAGGAGATCTAGAGAGTAAGGTTTTGAGTGTGAAGGAGGAAAGAATCAGCTTGACCTCCAAAGAGGCTTAGCTAAGATGCCCGAATCTGAAATCAGCTCCAGGGCAAACTCACCACCCAACACTCCAAGATGTCAGAATGCTTAGTATGCTGCCAGGCAGAATTGTCTCTCCAGGGAAAAAGAGAGAGAGGCAGCCCATGATGTGCCTTATAAATGGACATTTTTACATCACTTTTCTGCATCTCATCAGTACCAATGAGGACTTAGCTTGACTTAGGACAGCCCAGAGGTCTGTCCTGTTTTTGCACACTTCTGTTGAAGGCCATCTCCTCAGATAATTAAATCTTGAGTTTGATGCAGACCTTTCAAAATCTTGTTAAACTGAGTAGGGTGGAGAAGGTGGGTTTTCCAAGACCTGATTCTGTTATTCCAAGTACCTCCATTGTTATTGATCAGGAAATAGCTAAATCAGATCTTCTAAAGAATGGTCTGATTAGGGTGGAATAGTTTTAAATTTTCTTTAAAGAGGAGAGGAAGAGAGTAGATAGGCTCCACTCACCACTATCTCTTTAGAACACATACACACACACAAAGGGGGAACATAGCAATATTTTCAACTAAAAAGATAATATCAATTCTGCCTCATCTAACACCTCTTCCATTGCAAGTGTTTGGAAAATCATAAGGAAAATTATCTCTCTCCTGAGTTTAATGAACTTGTTAAAAATCAAAGAGCAATGAGGACTCCTTGTGCCCAGAGGTTGGTGGGATAGGGAAAGATATTCATTTAGCATCATTCCTATTGTGCTTTTATTGAATATTATTCAATTTGTTTCCCAAATTTATTCATTTGTTTGTCAAAATTTTATGAAGCACTGGCTGTGTACAGAGTATAGGGCAAGATTTTGGGCATTACATTTAGATCCAACAAATATGGATTTAGAGAGAGAGAGTCAAATTTCCTGATTTTCCAGAATGTGAGCTTGTGGGATAGAGTTTTAAGCGACCTGTCCAAAATCACATATGTAGAAAACAGAATAGTCAGAATTACAATAAAGCCCAGGTACCTTGAGCTGTATTTTCCTGTTGAAATCCTCTCACTGCAGATCTTTTCTGTCTTTCTTCTATTTGATGTTCTCTTTCTGGTTTCATTTTTAAGTGTCCTAGGCTGAGTTTGCTAAGTTTGGATTCGTGACAGATGTGATATTCTTTTCACAGTTCTTATCTTGGTTGACCACTCCACAATATTTGACACTGTTGGCAAACATTTCCCACTGGATATCTCTTCTCTCTGTGTTTTTGTGACACTTCTACTCTCTTGGCTCTCCTATCTATCTGAGCACTCCTCAGACTCCTTTGATGGATTATGATCCACAGCATGGACCCCATCTGTGGGTGTGCTCTTTTGGTGACCTTCTCAGCTCCCACAAGTTTAGTTATCAGGTTCAGGCTGATGACTCTTAGTTCTATTTATAGAGCTTAAGTCTCTCTCCTGAGCTCCAGGCACCATGTTCTTTAGGAACCCTTTTCTGATTCAATGAGCATGACTGTACTCATCCTAAAAACATCTTGCTTGTATTTCATCAATTTTGCTAAATCGTTTTAGTCATGTCCAAATTTTTGTGATGCCATTTGGCGTTTTCATGGCAAAATTGGTAGAGTAGTTTGCCATTTCCTTCTCCACCTTATTTCACAGATGAGGAACTCAGACAAAGAGGGTTAAGTGACTTGTCCAGAGTCACACAATAAGTAAGTATCTGAGGTTGGATTTTAATTCAGGGGAGTATGAGTCTTCCTGATTCCAAGCCCAGTGCTCTATCTACTGTTACTGGTTATTTTGTCTATATATACAAATTGGATGTCACATAAGACATATAAAACTCAACATATCCAAAAACACCCTTTATCTCCTCCTTTCCCCCCAAAAAACCCATGTTTCTTCCGAGTTTCTCTATTTCTGGGAAGGGAATCTCTATTCTTTTCATTATGGTTGGTAACAACTTGGTAATTGCCTTAATTCTTCTGTCTCACTGTGAGATTTAAAATGGTTGAGGTCTTAAACTGTAGTGATTAAAATAGTGGAAGATATAAATTGTGATAGATATAAGAGAGGGTGAGTAAATTTGACCGCAGAAATATGTTTCACTACAGTGTCTTGGGTTTAAAATCAAATATAAGGTGGTCACCAGGGAAATATTCCCAATTATTTAAATACCTAAGTCAATTGGGTTTTATAGAGATTTTAATTAACAATACAATGAGTAATCAAAGAAAGAGAGAGAGAGTAAGAAAGGAATAAGTATGAAGGGCCTCAAGCCAATATGGTCTAGAACTGAGTCTTAAAAAGAGAAATCAGTCAGTTTTTTATAACTCACCATAAGATCTGTCTAAGTAAGGATTTCTAATGACACCAGGCCAGCAGCATCTCAGCTGCTTTCAACAGCTCCCTCCTCCATCTGAATGTTTCAGAATCAGTCTCCTCAGAATGAGATTCTCCAATCTGAATGTTTCAGAATGACTCTCCTCAGAATGAGTCTCTCAAAATGAACTCCCTCAGAAATCAGATCCAGCTCTTCTCTGAGCTCTTATTTTTAAGGGCAAAATCTTCTCTGTCACCTCCCCTAAGTCCTTACATCTACCAATCACTGTAGATGTTTCTAAAGGACTGCCCATTCTTAGTCCCCACCTAAGAAGGTGTGGATTTTTGAGTAATTCACACCAGGAAAGCTCTGAGTAAGTTTTCCAGCTCTTTGGTCTTTGTAAATTCACAAGTTGCTTGAACTTTATAGGTACTTAGCTTAAGAAAAATATGGGTTTAAGTACTTTTCTTTGTTCAGAAAAGAGTTTACAACTTTATCTTCCCCTAGGGCAGACCCAAGTAGGTAAAGTAGAATTCTCACATTCCTGCTTTAAGTAGAGTTCACTGCCCAAATGGGGAATGGTCTTAATCCAATCTTATAAAGTAGGGTCTGAGAAATTTTAAGGTTTACACTCACTCAGCTCATACATCCACACAGATGCTTTGACCTCCACAATTGTAACAGTTAAATTAGTTTCTCTACTAAAATATTATATTTTTTGAGTTTTATTAAAGATTATTAGAAATCAAGGATAAAGAAAATACAAAATAAGAAAGCATGTGTCTAGGGCACATAGCCTATTCACAGCCACTTATATCTTGACTGCCAGGTAGAGAGACATGTGTGCTTAGAAGCAGAAGAAGAGAGACAAGTAGGCAGAGAGCCCCTTTAAATAATAATTTGTGATCTCACACTCAGGTGAGGACTCAGGTGAGATTATAGGGAATTCTGAGAACTACCAAGGACTTCTGGGGATTGAAGTCTGGGGTTAAAATCTCCATTTTTACACATCTGTCCCAATTCCCCTTCTCCACTTCCACAACCACTAAATTGTTTCAGCACCCCATCACCTCTTCTCTGAATTATTACAATGGCCACTTAACTGGTTTCATTGCCTCAACTGTCTCCCCATTCCAAACCATCCTTCATACAGCTGTCTAACTGATGTTACTGAAATATCCATTTGACCTTCCAACTCCTTTGCTCAATAAACTTCAGGGGCTTTATATTACCCTCAGGATTATATACAAACTTTTGTTGGTCATTTAAAGTCATTCTAACCTGATGCCTTTCTCCTTTTCTAGCTCTGTCTCCATGCAAACTGGCTGTCTTACTCTTCCTCATACATCTTCAGTCTCAGGACATTTGTACTGACTGTGCCTTATGATGAGATGCATTCTCCCCTTGCTTCTGTCTCACAAAATTCCTTGTTCCCTTCAAGACCAAACTCAAGCACTATGTTTCCCATGAAACTTACTAAAAATTGCCTTGCATTTATTTTGTAAATCCTCCTATGCAATAACTCAATTGATATTTATTAATGCCTACTAAGTGTCACACACTGTGCTAAGTGCTGAGGACACAAAAAAGAGGCAAAAGACTGTCCCTGCCTTCAAGGAGCTAACTGCAGAAACAATATGCAAACAAATATATGTGTATATATATATATATATATATGAAAATATATATATATATATATATATATATATATATATATATATATATATAAAGCAAGTGATATACAGAATAAATAGGAAATAAACTGGAATTGTGATTTCAGTTGGGACTTAAAGGAAGCCAGGGAGATCAGTCATCAGAGTAAAAAAATGAGAGTGTTCCAGACATAGAGGCCAGCCAAAGGAAATGCCTGGATCCAAGAGATGGGGAGTTTTGTTCATGGACACTAATGTCACTGGATCAAAGAGTGTGTGTGTCAGATGTTAAGGTGTAAAGACCACTAGAAAGTAGAGAAGGGACTACATTATGAAGGGCTTTGAATGTGTTTAACATTCAAAGAATATTTTGTATTTATTCTAGGAGACAATAGGAAGTCACTAGAATTTATTGGTTAAGGAGATGACATGACTGAAGCTGTGCTTTAGGACAATTGCTTTAGTGGCTAAACTGAATAGAAGATGGAGAGGCTTGAGGAAGGCTGATGACCATCAGGCTATTGCAGTAGTGTAGATTTGAGTTGACAATGTCAGAGGAGAGAAGGGCATATCTTTGAAAGATGTTATGAAGATAGAATTAACAGGCTTTGTTAACAGATTGGATATGAAGGAGTAAGAGTCAAGGATAGCATCTAGATTTCAAACCTGGAAGACTGAGGATTGGTGTCATCCTCTATTGACAGTAATAAGTAAGGAAAGAGGCAGGAAGGTGGAGGTGGAAAGAGAATGAGTTCCATTTTGAACATGTTGAGTTTAAGATGCCTATTGGAATCTAGTTCAAAATGTCTAAAAGGCAGTTGGAGATGTGAGACTGGAGGTCAGGAGAGAGTCTGGGGCAAAACATTTGAGAATCATTGGTAGAGTGATCATCATTAAATTCATGGAAGCTGGAGTTCACCAAGTGAATTAGTATACAGTGAGAAGAAAAGAGGGGCCAGGACAGAACCCTGAGGAACACCTGTGGTTAGAGGGTGTGATGTGGAAGAGGAGTCAGTAAAGGAGACGGAGAAGCAGTCAGAGAGGTAGGAGGTAAACCAAAAGAGAATAATGTCTAGAAGACCTAAAGAAATGTCTATGCCTATATATGATTATTATCTCCCTTAATTAGACTATACACTTCATGAGGGCAGGGACTATTATCATTTTGGTCTTAGTATCTGTAATGCCTGGCTGTAAAGGTGATCTTTAATAAATAACCATTGGTTGATTGAAGCATTTTATGGTGTTAGAAAATATATAATATAATATAGATTTTTTTTAAATCACTTCTCTGAAAAGCCTATCAGATTACTTTTGAAACAAATAGTTCCACAATTATCAAAATGATTAACCTTTTCTGTTGAATATTGATTTATTTTTTAAGAAAGCTTTTCCTAAAACAAAAAGAAAAAGCAAACTTTAGAATCTTAAAATATAAAAAAGTAATTATTAGAGGAAAAAATAACTAGCCTTAGAATCAAAGGATCTGAGTTGAATCCTCTATGTGCACAATTCTACTGATTACTACCCATGCGTTATTAGGCACTTTGCTTTCCAGACCTCAATCAATCCATAAGCATGAATTATGCACCTTTTAAGAGCCAAGTCCTGTGTTAAGGACTGAAGATACCAAAACAGTCAGAAATATGTCCCCTGCCCTCAGGAAGCGTACATTCTAATAGGAGAGAGACCATCTGTTTCTTCTTCTGTGAAACAAAGATGTTAGACTGCATGTCTAAGGTATTTGCAATTCCAAAGACTGTGACCCCATAACCTATTAGAACAAGGATCATTTTAAGTGTTTTCATTCTCTACCCTGGAAAATCTCTTGGATTTGGCCTTTTCCTCATTAGATATGATAAAGTTCTGACTTGACAGCAAAATAGCATTCATTGTAGATCCAGTTTAATTAGCTATAAGTGCATGCCTTTAGGTGATTGAAGTTAGATGAAAAGGATAGTATGTTGTAACGAAAAGAGATCTGAATTTGGCTCATAAGTTCATAGATCTTAGAGCTGGAAAGGATTCAGATGACATTGTTATGAATAGTAGTTTTCCCTGTATCACCTTGTTCAAGAAACCTCAGTATTGTGGACCTTGGTTTCCCCATCTACAAAATGAAGTTAAACTAGATTATCTCCAAGACATGCTTTTGCTTGAAATTCTATGATCCTTAGCCTGTAACATAAGTATATGGAGAGGGGAGGCTAGGTGGTTCAGTGGATAGAGAGCCAGGCATGGAAATAGGTAGTCCTGGGTTCTAATCTGACCCCGGATATTTACTAACTGTGTGACTCTGGACCCTTATCACTCTCCTTCCTTGAAACCAATATACAGTTTTGATTCTAAGTCAGAAGGTAAGGGTTTGTAAAAACAAGATCAATATATAGAGTACATCAGTCCAAGTAGTCTTGGCATCATAGTCCCACAGCAAAAGTATAATGCCACATTGGCATTCACCGTCTCTAGGATCAAACAAATTCCTTTGTTTGGCATTAAATGGTCCTTCACAACTTTATATCACCCACCTTTCCAGACTTGCTACAGATAACTCCCCTTCACTCATGGTGTGGTCTAGCTTTGATCTTTCCTCAACTCCACATAATATCTCCTACATTCTATGGCTTTGTACAAGTTATATCCCATTCTTGAGTACTCTCCCTCCTCAGTTCTGTCCCAATTTCTTTCAAAGTTCTACTCAAGCACCGCTTCCTATATGAAGACTTTCTGCTATTCCATGTGCATGTCTCCCTCTTGACCTGACTCCCCTAAGAATTACTTCAGATTTATTTTATTTCAAAATATACAACTGCATACTTCATTCCCCAGGTAGAATATAAACTACTCAAAGACAGCAACTTCCATTTTTGTCTTTGTGCCTTTGTACCTAACACAAACTGGTACATAGTAAGAACTTAATAAACATTTTAAAATTGATTGCTTGTTTGACCCTTTCACTGAACTCTGCTTATCTATATGGCCTCAGATGCTTATGGGTGTACAAGATGTACAGGGAAG
This sequence comes from Monodelphis domestica, assembly GCF_027887165.1. Classification (NCBI taxonomy): domain Eukaryota; kingdom Metazoa; phylum Chordata; class Mammalia; order Didelphimorphia; family Didelphidae; genus Monodelphis; species Monodelphis domestica. The sequence goes on along the minus strand of NC_077232.1, from coordinate 298,472,779 downwards.
ACTCATACCTCTAGTATGAGATGTTCTGAACCTATTGCACCAGAAGAAATGAACAGGATGAGTTAAGAAAAACCTGGAAAACCTTATATGAACTGATGTAAAGTGAGCAGAACCAGTGGAACAATGTATATAGTAATACAAACATTATATAATAATCAACCGTGAAAAGATAAACTAAATTTCCATGATAACCCAAGGGACTCATGTTGAAAATGCTATCCATTGCCAAAGAAGGAACTGTTGGAGGTTGAGGCAGAACAAAGTCAGCCATTTTCTACTTTATTTCCTTCATGAGATTTTTATTGTATGTGTGATGTGTGTCTTCTATCACAGCATGAGCAATATAGAAATATGTATTGCATGAAAATGTAACCTTATCAGACCATTTATCACCTTGGAGAGCAGGGGAGTGAGGGAGAGAGAAAATATGAATCCTAAAGAGGCAGAAAATAATTGTCAAATACTGTTTTACATGTAACTAAAAAAATTAATTAAAAAAATTTAACTTCACAGGTGACTCAATATTCACATGCTTACTTCAAAGAGGCCCATGACTCCCAGGGAATAGTGGGAATGAAATTCAGGCTTTCTGGTCAACCAATGGTAAGCCATGACCCAGCCACAAAGAATGGGACCATGGAAGGTGAGTATCATAACCTGAAATTTCCTGAAAGAAAATCTTTTTTATGGCAGAGTAGAAAGGTCCAATGAAAACTGTTCCTTAAGGGTACAGAAACAAAAATGAGAGAAGAGCTTGTGTGTGAAGGTCTTCAGTCTATGTTTAGCATTTTTGCTGATGACTTCTAGTCTATAAAGTGCTTTGAGGTTAAGAGATCACTAGATGATGCTGTGGCTTCAATTTAAAATAAATAAAATAATTATTTCTTCATACACAGTGATCTCAGTCAGTGGTATTCATTAGCAGAGGATGTGGCCAGGAAACAAAGCCATCAAATTTGTTCTAGGGTTGGGGGTATGCAGTCAGAGGGAGTAGGATTGGTGACCAGGGGAGTAGAATCAATTATCATAAATGATTAAAAAGAGAGTGCGGTATGGGTGGATCCGCACTGCTGAAGCAAGGAACATTTGATTAGAAGGATTGGGGTTAGCCCCAAACTTTCCTAAATAAAGAGATGCTTCTCTTTTACCTACAAATTCTAATGGTGCAATTTTAGCATACATCATGCAAAACAAAATCCAGAGTGGGGCGGAGAAAGAGTCTCTTACAATTCTGATTACATGGGATCATGGGGTTTTAGATTTGGAGTTTGAAATGACTTTACAAGTCCAACTTCCTCGTTTTGCAGATAAGGGAACTAAGGCACCAAGAGGGTAAGTAACTTGCCTAAGATTACACAGCTAGTAAGGGTCTAAAGCAGAAGTTGACTTTGTGATCTTTGTGATTTCAGGTCCAACACTCTACTTACTGAATCACCTAGCAGTCATCAAATATGTTTGATTCAGTTCTAACAAACACCTTTTAGGAATGACCTAGATAGGCTGGAAAGCAATCAGATAGGGGTAACCAGCATGGTAAAGAGTCACAAGATCATATCATATGAACACTGGCTGAAGAAACTTAAAATGTTTTAGCCTGAAGAGTAGAAGAGTTAGTGGTGGGATCTGATCATTGTCTCCTGATATTTGAAGGACTATCAAGCTCAAGAAAGATCAGTCTAGTTCTGACTGGCCATAGAGGACAGGATAAGGAATGAGGGATGCTGGTTTATGAGAGACAGAATTTGACATAAGGTCAGGAAAATCTTCCTAATGATGATAGTCACCCTGATGTAGAATGGGTTACCTCAGGAGGTAAAGAGTTAGATTCTAAGCAAAGGTTAAATGACTTTGGGGGCAATGGTGTACACAGGAAGGTTGGTCAGTTATGAGTTAGACCCAATAGCCTCTTAGGTCCCTCTCAACTCTATGGTGATCTAAGACAAGGACAGTTATATAGGACCACCAATATGGTCAGAGTAAGTAGGGGATTGAAAGGAGAAAAAAAGATACCTGCTGGCCACAAATTCTTTCCCTAGAGGTCCTTTCAAACTTAAAGGGGACGTGTTCTGTGATAGCAACTGGCTTTATTAATAACCAGATCAAACTGGTGATCATCAGATCATCTTCTTTCCTCTAATAAATTCCAAGAGATCAAAATTCACATGCTGGGAATCATTAAAAAAAAGGCAGCTAAGAGAATCAAATAACTTAATTTTGAATTTCTAAATTTTATTTGTTTGTTTGCTACATTACAGTTTCCAGGCATCTCCCTCCCAAGGACTCCACTCAGTAATTCTTTTTTTAAAACCTTTATTTTCCATCTTGGAGTCTTGACTCCAAGGCAGAATAGCAGTAAGGGCTAGGCAATGGGGGTTAAGTGACTTGCCCAGGGTCACACAGCTAGGAAGTGTCTGAGGCCAGATTTGAACCTAGGGCCTCCTGTCTCTAGGCCTGGCTCTCAATACACTGAGCCACCCAGCTGCCCCCACCACTCAGTAATTCTTAAGAAGGATAATTCTCTACTTTGAGTCATCATGAAACTGAAAATGACAAATCCTTAGAAGAGAGAAATAATGAAAATAGCTAGATTAAAAGGGGTAGCTAGATAGTACAGTGGATAGAGTATGGGACCTGAAGGCAGCAAGACTCATCTTCCTGAGTTTAAAATCTGGCCTTAAAGATTTACTGCCTATGTGACTCTGGACAAGTCATTCAACACTATTTGCCTTAATTTCCAAGTTAGAAAACTATAAAATAAGCTAGCTCAAAGCCTGGTCAAGTGACTGGTGAGCTAATCACATGATCTAAAGGTTGTCCAAGTGGCAACTGTTGATCAAATTAATCCCTGACTAAGCTATATTATACTCCTTCTCCCACACACTAAGAATATTCTCTACGACTCCTGTGGATATACAAGCTCATCAATGTGCATGCTTCCCCAGGAGGACTGATTACAACATCTTCTTCTCCCCTCCTGCCACGCAATTATTGTTATTGTCTCCTCATCAGTCTTCTGGAAAAGGTCTACCCAAGGGAATGGAGGCTCCTACCAGGTATTTTGGTCTTCTTTGGGTACCAGAACAGCACACGATTGGCTTATTTGCTAACCCTCCCTCTCACCTTATAATTGACCCAGCTCCTTTTCTCATCACACATGTTCCTGATGTGGCTACAGTTCTGTCACTTCCTTCCTGTAAGATACTTTGGTAAATGCTGCCATCTTCTCACATCCACTATGCATTTTACCATATTTGATTTTTGTTTTATTTCCCCCCCCAATTACATGTAAAAACAACTTCCTAATTCTTTGCCCCATAAAAAGAACTGCTTTAAGTATTTTTGCACAAATAGCCCCCCTCCCCTTTTAAAATCTCTTTGGGATACAAAACTAGTAATGGGTCAAAGTATTTACTCTTTTATAGCCCTTTGGGCATAGACCCAAACTGTTCTCCAGAGTAGTTGGATCAGTTCACAAATCCCCCAACAGTGCAGTAATGTCTCAATTTTCTCACATCCCCTCCAAGTTTTGTCATTTTCCTTTTCTGTCAAATTAGCCAGTCTGATAGGTGGTACCTCAGCATTGTTTAATATGCATTTGTCTAATTAATAGTGATTTAGAGTATTTTCCCCCATGACTATAGGGAGCTTTAATTATTTTGTCTCAGAACTGCCTGTTCATATCCTTTGACCATTTATCAAATGGGGAAATGACTTGTATTCCTATATAATCAACTCATTAAGAAATTAGGGCTTTTTTTGAGAAACAAAAAATTTGCATCACTATGAATATATTACTCTCCATCATATTTCTCAGTAAACAAAACTAAACTAAGTTTCTGACAGCCACTTCACCCAGTTTCCTCTCTTTTCTATCAGCACCCCACCCCCTTCTCTATTATCCCCTTCTCCTACTTTTCTGTAGGACAAGATAGACTTCTATACCCAATTGATTATGGATTTTCTTCAGTTTGGATTCTTTAGAGAACATGGTCTAGCTCAGTTCCCTTTCTTTTTTCCTGTTCTGGGCCCAGATCATTTGGTAACTATCTGTCTGAGACATACACAATAATGAAAACTAAACTATCTTCACTCAAGTGGTTGGTTTTGTATGGATTGCTGAATTGTTCTTGGAGAGGACAAAAATATCATTGAGGTGGTCCATAGTCTTCTGGAACTTAAATCAATTGACACTACTCCCAGATATCACGTATCTATGAACCAGAGCCAGGTTTTTAACCCAGGTCCTATGAAAGCAAGTCTACCAATACTCTTCTCTCTACTTCTCATATGCCCCCCACTGCATCCCAAAATCCATACCAAAGTTGAAAACAGTGTTTTGTAATAAAAGCTAATATTTGCAGAAAGTTCACAAAGCCCATTCACAGGCTTTCTCAAGAAAGAGCTATGTAGAACCATAATGAATAGAGTTCTAGGACTAGAAAACTTGTTCAAATATGGTTTCAAGCACTTACTAGTTGTGTGACCCTAGACAAGTCATTTACTCTCTGTTTACCTGTTTCCTCACTTGCAAAACAGGGATAATCAGAGCACCTACCTCTTAGAGTTGTTTTGAGGATCAAATGAAATAATATTAATAAATGCTTTGCAAATCTTAAAGAGCTACAAAAATGCAATCTCTTTATGACCCCCTGTGGGGTAGTTATCATTTGTATTAGAAGTTCTATTTTATGGATGAAGAGATGGAGCTTAAGTGATTTGTCATGTTCACATGGTTAGCAAGTGTCAGACATAAGATTTGAATCTTATTCTGGCCAGTTCCAAGATAAGTATGCTATTTACCTACCATGCTATCCTCCTCATCAGTGGCATCTAATAAACATTGTTGAATGAATCTTGAATGAACACCACTGTTAAAAAGTTCCAGACCCTTAGAAAAGGTAATGTATTCACTCTCTCCTCCCCTTCTTGTCTCATTAGCTTTCCTCACTCCAGTCTAACACCTTAGTTTTCTGATCATATGGAATGTTCTCCACAATTCACTCTGTTAGAGGTAGCTAGGTAGTTTGGTGAAAAGAGATCTGGGCCTAGAATCAGAAAGTCTTAACCTGAAATTCATACTCAGCCATATATTAGTCCTGTGACCCTGAACAAACCACTCGTTTCAATCTGCCTCACTTTACTCAGCTATAAAATGGAACTAAGACTAGTACTTACATCAATACATTGTTGTAAGGATCAAGCACTTAGCATAGTGCCTGGTACATAATAAGTGCTTAATAAATGCTTGCTTCCTTCCTTCTTATTCCTGTACCCTTGTTCAGGACTTGGTAGCAACTCCTACCTCTTGTTTCATGTCAATCCTTCTCAGGTGATAGGTATTTAATAGGAAGAAGAAGGACTATAATGTGTAATATCAACTACTCTGGATGACTCATTGCTTATTTGACAGCTGCCTTTCTTGAAATGCCTGGCACCTTCTTGAAATAACTATTGTGGGGATGATAATACTACAGTTGGAGTCAGAGGAACATCATAGTAATCTAGGTTCTGGAAAAGTCATGTCCATGCCCTGTGCTCATTTTCTTCCTACCTAAAAGGAAGGAATTAGGGAAGTGGAAAGAATTCTTGATATGGGATCAGGGGACCTAGGTTCAATTTTGTCTATATGACTTTGGGCTGATCACCTTATGGGTGTCAGTTTCTTCATCTGTAAAAGTGAGAGCGGTTGCCATATTCCCTACAGGTCCCTTTCTATTGTAGATCCTTGGGTACTGACATTTATGCCTCAATGGACATGAAGCAGCTATACTACAGGGTCAATTCTCTGCTCTTTGGAAACCGTTTATATGGTATGAAGGGCTCAAGATTTTGTATACACAATAAGAAGCATCATCCTTGCCACCATGTGGCCATGTCATGCAAGTATTCATCTAGATAGAGATTGAAGGACATCATTTAGAAGCCTTTTTCCTCTGTTTAAATGCCTTTTTTAGTCTTCAGTTAAGGTTTTTTCAGTTAAGGAGTTTTTCAATAGCTTTTTCTCCACATTCAGCACCCTAGGGCTACATGAGACCCTGAGTCTATGTAACATTTAACTATGCTGAGCACCTTGCATGTGTTCTACCATTCAGATCACACTGGACTAGATGAAATAGATGGAAAAACTAAAATTCTCATGGGACAGCCTGAAAAGTGAAACAGACTTGGGAGGGAAAGAGAGGGTTAGAAGAGGGAAAAGAGAGAGACAGAGAGAGAGGGAGAGAGGGAGAAAGACTAAGAGAGAGAAAAAGAGAAAGATAGGGGGAGGAAAAGAGGATTTAGAGAAAGAGACAGAGAGGAAGGAGGGATAGAGAGAAAAAACAGCGAGGAAAGGGAGGGAGAGAGAGGAAAGAGAGGGAGAGAAAGAAAAGGGAGGAATAGAGGGATAGGTGGATGGAGAGAGAAAAAACATAGAGAAAGAGAGGAAAGGAAGGGAGAGAGAGGAAAAGGAGGGAGAGAGGGAGAGAGAGGGAGAGAAAGAAGAGGGGTGGAAAAGGAAGAGATGGATGAATATATATATATGTATATATATATATATATGAATATATATGTATATATATATGAATATATATATACAGAGAGAGAGAGAGAGAGAGAGAGAGAGAGAGAGAGAGAGAGAGAGAGAGAGAGAGAAAGAGAGAGAGAGAGAGAGAGGGAGGGAGGGAGGGAAGGAGAGATAGAGTGGGGGAGATGGAAAGGGAGAGATGCCCACACTGAACATTATCCTTGCCTAAAGATGGCCATAGTTTCCAAAGAAGCTTCAACTCTTCTACGCTCATGTCAATAGAGTATCTTTTGCTGACACAGTTGGGAAAATCTCAGCAGATGGCATAATGAAATGATGGCTCAAAGCACACATCAACTGCCTCTTCCAGGCTTTTCAGGTGGCACTTCCCAGTTAAAGATAATTTCCTTGATCCCTGATGTTCTCTCCAGGGATTGGATCCCTTAACCAGGGCCACAGTCAGAGGGAAGACAGCCGATCTCACTGAATTTGCTTCAGGCATGTGCTTCTTATGATTTTAAAGTAAGTGACTCCATGATTTAATCTTTTAGAGCCAGCCCCTTTCTATGGACATTCTGTTCTGATATCGCCTCCTCTATACCAATTGAGTGTAAGACCTGTCACCTCTTTCCATGATGGGAGGGTTTCAAGTTGCTACAGATGCTGGGTGCACAAAAAACTAACCTAGCTAACAGGAGAGACTATCACCAAAGGATGGATTATATTGGCATCTCTTGAAATTAAAGCCATTTGTTTCTGTCATTGTTGCCTTAGGTGTCCATTGATTGCAGTGTGAAAGTGGGGTTAGGGGAAAAGATCTGATTGAAAAGATGTTTCATGATTTAGAAATGAAGGAAGCCAAAGACTTGATGTCTATTCAAAAGTCTCATATCAAGATATCAGAGATCCTTTCTTTCAGAAGAAAATTGAGAGACAATGCTCATGGTGAATATGGAAGGCAATTCATCATGCCATAACAGTCAGAAAAAGGGTAATTTAATATGTATGAATTATTTCAAGATAAGTCCTCTGCACATAGCTAGAAGGCATCTTAGCAGTTATCAAGTATAATGCCCTCGTTTCATAGCTCTTTTACTAGTCAGAGCAAAGTCAAAGTAAGTACCAAATGGGTAAAGCTTTGCATTCTGTCAGAAGACTATAAGTTCATTTCCAGTTCACTACTACTCACTGTCCTTGGGCATTTAGGTCTTTAGGTCTCAGTTTAATCATCTAGGAAGCAAGGCATTTGGGCTAAATGATATTTAAAGTTTCCTCCTTGATTCAAATATGAGGAGAAGACAATAGAAGCAATTGCAGCAGCTCCCTCCTAATCTATTTAAATAAATTTTCAACACTGAAAAATGGGAAATAGAAGTAAGAATTTTTGTTATATCATCATTTACTATAACTTAACCAATGCAAAACAGTCACCATAAAAAAGGCTAAAAGAACCCCAAATTACCTTAGCCAAAAAACAATCTCTGGCAAAGGAAGGGTCAAAGTAGTCAAAGATAATAAAGGTTTAGAGTATAAATTTATTCCAAAAAAATGTCAGAAAATGAATAAGGGAAGATCACAAATAGAGTTAGTTACATTACAACATAGGAACAAGTCATTATGAAGAAAAGATGCCTTCAAAGGACTTGGAATAAGATCTAGCTAAGATACACAGACAGTGTCATACAAGTGTGTGTGAGATATTAAAAATGGACAGATATACTCTGAATACACATACATGTTTTTGTGCTTTTTTCTCATTAGAATGTGACCTCATTGAAGGCAAGAACTATTTTTGCTTTTCTTTGTTTCCCCAGTACTTAATACAATGCCTGGGACATAGTTGGTGGTTACTAAACGCTTGTTGACTGACTAAGCCAGGTCAACCTAAGAGCAATGGTATATGAAATCAGAAGGAGAACAGCAAATATCTCTAAAGACTTGACATAACAGCATAAGCAATGTGATGTGCTTTCATTGGTGATGATATCACATCAAGATTTTTTCCTGCATTTGGACTCTAACACCTGCATTCAGTAAATTATGTGAAAAACATACCCATGATATAAAATAAGATGTTGTTGATAGAACTGGAAATTTTAACAGGTACAATGTAATTTTATTTTATTTTATTTTTATTTTAATTTAATTTAATTTATTTTTTTTTTATTACAATACTCACTTTACTTCCCTCCCTCCCCTCTACCTACCCTTCCCACAGCCAACACACAATTTCATTGGGTATTACTTGTGTCCTTGATCAGAACCTATTTCAATGATGTTGTTTGCACTAGGATGTTCATTTAGAGTCTACATCCCCAACCATGCTCCTTTGACCCATGTATTTAAGCAGTTGTTTTTCTTTGGTGTTTTTATTCCCACAGTGTTTCTTCTGAATTTGAATAGTGGTTTTTCTCATAGATTCCTCCAAGTTGTTCAGGATCACTGGATCACCACTAATGGAGAAGTCCATTACATTCAGTTGTACCATAGTATATCAGTCTCTGTGTACAATGTTTTCCTGGTTCTGCTCCTTTCGCTCTGCATTACTTCCTGGAGGTTGTTCCAGTCTCCATGGAATTCCTCCACTTTATTATTCCTTTGAGCACAATAGTATTCCATCACCAACATATACTGCAATTTGTTCAGCCATTCTAAATCTTCTGTTTTGTGAATGAGATGTTTCATATTTTCCTCATTTTTTTCATTCTTTTGGTTTTGTTTTATAGTGTCCTGCTGCCTTGTGAGGTCACTTAATTCTAGTTGTTGTATTTTGGTTCTTAAAGACTGGATTTCATCCCTGCCTTTTTGGTCATCCTTCTCCTTCTGGTCTGATTTTCTTTGAAGGTCATCTTTCATCCTCTTTGCCTCATCTCTCATCTCCTTTGCTTCATCTTTCATCTCCTTTGCCTCATTTCCAAGCTGGTTGATTTTGGCATTCAAGACACTATTTTCTGTTTCCAGATGACTTATCTTAGTTTTTAAGTTATTTTCCCAATTGTCTTCAGCCTCTCTTTAATTGTGTTTTGAATTGCATTTTGAGTTCTTCCAAAGCCTGTATCCAATTTGCTGGGATTTCTGATTTATCATTTCCTGATGCCTCCCTCTCTGTTCTGTTAGTTCTTTGCTCGTTGCCTGTACATAAGCTGTCTATTGTAATTTCTTTCTTCTTTTTCTGTTGTTTGCTCATATTTACCCTCTTCTTTGCTCCTTTATTTGTCTGTGCTCTTGCTCCTCTCATTTTTTTGGTTTTGGGGGTTTCTGTCAGTCTCCCCTCTTGGAGCTTTGACAGAAGATCTCTCCCTGCAGTCTGTGGGGGAGGGGTGTTGGAGTTTGAGCTTCCCTGTCCTGTGGAGGCTTTTGATTGGATTAAATTAAAGTCTAGCAGTCTGTGAGGGAGGGGTGTTGGAGTTTGGGCTTCCCTGACCTCTGAAGACTTTTGATGGGATTAAGTTCAGCTGGGTTGAGCTAGATGTGCCCTAAGGCCAAAACCTCCTGGGAGGCTGGAGCAATATGGAGGGTCTCAGCTGCTGTGACCAGGCTGCCTGCTTTTTGTTCCCTCTCGAGCTCCTTCCTTGCCGTGTGTGTTCAACACTCTGAGCCTGGCAGAGTTCTGCCCACAAGGTACTCCCTCCAGACCAGCACCTTTACCCATCCAGAGGTTCTCACTGCCGCTGGACGCTTAGCACTCTAGGGTGGGGGGGGGGGGTCCTAGGACCTTTCTTCTGCTTTCCCCTTAAACCAAGTATTCTCGGATTTTGGCTTTTGGGGGGCATACCTTTTGAATTGAATCCAGCAGGAGGGTTCCTTGGCTCTGTCCTGTTATTAGGTTTGATTTTTAGTCCCCTAGGAGCATTCAGTTTGTAATCAGTAAGGAAGGGTTTTCAGAGGTCTGAACTTCTGCTGCTTCTAGACTGCCATCTTGACTCCGCCCCCATAATGTAATTTTAAAGATGCTCGAGGATCAATTCTTAAGATATTTCAAATAAAAGATGACAGATACATGAACAATTCCAAAGATGGTAACCAAAAACAAACAAATAAACAACCCTTTACAGATATTAACAAATTTTGATTTACATGATTACTTGCTCAGTTTTGTAAGATCTATGCAAGAATTTCCTATGCACAAAAGGAAGGTATGGATTGGGAATCAGATACCATGAGTTCAAATCCTAGTCCTGCCACTTACTTTCCATGTGATCCTAGGAAAGCCACATAGCTTGACCAAGCCTGAATTACATAAGCTTTATGATTTCTTCCAGCTTACAACCTATGATACTATGATGCTTGATGGAAACATAATAAGGAAAAAGGGAAGGCTTTAACTAGCAATTTCTTTATCAAAGCACTTCTTGAAGGTTAATTCCTTGTTGATTTTGTTTGTTTTTAGGTTATGTACCTATTAAGGAGGAGACACTACAATGTTCCAAAGTGCCAATGACTTGTTTTAAAAGGCAGGTAACCCCTTTAGTCATGCAGCCATGAAGACCTAATTTAAGGAACTTTCCTTATGTAATATATGTTGAAAATATAGAAGACATGACGACAGATAAACCTTGAGAGAGAACTTTCCTAAATTGTTTTACTGAATTTTTTTTAATATTCAATGAGATATGAAATACCTGTAGGATAATAGACGTATATCTCACTGATAAAAATGTTCTCCAAAAACTCATCAATAAAGAGAATATTATGTTAACCTCCTCAAAGTCCAGATAATGCTACAGTCTTCTTATCACTTTCCACAGAAATGTAAGTTAAATGAGCTCCATTCACACTCTGAAAACATAGTGAATACAATGCTCCTGGATCCGGATGTGTCTTTTTGATGAATAGCCCATTGTGTGACTCATCAATACTCACACCTGGACATGTGCTATAGAACTACTATTATACAGGCCCCAAATTGGGCAGGAGAAGGGAATTGAGCTACATTGAATTTGGGAGGCTCATCAAACTGCTCATTGTCACAGTGCCCATCTCTTTGACATATCAAATCTTTCAGTGATGCTGTGAATTGGGGAACATAAAAAAAAACACAAATGACCCAAATAATGTTGGAAGGTGATTAATAAACCTTTATTAAGTATCAACTATATGACAGTCATAGGGGTTATATAAGAATCCTTCCCATCAAGGAACTTACATTCCACTAGAGAAAACAGCATCATGTGTCCAAAATACATAAAAACAGATATAAGATAATCTTGGGTGTGGGTAGTAGCATCTAGGGACACATTTTCTATATCAGAAAGGGGCTAATGTAGAAGGTGGTGGTCAAATGTAATGTTCCAGGAGCAGAGGAGAGAAAGCATTCTATGTATAGTACACAGTCAGTGCAAATTATTGAGAAGGGAGTTATCGAGCCATTTGTAAGGATCAGCAAGAATATATCATAGTTGGATGGTAGAAATGTGGAGTGAGCAACATGTAATAGTACTGAAGAGATTGGATAGGCCAGGTTTTGAAGACCTCTAAACACCTGAAGACATTGAGCCTAAAGATAATAGGGAACCATTGAAATTTATTGAAAAGAGGAGTAACATGGTCAGACTTATTCTTCAGAAAATTCTCTTTGGTGATTGTAGGAAGGAAATACCAGAGTAGAGAAATTTGGGGCATGGATACCAGGCAGTAGACCATTGTAATAGTCCATATGAGAGTAGATAAGGGCCTGAACTATATAGTGACAGTGTGAGTAGAATGGATATACGAGAACTGTTGTGGAGCAAAAAAAAAGAACAAAATTTGGAAAATAATTCATTCCTCATAGTTTGAAGATTAGGAGCATGTGGTATAGCAACATTTATTGAGGAGTTCTAAACTTTTTATTGTTATGTATGAATTATTTTGGACATTCATGTTTTATATGATGCATGTATATCCATGATAATTCCAGTAGAATTTGTTGAATTGTTAAGTTCTTGGATGCATCTAATTGTAGTACAGAGATTTGTCATCAGCTTAGGGAAAATAGTAAACTGCTGGCATCTAATTTTAATCACTTGATTATTATTTTTCAAAACTGTAGTAAACATCTACAACATGCTAGTCATGGTCCTAAATTCTAGGGATACAATTAATAAAAAGAATATCAATGAGTTTACAATCTAGAGAGGGAAACAATACACAAAAGGGGGCAGGAAAGTAAGTGAACAGGGGAATGGGACACTAGGAGGTGCCATGTTCCATGGAGTTGAAACCAGGCAAGACAGCAGATGCAAAGCAGAGGGATGAGAGTATAGTTTCTGCCCTTTATAAAAGAAAGCATTGGAAAGAATTTAGTACTCTACCTTTCAACTCTCTAAACACAGAGAAAGGGCTGAGGGAGGTGAAGTAAATCTAGGTTTGATCTAGCAACATGGTGGTTAGATATTCAGTTAGTATTAAATTTTTTTCAACCTGCAGTGTGTGTCACACAATTTCTATATTTCTCCCTGGAAACATTATTATTGTTTTTCATTATTATAAACATTATTTTTCATCTCATTCTTCTCTTTTTCCCCCTGTGAACTTTAAATTGACACTGCCATGGGACAAGGCACTATCATGCTGTATTATTCCTTTTTGTTCTATGTTTTATGGAATATTGCTTAAGGGGACAAAATAATTGCTTCTTATAGTAGAATAAAAGGGTTAGGATATGAGCTCATCCCCTTTAGGCTCTCTGCAAGTATCCTGGGTATAACTCCAGTCTCAGGCAAGATGCCTGCAATGATGCTCACCTCATCCTGTTCCCACATAGCTTTGACCTCCTTGACCAGTTCTCTCTTCTTTGAAAGCTTCTCTATTCCACATTGCCTGGAAATTAAGGATATTTATAATGGTGACATCTATTAAATACATTGCTCTTAAGGTCCTATGGATCAATGTTATAGACTTGAGTTTGTGGTCAGCAGCTTGGTCTTTTCCCAGAATTACTACTGCTGCTGCTGTTGCTGTTTATGCTATTAATTAATGGTGGTCAATGGGTTCAGAAATTAAGATCTAAGAGGCAATAAATCAGAGTCTCTGGACCCATGAGGGGTTACAAGGAAAGATTTCAGGGTGCTATGAACATTGATGGGGAAAGCATTACATCTTTATTTTTACTAACCTGTAATGAAAATTTAGCATTCCTTTCAATTATTTAAAAATAGGATTCTTGGAGGACAGGGGTCCCTAGGCTTTACCAGACTATAGACTAGTGTGGTCAAAAGATATAATCCATAAGAGGATTCTATGTATAACCAGTCAGGGAAAATAGCTTGCAGTTACATTCTAAAGGGATTTAAATTCCAAACAGAAGAGATGCTATTTTGTCTGAGAGACACTGTAGCTTATTGAGTAGGGGGATGGCATGGTCAGACTTGGGCTTTAGGAAAGTCACCCTGGACGATGTGAGGAGCATGGACTGAAGAGGGGAGAAACTTGAGGCAGGGAGACAAGCTTGGAAAGGACTGAAAGATGCTAGGAGAGGAGTGATGAAAGGCTGAATTAGAATGTGGCTGTGTGAGTGGACAGAAGATAAATGAGAGAGATCAGGGAGAAGTAGAATCAAGAAACGTGGCAAGTGAATGGGTAGGGTAAGTAACAGATAGGGACAAGTCAAGCATCTTGATTTCAGTTCTGAACATCTGGAAAGGCAAGAGAAAGAGAAGAGTTGGGAAGAGGGGTAGGTTTGGGGAAAAGTCAATGAATTGAATTATAAGGACTCTACTAGTCTGTACTCTTGGTGAGGCTGTAATTGTGAGGCTTCATCTCCCTATTGCAGTGAATTCTCATTGATGTCCCTGTTCTCCAAGAATACATAACAAATCCCAGCCATGGCTATTGTGAATCTTGAAATTTCTCAGACTTGTGAATGTTAAAAATTTCCCCATTGGGGAATTCTCCATTGGAACAATTCCCTACTGGGAACATTCCCCATTTAAAATGTGAAAACTCTACTTGGATCAGAAATGGGAGGACCTCTACTCCACCCGTACTTAAGACTGCTTTAGGGGAGAAAACTCCTTGCTGAACAATGGAAAGTACTTAAACCCATACTTAAGCCATGCCTATTTTTAGAAAGGGATGATAAGTACCTATAAAGGTCAGACAACTTGTGAACTTACAAGGAGCAAAGAGGTAAAAACTTACTCAGAGCTTTCCTGATGTGAATTACTCAGAAGTTTTAGTCTACCCAGAAAAGGTGAGAGCAAGATGTGAATTAAGAAGGTGATAACAAAATGTGAATTAAGAATGGCCAGTCCTTTGGAAAACATCTACTGTGATTGGTAGATGTAAGGACTTAGGGGAGGTGACATAGGAGAAATTGCCCTTTAAATAGGAGCTCAGATAGGAGCTCAAAGGGGTCATTCTGAAACATTCAGATGGAGGATTGAGCTGCTGGAGGCAGCTGAGATGATGCTGGCCTGGTGTCACTAGAATCCTTGCTTAGACAGATCTTGTGGTGAGTGATAAAAGATTGACTGATCTCTCTCTCTTAAGACTCAGGTCTAGGCCATGTTGGCTTAAGGCCCTTCATACTTATTCCTTTCTTACTCTTTCTCTCTTTCTTTAATTCCTCGTTGTATTATTAATTAAAATTCTCTATAAAACCCAGTTGACTTGGGTATATTCATAATTGGGAATATTTCCCTGGTGACCACCTTATATTTGATTTAAAACAAGACACTGTGGTGAAAACATATTTTCTGTGGTCACAATTTATTCACCCACTCTTATATCTATCACAATTTATATCTTCCACTATTTTACTCACTACAGTTTACAACATCAACTGTTTTAACTATTACAGTTTATGACATCCAACTCTTTTAAATGTTACACTATCTGTCTTTTGGGTCTTGTAAAAATAATAACCAGAGAACTGTAAAAATAATGAGCAATGAATTAATTACAGATATAAACTGATTAGATACTCTACTTACTGTGCTTACAAAGTATCTTCAGTTTATATAAGTAAAGTGAAGCTCATAAGTGAACTTCTCTTCATGGCTAGGTGCAAGGATGTTAAGGAGACTCTTGCTATACAAAAATAAGCTATTTATTGAGAATATAAGGATATAAAAGGATTGCTAACCCTAAGGGATTCTAACTCCACACAAATAAAACTCCTTGGTTCCACAAAGAACCACTTCTTCTGTTTCCACAGGCTACACTGATCCTTCCTGATCTGACTAACCCAAATTTTCCCTATTTCTACAATAAACTCAACATTATTATTCTTATAAGAAGTATATAGAGCTTCCGGGTAAGCATGGTGGCCAGCTAAATATGGCTTACTCACTCTCCCCAACACACACTGACATACACCAATAAGGATCACCCCAAAAGACCTTAAGAATCTATAGCAGAGTAGTGGAGGAGCTGTAGAGTGGGGACCAGCAGTGAAGGTGCATGGGATCGAGGCTTTACCAGCCTATAAGAGGGGGAAAGGGTTTCTACCCAAACACAAATGCGAGCAGATCCAGCCTGCCCCACCCCCACCTATAGGGCCAAAGCCGGGGCCAGCGCACATGGAGACAAACAAGCAAGGGGCACCTATGAAGCAAGGAGAGGGCACTTATGCACCCTTGTGAGTTGACTAGGACAGCAGGGGGACCCCCGCCCCTGAAGGCAGCTAGGCAGAAAAACTCTAGACGTGAGTGAGAGCAGACTTCAGGTGCCCAGAGCCAGCGTGCCTGCCAGAGCCAGGGAGTGAGAAAGGAATCCCTCTGGAACACACAAGGAGCATTTTTAGGGTCCTTGGGAATTAACCATGTCTGCTGGGGACCCACCCCCAAAAGCAACTAAACCAGAAAACCAGGCCGGCAAGAGAGAGCAGACACTGAATGCCCCCTGGAGGAAGGCACCAAGAAAAGCTGCAAAGGACTGAGGAAAACCGAGACCCTACTAATTAACTCTACACACACACACACACACACACACACACACACACACACACACACACACACAAACCCTGCTCAGCAGACTCTGATTTCTGAATAAAGAGGGAACTGAAAACATCCAGAAAAAATGGCTAACTGTGCACAGGAGCCTCAAAAATCCCAGCAAGAAATCAAAAAAGAAGACTGTCACCCTTGAAACTTTCTATGGAGGAAAAACCCAAGCTACAAAGGAAATACTGGATGAAAGTCAAACAAAGGCAAAACTGAAAAAAAATGAAAATTGTCCACAAGCCCTGGAAGAGTCTTAAATGGAGCTTATCATCAGAAAGATGGAAGCCCTGTGGAAAGAGAAGTGGGAAATGGTTCAAAAAAGAAAACCAACAAATTATATTAGAGAACCAAAAAATTACAGCTGAATGCCAAAAGATCAAAGGAGAAAATCAAGCCTTAAGGACCAGAATTGAGCAACTGGGAACCAATGATCTTGCAAAACAGAGAGAATCAATAAAGCAAAGTCAAAAAATTAAGGAATTAGAAGAAAACATAAAATATCTCACTAACAAGGTGACAGCCATAGAAAAGAGACGAAGGAGAGACAATCTGAGAATCATTGGTCTACCAGAAAAGCCAGAAATAAACAGTAATCTTGATGACATAATACAATATATCATCCAAGAAAACTGCCCAGAGATTCTAGAACAAGGGGGCAATATAGGCATTGAAAGAGTTCACAGAACACCCTCTACACTAAACCCCCAAAAGACAATTCCCAGGAATGTAATTGCCAAATTCCTAAGCTTTCAAGCAAAAGAAAAAATCTTACAAGAAACCAGAAAAAGACAATTTAGATATAAAGGAATGCCAATCACGGTAACACAAGACCTTGCAATTTACACACTGAACAACCGTAAGGCATGGAATTACACACTGAACAACCGTAAGGCAAGGATATTCAGAAAGTCAAGAGAGCTGGGTCTTCAACCAAGAATCAGTTATCCATCAAAACTGACTATATACTTCTAGGGGAAAGTATGGGCATTCAACAAAATAGAAGATTTCCAAGTTTTTATAAGAAAAGACCAGAGCTCTGTGGAAAGTTTGACATACAAACACAAAGAGCAAGAGAAACATAAAAAGGTAAATATGAAGGAAAGGGAAAAGGAGAAAAATGTTATCTTTTTCTTTTATTCAAACCCTCTTCTATAAGGACTACATTTATATAAAATTATTTATATTAATATGTGGGGAAAATGTAAAGTGTAACTCTCAAAAATTGAAATCATTAGAGTAGTTAGAAGAATCATGCATAGGGAAAGATTGGGGCATCAAGATGATATGAAGAAAGGGGGGAAGAAAGAAAAAGGGAGGGGTAGCATTGATGGTACTAAGATATACTTCAAGAAATAGAAAAAAAAAAAACTAAATAGAATAATCTTTATCCCACAAAGATACACATGGGAAGGGGAGGGGAAGAATTCTATGAGAAGGAGAGAAAGAGAGTGCAAATTGGTATTACTTAAACCTTACTCTCAGTGAAATCAACTCTGAGAGGGAAGAACATCTAGATCCACTGGGATCTTGAATTCTATCTAATCCAACAGGGTAAGAGAGAAGGGGAAATTAAGGAGGGGGAGGGAATATAAAAAGGTAGGGAAGGAGAGGGGGGAGGGGAAGGGAACAAAAAGGGAGGGGCTAGAAAAGGAAGCATACCAAGGGAGGGGACTAGGGGGACTGATCTAAAGTAAATCACTAGTTTAAAAGATTATAGCTAAAGAAGAAAGGTCAGATTTAGGGGAGGATATCAAAATGCCAGGGAATCAAAAAGTGACAATCATAACTTTGAACATGAATGGAATGAACTCATCCATAAAACATAGATGAATAACAGAATGGATTAGAATCCAAAACCCAACCATATCTTGTCTCCAAGAAACACACATGAGGCAGATAGATACTCACAAGGTCAGAATTAAAGGATGGAGTAAGACCTTTTGGGTCTCAACTTAGAGAAAAAAGGCAGGAGTTACAATCATGATATCTGACAAAGCCAAACTACAAAAAGACCTGATTAAAAGGAATAGGGAAGGGAAATATATTCTGTTAAAAGGGAATATAGACAATGAGGAAATATCACTAATCAACATGCATGCACCAAATGGTATAGCACCCAAATTTCTAATGGAGAAACTAGTAGAATTGAAGGAGGAAATAGACAGTAAAATGATATTAGTGGGAGACCTAAACCAACCACTATCAAATTTAGATAAATCAAATAAAAAATAAATAAGAAAGAGGTAAAAGATGTGAATGAAATCTTAGAAAAATTAGAGTTAATAGACATATGGAGAAAAATAAATAGGGACAAAAAGGAATAAACCTTCTTCTCAGCACCACATAGCACATTCACAAAGATTGACCAAACACTAGGTCACAGAAACATGGCATACAAATGCAGAAAAACAAAAATAATAAATGCAAACTTTTCTGATCATAAGGCAATAAAAATAATGATTTGTAAGGGTACATGGAGAGCCAAATCAAAAATTAATTGGAAATTAAATATGATACTCCAAAATCGGTTAGTTAGAGAACAAATTATAGAAACAATTAATAATTTCATTAAGGAAAATGACAATGGTGAGACAACATTCCAAACTTTATGGGATGCAGCCAAAGCAGTACTCAGAGGAAAATTCATATCCCTGAGTGCATATATTAGCAAATTAGGGAGGGCAGCGATCAATGAATTGGAAGTGTAAATAAAAAACCTGAAAGAGAACAAATTAAAAATCCCCAGAAGAAAACCAAAGTAGAGATCCTAAAAAACAAAGGGAGAAATTAATAAAATCAAAAGTGATAGAACTATTGAACTAATAAATAAGACTAGAAGCTCATACTTTGAAAAAACAGAAAAAATAAACAAAGTACTGGTCAATCTAATTAAAAAAGGGAAAGAAGAAAAGCAAATCAACAGCATCAAAGATGAAAAGGGGAACCTCACTTCCAAAGAAGAGGAAATTAAGACAATCATTAAAAACTACTTTGCCAAATTATAAGGCAATAAATATAACAATATAGGCATTATGGATGAATATTTACAAAAATATAAATATAAATAAATATAAATAGAATTCGTAAATAATCCCATATCAGAAAATGAAATACAACAGGCCATCAAAGAACTCCATAAGAAAAAATCCCCAAGGCCCCACGGATTCACAAGTGAATTCTATCAAACATTCAGAGAACAGTTAATCCCAATATTATAAAAACTATTTGACATAATAAGCAAAGAAGGAGTTCTACCAAACTCCTTTTATGACATAAACATGGTACTGATTCCAACACCAGGCAGGACAAAAAGAAAGGAAATTATAGACCAATCTCCCTAATAAATATAGATGCAAAAATCTTAAATAGGATACTAGAAAAAAGACTCCAGCAAGTGATCAGAAGGGTCATCCACCATGATCAAGTAGGATTTATACCAGGGATGCAGGGCTGGTTCAATATTAGAAAAACCATCCACATAATTGGCAACATCAACAAGCAAACCAACAAGAACCACATGATTATCTCAATAGATGCAGAAAAAGCCTTTGATAAAATACAACACCCATTCCTACTAAAAACACTAGAAAGCATAGGAATAGAAGGGTCATTCCTAAAAATAATAAACAGTATATATCTAAAACCATCAGCTAATATCATCTGTAATGGGGATAAACTAAATCCATTCCCATTAAGATCAGGAGTGAAACAAGGATGCCCATTATCACCTCTATTATTTGACATTGTATTAGAAACACTAGCAGTAGCAATTAGAGAAGAAAAAGAAATTGAAGGCATTAAAATAGGCAAGGAGGAGACCAAATTATCGCTCTTTGCAGATGACATAATGGTCTACTTAAAGAATCCTAGAGATTCAACCAAAAAGCTAATCGAAATAATCAACAACTTTATTAAAGTTGCATGATACAAAATAAACCTGCATAAGTCATCAGCATTTCTATATATATCCAACACAGCTCAGCAGCAAAAACTAGAAAGAGAAATCCCATTCAAAATCACCTTAGACAAAATAAAATACTTAGGAATCAATCTCCCAAGACAAATACAGGAACTATATGGATACAACTACAAAACACTTTCCACATAACTAAAATTAGACTTGAGCAATTGGAAAAACATTGACGGCTCAAGGATAGGACAAGCCAATATAATAAAAATGAACATCCTACCCAAACTTATCTATCTATTTAGTGCCATACCCATTGAACTCCCAAAAAATTTCTTTACTGATTTAGAAAAAACCATAACAAAGTTCATTTGGAATAACAAAGGATCAAGGATATCCAGAGAAATAATGAAAAAAAAAAAAACACAAATGATGGGGGCCTTGCAGTCCCAGACCTCAAACTATATTACAAAGCAGCATTCATCAAAACAATTTGGTACTGGCTAAGAGAAAGAAAGGAGGGTCAGTGGAACGGACTGGAGGCAAGCAACCTCAGCAAGACAGCCTATGACAAACCGAAAGATCCCAGCTTTGGAGACAAAAATCCACTATTTGATAAAAACTGCTGGGAAAATTGGAAGACAGTGTGGGAGAGATTAGGAATTGATCAACACCTCACACCCTACACCAAGATAAATTCAAAATGTGTGAAAGACTTAAACATAAAGAAGGATACCATAAGTAAATTGGGTAAACACAGAATAGTATACATGTCAGACCTTTGGGAAAAGAAAGACTTTAAAACCAAGCAAGACATAGGAAGAATCACAAAATGTAAAATAAATAATTTTGACTACATCAAATTAAAAAGCTTTTGTACAAACAAAACCAATGTAACTAAAATCAGAAGGGAAACAACAAATTGGGGAAAAAATCTTCATAGAAACCTCTGACAAAGGTTTAATTACTCAAATTTATGAAGAGCTAAATCAATTGTAGAAAAAAATCAAGCCATTCTCCAATTGATAAATGGGCAAGGGATATGGATAGGCAGTTCTCAGCCAAAGAAATCAAAACAATTAATAAGCACATGAAGAAGTGTTCTAAATCTCTTATAATCAGAGATATGCAAATCAAAACAACTCTGAGGTATCACCTCATACCTAGCTGATTGGATAACATGACAGCAGAGGAAAGCAGTGAATGCTGGAGGGGATGTGGCAAAGTAGGGACATTAATGCATTGCTGGTGGAGTTGTGAATTAATCCAACCATTCTGGAGGGCAATTTGGAACTATGCCCAAAGGGTGATAAAAGAATGTCTACCCTTTGATCCAGCCATAGCACTGCTGGGTCTGTACCCCAAAGAGATAATGGGGAAAAAGACATGTAGAAGAATATTCATAGCTGCACTCTTTGTGGTGGCCAAAAATTGGAAAATGAGGGGATGCCCTTCAATTGGGGAATGGCTGAACAAATTGTGTTATATGTTGGTGATGGAATACTATTGTGCTAAAAGGATTAATAAAGTGGAGGAATTCCATGGAGACTGGAACGACCTCCAGGAAGTGATGCCGAGCGAGAGGAGCAGAACCAGGAGAACATTGTACACAGAGACTGATACACTGTGATATAATCGAACATAATGGACTTCTCCATTAGTGGTGGTGTAATGTCCCTGAACAATCTGCAGGGATCTAGGAGAAAAACACTATCCGTAAGCAGAGGACAAACTGTGGGAGTAGAAACACCAAGGAAAAGCAACTGCCTGACTACAGCGGTTAAGGGGACAGGTCAGAGGAGAGACTCTGAACGAACACTATAATGCAAATACTAACAACATGGCAATGGGTTCGAATCAAGAACACATGTGATACCCAGTGGAATCACGCATCAGCTAAGGGGTTGGGGGGAGGAAAAGAAAATTATCTTTGTCTCTAATGAATAATGCTTGGAAATGATCAAATAACATATTATTTGAAGAAAAAAAAACATTCAAAGAACAGCTAATCCCAATACTATACAAACTATTTGACATAATAAGCAAAGAGGGAGTTTTACCAAATTCCTTTTATGACAAAAACATGGTACTGATTCCAAAGCCAGGCAGGGCAAAAACAGAGAAAGAAAACTATAGAACAATCTCCCTAATGAATATAGATGTAAAAATCTTAAATAGGATACTAGCAAAAAGACTCCATCAAGTGATCATGAGGGTTATTCACTATGACCAGGTAAGATTAATACCAGGAATGCAAAGATGGTTCAATACGAGGAAAACTGTCCACGTAATTGACCATATTAACAAGCAAACCAACAAAAATCATATGATTATCTCAATAGATGCAGAAAAAGCCTTTGATAAAATACAACACCCATTCCTATTAAAAACACTAGAAAGATGGTGGCTTAGAGGCAGCGAAAGTTCAGACCTCTGAAATCCCTTCCTTACCAATCATAAATTAAATGCTCCCAGGACACCAAAATTCAAATTGAACAACAGGATAGACCTGGGGAACCCTCCTCGTGGACCTGGATCAAAAGGTAAGGCCTCCCAAAAGCCAGAACCCTAGATCACTCAAATCTAAGGGGTAGACAGAAGGAAGGTCGCAGGACCCATCCCCCCCAACCCAGAGTGCTGAGCCCAGGGCAGCAGCAGGAAGATCAGGGCTGGCAAAAGGGCCTCAGGGCTGGCTATCCTGAAGGACTCACCTTGAAAGCAATCTGAGCCAGTCTGCGGGGCACCCAACATAGATGGCAGGGAAACATAGAGAAAAGGGGGAAGCCTGTAACCCCCTGGCTGGGTCCTTCCATCTGAGTCTCAAGGGAGGCTCCAGCTTTAGGGCACCAGCTAAACCCAATCCCATCAGGAGCCCTCAGAGCTTCTGAAAGGACAGAAACTTCAGGGCCAGCAAAGGGGTTTCTCTGAAGGGCTTACCTTGAAAGCAACCTGGGCCAGTCTCTGGCCATTCAACATAGATTGTGGAGGAGGAGGTTTTTGGTTCGGGGATCAATTGGCCCATACCAGCTGAACATAATTCCATCAGGAGCCCTCAGGACTCAGGGAGGCCAGGACCCCTCCCCCCTTAGAGAGCAGGGTCTTTGGAAAGAACAAAAACCTCAGGGCCGGCAAAGGGGTTACTCCAAAGGGCATTCCTTGAAAGTAACTAGTCTCAGGGCACTCAACACAGACTGTAGAGAAGAAGGGTTTTTTTTGTTTGTTTGTTTGTTTGTTTTTGTTTCAGGGCTCAGTCGGTCCAAACCAGATGAACCCAATCCCATGAGGAGCCCTCAGAGCCCAGGGAGGCCATAACCTCTCCCCCCCTTAGAGAGCAGGGTCTTCTGAAAGAACAGAAACATAGAGGCGGAGTCAAAAAGGTGGCTTAGAAGGAGCATAGACCTGGCAGCCTGGCTGGAGCTTTGGAGATCCTCCATATTTGCTCCAGCCATCCAGGAAGTTTAGAACTCAGAGCAAACCCAGCCCAACCAAGCTGAACTTAATCCCATCAAAAGTCTCCAGAACACAGGGAAGCCCAGGCTCCCCACCTACCCTCATTGACTGCTGGACTTTAAGCCAATCAAAAACCTCCAGAGGAAAGGGAAGCTGAAACCCCCAACAACCCTCCCCCAGAGACTACACCAAGAGATCTTCTGTTAAAGCTCCAAGAGGGGAGACTGATAGAAGTGCCCAAAAAACAAAAACAAAAAAAAATAGAGGAACAAGAGCACAGACAAATATGGGGAGTAAAGAAGGGGTGAATTTGAGCAAACAACAGAAAAAGAAGAAAGAAACTACAATAGACAGCTACTACTCAGCAAATGGAACAGAGGGGGAGAGATCAGCAAATGATAAACCAGAAATCCCAGCGAATTCAATATAGCCTGTTGAAGAACTCAAAACACAACTAAGAGAGGCTGAAGACAATTGGGAAAATAACTTAAAAATTAAGGTAAGTCATCTGGAAACAGAGGCACTTGAACTAAAATGAGAAAATAGTCTATTGAAAGCAGAAAAAACCATCTGGAAAATGAGACAAAGGAGATGAAAGATGAAGTAAAGAGAATGAAAGACGATCTTCAAAGAAAATGAGACCAGAATGAAAAGGATGACCAAAAAGCCAGAGAGGAAATCCAATCTTTAAGAACCAGAATACAACAAATGGAATTAAGTGACCTCACAAGGCAGCAGGACACTATAAAACAAAACAAAAAGAATGAAAACATGGAGGGAAATGTGAAACATCTCATTCACAAAATAGATGACTTAGAAAATTGTTCAAGAAGAGACACTTTAAGAATAATTGGACTACCAGAAGACCACGATAAAAGAAAAAGCCTGGACATAATACTAGAGGAAATTATCCAGGAAAACTGTCCTAAGATCCTAGAACAAGAAGGGAAAGTAGAGATTGAAAGAATCCAAAGATCACCCCCTGTATTTAATCCTCAACTGACAACACCAAGAAATGTTATAGCCAAATTCAAAAACAATCAGATGAAAGAACAGATATTATAAGCTGCCATGAAGCCATTCATATACCATGGAAACACAGTGAGGTTAACTCAGGATGTGGCTGCATCCACATTGAAGTACCGAAAGGCATGGAATATGATATTCCAGAAAGCAAGGGAACTAGGTCTACAACCAAGAAAAAAATACCCATCAAAACTGACTGTATTCTTACAGGGGAAAGTATGGTCATTCAACACAACAGAAGAGTACCTAGCATTCATAAATAAAAGACCAGATCTGAACAGAAAATTTGATGTCCAACCACAGAACTCAAGAGAATCATCAAAAGGTAATTAAAAAGAGGGGGAAAAAACAAACAAAACAACAACAAAAAATTTTTAAGAGACTCAATAAATTAAAATGATATGTATCCCTATAAGAAAAGAGGTCATTGGTAACTCTTAAAAACTGGTATTATTGCCTGGGCAGCTAGAAGAATTACACTTAGAGTGAACAGTGACAAACTGTATAGGATGAAATAACAAGACATAAATAGGTAGATAAATACATGTATACATAAACACATATATGTGTATATATATATATATATATATATATATATACAACTAGAGCTTAAAAAGAGGTTAATACTAAACGAAATGGGAAAAGAAACAAAAGGGGGTAAATTTATATCAAAAAGAAGCTCATGGAGTGAGGGGGGAGAACATCAATACACTGGAAGAGTAAAGAGGTTGGAGATAGGAAATACTCAAAGCTTATGTGCATTGAATTTGACCCAAAGAGGGAAGAACAATCCCATTCATTGGGGCAGAGAAGAGATTCGTGCCCTAAAGGGAGTAGAAGGGTAACAAAAGGACTGGGGTGGTAGAAAGGGTGGGGACTAGGGGGACTGATTAAAAACAAGCATTGGTATAGAAGGAAATAGTGAAAGAAGAAAAGGCAGGACTAGGAGAAGAAATCAAAATTTTAGGAAATACACAGCTGGTAATCATCACTCTGAATATGAATAGAATGAACTCACCCATAAAACGCAAGCGAATACCAGAGTGGATTAGAATCCAAAACCCTACCATATTCTGTCTACAAGAAACACACATGAGGAAGGTAGACGCACAAAGGTAAAAGTAATAGGATGGATCCAAATCTATTGGGCATCAACTGATAAAAAAGAAGGCAGGAGTTGCAATAATGATATCTGACAAAGCCAAAGTAAAAATAAATCTAGTTAAAAGACATAGAGAAGGTAATTACATTCTGATAAAAGGCAGTTTAGACAATGAAGAAATATCAGTACTCAACATGTATGCGCCAAATGGCAGAGCATCCAAATTTTTAAAGGAGAAACTAGAGGAGCTCAAGGATGAAATAGATAGAAAAAACTATACTAGTGGGAGATCTGAACCTTCCCCTACCCGAACTAGATAAATCAAATAAAAAATACATAAGAAAGAGGTGAGAAAAGCAAATGAAATCTTAGAAAAATTAGAGTTAGTAGACTCTGTGGAGAAAAATAAATAGGGACAAAAAGGAATACACCTTCTTTTCAGCAGTACATGGTACATTCACAAAAATTGACCATGTACTAGGGCACAAAATCATTGCAAACAAGTGCAAAAGGGCAGAAATAATAAATACAACCTTCTCAGACCACAATGCAATAAAAATAATAATTAGTAAGGGTACATGGAGAGATAAATCAAAAATTAATTGGAAATTAAACAATATGATTCTCCAAAACCAGCTAGTTAAAGAACAAATCATAGAAACAATTAATAACTTCATTGAAGAAAATTACAATGGTGAGACATCCTTTCAAAACCTATGGGATGCAGCCAAAGCAGTACTCAGGGGGAAATTTATATCCTTGAGTTCATATATAAACAAATTAAGAAGGGCAGAGGTCAATGAATTGGTCATACAAATTAAAAAACTAGAAAGTGAACAAATTAAAAATCCTCATTTGAAGACTAAATTAGAAATCCTAAAAATGAAAGGAGAAATTAATGAAATTGAAAATCAAAGAACTATTGATTTAATAAATTAGACTACAAGCTTGTACTTTGAAAAAAATAAAATAGACAAAGTACTAGTCAGTCTAATTAAAAAAAGGAAAGGAAAAAACCAAATTAACAGTATCCAAGATGAAAAGGGAGACCTCACCTCTAATGAAGAGGAAATTAAGGCAATCATTAAAAACTACTATGCCCAATTATATGGCAACAAATATGGCAATCTAGGTGATATGGATGAATACTTACAAAAATATAAATTGTCTAGATTAAAAGAGGAAGAAATAAATTACCTTAACAACCCCATTTCAGGAAAAGAAATTGAACAAGCTATCAAAGAACTCCCTAAGAAAAAATCCCCAGGTCCAGATGGATTCACAAATGAATTCTATCAAACATTCAAAGAACAACTAATCCCAATATTAAACAAACTATTTGACAGAATAGGCCAAGAAGGAGTTCTACCAAATTCATTCTACGACACAAAGATGGTACTGATCCCAAAGCCAGGCAGGTCAAAAACAGAGAAAGAAAACTATAGACCAATGTCCCTAATGAATATAGATGCAAAAATCTTAAATAGGATACTAGGAAAAAGACTCCAGCAAGTCATCTCAAGGGTCATCCACTATGACCAGGCAGGATTCATACCAGGAATGCAAGGATAGTTCAATATTAGGAAAACCATCCATAGAATTAACCATATTAACAAGCAAACTGACAAAAATCATATGATTATCTCAATAGATGTAGAAAAAGCCTTTGATAAAATACAACACCAATTCCTATTGAAAACACTAGAAAGTATAGGAATAGAAGGGCCTTTCCTAAAAATAATAAACAGTATATATCTAAAACCATCAGCAAACATCATCTGCAATGGGGATAAACTAGAAGCCTTTCCAATAAGATCAGGAGTAAAACAAGGATGCCCATTATCACCTCTACTATTTGACATTGTACTAGAAACACTAGCAGTAGCAATTAGAGAAGAAAAAAGAAATTGAAGGTATTAAAATTGGCAATGAGGAGACCAAACTATCACTCTTTGCAGATGATATGATGGTTTACTTCAGGAATCCTAGAGAATCAAAAAGTTACTCAAAATAATCAACAACTTTAGCAAAGTTGCAGGATACAAAATAAACCCGCATAAGTCATCAGCATTTCTATATATCTCTAACCCATTTCAGCAGCAAGAATTAGAAAGAGAAATACCATTCAAAATCACCCTAGACAATATAAAATACTTAGGAATCTATCTGCTGAGACAAACACAGGAACTATATGAACACAACTACAAAACACTTTCCACACAGCTAAAACTAGATCTAAACAATTGGAAAAACATTGATTGCTCATGGTTGGGACCAGCTAACATAATAAAAATGACAATCCTACCCAAATTAATTTACTTATTTAATGCCATACCCATTGAACTACCAAAAAACTTCTTTACTGAATTAGAAAGAAACATAACTATGTTCATTTGGAAGAACAAATGATCAAGGATATCCAGGATATCATGGATATCATGGATATCAAGGATATCATGAAAAAAATGGAAAGGAAGGAGGACTTGCAGTCCCAGATCTCAAACTATACTATAAAGCAGTGGTTATCAAAACAATTTGGTACTGGCTAAGAGACAGAAAGGAGGATCAGTGGAATAGACTTGGTGTAAATGATCTCAGCAAGACACTTTATGACAAACCCAAAGACCCCAGCTTTTGGGACAAAAATCCATTATTTGATAAAAACTGATGAGAAAATTGGAAGACAGTGTGGGAGACATTAGGTTTGGATCAACACCTCACACCCCACACCAAGATAAATTCAGAATGTGCGAATGACTTGAACATAAAGCAGGAAACTATAAGTAAATTAGGTGAACACAGAAAAGAATACCTGTCAGACCTTTGGGAAGGGAAAGATTTTAAAACCAAGCAAGACTTAGAAAGAGTCACAAAATGTAAAATAAATAATTTTGACTACATCAAATTAAAAAGCTTTTTTACAAACAAAACCAATGTAACTAAAATCAGAAGGGAAGCAACAAATTGGGAAAAAATATTCATAAAAACCTCTGACAAAGGATTAATTAGTCAAATTTACAAAGAGCTAAATCAGTTGTACAAAAAATCAAGCCATTTTCCAATTGATAAATGGTCAAGGGACATGAACAGGCAGTTCTCAGCCAAATAAATCAAAACTATTAATAAGCACATGAAGAAGTGTTCTAAATCTCTTATAATCAGAGAGATGCAAATCAAAACAACTCTGAAGTATCACCTCATACCTAGCAGATTGGCTAACATAACAGCAGAGGAAAGCAGTGAATGCTGGAGGGGATGTGGCAAAGTAGGGACATTAATGCATTGCTGGTGGAGTTGTGAATTAATCCAACCATTCTGGAGGGCAATTTGGAACTATGCGCAAAGGGCAATAAAAGAATGTCTACCCTTTGATCCATTCATAGCACTGCTGAGCTTGTACCCCAAAGAGATAATAAGGAAAAAGACTTGTACAAGAATATTCATAGTTGCACTCTTTGTGGTGGCCAAAAATGGGAAAATGAGGGGATGTCCTTCAATTGGGGAATGGCTGAACAAATTGTGGTATATGTTGGTGATGGAATACTATTGTGCTCAAAGGAATAATAAAGTGGAGGAATTCCATGGGACGGGAACAACCTCCAGGAAGTGATGCCAAGCGAGAGGAGCAGAACCAGGAGAACATTGTACACAGAGACTGATACACTGTGGTATAATCAAACATAATGGACTTCTCCATTAGTGGCGGTGTAATATCCCTGAACAATCTGCAATGATCTACGAGAAAAAAGAAAAGAAAAAACTATCCTCAAGCAGAGGACAAACTGAGGGAGTAAAAACACCGAGGAAAAGCAACTGCTTGACTACAGAGGTTGAGGGAACATGACTGAGGAGAGATGCTAAATGAGCACCCTAATGCAAATACCAACAACAAGGAAATGGGTTCAGAGCAAGGACACATGTGATACCCAGACGAATCGCGCTGTGGGCTAGGGAAGTGGTGGCTGGGGAAGGGGGGGGGGGGAGGAGGAAAAGAAAATTATCTGTTTCCAATGAATAATGTATGAAAATGACCAAATAAAATAATGTTTAAAATGAAAAAAAAAGAACACTAGAAAGCATAGGAATAGAAGGATCATTCCTAAAAATAATAAGCAGTATATATCTAAAACCATCAGCTAACATCATCTGCAATGGGGATAAACTAGATGCATTCCCAATAAGATCAGGAGTGAAACAAGGATGCCCATTATCACCTCTACTATTTGACATTGTACTAGAAACACTAGCAGTAGCAATTAGAGAAGAAAAAGTAATTGAAGGCATTAAAATAGGCAAGGAGGAGACCAAGCTATCGCTCTTTGTGATAAAGAATCCTAGAGAATCAACCAAAAAGCTAGTTTAAATAATCAACAACTTTAGCAAAGTTGCAGGATATAAAGTAAACCCACATAAGTCATCAGCATTTCTATATATTTCCAACACAGCTCAGCAGCAAGAATTAGAAAGAGAAATTCCATTCAAAATCACCTTA
Organism: Monodelphis domestica; assembly: GCF_027887165.1. NCBI lineage: Eukaryota > Metazoa > Chordata > Mammalia > Didelphimorphia > Didelphidae > Monodelphis > Monodelphis domestica. The sequence goes on along the minus strand of NC_077232.1, from coordinate 298,442,371 downwards.
GACAAAATAAAATACTTAGGAATCTTTCTCCAGAGAGAAACACAGGAACTACATGAACACAACTACAAAATACTCTCCACACAACTAAAACTAGGTTTGAGCAATTGGAAAAGCATTAACTGCTCATGGGTAGGATGAGCCAATATGATAAAAACGTCCATCCTACCCAAATTATTTATCTATTTAGTGCTATATCCATTGAACTTCCAAAAAAATATTTTTACTGAATTAGAAAAAAACAATAACAAAGTTCATTTGGAAGAACAAAGGATAAAGGATAGCTAGGGAAATAATGAAAAAAAATACAAAGGAAGGTGGCCTTGCAGTCCCAGATCTCAAACTCTTTTATAAAGATGTGGTCATCAAAACAATTTGGAACTGGCTAAGAGACAGAAAGGAGGATCAGTAGAATCAGTGGAATAGTCTTGGAGTAAGTGACCTCAGCAAGACAGTCTATGACAAACCCAAAGATCCCAGCTTCTGGGACAATGTCCCTGAATAATCTGCAGGGACCTAGGAGAAAAAACACCATCCATAAGCAGAGGACAAATTGTGGGAGTAAAAACACCGAGGAAAAGCAACTGCTGCACTACAGGGGTTAAGGGGACATGACTGTGGACAGATGCTAAATGAACACCCTAATGCAAAGACCAACAACATGGAAATGGATTAGAATCAAGGACACATGTGATACCCAGTAGAATCACGCGTCAGCTATGGAGGGGTGGTGGGAGGGGAGGAGGAAAAGAAAATGATCTTTGTTTCCAAGGAATAATGTTTGAAAATGAACAAATAAAATAATGTTTAAAAGTAAAAAAAAAAGAGTATAATTCTTTTTTATTTGAAAAATTTTATTTAATTAATTGATTTGGAATATTTTTCCATGGTTACATGATTCATGTTCTTTTCCTCCTCTCCTCCTACCCCCCTCCCATAGCCAACATGCAACTCCACTGGGTTTTACATGTGCCATTGATCAGGACCTATTTCCATAGTATTAATATTTTCAGTGGAGTGATCATTTAGAGGCTACATCCCCAATCATATCCCCATTAAACCATGTGATCAAGCAGTTGTTTTTCTTTTGTGTTTCTAAGAAGTATATAATTGTTAACTTTGTCTCCCAGTTATAAAAATAACAAAGGCTAGCTGGCTGAGCCTCAGTAAGAACAAAGTCAGAACTCTGAGTCTTAGCAGACTCAAGAGTCTAAACCAAAGACCACGTCTTTCTTTGGTCTTCTCAGAGATAAAGCAATTTATGAAACAGCAATAGACAGTCACTAGTGTTTTCCAAGTTGGAAAAGGAAAATCACTTAGCTCCTTCAGGTTTTTCCCTCATTTCCTTCTACTTCAGACAGTGAGGAGAGAGAGAAAAGATGTCACCTGTTCCCAGCACTCTGAGAGAGCCCAATAGCCACTCCCTGAGACTAACTGCCACATCTAGAGAGAGTAACTGCCACATAAAAACAATTACACATTCAACATTTGAAACTGACACTCTCTTAGATCTTTCAAATTTTAATCCTTTCTCAAGCCAGAATCTATACTTCTTGTCTCTAAACTAAACAACTTAATTTCTAATATCATCATTATAGTCTCCTTCATAAGAGAGCTGCAGATATTTTCCCAGAATGTTTTCCTTGCATTCTCATGAAATTGAGAGGACGAGGCACTCACCATAAACCACTGCTGGCTCTTGTTATGTGACCAGTTCTCTTTTTTCAGGTACCCATTTCCCTGATGACCCTCTTGACACCATGTCTGAATGAAGCCCCATTTATGTTTTCCATCTTGCTCATGCCCATCAGAGACCTCTCCAGATTCTGAGGCTGTAAACCTTAAAATTTCACAGACTTATGAATGTTAAAAATTTTACTCCACATTGAGGAATCCTCCAATTCCCTACTTGAAATAATTCCCTACCAGATAGTGAGAACTCTACTTGAATGTGAAAACTCCTTGCTATGGGAGTATCCCTACTCCACCCCTACTTAAGACTGCTTTAGGGCAGAAAACTCCTTGCTAAACAATGAAAGTACTTGAAAACCATACTTATAAAGGAAAGAAGTTCTTTGAGCCATGCCTGTTTTTGGAATTGATACAATGGGATGCTGGGTGCCTATAAAGGTGGGGCAACTTGTAAACTACTTAGACCTAAAAGGTGAAAACTTACTCAGAGGTTTTCTCTTAATGAAATTAGTCGACATAGCAGCATTTTTTTTTCTGACTTACTAAAGAGATTAATCTACTCAGCAGTGAATTCAAAATGGGCTATCTTTTGGAAAACATCTACAGTGATTGGTAGATGGAAGAACTTAGGGGAGGTGACATAGGAGATTTTGCCCTTAAAAATAACAGCTCAGAGAAGAGCTGGTAGTCATTCTGAAACATTCAGATTGAGGAGGTGATTCTGAAACATTCAGATCGAGGAGGACTCATTCTGAAACACTCAGATTGAGGAGGACTCATTTTGAGGAAGACTGATTCTGAAACATTCAGATGAAGGAGGGAGCTGGTGCAAGCAGCTGAGATGATGCTGGCCTGGTGTCACTAGAATCCTTGCTTAGACAGACCTTGTGGTGAGTGTTAAAAAACTGACTGATTTCTCTCTTAAGACTCAGGTCTAAGCCATATTGGCTTGAGGCCCTTCATACTTATTCCTTTCTTACTCTCTCTCTCTTTATTTGATTACTCATTGTATTATTAATTAAAATCTCTATAAAACCCAGTTGAGTTGGGTATTTGAATAATTGGGAATATTTCCCTAGTGACCACCTTATATTTGATTTAAAAACCAAGACACTGTAGTGAAACATATTTTCTGCAGTCAAATTTACTCACCCTCTCATATCTATCATAATTTATATCTTCCACCATTTTAACTCACTACAGTTTAAGACCTCAACCAATTTAAATCTAACAAGGCCATCTATTTACTTTGATCAATAGAGGCAAGCACACCAAGATTATAAAATAGCACCAAAGTCAGAAAATATTACAGCAGTATTTTAATTTTTTTTTAATTTCAAAAGCTTGGAATGATCTTTTTTTGGCTTTGCCTTCAACAGGAGCTATAAGGAAAGGAGGAATATTTAACCCTGAGTACACAAACTTGTGGTGTGATTTAAAATATAACCTCCAACTGCAATATTAATAGCTGAAGTATATAAAATTGTTGTTGTTGTTGTTGTTGTTGTTTTAAGGAACACAATGTTCCAAGCTTTGGGGATAAAAAGAATCAATTACTGTTAAGGGGGAAAGAGGCAAAACATATTCTTTTTTAATAATCAGTTGTGACTTCTTTCTTAAGGAAAACACATGGATTATGGGTCCTCTGTGGCCCTACCTTATCACTCCTGGCCTCCATGGTTACTGTCATTCAATCAAGTAACAATTCAGCAAACATTTGCCTAGCCTTTACTATGTGCTAGTTCTGGAGGAGAGAAATGACTTTGAGGAAGACACATTCATCATCCTTGTCCAACTGATAGCCAAAAATGACAGGATCTATTCCTTCAGTGCTTGTCAGTCCAATGATTAAGGAATCTGGTCCATTGAAATACCCCTTGCAAAGGATAATGACAACTTGTCATTTCAGAGGGTCACAGGGAAGGAAAAATCATAACATCAAGTCTGATAGAGGTAACAATGAAGGAGTAGGCATGAGGAATCATGGACAGAATCTGGAGATGCCCTAGTCACAAATGAATCATTTTTTTTTATTTCTCATGAGATCACATTACAACATAGAAGGGTACATGAAAGGAAGGGAAGTTGGAAAAGGGATAAAGAGGAATATAGGATGTTCTGGGGTCAAATCAAGGACTAACAATGATGGGAAATGGTCCTTGTGGTATCAGAAAGAGAAAAGTCTATTTGGGAAATAGATGAAGAGGAGAAGAAAGGAAGGAGGCCTTGGTTTGGTAGTGGAAGGGGGTTCCACTGATGAATTCTCCTATGAGTGAAGAGAGATGGTCGATGAAGGGTCATAAGGACCTTGTCCTGGGTGTGGCCTGGAGGATTTGGTGCTTGAAAAATCTAATCATTTTGTCCATTGGACATTGGAACTCCTGGGGATAACTGGAACTTGGGGGAGAAAGAAAACATGGATTTGGGGAGGACATTTTGAGGTAAGTAGTAGGAAGAGTAGATGATAATGTATATGTATAGCTCAGTGGTAGACTGAGTGAATAATCAGGGACATGATGAGGGAGAGCTTCTTTCATGGGGCAGTATATTCTCTGGTATCTGTAGTAAAGGAACACATGGGGCAAGCTCTACAAGACAATGGCAGAAACAGCTTAGAGGAGAGAATTTAGAATGGATACCTTGAAAACTTTATTTGCATAAGTAACACAGAAAAAGGAAAGACTAGATAATTATGAGGGTCATGAATCAGAGAATGAGGTTTGAGAGCAGACAGAAAGAGACAACAGATAATGAAGTGAGTGAAAGAACTTCTTTTTGGAAGGGAGCATAAAAATGAAATTTTAAAATCTAACAAATAAGAGTAATTGAAGTGGAAGAGAGTAAGGAAGTTTTTTACTTATTGAAACGGAAAGGGTTGGGGAAGAGTTATATAACCAAATAAAAGTAGAAAAGGAACTAATAATAAAAACTCAATGGAAAGGGACAACAAACAAGATGAAGAGATTAGGGGTGAGGATAAGAAAACTAGTGACAATAGGACCACCTTAAATAAAGATTATGGTAAACTCATTAAAAGAACATAGTACTGTATTTACAGCAGAAGGGAAAAAATTTATAACTTGAAAAAAAGCAGATAGAGGAAAATACAAATCTGGTTCATAACTTTAAATGTGAAGGGATTTAATAATTCAATACAAAACAAAGTGATAAATTTTATAAGAAAAGAAAACTGTATAATATATTGATTACAAGACACACATGTTTAAAAGAAAGCCATAAACAAAATAGTGGAATTGAAGAAAAAATGTATTATGCATCAAGTGAATCCAAAAAAGTAATAATTGTAAACATACTGTCTGACAAAGAAAAAACAAGCATTCAGAAAAGGATCAACAGGAAACTATATTTTGCTGAAATAAACCATATCCAACATACTAATATCCTTAATAAACCTATATATTCTAAATGCTTTTGCATTCAAATTCATAAAGCAAATGTGACCTGAGCTACAGTAAGACATAGACAGGAGCACAATATTGATAGGAGTCTTCAATATCCCACTCTCAGTTCTAGATAAATCTAGCAGAAATATTTTTTAAAGGAAAATATGGAATGGATCACATGGCTAGAGAAACTAGAGTATTTCTCAGCATCAAATGGAACTTTTTCTAAAATTAACCAAGTATCCCAAATAAATATAGAAAGATAGAAATAGCTAACATATCCTTTACTGACCATAATGCAATACAAATAATAATGTGTTCAAGGACTACAAAGAAAGAATATAGTCCCAAATGAAGATATAGCATTGAAATATTAAAAATGAGTGGGTCAAAGAATAAATTATAGAAACAATCATTATGAAAAAGAAAAATTATAAAAATAAAGTAATGTACCAAAATTTATGGAATGCAGCTAAAACAGCCCCCAGTGGGGAAGGCATATCGCTATAATCATATATTAACAGAAAGAAAGCTAATAAACTGAATATACATCTTGACTATCCAGGGAGAATCTCTTAGAGCAATACCACTCCTTCAGATTGATGGAAATTAAGGCAGAGAGTCTAAAACCTACTTCCAGCTCAGAGGAATATCCAAGAAGGAAGTGAGTTCAGTTATTTTCAGTTCAACCTCCCATGATTCTTTTCCTACCCAGAATCCTCTCCCAGGGCTTATCTCAAAATTATCAAACCCAGAAGAAATAAAAAGAATAATCAGTTATATGCTAACAAAACTAAGAACACCAAAGAAATAAAGAAATACTTTCAAAAATATAAACTACTCATCATACATCAGAAGACTAGGTAGCAATCTTAAATAACTCAGTCTCAGAAAAGGGTAATAAATTTAGTTGTAAAGAAACTACCAAAGGAAAAAGCTTTGGGTTCTAATGGGTTTATAGGAGATTTCTATCAGACTTTAAAGAATACATCATACCTAGACTTCATATATTGTTTTCAAAAATAGATGAAGTGCCCTACCAGAATTTTTTTTTTGTGAGAAAAGTATAGCCTTAATATCTAAAACCAGGGAATGACAAAACATAGAAGAAAAAACCCATACGCCAATCTCTTTAATGACCATGCTGAGCATTGAACCCAACCCCTTAATTTTGTAGATAAGGAAACTGGCACAGAGACACATGGCTCTGTGATAAGCAGATAAGGCAAGGTTCAAATCTAGGCCTTCCTGGTTCTGTGTCAAACACATTCAAGTCATCATATGTGTGATATTGTCTTAGTCAGAATAGGCTAAGTCTTTTAGAGCTAATCATTGTTACAATTGTGACTATACACAATGTTCTCTTGATTCTAATCACTTCACTTTGCATCAGTTCATATGAGACATCCCACATTTTTCTGAAACCATTTCCTATAGCACAACAGGATTTCTTCAAAATCCTATGCCACAACTTATTCCACCATTCCCCAATTTATGAATATCCCCCTTAATTTCTAGTTCTTTACCACCACAAAAAATAGTTGCTATAAATATTTTTGTACCAATAGATCCTCTTCTCTTTTTTTCTGATCTCTTTGGGATATAGACCTAGTAGTAGTATTACAGAGTCAAAGGATATGCACAGTTTTATAGCCCATTAGATATAGTTCCATATTCTTATCCAGAATAGTTGGTTCAGTTCACAACTCCAGCAGTAATGGATTAGTAAGACTATATATTCTATTTTTTTAGTTATCATCAAGCATTTATTAAGTATCTATTAAGTGCCAAGTATTGTTTTAACTTCTGGGGACACAAGGAAGGGCAGTTTTAAAAAGAGATTGAAATCTAAAGAAGATGACAAAATGTAAATAAGAGATCATATATCTTTTTTTTCAAACTCTTAACTAATCATAGAATCAATACTGTGTATTGGTGTCAAGGGAGAAGAATGATAAAATTTAGGCAATGGGAGTTAAGTGACTTGCCCAGGGTCAAATAGCTAGGAAGTGTCTGAGGTCATATTTGAACTCAGGACCTTCTATTTCTAGGTTTGGCTCTCAGTCCATTTAGCCACTTAGATGTCTCTAAGATGTTAAAATTTTTTGTGGTTGGACTCTGAATATATATTATTAATTAGGTGGTCACCAGGGATGAATCCCTAAATGAATTACTAAAGTAAATGGAATTTATGGTAGTTTATTTACAATATTTACAATAGGAGGAAGATATTAAGGAAGAGAAGAAAGGGAGAGAGAGAGAGGGAGAGAGAGAGAGAGAGAGAGAGAGAGAGAGAGAGAGAGAGAGAGAGAGAGAGAGAGAGAGAGAGAGATTGAGAGAGAGAGAGAGAGAGAGAGAGAGAACGAACTCTGGCTTCTTCTTATACCAGTTATAATTTCTAAGTTGCAGCCAGGGGAAGAGAGTCTCAAGAAGATGGGTCTTACCTGGAGGCTTCACAACTCCAGAAAGGCGGGGTCACTAAGTCAGCTTTTCACTCACCAACAGTAACAGTCTAAAAGAAGTCTGGGTGTCTGTCTTCCAGTCAACTCCTCTGAGTCAGTGCCCGAATCTCTGAGTGCCCGAATGTCCAAATGTCTGTTTTCCCTTCAGCTCCGAGTGACTTCGCTCCAAGCCCAGGTGACTGACTGTCTCTTCAGTCTTTTTTTCTCTATTTAAAGACCTTTATCTCTTGTGTCACCTCCTCTAAATTTTAACATCTACCAATCACAGCAGACACTTTTCTCCAGGACTGTCCATCCTTTAGTTCTCACCTTCTTTGGTTAGATTTTATCTTTTTGGGTTACTTAAATCCTCTTTTGTTAAGTTCACCTTTTGTAGTTACTTAATACCTTTTTCTAGTTAAAATCTAAAGATAGATTGTAGCTTACAATTCTAGCTTCACTATAAAGGAAGAACTAAGTACTTTCATTGTTACAATCAGGAGATAGCTAAATCCAATCTTCACAAAGACCATGTATTCTTAAAACTTAAAACTGACAAATTTTAAAGATTTGTGGGCCATATTCTAGTACTGTGGCTCTAGTCCATCACAACTCTCTCAATGCCCTAGGTAGCTCTCCAAAAATATCAATTGCCAAGAAAGTGCCAGTCTACCTTGGTAGAGAAAATTCCTCATCCAAAGCTCCCTCTCTATATTATTGAAATATCAGGTCTGGACGAATGAATAAATATATCCATACATAAATGTCAGTTATTATTATAATAGTGCTCAACCCATTCTTGGAGTCGAGGAGATTCTTTGTTTCTGGTTTGTTTGTTTGTTTTTTCAGGTGAATGCTATAAAATTTACAAGATCAGAAATCAATTAGTATATATTGTATTCTTGGGTGAACTAGGTGAACTACTTGGCAGCAGCTATTGCTAGACTGTGGTATCTCATGTCTGAGTCCCTTGGATGATATATACCACCCCAAAATCCTACGTTCTTCTGAACTTTTCATTTCTTTCAAGGACACCACCACCTTCCAAGGTATCCCAGCACACAATCTCTCAATTTTTATGCCACATATTCAATAATATTATTTTATATTATTAGTAATAACAACTGATATAACATGTTAGTTATGTTAGCTAGCATTTCTTTTTTTTAAAGTGCATTGCAAATGCTGTCTCATTTGGTGCTCACAACATCCCTCTGACACAGGGGTTCAATCACTGACCAACATCTCTCTCTTCTCACTCAAGTGCCATCTACCCAAGTTAAGGATGTCATTACTTCTCACCTACACTACATAACAACAGGCATCTGACTGGACTTCTTATTTCTAGCATCTCACCCCCCCCCCAATCTACATATCTTCTACTGTTATTTCTTAAATGAATGTCTGACCATGAAATTCCCCTTCCCTAAAATGTCAATGTCTTTTTATTGCCTCAAGAATAAATGAGCCTAGCATTTAAAGTCTCCTTCAGGAGGATTTCCAACTCCTTGTGGAATCTTATTTGCTACTTTTCCCCCTTCACAATTTTCATTTTCAGGCAAACTGGACTACCAGCCATTCCCTGTCTATAGCATTCCATCCCTTGCTTCTTTGTCTCTGCAAAAGAGTTCCTCCAACTGTAAAGCCCTGTCTCCTGACCTCTGACTCTTAAATTCTAGCTTCCATCAGGTGTCACCTCCTGTGAAAGAACATTTTTTTAAACCTTACCTTCTGTCTTGGGATTGTTGTTAAGTATTAGTTCTAAGGCTAGGAAGTATCTGAGACCAGATTGGAACCTAGAACCTCCCTTATCCAGACCTGGCTCTCTAAGCACTGAGACTCGTACTTCCCCTTTTCTGATCTCCCAGTTTAAACTTTTCTCTCATTTGAGTTTAATTTGTACCTATATTCTATTTACTTGTGTCTGATATATTACTCCTACATGATGTAAGCTCTCTAAAGGCTGGGATTTTGTTGTTGTTTTTATTTTTATGGACTTGCTTTTTCCTGAGGGTCCAACACATCATCATGCATATAGTGAGGCAGTTAGATAAGTTTCTGACATTGAAATTAAGAAGATCTAAGTTCGCATCGTTTTTGCTAGCAGTGTGAACATGGGGATGTCACCTAATATCCTTCAGTCTTGGTTTTCTCATCTGAAAAGGGAGATAATAATAGTGCCTACTTTTAAGGACTGTTGTGAAGATTAAATGAGATAGATAACATAAGGAAATCACTTTGCAACTCTTTATGGGCTATCTCAGGGGGTCTTAGCCCAGGATCTGCAGATTCCAGTTTTAAGGCATCTGTGAATTCAGATGAAGAAAAAAGTTACAGCTTTATTTTCACTAATCTTTGTTTTCATTTGTAATCATGTATTCTACTTTATGTATTTAAAAGCATCCTTCTGAGAAGGGATCCAAAGATTTCACCAGATAGTGGCCAAAAGGGTCCAGGACACAGCAAAGGTTAAGGACCCTACAACTAAATAAATTCAGTCTAGTGTTACTGCTTGTAGTGAGTGCTTAACTAATGTTTATTCATTTGAATAGACTAAATTTGATGTTTCTCCTCACTAAGAGGCATTGGGTGGGCCAAAATTTCAGCTCTTTACTCCAGATTCCCTCAGGAGTCCAAAGTCCCATTTTTAGCTTTTTTTCTGGGTTTCAATCATATTTGAGGGATGATTTCAGAAACTTAGTCAGAGGCTACATGGTAGTAAAGAGCTCCAATCCCATGGCATGGGTCCACCCAGCCCCAGCCAAGGTGGCAGCCCTTAGTCAAAGGAATGGGAATATGAATAGAATATCAGATTAAACCTTTGCTGAAACAAGTCCCCTTTTCTCTGCCTTCCATTCAGAACAACAAAAACCGAGGGCAAGCAGGCATGAATTATGGAGAAGGCATTCACAGAATGTGTGCAGGGTATGGGGAGTGCCTAGCAAGGAGCTCTTTGTCTTTTCCCCTTTTATCCCCCCCCTCCATCATTCAGGAAAAGGATGAGTCACTAGGGAACTTTGTCCATGTGCCCTAGTGCCACTGCACCAGCCCACCTCCCTGGCATGGCTTGAAGCTTTCTTTTAAAAAATATAGTTAAAAGTGGGTTTTTTTGTTGTGTTTTTTTTTTCTTTTTAGCTGCCAGTCAATCAAAGGTCACTGAGAAAAACTCAGAGAGGACCACAGCCAGGAAAACCCACACATGCTTTGCTTGGCTTGTCCAGACAAGATCCAAGCGGACTTCACAACTCTTTGTTGGAAATTCTTACTCCCAAAGGCCCACTTCCTCTAAGAATGTCACTAGTTGGGGGGTGAGTCTCAGTTAGAAGACCAAAGTTACTCTTTCACTCTTGTTGGATCAGAGGCCTGTAGGCAATTCAGTACCACCCCCAACCTAAGCAACTATGCTTGAGTTCTCCAGAAAATGAACAATCCATCCTAACTGACAATAGTGACAGGTCCAATCCCCAGGGAAATGGGGTCTGCCCAGGGCCTTCACCTGGATAGAAACAGTTTTTGAAAAATTATGAGCACCTGGGTTCTTAGAGGTGGGAGTCTTGAAAATATCAAGTCCCGAAATCAAGGGCCTTGAGGTCAAGTTTGGGTTCAGCCTCATGGACCTACCTGAGGTAAAGGGAACTAGTGCTACAGTGTAATAGGGTGGTGTTAGATGCTCAGTGTTGAATTCAGCACTTCTCCTTTATTCTGGAGCAAGCAAATGTCCCCAATCATGGAAGGTTGGCAAGATGGACAAAAGACTGGACTGAATGAATATGTCCCTGTTGTCCCAAGATTAGCCAGTGTTACCAGTCCTAATGTGAAGATCCTCAGTTCTGAAATTAGCAAGTGGCTCCATTATGTAAATGAGCTGGTTTACCCAGGGCTATTCCATCCTCAGTCTGGAAAGGCAAGGGAAGGACACTAGAATCCATTTAGTACACTGAGACAACTTAAGTTTATATGGACACCAATCTAGGACTGAAATGATGCCCTTTGACTCTGCCCCAGAGTGGACTTGGTTATTGGGAATCCATTCACTACTGGTGGAATCAGTGGCACACCCAGGTTCAGAGGAGATTCCCTGTGGATCTACCTATCAACCACATTTCCAGTGTCCAAGTAGCCACATACTCCTATATCACTTCTGCCCTAACTGTCACCTCTTCTCTTGTCCTTCCCATGAGGGAATACTTAGTGGGCACGTCTCCCTTAGGAATCTATCTAGATGAGAGAGATCATGGGGACACCCGTTAATTCTATGCTCATTCACTCCTATTAAAGTAGAATCAGGAGATCAATCCCCAGGCCTGGGTTTCCCCCTTTGTAAAGTGAAGGATTCAGGCATATGAAATGTGACATTCTTCCCCTCCACTGAATCTCGGATTGATAAATTTTTATCGAGCATTTTCAAGAAAATGGATCCTTTCATTTCAAACCTAAGGTATTTGTCAGCATCCCAAATCATGTGCAGAGTCTCCTAAAAGAAGTTTCTCAGTTCCATGAGGGAGTCCCCATGTGCTCCTCTATATGAAGCACAATTAAATCATTGCTTCCAATCCCATGGTATCTTCAAGCTCCCTTGGCATACTCAAGACTCCCAAAGTGAAGAAACCTAGTGGGAACAAGGAGACACATGAAATCCCACACTATCACTCATCAATTAGAATGGGCCTATTTAGCCTATCCATCTGTTCATCTTTCTTTCTTCTCATAGCCTACAAAAAAAGTGCAAGAAGAAATGCACAGGTGGTTAGATACAAAAGAAGCTTAGGACTGAAAGTCCGACTATGATTCTTATTCTGTCTTCCCCATTACTTCTCTAAGAGATTCTAGGTAATATCTTTCCTATCACATGGCCTTGGTTACTTCTTTTATAAAATTATGGGAATTGGATATTTGGATACTCATGTCTCTAATCCACTAAGATTGACACATTTTTATTGGTCATCTGGAAGTCAATTTTCAATCAGTTTTTCACTAATCTAAGTGCTCTGGGGAATAGTAGCCTAGAGCTAGAGTTGGAAAGGATGTCAAAGACCATCTAGCCTGGCCCTCCCCATCTCCCGCTTTCAGGGGAAGAAACTCAGGCCCAGAGAGACTAAATGAAGTGACTAAAGGTGCAAGAGTTGTTCACCTAGGGTCCACAAATTTTCAAGACATCCATAGATGCATTTCCAATGATGTCAAAAACTTGGATGGGGAAAAGTGTTATTTTCACTAATATTTCACTGAAAGTTAGTATTTCCAGCAATTATTAAAGAACATGTTCTGAGAAGGGGTTCATAGATTCACCAGACTGACTTCCCCAAAGGCTAACTAGAAGGTTTTTCTGAGGTCATCTACTCTAACCCCATTCATTTGGAATTTCACAAAAGAAAAGACAGAATCTTAGATTGGTAAATTGACTTGCAAAATGTGACATAGATATTTTCAAAGACTCTGGAAGAAATAATAATAGCATTTTTAACAACTTAAAAGTTTGAAAAACACTTACATATTGTTGTTGTTGTCCCTCATTTTTTAAAATCCTTACCTCATTGGTTCCAAGGCAGAAGAGTGGTAAGAACTAGGAAATGGGGGGGGGGGGTGAATTGACTTGCCCAGGGTCACACAAATAGGAAGTATCTGAGGCCAGATTTGAACCTAGGTCCTCCCATTTTTTGGTCTGGCTCTCAATCTACTGAGCTACCCAGCTGCCTCCTTGTCCTTCATTTTTGAAGAGGTTTAATGGCATCATGGAGTGATGTCTTATCTTGCATGGGAATTGGATTTAAGTGAGGCAGAGTTGCACAAAGCCATCAGCCTCTCTCTTCCAGAGTCACTGAAGTCCACAGGCAAGACAAATGTCAGGAAAACTATTCTATTCTCCACAGGTCCTAGTAAAAAGAGTGGGAGCTTAGGGCACCTGTGGAGCTCTAAAAAGCCAGAAAGGAAATTCTGCAGAGGTCTCTGGGGTCATCATCTCATGTTATAAAGGAGCAATTCAAGCCAAGAGAAGGCCCAAAGTCAAGTATAGAGTATGTGAGTGGCTAAGTCCCAATTCAAAGTCAGGTCTCAGGTCCAAGCTAACCCTCATTCTCCTAAACCAATATGGCCTGCACAGTCTTCTGTGTAGAGAGTATGATAAAGGATGAATGGTTTGCAAAAACTGAGAGATGCAAACCTCAGAGGGAGTGATTGACAGGAGCATGTGACTAAGGGTCACATGGAAGCCTGAGGCTAGAGATCTGAGAAAGATTCTATGCCAAATGGACTTCATCAGAGTTCTCCTGGAAGGACCTGAGGTTGAGGCTTGGAAAGGCTTTCTCCTAAGACCAACAGAAGGAAAGAAATCTTTTGGATCTGGCTGCTGGCAGCTTTGAATCAAGAAGATTGAAGAGAGACTATCGAACTGAAGATCCTGGCCCATTTGATTGGACTCCTGGTGTGAGACTTGGCTATTGGGGATTTTACTGCTTAGCTTAATAAGATGGGTTTAGAAAGTTTATAGATATTAGATGTTAGATAACTAGTATAATTTCCTCCTAAACCCCTGTTTCCTTCCTCTCCTTCCCAACCAATAAATCTTAATTATTTATATGTTCCCTCTTGTTCTTTCTTCACCCCAAATCTCAACATAACAATTTTGGCAGAGCCAGTGGGGTCTGTATGTTAATGAGATCAAAGATGGGGGGGGAAGGCTAGGTTTATTTGTCTGTTTACTATATTAGTATTTTTTAACTATAAAGAGACTAGTTTTGTGTCAACATTCTACTCTATCTTTAGGTGGTTAGAAGCTTAGGGGGTAAGTCACACAGAATTCTAAGGGCTTGACTTGCTCAAGGGGGTTAGAAAGGCTACATCACAGATCCCCACCCAGCAACCATCTTGGAGCAGTCATCTTGAAAAAAAAATGTTTTTTAAAAATGTGTTTAGTTCTTTGTTGTATATATAAATTACATTGTGATAATATTGTTTTGTATAATTTAACTATGAAAGCTGACATATCAGTAAACATGTTTAATAATATGATAATGATGTTATTTTACTAGGTTATATATATTCCCTATTTTGTGTTTGTATCCTTTACTACCTATTGTCACTATATTTTTGAAATGGATTGTATGAAGCCACTGATGGATCTAAAACTGTGTGATATTATGGCATATGTACCCCTTGCTGTAATCTGTGGCTGTATTGTATACAAGTCTCGTGCCTCTGTGCGCCTTTGTGTAAAGTGCCTTAAATATTTAGTAACCTGGTTTAGACTTAAAACTCATGACTTAAAACTCGTGGTCATACATACAAAACATCAAATGGATACACTGGAGCAATTTATAAACAACATGAATATGAACCAAAGCTGTGTACATGACAATAACAAATTAAACAATGAAGGGAAAAAACTAAATAGGCTAGAACAGGAAGAAGCAGTAGGAATCATAAATTTATGTCCATTAAGAGATATGCCAGTGGTTAAGCAAAATAAAGTACATAAGGTTAAGATACACAAGAGATTTTTCCCCAGAGGACCTTGAATCCATCAAAAGGACCCCAAATTTCAATGATGAGCCAAATAAAGTAATTAAAGAAATGCATAGGGCAGTTGATTTATATGAACCTGATTTCAATGATTTTGCCCTATTAATGAAAGAGGTCTTAACAAAGAGAGAAAGGAATATGTTTGTAGAGGAAACAAGAACTGATCCTTTATTACAATCTTGGCCAGAGGACTTAAGGCTGGATACAGCAAATGATGGGATTTATGATATGTTGGTTGAAGCAAGAGATGCAATCCTAGAGGTTATGGGGAGATATACTAAAAGGCCCAATGCATGGTCAAAATTTGAGGCTATAAAGAAGATCTCTGAAGCTCCTGTGGTTTTCCTGGAAAGGATAACCGAGGCAGCTAAAACTCTATTAGGGATGGATCCACTGGAAGAAAACACAATTGCATATATCAAAAGTGTCTTTGTAAAGAATGCAGTCCCAAAGGTTCAACAATTTATTACATCAAATTACCCCAACTGGGAAGAATTAGATCTTGATGACTTAAGGAGAAAAGCCACATATTTGACAAATGACCTAGATGATAAAATTGATGACAGGGATTCCATTGTTGAGGACTTGAAAAGGAAATTAAAGGAAGCAGAAATGAAAGCTAAAGACAGTGAAATTAAAGAAATAAAGGTTGTGGCTGCATTGAGATCTGTACAGCCAAGGTATAATAATAATTATAAGTCTAATGAGGGGAGATCAGGTCCTAGGCTTTGTTTCCTTTGTGATCGGATTGGACATCTCTACCAGGACTGCAGATTCAGAAATCAGGTTAGAAGACAATTAAATAGGAATAATGGGTTTAATAAATACAATAACTGGAGTAATAATAACAAATAACAATAATAATAATAATAATAACAATAGTTATGCAGATCACTGCCAGAATACCTATTGCCAGGGAGAACAAGTACTGGATCTCAGTACTATGCAGTCTTGGGTAAATACTGGAGCTAAAACTAAATACATCCAAGTAGTAAAGGTGACCATAGTAAAAATTCTAATGCCTTATGAAGGTTTCCCCTAGGACATATGAAAATGAATCAAGAAATGAGTGTGGTATGAATGAAAATGAGTTGAGGATAAATGAAATTGGGAGTAATAAAAATAAAATGGTGATACAAATGAATTAATTGAATCAAAGGAGGATATAATTAGTGAAAATAATTGTAAGAGAAAGAACATTGTAATATAAATTTAATAGAAAATACTAATGAATGTAGAATAAGAGCAATTAATAAAGAATATAAACTAATTAATAATAATGAAATTATAAATGAGAACAATGATACTGAGATGGATAATTTAAGGACCAATGAGAGTAATATAAAAGCTGATGATACAAAATCCTGGGAAAGTCATATAATTCAAGCAGATATAGACTTGGATGGAGAGGAAATGACTGAGCTTTGTACTGATGTTACTGTGCTAGCCCCAATTCTTGAAACCTTCCAACCTTCAAATGCTACTGAACCCTATATTTATGTAACTATAGGGGATCAGATATATGATCTTTTGGTGGATACTGGAGCCAGTAAATCAGTTTTGCAAAGTCTTCCTAAAGATTGTAAAGCTGCTGGTACTATGGAAGTGATTGGAGCTACTGGAAAGAGTAGCAAAATTACAACCTAAAATGATAACTCTAAGTCCTTTATCTGTGGAGCATACATTTCTTTGTATGCCTGAATGTCCAATGAACATTCTCGGGAAGGACTTGCTTTGTAAATGGTGAGCAACAATTCAATGTACTGACACTAGGGATATATAATTACAATTCCCAGAAGATTCTCTGAAAGCTTTTCCATTGCTGTTCTTAGATTCAGTCAGTGCAGAGAATGAGTTGGATTCCATCTATCCTATTCCTGAGGATATACCAGAAGATTTATGGGCAAAGTCTTCCACAGATGTAGGCCTATTGAAATCAGCTACTCCAGTAACAGTGAGAACCAAGGAAGGACCAGTTCCTTGTGTTCATCAATACCCTTTGAGTAAAGAAGCTATAGACAGAATAAGACCTATTATTAAGTCCCTAATTCAAAAAGGGATCATAATACCATGTTTCTCAGAATACAATACTCTCATATTGCCCCCCACCAAAAAAAAAGCAAAAGCTGGATCAAGATGGCAGAATTGACTACAGATTCATACAGGATTTGAAAGCTGTAAATAATCATGTAATAAAGACTCATCCTATATTACCAAGTCCAGCTGCTATAATCCCATCCACTCTAAATCAAGCAAGATATTTCACTGTGGTAGATTTGTGTTCAGTGTTTTTCTCAATGCCAATTCACAAGGTTTCCCAAAAGATGTTTGTTTTCATATGGGACAGTGTCCAGTGGTCCTACACTCATCTTCCACAAAGTTTCTGTGATAGCCCGAGCCAATTCTCTCAAATTTTTAAGAGACCTTAAAACAATAACATTCAAGGAAAGTAAAATAGTACATTTTGTAGATGATATCCTTCCAACATCTCCAGCTGTTGTTACAAATAAGAGTGGTTGGCATAAACTGTGACTGTGGAAATATGGTTTCAAGACATTGTCTTGAGTTAAATCAAATATGAAGTGGTCACCAGGGAAAAATTCCCAAATACAAAATATACCCAAGTCAGCTGGGTTTTTATGGAGATTTTAATTAATACAAATAAGGAATTAATGAAAGAGAGAGAGTAAGAGGAAACAATGAGAAAAAGGCTAGGCCAGCCCAGGCCAGCCTAGGCCAGCCTAGGCCCAAGACCTAAGAGAAAGATCAGTCAGTCTTTAATCCACTCAGCACAAGATTTGTCCCAAGCAAGATTCTAGTGTTCAGAGAGACCCACCAGTTCATCTCCTGAGCTCTACTTCAGCTTCTAAGGTTGAATTCCTCCTCAGAGGCCTTCTGATTCTCCTTTTACAGAGAATTTTCTCCTATGTCACCTCCCCTAAGTTCTCACATCTACCAATCACAGTAGACTTTTTCACAGGACTGACCATTCTCAATTCATACCTTCTTTAGTTCTCAACTTCTCTGGGTAGACTAAAACTTCTGAGTAAGTTCACACCTCTTTGCCCCTTGCAAGTTGCCTGACCTTTATAGGTACTTAGCACCTTTTGGTATTAGATCTAAAAATAGACCCAGCTTAAGGTTTTTTAGCTTTACTTTAAGTATGGGTTAAGTACTTTTCATTGTTCAGTAAAGAGTTTACAACTTTATCTTCCCCTAAAGTATGCTTAAGTATGGGTGGAGTAGAGTTCTCACATTCCTGATCAGGTACCTTCATTGTTTAATATGGGGAATGGTCTTAACCAAATCTTCTGAAGTAGGGTCTGAGAATTTTTAAGTTTCACACTGCTAAAGTGTGTTTAAGAGATAGCAAGATTCTTTTTATTAAATTACATAAACATGGACATAAAATTTCTAAATCAAAACTTCAGTGGGTTTTGCTTCACATTGAATATCTTGGTTTTGTGTTGTCAGAGGGTTCCAGAAGTATCACTAAGAAAAGAATAGCTGATATCCAGAAACTAAGATCAAGAAGCAACTCAGAGCTGTTCTTGGAACAACTGGTTTCTGTAGACAATGGATACCTGGGTATAGTGAAATTACAAAATGTTTAACATATCTAACTAGGAATACAGAACCAGAACCTCTGAAACTCAAACCTGAACATCTGTAAGCCTTAAGTAAGCTTAAGGAAGCAATTTTATCTTTACCAGCTCTTGGAATCCCAAACTATACTAAACCTTTTCAATTACTTGTGAATAAGACAAAAAGAATTGCATCTGGTGTAATTACACAGATTTTAGGACAAAGTTATTGCCCATTTGGATACTATAGTTGTCAGCTAGATCCAATTGCTGCAGGTACAGTTTCTTGTTTAAGGGGTGTAGCTGCTGCAGCTGTGTTAGCTCAGAAGTCATCAGGCTTAGTTTGAGGATGTCTATTGATGGTATTTTTTTCACATCAAATAGAAGCACTAATGAGGAAATTTTGCACTAAAGCACATTCAGACCAACAAACATCTAGGTATGAAATTATACGTCTAGGTAGTGAAAACATCCAGTTGAGGAGGTGGGGTGTATTAAATCCAGCTACACTTCTTCCTGATTTGCCAAGGAATGGTGAACCATTACATGAATGTGTAGAAGTAGTAGATCTAGTGGATATGCCAAGGATGGATTTAAAAGACACTCCAATCAAAAATCCAGATTTGGTTTTATTCACAGATGGTTCTTCATATTTGTGTAATGTAATTAGATGTACAGGTGCTGCATGACACAGAAATTTGAAACACTGTGGTATCAATCATTACCTAGTAACCTTAGTGCCCAAGGAGCAGAGTTGGTTGCATTAAAGCAAGTATGTCTTCTGGCTGATGGTAAAAGTGCAAACATTTACACAGACTCGCATTATGTATTTTCTGTGTGTCATGTTACAGGAAATATCTGGAAACAATGAGGTTTTATTACTACATTGGGAAAATCAATTGCTCATGCAGAAATAATAACTGAGTTGTTGGATACTATCCAGAAGCCTAAATAGCTAGCAGTAATCCATTGTAAAAGTCATACTAATAGAAGAGAGTCAATTGCTAAAGGAAATCATAGAGCTGATATAACTGCTAAATTTGCTGCCAGAAATGCCCCAGTGTATGTTATGAACTTATCAACTATAGAATCTGATGATCTAGAAAAAGCTTATGTAGACTCAGAAATACAAAAATGGAAAGAGAAGTTTGGAGCAAGAAAAGAATATGCTATATGGTTAAGAGATACAGGAAAGTTGCTGTTACCAAAAGACCTATATACCTATTTGTGTCAAGCCATTCACACAAAAGATCATTTTGGTACTCAAGCTGTAATCAACACTGTAAAGAGACAATGCATTGCTCCTGGAATAAGTACTGTAGCAAATAAGATCTGCTCAAGCTGCTCTGTTTGCCAAAAATTCAATCAAGGGACATTCAGACAGAAAGGTTTAGGTGGTAGACCTTTAGGATATTGTTTATTTGAGAGTCTGCAGATTGATTATATCAGCATGCCAAAAGCTGGAAGATATAAGTTTTGCTTGGTAATTGTTGATAGATTAACCAAATGGCCTGAAGCTTTTCCATCAAATACAAATACAACTAGCTTTGTGGTAAAAGTATTGATTAAGGAAATTATACTAGATTTGGAGTACCATTAAAAATAGATTCCGATAAAGGATTGTATTTTACTCAAGACATCCTGAAAAAGAGTCTATGAAAATCTAGGAATAACACCAAAATATCATGTGCCTTTTCACCCACAAAGTTCAGGGCAAATGAAGCATGTAAATAAAGAAATAAAGACTATGGTGGGGAAGATCTGTGCTGCAACTCATCTCAAATGGCCAGAGATTCTTCCCATAGCTTTGTTTCACCTACATACAAGACCAAGAGCAGATTTACATATATCATCCCATGAAATGCTTTTTGGACATGCTCCACTACAAGCAAAAACTTGTAAGACAGCCTATACATCTCTCTTAGAAGGAGATTGTCAACTTGCTTCTTACTTAAGTGCTTTACAACAAAGACTAAAAGAATTACATGATATGGGAGTATTAATTCAAACTGGTCCTTTGGATTATTCTCTTCATAATTACAAACCAGGAGATATGGTATATGTAAAAATTTTGCTAAAACATCAGCAACACAAGAAAGTTGGTTAGGTCCTTACACTATTGTGTTAGTTTCTCCATCTTCAGTAAAAGTTTTGGGTAGAGATTCATGGTATCATTGTTCACATATGAAATTAACACATGGTATTAATAATGAAAAGGTACAGATCATCAAAGAAGAAGGAAATGAAGAAGAGATTGCAGAAAGAATCATCAGTCAAATTAAGTCTGTAGTCAAAAAGATCATTAAGGAGAGGACCATTCCTGTGGAAGAGGATAGAAGAGGACAATGCATATGAAGAGGAGATTTTGGGAATTAATGGACATTGTTTTTTTTTGTTTTTGTTTTTATTTTTTCCATTTGAATAAGTTTATTTAGTCAATTTAGAACATTTTTCCTTGGTTACAATATTCACATTATTTCCCTCTTTCCCCTCCACCCAGTCTTCTCGTAGCCAACATGCAATTTCATTGGGTAGGACATGTATCCTTGATCAGAACCTATTTTCATGTTGTTGTTTGCACTAGGATGTTCATTTAGAGTCTACATCCCCAACCATACTTCTTTGACCCTTGTATTCAAGCAGTTGTTTTTCTTTGGTGTTTTTACTCCCACTGTGTTTCCTCTGGATGTAGATAGGTGATTTTTCTCGTAGGTTCCTCCAAGTTATTCAGGATCACTGCATTGCCACTAACGGGGAAGTCCATTACATTCGATTGTACCACAGTGTTTCAGTTTCTGTGTATAATGTTTTCCTGGTTCTGCTCCTCTCACTCTGCATCAATTCATGGAGGTCATTCCAGTCCCCATGGAATCCCTCCACTTTATTATTCCTTTGAGCACAATAGTATTCCATCACCAACATATACCACCATTTGTTCAGCCATTCCCCAATTGAAGGGCATCCTCTCATTTTCCAATTTTTGGCCACCACAAAGAGCGCAGATATGAATGTTTTCATACATGTCTTTTTCCTTACTATCTCTTTGGGGTACAAACCCAGCAGTGCTATGGCTGGATCATAGGGCAGACATTCTTTTATCGCCCTTTGGGCATAGTTCCAGATTGCCCTCCAGAATGGTTGGATCCATTCACAACTCCACCAGCAATGAGTTAATGTCCCAATTTTGCCACATTCCCTCCAACATTCATTACTTTCCTTTGCTGTCCTGTTAGCCAATCTGTTAGGTGTGAGGTGATACCTCAGAGTTGTTTTGATTTCCATTTCTCTGTTTATAACAGATTTTAGAACACTTTTTCATGTGCTTATTAATAGTTTTGATTTCTTTAACTGAAAATCGCCTATTCATGTCCCTTGCCCATTTTTCAATTGGAGAATGGCTTGATTTTTTTGTACAACTGGTTTAGCTATTTATAAATTTGAGTAATTAGATCTTTGTCAGATGTTTTTGTAATGAAGATTATTTCCCAATTTGTTGTTTCCCTTCTAATTTTGGATGCATTAGTTTTGTTTATACAAAATCTTTTTAATTTTATGTAATCAAAATTATTGATTTTACATTTTGTGATTTTTTCTTGCTCTTGCATGGTTTTAAAGTCTTTCCTTTCCCAACGATGTGACAACTATACTATTCTATGTTCGCCTAATTTGCTTATTTTCCTTCTTAATGGACATTGCTAAAAGACTGAAAATTTATAAATTTAAAAGACTTTGTGAAATTTGCAATGAAGAGGATTACAGGATAAATGGACTAATGAATTTATACTTTGGGGGTAATTTATTATCGTAAATAATAACATACCATTTATTCACATACAAACACAAATATATTTACTACAATGGAATTGCAGAAGATTATTCAAGGAGGTGAGAAGAGAAAGAAAGATCCGAAGTAGGGATAAGTATGTTGCATACAACAGTAACATATCTCTTTCATAACAGTAACACTGACATTAAAATTAAAAAACAGGGGGCATCTGGGTAGCTCAGTGGATTGAGAGCCAGGCCTAGAGACGGGAGGTCCTAGGTTCAAATGTGGCCTCAGCCACTTTCCAGTTGTGTGACCCTGGGCAAGTCACTTGACCTCCATTTCCTAGCCCTTACCACTCTTCTGCCTTGGAGCCAATACACAGTATTGACTCCAAGACAGAAGGTAAGGGTTTAAAAAAAAAATAGCAAAACAACATGACATAACAAAAGTAACAACATAATAAAACATAAACACAAAGCATAAATATGGTTAGGTTACATTGAATCCCTACTTAAATGAGTGAGACAATGTATAGTTAGGGTACTAACAGTGTTATGATTAGCTATAGATATGTTATTTACTAACAAAATGTAAGTACATACTTAGATTTAGTTTAGGTATAGAAATCTAGTGAGGCAGAAATATTTTACAGATAGGGATTAGTTAGGTAAGATCCCTATCTGTAAAATACTTCTGCCTCACTAGATTAGCTACAGATACTGAAGATCCTGGCCCATTTGATTGGACTCCTGGTGTGAGACTTGGCTATTGGGGATTTTACTACTTAGCTTATTAAGATAGGTTTAGTGCCCATTATCACCTCTACTATTTGACATTGTACTAGAAACACTAGCAGTAGCAATTAGAGAAGATAAAGGAATTGAAGGCATCAAAATAGGCAAGGAGGAGACCAAGTTATCACTCTTTGCGGATGACATGATGGTCTACTTAAAGAATCCTAGAGATTCAACCAAAAAGCTAATTGAAATAATCAACAACTTTAGCAAAGTTGCAGGATACAAAATAAACCCACATAAATCATCAGCTTTTCTATATATCTCCAACACAGCTCAGCAGCAAGAACTAGAAAGAGAAATCCCATTCAAAATCACCTTAGACAAAATAAAATACCTAGGAATCTACCTCCCAAGACAAACACAGGAACTATATGAACACAACTACAAAACACTCGCCACACAACTAAAACTAGACTTGAACAAATGGAAAAACATTAACTGCTCATGGATAGGACGAGCCAATATAATAAAAATGACCATCCTACCCAAACTTATTTATCTATTTAGTGCCATACCCATTGAACTACCAAAATACTTCTTCACTGATTTAGAAAAAACCATAACAAAGTTCATTTGGAAGAACAAAAGATCAAGGATATCCAGGGAAATAATGAAAAAAAACACATATGATGGGGGCCTTGCAGTCCCTGACCTAAAACTATATTACAAAGCAGCAGTCATCAAAACAATTTGGTACTGGCTAAGAAATAGAAAGGAAGATCAGTGGAATAGACTGGGGGAAAGCGACCTCAGCAAGACAGTATACGATAAACCCAAAGATCCCAGCTTTTGGGACAAAAATCCACTATTTCATAAAAACTGCTGGGAAAATTGGAAGACAGTGTGGGAGAGACTAGGAATAGATCAACACCTCACACCCTACACCAAGATAAATTCAAAATGGGTGAGTGACTTAAACATAAAGAAGGAAACCATAAGTAAATTGGGTAAACACAGAATAGTATACATGTCAGACCTTTGGGAGGGGAAAGGCTTTAAAACCAAGCAAGATATAGAAAGAATCACAAAATGTAAAATAAATAATTTTGACTACATCAAACTAAAAAGCTTTTGTACAAACAAAACCAATATAACTAAAATCAGAAGGGAAACAACAAATTGGGAAAAAATCTTCATAGAAACCTCTGACAAAGGTTTAATTACTCATATTTATAAAGAGCTAAATCAATTGTACACAAAATCAAGCCATTCTCCAATTGATAAATGGGCAAGGGAAATGGATAGGCAGTTCTCAGATAAAGAAATCAAAACTATTAACAAGCACATGAAGAAGTGTTCTACATCTCTTATAATCAGAGAGATGCAAATCAAAACAACTCTGAGGTATCACCTCACACCTAGCAGATTGGCTAACATAACAGCAAAGGAAAGTAATGAATGCTGGAGGGGATGTGGCAAAGTAGGGACATTAATTCATTGCTGGTGGAGCTGTGAACTGATCCAACCATTCTGGAGGGCAATTTGGAACTATGCCCAAAGGGCGACAAAAGAATATCTACCCTTTGACCCAGCCATAGCACTGCTGGGTCTGTACCCCAAAGAGATAATGGACACAAAGACTTGTACAAAAATATTCATAGCTGCGCTCTTTGTGGTGGCCCAAAACTGGAAAATGAGGGGATGCCCATCAATTGGGGAATGGCTGAACAAACTGTGGTATATGTTGGTGATGGAGTACTATTGTGCTAAAAGGAATAATAAAGTGGAGAAGTTCCATGGAGACTGGAACAACCTCCAGGAAGTGATGCAGAGCGAGAGGAGCAGAACCAGGAGAACATTGTACACAGAGACAAACACACTGTGGTATCATCGAACGTAATGGACTTCTCCATTAGTGGTGGTGTAATGTCCCTGAACAACTTGCAGGGATCCAGGAGAAAAAAAAAACACCATTCATAAGCAAAGGATAAACTATGGGAGTGGAAACACCGAGAAAAAGCAACTGCCTGAATACAAAGATTGAGGGGACATGACAGAGGATAGACTCTAAATGAACACTCTAATGCAAATACTATCAACAAAGCAATGGGTTCAAATCAAGAAAACATCTAATGCCCAGTGGACTTACGCGTCGGCTATGGGGGGTTGGGGGGGGAGGAAAAGAAAATGATCTATGTCTTTAACGAATAATGCTTGGAAATGACCAAATAAAATATATTAAAAAAAAAAAAAAAAAAAAAGATAGGTTTAGAAAGTTTATAGATATTAGATGTTAGATAACTAGTATAATTTCCTCCTAAATCCCTCTTCCTTCCTCCCTTTCCCAACCAATAAATCTTAATTATTTATATGTTCCTTTTTGTTCTTTCCTCACCCAAAATCCCAACATAACAGGAGTGGGGAGCACATAAACATGAATATTTGTGCATATTTTGAGAGCTTCCCAGGAATTATCCAACAGAAAGGATCCTTAGAGATCACAGTATTATAGATGAGGAAATTGAGAGAGGAAGGGGTAGCTACAAAGGCCTTGAAAGCTCCTCAAGGATAGATCTAGGACCCAAACCTAGGACTCCTTCCTACTGGGCTCTTCTTTCCGCTACTTTTCTACATTTCTCATGAATGGGATCCTCCCAGGGTGTTTTTCTGAACCCCACTCATGGAGGGAGAAGCTTTGGCAGAGAAAGGTGACTGCCTGCCTACAGCAATCTGAGGCCAAGGTGTGGCCAAATGCCTGATTCTGAGTGACTCATGCCCACCTTCTGACTGAACACATTCCAGGAAAGGCCAGAGGCAGTGATTATTCTGCTGAACCACCCTTTCCCCTTGCTAACCTGTCACATCTGCACCAGGATGTGAGACAAGGAGGAGCTGGAGCACAGGCCTGCTTCTCTGGCCTTTACTCCTGTAGTAAGCCCGTCTGGAATTGAGACCAGGAAGACATCAATTCAACGTCCTTTAAAAGTAGATGCTGCTATTTTGACCCACATCTCCTCCTGCTGGTCCTTTACCCCAAGAAGGTCAGTACCAGAAAGAAAGGCCCCAGATTCAACAAAACATTTATAAAAGTACTTTGTGTTCTAGCAAACTGGAAGCAAAGCAGGCACTCATTGCCTGGGGATGGGCTCAACAAATGGTGAAATTTGAATGTAAGGGGATAAATATCACAAGAATATAGAGAAGCTAAGATTTATGGGGTTTAATTCTAAGTAGAGTTGGCAGACACAGGAAAATAATTATCATAATAACTGAATTAAATTAATTAGAAAGTGTTTTTTTCTCATCTGAAAAATCTACTCAGCCTGGAATAATGGATAAAATGCTAGACTTGGAATCAGGAAGATATAGATTCAAATCCTCTGATCCTTAATAAAATGATCTGAGACAAGTTGCTAAATTTCTCCGTTTTTTCATCTGGCAAATGAAAGGTATCTTCTAGCTCTAAATCTGTTTTCCTATGATTTTGTAAAACTGAAGAGGACAGGATTCTCATTATGAAGCTTGGTCAAAAGAAGAGAGATGAGGGTGTACCACTCCCTTCTTTGTGGTATCTCCCTCATTAGAAAGTGAACTCCTTGAGATCTGACACTGTTGATTTGTATTCATGCATGGTGTATAGTGATTTCTTAGGAAATGCTTCATTCATTTAAAAAGGCTTGTGGATATAGAACACTGCATAGAATATTGGACTTGGTTTATATGTGGGTTGTTTATTTTTTAACCCTTATCTTTTGTCTTATTTTCAATAGGAAGTATTGGTTCCAAGGCAAAATAATGGTAAAGGCTAGGCAATTGGAGTTAACTGTCTCACGCAGTATCACACAGCTAGGAAGTGTCCTCAAATCTGAAAACAGATTTGAATCCAGGATCTCTTTTCTCTAGGTTTGGATCAATAGCCACTGAATCACCTATCTACCCCCTACGTTGGTTGTAAGAAAGTTTTGCACCCTCCTTTTCTCATTCTTTGTTAGAAGATATGACTCTAAGTGGCTTTAGGAAGGGATATGTTGAGAAATAAGGTTAATATAAAAACAAACATAAAACAAAACAAAAGAAAACCAAAAAAATTTTTCTTAAAAGCAAAGTGGGCTTTTTTTAAAAAATCTCCTTGAATACAGTGATCCCTCACCTCTCATGGGAGTTTTGTTCCAGAGACCCCCATGATAGGTGAAAATCTGTGAAGTAGCAGGAGAGCAAACAGATATGCTATAGTCACTGAGCCAATCAGCACTCAGGATACAGAACACAGTGCTGAGGTTGGTTGCCTCTGCACAAGCAGTAGTGGTTTACTTTACTTCTATCCTTAATAGTGCGGCATTCATATGCAAAATCCTGCGATATAGTAAAAAATTCCATGGTACAGAATTAGATTTTTTTTTAATCCATGATATATCGAAGTTGCTATAAATGAACTATGATAGAGGGACGACTATACTCTGCTCCTATCTGCCCAAACTGTTGCATCCCCTAGCTGCCCTTCAAGGCTTATCTGAAATGCCATCATATCCATGAAGTTTTCCTGTTCTGTCCCTTTTTTGAACCATTCCAGAACTTTGCTTTTGTCACTTAAAGGGCTTGTTACAATCTACCTCAAACTTCCACAAATAGGAAAATAAACATTTCAATAAGTGGACCAAGATGAGAGAAGGAATACCTAGAAGTTCAATTTGGCTGGAATGTAGCATATAGAAAAGAGAGAGATTTACAAAATTTAGAAAGTAAGGATACAGGCAAATCAAAGAGAGCAATCACATCTAACCTTTTATTATTAGTGGTAGTCTCTCGGTGACCGAGAATGACAATTGTCTTTGTGCATTTTCATCTACGGTGTACCTCATGTGGCTTTGGAGTCCAAAGACTGAGGCGCACAGTTTGTGGCACATGGGGCATGGGACACCAGTTGTTACAGGAGGTGCGGTTGTGGCCTGGTGTCGGGTTCACAGGCAGCGGCAAGACGTCGATGTCGCTCATCTTCAAAAGTGGTGGCGGCATGGTTAATGTGGATTCGCCAGCTGCTTCTGACAGAGGCAGCGAGTTCCACCTTTTATTATTATTATTAAAATAAAATAATTTTAATATATAGGGTTATCTTTTATCCTATAATAAATAAGAATGCATTAGTGGGGAAATGAGCAAAAATAAGCAAAAATGTGGTTCCTACTAGATACCTGGAAAAGATACTCAAGCTTTTTTTGAGGGAAAAGATGGGTAATACAAAGGCAAAACAGAAAAGACCCTGCCTATATAGACCTTATAGTTCTATTAGGGCCAAGGAGAATGGATATAGTACATACAGTGAAAATAAGACACACAAAATTGGGGTGGAGAGAACTAGCAAATGACAAAAAGGGAGAGATCTCTGGAGTCTTCCTCTAGGGGATATCACATGAAGAAAGGGATTCCATGGGGGGAAATGAGAGTGTATTCCAAGCATGGGGATTGGTCTGTGCGAAGGCATAGAGACAGAAGATGGAAAGTTGTGTATAGGGAACAGTAAGAGGACCAGCTGGCTATAATACAGAGTACATGAAATATAGTATTGTACAACAGACCTGAAGCTAGATCATCAGAAGTTTAAAAACCAGAGAGCTTGGTATTTGAATCTAGAGGCAAGAGAATGTAGTTGGAGTTTATTGAGCAGAGGAGTAACATGATTGGACTTGTACTTTGGGAATATCCATTTGGCAGCAGTATGGGCAATAAATTGGCAAAAGGAAAGACTAGATGCAAGAAAACAAATTAGGAGTCTATTGCAATGGTCTGGGTAAGAGGTAATCAGATATCAAGCCAGGTAGCTATATGAATGGAGAGAAGGGTATAGGTCTGAAATATATTGAGGAAATCAAATCAATAAAACTTGACAATGCATTAGAAATGAGAAAAGAGCTGAGGATGATTTTTGATATTGTGAATCTGAGAGGCAAGAAAAATAATGATGCCCTCAAAATGGAGAAGTGAGGAAGAAGGAAGGATTTGGAGGCTAAGGTAAAGTTCATTTGAAAAAACTGATACCTCTAATTGGTTGTCAAAGAGGTAACTAATGATACATAGTGAGTTCAAGGAAAATGCTAGGGTTGAACATAGACATTTGGGAATCATCTGAATAGGGACTGTAGATTGATAGAATCATGAAAAGCAGTTAGAGAGAGAAAATGTTACAGGAAAGGGTCAGTGGTGTACATTCATACATAGTGAGGTGAGATGAAAGGTGATATAGTGACAAGATGCTTTATGAAACCCTCAGGTATCACTGAATCACCCTAGATGGGATTAGTAGGTTTGTCCTAGACTAAACAATAAACCTTCAATACCCAATGATAGCCTAGATCAGTGATGGACAAACTTTTAGAGACCAATTGCCCTGCCATGCCCAATCCCTACCAGAGACCAAGTGCCACTCCCCCACCCCCCTTACTCCAGACAGGGGATGGAGAAAAGTAGGGGAGTGGACTAAATGCTCCCCTCAGGGAAGGAAGTAAGCATGTCCATTGAGCTGCTGGGCAGAGGGGCAAGGAGGTATGGTGGAGAAGGAGAAGGGAGCAGCTCCACTCCTGTCCTTCTGCCTTTCAACTCTGGCATATGCCCACAGAGAGGTCTCTGCATGCCCTCTTTGGCATGCATGCCATAGGATTGCCATCTCCATCCTAGGCCTAGATAGTAGTAGATATAATAAAATCTCAAATACCTTTTTGTCTTAGAAGTTTCTCCCTGGTATCCACAGAGCTTCCTGGTGTAATCCTGAGCCATCTGTCTGTAAGATTAGGTCTGGGAGCCTTCAGAATCCAGGACCTCTCCCTGGAACCTGTCCTGACTAATTACCCCATTACCTCTATTACCATTAAACAGGGGGTTTGGAGTTAGTTTAGGTTTATTTATATTAAGATCAGGGATCTTAGACAGATAAGTAAAGATCAGTGTAGCTCAAAATCTGTGAAGAAATCTCTGTTAAGAGTTTTAGATCTGTGGGGTTTAGGCAATTGACATTAGTTTAGGATTGTCCCAAATCCCCTTTTCACCTTCCCTTGTTTAATAAATCCAACAATCTGTCCCTGTTATATAGTGGTCTGTCTTTGTTACCTCAGGACAGGTTCTGCCTGGACTGGACCTGTTAGCCTGTCAGTCCACAGTTGGCCTTCCCAAAACAATTATCCTTCTGATACTGTCCTATAATAAAACATCTAATCCCATCCTGAAACTATCCTCCATTACAGGAGTTATCCCCAAACAAGAATAAATTTGAGATAAAACCAAATCAGTAAAATGAGTTCTCCTATCTAAACCAATATGTGTTGGCAGGCCAAAACATGGTATAATTCCTTTTAAGAGCATTTTGGCAACAAAAGTCACTGTGGCTCAAGCAGTAGGAAATACTTTCAGCCATCTGCTCAGCTGGTCTACTATGACTAGACAAAATTTATAATGTCTAGCCTTGGGCATTGTAATAAAATTGATTTGTAGATGTTCAAAAGGTGTATAAGCCAGAGGACATCCACCAAAACTTTTCCAAAAAAGGCATGTTGGTTATATGTTTGACAAGTGGAAAGGTTGCACACACTTTAGATGTGATCATAGTTATACCAGGGGCTCTCTATACTCTTTTAGCAGAGTCTACAATGCATTGGGTTACAAAGTGACCATTTTTATGAATGGATTGATATATTTGGTGATAAAAACTTATTGGGAGTAGGGGTTTTCCTTCAGATGACACCCATACTACATTAATTTGTTTTGCTTTGATTTTTTGTTTCCATTTTTAAATTTCCTTTTAATTATAAGAAAGGGATAAATCTGATTTGTTACTACTTTCCAAAGTTAGAATTAGTTCAAGCCCTTCTAAGGCAGCAAGTTTTGCAGCATTATCTGCTTGGTGGTGCCCTCTAGAGTCAGTTCCACCTGTATGGGCAGAGCAATGTACAACAGCCAATGTTTCAGGAAGTTGGAGAGCAGAAAGAACTTCATTAAAGATTTTTGCATTTGTGATACTTTTCCCAGCTGAAGTTAAAAATCCCCTTTGAAGCCAAAGCATACCCACTACATGACATAATCCAAATGTGTATCTGTAATCCATGTAAATTGTTGCTTTCTTATCTTTTTGCAATTATACAGGCATGTTTTAAATCTGTACCTTGAGCACTGTGACAAGGAAATCACTTTAAAAGACTGATATATATTAATTTAAGGTCGCCAAGGAATCAGCTATGTAATTCCTAAATGAAAACTCAAGCCAGCAGTCAATCTTTTGTGGAGTTTAATTACAATAGGAGTAAGAAAGGAATTAGAGAGAGAGAGAGAGAAAAAGGGAGAGAAGGGAATAGGGCTTAAATACCCCTTCTGTTTAGGCTGGGCCAAAAGGCCCAAGCCCTTAGATAGCTGGGGCAAAGAAAAGAGATCAGTCCCTATTACTCACGTGACCAAAATGGAGAAACAGTCCCAGAGGCCCCCACCTTCAGCTTCCTTCAGAGCAAGCTTCTCAGAGCACACTGCCACTACTTCCACCAACTCCTCCACCACCCCCGAGTCTTCAGACTCCCCTATCTTTAAGGAAAACCATCCAAGTTGCCTCCCCTCAGTCCTCACATCTACCAATCCCTGTCCATCAATTTCCCTGTGCCAATGGAGGCTCTAGCTTAAACCAAGGACCGCCCAGAAGTCTCTGGCTTTTGCACATGTCTGTTGAAGGTCATATTTTCAAATAATTAAATCTTTGATCCTTTGCTACAGCCCTTTCTAAATCCTGTTAACCTGAGTAGGGTAGAGATTGGAATAATTAAATTTTGATCTAGGCTGCAGCCCTTACTCAATCCTGTTAGGACTGAATAGGGTGGAGATTGATTCCAAGTATCTCCATTGTATCAATTCTAAAATCGATCATGACTCAAAGAAATTCCTGTTCTATGCTTAAGCATAGGTCAAAGTCCTTTCCATTGTTCAGCAAAAGGTTTCTGTCCTAAAGTAATCTGAAGAAGGGAAGAGAAGGAACCTCCCATGCCAATGGGGTTCCCATTCCAATAGACTATCAGTAAGAAATTTTCCAAGTATGAAATATCCCAATGGTGAAATTTCCAACATTTATAAGTCTAAGGAATTTTGAGGTTTACAGCACTTATATTTGAGAACAGTGAAGCTGACCACAGATCACAGACAACTTCTGTGACTACAACATCTTCAGTGTAGCATATGCCATCCCTCATGAAAGAAGAACCATCAGTGAATAAGACTAGATCTGCATTGTCTAAAGGAGTGTCCAGGATATTATCTCAAGGTTTTTCAGCCATGGACACTAAAGATTCATAATTGTGTAATAATTCTCCTGTAACTGGTAAATCTGGAAGCAAGGTGGCAGGGTTAAGTGTTCTGCAACATTTTAAGAAGATATTTTCATTGTCTAACAAGGAAACTATGTATTTTGCAAATCTTTGGTCAGAAAATGCCTGTGTTCTATGCCTTAGCAACAATGCTTCAATCTCATGTGGACATGTTATTGTTAGTGGTCATCCCAATACTAAATCAGCAGATTTAGTTACTGGCAAAGCTGCTGCAGCTATGCCTCTAAGACATGCTCCTGAAACTACTGGGTCTAGCTGGGCCAAGTAATAAGCAACTAGCCATTGAACAGGTCTTAAAGTTTGAGTTAAAACACCTGGAATTATCCCTCTCCATTCTTGTACATATAAAATGAATGGCTTTTTGTAATCTGGGATGCCTAGAGCAGGGGCATATAGGATAGCCTGTTTCAATTTAGAAAGAGCTGACAGGTATTCTACCTCTAATCTAAGTGGTTCAATGACTGAAATTTTTGCCAGTGCTATAAGGGGTTTAGTGATTTCCCCATAGCAAGGAATACACCATCTACAAAACTCTGTTGCTCCTAGAATTGCTCTCAACTGTTTCTTAGTTGAGGGAACACTTAATTTTTGAATATCTTCGATGTGCTTAAGGGAAATGAAGTGGGCACAAGCAGTTAAAATAAATTCTAAATATTCCACTTTGGGGAGACACCACTGAACTTTTGCCTTCGATATCTTGTGGCCTCTCTTATATAGTTCCAAAAGAAGATGTTTGCTATCTTCTTGGCATGCATGGCATTTGGTGAGGCCAAGAGCAAATCATCTACAAAGTACATCAAACAGATCTCTTTAAACTTAATATTTTCTAAATCTTGTGCTAAAATCTGCGAAAATAAAGTGGGACTTTCCATGTACCCTTGGAGCAAATGACATGATGTCCATTGGGAACATTTCCAGGTGAAGGCAAATATATTTCTGGAATCTTCATGAATGGGTATTGAGAAAAATGCTGAACAAAAATCTACTCCACAAAGTGAGGCCATGCTAGGAATAGAAGAGATAATTGTAGATGGACTTGAAACCACAGGATGTCTTTTGATGACATGATTGTTTAAAGTCCTTAAATCTTGTACAAACCAGTATATAGGTTTTTCATTTACATCTAATTTTGGCTTTTTAACAGACAAGAGAGGAGTTTTACATTCTGATTTAGATGGAATTACTTTTTATTTGTTCAATTAAAGAATTTTTCACTGGAGTAATTCCCTCAATTGCCTCTTTTGATAGGGAATACTAAGGAATAGAAGAAGGTGGACCACCTTTTGTTTTGATTTGCACAGGAACAGCTGATTTCAATAGGCCTACATTGGATGAAGATGTGGCCCAGAGAGATTCAAGTGTATCATCTGATATTTCAAAGATGGGAGGTCTTTCCACCTCCTAACTGTCTAAAAGTACAGGGAGCAGATTTAAAGATTCCTCAGGTAATTATAGCATTATAGCACTGTCTTGAGAGCATATTATTATGACTTTAAGTTTACATAAAAGTTCTCTCCCTAATAAATTTATTGGGGAACCAGGTATTAATAGAAAAGAATATTCTAGTGATAGGGGTCCCATTTGTACCATTTGAGGGGAAAGCTTTGGGACCTTCAGAGTTGCTCCTGACACCCAGGATACACTTAGAAAACTAATGGAATCACAATCAGAATCAGGTGTACTCATCAACACCAATCTGGAAGCAAGTATCTAAGAGGCAATCATAATATGTATTTCCAACTTTCAGGGTTACATGCAGTTCATTCTTATGTGGGGGAGAATGGACTGGGATAACTGGTATTAAGATGTCAGTGTCTGGGAAATCAAAGGTTTCACTCTCTGATTCCAGAGTCCTTTCTCCCCTTTCAGACCATCATAAAGGTCCTTGTCCATTTCTCTGGGTTTCTTTTCATTGAGGGCGATTTCCACCCTGTGTATAGGGTGGGCAAGCCCTATTTCATATATATTATTGTTGTAAATTATCTTTTGCCTCATTTGGATTAGTATTTATAAATATGTTTCTATTGTCATTATTATTTCTATAATTTCTATTATTTCTAAAGTTGTTATTCCTAGAATTTCTATTATTTCTAAAATTTATGTTATTGAGTACCTAGTTCCAGTTTCTACAGTTTAACATTACATGACCCCTTTTTCCACAGAAGTAACACGTTGGTGTTTGATTTGTATATTCTTGCAAAGGGGCTATGGCCACTACTCAATTTGCTTTTTTGTTTTTAATTTTCTCCTTTAAACTATTAATTTCTCTCCTTAATGTCTCTATTAAGTTACTGTTCTCCTCAGCTCTCTTTTTATGGCCATTAAATACATAAACTGCTACTCTCCTCAATTCTTTAAGGTTAATGCTAGTCCAATTTGGACAATTGGTCTTAAAATAATCTTTGACCATTTTACAATAGTTTTTTTACAAACTGTCTCCTTATTTGTCGGACATCCCTTTCTCTGGCAAGATCCAGATCTATATATCTACCACCCAGCTCAATAAATTTATCCATAAATTGGGATGAATTTTCATTGGATTTTTGTTTAAGATTTTCAAATTTTGTTCATGTACCAGGTCTATCAGAGCAAACTCTCATTGAGGTTAATAATTCCTTTCTTGGCTGGCATAGTTGTGTAATCTTACTCATTGTTGGGTTCCATTTGGGGTCTTGAGGAAGCCAATGAACTCTTCTCCTTCCCTGAGCCTGGTTGACAAGAGAGATTATTTTATTTTTCTCTCTTTCCATCAAAAAAGTTTGGAGCAAATTTTAAATATCAATATATCCAGGATCACATATGTGATAAATGTCCTCTAGCTTTTTAACAATCACAATTGGCTCATCCTCAGAGAAGGGGTATTTTGTTTGACTCTCTCAATACCATAGGGGGTGAATGGTGTATGATGCCTTAGCAAAATTAAATGTCCACTCTTATTAAAGGTTGGTCTTTTAAGGGGAATAGATCTGTAAATGAATTATTTTCAATTTCTGCCTCTTGACTTTGTATTCGAGTTGCCATAGAGCAGGTAATGGGTGTAGGTGGGGAAATAGATTGGCTGGGACAAGTTTTGGTAGATTTAGAGATAGAACAGGACAAGGAGGAGTTGACATTTATTTATTTTTATAAATAATATGTGTATAATAATATAATACATACTATTAGTTATAAAATTTTAATAAATTATAATAAACATGCTTATCTATTTTATCTAAGAGAAACAAATTCTCACATTATGTCCAAAATTCTATGTCTCATTCTTTTTCTTCTCCCTCTTAAACCACCCTCTTCCCCAAGAAAGCAGGTAATATGATGATTGTACATATATTATCATATAATACGTATTTCCTCACTCATTTTGACATGAGACATATTGTTTACACTAGAGAAATTCATGAAGGCAATGAAGTGAAGAATGGTATGTTTCAATCTACATTCAGACTCCCATCTGTTCCTCCTATGTCAGTGAATATTCTTTTTCATCATGAGTCCCTCAGAGTTGTAATGGATCCTTGCCTTGTTAATAATAGTTAAGTCACTTACATCATAAATTATTGTTGTTACTATGGGTCACATTTTCTCCTGATTCTGCTCACTTCCCTTTGTATCACTTCATATAAAACCAGATTTAAATAATTAATAAATATTATTTGTGAATGGGTAGAGCCAATATAATTAAAATGTCAATACTACCCTAAACAAATCTATTCATTCAATACCATCCCAATGAAATTACCAAAAATATTTTAACTAGAAAAAATTAATAACAAAATACATTTAAAAAGCAAAAGGTTGAGCATATCAAAGGAAATAATGAAAAAATATTAAGGAAGGAGGTCTAGTTGTACCTTATTTCAAACTATATTACAAATTATGAAAACTATCTGATACTGGCTAAAAAAAGAAAAGTGGGTAAGTAAAACAAAATATACATATAAAAACAGTTGTAAAAGTTTATAGTATTATATTTGACAAAAGTAACATTATGAGTTTTTTTAATGAATTTAATATTTGGTAAAAAATTGATGGGAAAACTAGAAACCAGTTTGGTAGAAACTAGATATAGGACAATATCTTATACCATGTACCAAGATAAAATCAAAATGGATACATTACCTAAGTATAAAGAGGGATATTATGAACAAAAGAGAAAAACAGGGAACATAAAACATATTAATTTATGGATGGGAGAAGAATTTGTGAATCATCAAGAGACAAGGATTGTAAGATATAAAATGGATAATGTTTTTTAAATTTAAAATAATTTATTTAGTCAATTTATAACATTGTTTCTTGGTTACAAGAATCATATTTTTTCCCTCCCTCCCCTAACCCCACCCTTCCCATAACTGATGTGCAATTTCACTGGGTATTACATGTGTCCTTGAGCAAAACCTATTTCCATGTTGTTGGTGTTTGCATTAGGATGTTCATTTAGAGTCTACACTCCCAACCATATCCCCTCATGTATTCAATCAGTTGTTTTTCTTCTGTGTTTCTATTCCCACAGTTTTTCCTCTGAATGTGGATAGTGCTTTTTTCTCGTACATCTTTCCAAGGTGTTCAGGATCACTGCATTGCCACTAATGGTGAAGTACATTACATTTGATTATACCACAGTGTATCAGTTTCTGTGTACAATGTTCTCCTGGTTCTATTTAAAATGGATAATTTTTAATACCTTAAATTGAAACATTTTGTACAGACAAAATTAATGTAGCCAAGATTAAAAGAAAAGCAGTAAGTTGGGGGGGGGCAGAATTTTATAGTTTCTTACATGGACATCTCATATATAAAGTATATAATTTTGTCAAATAATAAGAATGTGAGCCATTCTCCAATTGATCAAAGACAATTTTTTGGATGAAAAAATCAAAATCAAGGAAAATTTTTCATTAACTTGGAAGTAAGACATTAGTCTACTATTCCCACCTTACAATACTATTTGATGTAAGACAAAGTCCTCAAATTCCTCTTGGATCTTCTTTATTCTTTGCCACATCATTGTTTCTCTCCCTTTTGAAAACATTTTGTGTTAACATTCATAGTCTCAACTGTCTATGTATTACATGTTCTAGTAGAATGCAAAGTCCTTGAGGCAAGGAATGGTGTCCTGTTTGTCTTTCTTATTCCATGCTTCTAGCATATAACATAGGATACACAGCAATAGATGCGTCATCAATATTTGTTGAGTTGAAATTGAGAAAATATATTGGAAAAAAAGAGCAGTCAAGTGAAAAAAGGATAACAGATGGACAGCCATAAAGTTCTACTTGTACTCTAAATTGTTAAAATTCTTGGATATGGAGCAAGCCCCTTCATTGAATCCTCTCTGGTAAATCTGTGCAAGTACATGGGCAAGAATAACACCGTAGTGGAAGGCCAGTACCTTGCACCAATAGAGGAAATTTCTCCATAAGCAAAATCCAACAAAACATTGACAAATTCTTAATATCATTTAAATGAAGCTTGAAACTCACCTATTGTATATAAGGAGACACATTAAAAAATCCTAAATGTTTTCCCCCTTCAATATTTGACATATGAAAGAAATGATGTATCCAAATACACAAGAACATGCTCACCTCCTTACTTCCTTTCAACACAACTCAACTACTAGCTCCCCCTCCAAAGATAGTGTTGAGTTTTTCAGATAGGTTTAGAAAGGTGGAGTCCAAAATAGAACAAGTTAAAGAATTATGATCTCTTTGCAATCACATCTCCTTAGGAAGCCAAGTACATCACTTTTTTAAGCCCACATACTTTTGGCCCATAAATCAAAGTACTGACCCTTTTAATTTTAATATGGCTTTCAGCTTTTATTCTAGCCAGTCTATACCACAGTTGGTGATGCACCGTAATAGACCAGGCTCAAGAAAGCACTCCTGCTTGATTTAATTAGCTGGAATATCTCCTTTGGGTCCCTTTTAATGGTAATAATTAGGGAAATTCTCTCCATGTGTAACACATTCTTATTTTTTCTTCTAAAATAAAATAAAAATCATAAACAAAAAAATTGGATTTCTGCCTCACTGTTCCAATCTTATGAGCATTTCCCAGAACTTACCCTGAAGTCATCACACTGGAAAGTGTCTGATTGGAGCTCTTTAGGGATTTGCTCCAAGACAGGTCCATAGATTGTTCTCTTGGATCACAGATAGTTTCCCCATCTTTATCATATCCTAGTTCTCACCATCCAGCACCATCTTCATGCAGAAAATAACAAGCTTTCATTGGGTTACTGTAGCCATAGCTGACCAAAGAGCACCCTTAACTGTTCCGGCTACTTCTCCTCAATTTATCTTTTTTTGCAAATATATATATAGTTGTATCTCTAATTAAAAATCTCACTCTGGCAACACTAACTTGAAATCAATAGAAATAATCTCCCAGT
This sequence comes from Monodelphis domestica, assembly GCF_027887165.1. NCBI lineage: Eukaryota > Metazoa > Chordata > Mammalia > Didelphimorphia > Didelphidae > Monodelphis > Monodelphis domestica. The sequence continues at coordinate 298,403,488 of NC_077232.1, read as the reverse complement.
GCCTTGGATCTCTTGCATTTGGGGGTTTTGAACAATTATCCCATTTCATATAGTATCCATCAAACACACTGATGTGAAAAAATGGGAAATGGACAGAGAAACAGAAATCAAGTAGGATCATGATCAAAATAAATTATCTTTCAAAAACCAACAGCAAATATTATCTAAATGGGGCTAAATTAGAAGTCTTTTCAATAAGATCAAGGATGAAGCAAGGATATTCATTATCATCATTATTATTCAATATTATAGTAGAAATGCTAGCTAAAGCAAAAAGACAAAAAAAGATTTTTTTTCCTCTCTTCACATTCCCTGAGCTACCAATTTTCACCAACACCACCACCCATCAGAAAGACATTCAGCTAACCACTTATAATATGGATTTCTTAATGAGGGAATGATTTATTTATATATTTTAAACCCTTACCTTCCATAGTAGAATCAATTCTATGTATTGGTTTTAAGGCAGAAAAGTGGTAAGGACCAGGCAATAGGGGTCAAGTGACTTTCCCAGGATCACACAGCTAGGAAATGTCCAAGGCCACATTTGAACCCAGCACCTCCCATCTCTGGGTCTGGCTCTTTATCCACTGAGCTACCCAGCTAATCCCTTTTTCACCTTTAATATTAATTCACTCTTTCGATTTCCCCTCTTGAAATCCCCTAGTATATCTCTTACTCCTTAAATTCTTTAACCCACTGATATTTTCTTTGTTCACAAATTGTACTATTTCTTTTTGGTTAGTTAAAAAATAAACACTCTGCCACCCCACTTCATACCCTTGCTTCACTCTACATGAATTTTTTAAAAAGTCATCTCTTAAGTGTTTCCTGAAAGCATTTAACTTTCTTCTCTTTGTTCAGTTTACATATTGAATAATCTGTTCACTTGTAGATTCTTTTGAAGGAATGATTCAGAATCTTCCCTTTTACTGAATGAATATTCTTATTTTCTTTGATATTTAAGCTCAACTTTTCAAGATATGCTATTTTTGAAAGCTAGCCAATATTCTTTGATTTTAGAATATCACATTGTAATTTTAATTTTGATTTATTTATTATTGCAGACTAATATCTTGCTGTCCTAATTGGGTTAGTTTGAAATTTTAAGGACTTTTTTCTCTCCTTATTGCCTGAAAAAATTCAGGATAATTTTTATTTCAAGTTCATTCTAATACTGTTCTATGGATTCTTTCAAACTGAACTTTTCCATCTTCTTCTAATATTTCTGAATAATATCTCTTTACAATTCCTGGAATATAGCATTTAGGTATCCTTTTTCATGATTTTCCCCCTAGAAAATAAAGAATCCTCAGGCTCCTTATATACTACGTTCAAATTCAGTCTTTAGTTATGTAGAAATCTTACAATAGGATCATAGATTATTAATCAAGAAGTGAAAGGGACCTTGGAGGCTATCTAGTTCAAACCCTTTGTTTTACAGATGAAGAAACTGGGTACCAGGTGAGTTTAGTGGCATACATAGGGTTATATAGGTTGTCACAGATTAAAAGAATTAAATCTTAAGACACTATAACTATTAGCTGTTGTTGCTATTATTATTATTATTATGCCTTCATCCTACCTTGGGCACTATGATATTTTTTTCTAATGCTTGCTTATTTTTACTTCTGAATCAGGTATTCCCTGTCCTAATCAATCACTGTTGACTTCTCCATAGCTATCCCTTCTTCTGAAAATGTTTTCCCCACCAAATCTTTCCCTTCCAGAGCTCTGTTGCTGCTGCACCTCTCTCCTGACCCCTGTAGCCTATTCTCTGACCTCTCAGATGCCCTGTTTGTCTGTTTGTCTGTTTCACTCAGAGACTGAGGTCAGCCAAATGAAAAGTTGTAGTAGAGAGGCTTTGAGTGACCACTGGAATAGGGTCTGGTTTATCCAGTCTACCCTTTTGGGTTTCACTGTCCTTTTGCAACTGTTTCCTTCAGAAAATTGCTTCAAGAAATTTTCACATATGAGTCTCTTCTCCACCTTCCTTTTAATTCTTCTGTTGGCTACCAATTTCCTCTTGTGACCTATTAATTTGTTTTAATCATAGGTGTATTTCTAGTCTTCCCACTTTTCTGCTTTCTTGACCCCCAAGTTTCACAGTCCATCTAGGTTCACCTTCCCCTTTTCCTTAGGTTTAAGATCCAGTTGGATTCATAGGCCTCCTCTGGCACAGAAAGGAAGATTCTCCCTAGAAAACTACAATATGAGTAATTCTCATTTATCATCTAGAATTACAGCAGTCACATAGGTTCTGGAGATGTCCTCATTCTTACAAAGGCTATAGGAGTAAAGGAAGATAGGAGGTCTTAAACAGAAGGAGAGTCCACAGTACTCCTCTGTTCTGCTGTTTTGTTTGTTTTTTCTCTCAGGAATTTATTTGGAGTAGGTTCTTTTGGTATCTTCATTCTTTATCATTGACTTTCCTGAATTTGAGAGCATTTTACTTGTATTTAATTTTAAACATTAATTAATTAATTAGCTTGTTACATTAAAGTTACCAAGTATCTCCCTCTCTTCTTTCCTTCCCTCCTCACACTGGAAAAGGCATCATTTGACCCCTCCAAAAAATGTATGAACAAAACGGTGTTTTCCTTTTCTATTTATCAGTTCCTTTTTTGAAGGTGGGCACATAGAGGTTATTCTTCAAATAATATTTCCATTATTATATGTAATGTTCTCTTAGTTCTGCTAGTTTCACTCTTTATAATTTCATGCAAGTCTTTCTTTAAAAAAAAATTAACCTGTACATTTTTTCTTACATTGCAGGGATTTATATTGTTCAATGTGCATGATGTGACAGAGTGGACCTGACATCTCAAGATTCCACTTTCTTCCCTCCTTATGGTGATGCTGGAAAACACCTTAGTTCTATTTTTTCTTCATATTTGTGATTTCTTCTGCTGTTATTAAATGGCAGGATAATTTGGTGACTCATCACATTTGAAAGAATAAAAATTACAAAATAACTATTGATGTTAATATTAGTAAACTGATCCATTTAACTATTATTAATAGTATCTCCTCAGCACTCCAATGCATAGTACTATTAACTATGAGAATTTATTTTTCAAAAATATTTACCTAATGTTCTACTTAAAGAATCCTAGATAATCAACTAAAAAGCTAATGGAAATAATCAACAACTTTAGCAAAAGTTGCAGGATACAAAATAAACCCACATAAATTATCAGCATTTCTAAATATAATTTCCAACACATCTCAGCAGTAAAAATTAGAAAGAGAAATTCCATTTAAAATCCCCCTAGACAATATAAAATGTTTAGGAATCTGTTTGCCAAGACACAGGAATTATATGAACACAACTATAAAACTTTCCACACAACTAAAACTAGATCTAATAATTGGAAAAACATTAATTGCTCATGGGTAGGATGAGCTAACATAATAAAAATGATAATCCTACCCAAATTACTTTATTCAGTGCCATACCTATCAAACTACCAAGAAATTTCTTACTAAATTAGAAAAAATATAACAATATACATTTGGAAAAACAAAAGATCAAGAATATCAAGAGAAATCATGAAAAAAAAATGTGAAGGATGGGGGTCTAGCAGTACCACATCTTAAACTATATGATAAAGCAGTGGTCATCAAAACAATATGATACTGGCTAAGAGACAGAAGGTGGGATCAGTGAAATAGACTTGGGATAAATTACCTCAGCAAGATAGTGTACAATAAACTCAAAGATTCCAGCATTTGGAACAAATACCCACTATTTGAGAAAAACTGCTAGGAACCATGTTCTTTCTGGTGGCAAAAAAAATTAGAAAATGAAGGAATGCCCTTTGATTGGGGAATGACTTAACAAATTGTGGTATCTGTTGGTGATGGAATACTATTGTGCTAAAAGGAATAATGAACTGGAAGAATTCCATGTGAATTGGAATGACATCCAGGAATTGATGCAGAATGAAAGGAATAGAACCAGAACATTATACACAGAGATGGATACACTGTGGTACAATCAAATGTAGTGGACTTCTCTGCCAGCAACTATGCAATGATCCAGGACAATTCTGATGGACTTATGAGAAGAACACTATACACATTCAGAGGAAGAACTGTGGGAGTAAAAACGCAGAAGAAAAACATTTGTTTGGTCACATGGTTTGATGGGGATATGATTGGGGATGTAGATTCTAAACACTCACTCTAGTGCAAATATTAATAAAATGGAAATAGGTCATGATCAATGACACATGTAAAACATAGTGGAATTGCTTATTAGCTATTACATGGGGGTAGGAGGAGTGGAGGTAAAGAATATGAATCATGTAGCCATGGAAAAATATACTAAATTAAGTAAACTTAATTTAAAAAATATTCACCTAAGTTTACTGAAGGCCTTAATCATAAAAACCAACTATGATTTTATTTACCTTTTGGTTCTAAGAGGTGGGAAGGATATTTTGGGAAAAGCACTAGATTTGGTGTAGCAAGACCTAGATTTCTATGTCAACTATGCTACTCACTATCTACATGACCTTTGAAAAGTTAGTTCTCATCTCTTAACTTCAGTATCATCATCTGTAAACTGATTGGGTTGATACATTTCTTCTCTGTATTATGTGTCCAAGGAGTCCCATATTATCACATATAAAACAATACTTTCAAGCAAATTGTCACTTTATATCCTAGAAAAGGAAGAGGAAAGTGTATTGGGAACTGAGTTGGAATCTAGAAGAGAGGATGTAATAACCATTAAATTTAGGACAGATCCCTGTCTTTCAGACTCTTTTTCCTGATCTTTATATAGAGCAATGATATTTGCACTCCTTGCTTCTTTGAGTGTAGGAATCGATCTTTATGCTATAAATACTCTAGAAACAGTAATTAGTATTTAATGATGTAAGCTACTTGAGGGTAGGTACTTTTACCTCTTTTATCTATCAGCACTTAGCACAGTTACTGTCACACAATAGTCACTTAATAAATCTTTATTGATTAATCATTTGAACTAAGTACAATTATCCTTCTTTTATAGATATATAAGTGGGTAATGTCCTTGGGGTAGTGTATTTTAGCAGTGGTAATAGATTTGAACTGATCTATTGTGAATTTTAAAACTATTCCACCCTACTCAGACCGTACTTTAGAAGATTTGATTTAGCTGTTTCCTGATTGTAACAATGGAGATACTTGATCAGGAATGTCTTGTGAACTTTACATTGCTCCACCCTACTTAGTCTAAGAAGGTCACGAATGTCTGAACCCATACTTAAGTATTAAGTATCTAGGAAGATGGCCTTTGATAGACATGTGCAGAAACAGCTGACAGACCCCTAGGCTGTCCTAAGTCAAGCTAAGCTACCATTGGTACAGATAAGATGCAGGAAAGTGATGTAAAACCATCTATATACAGCGTGTCACTTCCTCTCTTCACTCTCTTTCCATGGAGAGGTGGATCTGGCTGATCACTTCCTGTGAGCAGCCTGGCTGTCAGTTAGATCCTGGAACTCAGCCTGGAGGAGCTCACTCAGACAGCTTCCTTGAGATGGTCTTCTGGTGATTGATAAGACTGACTTCCTTTTCCCTTGGGCTCAGGGAGGTTCCTTTGGCCAAGGCCTTTAACTCCTGCCTGGCTCAGCCTGAGCCGGAGCAGTTTAATTTAACTCTTTCCTCTCCCTCTCTCTTCTCCTTAATTCCTTCTCTCTATATTAATTAAAATCACCATAATTTCCAGCTGACTTGGGTATTTTATTGTTTGGGATATCCCATGGTGACCAATTAATTTAGATTTTAAGTCATAATGCTAAAATTATCCTTTTCACTATAAAGACAACATATATTTAGATGTGTTGGCCACTGAAGTAGAGTTAGTAGGTAAAGACAACTCAATCATATATTGCTGGTAGGCAAACTTTACTGGCCCCTAATGGGCAGCAAAGCCATGAATTTTGCCTTTATATTCTACGAGCTACAAACAAAAAGGAAATGACACTAAGCTGTCCAAGATGGGAACTTCTATGTAAGATTTAGGGCTTTCCATAAAGTTTGGATTCTTTTACTGGGGGCCAGATGTAAGCAAGAAATGACACCTCAGTTCTCTAGCAGTCACTGGCCTATTGCTTTAGTCATATTCCCTTTGTTGTTGCTCATTCATCAGATTTCCTGATATTTTGACCAAGATCACTGATTATATCATTCCTTTTCTGGAAAACTCCCCAGTTGCTATTCCTGGATTCTATTAGTAAGGGGACCTGATGTTGAAATGTGCTGTTCTGCTTAAAGCACAATGAGAGGAAATCCAACAGAGAAATGTCTGTTTTGTCTGACCCAGAAACCTTAATGTATCTTCCAATTTAAGTGGATCAGAAGTTCAAAGGAACCTTAGAACTCACCTACTGAAAGCATTTCATTTAGAGGAGAGGGGATTCTGAGTTTTAATTGGAAAACTGTTTTCCTCCAGCTTAGGTTGAAATAAAATGAAATAAGGAAAGCATATAAAATAAACTAGTTTTAAGGAAATTATATACTAATATAAGTACATGGACATTTGTGGAATCTTTCTTTTTGTCATTGATCTCCTTAGAGTACATGCCTGACAGTAGAACTTCTAGATAAAAGATATGAATATTTTAATCACTTTATCTAATACAGGGGTTCTCAACCTGTGAGTCGCAACCCCAGCGGGGGTTGAATGACCAAAACACAGGGGTCGCCTAAAGCCATCAGAAAATACATATTTACGATGGCTTTAGCCGCTGAGAAATCGCGCTACTTTACAGCAAGATCTCAGAAAGAATGGGGACTCTGCTGCCCACACATTGTACTAATATTAGTTACCTAATAGCAGCCCTCCCCCTATGAGGAGCAATGGATTTACCCTGTTGCCTGGAGACCGGACTCAAACAGAGACCCAGAGAGAGCACCCAGGCACTGGCTCCAGAGAGGTTAAGAATGAGTCCTAGAATGGATAACTCCTGGAGTGGATAAGTAACCCCAGCAAAGTGAAGCCTCAGCTTGAGCTGGAGGGAGATGACAGGAAGAAGAAGGCAGTGTCTACGGACCCCCTCCCCAGGCAGGACTTACCTCCTGCCCCAGCACTCAGGCTGCCTCCTGCTGGATTAATATTTCTCAACATAGAATTAAATATTGCTTTTGTGATTAATCACTATGTTTAAATTATGTTTGATTTGTAGCAATGAGAACACATAATGCATATCAGGTATTTACATTCCGAATCATAATTGTAGCAAAATTACAGTTTTGAAGTAGCCACCAAAATAATTTTTTGGTTTGGGGTCACCACAACATGAGGAACTATATTGCGGGGTCATGGCATTAGAAAGGTTGAGAACCACTGATCTAATAATTCCAGAATGTTTATACCAAATCAAGGTTCTACCAACAATGCATTAGGGCAGAGGCTCTAAACATTTTGGTATTATGGACCCTTTGGCAGTCTAATGAAACCTGTTGATCCTTTCTCAGAAAAAAAAGTTTCCCAGACTTCAGTAGAACAGGGCCATGCCAGGCACACCTTGTAATACTCAGAACAACAGCAATAGACAAGGCTAGGAACTAAGCAGGAAGCTCAAAATGCTCAATTCATTTAGAGCCACAGTAGGATATAAGTAAGCCCAGTAAACTCAGCACCAAATGTATGCATGAAGAAGACTAAAGTTAGTACAATCTCTGATATACAACTGGGAACTGTATTTCATAAAATCCAAGATTTAAATTTTGTTCGAGATAGATCTTCAGAGAAGAAGCTTGCTAACTCATAAATCCAGAAAATGAACTGTTGCAGAAAGATATCTAAACCTTTTCACTACAGGAAGATCCAGAATGAACCTTGGGGTGCGGTTGATTGAATTTATTTTGAATGTACACTCTTATGCCAAAGGGGACTGCCCCCTAATTGGCTTTTGTCAGTGCGCCCAGCAAAACATTGGTTTGCTGTCTTTCTCTCTCCTCTATTACCCCTAATCTACAACTATTATAGTTTTCCTCTTAGAGGGCAAAATTTTGTATACACTGGCAGTTAGAATTTTTCAGGATGCAGTACGCTTATGTTTAGTGATCAATTGGGGAGACTAGTCCCCCAATCATTATGGGGGGGATTGTGAATTTTAAAATCTCCATCTTGCTTGGTCTAGCACCCAAAATTGTGCACACCCACACTACACGGGCATGTGCTAGTCAATGACAAATCAGAAATAACTAACTGCCCACCTGGGCTGTCCTAAGCCAAGCTTGAGCCACCATTGGCACTTGTGAGTCACAGGAAGTGACGGAGAGAGCAGCCTCAGGAATTCACTCACTTCCTGTGGACGGGGCTAGACGCCAGTTCGTGCTAGAAGCTTGAGCAAGGTGGAGGCCCGCAGACAGCTTCCCTTCAGATGGGTCATGTGAGTCAAGGAATGTTTCCTTCTCTACCTTGGCCCTTTGGGCCTAAACTCCCTCTGGCTCCCTGCCAGAGATTGAGTAACCCCTTTCCCTTTTCTCCTCTCTCCTTCTCTCCCTCTCCCTTCTCTTACTCCCATTGTGATTAAACCACCATGAATTCCATTCTGACTTGAGTGTTTCATTTTAGGAATTTCATAAGTAAATTCCTTGGCGGCCATAATTTTAATAACAATCTTCAAAGGTGAAATTTTCACTACAGGACTATCAGCATCACAACAAAAGATGAGGTCATTGCCCTAATGGGGATTATGTAAGGAGAGAAAAAAAGGACTAAAGACAGCAAGAAGGATCTAGTGGCATTCAGGCCCTAGAAGGGACAAAGGCAACTTTGTCCTAGCCAATTCATGAAAGAAAGCAGGAAGAGGTGGAACACAAATTTGTAAAATGTTTATTGATAAACAGAACAAAATATTGGATGCAGTAAAGAATTATGAATTAAAAAACTACCAAAAGGAAATTTTATGAGACAGTGATTCCATAACAAGCACAAGTAGAGGGGAAAATGAGAAATGAAAATAATAAGCAGTTAGCCACAAAGGCACCAAGAATGGTGACAGAAGTTGATAGGGAAGTAAAATATAATTAGAGATTGGGGGCAGGGGGCAGTATGGAAAGAGAATAAATATTATAAAGCAGGAGATGGCAAATGTAATCCAAGTAGCAGCCTCTCTAAAAGATAGAATGTAGCAAATTCAATTTAATGATTCCATGAGACAACATAAAGTACTAGAACAAGGCCAAACCAAAAGAAAATATTAAGAATCCACTAATAATCTAATTTTAAAAGTGCCCTCAATTTAAAATGTCCAGGAATTCCATATATTTGATAGCATTTCCAAGTCAAAATTTAAAATATAACCAAAAAAAACTTGCAAGCCAGAGAGAAAGAAAAGAGCTTCTAAAAATATTTTTGTATAGCTGGTTCCTTTCCCCTTAACTCTGATTTCTTTGGGATACAGACTCAATAGAGTGGTATTACTGGGTCAAAGGGTATGCATAATTTTATGGCCCTTTCCATATTGCTCTCCAGAATGGTTGTATCAGTTCAAGTTTCACCAATGATGGATTAATGTCTCAATTTTTCCACTTCCCCTCCAAAATTTATAATTTTCTTTTTTTTGGTTATATTAGTCTTCTCTCTGATAGGTGAGAGGTGGTATTTCAGAGTTGTTCTAATTTGAATTTCTCTAACCAATCGTGATTTGGAATTTTTTTTATATGACTATAGATAATTTTAATTTCTTCCTTTGAGAACTGTCTGTACATTTCATTTCACATTTTTCAATTAAGGAAGGCTTATAAATTCTTATAAATTTTACTCAATTCTCTATATATTTGACAAATAAGACCTTTTCCAGAAGTGCTTGCTATAACTTTCCCCCAAAATTTGTTTCCCTTCACTCTTGTTTGCACTGAATTTGTTTGTACAAAAATTTTTAAATTTAATGTAATCAAAATTATCTATTTCATTTTTTGTAATATTATATTCTTTAATTAATTCTTCCCCTATTCATAAGTCTGCCAGGTAAATTTTTCCATGTTATATATATTTTTAAAAATTAGTAGTTAATATGTACATATGAAATGACATAGCACCTAAATATTTAGAGGAAAATCTAAGGTAATTTCAAGTAAAAATATAATAGGTGGGGATAGCAGTGTTCCAGATAATAATAACAAACAGATGAAGAAGAAAGAAGCTAAATACTGAAAATAATTTTAGAAAATTTAGACAAGCTATATCTATGGAGATTACTGAATGGGAGTTAAAAGGAGTTTTCATATTTCAGTTGTGTTGAATAAATATACAAAAATGAAGCATATACTAGAAATAAATGAATCAGAAACTGTCAACATGGAAATATAGAGATCCCCAGTTTATTTCGTTTGAGTGTAGAAACCCTAGGTTTTGACCTTGTAACAGGAGAGGGACAGTTCCCCCTTGAGGGAAGGTCCTTCTTCACCAGACATCGAACTTCCTGGTAGTCTGGGTGGGAACAGCTAATCCCATCCAATATTAAGCATCCGTCTTTTGTCCCAGTGGTTTCTCCCCCTAGGCTAAGGTCCATGACCAAGGTGACCCAGCCCTGGGCTGAGTCTTTCCCTTTTGTGTCCTTTGTGGGGCATCAGCTCCTCACTATTATTCCTGTCTGGAACTCTTCATTTTCCTTTCTTACCATTGTAAAGTCAATCAACTGTCCCTCTAATCCTAAAGCCCCCAGGTCACCTAGAGTGGTATATAGGTTCCCCAAGTTCTTTTGTTCCATCCTGAGTTGGTGGCACTCCCAGGGGCTGGTGACCAGGGCGTCTTGACTCTGTGAAGTCTTGGAAAGCAGCTCTGTTGTCCTATTAGTAGTGCTAACCCCTTTTCCCTTGATTAAAGAGTGATTTTGACTATTTAATAGTTCTGTGTTTTTTCTAGTTGACAAAACAAATGCAGAAATAGTAAACTCCGTCCACAATGCAGTAAAATTTATTATCAAGGAAAGACCATTTGAAAAATGGAATCACATTTATATGGTGACAATAATATAATCCTAAGTCATTGTGATTAAAAGAATCATAAAAACAATGATAAATTCATCAAATAAAATTTAAAATTTTTCATCAAATCAAATTAAAAAATTAAGAGAAAATATACCAATTTTTTTAAAAAACAGCTATTAGGGAAAAGTTAATGTCTAAATATTTGCCAATGAGATAATTATTATAATTATTCTGATAATTTTATATTAAAGAATTGGCCCTAAGACTCCATTTTTATCCTCAAAAAACAATAGATTTTTAAGCACTAAATAAAAATATTTTGAAAATCCAAGACAATATGGAGGAAAAAGAGGTGATTATTAAAAGTAGAAACTATTTCATTTTAAAAACTTACAAAATAGTCAATTATCTACTTTCTGGGGAAAGGGGGCATATCAGATTACTATACTCGAAAAACACAAAAGGAAAAATGCACAAGTGAAGAGAGAAATGAAATTAATTAAAACTATTTGCCAAAGTATGTCAAAAATTGAAAAAGTAAATTAAATAAATAACTATAGAAATATAAAATGCTCTGATCAACAGAATAAGCAATAGAAAGTTTAATAGTCCAATCATTAAAAAAAATACCATGAGTATAGTTTACTTACCCATAAGTAAACTAAAAGAAAAGAAAAAAGAAAACCAGAACTAAATGGATTTACAATATTATTCTCTGAATATTTTAAAATATCTCTAATATTTCATAAATTAAAACTAAAGAAAGAAGTCATCTTACCAAACTCTATTAGAAAACTATGATCCTAATAACTTTAACCAAGGAGAGATGAAGTAAGGGGGGAACCCTGTATAGGTCATTATTTCTTGAGGGGGGGAGTGGCAGAATCATTTTTTAATTTTTAATTTTTTTTATTTTTTTAATTTTTATTGTCATGAAAAACATAATTCCAGACATCTAACTGATGTAACCATATGTAATCACACATAATCAACCCACCCCCAAAAACATAAATATACTGATGTGAAAGACAACTCCATTGTGAATGATCTAACCATTCTGGATGGCAATTTGGAACTATGCCCAAAGCACTTTAAAAGACTGCCTGCCCTTTAATCCAGTCATACCACGCCTGAGTTTATATCCCAAAGAGATCATAAGAAAAAGACTTGCACAAAAATATTTATAGCCGCACTCTTTGTGGTGGCAAAAAAATTGGAAAATGAGGGGATGCCCTTCAATTGGGGAATGGCTGAACAAATTGTGGTCTACGTTGGTGATGGAATACTATTGTGCTCAAAGGAATAATGAATTGGAGGAATTCCATGCAAACCAGAATGACCTGCAGGAATTGATGCAAACCAAAAGGAGCAAAACCAAGAGAACATTATACACAGAAACTGATACACTGTGGTACAATCGAATATAGTGGACTTCTCTACTAGCAGCAATGCAATGATCCAGGACAATTCTGAGGTACTTATGAGAAACAACACTATCCACATTCAGAGAAAGAACTGGGAGTAGAAACACAGAAGAAAAACTGCTTGATCACATGAGTTGATGGGGATATGATTGGGGATATAGACTCTAAGCGATCACCCTAGTGCAAATATCCATAATATGGAAATAAGTCTTGATCAATGACACAATAAAATTCAGTGGAATTGAATGTAGGCTGTGGGGAGGAAAGGGAAAGAACATGAATCTTGTAACCATGGAAAAATATTCTAAATAAATTAAATAAATAAAATTTTCCAAATTAAAAAAAAAATGAAAGATAACTCCAACAGTTCTTTCTTTGGAGGCAGAGAGCATTCCCTATCATAAGTCTTTCAAGGTTGTCCCAGATCATTGCATTTCTGATAGTAGCCAAGTTTTCACACATAATCATTGTCCAATATTGTGGTTTCCAGGTACATAATTCTCTCAGTTTGGCTTATTTCACTCTCCATCAGCTCCCACAGATCTTTCCAGCTTTTTCTAAAATCATCTTGCCTATCATTTCATATAACACAATTGTATTCCATTACCAACATGTGCCATAATTTTGTTCAGCCATTCCTCAACTAATGGATATCCCCTTAATTTCTAATTCTTTGCCACCATAAAAAGAACACCTATAAATATTTTTGTACAAATAGCTCCTTTCCCCTTTTTTATCATCTCTTTGGGTTACAGACCCAGTAGTGGTATTTCCTGATCAAAGGGTACACACAGTTTATATCCCTTTGGGTATAGTTCCAAATTGCCCTCCAGAATGGTTGGATCAGTTCACAACTTCACCAACAATGCATTAGTGTCCCAATTTTACCACATCCCCTCCAACATTTACCACTTTCCTTTACTGCCATATTGGCCAATCTGATAGGTATGAGGTGGTACCTCAGAGTTGTTTTAATTTTCATTTTTCTAATCAAGAGTGATTTTTGAACATTTTTATATGATTACTGATGGCTTTGATTTCTTAATTTGAAAATTGTTTTGTTCATATCCTTTGACCATTTTTCATTATTTCTAATGAATATTGATACAAAAAATGATGAGTTCAATACTGGCAAAGAGGCTGTAACAGTATGTATTAAATATATGGAATTAAACTTATCAAGACTTACACAGGAATAAGATACTCTTTACAATTGAAATGTTTGATAAATATTCATTGTTGGGCTATGTTAATGAAGGAAAAATGATAATTATATTAAATTATAGATTCAAAGCCAAAATTCATCAAGTACTAAGGGATAAGCATATTGACAATTATAGAATAATAACAAAATTCATTAGTAGTAATTAAAAGTAAGGAATCTTAGGAGAAAAAAATTAAAAGGATAAAGGTAAGGGTGACCTAGTCATGTGTTATATCTCAAATTATATTGCAAAGTATAATCATCAAAATCACTTGAAGGGATAAAAAAATTGAAAATTTAACCATTTTAACATTTTAAGTACATAAGATACAAAATCAATGAAAAATAGTATCATAGTCTTTGAAAATCTAAGATCACTAACTACTGCCATGAAGGCTCACCTCTTCAGGAAAACTGCTAGGAAAATTAGAAAGCAACTAGGGTTTAGACCAATATTTCACAACATATATCACAATAATTTCCAAATGGATACATGACCTACATATTAAAAAATCATATCATAAACAAACTAGAAGAGATACAATTCCACATAGAGGAGAAAGTCTTGACCAGAAAAGGAATAGAGAACAAAATGGATGAATGAATTAAAGAAATCAGATATTAGAATCAATTTATCACACTCATAGTCACTGATCAAAGATACAGAGTGTCTTTTCATTTCTTCCTTGTGCCCAAGCCTGTTCTCTACATATTTGCAACATTCAGTTTCTATTGTTTAATGGTGATTCTTTGTATTTAGTTTTTTGGGGAGTCATTTTGTACATTATTTTTCTGGCTCTGTTTACTCATTCTGTCTCATTTCATCTAAATCTTTCCATGTTTCTCCTATATTCACCATGCATATTTTTTCTTATAGCACAATAATTTTCTACTATATTCATGTACCTCCCAAAAATTGTCCATCCATACTCCAACGAGTAGCATCTTTTTTTTCCCCCTAGTTCTTTGCTACTACTACTGGTGTCTGAAACTGCTAGCCTGAGATTTCCTTCAGCATAGATTCTCACAAGAACAGGAAACAAGTACAAATTTTGGGTCTCCAACTTGGAAGCTAGTCCTAAAACTTGGGGTTCATCAGATCTTAGTAGGTTACAACTTTGGGGTTTCTAGATTCCATGTTGACAATTCTAATTGAATTTTTTTATTGTTCCTTAATACTTGTCACATGTATTTTGAATTTATTGTGTTATGTGTAATTTATCGAATTTATAGTGAAAGATGTTGGCCTGTGTCTAATTTCTGTTAGACAGCTTTCTAGTTTTAGCAGCAGATTTTATCAAATAAATTGAATAGTAATAATAATAGTAAAGCATTATCATATAGATTCTTCTTTCCTTAATATTTATATTTTGGGGTTCTTGAAAAGCTATTGAATTTCTTTTTAAAAAATATTTTTCTTAATAGAATTTATTTACACCTGTCCCAGTCCCTCTTCCCCTCCTTGCATCACAGAACGCATCATCCAGGAGACAGGAGGTATATATTATATATATATATATATATATATATATATATATATATATATATATATATACATATATATATATATAAATTATGTGTTTCACATATTCCCTTTTCAGCTCATTGTCTAGAGATAATATTAATTCTTCATGCATTAAATCTGTAACTATATATAATGTTCTCTTGGCTCTACTCATTTCACTATTCATTATCACATGTGGTTCTTTCCAAATTTTTTTAAATTAGCCTGCTCAATATTTCTTATGGTACAGTAGTATTCCATTAAAATCATATATCACAATTTGTTTAAACATTCCCCCATTTGATTGGCATTCTCTCAATATAAATATATATATATATATGTATATACATAAATATAAAAACAAATAAAAAAATAAATATAAATATTTTCTTTCCCCCTCATGCCCCTGTATTATATCTCTTTGAGTGTAATTTCAAACTGCTCTCCAAAATGGTTGAATCAGTTCACAGCTCCATCAACAGTGTATTAGTGTCCCCATTTTTCCACATCTTCTTCAACATTTATTATTTGGTTCTTTTGTCATTTTAGCTTATCCAATGGGTTTCAAATGATAACTTAGATTTATTTTGGTTTGCATGTCTCTAATCAGTAATAATTTAGAGTATTTTTCATATATTTACATATGGATTTTATGTCTTCATCCAAAAATTGTCTGTGCATATCTTTTGCCCATTTATCAATTGGGAGATTTCTTTTATTCTTCCAGATATTTGAATGATTAAAAAAATTCTTTAGGGGAATTTTACAATTGAATCTAAAAAAGTGTGGCATTTTTCCTTGGTAGACAGCCTCCCAAATATTTTACTACATTTTCTAGCTATTTTGAATAGATTTCCTTTTCTATTACCATCCCTTGCTTTTTGTTGTTATTGCCATTGTTACTATTGTTGCCATTATTATTTTTATGTAGATTATATTAAAATGCTATCGATTTTTGTGGGTTTACTTTGTAGGTTGCAACTTTGTCAAGACTATTAATTGGCTCAATTTATTTCTTTGACTATTCCTTAGGATTTTTCAAGTAAATCATCATGGCCTCAGCAAATAGGAATAACTTTATCTTCTCTTTATCTATATTTATGCATTAAACTTCATTCCCATCTAGAATCCAGTGACAAATCATTCTTGGCTCCCTCCCCCAGTAAAAATCGAATAGTTACAATAAAGGATTTCTTGGATAAAACTGTTTCTCAGATTTTATTTAAAATTTTAATCAATGTCTATTACTGACAGTGATCTATAATTCTCTTTCTATGCCTTATCTTTCATGGGTTTAAGTGTTCTGGTTTTTTTTTAATGATTCTTGAACCATTAACTCTTTTGGGGGGTTATAGCTATAAAGTATATGTTTAACATTTCTACCTTTTTTACTTATTTGAAATTTTTCTGAATCATAATATATTTTAATTCATTATGATTCAGAAATATATAATAATATATAATTTTTATAAAAGTGCTACATGTCACTGAGAAACAGACTTCTTCCATTCAAAAGACCCCATGAGGATTTATGTATAAATTCTTTAATACTTTGTTCAGTTCTAATGATACACATATAACCCAATGAAATTGCTTGCAACTGTGTGTGGGGGAGGGAAGAGAAGAGGGGAAAAAACATGAATCATGTAACCATGGAAAAATATTCTTAATTAATTTTTAAAAAATACTTTGTTTAATTCTATATTCTCCCTTTAGTTTCTCTTTCTAAACATTAAAGCATCCAACTATTATATGACTATATGTTATTTTGAAAGTCACTGTTTTTCCTCTATTAATTTGGATGCCCTCCCAGGGATAAGTGGCCACACGTTCTTTTTGGCTGTCTCAATAGTACAGCTGCCCTGCCTCCCCAGGGTGCTAACATAGTGATATGAACAAGAGAAATAAGAAACCTGATTCCACATTACCCTCAAGAAAAGCTCTATAAATAAAAATGTTGATCTGAGGAGGAGGATGTTCTTTAAAATAAAAGGGCTGTTGGTGGTAGAAGTGAAAGAAGATAAATGGAATTTTCCCTCTATATAAAAGCTAAGGATATATGTTGGTGAAGGGGCTCCTGACTACCATTTACTAAAGGTATGGTTTAGGGTAAGTCACTGTCCAAGTTTTGGTTGTCTTGTCTATAAAAATGGAAGTGATAATATTTACTTTGCCTGCCTCACAAAGTTATTGTGAGCATAGAATAAGAGACTGTAATCTCTTATTATGTAGTAAAGTCCCATAGAAATATAAGTAATTATAAGAACTCTTTGTTACTGGATTATAATTTTCAAAATTTGCATGCCAGGTGATTGCTAGGTTGTTATCCCATCTTAATTGTCCTCCTAGACTACATGAAGGAGAGATTTGAGAATGAAAGAACATCTTGGAAGGTTAGTTCTTTTGTGCAGAAATTATAGGCTGTGTGGCACTTGGCCCAACACCCAAGAAACTCTCATCTTATCTCCACTATTCATCATTTCCTCTGGCAGATTCTAGTTAAAAATAATTTTAATTACTTTTTGCTTTAGGCAATGACCTCAAACACACAGTGCCAGTCTTCCTACCTGTGGTTGAAAATACAGTGTCTCTTGCTTTGAATCACAGTGGCACTGAATTTCCAGCCAGCTGGGTGTGGAGTAGATGTCTTGAGGTCCCCTCCATCTCCAGGATGTTGGGATTCTGGGAAATGGGAATTCAGAATATTATCCAATGACTACATGTTGAGACTACTCTTCATTTTCAAAAAAGGTTTCATTTCTATATCATCTTAATTTTGCCCTTTTGACTGGAGATTATATCATTTAGGAGACATAAAAAAAAATGCCAACTCCAAAGCACTGAAGATATAGGAGGCCATTGGTAAAAACTAAATTTGTAGCCAAAAGAAGGACTTGGTTTCTAATTCCAGAACTGCCACTTAATATGTGAGTAACCTTGGACCTTTCTCTCTGTGACTCAGTTTATTTATAAAATGAAGAGGATGGACCAATTGATCTCTTTGTTGTTGCTATTGTTCACTCATGTCCAACCCTTCATGATTCCATTTTGGGTTTTCTTGGCAAAAATACTGGAGTGGTTTGCCATTTTCTACTAATTTGCTTATTTTCTAGTTGAGGATACTGAGACAAACAGGGTTAAGAGGCTTGCCTGGGGTAACAAAGTCAGTAAGTGTTTGAGATCAAATTTGAACTCAAGGTGAATACTCTATCCATTATGCAACCTAGCTGTTAAATCCTATAATTTAAAGAGCCATCAAAAAATCTGATCATCTTTGATAACATTGGCCCACTAGGCTGTTGAACAATTTCTAACCACCCCCTAAAACCCTCCCCTTTTCTTGGAACATCAATTTTGAAAAGCAGAAAAACAGAGGTGCTGCCTTCCTTTGAGCATGGAAGTATGATATTCCCCAAGACCTCTCTCATGAGGGTGAACAACACAAACCATCATTCTCAAAATATGAATATGCCACAAGCATTCCCCTTTTCTGCTTAGGCCTCCCCTGCATGAGTTAAGATTCAATCAACTATCTCTTTTTCACTTCAGTGAATTTTAAGAGTCACAGCAAATGATTCTCAGAAGCTGCACACCATTATCCTTCCTGCATGCTGACAGAGCAATTATTTAGTCCCTTCTTGGATCACTGTAGAATATTATTCTATGAGAAGACAACCTGGTTGCAGTCTTTAATAACAAACTATCTTCCACAGCTGGTGAAGGGCACACAGTCTTCTACTTCCAAAATCCACAGAAACCTATAGAATTAAAGCAACAAGCTAGCACCCTCCAATGCAGATTGAAATGAAAATGTTTCTAACCTATATGCCAACCCTAAGATCTTCCCAAGGATATGACCTAGGGTTAATGATTTAGACTGGGAAGGGGATGGAGGACTTCAGGAATTGTAAAATCTATTAACAAAAAAACAAAGTTTGTTTTGTTATTTGATGTTTCAATGTAAAACTACTGACCTAGGGTATAAAGGTCATTGCCTACAGCTTAAAATGCAAACTCTTTATCATTTATAGACATTCAGGATCCATCTTGTTTCTATTTTTTTCTTCATTACTTACCTTCACATACTCTATGGTGCAGCCAAGGTGGCCAGCTTGCTGTTTTTCATGGAGCACATTCTTTCTTCCCCTCTCCACTTTTGTATAGGTTGCCTATCATTTCTGAAATGTCCCTTCCTCTCATCTCTTCCTATTGGGATCCCTATTTCCCTTCAAGGTTCAGTTCAATTGCATGCCCTATAAGAAGTCTTTTTTAATCTCCCAGCTGTTATTTTTGCCTCTTTCTCTTAGTCACTACCATTATTATTATTATTTCTTTTTGCTACTATTGTCCTAAAGAAACTATTATCAAGGAAATTCCTTTGCTCCTTTAGGCCTTCATGACTCCCAACCCAAAATACCTGACCTTGAAGACTATCCACCTTTGATTGCCCCACTGAACTGAGATTGACAAAGAGACACACCTTAGCCATCTGTCCACCAAAATGGGAGAACCACTCCCATGCCTTCCCTAAAGAGTATAAAATCCCCAGAATTGATGTCCTCTGGGGGGGACAGCTTTTCCATACATGCTGACCTCCCAAGGACAGGATTTCCACCTATGCTGGTCCACCTAGGAGGAAGGCTTCCACCTATGCTGCCCTCTTGGCTAGATTCAACATTACCTTCCAAATTAATAAATTTCTCTTTATTTTTAAACTAAGTTTCAGAGTCTTACAGTCTTGTAAAAGGTACCCTTCCCAAACCCCAGGGCTTTACCTCTGCACCCCACAACAGTGAACATGCTGTATCTTTGCAGTAGAAAGTAGAACATAAGCTCCTTGGGGACAGAGGCAGTTTTCTCTTTATATCTCCAATGTCTAGAACAGCCTTTGGCAAACATTAGATTCTTAATATATGCCTGGAATTGCTTGATTGTTGATTGCACCAACCATGATTAAGATTTTTAACTTGGAAATAACACAGAACTATCAAATAGAAAAACCAAGTCTTTAGTCAGGATAGGGATAAGTCCAGTATTTAATTTTTAACTCAGAGTCTGGTGCCATAACTTTTTCAGGGTATAAACCCTGGACTCTGGGGATGTCATCCCTGGGAGTGCCACAACACTAGATGATGACTCCAGGGAACAAAAGAATTTGGGGAAACTATATACCATTTGGGGAGTCCAGGGGCAGGGAAAGATGATTGACATCACTATAGCTATAAAGAAAATGGGAATGTTCAAACTACACTGACCAGATACAATCAAGCTTGGGAAAGGAATCATAGCTAGAGGCTAGGGTGTAAGAGAAGGGGCTACTTACAAAGAATACTAAAGGATGGTTCCTGCCCAGGTATGGATCTTCTCAGGAAAGGGTCTGATACAATAGTGGAGACTACCTAAAACAAAGAGGATCCTTAGCATATGCTTAGTCTCACCCAACTAGGATTTTCATTCCCCTGAGGATCTCCCACTCAGTCTGAAACTGCTAGTCTGGGATTCCCTTCAGGGTAGATTCCCATTGGAAAAGGGAACAAGGACAAGCTTTGGGGTCTTCAACCTATAAGCTAGTCCTGAAAGTTGGGGTTCATCAGGTCCTACTAGGCCATAAGTTTGAGATTCCTAGATTCCATGTTGACAAGTTCTAAGAAATCCCAATATCATGCCAACAACTCTAGATATCACCTGTGAAATGGACAAAATATTGACTAAAGAGAATTAAACAACCTCCTTAGCCAGAAGGATTGAATTTAATAATTTTGTTATTGTTCGGTTGTTTCAGTCATGTCTAACTCTTCATGATTCTCATTTAGGATTTTCTTGCCAGAGATACAGGAGCAGTTTGCCTTTGCCTTTTCCAGGTCATTTTAGGAATGAGGAAAACAAGGGGGCAGTTGGATGGCTCAGTGGATTAAGAGCCAGACTCAGAGATAAGAGGTCCTGGGTTCAAATTTGAATGTGTGACCATAGGCAAGTCATTTGACTTCCATTGCTTAGCCCTTATCACTCTTCTGCCTTAGAACTAATACACAGTATTGATTCTAAGATGGAAGGTAAGGATTTAAAAAAAAAAGAAAAGAGGTAATAAGACAAACATAATGTTAGGTGACTTTACTGGAGTCATGCAGTCTGTCTTAGACTTTTTGTCTGATATCAAACTTGAACTCAGGTCTTCCTGACTTCAAGCCCTGCTCTATCCACTGTGCCACTTCACTGCCCCTTAGAAATACAAAGTTCATTGTTATGGTCACAGAATCAGCCTGGAGTTATGGGATTGATTCCAGCAATAGGAAAAACTAATTCTTCCTAGTAATAAATAAAAAAGAGTGGCTTCAAGTGTTGCCTCTTCAAAGAGTTGTCCTTGGATATTGGTTTCAGACTAGCCAAAAAAGGAGATGACTTCCCCATGGAATGAGGATGTCCCTGGGATTTTCCCAGATTTCTGACTAAGAGGGGAAAAAGTCACTTCCTGATTTAGCTCTTTTGGACAATGTGCATTGTTTTAAGCAAAAATATATGTTCCTTTTTCACTTTTCCTACTTGGATAGCTCTTCTTTCTCTAGGTGACATTTGTGTGTATGTGTGTGTGTGTTTGTGTGTGTGTGTGTGTTTGCTTGGTCTATTCATTAAATCAATGATTTAGAAGTCAATGTAATTACTTCAATCTGCAAAGGATGGGTGATTTTTGTCATTATGGGTAGTCCCTCCTTTGATGCAAATTACAACTTCTCCATAACTTGATAGACAGTTATTGAGTATCATAAACAAAAACCTTATCATCCTGCTGCCAATTCCACATTGAGCCTCTCTGAACTATGCTCATGCTCAAGAAACACCCTTGCCCTTGCTGAGCCCAATTTGGAAGCCATTTCTGCTTGGTCAAGTCAACTTCCCACTGTTTCTAAAGTCATGACTGTTTAAGAACAAAGAGTCACTTCAATTTTATAATGAAAAATCAGAAGAAAACTTCAGCAAATTAATGAATCTATCCTATTTAATTGAGGGAAAGGCTGCACTCTATGAACTCTATGATACTTTTCAACCCTCAGATTCTATGAATTAAATCTCTTTGTACCAGAGACAGACCATTTGCTTTTTCTACTCAGTAACTATGATAAGAGAAGAGTTTGGTCAATTCATTGTCTTTGTTCAGTGACATAATACTCTGACTAGGAAAAGAAAAATAGATTGGGGAAAGCTCTTACTTCTAATGTTTCTCAAATTAGCCGGAAGAAAAGAAAACCAAAATGTTCCTGCATTATCTGTGACATCAATTTGTCAAGGGATCTCTATGTTTGAGATGGTAAAACATCTTTCCATTGATATCAGGTGTATTGCACTCTACAGTAATAGAAGTATAATAATTATGTTCTAGTTGAAGATGAGTTTACAGGTGAGTGGCAGTTTTGCACCTCTTATTTGAGTATTTCTTTTGTGCCAGAAGAATGAACTCCACATCTGTGTAAAGAAAAAGATTCCAACTCAAGAGTATTCAAAATAACTTCTCAAAACGCTGAGACATGAGCATTTTAGACCAAAAGAAACCAAGGAAGAAAAGTCCAGTGCAACTTCTATTCTCCATTCCTTCCCTTAGCCCTTCTCTTCCTCCACATACCCATACATACAGAATGCATTATAAAGGATATGCACACACATCTATGTGTGAGTTGGTGGAATCTAACCCAAACAAAACTAACAGCTTTAATAAAAAGATTTATCCTCTAGCTTCTTTGGGTTATTTTTTTCCAGCCCTCGGTTATCATACATACAAATACTAAAAGACACAAAATTTGGCTGTCCCCAAGTGCAATGAGAAACTTCAGTCAAACATCAACAAGCATGTAGTAAATGTATATGTATGTGTGGGTGAATGTGTACATATATACTATCAAAGGACTTTGTCTTATGAATCAAATGCAACTCCCCAGACACAAGAACTTTTTAGGAGAGGATGATCCCTCCAAACTACTCGAATGTATCCATGATTTTATCAATGCAGGCACTCTTTCCATCAATGGAAATCATCAACTATTCACCTTTGTTTGTACTATGTAATTTTTGCCACAATTTCTCATAATTCTTTCACAGAAGATCAACTAAATGAGATGACTCAGTGGAGAGTGCCCCGTACCTAATGTCAGGAGGATCTGAGTTCAAATATTTTATTATGAACTGTATAACCTTCATCAAGTCACTTCACCTCTATCTGCCTCAGAACCTCCATTTATAAAGTGAGGATAATAATAGTAATTACCTCACAAGATTGCTGTGAGAATAAAATGAAATAAGACTTGTAAAATTATTTGCAAATCTTCAAACAGCATATCAATGATAGCTCTTATTAGATTTGGGTAGTAGTCGGGTATTACAACCTTTTCTGATCACATTTTTTCCTTGCTATCTCATGCTATTATTGGTGCATAGACCATTATTAGAAATATTGACCCTACCCTATGATTCCTCATTGCACTTTGAAGTCTGCCCTCTGAATAAACACAGCTTGGGGGTGGTGGCAGTGACACTGAACTTAAAATCAGAGGAGCTGAGTTCTAATCTTGAAGGAGAGAAAGGGGGAAGGGTGGGCAACATTTGAACTTCACTCTCACCTGAACTAGTTTAAAAGGAAAATAATAGAAATGTACAGAAAGTTTAGTATAGAAATTCATCTTTTCCCACATGGAAATAGGGGGGAAAGGGCTAAAAGAAATGGAGGGTGGTAAGAGGAAAGTAGATTAAAGAAAACATTGATTGAAAGCTAAATCGATTTTTGAGGAAGGGACAGGGTTAAAAAGAAAAGGATGAATAGAAGTGAATAAAATGGACAGAAATACACAGTAAGCAACCATAGCTGTGAAAGTGAATGGGATGAACTTAGCCATAAAATGGAAGTGGATAGCAGAATAGTTAAAAAACCAGAATCCAACAATGTATTCTTTTTTTTAATTTTATTTAGTCAATTTAGAACATTATTTCTTGGTTACAAGAATCATATTCTTTCCCTCCCCTCCCCTCCCCCCACCACTTCCCATAGCCGACACACAATTCCACTGGGTTTTACATGTGTTCTTGATCAAAATCTATTTTCATGTTGTTGATATTTGCACTAGGGTGATCATTTAGAGTCTACATCCCCAATCATATCCCCTCGACCCATGTAATCAAGCAGTTGTATTTCTTCTGTGTCTACTCTCACAGTTTTTCCTCTGAATGTGGATAGTGTTCTTTCTTGTAAATCCCTCCAAGTTGTTCAGGATCACTGCATTGCCACTAATGGAGAAGTCCATTATATTTGATTGTACCACAGTGTATCAGTCTCTCCAACAATATATTCTTTACAAAAGATACATGTGAAACAGAAAACATAGAGTTAAAATAAGGTGCTGGAGAAAAATCTATCATGTTTCAGCTGAAGTAAAAAAGGTAGACATAGTTATCATATCCTCAGACAAAACAAAAACAAAAATGGTAGTAATTAAAAGAGATAATTTTTTACATTTTCCTAAAAAGTATCATGGGGGCAGCTAGACAGCAAAGTGGGTAGAGAACAAGGCCAGGAGTTGGAAGGTCCTGGGTTCAAATCTAGACTCAAA
The DNA here is from genome assembly GCF_027887165.1 of Monodelphis domestica. Lineage (NCBI taxonomy): Eukaryota > Metazoa > Chordata > Mammalia > Didelphimorphia > Didelphidae > Monodelphis > Monodelphis domestica. The sequence goes on along the minus strand of NC_077232.1, from coordinate 298,378,831 downwards.
TAATTTCTAGACATGTGATCCTAGGAAAGTCACTTATCTCTCTTTACCAACCTTTGTCCTTCCAATCTAAAGACATTACTGGAACAGAAAGTAAATGTTAAATGTAAAATAATATAAAATAAAAGACCATAGACAATGAAATAGTATCAATATTGAAGACAATTTCACCAAATTGCTTAGCATCCAAATTCTTGAAGGAAAACTTCAATAAATTACAGGAGGCAACAATAAAACTATAGAAATGAAATAATTCAATCTTCCCCCCTCAGACCTAAAAAATCTAAGCATAAAACAAATGAGAAAGAAGTTAAGAAGATGAATAGAATCTTAATAAAGTCAAATAAGATAAGCCTTTAGAGAATATTGCATGAGAATGAGAAAATCTTCTTCTCAGTTGTACATGATACCTTCACAAAAACTATGTATTGTAAAAGTTAAATTAGTCTCTTTTGATAAAAATATTATATTTTATGAGGTTTATTAAAGATTATTAGAAATTAAGGAATAAAGAAAATACAAAATAAGAAAAGCATGTTCCTAGGACTTCACTTACTACATCTTGCATGCTGAGTAAAGAGACACATGTGCTTAGAAGTGGAAGAAGAGAGAGCTTGGGAGGCAGAGAGCCCTTTAAAAACTAAATTGTGTTCTCACATTTAGGTGAGGACTCAGGTGAGATTATAGGGAATTCTGGGAAGTACCAAGGACTTCTGAGGATTGAAGTCCAGGGTTCAAATCTCCATTTTACATTCCCCCCATGATCGTATTGAGAAACCAGTTTCCCCAAAAGGATCATGGAAACATAATCAACTTAAAGATTACAATAGTTAAGGATAAGAGGAAAAGAGAAAAAAACCAATGATTTCTAGGTACATTGACAAAAATCCAGTTAGGGGGCAGTCCCCTTTGGCATAAGAATATACATACAAATTAATTCTTCATTCAACCACACCCAAAGTTCATTCTTGATCTTTCTCATGCAGCTTGTGGTCTGTTGAGTCATCTTCATGGTGTCTTCTCCAAACAGTTCAATTTCTGGATTTGGAGATGTAGCATGTTTCTTTTTTTTTCCACATTAAACATTATTTTATTTGGTCATTTCCAAACATTATTCATTGGAAACAAAGATCATTTTCTTTTCCTCCCCCCACCCCCTTCCCACCACCTCTCCCATAACTGATGCATGATTCCACCGGGTATCATATGTGTTCTTGGTTTGACCCATTTCCATGTTGTTGGTATTTGTATTAGAGTGTTCATTTAGAGTCTCCTCAGTCATATCCCCTTCCCCCCTGTAGTCAAGCAGTTGTTTTTCCTCAGTGTTTTTACTCCCATAGTTTATCCTCTGCTTGTGGATAGTGTTTTTTAGATTGCTGCAGATTGTTCAGGGACATTGCATTGACACTAATGGAGAAGTCCATTACCTTCGATTGTACCACAGTGTATCAGTCTCTGTGTATGTTTTCCTGGTTCTGCTTCTTTCACTCTGCATCACTTCTTGGAGGTCGTTCCAGTCTCCATGGAATTCCTCTACTTTATTATTCCTTTTAGCACAATAGTATTCCATCACCAACATATACAACAATTTGTTTAGCCATTCCTCAATTGAAGGGCATCCCCTCATTTTCCAATTTTTGGCCACCACAAAGAGCGCAGCTATGATTATTCTTGAACAAGTCTTTTTACTTATTGTTTCTTTGGGGTACAAACCCAGCAGTGCTATAGCTGGATCAAAGGGCAGACATTCTTTCATCACCCTTTGGGCATAGTTCCAAATTGCTCTCCAGAATGGTTGGATCAATTCATAACTCCACCAGCAATGAATTAATGTCCCTACTTTGCCACATCCCCTCCAGCATTCATTACTTTCCATAGCTGTCATGTTAGCCAATCTGCTAGGTGTGAGGTGATACCTCAGGGTTGTTTAGATTTGCATCTCTCTAATTATGAGAGATGTAGAACACTTTTTCATATGCTTATTAATAGTTTTTATTTCTTTGGCTGCGAACTGCCTGTTCATGTCCCTTGCCCATTTATCAATTGGAGAATGGCTTGATTTTTTTGTACAAATTTGTACAATTGATGTAGCTCTTTGTAAATTCGAGTAATTAAACCTTTGTCAGATGTTTTTATGAAGATTATTTCCCAATTTGTTGCTTCCCTTTTGATTTTACATTGGTTTTGTTTGTACAAAAGCTTTTTAATTTAATGTAGTCGAAATTATTTATTTTACATTTTGTGACTCTTTCTAAGTCTTGCTTGGTTTTAAAGCCTCTCCCTTCCCAAAGGTCTGACATGTATACTATTCTGTGTTTGCCTAATTTTCTTATAGTTTCCTTCTTTATGTTCAAGTCAATCATCCATTTTGAATTTATCTTGGTGTAGGGTGTGAAGTGTTGATCTAAACCTAATCTTTCCACACTGTCCTCCAATTTTCCCAGCAGTTTTTATGAAATAGTGGATTTTTGTCCCAAAAGCTGGGATCTTTGGGTTTGTCATATACTGTCTTGCTGAGGTCACTTACCCCGAGTCTATTCCACTGATCCGCCTTTCTGTTTCTTAGCCAGTACCAAATTGTTTTGATGACTGCTGCTCTATAATATAGTCTGAGATCTGGGACTGCAAGGCCCCCTTCCTTTGTATTTTTTTTCATTATTTCCCTGGATATCCTTGATCCTTTGTTCTTCCAAATGAACTTTGTTATGGTTTTTTCTAGATCAGTAAAAAAATTTTTTTGAAGTTCCATGGGTATGGCACTAAATAGATAGATAAGTTTGGGTAGGATGGTCATTTTTATTATATTGGCTCGTCCTACCCATGAGCAGTTAATGTTTTTCCAATTGTTCAAGTCTAGTTTTAGTTGTGTGGAGAGTGTTTTGTAGTTGTGTTCATAAAGTTCCTGTGTTTGTCTCAGGAGATAGATTCCTAAGTATTTTATTTTATCTAAGGTAATTTTGAATGGGATTTCTCTTTCTAGTTCTTGCTGCTGAGCTGTGTTGGAAATATATAGAAATGCTAATGATTTATGTGGGTTTATTTTGTATCCTGCAACTATACTAAAGTTGTTGATTATTTCAATGAGCTTTTTGGTTGAATCTCTAGGATTCTTTAAGTAGACCATCATGCCATCCTCAAAGAGTGATAACTTGGTCTCCTCATTGCCAATTTTAATGCCTTCAATTTCTTTTTCTTCTCTAATTGCTACTGTTAGTGTTTCTAGTACAATGTCAAAATAATAGAGGTGATAATGGGCATCCTTGTTTCACTCCTGATCTTATTGGGAATGCATCTAGTTTATCCCCATTGCAGATGATGTTTGCTGATGGTTTTAGATATATACTGTTTATTATTTTTAGGAATGACCCTTCTATTCCTATGCTTTCTAGTGTTTTTAATAGGAATGGGTATTGTATTTTATCAAAGGCTTTTTCTGCTTTTTTCAGTAGCCAGGACTACAGAAAGTTGCCACATTATTAAAGACAGAAAAGGGACTAGATTATAGGAGCCAAGTAGAAGCCAAATTTGAGATGCTTGTCTGTAAGTATTTTCACAAAGAGTGTGGATACAAGGAAGGCCTACAACTTAACATATGTCAAGCGTCACAGCCTTGAGTCCACATTAATATTTCCTGTGTTCTCTTTTTGGCACTATTCAGATTTAGCTTTGTGCCTCTTTGGCCCTGTTCAATGGCTCTTTTGTATATCTTGTCCTGGAATTGTACAGAATCATTAAGCAAAGTCCCATAATTTTTTTTTAATTAGTGGCATCATTTTTATAGTCTCAAGCTTTTGGGGCGTGAATTGACATTATAGCAAATGTATTTTAAACTTATATTACTGCTAAAACAAAAAAATTAAAGAAAATCTTAATACTGGTGACATGTGCTTCAAATATAAAAAAGGAGAGAAAAAATAAAAAACTGAAATAGAATATTGCACATGCAAGAAAAATATAATAATAAAATAATAGCTTATAATCATTGATACACTGTGTCAGCTAAGAAAATATAGAATACAAGGCTTTCTCACGAAAAATAAGATCCATTTCCTCTTCATACCTAGCCATGATCCACTGTGAGTACAAACAAATGAATTTCACAAGGTAACAGTTTTTTTTTTTTATAAAGGGCAGTAGTACAAATATGTAGGTATCAATATCCTCAAAATTCTCAATAGCCCAATTAATTACAATAGCAAACAAAACCACTATCATATTTCACATAAGTTGCTATATAGCATTTTTAAAGCCTATGAACTGGTGAATATTTGTCACAATTTTTACAAACACCAAATCTTTCAACCTTGGTAAACATATTTTTAAACAAAATAAAACTTATTTGGATCTAGAACATCTTCAAGAAATCTAGATATTATTTAAAAAATGTGGCAGAGGAGTCTAGGGAAAAAAACAACAACCAAAACTCTGTTCTGTTGATGTTAGGTAAAGTGAGCTGAAGAGTTGTAAATGAGAGGTGCTCCTCTTTGGGGAGTCATCCAGAGGGGTACAATGCCCTGGGATTAACTTCCTGGCTCCTTTGGTATGAAACTATGATGTCCCATCCAATCACATTTTTATGAATGTGGAAGGTGGGGATTTTAATTGTATCTCACTTCAGCTACTAAAATGGACCTTACCTCCTGTTAGGGAAAGGCAAAATGACAGAGATTGCTGGGAAAAAATCTAAAAATCATGTCTAAAGACCCCTTAAAATCCACTTGAGGGGGCAGCTGGGTAGCTCAGTGGATTGAGAGCCAGGCCTAGAGATGGGATGTCCTAGGTTCAAATCTGGCCTCAGACACTTCTTAGCTGTGTGACCCTGGGCAAGTCACTTGACCCCCATTGCCTAGCCCTTACCATTCTTCTGCCTTGGAGCCAATAAACAGTATTGACTCCAAGACAGAAGGTAAGGGTTTAAAAAAAATCCACTTGAGATATTTAGCTCATTAAATTTTCCAAAGGTTGTTATTCAATTTTAACCAGTTTTTATCAAGTCTATCAATCCTTTAGGTGACAATTTACAAATTCAAAAATAGAAAAAGCTGTTTTTATATGGGGTTATTCAATAATATTCGTTCACTGTAGTTATAGGGGAAAAGCAACAGAATATAACAGTAGTTATAATCCAGTACATTAAAATGATTCAGTGTAACAGAATAGTACTGAATGCATTAATATATGAACTTAAAACCAACAAAATTAAATCTTAAACAAAACAATCATGAAAATGCAATAAAATACAGAGATTTTCTATAAAACATTGGAGTCTGAAAAGCCTTAAAAATATAACCTCCAGTCTCTTTAATGTTCCTTGAGTTTTTATCCATTTAGATGCCTATTGTCAGATGGCAGAAGGTTGGTAAGGGGTAGGCAATGCAGGTCAAGTGACCTGCCCAGGGTCCCACAGCCAAGAAGTGTCTGAAGTCAGATGAGATTCCAGGACCTCCCTTCTCTAGGCCTGGCTCTCAATCCACTGAACCACTGAACTGCTCCCCCATAGTGAGGGTGGATTTTAAGAATCTCAAACTGGGCCAAAGAATTGCAGGGAGTTGGAATTCTCTCCTGAATCTCAGGTGAAATAAATAAAAGGACCAGTGCACTCAAAAGATATACTTTGAAATAAGCCATGCTTTTAACTTCCTGTTTGGAAAAGTCTCTTCCTTCTCTTCTTTCTCCCTGACCCCCACCTATGGTCCCCTGCCCTCACATTGAGGCTAATTGTAGCCTAAGGAAAGATCACCCCAGTTTTTACCAACTGGTACTTGATTCCAAAGACACAAGGGCATCTACCGGCAGCCCGGGTCCTGGGGCTGGGCCTGGGGCAATGAGCGATCTGGCTCAGGGCTGGGTCTGGGACTGGGGCTGGGCCAGGTGAGCCAGAGAGAGGCCAGGAGCAGGAGCAGGAGCTGGAGCAGAGCTGATCAAGAGGCTTTTCTGAAAATTCTTGGAGGAACATGGCTTAAAAAAATCTAGGCAGTAGCTGTTAAAAGCTGAACTGAGTCACAGTAGAGAAAAGATTTAGGAAAGTTAAGAATATTGAGGGTATTTCATCACAACCGATGTAGTCAGTCAAACTGTAAAAGTTAAATTAGTCTCTACTGATAAAAATATTATATTTTATGAGGTTTATTAAAGATTATTAGAAATTAAGGAATAAAGAAAATACAAAATAAGAAAAGCATGTGCCTAGGGCTGATTATCCCATTCACAATTCACTTACTACATATTGCATGCCGAGTAGAGAGACGCGTGTGCTTAGAAGAGGAAGAAGAGAGAGCTGTAGAGGCAGAGAGCCCTTTCAATACTAAATTGTGTTCTTGCACTCAGATGAGGACTCAGGTGAGATTATAGGGAAATCTGGGAAGTACCAAGGACTTCTGGGGATTGAAGTCCAGGGTTCAAATCTCCATTTTACAATATTAAGGCACAAAATCGCACAATTAAATGCAGAAATATTAAATTTATCTTTTTTGGGTTACAATGTTATTTAATAAAGGGCTTTAGAAGGATGTGCTCCTGCCTGCCTGCATTCTTCCCCACTATCTACTTGAGCTAGCTCTCTGCCCACTACTGCTACTGCTGCTGCCACCACCAACCACAAGAACAATTTCTCCTCCCCCTGTGTGCTCTCAGGAAGATTGCTGTCTTTTCCCATTCTCTGATTCAAGTCTCTGTGTAGAGGGTGAGATTCCTCAATCCTTTGGCCACCCCCCACCCACCCCAAGTGGGTTTTTTTCCAGCCTATCCTAGCAATTTTCAGCAAGGGTAACACAGCTTGGAAAAAAAGAAAACCTGTGCTATTCAGCTCCACCCCCTTCTAGTTTCCAAGTCAAATTACTTAAGTTAACCCTTGGTTCCTGGCTTGCAACTCAGGATTTTTTCACAGGAAGGAGACCCCTGTGCCAGATTTTTTGTTTTTTTTGAGGGCATATTAACCCAAATCAATGGATTTGAGATTTTTCTTTCTCCTTCTTACCCAAAACAGAGGAGTACTCTTTCTTTCATATGAAAATATGCTATTGTTCTCCCTTGAAATTTTGCCTTCTAGGTTATTTACTTTGTAAATAAAATCCATTCATCCTTTCATTCTTTTTTTTTTTTTGGAGGAAAAATACTGTTCCAAACCATTCTTCAAACTCTCAAAGAACAGTTTCAGTTCTTGGAGCTACCTAGTACATATTGGCTCTGCTTGAATTTTTTACTAGTAGCTTGTATTTTCATTAGATATTTACCATTTTGTTTACTTCTCAAGAATATGTAGTAAGTTATACTGCTTAAATTAGAGACCAAACAGAAATGTTTTGACAAAGTTTTCAAAGTCTTAAATACTCTCAACATGAAGAGTAGAGATACTTCCCAGTGCTTACATCAGAAACTTCAGAGCTCTGATAAATGGAACATAAATGGATAAAAATACTGGGGAAGAAAAAAAATCTTTAAGAAGATCTGGAAGTTTAGTGATGTTAACCTTTGGAGTTTTATTTCCCCTCAAGTTAGTAAACAAACCTATTGAAATTGGAGAAAAAAGGATTTTTGAATTCACTTCCTGTACCCTGCCATTGCCTATTGTATTTCCCATTTGTTTTAAAATTTAATTTTCTTTTTAAGTTTATATATATTACACTAATCAATATTTTTCTATTACATGACTTTTATCTGTAGTTTTGAACTATGATTATTCTGAAGAACATCACTTGTCACCTGCTCCATCAAAATCATATGTTGCCTTAAAAGCCTTTTATACCTTTTTGCCTTTGTTAATTGTCACATAGATGATAATGGATGGACTTCATCATAACTTTTTTAATTGTATACAATCTTTGGAGGATTTAATGAGTTAAGAATTTAAAGTAATTTTAATGGGTCTTCAGAAATAATTTTAGTCTAGTGGTTTCTGAATGGATTGTTTTATAAATATAATATAGACTGTTGAATTAAAAGGTAGAGATCCAAATAGAAGTTCCTACCAAAACTTTATATAAAGCAGGAAGCCAAAAGGAGCCCCTGCATACATTCTCTTCAGTTTAAATTACTTCTACCAGAAAAATCTAGATTTCTTGGTGATGTTATAGACCCCAAATGGGTCTTCCTCAACAGTACAGTGGTTCATGGTATTTTTTTTCCTAGACTCTTCTGCCAAATTTTGAAATAATGGCAGTAATAGACTTTGTTAAAAATATCTTTTCAAAGGTTGTAAAAATTGTGTCAAATATCCATCAGTTCATAGGTTTTTAAAAATGTCACACAGCAAATCATGTGAAATATTATAGTGGGTTTCTTTGCTATTGTAATTAACTAGGTATTATGAATTTGGGGGACTTTGGTACTTTCTTTAAATGTGAATTATCTATTGTACTGTTGTTCTTTATAAAAAAACTGTTACTTTGTGAAAATCATATGCATTCACATAGCAATTCATGGCCAAGTTAAGAATGAAATGGATCTCATTTTTGGGTGAGGAATCTTTATATTCTACTTCTCCTTGGTTTATGCAGTGTCACTGATTATAAACTACATTTTTTTATTTAAAAAAATTTTTTTTATTATTGTTTTTCCTTGCATGTGCAATATAATATTTGAGTTTTGCTTTTTTTCTCCTTTTTATGTTTGAAGGACATGTCAACAGTATTCAGAAGATTTTCTTTAACTTTTTTTTATTCTGCAATAATATGAGTTTAAAATACATTTGACCTGACTTCCATGCAAGACTCTTCCTCTCCTCAGCACTCATCAATATAGACTACCTCAAAGATGGAAAAAAAAAATTCATGAGAACAAAGCAACTCTATAATAGGGCACAGCATTGAAGGTACATGGGATTTGGGCATGTCCACACTATAAGGGGGTGAAAAAGCTCCCATAAAAATGTGAGCTGATCTACCCTCCCCTACCCTATCTTACAGAACCAGAGTCAGAGGCAGCGTGCACCAGAATCAGTAAGTGAGTGAGGAGCACCTCTAGAGTGAGTAAGGGCCACCTCTAGGTCCTTGAGAGTGGACTAAGACCACCAAAGACCTAACCCTGAGAGAAGCTACACCTGAAACCCCAGCAGGCTGAAAAGCACAGACTGTGGGCACTCCCTGGAAGATAACACAGAGAAGGGAAGCAAACAGCAGAAACTTCAAAGATTCAAGAGCTTGTCTCAGGCAAAATCCTTGCTCCTTAACTCCACACACAGAAAGCCTGCCCATCTCACTCAGATTTCTGACTAAAAAGGGAAGGAAAAACCTCTACAGTGATGGCAAATTCTGCCCAGGAGCTACAACCTCCCTCCACTAAAAAACAAAAACAAAAACAACCAAAAAAAAAAAAACAAGAAGGGGTAGACCCTGAAAATCTTTTATGGCGGAAAAACCCAGGCTAAAGAGGAAATAGAGGAGGAAATTCAAATAAACCCCAAACCTTCCAAAAAATGGAAATTGTCCCCAGGTTCTTCAAGAATTTAAATTGGAGCTTATCCAAAAGATCTTGCCTTCTGGCAAGAAAAGTGGGAAATAATTCAAAGAGAAAAAAACCGTTTAAAGGACAAGCACTCCCAAATGGAGAAACAGATGGAAGCCATGAAAAGAAGGCTAGACCAAATTGAAAAGGAAAACCAGTCTTTAAAGACCATAATAAGGGAACTAGAAGACAATGATCTTGCAATACAGCAAGAATTAATAAAGCAAAGTCAAAAGACTGATGAAATAGAAGAAAACATAAAATATCTCACTGAGGAGATGACATCAGGAAAACAGAACAAGGAGAGACAATTTGAGAATCATTGGTCCATCTGAAAAGCAAGAAATAAACAGAAATCTTGACATCATACTACAAGAACTCATCCAAGAAAACTGCCCTGATGTTCTTGAACAAGGGGGCAAAATAGACATTGAAAGAGTTTATAGAACACCCCCTACACTAAATCCTCAAAAGACAATTACCAGGAATGTAATTGCCACTACAAACTACAAAACACTTTGCTCACATTTAAAACTAGATCTTAACAACTGGAAAAACATTAACTGCACATGGGTAGGATGAGGTAACATAATAAAATGACCATCTTACCCAAACTTATTTACTTATTTAGTGCCATATTCATAGAAGTACAAAAAGATTTTTTTTTACTGAATTAGAAAAACCCAGAGCAAAGTTCATTTGGAAGAAAAAAAGATCAAGGATATCCATGGAAATCATGAAAAAAGAAATGCAAAGGAAGGTGGCCTTGCAATACAAAATCTCAAACTATATTATAAAGCAGTGGTAATTAAAACAATATGGTACTGTCTAAGAGACAGAAAGGGATAGTCTTGGGGTAAGTGACCTCAGCAAAACAGTCTATGATAAGCCCAAAGTTCCCAGCTTTTGGGACCAAAATCTACTATTTCATAAAAACTACTGTTTAAATTGAAAGACAGTGTGGGAGAGATTAGGTTTGGGTCAACACCTCACACTCTACACCAAGAGAAACTCAGAAAGGGTGAATGATGAACATAAAGAAGGAATCTATAAGCAAATTATGTGACCACAGAATAGTATACATGTCAGACCTTTGGGAAGGGAAAGATTTTAAAACCAAGCAAGACTTAGAAAAAGTCACAAAATGTTACATCAATAATTTTGATTACATCAAATTAAAAAGGTTTTGTACAAACAAAACCAATGTAACCAAAATTAGAAGGGAAGTAACAAATTGGAAAACAATCTTCATAACAAAAACCTATGTCAAAGGTCTAATTACTCAAATCTACAAAGAGCTAAATCAATTATACAAAAAATCAAGCCATTCTCCAATTGATAAATGGACAAGGGACATGAATAGGCAATTTTAAGTCAAAGAAATCAAAACTATTCATAATCACATGAAAAAGTGTACTAAATCTCTTATAATCAGAGAAATGCAAATCAAAACAACTCTGAGGTATCACCTCATACCTAGCAGATTGGCTAACAGGAGGCTAACAGGACAGCAACGGAAAGTAATGAATGCTGGAGGGGATGTGGCAAAGTTGAGACATTAATTCATTGTTGGTGGAGTTGTGAATTGATCCAACCATTCTGGAGGGCAATTTAGAACTATGCCCAAAGGGCGATAAAGGACTTTTTTTTTTGCCTTTTGCCCTTTGATCCAATCATAGCACTGCTGGGTTTGTAACCCAAAGAAATAATAAGAAAAAAGACTTGTACAAGAATATACGTAGCTGCACTCTTTGTGGTGGCAAAAAATTAGAAAATGAGGGGATGTCCTTCAATTGGGGAATGGCTGAACAAATTGTGGTATGTGTTGGTGATGGAATCCTATTGGAGTCAAAGGAATAATAAACTGGAGGAATTCCATGGGAATTGGAACAACCTCTAGGAATTGATGCAGAGTGAAAGGAGCAGAACCAGGAGAACATTGTTCACTGAGATTGATACACTGTGGTACAATTGAATGTAATGAACTTCTCCATTAGTGGCAATGCAGTGATCCTGAATAACCTGGTGTGATCTATGAGAAAGAATACTATCCACATTCAGAGGAAAAACTGTGGGAGTAGAAATACAGAAGAAAAACAACTGCTTGATTACATGAATGAGGGGTATATGATTGGGGATTATAGACACTAAAGGAACATCCTAGTGTAAACATCAACAGCATGGAAATAGGTTCTGATGGAGGACACATGTAGTACCCAGTTGAATTGTGCATCAGCAATGGGAAGGGCAGGGCGAGTGGATGGAGGAATAGAATATGATTTTTGTAATCAAGGAATAACGTTTGATATTGACCAAATGAAATTTAAAAAAAAAACAAGTAAAATAAAATACATTTCACTTAAAGTATATGGATACCTAAAAAGCTTTAGACTATAAAAACAATGCCACTAATTGTTAAAAAAAATTATGGGACTTTGATTAATGATTCTGTCTGATTTCAGAAGAAAAGAATACAAAAAGAGCCACTGCACAGTGCCAAAGAAGTGCCAAGCTAACTTGCATATTGGCTATGTAGCACAAGGTCAAAGAAACCAAATCCCAGTAGGAGTGATGATATTTTGAGCCAAGACAAGAGGACTTGAACTTGTTTGGGGTTCAAGGTTGCGGCTGTTTTGACATATGTCAAATGCATGTCTTCCTAGTCCCACATTCTACCAAGTTTTTCACTTTGGCTCCTACCTGTCTCCCATTTGCTGATGAAATCTAGTCCCTTTTCTGTCTTTCATAGAATGGCAAACTTTCTGTAATCCTGGCTACTGATTGGGTAAATGCATAATTGCTTAAATCATTTTAATTGGGCCCTAATTCAAGAACCTGTTATAGGTTTGTTTTTCCTTTACTTATATTATTTAGACAGATGACTTTGATATTTTATATTTCATCCACAAGTTATTTTTTCTTTCACTTGGATTTTTTAATTTTTTTTTAATTTTCTTTTGCCAATTGATTCATATACCTCATAACTCAGCCATGCATCCCAGAGTGATCCCTGTGTTTTTTATTATTCTCCTCAGGGGAGACTATGTTATTGTTGAAAACTTTTATTTTAATTTGAGCCTAATTTAAAACAAAAGACTACCTCCCAGAATCTAGAAGGTAAAGTTTTTAGAGAAAGCTCCACAAAGATGCCTGCAGAGACCACATGCTACACCAGAAGATTCCGAGTCTCCTTTTGAGATATTGTGAATTTGAATTTTGGGAGGGGGTTGAATGCATATGTTTTTTTTTTTTTTTAAATATATTTTATTTGATCATTTCCAAGCATTATTCGTTAAAGACATAGATCATTTTCTTTTCCTCCCCCCCACCCCCCATAGCCGACGCGTAAGTCCACTGGGCATTAGATGTTTTCTTGATTTGAACCCATTGCTTTGTTGATAGTATTTGCATTAGAGTGTTCATTTAGAGTCTATCCTCTGTCATGTCCCCTCAACCTCTGTATTCAGGCAGTTGCTTTTTCTCGGTGTTTCCACTCCCATAGTTTATCCTTTGCTTATGAATGGTGTTTTTTTTTTTTCTCCTGGATCCCTGAAAGTTGTTCAGGGACATTACACCGCCCCTAATGGAGAAGTCCATTACGTTCGATTATACCACAGTGTATTAGTCTCTGTGTACAATGTTCTCCTGGTTCTGCTCCTCTCGCTCTGCATCACTTCCTGGAGGTTGTTCCAGTCTCCATGGAACTTCTCCACTTTATTATTCCTTTGAGCACAATAGTATTCCATCAACAACATATACCACAGTTTGTTCAGCCATTCCCCAATTGATGGGCATCCCCTCGTTTTCCAGTTTTGGGCCACCACAAAGAGCGCAGCTATGAATATTTTTGTACAAGTCTTTGTGTCCATTATCTCTTTGGGATACAGACCCAGCAGTGCTATGGCTGGGTCAAAGGGTAGATATTCTTTTGTCGCCCTTTGGGCATAGTTCCAAATTGCCCTCCAGAATGGTTGGATCAGTTCACAACTCCACCAGCAATGAATTAATGTCCCTACTTTGCCACATCCCCTCCAGCATTCATTACTTTCCTCTGCTGTTATGTTAGCCAATCTGCTAGGTGTGAGGTGATACCTCAGAGTTGTTTTGATTTGCATCTCTCTGATTATAAGAGATGTGGAACACTTCTTCATGTGCTTGTTAATAGTTTTGATTTCTTTATCTGAGAACTGCCTATCCATTTCCCTTGCCCATTTATCAATTGGAGAATGGCTTGATTTTTTGTACAATTGATTTAGCTCATTATAAATATGAGTAATTAAACCTTTGTCAGAGGTTTCTATGAAGATTTTTTCCCAATTTGTTGTTTCCCTTCTGATTTTAGTTATATTGGTTTTGTTTGTACAAAAGCTTTTTAGTTTGATGTAGTCAAAATTATTTATTTTACATTTTGTGATTCTTTCTATATCTTGCTTGGTTTTAAAGCCTTTCCCCTCCCAAAGGTCTGACATGTATACTATTCTGTGTTTACCCAATTTACTTATGGTTTCCTTCTTTATGTTTAAGTCACTCACCCATTTTGAATTTATCTTGGTGTAGGGTGTGAGGTGTTGATCTATTCCTAGTCTCTCCCACACTGTCTTCCAATTTTCCCAGCAGTTTTTATCGAATAGTGGATTTTTGTCCCAAAAGCTGGGATCTTTGGGTTTATCGTATACTGTCTTGCTGAGGTCGTTTTCCCCCAGTCTATTCCACTGATCTTCCTTTCTGTTTCTTAGCCAGTACCAAATTGTTTTGATGACTGCTGCTTTGTAATATAGTTTGAGGTCTGGGACTGCAAGGCCCCCATCATATGTGTTTTTTTTTCATTATTTCCCTGGATATCCTTGATCTTTTGTTCTTCCAAATGAACTTTGTTATGTTTTTTTCTAAATCAGTGAAGAAGTATTTTGGTAGTTCAATGGGTATGGCACTAAATAGATAAATAAGTTTGGGTAGGATGGTCATTTTTATTATATTGGCTCGTCCTATCCATGAGCAGTTAATGTTTTTCCAATTGTTCAAGTCTAGTTTTAGTTGTGTGGCGAGTGTTTTGTAGTTGTGTTCATATAGTTCCTGTGTTTGTCTTGGGAGATAGATTCCTAGGTATTTTATTTTGTCTAAGGTGATTTTGAATGGGATTTCTCTTTCTAGTTCTTGCTGTTGAGCTGTGTTGGAGATATATAGAAAAGCTGATGATTTATGTGGGTTTATTTTGTATCCTGCAACTTTGCTAAAGTTGTTGATTATTTCAATTAGCTTTTTGGTTGAATCTCTAGGATTCTTTAAGTAGACCATCATGTCATCCGCAAAGAGTGATAACTTGGTCTCCTCCTTGCCTATTCTGATGCCTTCAATTTCTTTATCTTCTCTAATTGCTACTGCTAGTGTTTCTAGTACAATGTCAAATAGTAGAGGTGATAATGGGCATCCTTGTTTCACTCCTGATCTTATTGGGAATGCATCTAGTTTATCCCCATTGCAGATGATATTAGCTGTTGGTTTTAGATATATACTGTTTATTATTTTTAGGAATGACCCTTCTATTCCTATGCTTTCTAGTGTTTTTAATAGGAATGGGTGTTGTATTTTATCAAAGGCTTTTTCTGCATCTATTGAGATAATCATGTGGTTCTTGCTAGTTTGCTTGTTGATGTGGTCAATTATGTGGATGGTTTTCCTAATGTTGAACCAGCCCTGCATCCCTGGTATGAATCCTACTTGATCATGGTGAATGATCCTTCTGATCACTTGCTGGAGTCTTTTTGCTAGTATCCTATTTAAAATTTTTGCATCTATATTCATTAGGGAGATTGGTCTATAGTTTTCTTTCTCTGTTTTTGACCTGCCTGGTTTTGGAATCAGTACCATGTTTGTGTCGTAAAAGGAGTTTGGTAGAACTCCCTCTTTGCTTATTATGTCAAATAGTTTGTATAGTATTGGGGTTAACTGTTCTCTGAATGTTTGATAGAATTCACAGGTGAATCCATCAGGCCCTGGGGATTTTTTCTTAGGAAGTTCTTTGATGGCTTGATGGATTTCAATTTCTGATATGGGATTATTTAAGAATTCTATTTCCTCTTCTGTTAGTCTAGGCAGTTTGTATTTTTGTATATATTCATCCATTTCTCCTAAATTGGTGTATTTATTGCCATATAATTGGGCAAAGTAATTTCTAATGATTGCCTTAATTTCCTCCTCATTGGAGGTGCTGTCCCCCTTTTCATCTTTAATGCTGTGAATTTGCTTTTCTTCCTTCCTTTTTTTAATTAGATTGACCAGTACTTTGTCTATTTTGTTTGTTTTTTCAAAGTACCAGCTTCTTGTCTTATTTATTAAATCAAGAGTTCTATCACTTTCGATTTTATTAATTTCTCCCTTAATTTTTAGGATTTCTAATTTGGTTTTCTGCTGGGGGTTTTTAATTTGATCGCTTTCGAGTTTTTTCAATTGCATTTCCAATTGATTGATCTCTGCTCTCCCTTGTTTGTTAATATGAGCTTTCAGGGATATGAATTTGCCTCTGATTACCGCTTTGGCTGCATCCCAAAAGGTTTGAAAGGATGTTTCGCCATTGTCATTTTCCTTGATGAAATTATTAATTGTTTCTATGATTTCTTCTTTAGCTAAACGGTTTTGGAGTATCATATTGTTTAATTTCCAATTGGTTTTAGATTTGGTTTTCCATGTACCATTACTAATCATTATTTTTATTGCCTTGTGATCTGAGAAGGCTGCATTCATTATTTCTGCTTTTTTGCATTTGTGTGCTATGTTTCTGTGACCTAATGTATGGTCAATTTTTGTGAATGTGCCATGTGGTGCTGAGAAGAAGGTGTATTCCTTTTTATCCCTATTTATTTTTCTCCATATGTCTATTAATTCTAATTTTTCTAAGATTTCATTCACTTCTTTTACCTCTTTCTTATTTATTTTTTGATTTGATTTATCTAAATTTGATAATGGTTGGTTTAAGTCTCCCACTAGTATGGTTTTATTGTCTATTTCTTCCTTCAATTCTCCTAGTTTCTCCATTAGAAATTTGGGTGCTATATTATTTGGTGCATACATGTTGATTAATGATATTTCCTCATTGTCTAGAGTCCCTTTTAACAAAATATAATTACCTTCCCTATCCCTTTTGATCAGGTCTATTTTTGCATTGGCTTTATCAGATATCATGATTACCACTCCTGCCTTCTTTCTATCAGTTGAGGCCCAGAAGGTCTTACTCCATCCTTTAATTCTGACCTTGTGGGTGTCAACCCGCCTCATGTGTGTTTCTTGAAGACAACATATGGTAGGGTTTTGGATTCTAATCCATTCAGCTATTCGTCTACGTTTTATGGGTGAGTTCATCCCATTCACGTTCAAAGTTATGATTGTCATTTGTGGACTCCCTGGCATTTTGATTGCCTTCCCTAATTCTAACCTTTTCTTCTTCGGCTCTACCTTTTAGTCCAGTGATTTACTTTGAATCAGTCCCCCTTGTCCCCTCCCTTGATGTTTCCCTTTTTAGTCCCTCCCTTTTTGTTCCCTCCCCCTCCCCCCTCTCTTTCCCTCCCTTTTTGTTCTCCCTCTCCCCCTCCCCCCCTTGGTTTTCCCTTCTCCTTACCCTTGTTGGGTAAGATAGAATTCAAGATCCCAATGGATCTGGATGTTTTTCCCTCTCAGAGTTGATTTCCCTGAGATTGAGGTTTAAGTAAACCCCCCCCCCCTCTTCCTCTCCTTCTTATAGGAGTTTTCTTCCCCTCCCCTTCCCCTGTGAATCTTTGTGTGAGAATCATTATTCTATTTGGTCTTTCTTTACCCCCTATTTATACATTACATTTTCCCCACATATTAGTATACATAGGTTGATATAAATGTAGTCCTTATAGAAGAGAGTTTGAGTAAAAGAAGATAACATTTTTCCCCTTTCCTTAATATTTACCTTTTCAGGTATTCCTTGCTCTTTGATTTTCGGTATCAAACTTTCCACAGAGCTCTGGTCTTTTCTTTGCAAAAAGTTGGAAGTCTTCTATTTTGTTGAATGCCCATACTCTCCCTTGGAAGTATATAGTCAGTTTTGCTGGGTAGCTGATTCTTGGTTGGAGACCCAGCTCTCTTGCCTTTCTGAAGATCATGTTCCATGCCTTACGATCATTCAGCGTAGAACTTGCAAGGTCTTGTGTGATCCTGATTGGCATTCCTTTATATCTAAATTGTCTTTTTCTGGCTTCCTGTAGGATTTTTTCTTTTGTTTGATAGCTTTGGAATTTGGCAATTACATTCCTGGGAGTTGTCTTTTGGGGGTTTAGTGTAGAAGGTGTTCTGTGAGCTCTGTCAGTGGATGTATTGCCCCCTTGTTCTAGAATCTCTGGGCAATTTTCTTTGATTATATCTTGTATCACCATGTCCAGTTTGGTGTTTATTTCTGGCTTTTCTGGGAGTCCAATTATTCTTAAATTTTCTCTTCTCCCCCTGTTTTCCAGATCTATCACCTTGTCGGTGAGATATTTTATGTTCTCTTCTAATTTCTTGGTGTTTTGCCTTTGCTTTATTAGTTCTTGCTTTAAAGCCTGGTTTTCTTTTACAGTTTGGTCAAACTGGTTTTGTAGATGCGTGAATTTCTTTTGCATCATTTCCCACTTTTCCTCCCAGAGGGCTTCCATCTTTTTGGTCCTTTCTGATTCAAATTCTTCATGGGTTTGTGGAGAGTTTCTATTTCCTTTGGAAGATTTTGGAGAATTTTCTTGTATATCTTCTTCTATCTGCTCTGTATTTTGTATTTTGGCTCCATAGAATGTGTCCAGAGTCGCCCCTTTCTTCTTATTTTTCTTGGTATTTTGGGGCTTCTGTGCTTCTGTGGAATTTGTCATCTCTGAACGTGGAGGATTGGCTTTTCTTGTCTTTGTCTGGTGATCAGTGGCTTTAGTCCTGGGCAGATGTTGGTTCTATGAGTGTTCCCTGGGTTAAACTGAATATGCCTCACTGGAACTGGAATGGAAGGGTCGGACCACGAGGCCACACTCTCCCCCTGGCTCGATTTCCGGAAGTTGCCTTCAGAATCCCTGGCCGTGAGGCTGTTTCGTCGGCCTGCGGGGGGATGGGCTGCCGCTTCCCCAAGCTCCGAGAGCACAGACTTTCACTGAGACTTGGATAGCAGGATCCAGCCCGTGGGGCTGTCTTGCCCGCCCTGAGGGTTGCTGTTGTTTTGACCAGCTCTCTGCAGCGGAGGCCCCAGGCAGTAACTTTCACCCGGACCGACCAGCTCTTTGCAGCGGAGGCCCCAGGCAGTAACTTTCACCCGGACCTACCGGCTCTCTGCAGCGGAAGCCCCAGGCAGTAACTTTCACCCAGACTGGGACTTGGGTAGAAGACCCTGAGGGTTGTTGTTCCTCAGACCCTGCTCTCTGAGCCCGGCGTGGCTGCCGCTTCCGGGAGCCTTGGACTCTGCGCTCCTACCCCTGAGGTCCGAGGGATCTCGGGTTCTGGCTTTTAAGGGGAGCCGTACCTTTTGAACCGGGTCCAGGTCCAGGAGGAGGGTTCCCAGGGTTTGTGCTGTTGATCGTTTTGAATTTCGGCGCCTTAGGAGCTTCTAGTTTGAGATCGGTCGGGAAGGGTTTTCCGGAGATCTGAACTTCAGCTTTCTCTAAGCCGCCATCTTCGAATGCATATGTTTTGACTGCAAACTCTTATTCCAAAGGGGACTGCCCCCAAATTGGCTTTTTGTCAACCATTGGTTTTGTTCTTTTTCTCTTTTCTTTTCCTTTTTTCCACAAATTATTTTGGAATATCGTGGACAAATTATGAGTTAGTTATGTTTCTATGATCCTTTTGGGGAGACTTGTCTCCCAATAGGATCACAAGAGGAATTGTATAGTAGGAAATTCTTGAACCCCTAAAACTACATTAACCAAAATTCCTTTCTGTATTACCCAGAATGTTTTCCCTTTGTGCATGTTTGCATTGTTGTGTAATTGTTTATAAGTTCCATAGCTCCTCCCTCTTCCTCTCTTCTCTTGTGACTGGACTGGATTTAGGTAGTTCTTTTACTTTAGTTATTATTAACAAAACTTTTAAAATATAATACTCAGTCCATTGGATATCAATTTTAATCATTACATTACCAATGGATTCTAAGACAGAAGGTAAAGATTTTTGAAATGCTTGTGATTATTAAAGGATCATGTTCACAAGAGATAAGCTGTAAAAGTTATAGCATAAATCCATTAACTGTCTGATGATTGAACTATTGACTACAACTAGTGCTATCATACCAATGCCCAAGACCAGCTACTTGTCTTTCAGAAAATCATTTCGCTTCCATCTGCCTCAATTTCTTTAATTGATAAATGCAAGTAATGATATTGTCTATCTCTGAGAGTTGTTTTGAGGATCAAATAAGGTAATATATGTAAAGCACTTAGCACTTCACCTGGCACAAAGTACATCGTTAATAAATGCACACTCTCATTACTCTTTGCCCTCTCTGATACTTCCCCTCCACTAGCTGCTCTCCTGTGTTTCAATATCCTTTCTAAAATGTAGACTCTAGATCCAGTTTGAAGACAAAGATCCACATCTGGTCTAATTGGGACAAAGAGAAGTGGCACCATCACCTTCTCAGTCCTAGATGCTGCTTCTTGTAATGCGGTCCAATGTTGTGTTAGCTCTTTTTCCTGTCATATATCATTGTTGACTCAAATATTGAGTTCAGAATGCATGAAAACTCTCAGATTTTTTAACTGTTGCCTAGTTCTGCCTTGTTTAGTACAATCCCTTCTATTCAGGCAGAGGATCATAGGTTCCCAAGGTTGTAGCTCTAAAACTCAAGGAAGCTTCAGAGACCAACTCTTCCAGAAATCTTATAGATATGGAAACTGAGCCTCAAAAAGGGTAAATGACTCCATCAAGGTAATGCAGCATCAAAGAGGGCCTCAGATTCCTAAGCCAGTACTCTTTCAATAGGTTTGTTGTATTAGACTGAGTGTTGAATTTGGTTTTAAATTCTGATTCTGATACCAGTTATGTTACCCTGGGTAAATCACTTAACTCTTGTACAATGTTACATTAGCTTGATGGCCTCTCCCATAAAATGTGGGAACTGTAATGGTGCTGGTTGTAATGTCTATCCCACAAGGTTGTTGGGAGGCTTAAGTGAGATAATACTACCTACACAGAGTTGACAAAATGGAAGGAGTGCTGGGCATGGAATAAGAAGTCCTTAATTTAAATCTAACCTTAGACATTTATTAACTCTGTGACTCTGGACAAGTTGCTTAACCTTTGTCTACCTCAGTTTCCTGAATTGTAAAGTAAAGATCATGATAGTATCTACTTCCTAGAATTGTTCTTAGGATCAAATGAAATAATATCAGTAAAAATGTTTAGGAGGGTGTCTGACATATTTCAGACACTATTGAACTGCTACTATTATTACTTGGTAGGGATGCTAGTGGTAGAATAACTATATCATCTTGTAAATATACATTTAGTTTTTGTGTTTAGGTTCTTTCCATTCCGTTCTTTCCAGAAAAGGCCTCTGTCTTTCTGCTGGTTGACTGAATTCCTCAGCACGTCTTCAAGTTCATCTGAAACACTACCTCCTCCAGGAAGTTTTGTTCAAACTCAAGGTGATTAACAGCCCTGTTCCCCAGTCTTCACACCTCTCTGAAGTCCTTCTTGAGAGATCCAGTGCATTAGCCTGAACTATTTTTGTATTTTATTTACAACTAGACTGTGAGTACCATAAAGGCATGGATCATACCTTGGCTAAACTGTACATTCCTCAGCTCACTTTGTATACAGGTGGCATTCAATGAATGCCACCAAAATTAATTAAAAAAGGACTAATAAATATTGGGCAGTCAAAACTTCCTTTTAAAAGCTAAATGCTAAGGAGGGAAGAGATTGATATGTAGCATTTCTGTGCAAAAAACAGACAGAAAGTCATTTACTCTAGTTAAGCATGGAGAACTGAGTTCATCTGTTCAGCTTTTAGCAACACCTAAAATCACATCTTGTATAGGAAGGCTTTCTCAACTCCATTTAATTCAAGTGCCTTCTCTCTTTTAATTTTTTTGTGCTTATCTTGTATATTGCTTGTTTGTATGTTTCTGCATACTTATTGTCTTCCATTTTGAGCATGTGCTCCTTAAGGGCAGAGATTATATTTTTGCTTTTTTTTGAAGCCCCAGTGCTTAGCACATAGTGGGCACTTTATAATGTTTGTTGACTGAACTCTGCATTACAGAGCAAGTAGGACCCACTAACTGTCCTCATGCCATTGAGTGGCACTGAGAGCCTGCATATTGATGACTACAACTAAGGAGTACAAAATGAGAAGAATGTCATGGAGATGAACTAACACTTTTTCTTATAACAATCTGTTGCTTTTCAACACTCTGTTATGACTGTGGTGGGCAGGAGCATTATCCTAGGCACTCAGATTTCTAAACCTGAAGTTATATCCTTCTCACCAGTCCACTCTAGAGAAACTTTCAATGAGGTTCCAACTCTGCCCATTGGTGATTTCCTCTCCTAGTACAGGTTCAGGAAAGCCACAGATATTCTTCGCTTGTTGCTATATAGCCGTCTCCTGCTTATCAACCACTTTACCTATTTAACACTCAAGGCATCTGCTTACTCCCTTCCCCCTACTGATTCAAGTGTTTAAACCATGAATCCCAAGGAAAGCAACTCTGTCCTAAAGAAGCTAAAGTTGAGGAAAAATTTGGAAAAGTTTTCTCTTTTTAAAGTTGACTGCTGTGAAATGCTAGCAACAATAATGGGCAGCTAGATGGCATAGTTCACTGAACCTGGCAAATTGAAGAACTACAAGACCAACAGAAAAATATTACAAACTGATAAGAAGAAGTCATTCAGATATCATGGAAACACAGTTAGGATAACACAGGATCTGGCTGCATTTACACTGAAGGACCAGAAGGCACAAAATATGATATTCCAGAAAGCAAGGGAACTAAGTGTACAACCAAGAATTAACTACCCAGCAAAACTGACTATATTCTTGCAGGGGAAATTATGGTCATTTAATAAAATAGAAGACTTCCAAGCATTCATAAGAAAATATTGGACTGAAACAAAAATTTGATGCCCAAACACAGAACTCAAGAGAATCGCCAAAAGGTAATTAAGAAAGGGGGGGGGGGATTTTTTAAGGGACCCAATAAGTTCAAATGATTTGTATTCCAAAAAGAAAAGATGATATTGGTAACTTAAAAATTGTTATTATCATTAAGGTACCTAGAAGAAGTATACTTATAGGGAACAGTGACAAACTAGATAGGATGAAATGTGTGTGTGTGTGTGTGTGTGTGTGTGTGTGTGTGTGTGTATACACATATATAAAACTAGAGGTAAAAAAGAGGATAATACTAAGAGAAATAGGAAAAAAGACAAAATGGGTTAAATTTATATTTCATAAAGAAGCACATGACAGGAAGGGAGAAGAAGACCAATACAATGAAAGGGTGAAAGAGGTGGAAGACAGGTAATAATACTTAATTCTTATGTGTATTGAAATTACCTCAAAGATGGAAAAACAAACAGATCCATTGGGGCAGAGTATTGATTTGTGCCCTATACAGAAGTAGAAGGGTAACAAATAAACTGGTGGGAGGGAAATAATACAAGGGAGGGAGAGTATGGGAGGTAGTTTAAAAGGACCCTAAAGAAAAATAAAAGGGGAATAATAAGGGAGGGGGGGAGAAAGGGAAGTAAAATAAGGATGGGGATTAGGGGGACTGATTAAAAGCAAAACACTGGTGTAGAAGGAAATAGTGAAAGAAGAAAGGGCAGGACTAGGAAAAGAAATCAAAATGATGGGGAATACACAGGTGGTAATCATAACTCTGAATGTGAATGGGATGAAATCACCCATAAAACAGAAGCAAATAGCTGAGTGGATTAAAACCAAAATCCTACCATATTTTGTCTACAAGAAAAACACATGAGGCAGGGTAACACAGGGTAAAGATAAAACCCTGGAGTAAAATCTATTGGACATCAAATGAGAAAAAGAAAGCAGGAGTCACACTCATGATATCTGACAAAGCCAAAGTAAAAATAAATGTGATTAAGAGATAGGGAAGGTAATTACATCCAGATAAATGGCAGTATAGATAATGAGGAAATATCAGTACTCAACATATGTGCACCAAATGGTATAGCATTCAAATTTTTAAAGTAGAAACTATTGGAGCTTAAGGAGGAAATAAATAATAAAACAATACCAGTGGGAGACCTGAACCTACCTCTCTAAGATCTAGATAAATCAAACCAAAAAATAAATAAGAAACACATAAGGGATGTGAATGAAATCTTAGAAAAATTAGAGTTAATACATATGTGGAAAAAAATAATGACAAAAAGGAATACATCTTCTTTTCAGCAGCACATGGTATATTCACAAAGGTTGACCATGTACTAGGGCATAAAAACATTGCAAATAAGTGCAAAAGAGCAGAAATAATAAATGCAATCATTTCAGATCATAATTCAATAAAAATAATAATTAGTAAGGGTAAGGGAGAGGAAAATAAAAAGTTAATTGGAAAATAAATAACATGATTCTTCAATATCAGTTAAAGAACAAAACATAGAAACAATAATTCCCTTGAAGAGAATGGCAATGGTGAGACATCCTATTGAAATCTAAGAGATGTAGCCAAAGCAGTAGTCAGGGGGAAATTTATAACCTTGAGAGCATATAACAAATTAGGGAGGGCAGAAATCAATGAATTGGGCATGCAAATTAAAAAACTAGAAAAAACAAATTTTAAATTCCCAGATAAAAGCTAAGTTACAAATCCTAAAAATTAAAGAAGAAATTAATAAAATTAAAAATGAAAGAACTATTGAATTAATAAATAAGTCTAGAAGTTGGTACTTTGAAAAAACAAATAAAATAGACAAGAAAGAAGAAAACCTAATTAACAGGATCATAGATGAAAAGTAAGAACTCACCTCTAAAGAAGAGAAAATTATGTCAATCATTAAAAAACTATTTTGCCCAATTCTATGGCAATATAACAATCTAGGTGATATGTGTAAAGGTCAATTTTAGGGTTTTGACTCAAATCTAAATTAATTTTGGTCGCCAGAGGAAATCCCAAATAAAATACCCAAGTCAGTTGGAAATTTATGGTGATTTTAATTAATATAGAGGGAAGAAATTAAGGAGAAGAGAGAGAAAGAGGGTATAGGATTTCTCCCACTTGGCCTGTGCTAGGGGAAGTTCAAAGACCTCTGCCACGAAGTCTCTGAAGTAGATTAGAGGCTTTCTAAGAGGATAATGTTTGGAAGGTAAAGGAGAAAGGATTCAGCCTAAACTCTGAGAGAGCTCAGTTAAGATGCCTCACCTGAACATGGCTACTCAGCTTCTCCCAGTATAGTATCAAGGAAAACTCACCATCAAATGGGACAATAGCTGCCTCCACGCCAAGATGCTGAAACGTTCAGCATGCTGCCAGCCAGAGCCACCTCTCCATGGAAAGAGGCCGTAGAGAGGAAGTGATGTGAAATATATAGACGGTTTTTACATAACTTTCCTGCATCTCACATGTACCAATGGTAGCATAAGCTTGATTTAGGACAGCCCAGGAGTCTGTCAGTTGCTTCTGATTTGTCATTTGCTAGCACATGTCTGTCATAGGCCATCCTCCTAAATACTTAATCCTCAAGTATGGGTATAAACATTCCTGTTCTTGTTAGACTAAGTGGGGTGGAGTAATCTAAAGTTCACATATGGTTAAATATTTACAAAAATATAAATTGCCTAGATTAACAGAAGAAGAAATAAAATACTTAAATAATCCCATATCAGAAAAAGAAATTGAACAAGCTATCAAAGACCTCCCAAAAAATAGATTCAAAAGTGAATTCTATCAAATTCTATCAAACATTTAAAGAACAACTAACCCCAATACTATACAATCTATTTGACAGAATAAGCAAAGGAGTTCTATCAAATTCCTTTTATGACACAAATATGATACTGATTCCAAAGGCAGGCAGATCAAAAACAAAGAAAGAAAACTACTAACCAATCACCTTAATGAACAGAGATGTAAAAATCTTAAATAGAATACTAGCAAAAAGAGTCCAGCAAGTGATCACATGGGTTATTCATTATAATCAAGTAGAATTCATACCAGAAATGCAAGGATGGTTCAATATTAAGAAAACCATCCACATAATTGACCATATTAACAAGCAAACCAACAAAAATCACAAGATTATCTCAATAGATGCAGAAAAAGCATTGACAAAATATAATACTCATTCCTATTGAAAACACTAGAAAGTAAAGGAATGGAAGGACCTTTCCTAAAAATAATAAACAGTATATATTTAAAACCATCAGCAAGGATCATCTGCAATGGGGAAAATTAGAAGCTTTCTCAATAAGACCAGGAGTGAAACAAGAATGCACATTATCAGCTCTATTGTTATTATTTAACATGGTTCTAGAAACACTAGAAATATCAATTAGGGAAGAAAAATAAACTAAAGGTATTAAAATAGACAATGTGGTGACCAAGCTATCACTCTTTGCAGATGATATGATGATCTACTTAAATAATCCTAGAGAATCAACTAAAAAGCTAATGGAAATAATCAACAACTTTAGCAAAGTTTCAGAATACAAAATAAAACCACATAAATCATCAGCATTTCTATATATTTCCAACACATCCAAACGAATTCCTTTTTAAATCACCCTAGACAACTTAGGAATCTATTTGTCAAGACAAACACAGGAATTATATGAATGCAATTACAAAACACTTTCCACACAATTAAAACTAGATCTAAACAATCGGAAAAACATTAATTGCTCATGAGTAGGATAAGCTAACACAATAAAAATGATAATACTACCCAAATTAATTTACTTATTCAGTGCCAAGAAACATTTTTACTACATTAGAAAAAACTATAAGAAAGTTCATTTGGAAGAACAAAAGATCAAGAATATCAAGTAAAATAATTTTTTAAAAATGTGAAGAGGGGGGCCTAGCAGTACCAGATCTTAAACTATACTATAAAGCAGTGGTCATCAAAACAGTATGGTACTGGTTAAGAGACAGAAAGGAAGATCAGTGGCATAGATTTGAGGTAAATGACCTCAGCAAGACAGTGTATGATAAACCAAAATATCCCAGCTTTTTGGACAAAAATCTACTATTTGACAAAAACTGCTGGGAAAATTGGAAAACAGTATGGGAGAAATTGGGTTTAGATCAACATCTCACACCCTATACCAAGATAAATTCAGAAATGTGTGAATGACTTGAATATAAAGAAGGAAACATTAAGTAAATTAGGTAAACACAGAATAGTATACCAATCAGATATTTGGGAAAGAAAGATTTCAAGACCAAGTAAGAGCTAGAACAAATTACAAAGTATAAGAAATGTTTTAGTGGATGTGGTGAAATTGGGACATTAATGCATTGCTGGTAAGAGTTATGAATTGATTCAACCATTCTGGATGGCAATTTGGAACTATACCCAAAGCACTTTAAAAGACTACCTGCCCTTTGATCCAGCCATACCATTGCTGGGTTTATACTCTAAAGAGATAATAAGGCAAAAGACTTGTACAAAAATATTTATAGTCATGTTCTTTGTGGTGGTAAAAAATTGGAAAATGAGAGGATGCCCTTTGATTGTAGAATGGCTAAATAAAGTATGGTGTCTGTTGGTGATGGAATACTATTGTACTAAAAGGAATAATGAACTGGAATAATTCCATGTAAATTGGAATGAACTTTAGGAATTGATGCAGAGTGAAAGGAGCAAAACCAGGAGAACCTTATACACAGAGACAGATACACTGTGGCACAATTAAATTTAATGGACTTCTCTACTAGCAGCAATGCAATGATCCAAGACATTTCTGAGGGATTTATGAGAAAGACCACTACCCACATTCAGAGAAAGAACTGTGGGAGTAGAAACACAGAAGAAAAGCAACTGTTTGATCACATGGGTAGATGGGGATATGATTGGGGATGTAGATTCTAAATGATCACCCTAGAGCAAATACCAATAATATGGAAATAGATCTTGATCAATGGCACATGTAAAACCCAGTGGAATTGCTCATTGGCTATGGGAGGAGGTAGCAGGAGGGGAGAGAAAGAACATGAATCATATAATGGGAAAATTTTCTTAATCAATTAAATAAAATTTAAAAAATATTTGTTTCTTTTGAAAAAATATTACATAAGGATAATCATAATAAAGTTATTATTATTACTTAGTGTGCATGCAAGATGCACAATGAAAAGAATTCCTGGTTTGAGACTAAGGCTCAGCATTCAATTAACTCTGCTATATTAGACCTATGTAGGCAATTCATTTAATATATCACACCTTCAATTTATCCCCATATAAAGCAAAATGACCTTTTTGATGTTTCTGCCTATTATTAGTGCTAGCATATCACAGGAGTCAACTTTTAAAATTATCCTCATCTTTAGCATCTTGTTTGTAAGGGTATTTGTCCATTTTGGATAGTAAATGCTAATTCTGGGTCAGTGTATTGTTTAAGAGTGTACAATCTGATGGGGTTAGAGATAAATAAAAAAGGAAGCCTAAGCTAAATTTTTGGCTTGAAGTGTCAATGCTTAATATTATATATGACATCATGGAACTAAAGTATCATGGCAAAACAAGGTAGGCTGGTCATGGATCAAGGATAAGAAATGAGAGCTGTCCATTCTCAGGACATCTCTCATTCCTGGGTTGCTTTGGCTCCCACAGAAGAAGATCTCCAGTTCATTCCTCATTGGAGAGGTCCTCTGATGGAAGGACAGGAGAAAAACAATCATACAGGAACAGAGAATTCTAGTGTTAGAGCTAGAATTCCAACATTTTATAAAGGAAGAAGACCCAGAGAGGGAAAATAATTTGCCCAAGTCTTGAGTCATTTTTCAGTCATGTTTCAACCCATTTAGGGTTTTCTTGGCAAAGATACTAGGGTGCTTTGCCATTTCGTTCTCTAGTTCATTTTATATATGGTGAAATAGAAGCTAATCAAGTTAAGTGACTTGACCAAGATCATATAACTAGGAAGTGTCCAAGGTCAAATTCCTAATTCCAGTCCCAGAATTCTATCTACTACATCTAATTCACAAATCTAATATTAGGCAGAATGATAATTTACCCTTTGGTTCTAGGGCTGCAAGTCCAGCACTAGAATAACCACATCAATGAAATAATAGATTCACCAAAGTATTGGCCAGTTACTGGGGAAACTGGTCATAATCAATGTGGGTGGCATAGGGGAATTTAAAACAACAAACAAGAATAATTCATTTTCCCAGAAAAGGGTGAAAAATAATGTCATTCTCTTTTTCTTGGTTCTTGGGCAACCTGTGGACTTTTGAAGATCTCTAATGAACAAAACAGAGGTTGAAATCAGTTGCTTCTTTTCTTCATATGTAGCCATATACTCCCCAGGTGGAAGTTTCTATGGTATAAAGAGTGGCAAAAGGAAGAGAGAAGTTCCACAGTTTGGGGTGAGTCTGATGAACTTCAGCCAACAACACATGCCATTTCCCAGACTCTTTTCAGCTGCCATGCTTTTCCTCAAGAGCAGTTATTCCAGAGAATCAGAAGGCAGTAACCAGTGTTGTGCAAAGAGCTCTTGTACATTTGAGTACAACCCTGCCATCAACACATTTTCTGAGAATGGCCAATTATATCTTGCCCCTGAGTTTTTCAGTTTTGTGCTCTGTAGAGACAAAATGGTCTCCAAAGGGAAAGAGAAACAGGGCCATATGGTGCTAAGCATGGCCAGACGCATAACTAAGAATTCTAGCCTCTGGGATCAATTCAGTTGTGGTTAGTGTTAAGATCCCACTTTTTGGAGGCTGGGGTGAGGCTATAGATTAGAGACAATGGTCATGCCTGATGAAGAGGTGGAGAAGGTGAGAGGATAAAGTTGGTAGCAGGATTCTAAAGGGCCTTGATCTCTTGGAATGAAGAGAAGTGACTGCTGAGTGATAGTGGTAGAGAGAGAGTCTGAAAGTGACAATGGAGAACAAAGATGGACATTTCCCTCTTGTGGCTTTCCCATGAACTGGAGAGGGCAGAGTACAACCTCACGGATTTCTGGACCAATGTGAACTGGTATTCTCTTCCATGTAACAGAGATCCCTGGACACATAATTTCATACAGGAAAGGGGTCAAGAGAGGATTCTGATCTATCTAGGTAGCAATAAGCCTTAATATGACTACTCTCCAACTTTGGAAAGAGAGTATGCTGGGAACTAGAACAGGTGATGAGACTAGGAATTAGACCATAACAATCTACCAGATTATGAATATCCCCCCAACCCCACCCTGCATGTTGTCTGCATTTGCAAGGGTCATCCCATGCTAGTTAGGGTTTTGTAGAGTAATGGTAAATTACAGTCACAGGTTCATGCTGTGCTAGCAGGACACAAGGGACAGAGGCTGATAGTATCCTCAATATTCTCTCTCCTTCTATCCTGTCTCCATCTATCTTCCACTCACCATAAGGTCTCTGGGATTCAATCTTGCTATAAGAGCAATGAAGGGAGCAAATGGATTCACAAGATAATATGGCACCATGGGAGAAGGTTGAGTGGAATCAGAGGGCTACATGCAACTCTTGGCCTCCTCCAATTCAATACTTAAAAGATCTTGGAGAAAGAAGCTCTTAGCCTCCTCAGTTTCCTCCTATTGAGGACAAAGGGAAAGACTAGCTGATGATTAATGCTTCTGTTAGCTCAAAATCCTAGGATATATTTTAAGGTCCTATTTAATAAGAACTATTTTAAATGAGGATTTTAAGCATATAGATACAGTAATATATGTAAACATACATATATACACAAATATATATATACACATTTATGTATATATATAATATATTCCTTCCTCCTTGATATCCTCCTCTCTCATTTTCTTTTTTTTAAACCCTTACCTCAAGATAAATTCTAAGTATTAATTCTAAGGCAGAAGAGTGATAAGGGCTAGGCAACTTGGGTTAAGTGACTTGCCCAGGATCACCCAGCTAGGAAATGTTTAAGGCTAGATTTTAACTCAGGATCTTCCTTCTCTACGCTTGGCTACCTAGGCTGAACTACCTAGCTGTCCCTTTATTTATTTTCTTGACATTCTTGTGTCTAGATATTTTGAATACTCCTCTTTTCTGGTTCTTGTTCTAATTACTTCTTCTCTGTCTCCATTGCTGTGCTCTCTTCCAGATCACACCCTCTAATCATAAGGTGTCCCTCAAAGTTCAGACCTGAGCTCTCTTCTCTTCTCCTTTTATACTACTTCACTTGTCAATTTCATCAGTTCCCATGTATTTAATGACCATCTTGTTGTTAATGATTCTCAAATATACTTATCCTGTTCCAATTTTTCTTCTGATCTTTAATCTTATCTCACCAACTGCCTTTCAGATATCTTGAACTTAATGTCCCATAGACACCTTAAATTCAACATGATCCAAAATTGAATTCATTATCTTTCCCCCAATCCCTCCCTCCATATTTCCCAATATTGTCAAGGACAAGAATAACCTCTTCATCCCCCAGACTCACAACCTAAAAGTCATCCTAGGCCCCTCACTACAGCTCAGCCTTTATAACCAAGCTATGTGCCAAGACCTGTCAATTTTCCTTTGTAACATCTTGTATATAGGAGCCCTTCTCTCCTCGGTTGCTGCTCCCATCCTGATACAAGCCCTCATCACCTCACACTTGAAATAGCTACTGGGAATGGAAGCTGCCTCTCTCAAATCTCTCCTCATGCCAATCCATATTCCATTCAGCCACTAAAGAGATTTTCCTAAAGTGAAGATCAGATCCTTTGACCCCTCTACTCAATAAACTCCAGTGGCTCCCAATTACCTCCAGAATCAAATAGAAAGTGCTCTGTTTTGCATCCAAAGCCCTTTGTAACCTGCTCCCTCCTACCTTTCCTGTCTCCTTACACCTCACTCCCCAACATGTTTTTGTTCATACTTTATTTTCAGAGGACCAATGATGTCTTGGGGGGCTATCTTGACTTGCTTCTAAATTGGGTTTAAGTGAAACAGTGTTTCAGCTTCGCTCTCCCTCAAATTCTAGTGGTAGGACAAAAGTCAGGATGACTGCTGATTGCCCAGGATATGGTGAATGGCCTTGACATCTTCAGTGTCTGACCAAGCTCAAAGCACTTCACAGCACCTACTTTAGCTGCTTTCATGACAATTGAATTTGAGTAATTAAACCTTTGTCAGAGGTTTCTATGAAGATTTTCCCCAATTTGTTGCTTCCCTTCTAATTTTAGTTACATTGGTTTTGTTTGTACAAAAGCTTTTTTTAAATAGTATTTTATTTGATCATTTCCAAGCATTATTCATTAAAGGCAAAGATCATTTTCTTTTCCTCCCCCCAACCCCCCATAGCCGACGCATGATTCCACTGGGTATCACATGTGTTCTTGATTAGAACCCATTGTCATGTTGTTAGTATTTGCATTATAGTGTTCCTTTAGAGTCTCTCCTCTGTCATCTCCCCTCAACCGCTGTAGTCAGGCCATTGCTTTTCCTCGGTGTTTCTACTCCCACAGTTTGTCCTCTGCTTATGAATAGTGTTTTTTCTCCTAGATCCCTGCAGATTGTTCAGGGACATTACACCGCTACTAATGGAGAAGTCCATTATGTTCGATTATACCACAGTGTATTAGTCTCTGTGTACAACGTTCTCCTGGTTCTGCTCCTCTCTCTCTGCATCACTTCCTGTAGGTCGTTCCAGTCTCCATGGAATTCCTCCACTTTATTATTCCTTTTGGCACAATAGTATTCCATCACCAACATATACCACAATTTGTTCAGCCATTCCCCAACTGAAGGGCATCCCCTCATTTTCCCATTTTTGGCCACCACAAAGAGCACAGCTATGAATATTCTTGTACATGTCTTTTTCTCCATTATCTTTTTGGGGTACAAACCCAGCAGTGCTATGGCTGGATCAAAGGGTAGACATTCTTTTAGTGCCCTTTGGGCATAGTTCCAAATTGCCCTCCAGAATGGTTGGATCAGTTCACAACTCCACCAGCAATGAATTAATGTCCCTACTTTGCCACATTCCCTCCAGCATTCATTACCTTCCGTTGCTGTCCTGTTAGCCAATCTGCTAGGTGTGAGGTTGTTTTTATTTGCATCTCTCTGATTATAAGAGATTTAGAACACTTCTTCATGTGCTTATTAATAGTTTTGGTTTCTTTATCTGAAAACTGCCTATCCATGTCCCTTGTCCATTTGTCAATTGGAGAATGGCTTGGATTTTTGTACAATAGATTTAGCTCTTTATAAATTAGAGTAATTAAACCTTTGTCAGATGTTTTTATGAAGATTTTTCCCCAATTTGTTGCTTCCCTTCTGATTTTAGTTACATTGGTTTTGTTTGTACAAAAGCTTTTTAATTTGATGTAGTCGAAATTATTTATTTTACATTTTGTGACTCTTTCTATGTCTTGCTTGGTTTTAAAGTCTTTCCCCTCCCAAAGGTCTGACATGTATACTATTCTGTGTTTACCCAATTTACTTATGGTTTCCTTCTTTATGTTTAAGTCATTCACCCATTTTGAATTTATCTTGGTGTAGGGTGTGAGGTGTTGATCTATTCCTAGTCTCTCCCACACTGTCTTCCAGTTTTCCCAACAGTTTTTATTGAATAGTGGATTTTTGTCCCAAAAGCTGGGATCTTTGGGTTTATCGTATACTGTCTTGCTGAGGTCGCTTTCCCCCAGTCTATTCCACTGATCCTCCTTTCTGTCTCTTAGCCAGTACCAAATTGTTTTGATGACTGCTGCTTTGTAATATAGTTTGAGGTCTGGGACTTCAAGGCCCCCATCATTTGTGTTTTTTAAATTATTTCCCTGGATATCCTTGATCCTTTGTTATTCCAAATGAACTTTGTTATGGTTTTTTCTAAATCAGTAAAGAATTTTTTTGGGAGTTCCATGGATATGGCACTAAATAGATAGATAAGTTTGGGTAGTTCATGACAGTTGGAACAAATTGTTCTCATCCATCTTTCCACCAGAGGAAGTCTTCACATGCTTGGGTAGACATCCTCCTAACTCCCCAATGGGTTTGAAGCCTGTTGGTTATCCTCAACCTGGTTTAGCCCATCTGCTGAAATATTTTTACTGGAGTGTTGTCACTACACATACTGGGCTTCTTGGAGGCACAAGTGAGTTTGAAAGGTGAACACCAAAGATGGATATAGAGCTCTGAAAAGGACTTGACAAGCCCTCACCCCAGAGTTGCTAGTCTTCCCTGCATAGCCCACCCAACACATACTCTTCAGTCTAATGACATTGGATGAGGCCAAAGAAGACACTCCATCTCTCAGTTTTGGCCATTTTCTCTGATTATCCTTCATGCATAGAATGTTCTCCCTCCTCCTCTATTAATTCAGACCTCTTAAGATTCCTTTAAGAATTAACTAAAATCCCACCTTCTATAGGAAGCCTTCTCCAAATCCTGTAAATTACAGCACCTTCCATCTGTTAATCATTTCAACATGCCTTGTACGTAGGTTTGCATGTTGTTTCTCCCTTCAGATTGTAAGCTCCTTAGGGCCAGGGCCTGTCATTTGCCACTGACACTTAGCACAGTGCCTGGCTCAGAATAGATGCCTAATAAATGTTTATTATTGATTAATCATGAACAGCTTTAGGTGGTAAGATTGTTGTGTTTTAAAAATGAGCCAATTGAGTCTAAGTTACTGAGGTAGTGTTTAAGGAAGAATTTAAGCTCTATGCCAAGTGCTCCATCCACTGGGTCTTATTGCTGCCTAAGGGTTCTCCTTCCTCTGATCTGTAAGGACCCTTGTAGTTTTCAGGTCTAAACCACAAAACTGTCTAGCACATGCATGGGCATGGCTGGCATCTGGAAAAGCTATTTTCTCAGTAACTTCTGGAGTTACCATACTTCTTTGCATAGAACAGGGAAGGGGGGAGGCTCAAAGAGCATCACATCAGGCCTGGAGTGTCTTGGCATTCTAGGATTTTTGACCAGCTCATATTTCAGCAGCTGTCTGAAACCCACTCAGAGGCTTTGGTGACCTTTCTAAGACATGCAAGGCAGAGAACAGGCAATGGAGTTTTCTCATCTGAGTTTTCTGATATCACATCTTATTGTCAAATCCAGTATCATATTATTGGGTATAATGGAGGAACTCCCAAACAGCCTTCTGGGAGCTAAGTTGAAAATCCTTCCCCACTTGCTTTATTGTCAGTTGTTGTTCAGTTGTTTTTAGTCATGTTCAACTCTTCATCATGTGCTTTTGAGGATTTCCTTTGCAAAGATCTTTGAGTGATTTTCCATTTCTGACTCCAGCTCATTATTTAGATAAGAAAACTGAGGTAAACAGATGACTTGCCCAGAGTCACACAGCTAGTCTGAGGCTGGATTTGAACTCATTTCTTTCTAACTCCATCTAATTGCCCATGATTACCCCTCATCAAAATTCACATTTAGTACACTAGGAATAATCATTATCTTCTAACAAAAGTGAGGTGAGGCACCTAAGGTATTTGTTTGGAGTTCCTCAGTCCATGATCATGTACCTACTGGCATTTAACAGGGAAAACATGACTCATGCTCCCCAGTCCAATAACTCCAGTAGCTCACTTTTAAGGCTCTCTAGGTTCAGTGACACAGACTAGCTTGGTTGTTCTCAACAAAGATGCTTTACTGTGGGGCTTAGCCCAGGGAGCTCCTCACATGGCAGGACATGGTATGAATCAAGGCTCATCCAGAGTGGCTGCCCATTTTTTGATGATAGCTTCTCCTTGATGCCATCTTGCTTTTTCTTATTCATTACATTCCCAAGTTCTCCCCCTCCTTCACAGATCATGGGTCCCACAAAAGGAGACTAGCCCAAGGCCCTAATATGCTAGGGAATAGACCCTAGGCCAGGCCTTTTCTTTGATCCTTTGTTTCCTAGAAATTTGCATGGTGGAGGGGTCAGCTAGGTGGTTCAGTGTATTGAGAGTCAGGCTCAGAGATGGGAGGTCCTGGGTTCAAAGGTGGTTTCAGACACTTCCTAGCTGTGTGACCCTGGGCATGTCACTGAACCCCTATTGCCTAGCCCTTACCACCCTTCTGTCTTGGAGCCAATACATAGTATTGGCTCCAAGACAGAAGGTAAGGGTTTAAAAAAAAAAAAAGAAATTTGTATAGTGGGAGTAGAAGGGCAGTTAATAGCTACTCCTAAAAATGGCTTTGACAGCAAATGGTATTAAAATGACTACAAAATGCTTCGTAAATTTATTTTTTACAAGCACATGGGACATATTGTTACCAAATTCTACTTCTTCCACATGGAACATTTTTTTCCTTTTTAAGGTTTTTATGTTGTATTATATTTTTATTTATTTTGCTAAACATTTCACAATTACTTTTTTGGGGGGAGGTGGTATTTTCACCTCCTTCATTTTTGCTTTTTTTGCACATTTTTTTCTTTTTTATTAAAAGAATTTATTTACAAGTGTCTCAGCCCCTTCTCCTTCCCCACAACACAGAAAGGATTTTATTTTAATTTTTTTAAACTTCCAATTCCAAATTCTCTGCCTCCTACCAGTCCCTCTCTTACTCACTGAGGATGGAAAAGTGATACCCATTATACATATAAAGTCATACAAAGCATGTTCCACATTATCCATGTTGGGAAAAAAAATGTTTTTAAGGCAAGAAAATTTTTAAATGGCGAAAACAAGAAAAAAAAAACTGCTTGAATCTGTACCCAGAATCCATTAGTTCTCTCTCTAGAGATAGTATTTTTCATCTTTAGTCCTCTAGAATTGTCATCAATTATCGTGTCAATCAGAATAACTAAGTCTTTCAAAGCAGATAATCATTGCTATTACTATGTAGGATATTCCCCTAGTTCTGTTCACTACACTTTGTTCAAATAAGTCTTTCCAGGTTTCTCTGAAACAATCTCCCTGATTTCTTATAGTCAATATAGTCTTCCATCACAATTATATACAAAAATTTGTTCAGCCATTCCCCAACTGTTGAACATCTCCTTGGTTTCCAAGTCTTTGCCACCACAAAAGAGCTATTGCTACATATATTTCCATACATATGCACTGTTTTTTCCTTTATCTTTGCTCTGTCTCTCTGTCTCTCTGTCTCTGTCTCTCTGTGTCTCTGTCTCTGTCTCTCTCGATACAGATCTAATATTACTGGGTCAAAGGGATTCTCTGGGGTCACTTTTCAATTATATATTCATTTGTGTGAATACCCATTCACTTACACACCTTTGACTACATTATATATGAAGAGAGTGCAAATGTCCTCACATTCACATAGAAATCATAGTGGATTTGCATTTGGCAATGGAAGTTGGTGTAAGTCTAAAAGATTACTGAAATTCTTAGGGACAGAAGTTCTAGGAAACTCAGAAATTATCTAGTTGTAACCTGGACTCCTAAGACCAACAAGGGACCTTTGAAATTGAAGGCAAAGGCAGGAATACTTAATATCTTTATTTTCACTCTTTTTTCTTTGTAACCTTCTATAGTTTATTTATGAAATTAAAAGTATGATCTGAGAAGGGGCTACCCATGATTCTAACCCCAGACTTCCCTGCCAGAACACAGAAAAGGTTAAGAGCCCCTGATCTAGTCTAACCCATTTGTTTTAGAGATGAGGAAACAGAGAATGGTATCATCAACTTAAAGGTGGAAGGGATTGAGGAAAGAGAGCCACAGAGAGGATCAGGGTTTATACATCAAGCTGCAAAGTCATTTCCCAAATCACATTGACAGCCAAGGTGCGTCTACCAGGAGAAAATTACACTATGGAATTTCCCTCAAAGATGTTCGGCCCTTGAGTGTCTCCCCAGGAACCTCTGCATATTTTCCTCCCATAATATTTCTTTAAGTTCCAGAGGACATTGCCAAGGGTGACTCCCTATCTCTCATCTCTCTGTTTGCCAGGGAAAGTCATTGATGAAGGAGGCAAAGCCTCAGATTCCCAAAAAAAGCTCCAGGATTCCCTCTCTCTTTCCTGAAAGTCAGCAGCTGGGACCTGATGAAGGCAGCCCCTCCATGCAGAGGACTCATCCTCTGGCACAAAGCCACAATGAATTAGGCACAGTTGCATAGATGTCCCTTCATGAGTAGGCATGAGAAAGACTGAAATACATGAGGGATAGACTACTTTTAAGATAGCTATTTGGGGGCAGCTGGGTAGCTCAGTGGATTTAGAGTCAGGCCTAGAGATGGGAGGTCGGGGGTTCAAATCTGACCTCAGACACTTCCAAGCTGTGTGACCCTGGGCAAGTCACTTGATCCCCATTGCCTAGTCCTTACCACTCTTCTGCCTTGGAACCAATACACAGTATTGATTCCAAGATGGAAGGTAAGGGTTTAAAAAAAAAAGATAGCCATGCTCACATCAAAAGTTATTTCATCTTAGCAACTGATTAAGTTTTCATTAGACACTCATTGGAAGATGAAGATAAAATTGAAGCTGTGATATCTCTCCTCTATGGAACTTCCAGTGAGGAAGTTCTTTCTATCAATGCAGGTGAGCCATTTGGAGTCTTAGAGAATTGCCATGACTTGGGGAATGTAGAGACTTGTCTAGCATCCCAAAGCCTGCAAGGGAAACAAATAATAGAGCACAGTGGCTAGGAGTGGTAAAAGGAGACTGAAAGTCAGGTTCAATTGAGATTAGATATATAAAGCTCTTTTCAAAACTTAAGTCACTCTATAAATTATTATTTTTATGATTATTAACTCTTATCCTGCCTCAGATCCTAACCTCACTTTCCTGATCTGTAAAATAGGTTTAGTAGTGGCACTTACCTCCCTCAGTTGTTGTGAGGATTGTGATGGTAACTTTGCAAGTTTTATAGGGTTCCTTGGAGGAGGTCAGGATGGGGAGGACAGAGTCTCATTACTCTACTTCAGTTACATTTAAATGGTGAAGCCATAAACTGTAAGAGTTAAAATGGTTGAGGTCTTAAACTGTAGTGAGTAAAATAGTGGAAGATATAAATTGTGATAGCTATAAGAGTGGGTGAGTAAATTGTGACCACAGAAAATATGTTTTCACCACAGTGTTTTGTTTTAAATCAAATATAAGGTGGTTGCCAGGGAAATATTCCCAATTATGAATATACCCAAGTTAACTGGGTTTTATAGAGATTTTAATTAATAATACAATGAGGAATTAAAGAAAGAGAGAAAAAAAGAAATAATGAGAAAAGGATAGACCGGCCCAGGGCAGCCCTGGCCAACCCAGGCCTAAGTCCTAAAAGAAAAGATTAGTCAGTCAGTTATCACTCACCATAAGATCTGTTCAAGTGAGGATTCAAGGGGACAGAGTTTCCCCAGAGGGAGTTCCAGCCAGAGTCAGTCCCAAGGGACCTCTTCTCAAGAGATCCCTTTTTCTTATATAGGGGGTTTTCTCCTATGTCACCTCCCCTAAGTTCTTCCATCTACTAATCACAGTAGACATTTTTCCAAAGGACAGCCCATTCTGAATTCACAGCTGAGTCGACTAATCCCTTTAGTAAGTTTGAACCAGAAAAAACACAGCTGAGTCGACTAATCCTTTTAGTAAGTTTGAACCAGAAAAAACTTCTGAATAAGATTTCACCTCTTTGCTCCTTGTAAATTAACAAGTTGCCAGACCTTTATAGGTACTTAGCACCCTATTGTATTAATTATTTTTTAAATTTTTAAACATTATTTTATTTGGTCATTTTCATACATTATTCACTGGAAACAAAGATCATTTTCTTTTCCTCCCCTCCCCCACCTCCTTTCCCTCTCCCATAGCCGACGCATGATTCCACTGGTTCTCACATGTGTTCTTGACTGGAACTCATTTCCCTGTTGTTGGAATTTGCATCATAGTGTTCATTTAGAGTCTCTCCTCAGTCTTATCTCCTCCAACCCTGTAGTCAAGCAGTTGTTTTTCATCAGTGTTTTTACTCCCACAGTTTATCCTCTGCTTGTGGATAGTATTTTTTAGATCTCTGCAGATTGTTCAGGGACATTGTATTGATACTAATGGAGAAGTCCATCACCTTCGATTATACCACAATGTATCAGTCTCTGTGTACAATGTTTTCCTGGTTCTGCTCCTTTCGCTCTGCATCACTTCCTGGAGGTTGTTCCAGTTTCCATGGAATTCCTCCACTTCATTATTCCTTTTAGCAAAATAGTATTCCATCACCAACATATACCACAATTTATTCAGCCATTCTCCAATTGAAGGGCATCCCCTCATTTTCCAATTTTTGGCCACCACAAAGAGTGCAGCTATGAATATTTTTGTACAAGTCTTTTTGTCCATTATCTCTTTGGGGTACAAACCCAGCAGTGCTATGGCTGGATCAAAGGGCAGACATTCTTTTATCACCCTTTGGGCATAGTTCCAAATTGCCCTCCAGAATGGTTGGATCCATTCACAACTCCACCAGCAATGAATTAATGTCCCCACTTTGCCACATCCCCTCCAGCATTCATTACTTTCCATAGCTGTCATGTTAGCCAATCTGCTAGGTGTGAGGTGATACCTCAGAGTTGTTTTGATTTGCATCTCTCTGATTATAAGAGATGTAGAGCACTTTTTCATGTGCTTATTAATAGTTTTGATTTCTTTGGCTGTGAACTGCCTGTTCATGTCCCTTGCCCATTTGTCAATTGGAGAATGGCTTGATTTTTTGTACAATTGATTTAGTTCTTTATACATTTGAGTAATTAAACCTTTGTCAGAGGTTTTTATGAAGATTGTTTCCCAATTTGTTGCTACCCTTCTGATTTTGGTTACATTGGTTTTGTTTGTACAAAAACTTTTTAATTTGATGTAATCCAGATTATTTATTTTGCATTTTGTAACTCTTTCTAATTCTTGCTTGGTTTTGAAGTATTTCCCTTCCCAAAGGTCTGACATGTATACTATTCTGTGTTCGCCTAATTTTCTTATAGTTTCCTTCTTTATGTTCAAGTCATTCACACATTTTGAATTTATCTTGGTGTAGGGTGTGAAGTGTTGATCTAAGCCTAATCTTTCCCACACTATCCTCCAATTTTCCCAGCAGTTTTTATCGAATAGTGGATTTTTCTCCCAAAAGCTGGGATCTTTGGGTTTGTCATATACGGTCTTGCTGAGGTTGTTTGCCCCCAGTCTATTCCACTGA
Source organism: Monodelphis domestica (assembly GCF_027887165.1). Taxonomy (NCBI): domain Eukaryota; kingdom Metazoa; phylum Chordata; class Mammalia; order Didelphimorphia; family Didelphidae; genus Monodelphis; species Monodelphis domestica. Next base: position 298,338,181 of record NC_077232.1, on the reverse strand, counting down.
TCCTCCTTTCTGTCTCTTAGCCAGTACCAAATTGTTTTGATGACCGCTGCTTTGTAATATAGTCTGAGATCTGGGACTGCAAGACCCCCTTCCTTTGTATTTTTTTTCATTATTTCCCTGCATATCCTTTTGTTCTTTTGTTCTTCCAAATAAACTTTATTATGCTTTTTTCTAAATCAGTAAAAAAAATTTTTGGAAGTTCCATGGGTATGGCACTAAATAAATAGATGAGTTTGGGTAGGATGGTCATTTTTATTATATTAGCTCGTCCTACCCATGAGCAGTTAATGTTCTTCCAATTGTTCAAGTCTAGTTTTAGTTGTGTGGAAAGTGTTTTGTAGTTGTGTTCATATAGATCCTGTGTTTGTCTCGGGAGATAGATTCCTAAGTATTTTATTTTGTCTAAGGTAATTTTGAATGGGATTTCTCTTTCTAGTTCTTGCTGCTGAGCTGTGTTGGAAATATATAGAAATGCTGATGACTTATGTGGGTTTATTTTGTATCCTGCAACTTTGCTAAAGTTGTTGATTATTTCGATTAGCTTTTTGGTTGAATCTCTAGGATTCTTTAAGTAGACCATCATGTCATCTGCAAAGAGCGATAATTTGGTCTCCTCCTTGCCTATTTTAATGCCTTCAATTTCTTTTTCTTCTCTAATTGCTACTGCTAGTGTTTCTAATACAATGTCAAATAATAGAGGTGATAATGGGCATCCTTGTTTCACTCCTGATCTTAATGGGAATGAATTCAGTTTATCCCCATTGCAGATGATATTAGCTGATGGTTTTAGATATATACTGTTTATTATTTTTAGGAATGACCCTTCTATTCCTATGCTTTCTAGTGTTTTTAGTAGGAATGGGTGTTGTATTTTATCAAAGGCTTTTTCTGCACCTATTGAGATAATCATGTTGCTTTTGTTGGTTTGCTTGTTGATGTGGCCAATTATGTGGATTTCCTAATGTTGAACCAGCCCTGCATCCCTGGTATAAATCCTACTTGATCATGGTGGATGAGCCTTCTGATCACTTGCTGGAGTCTTTTTGCTAGTATCCTATTTAAGATTTTTGCATCTATATTCATTAGGGAGATTGGTCTATAATTTTCTTTCTCTTTTTTTGGCCTGCCTGGCTTTGGAATTAGTACCATGTTTGTGTCATAAAAGGAGTTTGGTAGAACTCCCTCTTTGCTTATTATGTCAAATAGTTTGTATAGTATTGGGATTAACTGTTCTCTGAATGTTTGATAGAATTCACTGGTGAATCCATCAGGCCCTGGGGATTTTTTCTTAGGAAGTGCTTTGATGGCCTGTTGGATTTCTTTTTCTGATGTGGGATTATTTAAGAAAACTATTTCTTCTTCTGTTAGTCTAGGCAATTTATATTTTTGTAAATATTCATCCATATCACCTAGGTTGGTATATTTATTGCCATATAGTTGGGCAAAGTAGTTTTTAATGATTGCCTTAATTTCCTCTTCATTGGAGGTGAGATCCCCCTTTTCATCCTTGATGCTGTTAATTTGCCTTTCTTCTTTCCTTTTTTTAATTAGATTAACCAGTACTTTGTCTATTTTGTCTGTTTTTTCAAAGTACCAGCTTCTAGTCTTGTTTATTAGCTCAATACTTCTGTCACTTTCGATTTTATTAATTTCTCCCTTAATTTTTAGGATCTCTAGTATGGTTTTCTTCTGGGGGGTTTTAATTTGTTCATTCTCAAGTTTTTTGATTTGCATTTCCAATTCCTTGATCTCTGTCCTCCCTAATTTGTTAATATATGCACTCAGGGATATGAATTTTCCTCTAAGTACTGCCTTGGCTGCATCCCATAAGGTTTGAAAGGATGTTTCGCCATTGTCATTTTCTTCAATGAAATTGTTAATTGTTTCTATGATTTCTTCTCTAACTATCCGATTTTGGAGTATCATGTTATTTAATTTCCAATTAATTTTTGATTTGGGTCTCCATGTACCCTTGCCGATCAATATTTTAATTGCCTTGTGATCTGAAAAGGCTGCAGTTATTATTTCTGCTTTTCTGCATTTGAGTGCCATGTTTCTATGACCTAGTGTATGATCTATTTTTGTGAATGTGCCATGTGGTGCTGAAAAGAAGGTGTATTCTTTTTTGTCCCTATTTATTTTTCTCCATATGTCTATTAACTCTAATTTTTCTAAGATTTCATTCACCTCTTTTACCTCTTTCTTGTTTATTTTTTGGTTTGATTTATCTAAATTTGATAATGGTTGGTTCAAGTCTCCCACTAATATGGTTTTACTGTCTATTTCCTCCTTCAATTCTCCTAGTTTCTCTATTAAAAATTTGGATGCTATACCATTTGGTGCATACATGTTGATTAGTGATATTTCCTCATTGTCTATACTTCCTTTTAGCAGAATATATTTACCTTCCCTATCCCTTTTGATCAGGTATATTTGTGCTTTGGCTTTGTCAGATATCATGATTGCAACTCCTGCCTTCTTTCTATCAGTTGAGGCCCAAAAGGTCTTAATCCAACCTTTAATTCTAACCTTGTGAGTGTCAACCCGTCTCATATGTGTTTCTTGAAGACAACATATGGTAGGGTTTTGGGTTCTAATCCAATCTGCTATTTGTCTACGCTTTATGGGTGAGTTCATCCCATTCACGTTCAAAGTTATGATTGTCATTTTTTGGATTCGCTGGCATTTTGATATCTTCCCCTAGTTCTGACCTTTCTTCTTTAGCTTTCTCCTTTTGAACCAGTGATTTACTTTAGGTCAGTCCCCTTAGTCCCCTCCCTTGAGATGCTTCCCTTTCTAGCCCCCCCTTTTTATGCTCCCTTCCCCTCCCCCGTCTCCTTCCCTCCCTTTTTATACTCCCTCCCCTTCCCCCTCCTTAATTTTCCTTTCTTTCTTGCCCTAATGGATAAGATAGAATTCAGGATCCCACTGGATCTAGATGTTCTTCCCTCTCAGATTTGCTTTCACTGAGAGTAAGGTTTAAGTAATTCCACTTCACACTCTCTTCCTCTCCTTCTCATATGAGAGTTCTTCCCCTCCCCTTCCCATGTGTATCTTTATATGGGAAAGATTATTCTATTGAGTCCCCCCCCTATTTCTTGAAGTTAATCTTAGTATTATCGACGGTTCCCCCCTCCTTTTTCCTTTCTTTGCCCCCACTTTCCCCAAATCTTCTTAATGCCCCAATCTTTCCCTATGCATGTTTCTTCTAACTACTCTTATGATGCTACAATTTATGAGAGTTACACAAAACATTTTCCCCACATATTAATATATATAATTTGATGTAAATGTAGTCCTTATAGAAGAGAGTTTGACTTAAAGAAAAAGATAAGATTTGTCTCCTTTTCCCTTTCTTTCATATTTACCTTTTCATGTTTCTCTTGCTTTCTCTGCTTGGATATCGAACTTTCCACAGAGCTCTGGTCTTTTCTTAGCAAATGCTTGGAAATCTTCTATTTTGTTGAATGCCTATACTTTCTCCTGGAAGTATATAGTCAGTTTTGCTGGGTAGTTGATTCTTGGTTGGAGACCCAGCTCTCTTGCCTTTCTAAATATCGTGTTCCATGCTTGCGGTCTCTTAGTGTGTTAGCAGCTAAGTCGTGTGTGATCCTTATAGGAGCCCCCTTATATCTGAAGCTCCTCTTCTTGGCTTCTTGTAGGATTTTCTCCTTTTCTTGGAAGCTCTTGAATTTGGCAATTACATTCCTGGGGGTTGTCTTTTGGGGATTTAGTATAGAAGGTGTTTTATGTTTTTCTATTTCTATTTTGCCCCCTTGCTCCAGAACGTGAGGGCAATTTTCTTTTATAATCTCCTGTAGAATAATATCGAGTTTATTGTTTATCTCTGGTTTTTCTGGGAGACCAATAATTCGGAGGTTTTCTCTTCTCCCTCTGTTTTCGAGATCTGTGACCTTCTCAGTGAGATATTTTATGTTTTCTTCTAATTCATTAATTTTTTGGGTTTGCTTTATTGATTCTTGCTGTTTTATCATCTCGCTTTCTTCGAGTTGCTTAATTCTGGTCGTTAGGGACTGGTTTTGCTTTTCAGCCTTGTCTGCCCTTCTATTGGATGCTTCGAGTTCTTTTTCCAATTGAGCAGTCTTATCTGTTAGACTGCTGATCTCTTTCTCCCATTTTTCTTTCCAGGTTTCCATCTTTTGGATAAGTTCCAGTTTGAGCTCTTCCAGAGCTTGTTGATAGTTTCCATTTTGGGAGGCATGTTCTGATTTTTTTTGGATTTCCTCCTCATTCTCCTCTTTTCCTTGGGTACTTCCACCATAAAAGTTTTCAATAGTCACTTTTTTCCCTGTCTTCCTGGAGGCTTGATTTTGGGCCATGTGAGCCATCTCTTTGGTGGTTTTATTCCCCTTTCCTTTTTGGTCTGGGGTCTGGGTTATATGGGCGGTTTTTCTGTGAATTTAGGTTGCTTCAGACTAGTTCTTCCCAGCCTCCGAGGTTTCTTAGAGAGCTGGGTCCCTGATCACAGCCACACTGCCCAGGTGTTCAGCTCCGCCCAGATAATCAGCACGTGGTCCACCCCTGGTGTTTAGCTCCACGGAGATGTTCAGCACAGCCGCCCCAAGTACAGCTCCACTGACCCCCATAATCAGCGCTGGATTCTCCAGTGAAACTGCCCTGAGACATTTTTTTTCCCAGATCCCAAGGACCCTGGAGTCCCCCCCCCCCCCCAGACAGAGACATTCCCCATTCACTCGCTGTCCCGGTGAGCGCTCAGGTAGCTCACTCTGGTTTGGTGGGGGAGGTGGGGTGGGTGAAGGGCGGCTCAGTTCACTTTTCTGTGCAAGCTTTTCCTCCTTATTATAGTGTGGAAATGTTCAAGCCCCACGTACCTTCGCCTCTGTGGAGTACTGGGAGTACTGGGGTGTCCTTCTGTTCCTCCAAAGGTGATTTTTATGCTCCTTTGATGTAGTCTATTTCGTTCGGTGCCGGGGAGAGGAAGCGTGTGGCATCTAGATTGAAGCCATGATTACCCAGAAGTCCCCTATTGTATTAATTATAAAAATAGGCATGGCTTAAGTATGGGTGTAAGCATTTCTCATTGTTCAGCAAGGAGTTTTCTCCCCTAAAGCAGTCTTAAGTATGGGTGGAGTAGAGGTCCTCCCATTTCTGATCCAAGTAGAGTTCTCACATTTAAATGGGGAATGTTCCCAGTAGGGAATTGTCCCAATGGAGAATTTCCCAATGGGGAATTTTTTTAACATTCACAAGTCTGAGAAATTTCAAAATTCACAATCCCCCCTGATGATCATTGGGAGACTAGTCTCCCCATTGGTCATTTAACATAATCAATTTGTAGTTCTAAATGCACTTCTAACTATAGATATACACAACATTCAATTTTTAAGAGAAATTAGAATAGTGAGGGAGGAAATAGAAAAGAAAGCAAAACCAATGTTTTGCTAGGCGCATTGACAGAAAGCCAAATTAGGGGCAGTCCCTTTTGGCATAAATGTGTACATTTATAATAAATGTTCAATCAAAGTTCAGTTCAATCAATCATACCCAAAGTTCATTCTTGATCTTCTTGATGAAGTGTAGGTTTTCCGGTATTTTTCTGCAACAATTCATTCTCTGGATTTAGGAATTTCAAGCTTCTTTCTTGAAGATATTTTCTTGAACAAAATTCAAAGTCTTGGATTTTTATACAAAAAATCAAAATTCTTAGATTTTAAATTAAAATATACTTCAGGAGCTCTTTCAGCTAACCTGGCTTTTGTGATGATCCAAGGACAGAATGATTCATTTTCAGCCCCCATGCCTTTGCCAGAGCTGTCCCTTTGATCTTAAATGCATTTACTTTTCAGGGTTGCCTTATAAAATCCCTAGTTACAATCAAAGTAGAGTTTGAGCTACTTCCTACAGTGGTAGTTTTGCTCTCCCCAGTTTTCACTGCTCTTCCCATCCCACACATAAAGTTGATTTCTTCTGTTTGTGTGCACATATTTCTCCCCAACAGAACATAGGTTCCTAGAGGGTAAGGACTACTTCATTCTTATCTGTGCATTATCAGTGCCTACCTCAAGCACAAATATTATATTGAATGAAATGTCCTGTCTTCAAATCATAAGATGCTGGACAATGAGTTGGAAGGGATCTGAGAATCCCTTCATTTTACAGAGAAGGCAACTGAGGTCCAGGGAAGCTAAATGACTTGGCCAAGGTCATACTGGTAATAATAATAACTAGCATGACATAAGGTTTTAAATTTTATAAAGCTCTTGATATTTATTTCAGTTGATCCTCACAACTATTTTAATCCCCATTTTACAGATGAGGAAAGTGAGATTAGAGAAGTTAACTAATTGCCTAAGGCAGTGACAGAGAACCTATGGGATGCAATGCCAAAGATGGCATACAGAGTGCTCTCTGTGGACATGGGCACTGGCCCCCCTCCTCCTGAGGTAATTACTAGAAGGGCAGAGGGACTCAGGCTGAGCTGCTCCATTCCCCCTCTCCACCTCACCTGATGACATTTTTTATATCACCCACTCCTCTGCCCAGCAGTTCAATGGGAGTACACAGGGGATAAAGTGGTTCACAGGGGGTGGAGTTAGAGGGAAACAGAACACTCAGGCCATTGCCTTCCTCCTCTCTACACTTGCTGAGGACAGTCCTCACTTCACCCACCCCTCCTCCAACCAGCAGCCCAATGAAAATGCTTTTTGCCTCCCCTTTAAGGGGAGGGACAGGGCACACCCAGCACTCAATCTTTATGGGGGGTAGGCATGGCACTTGGTTGGGGGGGGAATTATGTGGGGAGGGACCCAGCACTCTGTCTCTAAATGGTTCACCATCATTGACCTAGGGTCACACAACTAGGAAGAATTTGAGACAGAATGTGAGCTCAGGTCTTCCAGACTACAAGTCCACAGCCCCATCCATTGTGTCACTTAGTTCTCTGGAGGGATTCAGTGTTAGAAGTAAGACTTGAATGCAGGATCTTTGACCAGAGGGCCACTGCTTTCTATTACACCATAGTCCAAGCTACCATTTCCATTACATTACCCCTCATCCACTGAAAAGAAAACAGCTGTAATCATTGTTCTCATTTCTATTGTGCTTTAAGGTTGGGAAAGCACTTTGCCTATGTCAGCCCATATTTGCTCTGGGAAGGAATTATGCTATTATTATTCTCATTTTTAGATGAGGAAACTGAGGCTGGGAAGGTTAAGTGATCTGCCCAGTGTCACAGAGCTAGTAAAATAAATGTTTGAGACAGGATTCAAACTCAGGTCTTTCTGCCTCCAAGACCAGCACTCCATAAATCATGTGAGAAAGTAAAGCATAAATATGGATGCCAAATTGCCAAGTGACCACTGACTATCTGCTGGAGACTTCATCACTCTAGAGATGAGTTTGGATCCCTATGAAATCCAAGTGTAGTTTCTGGTTCATGTTTGGCCCTTGGCTAACTTCCACTAGCATCTCTTCTTTCCAAATGGAATCTAGGTGTGGAGGGGCTTTGTCCTTCTGGCTGGCTTCCTACCTCCCCCATTCTCCTTCTCATTGGTGCGCCCACTGAATAAAGCAGTTACAGCAGGGTTACCCTGATGTTGGAGCAAGCCCATTTCCCCTGGAGCAAGTACAGGCAGAGGAGAGGGACACACCCAGATATAGGCAATAAAAGCCTTACGCCCCGGCCCCCAGATCACTCATGCGGTCAGGTCGGGGCAGAGCCCTGCACATGGGCATGACCCGGTGGTTACAACATGCTTGGCTCTCATCAGCAGCTCTCATTACAAAATCCAAGGGGCAAAGCACGGCCAAGTTCCAGAAGCCTGAGAATAGGGGCGGGAGGGAGGAAGAAATGAATGAAAAGCCAAGTATCACAACAAGCCGCCAACCAGAAAGAGGAGAGTGATGGGAGAAGGAGAGGGGCGTGCAGACAAGCCTCTCAAAGAGTTCGCACAAGTTGGGTGGAATGTGATTGCATAAGGTGGGATGGGAGAAAGAGCCACAGACCTTGTTACCTGACAGGGCTGTGAATTGGAGGGGGAGTAAAGGCTGAATTGATCTGCCTTCTCTCTCTTCTAAAATCCTAATGACAGTACAAAGCTTCCCAGGGTTCTTTCTTTCTCATTTGACCCTTACATCAGCTCAGTGAGGTAGGTATTGCAGTCACTATATGCTCATTCTACAGATAAGGGAACTAAGGCTGAATAATCAAGAGATTGCACCCTGGTCACACAGCTAGTAAATATTTGGGATTAGGAGTCAAAGCCAGGTCCCTCATGACTTTGCAGTTGGCCATGTTGCCTCTAAACCACCAGTTTCTGTTCAAACATCAGAGTCTTGATTGGGGCTCCTTAACCTCAACTTTGTGAATTTTTGTTTTTAATAACTATTTTGATAACTATTTGCATCTAATTGGTTTCCTTTGTCATCTCTACAGTTTTCTTTTCTGCATCTATTCCCTCTCTAGCTGTGTGACTGTGAGTTTCACCACCTGGGGTGACCAGTAGAGAGACAGGAATCAGGACTTGGAGGAAGGAGGAAGAGGACTTGGAATCAGGAAGACTTGCTTCTTGGATGGAGTCTGAATCTTACTTCAAATGGTGTCCAGCAGTACTACACTGATCAACGCATTGAATTCTCTCAGCCTCACTTTCCTCATCTGTAAAATGGAGATAATAAAAAGTACCTACCAATCAATTATTTTTAGGATAAATGCAATAACATTTTTGTAAAATGCTTTTATAACACTGAAAGTGCTATAGAAATGCTTCTTGTTACTGTTATCATTAATCAGCCAGCATAGCAAAGGGATCTGGGACCCCTCAAAAAATGAAGAAACCCTGACTGAGAGTAAGGCCTAGAGATGGGAGTTTCTGGATTCAAATCTGGCTTCAAGAGACTTCCTAGCTGTGTGACCCTGGGCAAGTCACTTGACCCCAATTTTCTAGTCCTTACCACTGTTCTGCCTTGAAACTGATACTTAGTATTGATTCTAAGACAGAAGGTAAGTGTTAAAAAAATGAAGAAACCCTTGAGAGGAATCAGTAATGAAGAAAATCTTAACTCCCACAGTGAAGCCCCTTCACAATGGCCAAAATTCTTATGGTAATTTATCTAGTGAACTAACACATGGAAAGTGCTTCACAAATGAACACTAGTCACTCACATTGTCATTGCTACTGTCACCCCCTCCCCATCATCATCATCATCATCATCATTATGATCATCAGCATCATTTGCTACTTCTTTCTCCATCACTTCTCCTTGATCCCAAGGATAAACTACAGAGGTGCTGTTGTAACAATTCCCTGTGCAAGTACTAAGGGAGGGCACCTATTAGTCAGGAAATCTCAGTGAGTATCAATTGGAAAATGGCATTCAAAGCCCTTCATAGCTGAACCCTCTCCTTTCTTTTCAGTCTTCTTTCACCTTACTCCCCACCATGCACTTGTCTATCCAATGACACTGGCTTCCTGGCAATTCCATGAGCAAAACACTCCATCTCTTGGCTCTGGCCATTTTCTCTGACTGTTCAACATGTCTAGAATGCTCACCATCCTCTTTCTTACTACTGACTTCCCTGGCTGCCATTAAGTCTCAGTTAACATCTCACCTTTTACAGGAAGGCCATCCTAATCCTTCTCATTTCTAGTCCCTTCCCTCTGTTAATTATCTCCTGTGTAGCCTGGATTTAGCTTGCTTGTTTTGTATATGTTTGTTTGCATGTGGGCTCCCCTCTTAGAATTGCAAGTTCCTTGAGGGCAGGGATTGCTTTTTACCACTTAACACAGCGCCTGCCATAGAGTAGGTACTGAATAAATGCTTTTTGATTAATTGGTTGATTGGTTGATTGGATAGGGAGCTACATCTTAAGTCAGAAATATTAATTAGGCCACTCTTTAGCCATGTCTTTTGGGACAAGACACAAACTCTTGGCCCCTGAGTTTCTACTCAGTTTCTATCATTCCCACATAATAGCAAATGGCCTTCTTACTTCAGAAGGCTACTATAAGGATTCAGAGGAGGAATAGATGGAACCTTAGCAATTCCTTGATGCTTTGGTGAAGGTCAGAAACATCCACTCTCTTCCCAGGATCTCCTCATGCTATGAGCTTCTTGTAGATATCCATTCAAAGATACTAGCTAGCATTTAGTTAGTGTTTTTAAGGTTTGCAAGGCCCTATTTTATATTTATCACATTGTTTGATCCTCACAAGAATTTTGGAAGATTGATATTATTATCTCCACTTTACAGATTAGGAAATTGAGACTTATGAAGGTTGAGGGCCTTGACCAGGGTAACAAGGCAAGTAAATATCTGAGGCAAGATATTAATGCATGTCTTCTGGATTCCAACTTTCATGCTTTATCCACTATGTTCCCTCAACAGGTTGGGGGTGGGAGAACCTACCCCAAATCTCTTGACCTTTAATGCATTTCACTGGAGCAGAAGCGTTATCATAGCAAGAATACATAGACTAGTATAGCACGCATATTGGACAGTCATTAATAATTATATTAATGATTGTAGGTGACTCCCAAACCTCCTTTCCTACTACTCTGCCATACCATTGCCCCCACAGTATTTGAGACTATAATTTCTTCCTTTGTTGCAGGGGTTGTCATTGCCTTGGGACCAGCCTACTTATAAATGAATAACTTTCCTTTATTTAATGAAATTGATTCTGGAAATCAAATCAAGTCAAATCAAAGTCTCCAGGCCTGTATTTGAAGTCTTTCTAGCCTTCTCTATTGGCAGGGCAGGTCCTTTATGAATACCAAGGAACCCCTCTATTTTTGACTGGTGACTATCTCTCCTAGACCACTCTTTCAAGTAAAGCTTCAGCAAAGCTTCACTCTCAACTTTCCAGTTAATACATCATAACCTCAGAAACATACCATTTCTTTTTCCTTTCTTCTGTCTACACTGTCACTGTATTTGGATAGAATCTTTGAGTCTCCTTCCCTACAGCACTTCCTTGTGAATTTCTGAACCAAAATGTGATTTTCTGGTCACCACTCAACTTTGTATGTTGACTCTCTTCCCTTAGAATATCAAGTTCTTGACAACAGGGATTGCCTTTGCTTTTGCATTTGAATATCCAGTGTTTACGGAAGGCTTGGCTTAATAAATGGGTTTTTTTTCAGCCATTCCTTCATTTATTTATCCATTTATACTCTTCTCAGCCATGATTAGGCATCCCAGGTAAGAACCCTCAAAAATCATCTACTTTTATTACTCTAACTAGGACTTAAAGAGAATCCCTCTAAAGAATCCAAGAGGTTTAGGCATTACCTCTCCTCCCCAGGAACTACTGAAGGCAGCCTGGACCATTTGTGGATAGCTCTAATTAGTAGGAATTCTAATCCTTATATTGAGCTAAAGTCAACTCATGACACCGTTTATCCCCCCTAGCTTTACCCTTGAGTTGTTCTCCACATCTTGTTCACCCATGCTTCTCCTAATCTTGGCCTATATTCCTTCACTTCAAGATATTCTGCCTGTACCAAAAATTCTGGGCCATAGGTTTCTGATAAGTCACCTACTGCTCTCACTTGTCTATACATTGAGCAGAAGGCTTGTTTTATCAGCTACATGCATCTACATTTCTTATTATTAAAGAACCCAATATCTCAGTGGGGTGAAATTGCATCCCTGATTTCATGCTTCAATGTCCACAAAAGACTGCAGGTTCTTGAGTTCTGACATCAAGACTCTTGATTTCTGCACATCCCTGACTTACTTCTTTAGAGTTCTCCCCTTGACTTGAATTGTTGAATAGGCATCAGAAGAACCCTCATTTATCTGATTTGAGATTTATATGATTTATCTGAGTTGAGCTCATGGATTTGTATATCCACTTGTAGAAATTAGAAACATGGACAAAAGTTTATCAAGCCCTGGAAGATATTTTAAAATTAAATTTATCCCTAATTTTTAAAAATATCAGGTAGATTTCCCACTGTATCCCACCTACTCCTCTTCCAGAGAGGCTTTCCTTATAACAACAAAAAAAGGGCGGGTAGAATAGAAATGTTCAACAAAATGAACCAACATAATGAAAAATTTCTGACTTTATATGCAGCTTTCCATACTCATGAATCCCCTTAATCTCTGCAAAGAAGTGTTTTCTCAAATCCTTTCATTGGGGCCATACTTGTTCTTTGTTGTTTCCCCAAGATTCAATTTTAATAGATTTCTTGCTGTTGTTGCTTTCTCTATTTGTTGTCGTAATATATGTATATACATGTACATAAACACATACATGAATACATGTATACATATAATATGCTTATTTTTCTGATTCTACCTAATCTGTTTTGTGTCATACCATTTTATTATGTCTATCCATGCTTTTTCTGTAATCAGCATATTAATCACTTTTTACAGTTCAGTGGCATTGAGACAGCACAATTTTTAACCTATCACTCAGTCAATGCTCATCTACTTTATTTCCAGTTCTTTTTACTATAAATAAGTATAGCTATTTTTATATTGTACTTGTAACTATATCTTTTCTTATCACTGACTTCCATGATGCATGTAATATAACTGGCAGTGGAATCTCTAGGATAAATGGTACAGGCAATTTAGTTTCTGTCTTTATATAATTCCAAATTACTTTCCAAAATAGTTATATTAGTTTGCAACTCCACTAACAATGCACGAGTACTTTCTGTCTTTCCATATTTCTCCAACATTAACTATACCCACTTTTTAAAAAATTTGCCAGTTTTCTAGGTGTGATATGGTGCTTTAATGAATATTTTTCTTATTAATAGTGATTTGGAACACTTTATATGATTAATAGTTTTAATTTCTTTTCACAAGTTTTTGTACCCTTTGATCTACTATTGAATGTCTTTTAGTCTTACATATTTCTTTTTGTTATTTATATATCTTGCATATCAGATCTCTATCAGAGATATTGATACAAAAATTTTCTCCCAGTCAACCACTTCCCTTCTTATCCTAGCTGCATTATTTTTATTCAAGGAAAATATTTTTATCAAAGTCCTTTAAAGCAGATAATTGTCTCTTTCTGTGGGAATTAAAATTAGTCACATATCCTCAGGTTATAAGGAAGGAGATACAACTGGAATTCATCCAGGCCAATCCTTTGCCTCTACCAAACAAATTAAAAAGTCTCCAATCATCATTTTTTAAAGTATCTCCAAAAAAAGGAGAGCCCCCAAACCCTTTTAGTGAGTCACAACATGGACTAAAGATACACTTTCTAAAGAGCTAACTTTTGGAATCTAGAACCAGGATCTAAAAATATCACAATGGGCAAGAACTTGGATTAAACCTAAGAAGATGAAACTTTATAGGGATAAATTAAAATATTACATTTGGACTCTAAAAAGTTTTTAAGGTTAAGATGTGGGAAGTATGAGTGCCAAGAGACTATTTAATAAGTATCTGAGTCTTTAGGGTATTTAAAAATTCAATATAAACCAGAAGGGAAATATAGCTGACCTCAAATGCCCTAATCTATCATGTAATACTGTAATACATGTAACGCCTCTATAATAGATCATGAGATCCAGGAGGACAGGGAACATGGCCAATGTAAATTCTGTAGCTCCCTCTGGGATCCTCTAGCACAGTGATTTCTACCTAGCAGATGCTTAAAAAGCTGCCTTGGCTTGGTTGGACCCAGTCACCTCACCACCCAGGATGCCTAATCCTGCTTCTAACCCTAACCTTGCAATCTTCTCTCAGCCCTTAATTGACTTCCTAATCAGGCTATAAATGGATCGAAGAAAGCCAAGCCAGCTGGAAATAACCTGAACTTTCCAGAATCACAGTTTTTTACATGGAAGAGCTAACTAGGAGCCAGCTATGTACTCAAACCTTGATTTACCCTGAATCTAGTTTAATATGCCTGGTAAATTGCCCAGTTTTACTGGATAGAGAAAATCTGCATTGATATTTCATAAAGCAGGAGTTATTAATCATTTTTGCATCATGAACCCCATCTAACAGTCTGATGAAGACTGAGGACCCCTTCTTGGAATATTATTTTTAAATGCACAAACTAAAATACATAAGATTACAAAGAAAAACAATTACATCAAAATGTAACAATTAAAAAAGAAGTTCATGAACCCCAGTCAAGGCTGAGAACCCTTATTTTGAAGGAATAGTCAAAAGACCATTAGAGCTAAAAAAGGGACAAGTTATTAGAATCCAGAGAAATCAGAGGTATAATTGATAGCAAACCACTACAACCACCCCCAGGCTCTACAAACCAGTTATGAGGTCCAGAATGGAAGCCAAAAGAGAAAAAATAACTTAATGACTTTATTGAGTGTTATGAAAACTTGAACCAGTGTTGGTATTTGAGCATGCCCACCTCCCTTTTTAGAATCATCTTTGCAACAGGTCATGGCATTTAGATCTAGATGAGACAACATGTCATGACCACCCAAGACCAGCTTCTTTTGGAGAAATCTGAAGCCCAGAGATGTTGAAATCATTTGTCCAAAGTCAGAAAAATCTGATGGGGAAGCACAAGAACACTGGAACTCTCCTTCCACACCTAGGGCTTGGTCAATATACCTACTGTTTCACTCAATCAATTAATTATTGTTTAATCAACTGGTCAATTAAATAATGATCCTATTATTTGCCAGGCACTCTTCTAAGCATGAGAGGAGAAGAAAATAATCCCTAGTTCTAAGGTGTTTACTTGATCTTCCAACAAAAGAGAAAAGCTTAGGTGGTAGATGGAATTTTTCCTAAATACTTAGAATTTATTGACAAAGTATAAGCTGGTCAATTCATGTCATATCACTGATTCTTCTGGAAGAACAACAGACCTCAAAGAACAAACTTTAAAGACGAACTCAAAGAATAACCCTGGTGAAACCTGTCTACAATGATGAACCAGAGGGTGATCACAAAGAATGCATCACCATTCATTTTTAATTTTGACATTTTTTCCATAATTATTTTTTCTGATCTAAAAGTAAGTTCTGACTCATGAAATGAAATGAAATTCTCAAAGGCTCTGACCAGAGCTCAGCATAGCACTGACACACAGTATGCACTTGATACATTCTTATTGACTGACTGATTGGTGGACTTGGAAGTTGAAATGGATGGACTAGAGTCAGTCTCTGGGATCGACCATTACCAACAGGGTGGTCACCAGGGGTTATCCTTTTTTGACTGTAGCAATTCAAAAAGAATAATGTCCTAATAAATAGAATAGTTGTAGTTTGTCTTAATAGAGTGTGCATTATGACAAAATTATAAGTTTTCTAAAGAATAAAAACCTTAAGTTTCCAGAGATATCCTAGGTGAAGAAATAGATTAAATGAAAATGGAAACAAATTACCATGAGGCACCTGAACTCCATCACCCTGAAGATGAGGCACACCCATATTGAAGTATAAAAGAGGAGTGGGGCAGGAATGAGTCATCCACCATCATTTACCAAGACCACCTCCCATTTCTTCTCAACATACCTTGTATATATCTGGTTATTTGCTTGTTATCTTGTCCATTAGATCTTGAGCTTCATGAAAGTGGGGAACTATCTTTTGTTTCTTTTGTTTGGCCTTTCTTTGTATCCCCAGTACTTGCTTAATGATGATGATGGTGAGAGTGCTTTTTGAGTTGTAATTAGTCAACTCATATCCCAGTATCAAGTCCATCACTAGATAAAGAGAAGAAAAGACTAGATCTTTTGAATCTCTTTTTAATTCTCCAAAATGTCCTGGAGAGCAAAGAGAAGGGTGTTATTTTTGGACTGTAGTGCTATATGGGAATATCAGGTCTGTGGTGGGCAGTAGGGTCAAAGCAAAGGTCAGACTGACAGCTGGAAGACATTTCAGACATAAACAAGTCCAATCCCCTTGTTTTTTATATGGGGCAATTAGATTTCAGAGGGGAGGAAGAACTGGCCCAAGGTGGCATAGGCCGGAAGGAGCAGAGACACCATCCACCTTCTGATTCTCCAATTCCAAACCCTCTCATCTTTCCTTCACATTCACTGTCCCTCCTAAAATAAGAGGCCCATGGAATTTATCTGGCTATG
The DNA here is from genome assembly GCF_027887165.1 of Monodelphis domestica. Lineage (NCBI taxonomy): Eukaryota > Metazoa > Chordata > Mammalia > Didelphimorphia > Didelphidae > Monodelphis > Monodelphis domestica. Next base: position 298,322,153 of record NC_077232.1, on the reverse strand, counting down.
CAATGGAGGAAAAGGGCAGAATTTAAAGAGGACTAGAAAAGAGGCAGGTCAGGAGAGATGCTCACATATGCAGAGGGATTGAGAGACAGAGATAGAGAATAGAATGAAAATCATGAGAGGGAGGGTTTGTGATCGACAGAAAAAGAGAGACAGAAAAGGGTGAAGAGAAAAGCATGAGAGAAGAGAAAGAGCGAGAGAGAGAGAGAGAGAGAGAGAGAGAGAGAGGGAGAGAGAGATCCTTGAGGGGAGGAAGCATTATTCTTCTCATCTTTGTCCCAGTTACTTACTTCTGGATAGCATGCATGCTCTGACAATTAGGCACTTCTATATTTGTGTTTGATTCAGTCCAAGAAATTCCCAATAATTTGTAGAAGTTTGGTGCTTAAGAAAACTGGGGAGGTCCCAGGATCAGAGATTTCTAGCTGCCTGTGTCTATTTCCAGTTTTCCAGTCCAACTAATTCAGTTCATTGTTGGAAGAAATGGAGAGGGAAGGTGACTTGCCCAAGGTTACCTAATACCTCAATTTGACCATGGGTCCTCTGACTTCAAATTTGTTTTTAATATGTTTCTCTAAGACAAAGTTTCTTAATCTAGAGTTCACAGACTACCAAGGAATCCATGCATATATTTCAGGGAGTCTAGGAACTAAAATATTTTTTTTTTGCTATTTCAATAGAATGAGTTTTCATTGTAATCTTATGTGTTTCACTTTGACTATTTAAAAACATGATTCTGAAGAGGTGTCTTAGAGGTTTCACCAGTTGGCAATGAGGCTCAGAACACAAAATGGTTAAGAACCCTTGCCCTAGGCAAATTAGCTGATAGAGCAGCCACCTGCATTTTCAAAGAACTATTCAAGGCTACTGTTCGCCATGGGCCCAATGGTCACACATATTCAGAAAGACTGGACAGCCACTCTCCCTCCTTCCTTCCTTCCTTCCTTCCTTCCTTCCTTCCTTCCTTCCTTCTTTCCTTCTTTCCTTCCTTCCTTCCTTCCTTCCTTCCTTCCTTCCTTCCTTCCTTCCTTCCTTCCTTCCTTCCTTCCTTCCTTCCTTCCTTCCTTCCTTCCTTCCTTCCTTCCTTCCTTCCTTCCTTCCTTCCTTCCTTCCTTCTGTCCTTCTTTCTAGTATATATAGAATTCTTAGGGAGGTAGAATGGAATGAGCCTTGGATTTTGGGACTCAAGAATCTGGGTTCAGATTCCATCTCTACTGCTTCTTAGCTGTGAGACCTTGGATAAATCCATTCTCCAAATTTGGTCTTCAATTCCCTGTTCCACAAAATAAGGAACAGGGGTGTGAGTATTTTGCTCTCCAGGGCCTCCTATAATTGGTTAGCGGGTATTGTTTTGCCTAGCAATTTTCCTATAGAAAAGCCAGAGATGTCAGTGTCCCCACCCCTCAAACCCCACCCTTATTCCTCTATTCCTCCAAGGTTGTTAGTAGTAGGAAGTATCTCACAAGCAGCATTCTTCATGGTATTCCCATAAGACACTGCAGAAACACAATTTAGTTGCCAGTAACTACCCCACTCCAGAGCTGGGAACCTCCAGCTGCTCCTGCTGATTGACTATGTTGATGCAAGAGACACAAACCCTGACATTATTGGCCCCTTCCTGGCCTTGCTGTTTTCTTGGCATTCCCTATTTGCTGAGCCTTTTGCTTCATTCCACTCCTAGACATAGAACACTAAACAGGCATACCTATCTTCTAATTCTCTTGCCTTCTGGTTGCCAAGAGGAAATGTCACCCATTACCTTTCTGGTGTTCTCTCTGTCCCCAGATGACATGCTGAGGCCAAAATGGCAGGAACTTTCCTTTGGGGAAAACAAGTTCCTAAGAAAAAGTCAGGTGGAGTCCATATGCCCCAAAGGCATCTGATAGCATCATCAGAGCATTAGCAAACTGCATTCCGGGTGAAGCCTCCTTTGAGCTTCACCTTGGTACTGTGTGGTGGCCAGTACAAAGATGGCAATCCCCACTTCGGAGAGGAGGAATATGATAAAGGGGCAACATTTAACCCTTACAGTCTCCTTCTTTGTCTAGAAAGCTAAGGATGAGTCTGAAGAGCTGGAAGGAAGGACACCCTTTTTCCCACTGAGCCAATCCAAGAGCATGTGGCCTCCAAGATGTTTTTTTTTAACTTTGGTCCAGGACCTTGTGTGATCTTGAAAGGCAGATTACATCTACCCCTTTTCCATGCAGCCAGCTACTGATGGCAAAGCAATTGTGGCAAACTTAAAGGGAAGAGTCCCTCACACAGAGAGAAAAACTACCAGAAAGAAAAGAGTGTAAAGACTAAAATTTAGGGGAGACATGAGGCAAGTAGAAATTAGTTTCTCTCTGCAAGGAGTATTATATTTTTTTAGAGGTTTATTAAAAGTTAAGGATTAAAAGAAAATACAGGATAAGAAACATGTGCCTAGGCCAGAGGCCTAGACAAGACCTCACCTACATTATGGAAAGAGCCACGTCTGCTCCAAAATGGAAGTCCAAAGAGACCCAAAAATCTTTGCCACCAGGTTAAATACCTTCTCGATCTCAGCCCACCTGAGAATTTCCGTGAGATTACAAAGCATTTTGGGGAAGTGGAGCAAAGGCTTGTGGGGATTGTAGTCCTGTATTCGAGTCTATTTTTTACAAGAGAGACCACATAGTTGATCATAATGTAGGCAGGAGAGGCACAATGTTTATTCTTCATTTCCAAGATCAGTGACATCACAAGGTGATGACTTGGCTTAAGCATGAATTGGAATGAAGTAAGGCAAAGTTGCACCTAGTCATCAGCCTCACTTTATCTTTCAGAGTCATCAAAGATCAATGGCAAGGAAAAAGTCAGGATGAATAGTGATGGCCCACCACTTAGAGTCTGAAATCTGACCAATATCTAAGCATTCCAGAGAGCCTACTTCAGGTGCCTTCATGGTCACTGGAACAAATGATTCTCACCCACCCATTTAACTTGGAGGAACTCTTCACTTGTCTGTGGTAGGCATCCCCTAATTCATCAATGGGCTAGAGGCCTAGAAGTTACCCTCTGGCTTAGCCCATCTGCCAAGATGCAGTTTTGTTGCAATGCCCCAATATGACTTAAATATTAGCCTCTCCACTAATTCCTCATATTCTCCTTTCTGAATGGAAAAAAAAACACACCTGCTCCCAACCTCATTCATATGCTAGTCCTCTGGATTTCTCTTTACTTCTTCCCTCCTGCTGAGGAGGACCCCTTAGATTAAAGCCAAAAATGGAATTATTTGTCAGGAATTCAAGGTGAAAAGAGAGTTCTAAGGAGCTGACTTCCCCAAACTAATTAAACAAAGAACCCCAGAACATGAACTAGGAGCAAACCTTGGGATTAGACCAATAACAGGGATTGGTGAGGTCTCTAGAGCCTGCAGCCTCAGCCTAAAAGGGCCCAGCTAGCCCCGTGGCTGAGAGCACATTTGGGAGATGTTCAATGGAGAATATATAGAAAGATATGGGAAAAGACTATATATAATGAGAAGTCATGGATGGGTAGTAATCTGGATCTGGACTGTGTGAAGATTGGATTTAGCTATTTCCTGATTGTAACAATGAAGATACTTAGTTTAACAAAATCAGGAATGTCTTGGGAACTTTAAATTACTCCACCCTATTTAGACTGTACTTCAGGAGAAGATAAAGTTGTAATCTTCTGATTGAACAATGAAGGTACTTTTAACTCTTACCTTATAGTGAAGCTAGAACTTTAAGCTAAGTCTATTTTAAGATCTTAATACAAAAAGGTGTTAAGTAACTATAAAGGCTAAATTAGTCACAAAAAGGCTAAGTAACTCACAAAAGGTGAACTTAACAAAGAAGTGTTAAGTAATTATAAAGATATAATCTAAACAAAGAAGATGAGAACTAAAAAGAATGGGCATTTAGAGGAGGAGACACAAGAGTGAAAGGTCTATATATTGGCTCATTTTCTCTCCTTGGTACCTATTCCGGTGGAGAGTTGGCTGATAGCAGCATGCTGGGCCTTTTGGCATCTTAGTGTGGCTACAAGCTATAGTCCGGTTTGGTGATGAGTTTCTGGCTGAGTTTCCCTCCTTTACTTTTCCAACTTAATCCTCTTAGAAGCCTCTAATCTTCTTCAGAGACCTAGAGGTGGGAATTTTAAACTCCCCCTGGCACAGGCCAGGCAGGAGAAATCCTATATCCTCTTCCCTCCTTCTCCTTAAATTCCTTCCCTCTATATTAATTAAATTACTATAAATTTCCAGACTGATTGGGTATTTTATTTGGGATTTCTCCTGGTGGCCAATTAAATCTAGATTTTTAAGTCACAACCCTAAAATTATCTTCACAACTGGTAGGTAGTATGCCCATCTAGCTGAGATCATGAGCCATTGATGTATAAAAGTAGACTGTGTGTATTCAACCCATACCTGTGCTGGAATGAATTCGGGAGTTTTTCTTTTCTTGGCTACATATCCCAGAAACCTTAGAGTTGGGTGGGATGAGTCCTAAACATTTTTGTTTTTTATTTTTGTTTTTTGTCATTTCCCCCAAGGGGAGCACTGCTTGACTGGTCTAGATGGGGCATTGATCTTAACTAGAGACTTCTCTGTGAAATGGGAAACTTCTGTACCATAGGTGGAGGCCATTCAGGTAAACAGACAGACCTTCCTTATGTGAATTTTAAAACTACTCCACCCTACTCAGACCACACTTTAGAAGATCTGATTTAGCTATTTCGTGATTAGTAACAAAGGAGATACTTAGTCTAACAGAATCAAGTCTTGGGAACTCTACATTTCTCCACCCTATTTAGTTTAACAAAGTCAGGAATGTCTGCACCATACTCAAGGATTAAGTATCTGAGAAAATGACCTTAAAAGACATGTGCAGAAACAGTGGACAGACCCCTGGGCTGTCCTAAGTCAAGCTAAGCTATCATTGGTTCTGATGAGATGCAGGAAAGTGATGTAAAACTGTCTATATAAGGCATGTTACTTCCTCTCTTTGCTCTCTTTTCCCGGAGAGGTGTCTCTGGCTGGCAGTGTGCTAAGTGTTCCAACATCTTGGTGTGGTGGCAGCTATTTGCCTGGGTTTTGGAGGTGAGTTTGCCCTTGAGATAATTCAGGTTCAGGCATCTTGGCTGAGCCCTCTTGGAGTTCAAGCTGATTCCTTCCTCTTTTTCTCTCCAAAACCTTACCTTTTATAGCCCCTAATCTTCCCACCTGGTACAAGTCAAGCGGGAGAAATCCTACACCCTTTTCCTTCTCCATTCTTCTTAAATTTCTTTCTACTATATTAATTAAATCACCATAATTTTCCAGACTGACTTGGGTAAATTTTTTTGTTGTTCTTTGGGACATCCATGGCAGCCAATAATTAATATAGTTTAGATCACAACACTAAAATTATCCTTTACACTTATGACTGCTTCTTAAAAAAGTCTAATGTGGGGGCAGCTGGGTAGCTCAATGGATTGAGAGCCAGGCCTAGAGATAGGAGGTCCTAGGTTCAAATCTGACCTCAGATACTTCCCAGCTGTGTGACCCTGGGCAAGTCACCTGACCCCCATTGCCTAGCCCTTAACACTCTTCTGTCTTGGAGCCAATACACAGTATTGACTCCAAGATGGAAGGTAAGGGTTAAAAAAATAAATAAAAAAGTCTTCTGTATTCCATAACTTCAAATGGTGAGCCTTTGCTTTCCCATATTTGTAAAGCATGACTTTCTTGAATGTTCTGTTAGTCATTCCCATTTCTTGTTCAACAATGATCTAGTGGCCAACTTGACTCTAGGTCTACATTATGTTCAGTAGATAAGAGGAAACCAAACCCAAGTGAGGCCCCCACCCTAAACCATGATATGCAAAGATTTCAATTTACTCACATCAATAATAAAGTGTAATCATTACATTGGAGGTATATTTACACCTCAATTGGGTGTCTTAATTTCCACTGAATAACAGCCAGATCCTGAGCTCATGCTGAACACTAGGCCTTTTGTTAGGCTTAATTAGAGATGGGAAGCCAAGAGTGGCTCAAGACTCTTTGGAAATGCCAATGAGGACCTCCATTAAGTTAAGCGCATTGTCTAGACTAAATGAGAACTTGAATAGTTACACTTCCTTGAATATATGATCATTTGAATCTCATATGTCAATATATCTTTCTTCTGATAAAAATGAAAGCCACTCCTTTGGAGGTGGCAGAAGGAGCAACAGGTTTCAGAAAACCTGGGTATAACTCCTGACTTGTCCAGAAGGTCCATAAGTATATATATTTATTCCAGTCACTGTGCTAAGCACAGAGGGTAAAAGAATGACACTCCCCTCTTGAAGAGCTCATACCCTAATTAGACCTTGCCTCTTCAGTAAAATAGAGAAGTTGGGTTAAATGATGCCAAAGGTTCCTGCCAGATCGAAATACTGTGATCCTGTGATCCTGATAATCCATGTTAGTTTGAGTCCTTTCTTCTTTAGCCATCAGTAATTTTGTTAGCAGAATAACAACAACAATAATAATGAAAATTAGGTAACAATTTAAGATTTATAAAGTACTTTGCATGTTAACTCATTTAATTTTCACTATATTAGGATAGAGGTGCTTTTATTATCCCCATTTTGCAGATAAGGAAACTGAGGCAGGCAAAAGTTAAAGGATTCTTCAGGACCACACAGCTAGTGTCTGAAACAGGATTAAAATTCAGATCATCATTGCTTCAAGTCCAAAGCCCCATCCACTGTCTTCCCTCACTATCTAATATTTTGACATATCAGTTACTAGTATAGTACCAACACTAGTCAAAGCAGGGCCAACCATTTCAAAGTGGAAGGGAACAAAGGTGGGACAGTCAGGTGGAATTCAGAAAGTCATCTTGAGAAATCCTAGGAAGAAATTCAAGATGAAAGAGAAACAGAAACAATCAGGGTTCTAGAACTGGAAGATATCTTCCTAAAGCTTTCTTTAAATATTCTCTAAAAAATAAGGCTGCCATGGTTAGTGGTTGTTGAGCTTTGGATGGCCCTTCTGATATGGCTAGGTGAATGCTGAAGTGCCAAATCTGTAGCTGATTTGTTTTTATTGCTCTTTAGCCTAAGCCCTCCTGCGTCATGGAAACCACTTCTTTCCCCTCTTTTTGGTTACCTGGAGGCAGGAATGTTGAGGCATTCTTGAGCAACACTGGACCGGAAACAAGAAGAGAGCCTTGGCATGTACATGACTGCTGTACTTAGTCACTCAGAGAGGAAGGATGTTTGTGATTCAGGTGTCAGCCCAACTGCTACTGATGGGAATAGCATGAACAGAATTGTCTAAAAATGTCTTAGGGTGGAAAGAAAAGGAGATTCTGCCTCAAACCCCCATCAACCAGATGGCAGTTTCATGGAGTATCAGGTCTAAGAGGATCTTTATGCCCTCTTGCTTCTATGCAATAGTGTCTCTAACATCCCTAGAAACACAGAGAGCTTCCCATCATTCTTTAAGTTCTCCAAAGGAAAAAATTCCCCTGCCAGCTGGGCGTGGTAGAAAGAACACTGAATTGAGATGACAGAGACACAGGGTCAAGACCTGTATGCCACTACTAAACTTTGGGCACTTTTTTGAGTGAGTTTCTGGATTGAGTGGACAATGGGTTAGATTTAATAATCCCTGAGTTCTCTTCTAGTTTTTATATTCCATGATTTGACATCTCTTAATTAATATTATCTGCCAATGACTTCATTCTTATATTGTTCGACTGCTTTCTGAATAAGGTAGAGCTATTCTTGGAAATCAGCTGGCAAATGAGATATGTTCAATGGTCTCTAGCTGCTTACAAGTAAAGGCAATATGGTACAGTGAGGGGAGTGATGGAGTCAGACCTTAAAGACCTAAGTGGGAATCCTAGATTTGGTACTTATGACCTATATCAATGATAGTGAACCCTTTAGAGATGGAGTGTTGGGCCCTGCCCCCACCCCACCACCCAGACTGAGTGCTGTGCCCCCCCTGCAGAGACCGAGTGCCTCAACTCCCCTGAACCCCTAACATCCCACTCTCTTACCCCAGTCAGGGGAGGGAGGAAGTACTCCCATTGGGCTGCTAGGCAGAGAGGTGGGTGAAGTGAGGAATGTCCTCAAGCACATGGAGATGGGGAGGGAAACAGCTCTGCCCCAAGTCCCTCTGGCTTTCTAATAACAAACTCTGGTGGGCAACTATAGGCGTGCCCACAGAGAGGGCCCTACATACCCTTTTTGGATGAATGCCATAGGTTCACCATCCTTGACCTATATGATCTTAGGCAAGCTAGTCTATCTTTCTCAGCCTCAACTTCCTCATTCATAAAATGGCACAATAATATGTGCACCAATGATAACAATAAATAGTCAAGATTTACCTGGCATTTTAAGATTTGCAAAGTATTTTCCAATTATCATCTCATTTGATCCTCATGACTTGGGAGGGAAGTATTATTATTATTATCATCATCATCTTAAAAAAATCTTTACCATCCATCTTAGAATCTATACAATGCATTGATTCTAAAGCAGAAGAGTAGTGAGGGTTAGCTAATGGAGATTAAGTGACTTGCCCAAAGTGTCAAAGGCCAGATTTGAAGCTGCATCTTCCTGTCTCCAGACCTGAATCTCTACCCACTGAGCCACCTAGCTTCCAGTAGGCAGTATTATTACTGAGGAAATTCAGATGAAGAAATGAAGAGTTTTTGAAAAAAGTACTTAAGGCTGAAAAGGGGTTAGTAACTTGCCCAGGGTCACACAGCTAATCAGTTTCTGAGGGAGAACTTGAAATCAGGTCTTCCTAACTCCAAACCTAGCACTCTATCCACAATGTGTTAACTACTTTTCTAGGTCCTACTCATCTCCTAGGGCTTTGGTGAAGAACAAGATAGAATAATAATACAATAAGTCATTATGCCAATGGAATTGTTATAGGGAATCAGTACTTGCCCAGGCCACAAGTTCCCATATGATTACTAGTTGTCAGGAAGCAGGAATTTCTGAGAGTCATTCACAGACTAATAAACTCTCCAGAGGAACCTGGGGAAGTTCCCCTAAGACAACAGCAAGTAGCAACAACCCTGTAGCTTGGAGCTCCTGTAACCCTGAGGCCCACAAAGCTGGCCATTTACCCAAATCCTTAGCCGTAGGGCCATGTTGCCAAACCTGTGGCATGCATGCCACATGTGCCTGAGGACATGTGGCATGCATGCCACATGTGCCTGAGGACATGTCTCACATCACCCAGCCCTATGCCCAGCAGCCTAAAGGGAGTACTTCCTCCCTCCCCTGAATGGGGTAAGGCAGGGCAGCTCACATGTGGGGTGAGGGTTGCAGTTTGGGCACTCGGTCTCTAAAAAGTTTGCCATCACTGCCCTAGGGAGTTTCTGAGGAAATATATACTTTGAACCTCTGGGCTCAGGCAAGGCTGTGGCTTTTGATATGGTCACTCCCTCTGATGAAGCAAATCATGATCCACCTTTACCTGGTCATTCTAAGATTCTACTCCTCATCCTCCAGATTGGTGACAACAACAGTCACTTGCTGTGCCACCATCTTCTTGTGGTAATCCCTCTCCCAAACATATATTCTCTTTTCAGCTCCTAGTCTAGAAAGAGTAATCAAATCAATAGTACTATTGCTCTAGAAAGATGACCATTTCCCCTATGGGTCCATTCACCATCCCTGTGACTTGCCAGACCAAAAACTTCTTCCCTGGCTAACATTTTCCTATTTGTGTTATCTCTCCTTTTGGAATGCTTGCTCTGGTATTTGAACACTTAGTGTTTGGCCCTTAATGCTCTTCATTCATTCATTCATTCATTCACTCACTCATTCATTCATCTTTTCTTCCATTGTTGATGCATGATCTAATTGTCCTTATGAGAACTCTGCCTTTTTCTTTGCTGCTTTTTCTAACCTTCATTTACTATGAAGTTGGGACAAGCTGATGTTCTGACAGGCAGGATGGATTTTCTACAGAGAGAAGTTGGGTGACCAGAATATACTTTTTGGCCATACTTTCAATCTGATTGCCAGGTGATGTTCCTGTTCACACACCCTCAGCATCAACAGATCTGAGCTACAAAGACTAGGGGATGTTTTTATAGGGCAAAGGAAAGATGTCCAGATTTGGAGTCAAATTTGAGGACAGATACGAACCCAGAACCTCCTATCTCTAGGCCTGGTAGATTAAGAGTAGCTAGGTGACTGCCCCACCACCCAATAGATTTTTAATATAACTAGAATATGACTTTGGAAAACTAAAATCTTTATCACCTGGAAACTCGGAGATTAAATTAGACAGATTAAGGAGAATTAAAGCAAATTGGAAGATAGATTGGAGCAGCTGTTTTGATGTCAATGATCCTCTATGCAGATCCAATTTCTCCAATGCAACAAGCATTACTATGTGCAAGACTGGGGTATACAAATTATTCCCTGACTACAAAGAGCTGATGTATTCCTGGGACTGGGGGAAGCTCTGGAAGGGGTATCCTGAGGAGGGAGCTTAATCACAATGTGGGATTAGAACCTTCTTTCACCTGGAGATGCTAGCTGAGCTTTGAAGCACCACCCTTTTGTTGATTAAACAAGACATCTGGGTGTGCTCTGCAGACTGAACAGGAAAGCCAATGTGCCCATTGAGCGGAGTCTTCCTCCATATCTCCTCCATATCCAGCCAGATATCTCCTCCCTATTCTACATCATCAGAGAGGTCTAGCCTATTGCTGTTTAAAGCCAGAAAGAACAATAAAGTTGGGAAGGGGGAGAAGGCAATGATTTATAAGATTTTTAAACTGAAAATGTCCTTTGTGATACCCAAACATTTAACCCAGAAGCAAACTGAGGTGCAGAGAAAGTGAGCTCCCCAGAAGCACCCATAGCAGAGAAAGTCTCCTGGCTCAAGCCTTCGAAGCTTTTTGTTACTTTTGTACAAGACTCTCACAGAGCCTCCACACCAGGCTCCCCCAGGCCCCTGGGGCTAGGGAACATAAGAGACCTAGGAGGCAATTCCTAGAACCTCTTACCCCAGCTGCCACCTGGTGGCCTGTCCTGTCTCACCTGTCTGGAATGCAGGGTGGAGAAGGAGAAGGAATGAGTGAACCTTTGGGACTTTCAGTTGGCCACCAGTGGCCCTTTTCTTCATGCTTATAAACATGTCCACAGGCTATTAAACATAAGGCACACCCAGGCCAGGAAATAGAACAGCTCAGTCAAAAGGTAGAAATGCCAGTCAGAGCTTGCATTTGAGTAGGTAGCTGCATTCACTTGGGTACAGAAAACTTGGCTGAATGCATGTTTTTTAATAGAGGGAAACAGGCTGTGAGCATCCATGGAATGCCAGAGCTGGGAGGGATCTGGAAGATTCAGTCTAACTCTTCCCATTTCAGAGAAAGAAAAACTGAGGCCCAGAGAGAGGAAAGAACTCACCCACTGTCATAGTAACTCAGCGATCAATTCAGCCCTGTCAGCATTGATTAAGTAACTACTGGGTGGGTGAAAGGCACTGTTCCAGGCACCAGGAATACAAAGACAAACACAGAGAGAATAGCAGAACTTGAACTCAGTTCATACAACTCCAAAACTGAGCACCTTTTCATTGCACCATGCTGCCCTCTTGTGGCTAAATGTTCCACTTGTAAAATCCAAAGGAAGAACCATGTAACTAGCAAGCTGTCAATTCCACTGAAAAGGAAACTGAGAAAGACAGAGAGAGAGCAGAAGAGAGAAGGGTGGGAGGGGAAGACAGAAACAGACAGACAGACACAAAGAGAGGGAAAGACAGAGGGGGAGGGAGACAGATAGAAACAGAAACATAAAGAGAATGAGAGAGAACTTAAAGGCAATGAAAACAGGGAATGGGGTGTGTATGTGCAGAACAAGAAAGATAAGTGTATATAATTTACCAAGGATGGGGGGCAGCTGGGTAGCTCAGTGGATTGAGAGCCAGGCCTAGAGACGGGAGGTCCTAAGTTCAAATCTGGCCTCAGACACTTCCTAGCTGTGTGACCCTGGGCAAGTCACTTGACCCCCATTGCCTAGCCCTTACCACTCTTCTGCCTTGGAGCCAATACACAGTATTGACTCCAAGACAGAAGGTAAGGGTTTAAAAAAAAATTTTTTTTACCAAGGATCCAAGGATATCTTCTCTCCATCACTCTGGGCATAGGAGTTAAGAGCTGGACTTTGTAGCTCAGCAAATTCTATTCACTCATTTTCCAGAGGAGGAAAATGAGTCAGAGAGGGGGAAGGGACTAGCTGGCATTCACACAGGTAGAAAAGGCCAAGGATTCCAACTCTGATCTCTGGCTCAGTTGCAGCATCATCCCACTCTTGTTCTTTCTCAGGCTACCTGACTATAAAGAGTTCATTGGAGAAAACAGTCCATCTAGCCACATAGACTAAAACTATAAAGAGCCACAGAGACCTCCCTAACCATTTTGCCATTGGAGAAATGGAGACCCAAAGTGGAAAAATTTTTCCTAGGATCCCACAGGCAGTAAGTGACAGGGACTAGGCCAGGAAGTTCTGTTGCTCTATCCCAGGGCTCATTACACAACTCCAGGAAGTTATTAGATACTTATTGCCAGCTTTAGAAAGACTCATAGGCTTCCAGGATACTCTATTAAATGCCACACTATGAAGATCAACTCTGTTGCCTGGGGCTTGACAAAAGACAAAATTTCAGACTTCAAAAGGATCTCAAGGGTCATATCTGAAAAAACATCTCCTTGCATGATAAGACACTAAGTGAAGAAAGAAAAACTTCCCTGAATAATAATTAATGTAATATTGGTATGATATGTGAAATTCATTGTTATATTCAACATATATTCATTGAATATAGTATAATATAATCTGATATACAATATGAAATTACATGATGCAATATGTGATATGGTATAATACAATACTTGCAGTAAATATAAAAATGTATTCAAATAGAAGATTGAACTTTGGAGTAACTTTAATGACCCTTTCTGGTCCCCAAGAAAAAATGGGGAAAGATCTCTCTCCTTTCAGAAGAGAGGTAGGAATCTAGGGGTAAGAAAGGGTGCATGTGCCACCAAGACACGATAACTACATAGTTGGTTCTACTTAACTGTCATTATTAGAGAGGAGTCGTTTGTGGTTGATGTAAAAACAAGGGACATGAATTAAACTTGTTAAAAGCTTACCACCACCCCCACCTCCAATGTACCTAACCACATGATCATTTAATCTTTGCTCTAAGACTTAAAATGAGGAATGATCTATGACCTACGTAGGTTGCCCATTGGAGGGAAGGTTTTTGTTTTTTTTTCCTAGAAAGCCTATATCCACCATCCTGCAATTTCCTCCTAGTTTGGTCCTGGAGGACCACCTAGAACCATGTTGGCAAAGGTGTGGCATGAGCACTTAGGTGGTTCAGGGGGGCTGCTCCATTCCCCCTTTCCACAGCACTCAAGGACATTTTTTGCATGCCTTACCCCTCTGTGCTGCCACCTTCCTCTGCTGTCTGAGGTAATGCCAGGGGCTCACAGACAGCTTGAAGTTGCAGTTTGGGCACACGATCTCAAAAAACATTCACCAACACTGATCTAGAATAATCTAATTTCTCCTCTGTTTTAGTCATTTAAATACCAGATGATGGTTATTACCCCCCCCCCCATTTTCTATTTTCCATGAGTTAATAACCATTTATTAAGTAGTTACTAAGCATGCTAGCCACTGTCCTAAGTACTGGGGATAAAAAGACAAAAGTAAAACAGGCTGCTTTTAAGCTTACAGCTGAATGAGGAAAATGACCTGTATATCTCTATGCCCTTGTCAAGAATATATATGGAGCCTATATGAAGTAATTTTCTAGGGGGAGGAGCTAGCAACTGAGAGACCAAAAATGGCCTTCTATAGAAGCAGTGCTTGAGCTGAGTCATGAAGGGAATCAGAGATTCCAAGAAACAGAAGCAAGCAAGTAGGGAGTCTCATAGGTGTGAGGGTCAATCTGTGCAAAGCCTGGAATACAATGGATTAGGGGGTAGAGAGGTACTGATGAAGAGGTGAAGAATTTGACTGAACCATAGTATAAAGTGAACATTAACATAGAAAAGGGACATAGAAGGTAGGATGAGGTTCAGTTTTGAACAACTTTAAATATCAAGAAGAGTTAATATAATTTTATCTTAATGGAGAATCACTGGAGTTTATTGAATAGTGAGGGGTAGGAGATACAGTTTAGGAGAGAGACCATCAGCCTCTAGGAAAAGCACTGTGATGACTGAACAACCAAGAATGAACAAGTCTAGCTTGTTCAGTTGTTTCAGTCATTTTCATTACCCTATTTTGGCGTTTCCTCCAAAGATAATGGACTAGTTTGCTATTTCTATCTCCAGCTCATTTTACAGATAAGGAAACTAAGGTAAACAAAGGTTAAGTGGTTTGTCTGGAGTCACACAAGTGGTAAAGCTCTGCGGTCTGATTTGAATTCAGGTCTTCCTAACTCTAGGCCCAGCACTCTACTATCCACAGTTCCACCTTGCTGCTCTTACTCTAAGTCAGGAGATTTCAAATATTTTGGTCTCACAACTACTTTACAGTCTTAGGAATTATGAAGGTCTATCCCTTCCCCAGGGCTTTTGCTTATATGGGTTATATCTATTAATATTTAGTGTATTCAATTTAATATATCTCATATTATGAAAAGAGTTTTGACCACATGCATCCCATGAAACAGTCTAGGGGACCACCAGCCATCCCTAGACCACACTTGGGAAAATGCTGTAGATCACAGGAAAACTATAAGATCATACTTCTAGAGCCAAAGGGTAATTTAGGGGTCATTCAGTCAATCTCATTACAGATGAGGTTTCAGCAGGTATTAATAGGACACAGAGATAATAAGTGTCTGAGTCCAGATTGAAACTCAGATCCATGACTTTAAGTTGAGTTATCTTTCTACCACACCCCTTTCACCATCTTCCCGATGTCCTTCATGGAATGGGGAACTCAAAACTGAGCACCAGTTCCATCAACTCCCCAGTTATAAAGGACTTCAGAGATCATGTACCTTAGTGCTTAACTAGACAACAGTTTCCTCTCCATTATTCCTGATGAGTAATACTCCATTTTATCATTGAGTATGCAAGGTCACTAGCTCCCACTCCTTCATTTGAGAGATGGAGAAAATTAAGAGCAACGGGAACTTGCCTGAATCTATCGTGCTAGGTAACACAAGAGACAAGAAACCAACCCTTCTCTCCTGATTCCTGGTCTAGACCTCCTACCATGTGTCACGGCCTTGCCTCCCTTGAGTCACTCTTCCACTTTTTCTTCCTAAATCCCATTTCACTTTTCCTATACTTTTGTTTGTCTCTGCTTCCTCTCCTGCTAGGTTTGCTTTCAAAGTGCTTGCCATCTTTTCAATGACCTCTGGGAGATTCCTCCTTGCCCCAACACCTTCCTTCCTCTGGGTTTCCAGTCTCTGTAAGTTGCTGTCACTAGAGGGCAATATGATCACATAGACTTGCCCATGACCATGAGAGTCAGTCCTGCAGCAGCTGAGAACCTGTGAACCCAACAACTCACATAATCTCTCTCCCTCTCCCTCTCAGGAATGGCGAAAAGACACAGTAAGTGTCCAGTGGGGAGGCCGGACCCTTTGTATTTATACTACCAGAGTGAAACAAATGTTACCCAGGTATTTCAAAATATCATAAAGCTCAATTATGCAATTGATCCCATCCCTCTAGGAATGTTCTCTTGTTCCTTTCAAAAATGTGTGTGTCTCCTTAAGTCCTGGACCTATTGCATTTTGAAACAAATGGGCTATGTCAGCAACACACTTGTTAATGCAGAAAAGCTAGACATGGAAGGGGCCATAGGGAGCCCAATTCTGTGATCTACAGAGGAAGGGACAGAGGCCCAGCGAGAAGGTAGAAGTTTCTCAAGGCAACCCATGTAAAAAGGAGTGGATCTAGGGCCCAAAGCCCAGGACTTCTGATTTCAAATCCTTCATCCTTTCCATCGCAGCATACTGCCAATGATGCAGTTTCTGTCCATTATCTTACTGGTTTGACAGGAGTTGTTTAGGACACCGACCAAATGATCTACCCTCTTATAGAGGGAAAATTATGAGACTGACCATAGATTAATAATTTCATTAAGTCAAAAATAGTAGGAGAAATAAGATGGGAAAAGTTTATATGTGTGTGTGTGTACTTTTTTTAACTTTCCTTATTGCTCCATTTAGCTTACTATTCTTTGGCCACCAGTAGGGCCCCCTAGTCATGCTCATAGGTAAGTCCAGGCAGCAACAAACATGGAAGACTAAAGAGCAAAAATTCACTCCTGTCTCAGTTAATCAAACTTTTTCTCCACCCACCAACTCTCACACATCTCAGGAGCCGACTGTGGCTTTCTATTTTGCCTGGGCCACCCAGGTGGGGCAGTTGAGAGGGTAGTGCTGGGGATATCAGCCCTGACCCTCCTCATGATCTCTTGACTTTATTGGTGCCTTTTTCCAGCTGCCATTCTATCCTCATGACCCAATTCACTCAATGATTTCCTTCACACAATTCTCACCTCTGGGTCAAGTTCAGGCTCCCAACAGGTAGTCCAGGAGATGTAATCTGCATGACCCCATAAAGAAGGGAGAGTAAATCTCCTTCCCAAATCTTCTTCTCAAATCAGCTAATGACTTTGAAGAAAGGGCAGATAATAGAAACTGACTTAAAAAAAAGTCAAGAAAGATTTTCATTGTGCTACCCCTTTAAGATATGTGAATTAAAGCTTGATCATATGAGAAAAGCCAATTATTGTCTGACAAAGGATGGACTATATATTTGTTGACTTTAAATAAGGCAGGAAGTACTTCCTAAAGGAAAAGACAATGGAGAAATGTAATCCTAATAGAAAAGAAAGTTAGCTATGGATTCATGAGAGAATTAGCTCTACCAGTCAGGATGAGCCTGAGACAGGATTAGATGCAGGAAGCCCTTTGGAGTGACTTGTCCCACAGAGATACTGTACCTCTGAGAAAGTAATGAGGACACAATGAGAAGAAGACCATTGAAGACTATTGAGGCTCTGCAGTGACAGATGCATGTGTTGCCTTGGTAATATTTGGTCCATATGTATGTAACTTAATGCTAAGAATGTGCCCACTGGGGGCAGCTGGGTAGCTCAGTGGATTGAGAGCCAGGCCTAGAGATGGGAGGTCCTAGGTTCAAATCTGGCCTCAAACACTTCCCAGCTGTGTGACCCTGGGCAAGTCACTTGACCCCCATTGCCTAGCCCTTACCACTTTTCTGCCTTGGAGCCAATACACAGTATTGACTCCAAGATGGAAGGTAAGGGTTTTAAAAAAAAAAAGAATATGCCCACTATTTCCATGGACACTGTGAGGATTTATAGGAGATTGTGCCCCAGTTAATGTTTGGTAGCTCCTGTTCTCACTAGGTCACCTCAGTACATGTTTTTGCTTTTGCCTAAAATTAGTCATGTCTACTGATAAACTATTCAAGGTTAAGTATACCAGGGGAGGGGAGGACTTTTAATTATAATTTCAAGAGTGTGGTCCCACAAAATACCTTGAACCCGAAGTATTAGTCCCCTTAGAGAAGCAACATAAAATCCATGAGTGCCAAGGAATGAAGAAAGAAGAGAGCTGCCATGTCTTTTAAAAAACTTCTTTACCAAGCAAAAAGTTGTACATGATTCTGTTTGATTTTCTCCTGACACTCTGATATTCCAAGACTGTTATAATAGATAATAGCCCCAGGCCAGCATTTCCCCTATATATCATTTTCTCCTGCCTCTCTAGTTTTGCTAGGAAGGGAAACACCTCCCATTTTTAACATTTCTATGTCTTGGCTATGACCTTGATAGAGTTAGGAATAACATGAATTTTATTGGCTCTTTTTTGGGTTTCTTAAAATATCTTATTATTCACCCAAGTAGATCATTCCAAGGGTACTCTACCTTGCACCTTGTCATGGAAAAGGATTATAAATTGGATTGGCCAAGGTAGTCAAAGTCCTGGAGGTAGGTTGAAGATCAAGCAGATAGCATAGTCTAGTAGAGAATGCTGAACTTGGTGTCTTTCAAATCCTGCCCCAGACAGATCCAGGTAAACATGATCAAATTGATTAACCTTCCTGATTCTCAGTGTCCTCATCTATGGAATGAGAGTAGCACCTACCTTAGACACTTGTTGTATAGGTAGATTAAATCACACAATAAATTGTAAACCTTGGATTGTTACATATGTGAGATAATGGTATTATCATTATTATATAATTATGAATTTTATGAGCAAGATTCTGTCAGCTGGTGAAGAGAATGAAATGTCTAAGGGTGCTGTTTGTTTTTATCTACTTTTTTATTCTGAGATATTTTATTTTCCCAATGACATATAATAATTTTCAACATAAGTCTTATGAAATAATAAGATCCAAATTGTTTCCTTCCCTTCCTTCCCTTCTCCCTCATGCAATTGGTAAGCAATTTGATCTAGATCATATATGTATTATTATCCAAAACATATTTCTATATTGGTCATTGTTGTAAGAAAATATTCATATAAAACCAAAACCCCCAAAGAAAATCATAAAGAAAATAATGTGAAAAATTGTATGTTTTAATTTGCATCTGACTTCAACAGTTCTTTCTCTGTCATAGGTTCTTCAGAATTGTCCTAGATCATCATATTGCTGTGAGTAACTGTGGTTTCACAATTGATCATCATACAATATTGCTGTTACTGTGTACAATGTTCCCCCAATTCTGCTTATTTCACTCTGCATCATTTCGCTGTAGAACTTTTGAGCTTTTTCTGAAATCATATTGTTCATGGTTTCTCATAGCCCAATAATATTCCATCACCAACACATGCCACAATTTATTCAGCCATTCCCCAATGATGGACATTCCCTCGATTGCCAATTCTTTGCCACTACAAGAAAAGAGCTAATATAAATAGCTCATTTCCCCTTTTTAATGATGTCTTTGGTACATTGACCCAGTAGTGATATTACAGGATCAAAGGATATGTACAATTTTATAGCCCTTTGGTCATAGTTCCAAATTGTCCTCTAGAATGGTTAAATGAGTTCACAACTCCACCAGCAATGCATTAGTGTCCAATTTTGCCTTACCCCTTCAAGATATATCATTTTCCTTTGCTGTCATAACGGCTAATCTGATAGGAGTGAGGTGGTACCTCAGAGTTTTTGAAATTTACATTTCTCTAATCAAGAATGAAAATATTTTTGGATATGATTATTGATATCTTTTATTTCTTCTGAAAATTGCTTGTTCATATCCTTTGACCATTTGTCAATTGGGGAATGACTTGTATTCTTGAAAATTTGATTTAGTTTTCTACAAGTTGGAGAAATTAGACCTTTATCAAAGAAATTTGCTATAAAATTTTTTTCCACTTTGTTGTTTCCTTTCTAATCCTGGTTACAGTGAATTTATTTGTACAAAAGCTTTTTAATTTAATATATTGAAAAATTATTCCTTTTACATTTCATAATGCTCTGTCTCTTGTTTGGTCATAAATTCTTCCCCTCTCCAAAGATCTGCCAAGTAAACTCCTCTTTGTTGCCCTAATTTACTTATGGTATCACTCTTTATATCTAAATAATATAGCCATTTATGACCTTATCTTGGTATAAGGTATGAGATATTGATAATACCTAATTTCTGCCATACTGTTTTCCAAGTTTCTCCAGCAGTTTTTGTCAGATAATGAGTTCTTATACCAAAAGCTTGGGTCTGTGGGACTATCAAACACTTGATTGCTAATTAGATTCCCAGGCATTCAGTGTTGTCTAGAGCTATTTTAAATGCAATTTCCCTTTCTATCCCTTGCTGCTGAACTTTGTTGGTAATAGAAGTGTCAATTATTTTTGTGGGTTTATTTTATATTCTGCAACTTTGTTGAAGTTATTAATTATTTCAACTGGTTTTTTAGTTGGTTCCCTAGAATTCAATGTTTTTAAAGAAAGATAGCAAGAAGATAGGTCAGTAATGCATTTTATCCTTACCCACCAAATTTATCCCTTTGAGATGGAGTATAAAAGATTTAGGGAGAGAAGATAATTCTCATAGCTTTATAAGGGGTGATACCTTTTCTTGATTGGGACAATTTTATTAATTGAAAAGAGACAGAAACAAAGAAAAGTGTGTGAAAAATACTTAAACAGCAGTACCACAGGAAAAAAAAAGAAACTCATTCACGGCAAAAAATGACCAAAATATCCTCTTTCATAGCATCAAATTTAAATATGAATATCATGACAAATTGGAGGATGGCTGAAAAACACTAATATATAGAATGATTTTCTTTTCTTTACTGTGGGACAATTGTATATGACTATTGGTGATTTGGCTAACAGACATGTGGGTATTGGTTTCTCATTGTAAACTAGAGGTAAAACATTTTGTGTAAGAAATCCTGCCTTGAAGCAGTAGATCTCCAAGTGAGTCTGACATGATTTCTCAGAGCTAGGTCACAGAAATATCTCAAAGCCTACATAGACATTTTTTAGCTAGAAGAATTGATTGGAGGGGAAAGATTTGATTAGAGGAATATCTTCTTTTAATTTTTAAAATTTAGAATATTTTTCCATGGTTACATGATTTATGATTACCCCCATCTCCACATCTCAAAGCTGACAAGCAGTTCCACCGTGTTATATATGTATCATTGTTCAAAACCTATTTCCATGTTATTCATATTTGCTGTAGAGTGATCTTTTAATATCAAAACCCTAATCATATGCCTATCAAACTATGTGATTGATCATATATTTTTCTTCTGCATTTCTGTTTCCATAGTTCTTTCTCTGGATATGGATAGCATTCTTTCTCATAAGTCCCTCAGAATTGTCCTGGAGCATTGCATTGCTCCTAGTAGAGAAGTCCTATCAGTCTCTGTGTACAATGTTCTCCTGGTTCTTCTCCTTTCCTTCTGCATCAATTCCTGGAGGTCACTCCAGTCCACATGGAATTACTCCAGTTCATTATTCCTTTCAGCACAATAATATTTCATCATGAACAGATAACACAAATTATTCAGTTATTCCCTAATCAATGGACACTCCCTCATTTTCCAATTTTTTGCCACCACGAAGAGTATTGCTATAAATATTTTTCTTCAAGTCTTTTCCCCTATTATCTCTTTGGGGTACAAACCCAGCAGTGGTATGGTTGGATCAAAGGGCAGGCAGTCTTTTAAAGCCCTTTGGATATAGTTCCAAATTGCCCTCCAGAATGGTTGGACCAATTCACAACTCCTCTAGCAGTGTATTAGTGTCCTAATTTTGCCACATCCCCTCCAACACTTATCACTTTCCTTTACTGCCATATTGGCCAGTCTGCTAGATGAAAGGTCAGAGGAATCAAGAGGAATTTAAAACACTTTTTAATGTTCTTATTGATAGTTTTGATTTTATCAGATGAAAACTGACTATTCATGTCCCTTGACCATTTGTTGATTGGAGAATGGCTTGATTTTTTAAAATAAATTTGACTTAGTTCCTTATATATGTGGGAAATTACACCTTTGTCAGAGTTTTGTTACAAAAATGTTCTCCCAGTTTGTTGCTTTCCTTCTAATTTTGGTTGCATTGGTTTTGTTTGTACAAACACTTTTAAATTTGATATAATCAAAGTCATTCATTTTATATTTTTCAATGTTCTCTTTCTCTTGCTTAATTGTCTTAAATTCCGTCCTTTCCCACAAACGTAACAGGTATACTATTCTATGTTTACTTAATTTATTTATAATTTCACTCTTTATATTTAAGTCATTTACTCATTTTGCATTTATCTTGGTATAGAGGAATAGTCTTGCTGCCTGAAGGAGCATATTGTTGGAAAAATTTTGGTGCTTATAAGAAAAAGTATGCTTCTTGGAAGAGATGACTAGAAAGGAGAAGACAGAGTTTGTTTCTTTCCTTTCCCTGCAGCCTGAGAGATAGGAATTCCTCAGAGCCTAACCAAAAGGAGCAGGCATGGGAAGATTTTTGCAGATTACAGGCTAGATCATGTGACCTAGATTCAAATCCAGCATTGGATAATTGCTGTTTGTGTGACCTCAAGAAAGTCCTTTAAACTCTATGGGTTTCAATTTCTTCATCTTGAAAATAAGAAGGTTGCCCTAGGCAGCCTGTGAGTTTCCTTCCAGCTCTTGATCTTGAGCTTGAGTTTTTGCAGAAAGAACATTAAAGGTATCAGACCTTAGAGCGAAAAGTTTTGCAGATTCATACCATAGGATTTATCTTTTGTCAAACTTCAAACTATTTCAAGGGGGAAGAAGAAAAGAAGCCACCAGAAAAGCATCCCTGACCAGCAAGAATATGTTATAACCCCTCTTCTTCACTATGTTCCCAGAGACACCAGTTATTTCAAAAAACCTGAAAAAGCAAGTTGTACCAACATGGTCTCCCTCTCTGGGAACTTGCTGCCAAAGTGAGTACAGCTTAGGTGAATGAGCCATCCCAAAGAAAGAAAAGAAGCTTTTGGAAATGAGAATGGCCAAGCAGGAAGCTTTAGCTCCTTTGTGAGAAGAACAATAGGTAAATCTACCTCTGGTTTCTAGGTAATGTCTAAGAAATCCTCCCAGGCTTGCATTTTCCTAGTAGAGGGGAAAATGAATGTGGGAAGGCAACTGTTGTTGCTGCCCAACACATGATATGGACGCTAAATCCCTCTCCTTACACTTTGCTTGGAAGGATAGGATAGGTCAGAGCATGATGGGTAAGAAACCCCCTCTACCTGGCAACCTAGTTCCAAGAGCTAGGGGTGCAGTGGAGTGAGCACTAGTTCGGAGTCAGGAAGGCCCAGGTTAAAATCTGGCCTCAGACATTACTTACTATTTGTGTGACCTTGGGCAAGTCACTTAACTTCTGAGTTGCTGGTTTCCTCAACTGTACAATGGGGGATAATACTAGCACCTACATCTCAGGGTTGTTGTGAGGATCAAATGCGATAAACTTCTAAAGTGCTTGACACAATTGATGCTATATACATGCTATTATTATAGCAAGGTAAATCCAGCAGCTCACTGCCACAGATGGCTTAGTGTACTCCTTCCCAGGATCCCATCACTATCCTGGATCATTTAGCTGAAATCCCTGACTTCTTTACTCTGACTCCCTCTGATTGGTTCTTTGCTTCTGTGGATTTCTCAGTATGAAGCTCTCCATATGGGGATCTCCCACTGAGAGATGGGAGAATATAAATGGGCTTATTTCCTCTCCCCACAGTATCCTGGGAGTGTGGAATCCCACACCCTCCCCTGTTGTCTATGTCCTACAAAACCCCCAGGTGCCAGCTCCCTTCCCTGGGTCAGGCCCTCCCTTGAGGAGTATCGGAGGAGGATGCAAAGGCAAGCATTGCCAAGGAACCAGCTGGCAGGGTTTCCTTCACACCCAGGTATTTCCTTCATCTGCATCCCTGAACAGATGGCACATCATGGAACCATCACAAGGCAATGTACTCAGAGCTCTAATAAAGCAGAAAGGAAATTGACAAAGAACATTTTAGTAATGAGAGCCAGAAGGAACCTTCAAGATCAACATTCTCCCCTAGATAAATAAGGAATAATCTAAGGCTCAGACTTGCCCATAGAACACACTTGTTAAGTGTGTAACACCTTGTACAAGTCCTTTCCCTTTCTGAGGCTCAGTTTCCTCATTGCCATACTTCTGGTCTCTAAGGTTCCTTCCATGTCTAGAACTACAAACCAAAGACTCTAGTGATCACCTTTTGCAACAGGGAGAACCCTGGATCTGGAGAGAAAAGATCTGGATTTGAATTCTGACTCACAAACAATGATCCATATGATCTTAGAAAAGTGACATCTTCTCTTTATGACAGTTTACTCTTTTATAAAATGAAGTGTTAGAACTAAATTATGTTCTAGGCTTTGGAACTTTATTCTTTTCATTATTTCTACTTGTGATTTATCATCTCTTTTAAGTGTTCAATCTACCTCAGAGACCAGCCTTGTGTCCTAACACTGGGACAACTTCTCAACTGCTGTTAAGGTCCTCCTCCCCAAGAAGTGACAATGTGTTCATCTTGTCTTTTTATCTTAGTTTTTTTTAATCTTTATTTTCTGTCTTAGAATTAACACTAAGTAACAGTTCTAAGGCAGAAGAATGACAAGAGCTAGGCAACTGGGGTTATATGACTTGCCCAGATAGGGTCACCCAGCTAAGAAGTGTCAGAAGCCAGATTTGAACCCAGGACTACTTGTCTCTATTCCTGGATTTTTATCCACTAAGCCAACTAGCTAACCTACTACCTCTGATTTTAAATAGTGATCAGGAACTCTTCTCCTGAATTTGCTATGAAGGGCCACAGAAACTGCAGGAGAAAAATTTATACTCTTGTTTGGAAAATCATTTTGAGTTGAGAATGCTCTCTCCCAAAATGGATAATTTAGGCTTAGCTTCTCCTAAGATGTCCCCTGAGAATGGGAACAAAGGCCATCTGCTGGAAGTTGTAGAGAACTGCAAGAGGAGTTATGGGAAGACAAGACCTCTCAAAAATCATACCTATAGCAGTAGATACATAGATAGATATAGATATAGATATAGATATAGATATAGATATAGATATATATATAGATATAGATATAGATATAGATATAGATATAGATATAGATATAGATATAGATATAGATAGCTGCAGAGAACTGAAAACAGCATTACAAGACTCCAAAAACATGTGATTTGGGCCAATGAATGATCACTGTTAGACTAAAAGCTCCTTTAGAGGAAGCATTTCCATTTGCCTTTCTCTGGATCCCCAGCTATCCCCAGCACAATGCCTAGCACATAGTAAATGCTTATTAAATGCTGGTTGGCCAACTTATTGGCTCTTCGGTGTCTCCTGGAGATAATGAAATCTGAAGGATGTTGATGAATAACCATAGTGGAAATCAAGAATAGAGAATACTTTCTGAGGGCAGTTGAAGGAATGAACTACAAGAGAACACAATGCTGTTATTCATCACACAAAGGAGTACCAATGGAAGTTAAGAGCCCCACTGAGGGCATTATTTTAAGTCACTCAGACCATATAGGAAACTGAGGATGTACTATTCTCTGTGACCTGGACTCGGTTTCTCTTACTTACTAGATAAACCAGGTCTTTATTTGAGCCTTCATTCTCATTGATTTTGATTTGTGGTCATGAATAAGATAGAAAAGGAGAAAATTCTTTAAATATATTTTAGCCCTTCATGTCAGAATGAAACCTGCCATTGAACAATAGTTGGTTGTATGTTATTCTATCTAAATTGGAAAGTTCTTTATGACTTTTCCTTTGTTCTCTGGTGGGTTTGGCGTTGATTTCTAAGAATACTAAAAAGGGTCACAAAATGGATTGACTAAGCAGGTGTTGAATGAGCAATGCCATAGAGACTGGACATTAAAGGCATGGCCTTTCAAAGGATGGGCAACAGAGATGGAGATGGATGTGACAGAAGAAACAAAAGGCATCAATAAAAGGGTCATAGTTAACTACCACTTCAATGTCTGAAACCAGAAGTGGCAATTAATGAGCTAAGAACAAGGTTATATTGTAGAGCCACAGGATCATAACTCCAAGACTGAGAGGATCTTTAGAGATCATTTCATCCAACTCCCTCATTTTGCATAAAAGGAAATCGAGGAACAGATATGCTGGGCATTACTCCATTGGGCCAGAATTAATAAGCCAATTCTTGCCAGTAGATTCATTGCCCAAGATTCATCATAAGTGCTTTTTTACCCAGACAGAAATGGTTCTTATTTAATGAAGTACAACATATATGTAACATATATATATATATGTTGTTCTTAATTATATATATACACATATATACATATATATAATGAAGTACAACATCATTATCTTTCTCTGTCCTGATTCACCTGACCACAAAGACCACCAAATAGCTGAAAAGCTATTAAAATCCAAATTGCTGAAACAAAGTGCAGGGTACTAAGAAAGAAAGCATTTAACAACATTGTTTAATAAGTTGTTATTTTATTATATATTTAGTACATATTCATTAGGAAATGATGGTTTCTAAGTTTTTAAGAGAGGTTCTTGGAGAGAGACTGAACAAAGCACAGTTTGGGGAGAGACTGAACAAAGTACAAATTAGACCAAATGGGAATATTTAACACAGTCAGGTTATCTAAAGTCATAGACAGGCCCAGCCATTCTAGAACAAACAGATGAAAAGCTAGGACTACATACAGTGGGTCCCACTGGCTAACAATATAGGGGCACCACATATCTCACCAGGGATGCCTCCTAAACTATGCCATGAGTGGATTGATGGAGATAGGGACAAGGACCTTACAGTTGGTAGTACCCTGCCTTTCTACAATTATATTTTATTATTTCCTTCTATATACTTCATTATAGACAAACTCAGGAATTCTCAATTCCCTGAATAAGCACAGTTGCAAGGGTCACACTGCCTTAGTCATATTTTTCTTGTGTGCCAAGAATATCCTCCCTCCCTTTTTTCACATGCTTAATTCTCTCTGTCCTTGAAAATCCAGGTCCAAAGCCATCTCCTGTAAGGAGTTTCCTTTGAGTCTCCTGCCTGGAAATGACTCCTTTCCTCCAATAGCACAGAGCATCTACTCTGAAACTCTTTACAGAAGTATAGTATGTTGTGTATTACCACTAAGAAGGTTGGAGGGATCCTTGTATTGACTGTGAGCTCCAAAAATGCAGGAAACATATCTAATCTAACCTCTGAATCTACTTCAGTGCATCTTCACACACAAAAGGGGCTCAATAAATGATGACTGTTTTATTGATGGTCTCTTTCAGCTTTCAGCTCTCACTCTCATGGATTCCTTTACCCTAATTTTCTGCATGTGTGCCATTGTGAGTCAGAATTGCTTCTTCGCTTTCTACTTGTATCCCCAGTGCCTAATATAGTGCCTAGTGAAGAGTAAGTGATTAATAAATACTTGTTTATTGTGTATTCTACGAATGGTGAATTATTAGGCAGTATACCATGGAAAGAACACTGGCTTTAGAATCAGGAGACCTAGATTCAACTCCTAGCTTTGGCACATTCTACTGGTAATGACCTTAGTCAAGTCATTTAACTTTTCTTGGCTTCAGTTTTTTTTTTTAATCTATAAAATAAAGTGGTTGAAATTTCTAACTTCCAAGGATCAGAATCTAAGTTCTATGATTCCATGGCCCAGAGAGTTATTGAATGCTCAAGGTTTATTGAATCTTGGCAGAGCTCTGCTATCCTTCTCTTTCTCCCACCCTCAACTTGGAATTCATGGACAAGGATTCTTTTATAAAGTTGTAAAATCCATATATCAAGGAAGTCATTTGCATCAAAATATAGCAAAAAGCTGGAAACAAAGTAGATGACCATCAAATGGAGAAGTCCTGAACATAGCAGGGTATGTGACTGCCTTAGAATGGTATGATAGGAATAGGTACCAAAAGAAACAATAGATACAACAATTCAGAGAATCATGGAAATGTGAACTGATGCAGAGTGAGCTTGGCAGCACCTGGAAAATGACAATAACAATGATTGCAACTATATAAAAGAAAAAAAACAAAAATATCAAACTGTAATCGTGATACTCAAGAAGTTCATCCCAGAGGGAAAAAATTATCATCTCTCTACTATATGACAAAAATGATAATAAACTAATCTACTTACTCAATGTCATTCCAATTAAATTACCAAAAATATTTTAAGCTAGAAAAAATAACAACAAAATTCATTTGGAAAAACAAATGGCCAAGAATATTAAAGAAACTGATGAAAAAAACTGTAAAAGAAAGAGGTCTAGCAGTATCAAATTTGGAACTATGTTATAAAGAAGTAATGACCAAAACTATCTGATAAAAAAGTAGAATAGTGGAATATAATAGACATAAAACAAAAAGTTATAAAATATTATAGTAACCTGTTTGACAAAATTAAAGATCTAAGTTTGGGGAAAAAATTCACTATTTGGTAAAAATTATTTCTAGATCCAGACAAATATGTATATTGGTATACCCTATGTATAAAGGTAAGATCAAAATGGATACATGCCCTAGATATCATAAACAAATTACAACAGGGAACATATTACCTACCAAATTTATGAATAAGAGAAGATTTTATGAATAAACAAGAGATAAGAAACATTGTGAGATGTAGATATTTTTAATACATTAAATTTAAATGGTTTTATACAAATAAAACTCATGTAGCCAAGATTAGAAGGAAAGCATCAATCTATTTTTCAAATTAATGGAAGACTACAGATTACAGATTCTGCATATGAACAATGATTATATGATGCTGAGTTTTGTTGAATTGCCTTTCTTTCTCTTTCTTTTTAAGTCTTTGTGAGATGGGATGACTCTCTGGATATGGAAAGTGAATATGATGAAGTGGTACACTTCACAAATGAGTTCAAACACATAGAATTTCAATTATTGGAACTGCAATTTATTAATAAAAGAGAGAAATAAAGAATCTACCAGCTAGGGCAGAATTGCCTAATGGAAAACTGCATTGGTTTGACTTTAAGGAACATATTATATACATTACAGAGTTCTATCTAACAAACAAACCTTAACACAGGAATGTGGGATCCGAGATGGGGGGACAATTCTTAGATTTATGAGTGGGCTGTTAACCAAGGGATGTTTATCTTCACTTAGCCAAATGTTAGTTCACTGGCCCTTTGATATTCCTGAAATTCCTCTTTTGTCTCTTGCCACCCAAGCTAAGCAGAAACCAGCTTGTTATCTGCATAAACAGCTTGATCTCCTGGCGGGAAGGGAAGCCAGGTCTGTCCCCTAAAAATGCGGACAGTGGGCTATCTCTTTTTAATTTTTCCATCTTTGGTCTTTTTAGGGCTACTTCTTATTTTTATTTTTATAATATATATATTATATTATATATATTATAATATATATAATATAATAATAATATAATATAATAAATAATAATATTTATTATTATTATTATCTTTAGGGCTACTGATATGAGAACAAAAAGTGTCAATTAAAAATAAACTGCATGGTCCTTTTTAAGGAAATCTTAACATCATTTCTTGTTTTGGACCCTTTTGACTAATTGTTAGAAGGGAATAAAAGGGAAAGGAGATACAGACTCTTGTAAAGAGACACAACATAATCAGATACTTGTTGAGTTTAGGAGTCCAAAGACCTGGCTTCAAGGTCTGCTTCTGCTTCTTACTCTCTAGGTAACTAAGCAATCATTTCTCTTCATTCAAGGAAACTCCCTCTATAAATATGTCAGTGATTTATAATCTAAGAGAGCTGTCCAAAACAATGAGTGGTTTAGTGACTTGTCCACTGGCATACAACTCATACATGTCTGGTGAGACTTGGATGCAAGCCATCCTGGCTCCAAAGTCAGGTCTTTATCAACTACATTACGCCCTCTCTAAAGAAAAAAACATAGCATATGATGGAAACAATCTAACCAAAAAATTTAATGAGCAATTCCAAATTTTAAAATAATATTAAATAGACAACAGAAATTACTTTGTTGCAGGTTAGGATTTATCTAGACATTTTTGCAATGTAAGTTAATTACCAAATAAAGAGATCAAAAGATCCATGGAAACACTTTAATTTGCAAACAACTGACATTTTCCAAATGAAAGGAGAGAAGTGAGAAGGGTTTGCCAAAAGAAACATTGGGTTCAGATGCATTTGTAAAATCTTACAAGGAAGGATGATGGATAATTATGAATTGTATTGCCTCATACAGCAGAGAAGTGTCTGGGGGGTGAAGGGAAGGGGATAAAACTTATTTAAAGAAAGCTGTGTAAGATATGCCCCTAAGCAAAATTGGCATTCAATTTGAAGAAGCCGAGTATGAAAATGGAAGGACAACAAATAGAAGAAAAAGATGAATTCTTCGTAAGACATCTTTATAACAAAAAACACCAATGGAATCATCATACTTGGACTCTAACACCACAGTCCCATATGTGTTTATAGAAGTAAAAATAATACTAAAGAGAGAAGAAGCAGAAAGGGCAGGTAGATTGAACCTAGTGAAAACAGGAGAGATGTGTACTCAAGGTAACATCATTGTGAAGGCATTATTTTGTACTTCTATACAAGATATCAGAAGGAGAGAAATATATCAAAGGCAAGGGAAAAAACTAGACTTTATTAGTATTGTAATACTGAAAAAGTGACCAAGAGAATATGAATAACTACTCATTTATATGTCTACTTTCCAATCTATAAAAACAAATTTTAAGACCTTCATTTTATGACTCAGAATTTGTACAAGGTAAAAGAGCTTTAAGAGCTAGGCAATTTGGCTTAAATGACTTGCCCACAGTCACATAACTATGAAGTATCTGAGTTCAGATTTGAACCCAGGACTTTCCATCTCCAAGCATGATTCTCTAGGCACTGAACCACCTAACTACCCTTTTAGAAAATATTTATAAGAGCCAACTACATGCAAATCAGAGTTGATGATGATCAGGCAATGATGGTATTATTCGGGGGGGGGGGACAGGCTTTCCCAAACAATATTCACTAATGAGCTATATTTTTACCATCTCATAATTAACCAAAAGATGTAGTAATTGCAGTTCATTCAATGTTTTCTGACTCCAAAAAAAAGATTCATTTGAACAAAGGGCCTGACTCCAGGTGTCTTTTCAACAAGATGTCTCCCATTCTCAAAATAGTTCACTGTTCCTTATATAATGTAATAATAGTTCATTGATCCCCTGATAATAAATATCAGGCAATGAGAGACTCTAAATGAACACTCTAATGCAAATACCAACAACATGAAAATGGGTTCGAACCAAGAACACATGTGATACCCAGTGGAATTGTGCGTCAGCTATGGGAGAGGTGGTGGGAAGGGGGTGGGGGGGGAGGAAAAGAAAATGATCTTTGTTTCCAATGAAGAATGTTTGGAAATGACCAAATAAAATAATGTTTAAAGTGGAAAAAAATAAATATCATGCAAAATATAGAATATGACCACCATTTTTCTACTTTAATAAAAGGAATCTATCAAAAAATCTCTCAAAATACCTAGGTGAAGAAGGGACTCCTTTTCAGTGGATAGGGTGATCATTCACATGTTCCTATTTATTCATGATAATGCACTAATTATATCAAGCTCCACTGCATTGCAGAGCCTCCTGGAAGAGATCTGTAACCACTCAAATGGGTTTTGACTGTCCATCCACTCCAGAAAGAACAAAGAGGTAAACAATGTCTATTGCCCAGATTTTAACATGTGCTTAGATGAAAAACCAACAGAGCTTGTCCATCAGTGAATACATTTGGAACAGAGAGATAGGTGATGAGTTGAAGAGGAGGAGGGGAATGGATTGTCTAGCTTTTAGAAAACTGCAAAGCCCCTTCCCTGGCCTCAAGATTTCCATGAAAACCAAATTCCATCTTTTCCAATGGCAACATTTCAATTTGTGGTGTTATATGGCACCGAGACATGGAAAACACTAACCTCCAAAGAATTAAAAATGATTTTCATAACAAGGGTGATGGAGAAATGTGAGGATAGAGGACCAGAGAGAGGGAAAGGCAGCAGCCTGAAGCTGAGAACCAATAAGAGAGGGGGTAAAAGGGTAAAAGGAATTAGAGGAGAGGACAGAGAAGGGATGGTCATATGGCCATGATGCAGACAACTGGATGGTGAGTGGGTTCCTTTCCTGTGCTAGAAATGTTGGAAGAAAGGGAAGCAGATCTCTAGCACATTATTGGGAGAACCCCCAGTGACAAAGATGGGTGATAGTCACCTAGGATGATCAAGCATGGATAAGGTATGTTCTGTATTACTAGACACAAATCCTAAAATGATGAGATCCCAAATCTCAAATTGTGAGAATTTTAAAAGAAGATGCTAGGATAGTCCTGTTTAATAATTTCTTTTCCTTTCCTCTCCAGAAGTCTTAGTCTTTGGGGCCAAAGTTAAGTCATCCACATCCCATTTCTCCCTTCCATACAAAAAATATGCAAAGGCACATTGCACTAGACTAGATTTGAACCCCCTTGACTAGAATGCTTTCTCTTTTCACCATTGTGTCTGGAACTCCCACTTTTTTCAGGACACAGTTATCCTTTTTCCCATTCCCTCTAGTTTTTAGTGCTCCATGCCACCCCCAAATTTACTTTGAATTTACTTAATGGTACATGTATTGTTTCCTCATTGGTATAGATTAGGAAATGAGCTTTATTTTTTAATTAATTAATTTAGAATATTCCTTGAAGGCAAGGGCTATTTGGTATGTTTTGGTGTCCCCAGTTCCTGGCATTTGATAAAAGTTTGTTGTTTTGAATTGAAATTGCATTCAAAATCTAGTCTTACCATGGCTCAGTGGTTCGGACAGTCTTCTCCAGGTACCTGGATCCTCTGGGATCTGTCTCTCCCACCAGAAGAAGGTCCTTACATATCCTAGCCAATACCATTTGGGTCTTCATTAGACTTGCAGCCAATCTGGATGGGGGAGGCATGGGAAAGTCAAGCCAAATTCCAGAGACATCAGGGCTGGGGCTGGGCAGTTGTGATAATCTGTCCATTGGAGTGAGCCACAAGAAAGTCAAGCCAAGCTCCAGAGGCCTCATAATGGAACCCAGGCAGAAGTCCTAAACTGCCCATTGGCTATTGGGGCTGATGACAAATGAACAAAGCCCATTATGAGGGAAGAGGAGCTAGAAATAGATGCCAGACCACTGGAGTCAATATGGTAGGGTAGGTCAACAACCTAATCCTTCCTAGCACAGTCTCAGTGATAAGAACATTATTGCTGATGGCCTGCAGAAGAGTCATGCTTCACACTCCCCAGCCTTCTCCATACAAAGATCTCCAACCTCAATGGAGTATCAGAACTGAACCAATGCAAAAATAATCAAATGATATAGGAAATTAAGTCGTATGTGTTACACACTTCTGGTCAGCATCCCAAGGCAAAACTGTAGGTCTGCAATGTCTCTCTTGTCTCCAACTTACCCAATTACTAAGCAACCCTGGCAGACAAATCCTGCAATTATGATTAAGCTTGTGTTATAGATGCACAAACTGAGGCCCAGAGAGATGAAGGAATTTACCCAAAGTAATACAACCAGTAACTGTAAAGAGTCAGCAATTGAAACCAGATCCTCTAACCCCAAGATCTTTTTCTAACAGCATGCCAATTCAATTCAATGTAAATCAATCCAATTTGGTTTAGACTCAACAAGCATTTACCAAGTGACACTAAGCATTTACTTGGAGCTGAACATAATGATGATGGGGAGGAGAAGGGGGAAAGAGAAGAATGTGGGGGAGCAAGAAAAGGTGGAGAAGTGGAGGGAAGAGGAAGGAGAAGGAGGAGGAGAAGGGGCTGGGGGAGAAGGAGGAAGAAGAAGAGAAGGAAAAGGAGAAGAAGAAAGCTTGGTAGCTAGTGGGGGCAAACCTATGGCTGCGCATACATAAAATGCTTTAAGATTTACAAAGTGCTTTATATATGTCAATTCATTTGATCATCATAGCAACCCTATGAGATACTCTTACCATCCCCATTTTATAGAAGAGGAAACTGAGGCACAGGAAGGTTAAATGTTTTGCCTATGGTTACCTAGCAGGATTCCTACTCAGATCTTGTGTATTCTAAGTCCATCACTAGCCATTCTGTCACCTATGTGCCTGTCATATAAATGAGAAACAATAAAGGCCTTCCCCTTAAGGAGCTTATGGTTACTGTTGTGTAGTAGAGTGTAGATAGCATGTGTGCATGAATGGAGAAATAAGTAAATACCAAATAAATGAAAAAATCTAAAATTCAATGATAATGACTTTCCTATAATTCCTCAAAGAGGACATTCCTCCTAACTCTGGTTATTTTCTGTAGCTGCTGAGAATTCTCTCCTTTTTAATCTCTGCCCCTTGCCTTCTCTGGCTTCCTTCAAGTCCTAGCTAAAAATCCCATCTTTCCAGGAAGCCTTTCCCAATTCTTCATAATTTTAGCATGTTCCCTCTGTTGATTCTTTTCTTTTGATTCCATACAAAGCTTGTTTGGACATACTTGTTGTAAAATTGTCTCTATCATCAGACCATGAGTTCCTTGAGATCTGGTACTTTCTTTGTATCCCCAGGGCTTAGCACAGGGTCTGGTCCCTTGGAGGTATAATAACTACTTGTAGATTGACTAAGTACATTTTGAGAGGTGCTAGTGAAATTTAGTGGGGAGGGGAGAATTAGAAAAGGTCTTGTGTAAAAGAGAGTATTGTGTTAAAAAAAATACCTTATCTAAGACTTGAAGAAAGTTGGAAGTTCCAAGAAGTGGAACTAAGGATGAAAAGCACTGTAGGCACTGGGAAAAGCCCAGGCAAAGGCACATAGGTGGGAGATGAAATGAAAAGTCCTAATTACATCCCCAGAGATTTGTACAGGGAATAGCACTTTCACAGGAATAGAGTATGAAGGAGAATAATAGAAAATCAATCTTGAAAGATAGAATGGAACCAGATAGAAAAAGACTTTAAGTGCCAAACAACAAAGTTTGTATTTTATCTTAAAAACAAGAGGGAGCTATAGGAACTTCTTGAGTAGGAGAATAACCAGCTTAGCCCTGTGGTTTAGTAATACCACTTTACCATCTATGTGGAGGATGTATATTGAATAAGGGAAAGATCTGATGTAGGCCAATTAGTCAACAAACACTTCTGCAGCCCCTCTTTCTGGTTCCTCTAAGAACATCCACTTTGAAGAGACCTTTAGGCTACCCACAATCTTTATTCCCTTCCATATTATACTCTTGATGATCCTCTTGCACTAGGTACCTTCAACTCCTTCCTTTCTCTATTCACTTTCAATATAATGTAAGCTCCTTGAGGACAGGGATGCAGTTTCTACTTATATTTATATTTCCAATAATTTGCAAAGCATCCAAAACACAGAAAATGCTTAATAAATGTTTACTTACTGATTTTTGAATTCCCAGGACTCAGAATAAATTCAGGAAGTTAGGGAATGAAATCTCAGAATAGCTTGCCTAAAAGAGCTTTCAAGTGACACATGAAACTACTGACAGAAAGTTTCCCACTAGTATAGGCAGCCAGGAGCTTCTTGGTTTTTATTTTATTTTATTTTATTTTTTTATCTTCAATTTTGTTTTATTTATTTGGGGGAATTCTATTTAATTAGTCAATTTAGAACATTATTCCTTAATTACAAGAATCATATTCTTTCCGTCCCCTCCCTCACCCCTTCCCATAGCCAACATGCAATTTCATTGGGTTTTACATGTGTCCTTGATCTTCTGATTTCCATGTTGCTGATGTTTGCACTAGGATGATCATTTAGAACAGGGATCCCCAAACTACAGCCTCCAGGCCACATGTAGCCCTGAAGCCATGTATCCAGCCCCCACCGCACTTCCAGAAGGGGCACCTGTTTCATTGGTGGTCAGTGAGAGGAGCACTGTATGTGGCAGCGCTACAAAGTGCAGCATTGCTCACATACAGAACTACTTCTGGTGACATAATCCTTTTCGTGGCACCTTAGAACAAGGCACCATGCAAAGGGTTATGTGGCTGCACAATGAAAGATGTCAACATGGTGAGCAGCGACCTGGGGGAGGGGATTCCACATTGTGTATACTGCTTCCTAGTTAGTGTTAGGGTTAGGGTTAGGTTTTTTATAGTCTGGCCCTCCAATGGTCTGAGGGGCAGTGAATTGGCCCTCTGTGTAAAAAGTTTGGGGACCCCTGATTTAGAGTCTACATCCCCAGTCATATCCCCCTCAAGCCATGTAATCAAGCAGTTGTTTTTCTTCTGTGTTTCTACTCCCACAGTTCTTCCTCTGAATGTGGATAGTATTCTTTCTCATAAATCTCTCAGAGTTGCTCAGGATCACAGCATTGCCACTAATGGAGAAGTCCATTACATTCGATTGTACCACAGTGTATCAGTCTCTGTGTACAATGTTCTCCTGGTTGTGCTCCTTTCACTCTGCATCAATTCCTGGAGGTCTTTATAGTTCACATGGAATTTCTCCAGTTCATTATTCCTTTGAGCACAATAGTATTCCATCACCAACATATACCACAATTTGTTCAGCCCAATTGAAGGGCATCCCCTCATTTTCCAATTTTTTGCCACCACAAAGAGCGCAGCTATGAATATTTTTGTACATGTCTTTTTCCTTATTATCTCTTTGGGGTATAAACCCAGAAGTGCTATGGCTGGATCAAAAGCTTCTTGGTTTTTAAAGCAATGGAACAAGCTCATTTCCATGACCCTGTCTGGATATCTATCCTCAAAGCCATAGTATTGATACAAAGGCAAAGGAGGAGATGAGAGGCATGTGGGACCCAAAGCCTTAATTGGCCAAGCTGCTACAACATGCTGCTATCTCACCCAAGTTCTCCATTGGAGGCATAGGTGGAAGGAGTTATTTTCACCCAAGGATTCCCCAAAATGCTGAGTGACAGAAGTTTCTGGAGGCATCCAGACCCCTCAATATTAAGCTGTTTGGAAATTGTGTTGCTCCTGCTGCAGGCAAGATGACTTCAACTTCCCAGTCCTAGCTTCTAGAGAATGGGGCCACCCCTCTGTGAGTATAACCCTGCTTGACATACTCCAAAAAATGTTTTGTACAGTCATTTCAACTGTGTCTGATGCTTTGTGATCCCATTTGGGATTTTCTTGGAAAAATTCTAGAGTGGTTTGCCATTTCCTACTCCAGTTCATTTTATAGATGAAGAACTGAGGCAAACAAGGTTAAATAACTTGCCATGGGTCACACAACTGAAGCTGGATTTGAATTCATATCTTCCTGTCACTTTCTGTATTGTACCACCTAGCTACTCTAAATGATAGAGGTCAAATAAACCAATAGTCTGAATAACAGGAATAGTTCAACCCCCTTCTAATCCTTAATGAGGCTCAGGCCTGCCTAAGAGAAGTCTGTGAGAAGTCTATAGCATCATTCTTCTTAATGGAATGGAAAGGATAGAGCATTTGGAATTGAGAGAATGGGATTTGAATCTGGTAAGTGTCAGTTAGAACATCTTTGAAATGGGAGCAGTCATGCAAACACATACCCACATCCTTTTGTGGCGGTTTTAAGACAAGTGCTTTGCCAACTTCAGAGTGCTCTGTAGATCAATAGCCAGTCAGTCAATAAGCATTTATGCTTAAGCACATAGTGTGTGCCAGGCAATGTGCTAAGCTTTGAGGATTTAAAGAAAGGAAAACAAGTCTTGCTCTCAAGAAGTTCAATTTCATTGGGTAGACAACAAGCAAGCAATATGTACAAACAAGCTTTAATCAGGATAAATTAGAGATAATCTACAGAGGGAAGCCATTATCATTAAGAAGATTTTGGAAAGGGTTTTCTGTAGAAGGCAAGACTTTAACCTAGTCTTAAAGGAAGCCAAGGAAGCCTGAAGGTAGACCTGAGGAGGGAGAGCATTTCAGGCAGGAGTATAGCCAGAGAAAAGATTGGGAGCCAAGAAATGAATCATCTTGTGGGAGGAACAGAAGGAAACCAGTGTCAAAATTAAATCTCTGATAAAAATATATTTTATGAGGTTTATTAAATGATCATTAGAAATCAAAGAATAAAGAGGATACACAATAAAAACCACATGTCCATGGCTGGTTAGCCATTTTTAAATCACCACTCACCACCATCACTGCTGATTCTACATCAGAGAGAGGAGCCTCAAAGACTACTCCCTTTATCCTCTCTCTACAGGAAGTATGTAATGACAGGAAGTCAGTGGGCTCTTGGGATACATAGTTCTTTTTTCAGGGAACAGATTTTCAATTATACATTCCCCCCCTGAGAACCACAGAAGACTTGTCTCTCCAGAGGGTCTTGTAAATATACCAAGTTTGAAATTACAATAATTTGAAGATAAGAGGAAAAGAGAACAAAACCAATAATTGCTAGGTGCATTGATAAAAAGCCAATTAGGGGGAAGTCCCCTTAACATAAGAGTATACATACAAAACAAATACATTCAACCCCGCATGGTTCAAATCAACACATCCCAAAGTTCACTCTGGATCTTCTAGTGCAGCATGTGGTCTGTGGAGTTTTCCTCATGGTGCCTTCTCCAAACAGTTCACTTTCTGGATTTGGAGAGGTAGCATGTTTCTTAACCTAAAATTACTCTCAAAAAGAATTTAAACTTTGTAATTTAGAATAATAATAATAATAATAATAATAATAATAATAATAATACATTCCCCCCTGAAGAGGGTGTTGAAAAACCCAGGGATCACTTAGGACTGAGTTATGAGGTATATGAATCAATTGGCAAGAGAAATAAAAAACATCAAAAAAGAATCCAAATAAATCATCGGGGGGGGGGGGTTGGATTGTGAATTTTAGATTTACTCCACCCTGCTTAGTCTTTAGAATGTTAGTAACCATGAATGTATACACCCCCACTTAAGACTTAAGTGTGGGGGAGAATGGTCTGTGACCTGTGTCTGCTAGCAAGTGACAAATCTGAAACAACTGACTGACCCCCTGAGCTATCCTAAGCCAAGTTTAAGCCACCATTGGTACATGTGAGACACAGGAAGTAATGTAAAGAACTGCCTTTATATTTCACTTCACTTCCTTTGAGAAGGACCTTTTTTGCAGACTTTGGCAGTGGAACTTGAGTTGGAGCTCTAGCTTGGGACCTCAGCCTGCTTCCCTGAATGACCACATGTCAGTCATTTAAGCATATAACTTGACAGTTCAAAACACAGCTGCTGGATCAAGAAATGGAATAAAAAAGGGAGCACAGACTTAACCTGAATAGTGCCAAAAACAGCACACAGGTCAAAAGAAAGAAACTCATCCAGTATGGCAACTTTCTGTAGTCTTGGCTGCAAATGTTTTTTTTTCTCCTCTTCTTTTGATAATTGACTCATACACCCCCATAACTCATCCATGCATCCTGACCTGAACTGGGTGCTTCTCAACACCCACTTCAGGAGGGGATTGTATTTTAATAAAAATCCAAGATTTAAATTTTTTGCTCAAGAAAGATTTTCAAGGAAAGAAGCTTGGTAACTCCTAAAATCCAGAGAATGAACTGTTTGCAGAAAAATGCCTGAAAAACATACACTACATCAAGAAGATCCAGAATGAACTTTGGGTGTGGTTGATTGAACATTTATTTTGAATGTATACTCTTATGCCAAAAGGGGGCTGCCCCCTAATTGATTTTTGTCAATGCACCCAGCAAAACATTGGTTTTGCTGTCTCTCTCTTCTATTCCCCTCTTATCTCTAACTATTGTAGTTTCCTCTTAGAAGGTAAAATTTTGTATGCACATTAGTTATATATACATTACATTATGCATATGTTATATATAGTTAGAAGATTTAGAGGTATTATGATTATGTTTAGTGATCAATTGGGGAGACTAGTTTCCCAATCATCATCGGGGGGATTGTGAATTTTAGATTTACTCCACCCTGCTTTGTCTTTAGAATTCTAGCAACAAGGAATGTATACACCCCCACTTAAGGATTAAGTGTGGGGGAGGAGGGTCTATGACCTGCGTGTGCTAGCAAGTGACAAATCAAAAGCAACTGACTGACACCCTGGGCAGTAAAAAGCCAAGTTTAAGGCACCATTGGTACATGTGAGACACAGAAAGTGATGTAAAGAACTGCTTTTATATTTTGTGTCACTTCCTATGAGAGGGAATTTTGTGGACTTTAGTGGTGGAACTTGACTTGGTGGTGCAAGGGACCTCAGAATGTTTCCTTGAAGTGAGTGATAAGGCTGACCCCCTTTTCCCTTGACCTTTCTGAAGGCACCAAACTCCAAGGAGTCCCCTCATCTTGTAGGAGCCCTCATGGCTAGAAGCTGAGCTAGATTCAAACTTTGGGAAGGCCCCTTGGCTGAGGCCTCTGAACTGCTCAGATCAAGCCAGAACAGCTTCCCCCTTTCTCTCTCTCTCCCTCATTCTTAATTTCTTCCTTCTATTGTAAATAAACCACCATAAAATTACATTCTAACTTGAGTATTTCATTTGGATTTAGAATTAAATCCCTAGAAACCACTAACATTTTATTCAGTCTCAACCCTAAAATTTACCCTTAACACCAGTGTCTCCTTGGATCAGAGTACATGGGGTAAGGTAAGGGAGATAAGGTATATGAAGACTGAAAAGGGAAATAGTGGCAAGAAAAAGGTAGGTAGGTGGCACAGTGGATAGAGCACTGGATCTAGTCAGGAAGAATGGAGTTCCAATCTGATTTTGGATACTTACATCATTTGACCTTTGTTTGCTTCACTTTCCCCAATGAGTGTAATAATAGCACCTACCTCCCAGGGTTGTTGTGAAGCTCACAGAAGGTAATATTTGTAAGGTGTTTAGCATAATGCCAGGCACAATGCTTGTTATATATATGCTAACAATTATTATTATAGTATTTCCTATATATTGTACCATTGTATTACAAAGTGATTTAAAAGTCAAATAAATAATTCAATACTAAATCTTGGAGGTGATAGGAAGTCACAGGAATGTATTGAATGGGTCTGGGTTTGAAGGTGACATACATTCTTCTTAATGGCCATCACTAGAGCTTCTATATCTGATTTCAGATCAAGCTCACCAGTATAAAGTGAAGGAGAAATAGCTGGATAGGACTTCATGTGAGAAGGATATTGAGGGCTTGGTGGACTCTAAACTGACCTCAAAAGATGTCAATAATAGGTTATGGTAGTCCAAAAAAAGCTGATTCAATTTGAGGCTACATAAAGAGAGGCAAACATTCAGGCTTCTGGAGGTGATCATCTCACTGAACTGTCCTGGTCAAACCTCATCTTGGAGTATCATCTCAATGTTGGGCTCTAGGAAAGATGGCTATGAGCTGAAGAGCATTCATGATGGGATTGATGGAGCAGAAATAGTATGGAAAGAAGCCCACAATGCTGCCATCCAAGGACTGTTTGAAGGAATGAGAGATGTTTAGCCCTGACAAAAGATTGTCTTGAAGGATGATCTAGTGAAAGAGGGACTAGACCTGATCTGCTTCTTCCCAGAGGATAAAACTAAGATTAGTGGCTAAAAAAATTGGAGAGAGAGGCTTATTTTGTCTAAATGTAAGAGAATATGTACTAACAATCAGTACTGAACAAAAGGGGGGGTGGACTACTTCAAGAGCTTGTGGGTTCCCCATTGTAGGAAGTCTTTGATCAGAGGCTGGTTGAGCACTTGACAGGGATAATTCTCAGGGATAGTTTAGCCCAGTCTCCAAGGTCCTTTCCAAAGAGAAGATTTTTTGATTCTGAGGTTATCAAGACTTCTCCCCAGCTTTCATACTCAGGCCAACTTGATGAAAATCTATCTTGTTCCCAGAATATATGTTATCACAATGTATTTCTCCATTCATAAGCTCATATAGAGCTTAAATGGAGGAAGGAAGAGCATGGCTGGCTGACAAATCTAGAAACCGGACACCAGCCAGTCTCAGGTCCAACCTCACCCCATTATTAGATTTTATTTTTGAAATTTGTAAATCTGAGATAAGTCCCAGACTCCACCTTCATCCCCTTCTCTTTTCCCCTCCCCCTCCCCCAGTCTTCCACCTTTTCCTGGAGCTGGCCCCTCTCAGACTGGACCTGACAGGCAGCAGCCTATTGAGCCAAATGAGGCCCAGCAAGAAGTGGGAAGAGCCCTGCTAGCTAATCTACCCCCTGGCCTTCTGCCTTGGAAGATGGGGCTCACAGTCAGTCCTCTTTGCCAGCTGTCTCTGAACTGCCTCCAGGATACCAGCAGCTTTTGCCAGATGGGTGCTACAGGAACAGAAAGCAAACTTGCCAAGCAAACTCAGAATTGCTGTTCAGTATGGATCTAGAGTATTCTCAAGGTGGATGCTCCCACTAATGGTGCTGATTGTAGCAGGTCTGATCCCACATGACTGTTGTCTAAGACCTCACTTCAAAAATACTCCATAAAAAGTCCAGCAAGCATGCAGGCAGCCCTCCTTTGGGTCATTGACTCTAGACCTATGGCCTATCAGCTTTCATATCCATCAGACATCATCACCTTTACCTTCATTCAGAAGGTAAAGAAGGTTCCTGAAATTGCCTGTGATCCAATCCAAAGGGGTGCTTGAATCAGGGAAGCATGGGAAGGTTTGTAAGGACTGATGTAGGGTGAAAGATGCACACAATTAGAGCAACAAGAAGGAAAAGTTGTCACAGAAAATCTAACTTGGAGGAATAAAAATATTATATAAGGTTCCAGAAAAAAGTTAGGAAACTTCTATCTGCCCTCCAAGAAGTGAGGTGGAGTACTACTTGGGCAAAAAGCTGTCTAAATTTTTGAATTCCACCTCTGAATTTGGTTCTTGGGTCTCTTTGGCATAAAGACAGGCTCATTCTGGATAGGGACTTGGGTGGGAAATGACTGCCATATAAAGATAAGAGGAATCAAAACATTTTGTACAGCAAAAAATATAAAAGAGAAAGTCAAATGTTTTAAGAAAAAGACTCTCACATTCAAAAAGTAAAAAACAACTACTGTTCTTGGATTTTGCTACTCCTCAGGCATTGGTATAGTGCCCTAACATCCAGGCTTCCTTGGTCCCCACTGTCCTTCCCCAGGCTGACATACTGAAGGATAAATAGGCCA
Organism: Monodelphis domestica; assembly: GCF_027887165.1. Taxonomy (NCBI): domain Eukaryota; kingdom Metazoa; phylum Chordata; class Mammalia; order Didelphimorphia; family Didelphidae; genus Monodelphis; species Monodelphis domestica. The sequence goes on along the minus strand of NC_077232.1, from coordinate 298,279,524 downwards.
TCTATTCCCTAGGGCATCATAGTCTACATTATTCATCTATTTGGTTTTTCTTTGGGGGGATTGTTAGCCTGATCTCTCCTGAGGAGTTGTGAGTCTTACTGAAAAGAGCTAGTAAGCTTCTGATGCTGCATGCACAGTATTCAATAGAATGTGCAATGAGAAGCACCTGAAGGTGAAGAAACATCTAAGGGGTCATGGATTTGGAACTGGAAGGGACTTTAGAAATCATCTAATAGAACCTTTCATTTTACATTGAAGAAGCTGACGTTTGGAGAAGTGATTTATCTAAGATCACATCAGTGGTGAATAACAAAGCCAAATCACATGGTTCCACTTTCAATGTTCTTTGTCCCATGATCCCATGATGTCTCCCTTCTTCCTTTGAGACTCTTCCCTGGACATCCCCATTGAAACATCAGGGCATCCTCAATCTTCCTCTGTTATGCTTTGTTTGGAAGTACTAGTCAGTTGGAACAAGTTGAAGGCTGAATAGAGAATGGGAATGGTTTCTGGTCAGCCAGGCATTCATTGTCCCATAAAAAAAATCAACAGCCTCACTCTGCTTCCTGTCTGTGCTTCACATATTGCCCTTTTAGCACCCTTGATTACAATCATTAAGCTGTCCCACAGGCCTCTTTTTCCTAAGTTATATAAGCTCACTTCCTTTAGACTTTCCTGGATGGGCCCAGTTCTAAGCCCTGCTCAGACTTGGTTGCTACTCCAAGCAATTTGCCGGTGTCTCAATCCTTCCCTGCTGTTCTCTAGACCTATTATGGTCAAACCCAAAGTTGTCCTTGAAGTTTACCTGCTCATTCTCAATGAGAAATCATCCTAAGGTCCTCTTGGGTGGGCTTGGACCCTCCCACATGCCTTGACATGTTTGAGGGGGACCTAACCAAACTTCTTTCCATCTTACCTCAAGCTCCGGAGACAAGGAAGAGGGAGAGGAAGACTCAATGAGGAAACATGACCTTTTCGAGCAAGTGTTGTGGAAAATATTGCCCTGGGGAGAACAGAGTCAGCTTGATTGCGAAATAATCCCTTTGGCCAAGAATGGGAAAAATCAAACGATGCCTTTGTCAGGGAACATGAAATCTCCATGCTGTTTAGCCAAATAAAAATACTGCCCAGATATTCCCACATATTTCTGGAGTGCTTCAGCCCTCTCCAAATGCCCTTCCTTATAACAACCCTGCTGGAGAGGAACATGATCACACTTTATAGGTAAGGAAACTGAGGCACAAAATTAGGTGAAATTGCTTGCCCAAGGCCACATTGCTTGTAGGTAGCAGAACCAGGGTATGGAGCCAAGGTTTTTTGCTTATGAGTCTAAGATTCATGCTATCACAATATTAGCAGGAGGAAAATTCACTCATCCCTAAAGGGGTTTCAGCAATATGCTTTGTCAGTGCATGTCCTCTTGGCCCAGAACAGCACATGCTGAAGGTCAGGAACATGCAAGGACAGTGTTCTCAGAGGGACAGAGCACAAAGACAAAAGAATCTAGTAATTTAAGCATACAGCACAAGGACATCTTCATGTTTACCAGCCCCAGGCAGTACTCGGACCAGAAAGCCAAGAGAAGGAAGCAAAAGAAAGGCAGGCATCAGGCACAAGGAAGGAACCTCTTTTGCAGGGCTTCTTGACCCTGTTCTTTAGTGAGGTTCATGCAGATGAGAAAACCCAATAAGAAAGAGTCAAAGGTAGCCTACATACTATACCATAGAGACCTGGAAAATTCCCTTATACTCTCTGGCCTTCCTGGATATATAAAGATATAGACGCAAATGATCTCTTAGTTACTGTTCAGCTCAAACAGTTTTATTAATAGGAGATGCCTAGTCCTAGGTCAAACGAAATATTTGTAAAATCCTCCAGAGGGTCATCATGCTATTTTCTAGGGATAGAAACAAATCCTGCCATCAAGAAACTTAGATTCTATACACAAGCCATTTGTGCCTTAACTTATTAGAAAGCAGGACAATGGAACTGGGCCCCTATCACCCCCGGGATCCATCTTTTCTTTTCCCTTTCCTTCACATGGTTCCTCCCCTGGTTCAGGCCACCATCACTTCCTGCTTGGATTATTGCAGTAACCTCTAATTAGACTCTGCCTAGGGTTTTTTCTCCCTCTAATTGGTCCAGAACATAAGCCAGATTTTTCTTCCCAAAAAATTCTTCTTCCCTTTCATCGTGCTACTCTCCTATCTAAAACTTTCAATGATTTCCTATGGTTCCCAAAATAAATTCCAGACTTCTTGGCCTGGCATTCAAGGATTGTTACCATGGGGTTACAGTCCACCTTTCTAAACCTACTATCCAATTTGCACCCTCAGCTGGTCTACTCATGACTGTGAATACATGTGTTGGGTCTTACCAGTTCTGTGCTTTTGTATACTTTATTTTCCCTTCTAAGAATGGCTTCCTTGCTTCTCTTCACTCATCAGAATTCTCACCTTTGACCTGGCCCAATCATAGTCTCCACCATTTGGCTTTCCTCGAAGACCTTAGCTCAATCATTCTTTCTTTGGGATTCCATTTATATTTGTCTATATCATTTAGATACTATAATTTATTTGCAATTATCTTTTTTATATGCTGAATCTCCCCAATTAGATTGAGAGTTCCTCAAGGGCAGAGGCCATCAACCTACCTAACACAGTTTCTTGCACAACATAAGTGCTCAATAGATGTTTATGGATTGAACTGTAATACTGATTTGCAAAGAGTACTTAATGAGATGATGGGTGGATTATGGGTGTGTGTGAGAGAGAGACAAACAGAGAGAGACAGAGAAGCAAAGAAAGAGAGAATAATGTAATTTCTCCCTTTATCTCCTGGGGGGAAAAAGACAGAATGAGAGGAACTCCACTGAAAGCCTCCCCAACTCAGATAATGAATGAGGAGAAAATCTCTGGCAAAGATTTGAGCCAATGTTCCTTTAGGTGTGTACTATTATTTTGTCTCCCCCCTAAAAATCTTTTGTTCACATAGTCACCAGATTAGGAGACAGAGGATCTGGATCCAAGTCTTGGCTCTGATATTTGATGCCTGTGTCACCTTAATCAAGTCACTTACCTCCACTGGTCTCAGTTTTCTCCTCAACTTGATTAGATGGAAGCTGAGATGCCTATTAGCTCTAGATCTGTGCTCATCTGGAAGAAGGAAGACAGACATGGGAATTCTCCTTTGGAAAACTCCAGGCCAGGAGGAACCCTGACAAAGGTGGCCTGGACAGATGCCCAGATGGCTTAATACAGGCAATATTTGAAGGCACTGACTGGTCAGTTGTTCCTTGAAGCTCCATTTTAAGGAAGTGCCCAGGCAAGCGATGTTTGCTTATTCCTTCCTCTCAGGGTCTTGCTCCTCTCATTCTACAGACTTTTTTCTTCATAATTTTCCAGCATCTTTCTCATCCAGAAAGTGCCTTCCTTCCTTGCAACTCTGTCCTCTGATTGGTTAGTTCCTCCTGAATGCTCCTTTTTAAAGGAAGTGCCCAGGGCAGTCATGCACAGTCTATCATTACTCACAAGGCTCCATCATAGATTTTTCAGAACATTTTTCTGCACAACGAACCCACCAGAATATTCCACTTTCCCCTCACCTCTACCCACTAGATTTCTAGTTTCCTTTTAGTTGCTGTTTTCCCTGACTAGAATATAAGCACCTAGAAGTGAAGAATTCTTACTTGAATTTGTATTTCCAGGACTCAGCAGTTACTTAGACCTGGTAAGCTCTTGATAAATGCATTCTGATTTGCTGGACTTGGATTCAGGAAATCATGAGTTCAAATCCTTCCTATCTATGTGACCCTGAGAATGTCATTTAACATATTTTAGCCTCAGTTTCTTCATCTGAAAAAGAAGACAATATTATCTACCTCACAGAGTTGTTGTGAGGATCAAATTAAATAATCTTTATAATAACATAATATTATCATTGATATATTAGTAATTTAATATGTAATACATTAGAATAATATAATATCTCTAATTTTGTAAACTTTAATGAACCATATAAAAATGTTAGTTGTTACCATTTGTCAGTGTTTTCACCCAAATGACAGAGGAAGAACTCTAATGTACCTCTAAATTGTCAGAGCACAATTTGTAGCTACATTTTAACTGATTCATGGTGTTCTGGAAAAAGCAATGCTGTTGGAGTCAGAGAACATGGGTTCAAATTCACCTTGTCATTCACTAGCTTTATAACATTTTGCAAGTCAGTTGCCCAGTCTTGGTTTGTCCCTTCTACTGGAAAATGAGGTGGGAGGAATCCGTGATTTCCAAGGTCTTCACTAAAAATCCTATTTATTTATAAGTATGCTATGAAACTCACCTGGCTTCTTTCAAAATGCTGCTCCAGCTACTAGGAAACCAAGGTTTCCATCAGCTTCTAAAGCTGTTTTTCTGATGGCTTGGCTTTGCAAATCTAGCCCCAAACTCTGCCTCCAAAACTGCCTCTTTCTCTCTGCTTCTGTGATGTAGTGCCAAGCTACCTCGGCATCTGCTCCCTACCCAACCTATCTCTCTCCTAATTTCTCGATCTTTGTCTCCTCAACCTCTGTCACTCCATCTTTGCTTCTGTCTCTGTTTTGATCTCTGTCACTCTGTCTCTCAATAACTGGACTATTATGCCATAGGGCATATTTAACCCCCTCAGCTCTTATTTTACTCTTCCATTCTCTCTTTTATAAGCATCCCTGGTCCGGTATCTAGAATTTAATAGCCTTTTCAGCACACATTCAAGTTGTTTTCCAGAATGGTTTGTCCAGTTCACAGTTTCATCGACAGTACATTTGTGTACCGGTTTTCTCCCAGCCTCTCTAGCAATTGTCATTTTCAATTTTTTTGTCACCTTCTCCAATTTCATTGGGTATGAGGTGGGACCTTAGAGCTGTTTTGATTTGCATTTCTCTACTGATTCGACTTTTAGACCATTTATTTCCAGAGCTTGGTCTGATAGCTTAATTTTTTTTCCTTAGAAAATTGCCTGTTCATATCCTCTGATCATTTATTATTTGGGGAATGCCTAACATCCTTCCTATCTGTGTGATCCCGGGCAAGCTATTTAACGTCTGTCTACCCCACTTCCTCAACTCTAAAACTGGGATAAAACTGGGCACCTACCTCACAAGTTTGTTGGGAGAATCAAATGAGATAAAATTAGTAAAGCACTTAGCCTGGTGCCTGACACTTAGTAGTTGTTTATATATGCTTTCCTTTTAGGCACCAAGCTAATTTGAAGTTCTAACTACTTTGGATTCCATAATGCAATGCTTAAAAAGCCATCCTAAGGTGGGTGGGAAGAGGCAGCCAAGTGGACTAAAAAGCATAGAGGCAGAAGACCTGAGCTCAGTAACTTTAGGTAATTCTGTGAGCTTCAGTCTCACATATGAAATGTTATAAGATAGTATACATAAAATATATCTGGAACCTTGGAGTGCTGTGTACCTGTTAGCTATTGGGACTATCATCATTTCACTCAGTCGCTGGGTCAACAAACATTTATGAAGCTCCTATTCTGAAATCATAATTTAAAACCTTTTTTCATATCTCTAGAAGTACTAAGAAATGCTCTTTCTCTAGACCATCTAAACCCTTTTCTTGGGAAAGAGAGAACAAAGACTAAGGACTTCCTCTGAAATAGAGTACGAGTGATAGCCAAATCTAACTGCTGTCTAGATGGAATTATTACTTTCCAAATCACCTGAATGGATCACCTGAATGGATCACCTTGGGACAGCATTTTTTCTTTTGAAATTCAAAGTTAAGATTTTGATCAGAGGAAGGAACTCTAAAGAGGAGAGAATCTGGGAAGGAACTGAGTGGTGACTATTTCTGGAATATTTATCCCAAAATGCATTTTAACATATTATAATCCTTTCCTTGATCAAGAGCCTATCAATGCCACCTGAAATCTTCTTGGAACAGAGTCATGTTGGGAGTCAGGAGGGTCTATAGACAATTCTCTCCAAAGTTGAAATGGTTTGTATATAAATTAAGGTTGTATTCAATAAAATGGCTCCTGCAGATTTAAGATTGAATCACAGAGCAGTGTAATCATATTAATATTTTTCTTCATTACTTCTATGTGCCTGGAACTGTGCTAAACAATGAGGATATAAAGAAATGCAAAAACATACTCTTTGCTCTCAGGAAGGAATGTATTCTTTAAAAAAAAAACAAAGCAGAGAAATTATCATTTGTCAGAAAAACACAGGTATACCTAAAACTGTCTTGCTTGTTTCTATCCATCAGTTCCCTCTTGATACACAATCACTCCCCAGACAATATTTCTATTGCTGGGCATAATGTTCTCTTGGTTCTTCTGCTCATTTCACACTTCACAATTTCATGTAAGTCTTGCCATGTTACTTCAAGATTACTACATGCTCACAGTTTCCTACAGCACAGCAGTATTCCATCCCAACCACATGGCCCAACTTGTTTAGTCATTCCAAGAACCTATATTTTAATGGAAGAGATAGCATGCAAATAACCAGGTGTTGTATTTCTTTAATGAGCAGTAAAAGAAGTTAGTACAATAGAATTGAATGCAGTACAATAGAACATAATATAACTGTATGTAGTTATTGTGTATCACATTGCATTGGGTACTAATTGCATTTTATTGAGTATTAGTCATCATATTCCTGGAATGCCTTTTCTTCTCATTTCCTCACCAGATGAAATCTTTTTGTTTCTTTAAATACTAGCTCAGGATTTCCATGAAGCTTTCTCTGATCTGTTCATTACAAAATGGCTTCTGTCTCCCCTTGAATTTTCCTAGAGTATTTTGTCTGCATTCCTTCTCTGTCTCCTCACACCCTAGCTTGCATTGTGTATACTGGTTTGGCTGAAAGTCCTATACATCACTCCCCTTACTGGACTATACAATCCTCCAGGGCAGGGATTCTGCTGCTATTCATTTTTGCTTCCCTGGTTCTTGCAGTAGGTCAGGGCTTGGCATTTGGTCTATACAATCCTCCAGGGCAGGGATTCTACTGCTATTCATTTTTGCTTCCCTGGTTCTTGCAGTAGGTCAGGGCTTGGCATTTGGTAGTTTTTGATTAAATTAAGAATAAATGAATGAGGGGGCAGCTGGGTAGCTCAGTGGATTGAGAACCAGGCCTAGAGACGGGAGGTCCTAGGTTCAAATCCGGCCTCAGCCACTTCCTAGCTATGTGACCCTGGGCAAGTCACTTGACCCCCATTGCCTAGCCCTTACCACTCTTCTGCCTTGGAGTCAACACACAGTATTGACTCCAAAACAGAAGGTAAGGGTTTATAAAAAATAATAATAAATAAATGAATGAATGCATAAATGAATGAATGGATGAAATACATAACACCAGCTTTATTTATCTCTATCCACATCAGCTTATAGAGCTTTTTGGTGATGAAAATGCAAGATGAGGCCAGGATGGACATTCAGTGTTGAATGGGCAACATTTAATGCCAGGATTCTGAGGGATAATAGTTTTGGTCTTGCTGTTCTTAGATCACTGTCTATTTACTAAGTAGAATCTTTCTCAGAAAGACAACATCTAGTGATATAGGAATTTTTTTTTTCATTTAATATTTGCAAAATTCAATTAATTCTCCCCAACAATGTTGCATTCCAATGTGCATGTGAACCTAAAACTTCTGCAGTTATGCCTAGAATGCATTTACCTTCCATTTCCTCTCTGCTTTAAAGCTCAACTCAAACCATCTCCTTTAGGAATCTTTTAAGTTCTCAATCTTCTGCCTTCAATCCTCCTAATTTTAGAGCTCAGGAAACTGTGAAAGAAACAGAAAGAAAATAAGGAAGGAAGGAAGGAAGGAAGGAAGGAAGGAAGGAAGGAAGGAAGGAAGGAAGGAAGGAAGGAAGGAAGGAAGGAAGGAAGGAATACTTTGCATAAGAGACTAAATGGAAGCCTTTACAAAGAGGGACTGGCCACATGCACAGAATGGAAAGAGCTGTTCTAGAGCCTGGGGAAGAGTTAAAATCAGACACACTGAGACAGTTGGATGGCCATTGTTCCTGTCCTTCAGGGAGATCAGAGAGGTTACTTCTTGTGGCTTGGTTTGTCTGAACCTGGGAAGAGATGGCCTACCTGTTCCCTGAGAGTTGAAGGTTCCTGCTTTCCTGTTTATCCAGCTATTCTGAGATCCTGATATCCTTGTGGGAGATCCTGTCAATTCCTCTCTCCAATTTCTATCTACCTGAGTTCCTGTGAGATCCTATGTCCTGAGTGTTTCTTGATTGCTGAGATAAGACTGCCAGTACCCAATAAAGCCTGTTTGTGAGAAAAGCCCAGAACCTTCTTAGCCTTTGGCCAATGAGGGTAAACCCACCAAGAATTCAAACTATCATATATTTGATGAACTTTAAACTTGTCTACCATTAATTTGGAGGACCAGTTAGGTCAGATAAGTCAGGTGGTTTGGGTTTATAGTTAGAGAGAATAGTGAAAGGCAGCTGGAAGATATTTGAAGACAGTTTCTAGAAAAACCTGAAGAACTGGGAAGGTGGAGTATTCAGAGTTAGAGCTAGGGATTCCTTGGTTCCTGGTCCTCCCTACCCTCATCTATGTGAAGATTAATAAACCTTCATTTAATGTTTTTACCAAGTTGTCAACTAGTCAGATAGCATTTTGGCCTACACAGGCCCCATTGGCCTACCCTCTGAGTGGTGTATCTAAACTTGATACATTACTTAAATAAATTCTTACCATCTATATTACCCACCTATTTCAAAATTGAGGACTAGAGGGAAGTAGTAGGTAGTAGAGTCATAACTCTGCTCACTGGACTGCTCTGCCTTCTTATGTCTCCTAACCTTCCCCAAGACAGTAAACCACACAATTGTTAGTACCAAGATTTTCAAAGTGTTTTACATCTCATTAGACCTCATGTGGTATTTCTTTGTGTCTCCAGAGCTTAGGATATGCCTACAACATAATACATGCTTAATAAATAATGAATGATAGTTTCCCAACAATCCTGTGCAATATGTTCTGTTCTTATTTGTTTATACATTAAGAAAGTGAGGTTCAGAAAGGTTAAAGTTACTTGCCCACAAGTAGGAGTATAGTTTAATGAGGAAAGGAAAGAAATGATTTGCAAACAGGTAGCAGAGAGGAGAGTTTGCAGAGAGGGACCTCATTTCAATAGCTAGAAAATGTCAGAGGATGGGGCTCTTATCTATATTTCATTAAATTCTCATTTTCCTCCCTGAAAAAGTATACTCAATTTTGCTGGATAGGTTATTCTTGATTGTCATCCTAGTTACTTTACCTTTAAGAATATCATCTTTTAGCCCCTCTGCTCCTTTTTCATGGAAGATGTTAAATTTTGTGTGAATCTGACTATAACTTCATTCCTGTCATTCTGGCTGCTCACAACATTTTCTCTTTGACCTGGGAGTTCTGGGTTTGGGTTTTAATATTCCTAAGATTTTTCATTTTGAGATCTCTTTCAGGAGGTGACTAGTGAATTCTTTCAATTTTTACTTCAAATTCTACTTTCTATTCTGGTTCTAAGATATCTGGATTGTTTTTACTTTATAACTTCTTGGAATATGATGTTCAGACTCTTTAAAAAAAATTATAGCTTTCCTCACATCTATCAGATCGGCCAATATGGCAGTAAAGGAAAGTGGTAAATGTTGGAGGGGATGTGGCAAAATTGGGACACTAATGCATTGTTGATGGAATTGCGGACTGATCCAACCATTCTAGGGGGCAATTTGGAACTATTCTCAAAGGACCATAAAACTGTGCATGCCCTTTGATCCAGTAATACCACTAGTGGTTCTGTATCCCAAAGAGATAATAGAAAAGGGGAAAGGACCTACTTGTACAAAAATACTTATAGCTATTCTTTTTGTGGTAGCAAAGACTTGGAAATTGAGGAGATGTACATCAATTGGGGAATGGCTGAAAAAATTGTGGTATATGCTGATAATGGAATACTATTGTGTTGTAAGAAATGATATGCACTGATCTGGGATAATCTTGAAAGACTTGCAGGGAAATGCTATCCACCTCCAGAGAAAGAACTGTTGGAGTTGTCTTTCATAACTGTGTATTTATGGTTTATTTTGGTGTTCTGATTTTGTATAAATTTGATCTTGCAACAATGACCAATATGGAATTGTGTATGGTATGACAATAAAAAAATGAAAAAAAAATATTTCCTCAAAAATGTTTGCCATGTTAATGTGGCAAATATCTTAGCTTCTATGTAATTATTGAATAATGCCAATATCCTTTCTTTTAAAAAATGAAATTTCTTTTACAAAGTTCTTCTTTCTTTTCATAATTTTCTTGTTTTGTTCTCATTTCTTTTCCCAATTTTTTCTTTATTACTCTTATTTGATTTCTAATTTTCTTTGATCTCTTTTATCCCTTTCTCTAGCTCTTCCAGGAATTTTTATTGGACTTATGTCCAATCTGTAATTTTCTTTGAGGTTTTACTCAGTGAAATTTTCAAGTCCTTGTCTTTTCAGTTTCTGTCTTCAACTTCCCTGTCAGTCTGGTAGATTTTTATTACCTGGTACTTTTTATTTTATCATTTACTCATTTTTCCAATGTATTCCTTGTCTATAGGTTTTATGTTAGAGTTGTTCTTTGCTAATCTTTGGGAGTTATAAGTAGTCTGAGATTCTGTCTTTCAAGTCCTGATACTTTTACAGTTCAGTAGGGGCCTATAAGTTTTTAGTATTTCCAATGTGGTATGATGTGGAGAGAGGTTTATTCACTGTCTTCCTGATCTACTTTTTGATCCTTACATTGGTCAGGTCTTTGCATCCTCACAACCATGCCATTCCTCTTTACTCTGAAACTGTGACCCAGAATTAGGCAAATATAGCTGCCAAATGACACTGATCCTATGCCAGTGTTAGGACAAGGGTCCCCTAGGATCAATTTCTGCCCATGTTTTCAGTCCTCTTACTATATCCAGGCACTGGTTTGTTCCCCATCACTGCGATTACAGCCACAGCCCAGGACAGCTTTGGCTGTGCTACACTCCAGGCCAATCCCCAACCCAGTGCATGCAGACCTCTTTTTCTGCCTTCCCAACCTGGCTAGGATTAGAAAAATGACTCACTGTGATATTTTCATTATTTTCTCATTCATAATATATATTGGTATATTTTCTGTGGTCATTATAAAAGAGTTTTGGGACAAGCTTTGGCAGTTGTAATCTCTCATTCCACCATTCTGACTATACTTCCAGCTTATTTCCAAGAGCAGCGCTCTATCCACTATATCCACTGTTTTTTTAAAGAGAGATCTTATTTCTCCCAGCTGCCCAAACTATGGACATTAGTTACAGGGACTGGTCTGTCTGGCCGTCCTTCAAGATAAGAGCTGTGAACATTTATATAGCTCTTTAAGTTTTGCAAAAGACTTTACAGATATTAAATAAAGACATACAGATATCTCTGATATTTGACATGAATGAAGCTGAAAGCTTTAAGTTTTAAATCCTCCTAATTCCATCTAGCCAGCTGTTGGGTGGGGGAGAAGAGATGAAAAGATGAACTGAGACCCCACAGCTGTTGTTCTAATTGAATCAAGAAGAATTGAGGAGTATGAATTTCAAGCTGAATTGAGTCACCTGGGAATGGCATAGGGAGTTAATTAAATTGACCACATGAAGGGGTTAGATGTATGGCTTGAGTCTCTAGGCTGTTTCTCAAGCTTCCTCCCCTATTATAATAGTTCCTTGGCAAAGCAATACAAAACTGACCAAAGGACTAGGGTTAGAGAAGCTTTTTGTGTATTGGACCAGACATTTGTTATGCCATCAGCATAGGGAATTCCCAATCAAATAATTATCCTATTGATGCTGATCTTTATCCCACTCTGTAGTGTATATTCTTAAAGTGTTGTCTGGTATACTGAGAGGCTGAGGAACTTGACCAAAATCTTAAATATTATATTGATCAAAGGCAGAAACATAGATATCTCTGACTCAGTTGTTGTCTATTACTGCTGCCACTGCTACTACTGCTGCTGCTGTTGCTACTACTATGCACAAATACACACACACACAAGCAGCAGGCACTCTTAGCAACCTACATTTTTCATTACTACAATGGTCATTAGCAATGACTGAACATCTAAAATTAGAAATTGCAACTAGGTTAGACAATCAGTTCATCAATTAATCCAAATACTGTGGATACAAAGAAAGGTGAGAACTCCTTACCATCAAAGCACTCATGATCTAATGGGGAAGACAATATGGGATCAACTAGGTAGGTGCATACAAGATGAACATTGAGGGAACAGCTCAGAGGCATTGCTATCAAGAGCTGAGTGTGTCTCAGCTCTTCTATTTATTTCCTTTGGGACCTTACTTCTGAGCTGGAACTTTATGAGTGAACTGCCTGTGCCAATATGGCAGGGAGTGAGACTTCTCAGGACTGTTGTAAACTGGAATTAGTAGGACTTATTCGTATTGCTTAGATAAGTAATTCAGATGGAATTGGCATAAGGGGAATGCTTTGGAAATTCTGAGGGAATTTTAACAATATTAGGGTTTAGTGTCTTTTGAAAATACAAGATAATGCTAGCCTGAATAATCCTAGCCTATGGATGCCCTGATCTTGCAACTGAGAGTAATTCTGGAAAAAAAATGTATCCTTTCTTTGAGGGTAAATGCTGTCAGAATGGATTGTAGCTCTAGGATTAGAAGGGAGCTAACTTAGAGGTCATCTAGTCCAGCCCACTTCATTTTTCAGAAAAGTAAACTGAGACCTAGAGATGATAAGTGATTTGACCCAGGTCTCAGAGGTGATCAGAAGCAGAATCTGAACTCAAGGCCTTCATATCCATAGCCAGTGATCTTCACCTTTTTCCACAGCTCTAAGTCTATTGTCCATACTCTTTTCCAATTTTCCCAGCAATTTTTGTCAAATAGTGAGTTCTTGTTCAAAAAGCTAAGAAAAAAATCTATTGTATGAGGCTAGGGAATCTCCATCATAGATTAGAGATTCTTTACTTTTTTATGTCACAAACTCTTTTGGCAGCCTAGCAAAGGGAAGGAAGGAAAGAAGAAAGGAAGGATGGAGGGAGGGAGGGAGGGAGGGAGAATTCATTATGTGCCTACTACATGCATGATACGGTGCTAAATGATTTACAAATACTATCTTACTTGATACTGTAGCAAATGAAGTTGCAAAGGATTGATTGAAAGCCCTCAAGCCAAGGATTCTACAAGAGCTGATCCCTCTGATAGATCTCCCTGTGGTTTCTAGAGATGAGATCTTTCAATTAAAAACACATAATAGATTTATACCTGAAGATTTAGACACAATAAAAAAGAGAACTCCTGCATTTGTGGATGAACCAAATAAGGTGATCAAAGTAATGCAGAGAGCCATTGATCTGTTTGATCCTGACTATAATGATTTTGCTTTACTAATGAAAGAACTTTTAACCAAAAGGGAAAGGAATAAGTTTATAGATGAAATGAGGCAGTATCCCTTATTAATACAATGGCCACAAAATTATCATGACACAGATATGAACAACAAAGCCCAATATGATATAATGAAAGAAGCTAGAGAAGTTATACTAGATATTATGGGTAGATACATTAAAAGGCCAAATGTTTGGTCTAAGTTTGAGGGAATAAAACAAAAGGAAAATGAAACACCTACTCTATTCCTTGATCTCACTACAGAAGCAGCTGAAATATATTTAAACGTGGATGTTCTGGAAGAGGGGACAATTACAAATATAAAAAGAATTTTTGTAAAGAACACTATCCATAAAATCAAATTATTTTCTAAAAATAATTATCTAGATTGGGAGGGGATAGAATTAGAGGATCTGAGAAGAAAGGCAACATACTTATGTATAGATAATGAGGACAAATATGAGAAAAGGGATTCAGTTATAGAAGATCTAAAAAGAAAACTAAGGGAAGCAGAAAACAAAGCTAAGGATAGTGAAATTAAAGAAGTTAAGGCAGTGGCATCATTAAGATCCATGTAACCTAATAACAACTATTAAAAGTTTAGGGACAGAAGATCTGGTCCCCAAAGGTGCTTTTTATGCAATAGGGTTGGCCATTTTGTCAGAGAATGAAGATATAGAGGTCAGTTTTACAGACAATTGAACAGAAATGGAGAATTTATTACACAGAATAATTATAAAAATAATAATTGGAATAACAACAATAGTAATCGGAACAATAATAATAACAATAATAGCTGGAATAACTACCAAAGAAGGAATAATGGAAATACATGTCAGAATGCTTGTTGTCAGGGAGCTCAAGCACCAGATCTAAACACCATGCAGGACTGTATTAAGTCTAGAGCAAGGTCTAAATATAGTCAAGTTGTTAAGGGTGATCAGAACAAAGGGGCTTATTCCTTATAAACATTTACCCAGTGTTCTGTATTTGAATCAATGGAAAATGGATTGAGATTAAATGAAAGTAATTGTAATGGTAATAAGGTTGATGAAGATATAAAAGATTTGATTGAATCAAAGGATAATGTAATTAGTGTTAATAAGTGTAAGGAAAAAGAATATTGTAATGTAAAATTAGTAGAAAATTCTTTTTTTTTAGTAGAAAATTCTAATGATTATAAAATAATGGAAAATAGGGAAGAATGTAAACTGTCCGTTAATTTCAAAACAAAAGATATGGTATATGTCAGAAATTTTGCTAAAACAGAAACACAAGAGAGTTGGGTAGGACCTTACACAATTGTGTTAGTTTCTCCATCTTCAGTAAAAGTTTTGGGTAGAGATTCATGGTATCATTGTTCACATAAAATTAGCACATGGTATAAATAATGAAAATGTACAAATTATTGAGGAAGAAAATGAAGAAGAGATCATGGAAAGTGAGAATCATCAGTCAAATTGAGTCTGCAATCAGAAAAATCAGTAAGGAGAGGACCATTCCAGTGGAAGAGGACATTTGGATAGAAGAGGACAATGCAGATGAAGAGGAGAATTAAGGAAATTAATGGACATTGTTAAAAGCCTGTAAAGACTTATAAATATTTAGACAAAGACTTTGAGGAAATTTTCAATGAAGAGGATCAAGTAATTAATGGACTAATGGATTAAAAAATTTGGATAATGTATTATAACACAAAGCAACATAACATACATTCACACAAACATTCATAAATATATTTACTACCAGGGACTTGGAAAAGAAGAATTCTTCAATCAAGATGAGATGAGAAGAGAAGGACAATCTGAATATTGAGTAAGTATATTAAATGCAACAGTAACACAACCCTAACACAACAGTAACACTGACATAACACAAGCAAGACAAAATAGCACAGCAAAATATAAACACAAATACATAAACATGGTGAGGTTACATTGATTTACTATTTGAATGAGTGAAACAATGTATAGCTAGGGTACTAACAATGTTATAATTAGCTACAAATTAGTTAGTTGCTAACAAAAAATAGTTAAATACTTAGTTTAGTATAGGAATATAGGTAGACAGGTGATTTTGCAAATAGGGATTTAGATAGGATTAAAGTTTAAGATAATATAAGGTAAGATAATGACTTGCATTACTACATACATTACTTAACTCATGAAATATAATATCATATATCATACAAAATTGTAAATACATATGTAAATATATATAAATACTATGTATAATGGGTTTGTAAAATTAATTTTATTATAGCATATGTCTATATGTAACTTATATGTAAATATGAAGTATATGTGTATATATGTATAGCTTACCTTAGAGAGCCGAGCCTGCAGTCTCTCAAGGTTAAAGGTCCTCTGTCTAGGTGTGGCAGTCAGTAGAATAAGTGGTGAAAGACACTATATGCTCAATCGTGTCTTTAGTCATCACACAGTGTGCTGCCATGCACAGGGTTTGCATTTATTTTTATAGGTTCAGTGAGTACATACTTTTCTGGCACACAATCATTTCTCAACATACATGTTTCCATAGAATCTAACAAGAGAAGCGAAGCCTAAGGAGGATGAAACATTGTTGCTATAACAGAAATAGGTATTAGGTTAGAGGGTAACTTAAAGCATACCAGAATTGGAATTTTCCTTAATTTCCATTTTGCATTTTTCTTGTGTTTGATTCAAGCACCTGGCAAAGTTACCTGGTTATGGTAAGCAAACAAACAAGTGGAGTATGTCTGTAACTTGTATTTCAGATGAATGATTGATGTATATGTCATGCTTGGCCTGAAATGGGTGTGGGGCCTCTGAATGTATCTCTGCTAAGAGAAAGAAAGGAGGGGTAATGGGTAGTTATCTTTGGGTTTTAATTCTGTGAAAGTAATATTTTGGGGGTACTATTCTAAGGGGGTTAAAGTGGGATATATGTGTTAGCCCTATAAGTATTTGCTCTCATATCATTTTTCCTGTATTGGGGAGAGAATGATAATCATAACAATTCCATTAGTAAGGGAAGTTAGAGAGAGAAGTCATATAGAAGGGTTTCTGTGGGTGCCTTATTTTCTGGGGGCTGCTTTTCAGTCTCCATTTCTCCAGACTATGACTCTGTCAGACAATGGGGATAAGATGGCTCCCCATAGCATACATTTATATATTGTATGTATGTATTATATGCATATATATGTAAAATTTATGTAAATAGATCACTTATGTTTAATTTTATTTATTGTTGCATGTATTTTGCATAAGTGAGTTTGATATTTTGGTTTAATTTCTTTGTAAAACTTATGTAATGTGTTTATTGTAATTTTCAAAAGTTTTTCTCTAAGTTTGATGTTAATGCATTACAACAGAAGTAGAATGTTCTGTATTAGTTGATAAGAGTAGTATTTATGAGTTTAATATTTGCATGAAAGTTGTGTTTTTGCTTTTCATGTTATTTGCTTGTTGTGCTTTTACATATATTTGAGCTGTATTTTGAAATTTGTAATTATTCATTATTTAATCCCCTTTTTTCTTTCCTTGATTAAATTCCTAGAATACAATAGTATTAGATAGATTAAGATAGGTGAGCGTAGATTGTTTGTTATTTTGGGTAGATATTTTAGTTTAAGTAATATGTAAGTAAGTTAGTACACAAATGCCAAAATCGTGTTTCCAACACGATTTTGGCTTTGTGCAAAGGGAGGAGTGTAGCAAAGGAAGTTACAAAGGGTTTATTGACAGAAAGGATTCTACAAGAGCTGGCTGGGTCAGAATTCTAAGGGGTTAGAGAAATAAGTTTTACAACTGATTCTCAAGACTGTCTGGTGTCTGGTGGTTCAAGCATGAAGGTGTGGATCTGGATTCTTCCTGGACAAACCCATCTATCAAGCTGCCTGCCTTATAACTTATAATAGCATCAAGCAATGGTGAAGAGGAAGTTCCCCATTCATTTTGGTGGATAGAATGAATTGAAGAAGATTTATCCATTCCCCAAAGCTTCTAAGGACTGTAGAGCTAAATCTCTGCTGCCTGACCCACTAAGGACTCTGTGTGAGGAATCTGGGCTTTCTGTGTGGACTTATCCTTAATTAGATTTAATTTAGGTTAGTTTAGACAAAGTTAACCTTATAATAATAACTATAGTGGGTTAAGTATCTGGGGTTTATTAGTATGCTGGTCCATTATCCTCTTCCCTTTCCCATCATTCCCAATTTGTTAATAAACATATTTATTTAACTGGGTTTTCCTTTTCCCTCACCCTTTCCTCTTAAATTCCCCATAACAACCCTCACAATAACCCTGGGAAGTAGATGCTATTATACCCACTTTACAGTTGAGGAAATTAAGGCAAATATGGGTTTAATAATTTGCCTAATGTCTAAGGACAGACTAACTCAGATCTTCCTGACTCGAAGACCCAAGCTCTACCTACTATGCTATCTATATGGACCACTCCCATTAATGTTTGCAAATGTACAAAATAAAATATATGGGATTATAAAAGAAAACAATTATATTGAAGTAGCCCCAGAAAGACCAAAGATGGAAAAATTACCTCTGTCTGCATTTTTAGGGGACAGACCTGGTTCTTCCTTCCCTCTAGAAGGACAAGATGTTTGGGGCAGATAACAAAATGCTTTCTGCTCAGTTTGGGTGGCAAGAGACAAAAGAGGAATTTTAGGACTATCAAAGGGCCAGTGAACTACCATTTGACTAAGTGAAGATAAACACTCCTTGGATAACAGCCCCATCATAAATTTAAGAATTGCCCCCCCCATCTTGGACCCCATATTCCTGTGTTAAGGTTTGTTTGTTAGATAAGAACTCTGCAATGTATATAATCTGGTCTTTAATGTCACACCAATGCAGTATTCCATTAGGGAATTCTGTCCCAGCTGGTAGTTCCTTTATTTCTCTCTTTTATTAATAAGTTATGGTTCCAATAATCAATATTCTAGGTGTTTGAACTCATTTGTAAAGTGCCCCACTTCAGTTGGAGTCCCGCAGCAAGATCTCGAGCCCTGGGACCAGGAGATAAGGACTTTGGAGAGGGCTTCTGTAAGAGTATGTGTGTGCTTGCTTGGGGAAGAGTTCTCTAGGCCTGTGGCTAGGGTTTGCTAAGCTGGGGCCTGTGAAGGAGACTTGAACCCTTATCCCCTTTGGGGGTGTTTCTGAGTGCAGACTTGAAGAGTACACATTTCCCAAGTCCCAAGAGGGATTGGGTCAGAAATCTGAGGAAGTGAATGGTGTCCTCTCCGGAGCCCGCCCCTGGTTCTGGTGTTTGAGATTTTGACCAAAATTTAGGCTGATTTTGGAACCATCTGTCCTGTTCTGTTCTGTTCTGTTCTGTTCTGTTCTGTTTTGTTCTGCTCTGGTAAGTTAGCTCTGTTTCTCTAGAATTCTGTTTTGTTTTGCCCCATGGCCTGTTTTATTCTAGGAGTCTGCCTGCTTGAAGGCTCGGTCTTCAAGTTCTGTTTGGACCCCTAGCTACTCTAAGAGTCTGCCTGCTTGAAGGTTCAGTCCTGAAGTTCTGTTTGGGCCCTAGAGTCCTGTTGGCCATGGAGTTCTGTTCTGTTCTGTAAATCCGGATTCAGTAGAGGCTGTTGGCTTGCTGGATGCAGCTTAGTCCCACAGTCAGGTCACTAAAGAGATGTCTTTCAGTGATTTCTGGGGAACCTTCAGGTTCAAGGGTGTATGAATGTGTAAGAGAGTGTGTCCTATAGGCTTCTGTTGAGTCTTTGTTGTTTATGTGTGGCTAGATTAAACAAAGGAATGTAAAAAATAGACTCGAATACAGGACTACAATCCCAATGAGCCTTTGCTCCACTTCCCCAGAATGCCTTGTAATCTCACCTGGGCCGAGATCGAGAAGGTATTTAAGCTGATTCAAAGGCTTTTGAGGCTCTCTTGGCTCTTTTTGGACTTCCGTTTTGGAGCAGGCGGTCTCTTGCATGATGTGAGGTTATTTTGTCTAGGCCTCTGGCCTAGGCACATGTTTCTTACTTGTATATTCTTTAATCTTTAACCTTTAATAAACCTCTAAAAAATATAATACTCCTTGCAGAGAGAAACTAATTTCTACCTGCCTCAGTCTCCCCATCTCCCCTAAAAATTAATTTTTACAGGAAGAGGCAAAAAGAGTTTAAGATGCAAACGGGAATTTCTTTTGTAGTGGCTGCTCCCTGATCCCTCCAACTGCATCCCAACTGGGCAGACTATGGGGGAAGAGTTGGGCTGTGTCCCACGGCAAGCTCCTAAGCAGGAGAGAGAGTCTGAACAGGAGGGGATTTACAAGTCCCTTCCTTGAGAAAACCAGCCAGTCTCAGGAAAACTCAACTCCAACCCTATTGGGAGCAGATAGTTTTGTCCAGATACTACAAGAGCATTTTGTTAGAAATCAGTAAAAAAAAAAAAAGTCAGTTTTTGATAGATCAGTTCAGGGAGAGCTAGGGACCAAGATCCTCAGCTCAGCCAATCAGATGGCTTAGCTCATCACAGCTTCTCCAAGTACGCTGAAACTGTTTTAATGAATTTACTCCCTGCAAATATTTTTTTCTTAAGAATGGATCCTATAAACACCTATTTTTTTCCCTCAAGGCATGCTTGTCACAGCATTGTATGTTACTGTTTATCTTTGTCTTTGTCACAGTCTCGTCTCTATGTAAAAAGGGGGGAGTTGCAAGCTTGAACATTCCACTGTCAAAAATCCTCAGCAAAGGACAAAAGCAAATACCTGTTCAATGATTTTTCCCTCCTTCTTCCTTTGGATGGGCCCCCAAAGGAGCAAAAGAGAGAAAATTCTGAGCAGAAAAGGGAGATTTTTTACTCCATAGTTAGCAATTTTCATTTAAAATTAATTCTCAACTTGGGAGGATTGCTAATGATATGGTACAAATTGTGGTTACTGTTTGTCAGTTAAATGTGAAATGTTGCCAGATTTTTATTGAGCACAAAAACTCCTGGTTAGAAGTTTGTTTTGTTAAACCTTGCAATGCATAATGGTTTTAGTGAATTTGAGAATTGTCTAAGTGTGATTGATAAACAGCCTGACACAGAGAGGAATGTTTATTCTGTATGGACAGAAATTGTACTGGCTACTTTATAGATATAAAAGTCATTCAGAAATGTTGAGAAGAACTTATTCTAGAATTGAAACTTGGGAATCTTTCAAATCAGATTTATTTTTATGTATGTGCTGTCAGAACTAGCAGTAAGAAATCATATGACACACAAGAAGTTTTTAAAGTGGTTAATCTGTGCATGGGATTTAATGATTTAAGTGCTAAGAATTTGATATTTTACAAAAGAGATTTTAAAATGATGTTGTCTTTGACTAAGGTTATATGAATTGTTTTTAAATGTGCAAAATGCATAGGAAGGAATTTGTAATCTAGAAATGAACATGTATGTATTCAGATACCAAATGCTGGAAATTAGTAATGCTGAATGAATGCAAACCATGTATGCATTTGTATTATGAAGAGAATTAAGTTTTCCGCCTACATAGGTTAAGGGTATATGACATACAACCTGTGTGCCCTTAACAAGACAAATTCAACCAGCCCTGAAATCGAGAGGGCTTGTCATGAGGATTAAATACAGTCTAGCTTCAGGTATATCAGAGAGGTCAGGCTGGAATGCCAGGTAACATGTAGCTAACTAGGGAAAAGTGATTAAGTACATGTGAAAGGAAATAACTTTATATCTTGTAACCTAGCTAGATAAGTTAATAATTGGATTTTGGGGTGTCTGGATTCGTTTTATGAAGTGCAACACTTCAGTAAGAGTAATGAATAGAGATACTAACTGATACTATGAATTCTAGTGTGAAATAGACACAACAAATTATAAATTGGAATAATGTTGATGGACTTAAATTAGGAATGTAACAATGTTTTGAGCTAGAAAGAAACTAAACTGGAGATTCTATTCTACTTTATACAGAAGTTTGAGAGGAGTACAAGTAAATGCTTTGTACTTCAGTTTGGTTACACTGAAACATTGCTAAAGGACTTAATCAGGCCAAGGTTGCTAAGTAATAAAATCTAAATCAAGCCAGGCAGCCTTAGGATAAATTGCTTAGAAATTATTAGCCGCTTCCTTGCACACAGGAAGGAGAAAGAAGTGCTCCACAAAATTGTTCCACACTGATACTTAGGGACTGAAATAGGGATCTCAAAAAGTTGACAATCACTGTGTGATAGAACTTAAAGATGAGTATATTTTAATTGTATATTTTGGAGGTTTTAAGGTGCTCAAGCAAGCAAATATTGCCAGCCCTGTCTGACCAAAAAGCTTGTTTGAAACTGTGGAATCTTAATGCAAATATTCCAGGTCCAGAGTGATAAAATGAGTTGAGTGATATGTAATTGATGTCACCTCACACGAGTTTTTGGGATATGCTGGTTGACATTTTGATTACATTTTGATCTGTAAAAGGATTTTTGTTGCAAACAGTAGCCAAAGAGTGCGTAGGATGTTGAAAATGGCATATATGTGAAAAAGGCTTGCTCAGAATTTTATAATTGTTATGTGAGTTGCTGCTAAAATATGTGTTTAAGTATTGTTTAGATGTGAACAAAAGCTCATTGTAAACCTGTGCCATATATTTTATTCAATACTCAGTGGTTATCTCAGTTTACCAATTTGTACTATGAACTGAAATTTATAATGGATGAGCACTATGCTAAAGATAGTGGTTCAATGATGTAATCCTTTAAATCAGAATTCGTTTGGGTTACCAATTAGCAATTGAAGTGATATCACCAGTATGTTTGTTTGACTTGAGTTAGTCAAAAAAGGTGGGATGGTGTGTTGGATTTGAATTTGGAAGAAAGGGACTTTGATCTAAAGCTTTAGTATATGGGTTTGTAAAGGAATAATGGAAGTTGTGTTCTGCTTTTTAAGCAGAGGGGTTTTGAAGGAAGAGAGAAAGAGACAGAGAGGGAGAGAGAAGGTGAAAGAGAACAGGTAAATGTTCTGCTCTCATAATTAGATCTTTAACTTAGGGATAATATATAAAATTAATGTATGTGTTGTGGGAAAATCACACATGGTTCTTTAATTTCTCTGGACAGTTACCCTGAAGTGATTCCTGTATGGCCTTGCCTTAGTCTTTCAGATGGCCTAGGTCCAGGAGATGATACAGTCCTGATTTATATTACTATGGAGCTACTTAATTCAGCACTCATATTCTTTATTCCAGGTTTTGTGACTAAAGTGTGATGTGTAAATTATTGACAAAATACATGAGAATAATTGAGTGATCAGCCTTGTAGGGATATCAAAGGCTTGTTTGGGAGTATGGAGATTTGTTTCTGGACTGCCGATAAGCAGAATTTCTCTCAGCTGAAATGGGTGAGACATCTTTTTAGGAAGAAGGTTTCTGGGATTTAATGGTGACAAAGCACACCAAGGACAGAGAAAGTCCTGGGATGGTTACAGAGGCATGTTCTGGTCTCTCCTGGAAATGGACCTTTTCTGACCATCCAGGCTATTAATTACAATGATGGCATGAGCCGGATATAGCTTTGATCTGCATGTGAAGCCACTCACTGTGTCCTTTGTGGCATGAGGAGATATTTTCCCTTTTGGGCCTTCTTCCTTCGTGATAATTCCCATAATCAGCACATACTGCAAATTGTGATATCAAAGTTTCCATTTCCTCAAACAACCCTAATAATTGGGAATTCTCAAATTGTTAGGAACATACTTTGAGAAGTAGGTGAAGTTTATTCATAGATGGCTTGTATTTGTAGCCTTAATTTACCACAGTTGAAGTTTGGATCTTGAGCTTGGAAATATAGCTCAAAGCTTTCTTGAATTTTCCCCAGAATCTGGGGTAAAGGAATACATCTGTAAGATATTGTTACTCCAGTGTTTCTAGATGTTTATAGTTAATGTGTACTTTGTAAAGGGATATTCTTTAACAGAGATATCACATACCAACTCTGCAAAGAACTCAGGAATCCGATTTCCGGCAGGGAGGGGGGGACCTATTCCTGTCAGAAGATGATTTCTGAGGATGAAGTCTGTTGACTAAGATACCCAAACGCAAATGTGTGATGCCAATTACTGCTGTACTAATGTTCTGTTCCTATCTGCTATTTGCCCCAGTACACTTCTACCTAAGGGGCTGACTTTCCCCTTCTGACTGGTCTGCCAATTGAGGGAAGCAGTGGCTGGACACCCTTCAGATCTCCAAGCAGTTCTCCACCGACCTGGGACCCCAGTATTCACTGAGGACACTCCCCTAGAGATTCTGTGTCTGTGGCCTTCCCCTCCCTGTTCAAGTTTTGGCTACTCCCCTGTGGGATATGTGTTCACAGGCATTTGTAAACTCAGCAACCATTCCAGCCTACAGCCCTGGATATTGCCTATAGCCAATCCCTCTCTCCTGACCATAGGAAGGGACAGCTCTATACCCATTCTCAGCTATGAAGAAGCTACAGAAGACTTGGACCTTTGTCCTTTTTCCCTTAGATACTTGGAGAGGGGAGGGGATGGGATGGCAGGGGGCACTGAACCCGGTGGGGCCTGAGATTCTGGCTCTCCTGGAGGCTGTGTGGTTCCCCTTTGGATGGCTGGGCCTGCCAGATGGCAGGACTCACTTACCAGAAGCAGTGGGGAGATAGCTAGCAAAGAGAATACAGGACACCACATATAAGAGAGGCACAAAACTGAGTGATATGCTGGACAGAGACTTTGTCTTTCATAATATGCACTGAATCTGCAAAGACATCACTTAGAGATATGAAACATGTGTGTGGGTTAATCAAAAGGGGGGACCGAAGGAACCAGAGGCACCAGGTTAAGAGAGCTGGAGCCAGGAGACAGTGGGAGGCAGACTTTACAGAAATCAAGCCAGGGAAAAATAGGTACAGGTGCCTTTTAGTCCTGGTAGACACCTTTTCAGGTTGGGTAGAAGCATATCCAACAAAACATGAAACTGCCTCAGTGGTAGTTAAGAAATTAATGTCAGAGATCATTCCTGGGTTTGGACTCCCCCTGGGAATAGGGTCAGATAATGGGCCTGCTTTGGTAGCTAGGGTGACTCAGCAATTGGAAGGAGACTCTGACAAAATTGGTCCTAGAGTCTGTTGAGAACTGGGTAAGCCTCCTCCCCTTTGCCCTCCTGTGGGATCGGTGCACCCCATATGTACTAGGTATTACCCCATTTGAAATTCTGTCCAGTTGACCACCTCCCCTCCTTCCTAAATTGGGACTAGAAAACTTGACTGAATGTGATAACCAATATCTGTTCTCTTCCCTGAAGACTTTGGATAAGCTCAGGAAAACTATCACTCAAACTGTCCGGGCCGCCCATTCCTCACCCCCCGAACGTGACCTGCCCCCTTTTTACAGGTGAACCAAGAGTTCTTGTGTGGGTTCAGAAGATTCCTGAAGGGGCTCTTGAGCCACGGTGGACTGGATCTTACGTGATAATATTGACCACCCCCAGAGCTGTAAAGGTTGCAGGAAAGAAACCCTGGATCCATGTGTCTCAACTGAAACCTGTTAAACCAAGAGCAGCAGCACAAGGAGCAGAGCAGTGGAAGGTCACCAAAACTTCGGATCCCCTAAAGATCAAGATTCATAGAAATTGTACATTATGGGAAAGGGAGGATGGAGTGGAGCCATGCTTGGACTTGGACTTTTGGGATTTTTGGAAATTAGTCTGCCCTTCCAGGCAATTCAATACCGATGGGTAATCAGTAGGACAAGGGATGGGAAGGAATTAATTAGTGACAGACCAACTGGGGAGGAGAAAACCCCAAAAATCCTTTTTGATTTGTGTGATTTATTTGGGAGTGAATGGACAGATTCCTCAGACCCTTTCATGAGCAACCCCATCGGAGACTCTGTATGTATCAGAAGTCCCCGTCTATGCTTGCCCATCTACAGGGCCACCGTCATGCAAATCAAGGGGAGAATTCTATTGTGCAGCCTGGGGATGTGGAACTGTTACCCTGTGGCAGCAGGAGGACCTGATATCATACTACAAAGGGAGTGAAACAGGGCCTGAGATGTCCCCCTCGATTTCAGGAATCCCCTTTCCCTGACTATTAAAAACCCAGAGGATAAAGGATGGTTACTAGGCAGGACATGGGGACTTAGGCTGGAGGTGAGAGGCCAGGACCCAGGGAGAGAATTTACAGAGTGGCAAAAAGCTGGCAAAATGCAACCCTCACCAGTCGGCCAGAACCGAGAGGTCCTGGTGGGATTGGAACCGGGAACCCACCCCCACTGTCTCTGCACCTGGGCAATCGTTTGAGACTGCCATAAGGCGCCTTCACAGAGAGCGATCCCTCCTCACTATGCTCACAACTATCTTTTTAGACCTTAGTGAATTAGAAATATCTGTAAATTTCCTGGAGAAGTCACTGTCCTCGCTGGCAGAAATGGTTCTCCAAAATAGATGGGGACTAGATCTCCTTTTCTTTAAGCAGGGGGGCTCTGCATGGCATTGGGAGAATCCTGCTGTTTTTATGCTAATCATTCTGGGATTATAAAGGAATCTTTGGCCTTGCTCAGGGGAAGGATCCAAGAGAGGACCCGGGCTAATGCTCATCAATCCAGCAACTGGTACTCTAATCTTTTCTCTTGGTCTCCGTGGCTAAATACTTTGATCACGGCCGTGGCAGGACCACTCATATTAGTAATAGTGGGCCTCTTGATAGGACCCTGCCTGATCAACCATTTTATGACCTATATCCGTCAGCATCTTCAGGCTATTAAGCTTTTGGCCTTAAGATCACATTATTCTCCTCTGTCTGATGAGTCAAGGGTTTGACTCCCCCCCCCCAACAGAAAAAGGAGGGAATGAAGTAGCCCCAGAAAGACCAAAGATAGAAAAATTACCCCTGTCCGCATTTTTAGGGGACGGACCTGGTTCTTCCTTCCCTCTAGAAGGACAAGATGTTTGGGGCAGATAACAAAATGCTTTCTGCTCAGTTTGGGTGGCAAGAGACAAAAGAGGAATTTTAGGACTATCAAAGGGCCATGAACTACCATTTGACTAAGTGAAGATAAACACTCCTTGGATAACAGCCCCACTGTAAATCTAAGAATTCCCCCCCCCCATCTTGGACCCCACATTCCTGTGTTAAGGTTTGTTTGTTAGATAAGAACTCTGCAATGTATATAATGTCACACCAATGCAGTATTCCATTAGGGAATTCTGTCCCAGCTGGTAGTTTCTTTATTTCTCTCTTTTATTAATAAATTATGGTTCCAATAATCAATATTCTAGGTGTTTGAACTCATTTGTGAAGTGTCCCGCTTCAATATTGAAATGCAGTTCTTTCCATATTAAATCAATTCAAGGACCCTGTCTGAACTCCTGAATTCTGGAGAAGGTATTTGTCCTGGATTTTGAAGAAAGCAAAAGATTTGAAGAGGCAGAGATTAGGAAAGGACGTGCTCAGGTCACGGGGGTAGGGGGGACAGTCTGTGCAAAAAGAGAAATGGGAAATTGCTCAGTGGGAAACCACCTTGACAATATTGGAGTGATTGAGAAGGACAGTCTTTTGAAAGAAGACTGCAGAGATAGGAACTAAATTCTAGAATGCTTTAAAAACCAGCCTGGAGATCCATTTTTTAAAAATCTTAAAAGTCTGGGTTCTTCAGCTTTTTTTCTTTCTTGATCCCTCTCACAGTGTGATCAAGGTTATGGGGTCCCTCTCAGAATCATGTTGCTAAATATGTAAAGCAAAATATAGATTACAAAAGAAATCAATTACATCAAAATATACTAAGAGATTTTTTACAAAAGCAAGTTTTCAAATCTATAGTTCACAACACCTATCTCAAAGCACCTATAAGGAGAGCTACATACACATACAGATATACATACACATACATATGTACACTCATGGAGGCACATATACATATCCCACAGCCTTACAATGGCAGGGCATGGTGTTGGAGCCAGCAGGCTATTAGGGATGCAACCCTTCTCACTAAACTTGGCCCTGACTCCAACCTATTGTCACAACCAGATATTGCTTTAAGACTCCAATCACCTGGAGTGGGAAGAGGCCACACATTTGTTCTCTGTCTCTCTCTGGCTCTATCTCTTCTCTCACACAACCAAAACAAATTCACACACATACACAAATTGCCTCTATTGCTTTTCTATGGGCTGCTGTTGCAATGGTGTTGTTTCCAAACCTGGGGCTTCTCCTGCCCCGTTTTATGAACAAGTCAAACTTCTCAAAGTGGTCCAGCCTTCTGACCTTCTCTATCCTTAAGTCCTGTACAAATCATGGATTCAGAAGTGACCTGGATCTCATGACTCAGGACTGAGATGGCCCGATCCCAAGGCTCATGGATAAGCCAAGAGTGAGGAATCAGACCAAAACACCTCAGGGTCAGACTGCCAGAGAGGCCTTTTGCTTTTTTAGGAAAAATGGAAGAGCTGTGGGTTCCCCTTCCCCATCCCATCTCCCAAACATAATCCTGAATGTGCCTATGAGGAGTTGACTTGAAGGCTAATGGATTGATCTGACAGTCATTTAGAAAGGTCCTTTAAGTTATTTTCAGAAAATGGAAAACATGACTTAAGGACAGCTCCATGGGGGCTGGCAAAATCAGCTCTGTTGGGGAGACTGGGGATGACTTCAAACAGTACAAATACACCACCTGGGGAAGGCTGTGTGTGCCAGCTGCTGGAAGGGGAGGGCCCTTGCCTAAAATGGGGGCCACTGAAGGGGGTTTAGGAAGCCGGCTGGGAGTGTGGCCCAACTACATTCCACTTCCCCTGGTGCTTACCAAAGCACCCAGGAGATAATGGAGCCTTGTGGAAGAATTGAATACAGATGAAAATACACAGAGGAGGCCCCCAAGTGGCCAACCCCAGCTGTTGTCCTTCCCTACATGCCTTATTGGTCTAATAACACATTTCCTAGAAAGATTCAACAGAAACATGGAAAAAGGCAGTCTGGGAGTTGGGGAGGAAGATAGGATCAAAGTGCCAGTGTGATATAAGGGGGAAAGCCTGAATTTGAATCCAGAGGACCTGGATTGAAATTCTGTTCCTTAATGCCCAGGCCTTAGTTTCCCCATCTATAAAATGAGATAGTTGGAACTGCTGACCTTTAAGGTTCCTTCCAGTTTTTCATCCTATGGTCACCTGAGGGAGGAGAAGGAATACAAGTTTTCTTTGCCATCACTTCCATGAGTTCATCAAAGGTACACTGGCCAGATGGGATACTCCATGCAGGCAGAACTATTGCTCCACTAAATCACAATCTCTGTAATACCAAGCCTAAAGATCTATATACAACAGGCACTAAAAATGTTGATTTACTGAATTAATGAATCAAATCTCCATTCAGTAGTTTTAGTGTACACCACTGGAAAAGCAGACAAGACTTTTCAAATAGAAAAGATCAGGACAGAGATCCTGGGAAATGTATTCTCTGGTGTCATGAGAAAAGAATTGAGCCTGGGATCAATGGGGAGTGAATCCCTTGAGTATGCTTGGTGTCTGACTCTGGATGAGTCCATTAAGCTCTGCTGGATGAGAAATGCCTTCATTCATTCATTTGTTCATTCACCCATCCATAAATGTTGTTATTGTTGTATCAGTGATATGCAACTTTTTGTGACCCTACTCTTTAGGGCCCCATTTGGGATTTTCTTGATAAAGATCCTGGAGTGATTTGCCATTTCCTTTTCTAGCTCATTTTACAAATGCAGAAAGCAAGGCATGCAGGGTTAAGTGATTTGCCTAAATTCACCTAGCTGGTAAGTGTCTGAGGCCAGATTTGAACTCAAAAAGATGAATATTTCTAATGGAAGGCATGGCACTCTATCCACTATGCCACCTAGCTGCCCTAAGAGAAAAACATACCTGACCTAATTAGCTCCTAGTATAGATGAAATGCAAATGTATCTGTTAGACAGAAAGCTCATCACAGTGAAACTCCAGTGTGTCTTTCTATACAGATGCATTAGTATCCTATATGTGAACTCTTTAGAACAAAGCTGGCCTTCTTGCTGCTCCTCACCAAAGATGCATTCCAATCTCTATGCCTTTACCCAGGCCTGCCTCTACTATTTCTAGATTTCTCTCTTCCCTCCCCTTCCCCACCCTAGTGACTCTCTCTCTCTCTCTCTCTCTCTCTCTCTCTCTCTCTCTCTCTCTCTCTCTCTCTCTCTCTCTCTCTCTTCATTCTCTCTCTTTCTCTTTCATTCTCTCTCTCTCTCTCTGTCTGTCTATCTGTCTCTCTCCTCTCCCTCTCTCTCTGTTTTTCTCTGTCTGTCTCTCCCCCCAAAATGATTTCATAATAACTGACACATCCTTGTTATGTGTGACACTTAGCTTAAACTAGTAGATAAAAGGGTCAGCCTTATTCAAGAAAGTCTAGGTTCCAATTCCACCTTGGATACATATTTGTCATATGATTCTGAGTGAGTCAAAACTTCTCTTTCTAAATCTGTAAATTGTGGAATTCTTGCCAATATGTATTGTTGAAGGGAGTTAGCTCACTGGGAGTTTCTTACATCCAAGAAATTAGAAGTCTAAACAAACATCTATCACACACACACACACACACACACACACACACACACATCATATATTATCCACACACACCCCCAACTTAGAATATAAACTCCTCCAGTGCAGAGATAATCTGGTTGAAATACTTTGTATCTCTAGTACCTAGCACATCATAGGTATTTCATAAATGCTTGTCCAACCAACCAAGCAACTAACATTCATTATGTAGTAGGTACTGTGCTAGGTGCTGGGGATGGAATGCCAAAGATCAAACTCTCCCTGTCCTCCAGGACGCACTTTGTTCACAGTGTGTATTCTGAATTTACAAAATACCAAATCAAACTATACACAATAGAAGAGAAAAAGAAAATTGCACATGCAATGGTGGATCTTTATTATGTACCACATGCTTTTATTCATAAATATTTTGTGAACTCAACCCATATCTTTCAAAGATGTTCAAGGCAACCATATAGGCATAGGAATCTATACAAAATGTGTGCCAACAACCTACAAGGCCAACGAAGAGATGGGGGAAGAAAGGATATTGAAGTTATAACTGACCCACAAGTTCTAACCCACATGAGTCTCAGTGACTATCACTGTTGTCTGAGAGTGGTGAACATGCTTGGGAAAGGTGCTGCAGAGATGTCTTAGAGACACCAACATGAGCAGGAGGAATGAGCTAGCACTAGGTTCTGTGCAGGTGAGACCTAGCCCTCATCAGTTCAGGTCTAGGAATCAGATGGGTGATCATCCAGAACCAGGAAGTCTTGGACTGTTTAAGCCTGGGCCCACAGGGACAGTGCTGAGCACTGGTCTGCTGCAGGGGTCATATTGACAAGATTTAATAACTTTCCCTCTCTTGTGCCCATTGTGGATAGAAACTAGAAAACAGATCCCATTTAGAACAACCATAAAGGAGGTAACAGGAAGGGAGAGAAGAGGAAGTGGCAAGAGTGTAAGGAGGCAGCAGAAAGTCCTTCTGTCATATGGTTTGTGCCAGAGTCATTGCAGCAGTCTAAATGTGGGTATGCTCTGTGGGGGAACCCAGCAGCCCATGAATTCCCGCCTCCACTCCTGGGCTCAGGAACACTCAAACCTTGAACCCAATGATCCCTAACTAATCTAGAACATTTTTTGGGTATGACCAGGAGTGACTCAGGATACTCAGTCCTAACCTAACTCCTGCCTGGTATGCAAGTAAGCTGGGCAGCAATTCCCTCCTAAGGAGAGAAGTAGGGGTGAATGAGTACCAAACCATAGCAATACCCAGCAAGAAATTATCTAAAAGGATG
Organism: Monodelphis domestica; assembly: GCF_027887165.1. Lineage (NCBI taxonomy): Eukaryota > Metazoa > Chordata > Mammalia > Didelphimorphia > Didelphidae > Monodelphis > Monodelphis domestica. Next base: position 298,248,311 of record NC_077232.1, on the reverse strand, counting down.
TGCCTCTGGGCCCAGGGTAATGGTGCAGATCTCAGCAAAGCAGCTCCTTGATTCCAGGACAGGGTTTTGTAGTGCTGGTTTGATAAGACAGAGTTAGGGTTTTAAAAAAGGATCCCCTTCAGTGGGACTGGAGAATCAGAATTCTTCACTTTTTGAATAACACAGAAAAAAATGGATGATGCATCATTGAAAAGTAGACAATGTGGAAAACATTAGTCCAGTCCAACTTCATAGAAATCCAATATTTTCTATGTGATCCTGGGTGCATACCTTTTCCCTCTTGACCTCAATTTCTTCCTCTGTGAAATAAGAGGTCCTGATTCTTTGGGCTCTAAGACCCTTTGTAATTCTTAATAATTGGATTTCTCTGTAATTGAAAGATGTAAGACCTTCCCAATTATCTGAGGGTTCTAACCTTTCTTCCATAAGTACTTCAGCCTTATTTGCTTATCTATTCATGTAAGTGAAAGAAAATCACAAGATACCAAGGAACTAACTTATGAGTCTAAGAAATGAGAAAAGAGAGGCTGGGTAGCATTACAGAAAGAACACTGGACTCAGAGTCAGGAAAGACCTTGTTCAAATCCCACATGGAACACTGGCTCTGGGTCTGATGTTGGCCAAGACACAGAAAGTGAAATAATATTTGAAAAATGCTTAGCACAGTGCCTGGCACATAGTAGATGCTTAATAAATTCTAGCTGAATGAAACTGTCCCTTCTCTCAGGGAGCTTATATTCTAATGTATTGTCAAGGTTGATTATCTGCTGGAAATACATTCATCTTATCCTGGATTACTGAGCACTCATCTAAATGGACTTTACAATTTCATTGCATCATTTTCTACTCTGGTGGAGAACAAGGAGCAAGAAAAGGCCAGACTTCAAGCTTGGAGATGCTGTAGGTATCCTACTGAAAATCTCTGTCAAGAGATCTTCCCAAGACTAAGTCCAGTTGGAACCTGAATTTGGGCTTTACTATGAATGGGTTTGAGAGGTATTATGAGTTGGATGCCAGGAGGAGGAGAAGGGCATGACAAAGCAGGAGGAAAAGGAAAGAAGGAGGAGAGATTTTGAAAAGTTTTTCAAGGTAAGTGAAGGAAGTGAAACCTAAGGCTTCTATTCCCCAGATGAAAAATGAATAGATCATAAATTCCCAGCCTGAAGAGAGCCGAGACTTATTGCATCTGGAATTAAGATCATTTTAAAAAGAACGTTGTGTCCTTTTATTGTTAGTCTACAGATAACAGCAGTCACACATGCTTCCCAGAGCAGGGCAGTGTGGTGGAAAGAAATTTGAGTCAGAGCTGACTTCCAAACCCATCTTGGCTACTTTCCATGTCTGTAACTCAGCAATGCTTGACTTCTCCAGACTATTATTGCCCTTCCCGCTATAAAATGAGAGGATTGGAGAGGATAGTTTCAAAGTCCCCTTCCACTTTGGTACCCTAATTATTCTATCTCAATCATTTCAATCCATTCAGCATTTGTTGAGCCCCTACTACGATATGAGCATTGCTGGTGCTGGTGTCTGCCCTCAAGAAGTTGAATCCAATTAAAACTAGGAAGGGGAGCTGAGAACTTGAGGAAGAGATGATTCACCCAAATTTGTACCCACTAAAGAAAGTGTGTCAGGAAGCCTATGGGGGGACATGGAGGGGAGAATCTGTCAGCTGTCTGTGTAGTTAACTGGCTAATACAGATAACTGCTAAGAGTGATTTCTTAGCAAACTAGCTAACCAAAATCAGCACCTCCACAGGCACTGGGAAAGGAGATGGGTGTAGAAAGATGAAAATGAAACAGACTCAGCTTCCATTCTATAAGGAACACAAAGAAAATGGGCATAGTTTTAAGAGTAGGGAGAGGACACTAGGGTTTACCAAACCCTAGAGCATCACTTTACCCATCACTATCACTTTGCAAACCAAACAACCTCTCATTTGTCTTTGAGGTGAGAAGAGGACTTCTTTATGGGTGATACCTGAACAGAAGCTATAAGTAAGCCAGTGATTCCACAGAATGGAGATGGGAGACAGGATATTCTAGGCATGGGTAAGATAGACTATGTAAAAGATAGTCAGAAGATGCAGTGTATTGATGGAGGAAGAGTAGATAGCCTAGTTTGGCAAGAATACAGAGTACATGAAGTCAGATAGAATGTTTAATCTTCCTGGAAAGAAAAAATTGACTTACATGACCACGAAGGCCCCATTGAACTCTGTTATGATCTTATGTCTATGCCCCAAAGGTATCAGAAAAAGAACAGTCATATTTTAGAAATGCATGCTCCCATAGGCCCTCCCTACACCTTATCTCCACCCTCTTTCCTTCCTGTCAAGAGTGAAAACTAGTTCATCTAATTCAGTAAGCATTTATTTAGTGACCACTATGTACAGGGTACCATGCCAGGTATGGGGAACCTAAACTAGGTTTGGAAAACCAACACTAAGATCTTGTCCCAAAGTCAAGATTCTTCAGTTGCTGAACTTCTCTATACCAACTACCATTTGCCCTATCAGAAAGGAAATCCTGAAGATCTTAATCCTTCCTTGAGCATCCTGGGCTCTCTGCTGTTTTGACAGTCTCAGTTTCTCCTACATCTAGACCTGGATCTAACTTTACTACATTCTCCAGCCATGTCTTTGCCAGAAGTCATGCTCTGCATTGCACATAGATCTGGTCAATCCTCCCAGGCATTCCTGCTAGAAGAGTAATCAAATCTATTCTGCTACTGTCCCCCGGAAAGAGTATGTCAATCAAACCCATTATGGCTCCATTCACGATCCCTATAACTTTCTAAACCAAACCATCCCTCCCTGATCAATGCAGTCCTATATGTGTTGTCTCCTTCTACTAGGATGGAGCTCCCTAATTTCTAGGATTTCCTTTCATTTTGTTTTTGTATCTTCATTGTTTAGTACAAGGTTGAGCATATAATAGATACTTAATCCAAACCTTTTCATTCATTCCCTCAAAGACAAAAAGACATTAGTCATCCAAGACTGTAAACTTACTTCACTGTTGTAATATAGTATCACAGATGCTCTTGAGTAGTCAGAAAGTTGATTCCCCATGATATTAGGATCAGTGTGTCTTAATTCAGACTTAAAGGACCACCGAAACCTCTTCAATCCCTTCATTCATTGAGGACACAAAGCCTATGGGAGCCAGAACCCTTCATTCAGATTACTCTCACACCCATGACATCTTCAAGAAGGCTCTAAAGAACCTGGACCAGAGAATTAAGGCTTTCTCCTCTCATCCTACTGCTAGATTCACTGAACACTTTGGAGCCAAATGGGGCTTCTTGATTTAGTCATCTGAACAGTGGGTTGCTCCACAGAGATTTGCACTTCTCTCTTTGCCTCTTTTAATTAAGCACAACTCTGCCTTACAGATGTTATCTATATCTCTCTTCATTTGGAAGTTGTTTGGAAGATATGCAAGTCCCTGTGGAAGAAAGATAATACAATAGCACCATCCAGTCATATCTTCCTCCTCAAGCCCTTGCTAGGAGTCATTTGATGTAACATGTAATGAAAATTTTACCCAGCAGGTGGGGATAATTACCCACAGCTCATAACTCCAGACAATAAGATTCTTTCAAGTGATTGTTTCATCATACATGAGGGCAAAGGATTTTTTTTTGCCAATTTCTTTTAACTCTTTTGTGCGGAAGATGATAGAAGTACTTTTTTTAAACCCTTAACTTACACCTGAGACTTGATACTATGTATTGGTTCCAAGGAAGAATAGTGATAAAGGCTAGGCAATGGGCTTAAATGACTTGCCCAGGATCACACAGCTAGGAAATGTCTGAGGACAGATTTAAATCCAGGCTCTCAATCCATTCAGATGCTTAGGTGCCTCCAAAGAAATATTTTCAAATCCTAGTGTTGCCAATCTTCTTTCTAGATGCCATGGAGTGTCTAATTGATAGCACCCCCAAGAGGTTTCTGGGAACCTGTCTACATCTGATTCTGCAGAGGATGGTTTAACCACAGTGATTTACAAGCCCTAAATTTTCATTGTTCATTTTCTTTGCCTCTGGCAGAGCCTGGATTTCCCATTTCCTTCAGCATCCAGAAGTAGTGATGTCTCCATGAATTAGATCTTCAAACCTTCTTGCAACCTCCACAACTCTACTGTAGAAATGGGATTATAGAAAGTTGAATTTTGATAAGAGCAAGTTTGAAAGGATTGGAAATTATCTTCAAAGTGCTAGGCTCAAGCCAGGAACCCTGGAGAGTATTCTGGAATTCAGAGAGCTGAGGAAGAAGGAGTTTGAGGGAGAAACTGCCACTTCCTGTTCCTGAGCTGGAAGAGGAAAGGGCAGCTTTCCTGGGCTACCTTACCTTAAACTGTTTGTGGAAGTTTGGAGGTTCCTTTTCAACTGGAGAGCATCTTTTTTTTTTTTAATATATTTTATTTGATCATTTCCAAGCATTATTCGTTAAAGACATAGATCATTTTCTTTTCCTCCCCCCCACCCCCCATAGCCGACGCGTAAGTCCACTGGGCATTAGATGTTTTCTTGATTTGAACCCATTGCTTTGTTGATAGTATTTGCATTAGAGTGTTCATTTAGAGTCTCTCCTCTGTCATGTCCCCTCAACCTCTGTATTCAGGCAGTTGCTTTTCCTCGGTGTTTCCACTCCCATAGTTTATCCTTTGCTTATGAATGGTGTTTTTTTCTCCTGGATCCCTGCAAGTTGTTCAGGGACATTACACCGCCACTAATGGAGAAGTCCATTACGTTCGATTATACCACAGTGTATTAGTCTCTGTGTACAATGTTCTCCTGGTTCTGCTCCTCTCGCTCTGCGTCACTTCCTGGGGGTTGTTCCAGTCTCCACGGAACTCCTCCACTTTATTATTCCTTTTAGCACAATAGTATTCCATCACCAACATATACCACAGTTTGTTCAGCCATTCCCTAATCGATGGGCATCCCCTCGTTTTCCAGTTTTTGGCCAACTGGAGAGCATCTTAAGGAAGATATAGTCATACCTGCTGTGTTTACCAACTTGTCTGAAGTTTTATCTGAAGATCCTGTCTGTTGGACTCTGGTTTTTTCTACCTCAGGGTTAGACCCAGCTTTGGGTGGACTCAGCCATCTTGAGGCCACACTTACTTCTTAGAGAAACCACTAAACTAAAGACTGGGGATTTTAGCCAGGTAGATTAGTGAGCTTTTGTGGAAAACCTAGCTAGAAACAGCTGGCAGCATAGCCGGAAGAACAGAAGCATCAGTTGTGAGATGAACTTAGATTGGTTGGGTGAAGTATAAGAAATTAGAGTCAGGATATCCTTTTGTTTCCCTCTGACTGAATTAGAGGGGGAATACTAAATTCCTCCCAAAGCCTAGAAGGCAGAACTTGAAATTCTACCTTACTTAACTTTGCATTTACAATTTTACCTGGTTTCAACTCCATGGAACAAGAAAGCTCCTTGCAAGCTCTCCTGCCCACAGTGCCCCCACCAGCTTTCCAGCTTCCTTTTTGGTGTGGTCTTTAACTCAACTGGAAGTTCCTTAAGGCCAGGGACTGTTACTTTTTCTGATTTGTATCCCCAACACTTAGCACAGCACCTGGCACATAAAAGGTGCTTAGGAAATGTTTATTGAATTGAAATGAATTAAAAGTATAACATAAAACACATAAAATTACAAAGGGAAATTTATCATACCTAAATATTATAAAAATATTTTTCTCAGAAGCAAAGCCATGGATCTTAAATTAAGAACCTTTGATCAGGAGCCTATTAACAAAATCATTTTTCTTTTTTCCCTCTTTAGCTATACCAGAAGAATTACTCTATCTGGGACAGGACTAACTATATTTATGTTGAATCTTGGAATTTCAGAGCCAGAAGATATCCCAGGGTTATCCCCACACCTATCCGAATCCATTACAACATAATTATATAGTGGACATTTGGAGTGAATCCACTGCTCTTTAAAGCAGCCCATTTTATTTCGGGCCAGCTCTAATTGCTGGTAAGTTTCCATGATATCAAGTCTAAAATGGACTCTTTTAACTCGTGACCCATTCTACTTGGCAGTCAGGCAGTAGAATGGGCACCAGTCAGGTTTGAAGTCTTCCTGGCTTCATGAAGGTCAAATCTGGTCTCAGACATTTACTTGGTATATGACCCTGGTCTAGCCACTCAAACCTGTTTGCCTCAGTTCCTTGTGTAGAAAATGATCTGGAGAAGGAAATGGCAAACCACTCCAGGATCTTTGCAAAGAAAACCCCAAATGGCATTATGAAGAGTCAGATACAATTGAACAACAATAATATTGCTACTTGTTCCACCCTCTGGGACCAAACAACATAAAACGAATTTCTGCCCCACGTGATAATTTTTCTGTAAGACAACTCACATGCCCTAAGATTTCTCTTTTCCAGGCTCATGATTCCTGTTCTTTCATTCAATGTGGCCCATTTTTTATGAGATGAATAGAAGGTCTCCAAGATATTTCTCTATTTTATATTCAAGAGGAAACTCCAAGGTCAGAACCACCATGAGTTATCTCCTCCACTTTCTTTTGATGGAGGTATATGGCCAGCAATTCCAATCCCCTGGGTTCAGTGAGGAAGAGCAGATCCTGTCTGGTTCCATACATACTTTAAGAAGGTCAGGCTTTAGGCCTTCAGCACTTTCTCTGTTCTTTTCTCTGTTCAGAACTGTTCCTTTGCCAAAGAATTCCAGATTCCCACCATGGTTTCTGTTTCTGAATTTAGGACTGTAATCCATCAAATGATCTGTCCATGTTTTTTGTATCACCAATTGCCAAATGGCATGAACTTCTGCAATTCTAAATCCCTTTCTGTGTCTTCACATCTGGGAAAATAGAACCTGAAAGTACAGTTATGCAGAAGAAAGAACATGGCTGAAAGTCCAGTCCAGTTTTGAAACCTGGCTCTGTTACTGACCACCTGCATGACTGTGAGCAAGTCCCTATCCTGATCTAGGCCAGTTTTCTCCTCTGTAAAATGGGGATAAAACCTCTCAGGATCCCCATTCACAAGGCTGCTGCCAGAAAAATGCTATAGGAACTCTTAAGCCCTAAGGAAATTAAAGAAGATAGCTCAACTGCTCAACGCCACTATTCAGATCTAAGGTTTTCTTTTCAATATACACTGCCTTCTTTGAAATAATTAGATGGTGTGCTCTAATTGGGAAATGCTATAAGATAGAAAGATGACTTTCCCCACTTTATTCTCTAAGAGTCACAACTTCCCCTAACCATTGAGTGAGATTTCCACTTCATGCCATTGACTTCTTGATAATACTTTGAGCATTAGGCACCCAGAAAGCATTAACAGTACAGAAACAAATAGCTTTCACAATTATTACAGTGGAGAAACAAAGGGCAAAGGTGATCAACAAAGGAAAATAATTTTTTGATTAAGTGAAACTGGACATCATTTGCACTAATAAAATCAATGCCATAAGAATAAGAAGAGAAAACATTGATTTATAAGAAATAAAAATCAATTGACATTTCTATTAATGATATTATATAAAAGAAGCCTAGGAAATTACTAGAAACATGGAGCATCTCAAAAGTCTTTAAGGTATAATAGTTATTAATCTTTTGGGATATCCTATGTATAAGATCAAGCCAGTTTTCAATAGACAAGTAGTTAAATGATATGAAAAAGAATAGGTCTCAAAAATGGCAAAGTATTAAAAAAATGAAAGATTTTTCCAAGTCACTAATAATAAGAGAAATTCAAATTTAAAATAACTCTGAAATTTCATTACATACATAGAAAATTAGTAAATATAAGAGAATATAGAAATCATCAATATTGGAAGGGCTTGCTAAGAAGGCCGGAACATCAATATGTTGTTGGTGCAATAATTAATTAATCCAACTGTTTTGGAAAGCAATATGGAATTGTGATGAAAAAGTATTGTGCTTGTGGTTTCATTGATATACATAACTCCCCAATGAAGAAACGCCTGCTATCATTCCTGCTATTATCTGCAACTAAGTCTTAGAGAGTTGCCTAAAGCACTGAGAAATTAAATGACTTGCCCAAGATTTCACAGCCAGGATAAATTTTTTTTTAATCCTTACCTACTATCTTAGAATCAGTACTGCATACTGGTTCTGAGTCAGAAGAGCAGTAAGGGCTAGGCAATGGGGACTAAGTGTTTTGCCCAGAGTTACAGAGTTAAGAAGTGTCATATTTGAAGCCAGGACCTCTCATCTCTGGGCCAGTCTCTTAACCCACTGAGCTGCCTAGATGTCTCTTCCTGGATGTTTTAAAGGAAGGACTGAACCCCCAAACTTTCTGGTTGCAAGTTGAGCTTTCCAATAAGTAGGCAACATCCTTATACTATAAAGAAAATGAAAAAAATGTTCATACCTTTTGATTCAATGACCCTATTAATAGGCATATACTCCAGGGAAGTTATAGACAAAAAGAAAGGTCCTGCTCATACCACAATATTCATAGCAACCTTTGTAGGGGTAGCAAAGTAATGGGGAAAAATGATACTAAATCAACTGATATACAGTTTAAAAAGTTATGATACATAAATATAATGGAATATTAGTGGACCATAAGACATGATGAATTCCTAGTTTCCTTATCATATCTATCCATAATTTACCCATCCATTTCCCAGCTTTGGATCACTCCCACCATTTATCAACTTTGTGCCTATACACACACTGCTGAACAAAGGGGCCAAAAATTACACAACTGTTTTGCCTGAGTCCACTACAAATTTATGTTACATAGTCTCTTTGAGCCCTCACTATTGTTAGGTTTTCCTGCTAAACCCCACTTATCAACGCACTAATTTACTCTCCTCAGCAACTCTTCTAAATCTTCCCAAACTTCCTATTGCTTCCCCTCCCCCCACACTCTTAGCTGAGAACCTTGCTTCATGTTTTACAGAAAAAATTAAGTCCATTTGTCATGAGCTCCCTCTTTCTCATCTCCTATCACTCAGATAGATGCCTTCTGAGATTTTCTCCTCTCGCCCATCTCCATATGATGAAGTGACCAAACTCCTTACTGAGGCCAATCCCTCTACTTTTTAAAATGATCCATTCCATCCCATATACTCTAACATCTCCTCTGTCATCCCTAGTATTTCACTTTTTTTCAGGCCCTCCCTCTCTACTGGTTCCTTCCTTATTGCCTATGAACATTTTTTTGTCTCCATCCTGAAGAAAAAAAAAACCTGATCATGTTACATAGAAGGATGATGCAATTCCCTTGAGTAATACCATCGTTGGCAGGTACTTTCCCAAAGAAGATTACGAATTTTCCCAGTTCCTATTGAAAAGTGGCCAGTTAATGGAGGATTTCCAGGTGGACTGGAAAGACCTCCAGGAATTGATGCAGAGTGAAATGAGCATAACCAGGAGAACATTGTACACAGAAACTTAAACATTGTGGTACAATCAAATGTAATGGACTTCTTTACTAACAATGCAATGATCCAGGACAAACCTGAGGCACTTATGTGAAAGAACTCTACCCACATCCAAAGAAAGAACTGTGAAAGTAGAAATGCAGAAGAAAAACTGCTGATTGATCACATGGTTCAATGGGTTTGGGGGGATTTTGGCTTTAAACAATCACTCTATTGCAAATATTAATAATATGGAAATAGGTTTTGAACAATGATGCATGTATAACCCAGTGGAATTGCTTGTCAGCTCCAGGAGGGGGAGGGAAGAGGGGAGGCAAAGAACATGAATCATGTAACCAAGGAAAAATATTCTAAATTTAAAAAAATTAATATAAAAAAGAAAGAAAAGTGGCTAGTCAAAATGGCAGCAAAGGCAAAAAGGAAGGTAATTTTTTCCTAGTCATTTTTCTTTGGGAAAAAGTCATTTGTGAGACTGCATAGGTCACATGCTAATGATTTGTTTAACTCTCTAAGCATTTCATTTATGAGATGCAATAGCTTCTCTTCTTCACATGAAAAGTCCTAAGACTATATTTTATGAGCAATGGCTGACATCACACTACTTCAATGACCCTACACAGAGTTTAGGGTTTCTGTCTTCCCCTGGAGATGCTACAAATGGATACATCTTCTAATAGCAGGCACAATCTTTATTGACAGCCCAACAAGGATCAATTCCATTAAATCTATATGTTTACCCAGAAGTTGAAATAGTCCCACTGTCCCTAAAAGTATTTCTTCAGTCAAATTCAGCCAACTCAGTCCTTCACAGAATCACAGAATTTTTTTAAGAGTTTGGAAGGGACCTCAGTGATCACTAAAACTAACCCATAGGTGAAGGAAATCCCAAACACAACAAACCTACTGAATGGTCATAAGGTGTCTCTACTTAAAAGAGATAAACAGTTTGCAGATGCAAATAAGAAAAACAGGTCCTACCCTAAATGAGCATATGCTATAGTTAGAGAAAATAACACACAAAGGGAAATATACAGTGAGGGTGAAGAAAGATGTCAACACTAATGAAATATGGCAGGTGAGGAGAAGTAGAAGTCTGGTGAGTGGGTCCGGTCAAGAGTGAGGAGAAGTATGATTGAGATCTTTCCTAAAATGGTAGTCTTGGAAATGAAGTCACTAATTATCAGAGACAGACTTCAGTGAAAGAAGGGAACTTATTCTCTACTAAAACTGCCCACTTAACACTGGGCAAGCTCTCAATAGTAGAAAGTATCTCCTGATTTGTTGTTGTTCAGGCATTTCAGGAATTTTGACTTTTTGTGACTCCATTCTTGGCAAAGATACTGGTGTAGCTTGCCATTTCTCTTTCCAGCTCATTTTACAGATGAAGAAATCGAAGCAAATAGGGTTAAATGACTTGCCCAAGGACATCCAGTAAGGTACAGCTTATTAATGTCCTTTTTAAACTGTCTAGAACAGAAATTTAGGACTGAGGTCAGTAGACCAGATGTGGGTGACATCAGCTCCTCCTACTAGGCTGTCATTTGTGAAGTATGTCTTACTATTTCTGAGATAATAAATGCTTCTGTGCTTCACTATGCCTTATTGCTTCTTTTACCACAGTTCCAGAATCCTGATGGCCAAAGGTGGCTGAGTGATGATTAGATCACATATTACTACCTAAGAGGTTTTTTCCCCAAATAAACAGATTGAATTTATTAGTCCAAATTAGGACAACTAGGAGAGGTGCAAGAGAGAATGGCAAGCTTAGAGTCAGGAAGACTCATCTTTCTCTGATCAAATCTGGCCTCAAACACTTACTGTCTCTGTGACTCTGGGCAAATCACTTAATCCTATTTGCTTCAGTTTCTCTAACTGTGAAATGAGCTAGAGAAGGAAAGGGCAACCCACTTCAGAATCTTGGCCAAGAAAACTCCAAATGAGATCACAAAGAGTTGAACATGAATGAAAATGACTAAACAACAACAACAAACATTCCAAATTAGGTTGATCCATCCCCCTAATTTTATAGATGAGTTAATTGAAGCCTACTTTCTCAGTGATGGGTGTGGTGACAGCTTCCTTGTCTCAACTTTGACCTGTCAGGAATTAGTCTGTCTTAATACAATACAATTTGGATAAGGGGTTAGCCTTGCTTTTTTTTTGGCCCAAAAGCAAAACTAGGAGCAATGGGTGAAAAGTATAGGGTGGTAGATTTCAAACTGATGAGAGGAAGGCTCACTTTGTGGTCCTTTTTGTGAGTTTGCATAGTACAATGGGTAGAGTTCTGTACCTGAAATCTAGAAAATCTGAGTTTGAATGTCACTCTAGATCAATAGTTGTGTGACCTAAAAGAAGTCAGTGAACCTCTCTGGTCCTCTGTAATTCCTTCATTTATCAAATGATAAGATTGGTTTTATGACTTTTATGGTTTCTTCTCCCAGTAAATCTATGATCTTAAGATGTGGCTTGCTTAGAGCAGTCCAAAAGAATAGATTGCCTTAGGATGCAGGAAAATATTTAACATGATGATAAAATTATTAACAAGAAAAATAACAGTTAGCATTTCTATAGTATTTTAAGGTTTATAAAGTGCTTTGCAAATAACTTTTGATACTCATAACAAACCTGTGAGTCAGATGCTATTAGAATCTCCATTTTACAGATGAGGCAGCTGAGGCATAGTGAGGTCAAGGGACTTTCCTATTGACTCTAGGACTATCACTGTATCAACTCCGCCAAGCTGTTGCTGGGAATTACCATTTTTTCAGGACTAATATAGAGAAGATGCTTATTAAGCTATAGGTTGGACCAGACAGCCTCTGGGATTCTGTGGTAATGGAGGAGGACCACCTGCTGAAATGTAAACCAAGCTCTTTAGGGTGAATGCTCCTGCCTTCTTTCCCAGAACCCCAGATGACATCTTAGCCCATCCATTTTCACCTTACTATGCCAGAATTGAAAAAGATCTTAGATGTTGTACAGTCCAGACTGCCTTATTTCATAGAGGAGGAAGCTTTGGCATGGATGGGGAAAGCAGCTCACCATAGGTTACACAGACAATTGCAGTGTTTTTTTCAGGTGGAAGTGGGGATTTCTGTTTCCATTTAACATATAAAATGAGGGGAAGTGGCATCTCTCAGTGTCATACTCCAAGTTCAAGGAAGGGATGAGATATAATTAAAGCCCCAGATTTCTGGAATATACTTTTTCTTTTTTCTTTTATTTTCTTTTATTTTTTTTAGATATTATTTTATTTGGCCATTTCCAAACATTATTCATTGGAGACAAAGATCATTTTCTTTTCTTCCCCCTGCCCCCCACCTCTCCCCTAGCCGATGCGCTATTCCACTGGGTATCACATGTGTTCTTGATTCGAACCCATTTCCATGATGTTGGTATTTGCATTAGAGTGTTAATTTAGAGTCTCTCCTCAGTCATATCCCCTCAACCCCTGTAGTCAAGCAGTTGCTTTTCCTCGGTGTTTTTATTCCCACAGTTTTTCCTCTGCTTGTGGATAGTGTTTTTTCTCCTAGATCCCTGCAGATTGTTCAGGGACATTGCTATGACACTAATGGAGAAGTCCATTATGTTCGATTGTACCACAGTGGATCAGTCTCTGTGTACAATGTTTTCCTGGTTGTGCTCCTTTCGCTCTGCATCACTTCCTGGAGGTTGTTCCACTCTCCATGGACTTCCTCCACTTTATTATTACTTTTAGCACAATAGCCTTCTATCACCAACATATACCACAATTTGTTCAGCCATTCTCCAATTGAAGGGCATCCCCTCATTTTCCAATTTTTGGCCACCACAAAGAGTGCAGTTATGAATATTCTTGCACAAGTCTTTTTCCCCATTATCTCTTTGGGGTACAAACCCAGCAGTGCTATGGCTGGATCAAAGGGCAGACAGTCTTTTATCACCCTTTGGGCATAGTTCCAAATTGCCCTCCAGAATGGTTGGATCAATTCACAACTCCACCAGCAATGAATTAGTGTCCTTACTTTACCACATCCCCTCCAGCATTCATTACTTATCTTTGCTGTTATGTTAGCCAATCTGCTACGTGTGAGGTGATACATCAGAGTTGTTTTGATTTGCATCTCTCTGATTATAAGAGATTTAAAACACTTTTTCATGTGCTTATTAATAGTTTTGATTTCTTTATCTGAAAACTGCCTATTCATTCCCCTTGCCCATTTATTAATTGGAGAATGGCTTGATTTTTTGTACAATTGATTTAGCTCTTTGTAAATTTGAGTAATTAGACCTTTGTCAGAGGTTTTTATGAAGATTTTTTCCCAATTTGTTGCTTCCCTTCTGATATTAGTTACATTGGTTTTGTTTGTACAAAACCTTTTTAATTTGATGTAATCAAAATTATTTATTTTACATTTTGTGACTCTTTCTAGGTCTTGCTTGGTTTTAAAGTTTTTCCCTTCCCAAAGGTCTGACATGTATACTATTCTGTGTTTACCTAATTTACTTATCCTTCTTTATGTTCAAGTCATTCACTCATTTTGAATCTATCTTGGTGTAGGGTGTGAGGTGTTGATCCAAACCTAATCTTTCCCACACTGTCTTCCAATTTTCCCAGCAATTTTTATTGAATAGTGGGATTTTTGTCCCAAAAGCTGGGATCTTTGGGTTTATCATATACTGTCTTGCTGAGGTCACTTGCCCCAAGTCTATTCCACTGATCCTCCTTTCTGTCTCTTAGCCAGTACCAAATTGTTTTGATGACTGCTGCTTTGTAATATAGTTTGAGATCTGGGACTGCAAGGCCCCCTTCCTTTGTATTTTTTAAAATTATTTCCCTCAATATCCTTGATCCTTTGTTATGTTTTTTTCTAAATCAGTAAAGAAATTTTTTGGAAGTTCAATGTGTATGGCACTAAATAGAATAATAATTTTGGTTAGGATGTTCATTTTTATTATATTGGCTCGTCCTACCCATGAGCAGTTAATATTTTTCCAATTGCTCAAGTCTAGTTTTAGTTGCGTGGAGAGTGTTTTGTAGTTGTGTTCATATAGTTCCTGTGTTTGTCTTGGGAGATAGATTCCTAAGTATTTTATTTTGTCTAAGGTGATTTTGAATGGGATTTCTCTTTCTAGTTCTTGCTGCTGAGCTGTGTTGGAAATAAATAGAAATGTTGATGAGTTAAGTGGGATTATTTTGTATCCCGCAACTTTGCTAAAGTTGTTGATTATTTCGATTAGCTTTTTGGTCGAATCTCTAGGATTCTTTAAGTAGACCATCATGTCATCCACAAAGAGCAATAACTTGGTCTCCTCCTTGCCTATTTTAATGCCTTCAATTTCTTTTTCTTCTCTAATTGCTAGTGCTAGTGTTTCTAGTACAATATCAAATAATAGAGGTGATAATGGGCATCCTTGTTTCACTCCTGATCTTAGTGAGACTGCATCTAGTTTATCCCCATTGCAGATGATATTAGCTGATAGTTTTAGATATATACTGTTTATTATTTTTAGGAACGACTCTCCTATTCCTATGCTTTCTAGTGTTTTTAAGAGAAATGGGTGTTGTATTTTATCAAAGGCTTTTTCTGCATCTATTGAAATAATCATGTGATTTTTGTTGGTTTGCTTGTTGATATGGTCAAATATGTAGATGGTTTTCCTAATATTGAATCAGCCCTGCATCCCTGGTATAAATCCTACTTGATCATGGTGAATGACCCTTCTGATCACTTGCTGGAGTCTTTTTGCTAGTATCCTATTTAAGATTTTTGCATCTATATTCATTAGGGAGATTGGTCTATAATTTCCTTTCTCTGTTTTTGACCTGCCTGGTTTTGGATCCATGTTTGTGTCATAAAAGGAGTTTGGTAGAACTCCATCTTTGCTTATTATGTCAAATACTTTATATCATATTGAGATTAGCTGTTCTTTGAATGTTTGATAGAATTCACTTGTGAATCCATCTGGCCCTAGGGATTTTTTCTTAGGGAGTTCTTTGATGGCCTGTTGGATTTCATTTTTTGATATGGGATTATTTAAGAATTCTATTTCTTCTTCTGTTAGTCTAGGCAGTTTATATTTTTGTATATATTCATCCATATCTGCTAGATTGGTATATATATATTGCCATATAATTGGGCAAAGTAATTTTTAATGATTACCTTAATTTCCTCTTCATTGGAGGTGATGTCCCCCTTTTCATCTTTGATGCTGTTAATTTGCTTTTCTTCTTTCATTTTTTAAATTAGATTGACCAGCACTTAGTCTATTTTGTTTGTTTTTTCAAAGTACCAGTTTCTAGTCTTATTTATTAGTTTAATAGTTCTATCACTTTTGATTTTTATTAATTTCTCCCTTAATTTTTAGGATCTCTAGTTTGGTTTTCTTCTGGGGGGTTTTAATTTGTTTGCTTTCAAGTTTTTTTATTTGCATTTCCAATTCATTGATCTCTGCCCTCCCTAGTTTGTTCATATATGCACTAAGGGATATGAATTTTCCTTTGATTACTGCTTTGGCTTCATCCCATAAGGTTTGAAAGGATGTTTGAAAGGAAAATTGTCATTTTCCTCAAAGAAATTATTAATTGTTTCTATGATTTGTTCTCTAACTAACTGATTTTTGAGTATCATATTATTTAATTTCCAATTAATTTTTGATTTGGTTCTCCATGTACCCTTACTGATCATTATTTTTATTGCCTTATGATCTGAAAAGGCTGCATTTATTATTTCTGCTATTTTGCATTTGTATGCCATGTTTCTGTGACCTAGTGTATGGTCAATCTTTGTGAATGAGCCATGTGGTGCTGAGAAGAAGGTGTATTCCTTTTTGTCCCTATTTATTTTCTCCATTTGTCTATTAACTAATTTTTTAAAGATTTCATTCACTTCTTTTACCTCTTTCTTATTTATTTTTTGATTTGATTTATCTAAATTTGATAGTGGTTGGTTCAAATCTCCCACTAATATGGTTTTACTGTCTATTTCCTCCTTCAATTCTCCTAGTTTCACCATTAGAAATTTGGGTGCTCTTCTATTTGGTGCATACATGTTGATTAGTGATATTTCCTTGTTATCTAAAGTCCCTTTTAACAAAATATAGTTACCTTCCCTATCCCTTTTAATCAGGTCTATTTTTGCTTTGGCTTTGTCAGATATCATGATTAGAACTCCTGCCTTCTTTCTATCAGTTAAGGCCCAGAAGTTCTTACTCCATCCTTTAATTTTGACCTTGTGAGTGTCTACCCGCCTCATGTGTGTTTCTTGAAGACAACATATGGTAGGGTTTGACATTCTAATCCATTCTGATATTCATCTACGTTTTATGGGTGAGTTCATCCCATTCACATTCAAAGTTATGATTGTCACTTGCGGACTCCCTGGAATTTTGATATTCTCCCCTAATTCTGACTGTTCTTCTTTAGCTATAGCCTTTTAAGCCAGTGATTTACTTTAAATCAATCCCCCTAGTCCCCTCCCTTGATATGTTTCCCTTTCTAGCGCCTCCCTTTTCTTCCCTCCCCTCCCCCCTCTCCTTCCCTCTCTTTTTGTGCTCCCTCCCCTCCACCCCCTTGGTTTTCCCTTCTCCCTTACCCCGCTGGATAAGATAAAATTCAAGATCCCAATGGATCTGGATGCTCTTCCCTCTCAGCGTTGATTTCACTGAGAGTAAGGTTTAAGTAAAAACTCTCTTCCTCTCCTTCTTATAGCAGTTTTCTTCCCCTCCCCTTCCCATGTGTATCTTTGTGTGAGAAAGATTATTCTATTTAGTTTTTTTTTTCTATTTCTTGGAGTATATCTTAGTACCATCAATGATTCCCCTTTCCCTTTTTCTTTTTATCTCCCCCTTTCTCCATATCATCTTGATGCCCCAAACTTTCCCTATGCGTGCTTCTTCTTGCTACTCTAATGATGCATACCGTTTTTGAGGGTTACACATTACATATTCCCCACATTTTAATATATATGATTTGATATAAATGTAGTCCTTATAGAAGAGAGTTTGAATAAAAGAAAAAGATAACATTTTTCACCTTTTCCCTTTCCTTCATATTTACCTTTTCAAGTTTCTCTTGCTCTTTGTGTTTGGATATCAAACTTTCCACAGAGCTCTGGTCTTTTCTTTACAAATGTTTGGAAATCTTGTATTTTGTTGAATGCCCATACTTTCCCCTGGAAGTATATAGTCAGTTTTGATGGATAGCTGATTCTTGGTTGAAGACCCAGATCTCTTGCTTTTCTGAATATCATGTTCCATGCCTTATGGTCATTCAGAGTGGAAATTGCTAAGTCCTGTGTGACCCTGATTTGTGTTTCTTTTTATTTATATTGTCTTTTTCTGGCTTCTTGTAAGATTTTTTTCTTTTGCTTGGAAGCTTTGGAATTTGGCAATTACATTCCTGGGAGTTGTGCTTTGGGGATTTAGTGTAGAGGGTGTTCTGTGAACTCTTTCAATGCATATTTTTTCCCCTTTTTCTAGAATCTCTGGACAGTTTTCTTTGATGATATCAAGATTAATGTTTATCTCTGGTTTTTCGGGCAGACCAATGATTCTCAAGTTGTCTCTCCTTCCTTTGTTTTCCACGTCTGTCACCTTCTCAGTGAGATATTTTATGTTGTCTTCTAATTCTTTAGTCTTTTGACTTTGCTTTATTAATTCTTGCTCATTTGCAAGATTGTCTTCCAGTTGCCTGATTCTGACCCTTAAAGACTGGTTTTCCTTTTCAGTTTGGTCTGACCTGTTTTTTGAAGCTTCCAGCTATTTCTGCATTTGCATATTTTGGTCTCTTAGATTGCTGAGTTCCTTTTGCATCACTTCACATTTTTCCTCCCAGAAGGCTTCCATCTTTTTGCTAATTTCCAATTTAAATTCTTCAAGAGTTTGTGGAAAATTTCCATTTCCTTTGGAAGGTATTGGACCATTTTTTGTGTTTCCTCTTCTATCTCCTCTGTATTTTGTATTTTTGCTCCATAAAATGTGTCCAAAGTCACCCCCTTCTTGCTTTTTTTGGTGTTTGGAGGCTTTTGCACTTCTATACTGTTTGCCATCTCTATCTGAGTGAGGAGGACTGGCTCTTGGTGTACCTGTCTGATGGTCCGAGGCTTTAGCCCCAGGCAAAGTGTCCATTCTCTGCAGCTATGCTGTCTTCCCGGGAAAGCCCAGGGTCTGCCCTTCCCTGCCTGCCAGCATTTCAGGTGTTACTGCTCTCAGTTCCCTCCTGTTGCTTCTCCACTGCCCCACTTCCATGCTCTGGGCCTGGCACAACATTGTCTGCAAGGTATCTTAGTGCTTTTGCCAGCCCCGAAGTTTCTGTCCTTTCAGAAGACCCTGCACTCCAAGGGGGGAGGGGTCCTGGCCTCCCTGAGCTCTGAGGGCTCCTCATGGGATTAGGTTCAGCTGGGTTATTCTGGATGTGCCCTGAAGCAAAAACCTCCACTGCCATCTGTGATGGATGCCGTGAGACTGGCCCAGGTTACTTTTAAGGTACACCCTTTGGAGCAACCCCTTTGCAGGCCTTGAGGTTTCTGTCCTTTCAGAAGACCCTGCACTCTAAGGGGGGAGGGGTCCTGGCCTCCCTGAGCTCTGAGGGCTCCTGATGGGATTAGGTTCAGCTGGGTTGGCCTAGATGTTCCCCAAAGCAAAAACCTCAGGTGAGACTCAGATGGAGCCCCCTGTCACTCTCTGTTTCCCTGCCATCTGTGTTGGATGCCCCTGAGACTGGCTCAGGTTGCTTTCAAGGTGTGCCCTTCAGAACAACCAGCCCTGAGGCCTTTATCTGGCCCTGATGTTTCCGCTGCTGCCACAGGCTTAGAGCTCTGGGTTGGGGGGAGGGGCCCTTGGACCTTCCTTCTGCCTTCCCCTTAGACCTGAGTGATCTAGGATTGTGGCTTTTGGGGGCTGTATCTTTTGATCTGAGTCCAGGAGGAGGGTTCCCCGGCTCTGTCCTGTTGTTAAGTTTTAAATTCAGTCCCCTAGGAGCATTCAGTTTGTGATCTGTAAGGAAGGGTTTTCAGAGGTCTGAACTTTTGCAGCCTCTTAGCCACCATCTTGACCGGAAGTGGAATATACTTTTTCTATTGTGCTTCCAGGTGTATGCTGGACACCTTCCTGTCACTACAACCAGCTCTTTAGAGCATTATCAGAATGGTCCCCATTTAGTTTATTATAATAATAATAATAATAATATAACTTAATATGTTTATAAGGCACTCAGTGATTGTAAATTACCTTCCACCAACTTTACCACTAATGGATGAAACAAGGAATTGTTTAATTCATGAAATATCAGGTCATTGAGGATATTTCCAACATCATCCCTTCCTGAGACTGAAGAGGAAGCTTGGAAGGGACATTACATGGGCATTTTGCTCCATCTTTAAGTCTTTCCCAGGATGGTGGGATCCCTACCCGTTAGACCTCTGTTCAGAGTGATGACAGAGAGAGAAGAATGATTCTGTGAATCCTCTCTGAAAAAGTCCTCCAGTGCAGGCCTGAACAGAAAAGTACAGAAAGTCCATCCTTAAGTTAGCTGGGCAGCAAAGCCCCGTATGGACTGCTATATCTGCCCTTCTGTTTGCCCAGGTCCACAAATTATAGGGAATTATAAGCAGATTCCTCTGACCCTCCTGGTTTAGAGGAAGTGGCTTTGTTTAGGGAATACAATACAGAGAAAAAATATTCTTTCTTTTCTTTTAAATGATATAATCAAAGATTTGTAAGAAATCTAAAAATTCTTGATCACATAGGAAAACCATCCAATGTTCTCTGCCTTCCAAGAAGTAATGAACTCAGCCTAAGCAAAGAAAATCAGCACATCCTCCTCTTTCTTTGACCTATTCTAGCAGAGGGTACTTTTTGTGATAGCCATACCTTATCACCTCCTTGTATAATTTACTAAACAATTCTCTATCTCCAAGACCTCTAGATAAGACATCCCTCTATCTGATCATCAATTCACCATCCATCCTTTCTTCCATCCCTTTTGTCACCCCTACCCCAAAGAATTTCTTCTCCTACTCTATTAACCTCTTCATGTGAGTAACTTCTCTCCCTTCCCTGTCATGTTCCCATGCCCATTACTTAAACAGTCTATATCTTCTTAATGCAATTACAAATTGGATTTTCACTTGATTTTTTACTTCCCTTACATCCCTGCCCAGACAGAATCCCATGGTCAATCATTTCAAGAATTCTTGACACTAATCTAGAATTTTCCATTATTTCTACCCTGGAAGTCACCATCTTAGGGAACCCTTATCATTCCATGTCTTTCCTTCTGCTCCCATACTGCTTAGTGCTATTAGGGAACCTATTGAGAGATGTTGGATTTTATAACTTTAAATTCATGCTCTTATCCCACTTGGCACCTCATCAATGCTCCTTGGTTCATTTATTCACCTGTATTCATTCTCTATCAATTTCTCCATAGTGCCCATTGCAAAGTTTCTCCAGGAGAAGTCTAAAGCAATACACTAAGCATTTATGATAAGCCACATACTGTACCAGGCAATGCATATACAAATAAATCAGTCAGCAAGCATTTAAGACTTACGACCTAGAAGAATATATTTTATTGGAAAGACACAACATGGAAACTGTAAGTACATGTGTACATAGAGCCATTAAAGGAGAGAGGAAACAAGTATTTATTTAATACCAACTTTGTGCCAGGACTGTGCAAGGTGCTTTCAGAATGTTACCCATTTGGTTCTCACAACAACCCTGAGAGGCTATAATTATTAACTGAGGAAGGCAGAGCTTAAGTGACTTGCCTAGGGTGACACAACTAATGAGTTTTCAAGGCTGGTAATTTCCAGATTTAGTACTCTATCCACTGCACCTCCTTAGGACAGAGAGAAAACAACTAGGAGAAATCAAGAAAGTCTTCTGTAAGAGATGGCATGGAAACTGAACTTTGAGAGAACACAGAAGTTCATTATAGGCATGGGAAATAGCCTAGTCAAAGACATAGAAGCAAGGGACAGAAGGTCATTGAGTTAATGGAGAAATAAGTTGGCCATTTTGCATGGATCATATATTACATGAAGGGAATAATAAGGGAAAAGCCCAGTTTTGGAGGGGGAGGGGCTGGCCATGAAGTACTATAAATGATAAACTGAATTTGTACTTTATCCTAGAGGCAAGTGAGAGCCACTAAAGTTTGTTGATCAAGGAAGTGACAGGGTCAGATTGATGCTTTGGGAAGATGAAGCTCTAATTCCATACAGAACTTTGGAACTGATTCCAGAAGGCTGAGCCTACTACGTGATTAAGAAAATCACAAGCTTTCTTAATTCTAGTCACAAACTCCCTTAATTCCCTTTTTCTACACTTTGTGATACCTCATTCCTTCTGGTCTCAGAAGATTGTGTGGTCTTCCTTCTGACCAAGGAAAATCTCATCTATTATATAGACATTTGGTATCATCATGTCCTAACTTCTCTTGGACTCCATTTATCAATTAGCTTCTCTAACTCATTGATCTTCTATCTGTCTCTTCCTGCTAACTCCTTTCACTCTATCTATAAATAAGTTCACCAAACCTTCACTCTACCTTAAGAAAATCCTTTCCTTAGGACCTTCAATTTGTAGTCAACAGATCTGAATTCAAATTCTGATTTTGGATTGTACTACCTGTGCAACCTTTGGACAAGACTAATCTGGCCTCAGTTTACTTTTTTGACTGATGGAAAAACTAAACAGTGACTTAGAATACTAGGCCTGGAGTCATAAAAATCTGAGTTCAAATCCCATCTCAGGTACTTGCTAGCTGTGTAGTCCTGGGCAAGCCACTTATCCTATGTTTGCCTCCATTTACTCATCTATAAAATGCAGAAAGTTATAATGCCTGCCTCCCAGGGTTGTTGGGAGAATAAAATGAGACAATGTTTGTAAAAGCACAGTGCCTAGCACATAGTAGACACTACATAAATGCTTATTCCTTCCCCTCATTATCATATAACTACATGCATGGATACATTATAAATAAGCAAGGAGGAAAGAATATGAATATATATATATACATATATATATATATATATATATTTGTTCAGCCCTATAAGGATAAGTGATAAGGGATAGGAAAAAATTCATAGATTGCCTTTAAGGGGAAAGGAAGAGAATTTGGATACAAACCTTGGGAAAAGATTCTAGAAGGAGAGGAGGATCTTGGGAGTTGACTGTTGCTTTTTTTAAACCCTTACCTTTCATCTTGGAATCAATAAATTCCAAGACAGAAGAGTGGTAAGGGCTAGCCAATGGGGGTTAAGTGACTTGCCCAGGGTCACATAGCTGGGAAGTGTCTGAGGCCAGATTTGAACTTGAGACCTCCCGTCTCTAGGCCTGGCTCTCAATCCACTGAACTACCCAGCTTCCCCCTGGAGTTGCCTGCTTTTAACTGTCCCTCCTGATCTGGCTTTCCACTGAGGATTTTTTCTCTGGTATCCCCTGAGAAAAACTGATCTTGTAAAAATAATAAGGATTCCTGGGTTGGAGAATTGCCATTGGAGGAGACTGACTTTTCCCTGGAGTTCAGTGATCAACCTGTCTGAGAGCTACCAGTCAAAGATCAACTTAGTTAAGGTAATCAAAAGAATTTTGTCACCTGGGACTCTGAGTTACCTAGGAAGCCAACCCAGGCTTGAGAGGGGATTCAGGCTACCAGTGAGTCCTATCTCCTCAGCCTTCTAGAAGATAATCTGGGTAGTTAGGTTAGCAGATAGTCAGATAGTATTTGGGGATTTAGATAAGAGCAGGGAGTGGCTAGGCAGGGCTTACAGAAGAAAACAAAGGGCAACCTCTCTCAAGGTGTGTAGAAGTTGGGTTGAGTCTAGATCTGTAGTGTTAGGACCCTACCTACCTTTTCTCTTACAACAATTATCAAAATAAACTTGGCTTCTAAAGCCCAAAAGTTTTGTGCTTTACTGGCCCTGGGGAGGTCCCTAGGTAGGTGTTTCTCGTTTCCCATCCATCCAGTCCTTTTCCAAACAATCTACCTCCATTTGGAGGAAGGTATCTCTTTCAGCCCTAATATCCACAGCCTGCAGTGAATTATTATCTATTCAGAGGCTCTTTCCTTGATTATAGGTCAATAATAACAAAAAGCACCTTAAAGATAATGGAATCATTCTCATATCTTGGAGCACTTCATCTATGCCACAATGTCATCAGGTTGGCACTGCCATTGTTACCAGCTCCAATTAAGTAGATGTGAAAGGTGAAACTTAGAGAGGACAAGCAACTTGTCTAAGGTCATAGAGCTTGTAAGTTAGAAAGGGTTCAAGTTTGTGTGTTCTGACACTTTAAAAGTCCTCTGCTATTTCCTTATTTTCCTCTATCTTATCAAGAGTATATTTTGATTTTGCAAATATATTTGAATTTCATTCCAAAGCAATCAAACACAGTCTGAGGTCCCAATAGGTCTTCTAAAAGCAAGGATTTTAGATAAACAATTATTCTTAAATGAGACAACAGATAAATGCAAGTACAAATAATGAATTTGCTAATATATATTATAGACATATACATATTATATATGTGTATGTACATTTTTGAGGTGTAAAGAAAAGGACGAGTTAAAGAATAAGGCAAAAGTTCAAAACATGGGATTTTGGGGTGTAGCAGTTAAAAGAGTGGTTGCCTTAAACTGTGACCGTGAATATATGGTTTCAAGACAGTGTCTTGTGTTAAACCAAAAATAAAGTGGTCGCCATGGGAAAAATCCCCAAATATG
This sequence comes from Monodelphis domestica, assembly GCF_027887165.1. Classification (NCBI taxonomy): domain Eukaryota; kingdom Metazoa; phylum Chordata; class Mammalia; order Didelphimorphia; family Didelphidae; genus Monodelphis; species Monodelphis domestica. The sequence goes on along the minus strand of NC_077232.1, from coordinate 298,224,194 downwards.
AAATACCCAAGTCACCTGGGTTTTATGGAGATTTTAATTAATAAAAATAAAGGAATTAAGGAAAGGGAGAGAAACAGAGTAAGAGGGAATAGTAGGAAAAGGCCTAGGCCAGCCTAGGCTTTAAGCCTTAAGAGAGACCAGTCAGTCTTTAATCACTCACCACAAGATCCTTCCAAGCAAAACTCTAGTGTTCAGAGAGACCCTCCAGTTTAGCTCAGGAAGCTCCACTTAAGCTTCAGGGCTGAATTAATTTTCAGAGGCCTTTCTGACCTCCTTTTAAAGAGAATTTTCTCCTATGTCACCTCCCCTAAGTTTTCACATCTACCAATCACAGTAGACATTTTCACAGGAGTGACCATTCTTAATTCATACCTTCTTTAGTTCTCAACTTCTCTGGATAGACTAAAACTTCACACCTCTTTTTGTTAAGCTTGACCTTTGCAAGTTTGCAAGTTGCCTGACCTTTTAGTGATTAATTTGACCTTCATAGGTATTTATCACCTTTTTGTATTAGATCTAAAAATAGACTTAGCTTAAGGGCTTTTGCCTCACTATAAGTATGAGTTAAGTACTTTTTCATTGTTTAGTAAGGAGTTAACAACTTTATCTTCCCCTAAAGAATGCTTAAGTATGGGTGGAGTAATGTTAGAGTTCTCATATTCCTGATCAAGTACCTTCATTGTTTAAAATGGGAAATGGTCTTAACCAAATGTTCTAAGGTAGAGACTGAGAATTTTTAACATCCACAAGTCTAAGAAATTTTAAGATTCACAGGGGGAATTGGTGCTATTATAGAAATAGTGAATTCAAATGGAAAAGCAGGTTAATGAATAACTAATCATCAAAAGTTCTTTATTAAGGGGCAGTTGGGTAGCTCAGTGGATTGAGAGCCAGGCCTAGAGATGGGAGGTCCTGGGTTCAAATCTGATCTCACACTCCTAGCTGTGTGACCCTGGGAAAGTCACTTAACCCCCATTGCCTAGCCCATACCACTCTTCTACCTTGGAACCAATACACAATATTGATTTCAAGATGGAAGGTGAGAATTTTTTAAAGTACTTTATTAAGTATTTGTGCCAAGCACTGGACCAAGCCTTGGGAACACAATGTCAAAATCACAATAATATCTAACCTCAAGGAGCTTACATTCTATTAGAGGAGTATGTGTGTGTGCATGTGTGTGTATGTGCACACAAAATAAATATCAACTAATGAGTACCAGTAGCTAAAAGGGTCAGGAAAGATCTGTGTAAAAGGTAGGAATTAAATGGAACTTTGCAGAAAACTAGATCTTCTAAAGGGTGGAAGTGATGATGGAGGATATGGAAGGAGTCAGAGGGTCTACACATTCTCCTAGGATGGACTGGATGGGAGATGGAGTGTTATGTATGAGAAACAACCAGAAGGCCTGTCTGGTGGGACCAGAGAATCTGTGAAGGTTAGAATGTAAAACAAGACCAGAGAGATAGGTTGGGGCCAAGTTGTGAAAACCTTTGAGAGTCAAAGAGAAAAACTTTTACTTGATCTTAAATATAATAGACAAACAGTGGAGTGAGATTTGAGCTTTAGGAAAATTATAATACATTATATTATGTAACACAGACAGACATATTTTTCCTACAATTGTATACTGCAGAAACAAAGTATAAGATCTAACAGAATAGCTAGATAGTACCTGATGGTGAGTAAGCCCAATGGGCACTAAAAGAAATCTACAGAATCTATAGAAGAGAAAGCATGGCATAGTAGGGAGAATTTGGTCTTGGAAAATTCCACCTCAGATAAATAAGGTTGTGTGGTCTTGGGCAAGTCAATGAATTTTTCATTGCCCCAAGTGACTTCCTAACAGTAAAAGGAAAGCACATGGTGAGTATGGATCCTTTCATTTTTTGTCCTTGTATCTCAAGTAGCTAGCACAGTGCCTGACTTATAGGTGCTTAATAAAGACTTGTTGGATGGTTGACTATAAGGAGAAGAGCAGATGCTGATCTACAGTTACATGAGTTTCCTTATCAGGAATGGGTTTCTCTTTGTGTGTAGAGTGCTAGATAGATACATAGTTATTCCTATGCATACTCATATATATATATACGACTTTAGGGTTTACAAAGTGCTTTACAATCATTGATTCATTTCTATCATCTTCTTTGCTTAGAAAGAAAGATATGGCAATAATTTTTGGATCTGTTGAGGGGCCACAGTAGCCATCTAGGTACAGATGTGGCCTGATACTTGGGACAGAGGTCTGGACTGGATGAAGAATTTGGAGAGTCAGCTGCACAGAGGTGATTGTTGAATGAGGCTGTCAAGGGAGAGAGTGTAGAAGAGAAGAGATTATAGGCAATAAGCAATCAAAGAGCAAAGAAGCAGGCAGAGAAGAAGCATTTGAGAAGGGACCAAATGGAATATAATTCTGGGAATGCTGAAATAATAGTATTATTGAAATAACTTAAATTAGAAAAGTCACTTGACATTTCTGGGCCTCAGTTGCAAAAGAAGTTGGACTACATTGTCTCTAAGGTCTGTTCCTATTGCAAATCTGTGACCTTAATAAGGGGGAGGACAAAGGAGAAAACCATGGTATTCCTGAAGCCAAGAAGGAAGGAAATATCCAGTAAGAGGGACAAAAAATGATGAAGCAGATCAAAGGGAATGAAGAAAGAAAAGGTAACTGGATCTGACAAATGGGAATGAACTTTTGCCTAACGAGAGAATAATCAGCAGAAAGTACCTAAACCTTTTCTTAGCAGATGTGATCAAATGGGATATAACTCCAAATAGGATCCCTGTAAATTCTAGGCAAACCCTTCTTTGAATTTGAATTTGAATTTGAATGAATTTGAGATGGAGAGATGTGTGGCACTTGAAGTTTGGATGTGGCCCACAAATGCTGGGATCTCTCTTATTGTTAGTGTGACTATAGTTACCATTCATTCATTCTTTTCATCTTTTCAAAGGCATTCAGATAGAAAAACTCCAGGGCCAAGATTCCATCATACTATTATAGTCTCATATTTAATATTCAGCAGACTATTGTGCAGGTTTAGAAAATGACTGATTCTTGAAATTAAATAAAAAGCATTTCAATGTAGGTTTCTCTAGGGAGGTTCACTAAAAGCATCCTAGGCACAGCTCTAGTAGCATACAGGGTGACAGGAATTATATATATATATATATAAAATCTTATTCCCCCACAGTTTTTTATTTCTTTTGTTAGGGCTCTTCCATATTTTGAAAGCTCTTCATTGCACATAGCTTAGAGTTTTTTGGGCTTAGCAACATCAAGTAAGACTGTAGTTCTTAATTTTTAATGGGTCAATATTATTCTCAGAAGACTGAGGGAATAGTAATTTTTTTATGTGATGATACTGTAATTTCAGTATGGTCAACTGCATTCTTAAAGATATTTTGAGTTCTGTGTTTACAGTATGGAGCATTGACACCCATTAATTTATGAAAGAGCAAACTTCTAATATATAATCCTGGCCACCAAATCATGTCTTCCTTGGGTTATAAAATTTTAAAACCTCCATTAATGCAGGGAAGTTATCATGGATCCCAAGCAAAATTGCATGTAATCTGCATTAATCCAGATGTAATGCTTCTGTTATTTTTGGTGAAAATGATTTGGTCTTGAAATGCCATTATAAGCCCTCCGTTTCTGTAAACACCTGTCATTTGTTTAATGTATTTTGTCAACATGTTGTTAGTTGAGTTCAAGTGGCCATCACCAATGGATGTACCTTTTGATTCTCTTCTTTCTAAACTGTTACATGGGATCCACCTAAAAGTAAACCAGTTTTACTTACTGGATGGATTCAGTGCCATTTACCTATTCTTTGCCTCTGTTGTTCTGTGAAATGGCATCTGACCTCAACTTCCCTATTCTTTTCAATTCCCTTTCCCCCAATAGTTAATTTGTTGCCCAGGTCTATCTATTTTCTTCAGTAACATCTCTTAGTAACTGTAAAAAGGAATTCTTTAATGTCTTTAATTAGAGATGTGTAGGTATTAACCAACCCACAGTGACAGGAAGTAGGGACCGGTGAGCCCCCTGCTGAGTCAGCATCAGTTGCAGGCTGTCAGTTGATAACAGTTAGGACAGGCAGTGGCTGACAGTTGTTGAGTCAGTTGCTGAAAACTAAGGCTGGTAGTTGAGAGGAAGTTGGGTGCTGGGCATGAGTTAGTCACTGGTAGTGTGGGTTGGTGTTTAGTTGCTGGTATATAAAGGCGGGCCTAAACTTACTGAGAGGGCTTTTGACTTTAGGCTTTAAAGGACTTTTTGCATCTGGGATTTCTAGAGAGCAGGAGGTCTGTCTCATAGGCAAGGATCTGCTATTAGTTGGCTACTGACAGTTTGGGCTGCTATAGAAAACTGATTCAAGGAGTAAGTGAATGCTGGCTATCTATTATTTTAGTGAGTTAGGCAATTAGTGAATCATTTATAGATAGAATAGAGTAGAGTAGGCCTGGTGTGCTAGGTAGAAGAACTTGTCCTAAGAAGATAGTTAGAAATAAAACTGAAACCCCAAAATAAAACCCCAAATAAACTAATAGAAAGGATGGTATGCTTTGATCTGCATCTGACTCCAATAATTCTTTCTCTGGAAGTGGATAACATTCTTTGCCATGTGAGAATAGAGTGAGAGGGAAGGTAATTCAAAGAGATATAGGGTGCAAAGCAAAAGATCTTGGCTGGAATTCAAAGAAAAAGGGCTCCAAAAAGAATGTGGGAACAGGATAAAGGGAGGACTTGAAGCTGAAGCTAGGAGTTCCTGATTCATTCAGAACTTTGAGAGGGAAGTTAACTGCCAGCCCTGGGAGGAGCAGCAGAGCCATCTGAACAGTTTCCAGCTTCTGGACCGATTTCTCCCTCTGTTTCTGTTCTCGTTCCTGTTCTTGTTCTTGTTCTTGTTCTTGTTCTTGTTCTTGTTCTTGTTCCTGTTTTGTTCCTGATCTTGATTTGAAACTACCTGTGTGACTCTAAGAAGAAAGCTAGCCTGAACCTAAACTTGTTATTTCTCTTTACTCCAGCAACCCTGCAGGCATTGGCCTGCAGGCCTCCATGTCCCTACCATTTGGTCACCACCCTTATTCAGCTGATTTGTTCTATTCATGTTTACCAAAGACAATTTTTGGAGTGGCTTAGTGTGAATTTTACATTTACTCCACCCTGCTTAGTCTAGCAATCAGGAATGTATACACCCCTACTTAAGGATTAAGTGTTGAGAAGGATGGCCTATGACAGACATGTGCACTAGCACACTGACAAATCAGAAACAACTGACAGACCCCCTGGGCTGTCCAAAGTCAAGCTTAAGCTACCATTGGTACATGTGAGAAGCAGGAAGTAATGTAAAAAAAAAGTCTATATATTCATGTCACTTCCTCTTACCTCTCTCTTTTTGGCGGTGGAGGAGTTGAGTTAGGGTCTCTCTCTCAGAGGTGCTAGGTTTGAATTGTGGTGTGGCTCATGGCAGTGTTTTGGTGTCTTGGCATCTTGGCATGGGTCAGGTGAGGTGTCTTCCCTGAGCTCTCTCAGAGTTTAGATTGATTCCTTTTTTTCTTTTACCTTTCCTAAAACGCTATCCTCCTAGGAGGCTCCTCATCTCAGGGAAGGCCTCGTGGCTGAGGTCTCTGAACTGCCCTTGGCTCAGGCTAGGCCAGAGAAATCTTATACCCTTTTCCCTCTCTCTTCTTAATTCCTTCCCTCTATATTAATTAAACCACCATAAAATTCCCAAATTGATGAGTATTTTTATTGGGATTTGAATTAATCCCTGGCAACCATAAGGATAATATATTAGTCAAAACCCCCTAAATTTACCCCTTACAATAGAGAAGCTAGAATAGGGATTTTGGGGTACAGATAGATAGAGTAGCTGTTAATTAGCATTCAAGAACCAAAGACAGGCCTGTGAAGGCCTCTTAGATTTGGAGGGTGGAGTAATAGAAAAATTAGATTAGGGAATTACCTTAACCCTCCTCCCTACCTAGTCCTTGTTTATATACATCAGTAAATCTTTTGTTATTATATTCTGCAGTCAGATTGTTTTCCTGATATATCCAGGTCTAAGAGCCACCATTTAGCTCTCTGAGCCCGAGACAGACAGAGATAACAACTTTTCAAATTCACTAAATTTTTAAGTGATAGAACTCACATCTTTCAGTCATAAGTCCTTCAGAATAATCTTGAATCACTGCATTGCAGAGAGTACATAAGTCTTTCACAGTTGGTCATAGTCCAATATTGCTGCTACTATGTACAATGTTCTCCTGGCTCTTCTTATTTTGGTTCATGCATCAGTTCATGTAGATCTTTCCAGATTTTTCTGAAATCATCTTGCTTATAATTTCTTATAGCACAATAGTATTCCATCACCAACATACCACAATTTATTTAGCCATTCCCCAATTGTTAAACATCCCCTCATTTTCCAAATCTTTGCCACCACAAAAAGAACTGCTTGAAATATTTTTGTACAAGCAAGTCATTTCCCCTTTTTTATGATCTCTTTGGTATACAGATCCAGTAGTGGTTATGCAGAATTTTATAGCCTTTGGGGCATAGTTCCAAATTGCCCTTCAGAATGGTTGGATCAGTTTACAACTCCATCAGCAAAGCATTAGTTTCTCAATTTTTCCACATCCCCTCCAACATTTATCACTCTCCTTTACTGTCATACTGATCAGTCAGATAAGTGTGAGGTGGTACTTTTTAGTTTTCTTATTTAATTTAGTTTTACCTTACTCTCCCCTACTTGCTCTAAAATTCAGAGGTACTGGCCTCTTCGCTATTCCTCACAACTCCTACTATGTGAATTTGAATAGGTTACCCTATATTTCTAAAATGTTCTGCCTCCTACAAAAGTAATTTTTCTAAAGTGCAGGTCTGACCATATATCCATATACCATATACTCAAAAGACTTCAGTGGCAATCTATTGCCTACATAATCATGTAGAAAATTCTCTGTTTGGCATTTATAATCTAATTTCCTCCTACCTTTCCAGTCTTATACCTTACTCTTGTCTGTCAGTGATGCTGGGTTTTTGGTTGTTGCATAAACAAGAGACTCCATCTTCAATTTTGGACATTTCCTCTGGCTATCACCTGGACCTGTAATTCTGCCCCTTCTCAATTCTGCCAAATGGATTCATTCAAATCTCAACTAAAATCCCATCTTTTCTAGGAAGACTTTCCCAATCTTTCTTAATTCTAGTGACTTCCATCTACTAATTTCTTATTGATCTTCATATGACTTGCTTTGCATATATTTGCTTGCATGTGGTCTCTCCTATTACAATGTAAGCTTCTTGAGGCCAGGGACTGTCTTTTGCTTCTGTTTGCATGTCCAGCACTTAGCAAATATCTGGCACATAGTAGCTGTTTAATAAATGTTCATTGATTGACTTCCAAAATTTTTCTGTTCTTATCCTGTCTTATCCTGCTTTGAGAACAACAATCATTCATCTTCGTCTTTTTTTTTTGCCAAGAAATATTATTCTTTCTATAGATGTCTTGAGTGATGGATTCTGGGTTTCACTAATATTATATGGTTTTGATTTCTTATCATACCAAAATATTGACATTGCTTTAGTCTCTAGACATACACAATCACATCTTTCTATTTAAGGGCTTTATGCTTAAACTATGCAGAGGTTCTGTGTGTGTGTGTGTGTGTGTGTGTGTGTGTGTGTGTGTGTGTGTGTGTGTGTGTGTTTGCTAACAGTACCATTACCATTATTCGGTAGAAGTCAATTCCACTGGGTACTGGCTTCTTGGTAAAATTTATATACCCAAGTTATTTGGCAAAAGCCTTCAAACTGAGAAATAAAGGCTTCTATACAATACACTGATTAGGACAAGACTGAATAGACACATTCTCAAGAGAAGAGCTGTCTACATGAGAAATCATACTTGGGCTTTTTTATGTCTATTTTTTTCCAATAGGAGTAAGTGTAAAGACAATAAAAAAGAGAATCATTAAGACATTTTTTAAATGGAGAGGAATAATGTTAAGGCCATAAAGAAGACTTTTAATTATGTCTTTGGGTGCTAAACAATATGTCTAATGCTTCTTCCTTTTCATATCTTTCAAATAATTGAATAAAGTTATCATTGACCTCCTTCCAATAGCTGGCTTTTCAAGACAAATATCCCCGGTTTCTTTCAGTGATTCTCATGTGGTATGAATTTGAGACTCAACACCATCTTAATTGCTCTTCTTGAAGTACTGGCTAGCTTGTCACTGTCATTCCTAAATATGGCACCCAGAATTGAACAGAATATTCCAGATGAGATCTGACCAAAACAAATGACAAAAGAATTATTACTCTCTTTTTCCTAGAGGATGTGAATGTCTTGAAAAAACAATAGTATATGATTAAGCAGAGAAGGAACCTGGGACTAGACTGATAAATACAAATAAAAGCAGACCACATAGGTAAGGAAAAAAATTTCAATGAGGAAAAAAAATGAGATTTGCCCGAAGATGCCAACAGTGAATATATGGCCAACTTTGATTTTAGAGAGAAATTTCCAAAAGATGGAAGCAAGGCCAGATAACAGACAATGAATAAAAGAGAGTACAATGATTTTATAAAAATTGTGCCAGACATGTTCATGCTCCAAAGACTGGTGAGATAAACTACAGACAATAAAAATATAGGGTTTTTAAAGCTATATTGAAAGAAAATGAACCAAAGAAAAATATAATCTTTGCTTACAGTGAATGGGTTGATAATAACTGACAACAGAGAAAAAGCAGAGTTGCTCCAACTTTATTTTGTTTCTATTTTCTCTGTAAAGGAAAATTGCCTTTCTATAGGAAAAGGCAGAAAAAAATGACTCATGGGGAGGTGATACCTAAGATAAGTCAGAGAGCACCTAGCTGCCCTTGATGAATTCAAATTACCTGACTCAAATGAATTACATCCAAGGATTATGAAAAGTAGCAGATGTCAATGCTGAGCTACTGGCCATGATAGGTACAAGAACATAGAAAATGAGGAAAGGGGAAATGTGGTTCTCATAAAAAAGTCAGAGGGCAGCAAAACAATTTGGTACTGGCTAAGAGACAGAAAGGAGAATCAGTGGAACAGACTTGGGGTAAGTGACCTCAGCAAGACAGTCTATGACAAGCCCAAATATCCCAGCCTTTGGGAACAAAACCCACTATTTGATAAAAATTGCTGGGAAAATTGGAAGACAGTGTGGGAGAGACTAGGTTTGGATCAACACCTCATACCCTACACCAAGATAAACTCAGAATGGGTGAATGACTTGAATATAAAGAAGGAAACTATAAGCAAATTAGGTGAACACATAATAGTATACATGTCAGACCTTTGGGAAAGTAAAGACTTTAAAACCAAGCAAGAGTTAGAAAAAAATCACAAAATGTAAAATCAATAATTTTGATTACATCAAATTAAAAAGGCTTTATACAAACCAAACCAATGCAACCAAAATTAGAAGGGAAGCGACAAATTGGGAAACAATCTTCACAACAAAAACCTCTAAAAAAGGTCTAATTACTCAAATTTATAAAGAGCTAAACCAATTGGACAAAAAATCAAGCCATTCTCTGATTGATAAATGGGCAAGGGACATGAATAGGCAATTTTCAGTTAAAGAAATCAAAACTATTAATAAGCACAGGAAAAAAGTGTTCTAAATCTCTTATAATCAGAGAGATGCAAATCAAAACAACTCTGATGTATCACCTCACACCTAGAAGATTGGCTAACATGACAGCAAAGGAAAGTAATGAATACTGGAGAGGATGTGGCAAAGTTGGGACATTAATGCATTGCTGGTGGAGTTATGAATTGATCCAACCATTCTGGAGAGCAATTTGGAACTATGGCCAAAGGGTGATAAAATACTTTCTGCCCTTTGACCCAGCCATAGCACTGCTGTGTTTGTACCCCAAAGAGATAATAAGGAAAAAGACATGTACAAAAATATTCATAGCTGTGCTTTTTGCGATGGCCAAAAATTGGAAAATGAGAGGATTCCCTTCGATTAGGGAATGGCTGAACAAATTGTGGTATATGATGGTGATGTAATACTATTGTGCTCAAAGGAATAATAAACTGGAGGAATTTAATGGGAATTGGAATGACCTCCAGGAATTGATGCAGAATGAAAGGAGCAGAACCAGGAGAACATTGTACATAGAGACCGATACACTGTGGTACAATTGAATGTAATGGACTTCTCCATTAGTGGCAATGCAGTGATCCTGAACAACTTGGAGGAATCTACAAGAAAAAACATTATCCACATTCAGAGGAAAAACTGTGGGAGTAGAAACACAAAAGAAAAATAACTGGGGTGGAGGGGATATGATTGGGGATGTACACTCTAAACAGAAAGTAATCTAGGTTGGTGAGATAGTAGAATGCAAAAAGGTAGTTTGGAGTAAGGCTGGAGAGAGCCTTAAAACCTAGATTAAGGAAATTTGTTCTTTTTCCTACTCCCATTATGGAGTCACTAAAATTTATTTAAGCAGGGGAGTGACTATGCCTTTGGAAGATGATTCTAGAGTAATATTCTAAACCTTATATCACTTGGCACAGTGCTAACTACACACAGCAGTGGTTTGTTGAATGAATGAATGATTGAATGAATGAAATGAAATAGTCAATGAATGAATGAGTGAAAGAAAGAAAGAATGAATGACATGTAGGTCCAGTCTCTGTGTTTTAGAGTATAAGCTTACAACAAAACACTGAGATAGGTTTATGAAAGTTTTTGGCTTGCTGAATTCCTTGTCCTTTTGACTTCTTACTCACTCTTGGGTGGAGTCTTCAGAGTCTGCAAATGTTCCACTCCAGGCCCATCTGCACCCTTCCCATCCCAGGTAAGGGATGGTGATTAACTCCTTGCTCATCTTGCCATGTCTGCCTTTGTCCTGGGGTTGCTCTACCCTTTCCCAAACCTTGGTTCCCTGGGACTGGCTTAGGCCACTGGGGGTGGGTAGGCAATTTTAGGACTGACACAAGTAAAAATTTCCTATTAATGAAAGTTGTCCCAAAGTGGAATGGGCTGCCTGAGAAGTGATGAAATTCCCACTCTAGGACATCTTTAAGCAAAGGCTAGGAAGCCAATCATACAGTATATTTCACTTATTCATTCATTGACTATTTCATTTCATTCATTTCACTTATTCATTCATTGACTATTTCATTTCATTCATTTGATTCATTTCAGTCATTCACCATGACTCCCATCCCAACAACAAGGTTCATGACATATCCCAGCAGGAAAGTGATGAAGTAAATGAAAATTCAGAGATACTGTGTTAAAACAACAGCCCAGAATGCTCTATCAACTTAGGAACAATCAAGGCACCTGCAGTCCAAGCACAAGCAGGGATTTTCACCTCCTGATTGTACTTCAGCCTTCAAATGACTCTGACTTTCTTGGTGGTCCTACAGATGCATGTTATCCCCCATGACTTTTAGAATTTCTTGTTCAGCATGTATTTTAACCAACTGTTTTAATCCCTTCACTGTATTTGTTGTTGAACAATATTTAGATATTTATGCCCCACAATTGATTTCCCAATGTTTAAGCCCTTTAAGTTTACATCCCTACTTCCACTGCAGCCATTGCTCAAGGAGTCCACTTGCACAACAGTCATCATTCATAAGTAGGTTCTACCCTACATCAAGACCAAGATGAATGGAAGTCATTTCATTTTTAAAAAATTAAAAAGGAAGATATGTAGGAAGCCATCAAACCCATGCTGACTGACATGGTCACTCATGAGTTCCAGAGTTGCAAAGCAACTTTCTGGAAAAATAAGGCACCTACAGAACCCCATTCTGTGTGACTTCTCTCTCTAATGGAATTTATGTGATTATTCTTCCCTCCCCAATACAGGAGAAATAATTTGAAAGAAAAGACTTATAGGGATAATACACATATAACCTACTTTAATCCTCCCAGATTATTACCCTAAAAGATTACATTCACAGAATTAAAACCTAAAGATCACTACCCATTACCTCCCTCCTTTCCCTTTCCACAGAGTTACATTCACTCCTATTACAACCCAGGCAAGCCAAGAACATCAATCACCTTCAAGACACACTGCACTGAATTCTGTTTATGGACAGAAACCAGGCACCATTGCCAGGTGCTTTAAAGTAACACAAGAAAAATAGAACTTGTAAATTGAGGAAAACCCCAAATCTGGTCTGTCATTAAATTGCCCTCTAATCATGTACCTAGCTCCAAAATGTTTTGTTACCCATCTCCTAAGTAATTGTGATTGATTATGAAAGCTGACCAGAAGTAACAATGATTCTCCCTGGGTCAAGAGGGACCAACCTCTAGATCATCCTGTTTATGTCATTCATCTATAGCAACAATGTTTCATTGACTATCTCCTTGGGCTACACATCTGTTGTTAAGTACTATGGAAACACATATGTAAAAAATTGATTGTGTGCCAAAGAAGTATGGAATCACAAAACTATATAATAAAAGAACCTCTGTGCTATGGCAGAATACTATGTGGTGCCTATGCATGTGGGCCTGAGCACACAGCACCTCTCATCTTCATTACTTGACTGGATCATCACATCTAGACAGAGCAAGCCCAGACCTTCAGAGAGACTGCTGGATGGCTCTCAAAGTTAGGGAGAAGGGATTAAACTTCTGAGACCAGTGAACTAGAAGCAACAGGTGCAAGTTGTAGAGGAGCCATCTAGGCTTGAAGTTAGGAAAACCTTCCTAAAAATGGAAAAGGGTTGATTAAAAGCACAATGCACTGGTGGGGGGTTGGGAGGAGGCAACCTTTTTCTTTCTTTTTTTTTAAATAGCACAATTCAAGTTGATTCCATTTGTCCTTGAAACTCAAAAATTAAACTCAGTATTATTTATCATTCTGATGTTCATGAACTAGGATTATCTGAGGAACCTGTGTCAAGAGAATTTTGTTGTAGGAAAATGAACTCAGTTATATCAAAATGCAAAAAAGCACTAGGTATTTTTTCATTACTTAAAAAAATAGAACCTTTGCTTTATGTCTTCCTGTCAATTCTTAGACAAAAGAGTGGCAAGGGTTAGGGAATGGGAGTTAAGTGACTTGCCCAGAGTCACACAGCTAGGAAGTGCCTTAGGCCAGATTTGAACCCAGGACCTCTAAATTACAAGCCTGGTGCTCTATCCACAGGGCTGCCTATCTGTCCCTTTTTCCATTACTTTTTAGAAAGATACGATTGTTCCTCCACTTACAAAATCAGAACAGTTTTGCTTATTCATTCATTCTTTCATTCATTCACTCATCTATATTTATGTTTGTTTTGCATGCAAGGCACTGCAATTTCTTATGTTGTTCTTTTTTTTTAAACCCTTACCTTTCATACTGTGTATTGGTTCCAAGGCAGAAAAGAGGTAAGGACTGGACAATGGAGGTTAAGAGACTTGCCCAGGTTCACACAGTTTGGAAGTATCAGAGTATCTTTAATCCATTGAGGCACATAACTGACCTCTCACTAGCTTCTTCTAATAGATAATCATGCAAACAATATTTCATGAGTTCAATTGCATTTTAAATGTCAAGAGTGTAGAGGAAGTAAAACTCAGTAAGTATTTGTAATTCTTTAAATCTAACCACAATTTGGTTGAAAACAATAAGCAATGAAAGGCCTGTAGTCAGCAATCACAGAGCCCATCTAGAAGTTAGAGAAGTGGGTTGTGCAGAGCAGTGTAAAGGTGTGCAAAGGAAAAGAGGAACAAGTCCAGAGCAATTTGTCTCAGGGTGGCTGTTGTCATTTGAGTCTTCACTGATGTGCTGGTGTGAGGCAAAGGCAAGCCATCTATAACTTTTTACTTGAGACCAGAAGATGAACTAAAAGGATAGAAAATGAAATAAAATGCAAGATCCCTTTCTAAGATGTTTCATATTACTTCAAGAGGACAAGAAGGTCCATTTGACCTTTCATTGGTGCATGAAATACAAAAAAAGTTCCAGTTTTGCTTTCTTTACTCCAAAATAAACATGTTGAGTTGCTGTCAATTTTTCTGCTGAGGAGATTCAGAGATATATTATGAATAATGACTCTGGTTAAAAAAGGAAAAGAAACTGGTCCATTTGGGCAGTAGAGTTCATCCTACATTGTTAGCAAGGGAGCCCTTCAGAATTTCATGTGAAATGACCACAAGACAGTAAAGGGGAAGGTAGTAAAGCAAAAGTGCCTTTACTATATGACAAGAAATAGGAGAACTTGTACAAAGCAGCCAATAGTTTTCTATGCCACAATGACTAAGGAAAGCAGAAGGGCTTGGAATGAGTACAGGATGCTTTCTTCAGCAGTCAACTACAATGAAACACTTTGAAAGCTAAGGGGGAAAGTGTGCAGAGGATAAGTGTGAAGGCTTTAAATAGCACTATGCCAACAGGGAAAAGAAAACCCCTACACTGGAATTACTTTAATGGTACTAAAATGGGCTGAGTGCCTTACATTTGAATGAAAGAGTATCCATTTGTGCTCAGTGATAGCAGCCAGCCCTAATGAATGAGTTTTTATTAACTATAAAAGGCTATATTAAGACAGTAGAATTATCCAAATACCCTTGTCATTTTAAACAGTTATTCGGTGACTGACTTCTCAGAATAAGAAATCCTAGAGCTAGACTAGTTGAGGAAGTGGGAGCAGAGAGAGGAAGAAGTCCTGAATAAAAATCCCACTACTCTTGACCAATCAGCACTGCTTAATATGATTTGGGAATGGCCAGACTTACTTCTTTGTAATAATTTAACTCTCTGGAAGGATGCTAAACTAACTAAAAATTTTCATTAAACTGTTTCCGTTCTACAATATGATTGAGAGGGTTTTCTTAAAAATTCTAAATATGGAAATGGGTATCAAGTGATAACATTTGTACAACTCATTGGAATTGCTTGTTGGCTCTTGGAGTGAGGGAGGGTAAAAGGGAGAGAGAAATGAATGATGGAAACATGGAAAAATATTTCTAAAATAAATGAATAATTGTAAAAGAATTGAAAACAATCAAATAAACAAATAAATAAAAATCCAAAGTATCTTCAAAATTATGCAATTTGAGTGTTTAATGCTTCCCTGGATGTCCCTGTTTAGCTAACTCTCCTGATTTTTGTCATTTTTTTTAAAATGTGAGATAGTATAGTCATCCTCATATTTTATTTTGCCATAATGCTCATGAAACAAATATTACATACTATATCCAATATTTTTCTTTAAGTTATAAAAATACCATCATGCAATGTTTATTCTAAATGTTCAAATCATTTAAAAAGTACATCATTCTATGTAATACAATATTCTAAAACAGGAAGTTAACAATGTATTATCCAGAAGTGTCACCAGATGTGAAGTAGCAACTTAGAGATATTTGGTAACTTATCATGGTTGAGGAGACTGGGTCAACTCAAAATTACTCAAATATGAAACCCTGCCTCAGCACAGTATAGTAAATAATCTCATCCTATAAGAATTGATATCCATTGGAGGGCTGGGGAAGTTATTTGAGTTCTTTTTCTTGATTCTTCAAATAAGATTGCTTTCTAAACAACAACAAAAACCCTTACCTTCTGTCTTAGAATCAATACTGTGTATTGGTTCCAAGGCAGAAGAGTGGTAAGGGGGTTAAGGGACCTGCCCAGGGTCACATAGCTAGGAAGTGTCTTGAGGTCACATTTGAATCCAGGACCTCCCATCTCTGGGCCTGGCTCTCAGGGCCTGAGCCACCTACCTGCCCTCTGAGATTGCTTTCAAAGAAAATTTTCAAATAGAAATTTCAAATAGTAATAAGTAGAAAACTCAGGTATGAGGAAATATATTTCCTTTTTCCATGATGCTAACAAACTTATGGCCATGATTCTTCTTAAATCCCTGCTTACTTCTGGAAGGGTTTAAAAGCATTTTGCACATAATACAAATTTCTCCAACTAGAGATGATAATAAATATACCATAATGGGTTTTTCCTTCAGATCCTCAAATCAAATATTTTCTAAATGGCTGGTCAGTTTTATTTAAGGACACAAGAAATTCACATAAAAAGTGAAGAAGAAATGTCAAGTCCAGTCATCCAGCTACTTAGGGATATGGCTCTCCTTATTGGAATGGAGCCTTTGTTTAAATCAAGTTTTGCTGATAAAAGATTTGGTCACCAACCATGGGCAACACTCTTTTAAAATATTTTTTTATTTAATTGATTAAGAAAATTTTTTCATTGTTACACAATTCATGTTCTTTCCCTCCCCTCTTCTCGGCCCCCCTCCCATAGCCAACATGCAATTACACTGAGTTTTACATGGGTCATTGATCAAGACCTATTTCCATATTATTAATGTTTGTACCAGGGTGATCATTTAGAATCTACATCCCCAACCATATCCTCATTGACCCATGCAATCAAGCAGTTGTTTTTCTGTGTTTCTACTCCCACAGTTCTTCCTTTGGATGTGGATAGCGTTCTTTCTTATAAGTCCCTCAAATGTCTTGGATTGTTACATTGCTGCTAGTAGTTAGAAGTCCATTACATTTGATTGAATGGGCAACACTCTTAATCAGGCCAGGAAATCCCCATGACAGTGTCATCTCAGGGCTAGAACTAATTGCTTATCTCAGCATCCTAATTTTCCAACATAGTAGCCAGGATTGCTTCCACACTTAAGGTTACAAAGAACATCAGAGTAGGACTTACTCTAAATAGACCTTTCAACACAATGTAATTAATACCACAGTGGATACAGTAGCAGGTCTCAAGTGTGAAAGGGAATTCTTTATTCTATTTGTCTATTTTGATTTAATCAACCAAAAACTTAAAACACTCCTACTGACTTTGTTGAGTGCAATTGAAGGCAGATGAAGCCTATGAGATAAATATAATCCAACAGAAGAATCAAAAAGAACTTCCATGTGTGACATCTGCAGGAAATCAGTCCAAAACGTCTGAGCAAGGAAGAATTGAATAGAGAGGCGAGTTGTGAAGATTTTCTTATGAAAACATATGAGTGAGAGGCATCTAAGTCACACAGTGGATAGAATGACAGGACTTTAGTTGGGAGGATCTGGATTCAAATTCAGCCTCAAACACTTCCTGCTTGTGTGACCTTGAGCCCCATTTGTCTAGCCCTTGCCATTCTGTCTTAGAGTTGTTACTAAGACAGAAAATAAGAGGTTTTTGGCTGTTTTTTTTTTTTAATGAAAATTGATGAGTCTATGACAGACAGCTTAGTGGCACAGTGGATAGAGTGCTAGACCTGGAGTCAAGAAGACTTATCTTCCTAAGTTAAAATCTGACCTCAGACACAAGTCACATGATCTTAGAGGCATCACTTAACCCTGTTTGCCTCAGTTCTCGCTCAGTAAAATTAGCTATAAAAGCAAATAGCAAACCATTTTAGTATTTTTGAAAAAAATAAAAAGAACCAAAACCCAAATTGGGTCATAAAAAATTGGACATGACTGAACAACAAAAGTTACAGAGCTACATAGGTTGAATATTAAAAGGCATATTTTGTTTTTGTTGCTCTTCAGGGACTGAGCTGAATTTTATTAGAAACACATGTGAATGATGTGATCAGGAAACCCAATTAAGTCCTGATTGTATGAATTTATCCTCTCTAAAACAGTTTTTCTGATGATCTGATTTATTATTAATTTCTCTCTCCCCTCACCTTTCATAAAGTATTTAGCTGAAGAAAGCTGGCAGATAGAGAGTGACAGATGGTCAGTAGTGTGAAGGTATGAGGAAAGTATTCTTCCATATTTATCAGTCCATCTCACCATCACTGAAGAAGGGCTTTGCCCAGGTGTTGGTTGCTTCAAAACCATCTGGGCTTTTCATGGTTCTATCAGCACCCTGTACAGCAGATAGAAGGATGACACTTCAATGTTTGTCAGAGCATTAATATCAGCCATAGTCATCCATTGTATCCTGGGCCATCACCAGTCACCCTGACTTTTGTTCTGCCACTAGACTTGAATTGACTCTGAAAGAGAGTGAAGTTTACAACTTTAACTCTGTCTCCCTTAAATCCAATTCATGTACAAGTCAAGACAATACCTTGATGTCATTGGTCCTCTGAAAAACAAAAGACACCTCCTTCCAGTTGCAGAAATTCCAGGATTTCAAGTTACCCACAGTATGCTGCACAATGAAGAGGCTTCCTACCATATTCCAGTATCCTATTAACATATTCACCTTTGGCCACATAATCTTTCACCTCATCCATTTTTCAGAACCCACACAAACGTCTTGTAGAAGGTCACTTCAGAAGGGCTGGACAGATAAAGGAAAAGAAAATGGCAACCAAAAGAAGGAAGGCAAGGAGAGAAGGCAGTGGTGGCTGGTAGGAAGCAAAGGGTGACAGCAGAAAACCTGGATCGTGTGCAGCAAAGGAAGACTGCTAGCCAAGACAGTGAGAGGCCATAGCTAAAGGAACCAGGAAGAAAAAAGGTCTCTCAGAGCCAAGGGTCTTGCAGGCCTTCTTCTGGATGCTGGACAATCACTTGTTATGCATGTGACTATGGGGATTCCTTTGTGCCTGGATGGGACTAGATGGACAAATATTAAATTCTATGATTCTCTGATTACAAATAACCTAAAATTCCAGATGATGTGTTGTAAGAAATAATACATACGGGATATTTTTTAGTAGACACATAGTAATTTTTCTGGGTCAGATGGTTCAGATTCATAAAGGATAGTGTTAATTTATTCTTTTCAATTTCTAAAAATAATTTTCCTTGATGGATATTTCTTAGAGTAGAAAGAACACTGGGTTGCATTGAGAAGACCTGCTTCTGACCCTCACATCTGAAAGATCAGCTTTTGTTTTATCTTGCTGAGGGCCCAATATTTTTCAGACCATGTTCACTCCATGATATGACACATGTATCACCCCCCTTTCCTCAGTGTCCCATATGGGTTGCCTTTCTGTTAAAACATAAATTTATAGGGGACTTTTTTGTTTGCTTGCATTTGTGTGATTGGTGCTCCACATAGGGCCTGGTTGATAATATACACTTAAGAACTGTGGTCTCTAACCAGCTAGCCTGGACAGTCACTGGAAATGCACATGTTGGTTTCAGAATTGAACAGGAAAAGAGAAGACATGATTGCCTTTGAGATGGTGCAAAGTTCTTTTGATGCGCATCCAGTAGAAACATCTTGTTCAGAATCAAATGATTTCAGATTAATCCATCCCAAACCTCGGGGGCAACCACTCACCCATTAGTTTGGACCCTATGGGGAAGGAAAGAACCAATCTCTCTTGGCTAACCCAAAAGGAACTCAAATAACTGAGTGGCTTTCTAACAGAAGTACTAGAAAGAGCCAGGGCTTACTGGGCCATCCTCTCTTCAAATAAGAATATAAGGTTTAGAGATAGCAGAGGCTTCAGAGCAAGATTTCTTAACCTGGGGTCTAGAAAAGCACAAGTTGCTTATGGAAGATCCCAAGGTGTCCATGAATTTGGATGGGGAAAAATGCACAATTATTTTCAAAGATCTCTAACTGAAATTTGCCATTTCCTTTGGTATTAAAGTCAGTAAGACACTACAGAAATATTAATGTTGGTAGACTTCACCAGACTGTTAAAAGGATCCATCCCCCACAAAAAAGGTTCATAACCTCTGTGTCAGAGAATATCTAATTCAATCCTCATTTTAAAAATGGAGCTTAAGACTAAGAAAATGGACTTGTCCCTCAAATCACACCATGCAGGCCACTGATTTATCCACCTGTGGTGGATGGGGCTGGCTGGACTCCAAAGGCATGCTTCATAGCTCATTCCACTGGCCACAGATTCCCTAAATGATACCAAATGCACTTTTGGAAAATTCAGATTTCTGCCTGTCTACCATGGGGGCTCCAGGCCTGAAGCTTATAGATGATCTAGAATGTGGAATTGTGAGTTGATATTTTCTTTATTCTGTAGACCAACCTCAATAAATCTTAGTGAAATCCAGGTCCTATTAAAGGAGCAACTCTTCAGTTAAGGCTCAGTGTCTAATCGACTGCGTCTAATAGGTAATACTGACTGCCAAGGTCATTTTCAGGTTCCCTCAGATCCTGAATTTGAGATCATAGAATACACATGAAATTAAGAAGCTGTAGGCAGTGCAGTGCTTCTAGAGGCAGTGTAGTATAGTGTCTAGAATTCTGGCCTGGAGTCATGAAAACCTGGGTTCGAATTCTAATTCAGGTATTTACTATTTACATCCTCACTGGCTATGTTATGCTAGGAAAACTGTTGGAGGTTTAGTTGTGGCTAGATAGCTCCCAGGGGTCTCTTGCTATTCTGACATTCTATAATTCTTTGTATTTCTGCTATGTCACCCTGGAAGAATCAATTAGCCTCTCTAAATCTCTGAAGATAACAATGATATTGACCTTCCAGGGATGTGATCAGGAACAAATGAAATGGTGTCTGTAAAGTGCTCGGCAAAATTGAAAGAGTTATCAAAATTTCAGTGGCTATTATTATATTGAAATCAATTAATACAAAATGCCTACCTGGAACAAGGGAATTTCCTGGCCCCAACATTAAAAACACCACATAGGTGGAGGCCCACAATATTTTCCTTCCATTCCAAATTAATCCCTTTGATCAGGAAACTCATCAGATCAAAGGACTGATACACAGTTTTTGTGATGTTTTAAAATATTTTACTTCCTGCAAGGAGCCATGGGCACATTCCTCTCAGTTGGTATATTTAATACATCCCAAAGACCACAGTTGAAATGTACAGATATATTATCAAGGTGCCCAACCTGTTTAATAGTCACATACAAACACTTTAATAAATAACTCCTGGAGCTGCTCCATGTTGGAACACCAATAAGGCTAAGTTGTTTTTGTATTATCCCCCTTGATGAATAGGTAATTGACTGCCAGTACAAAATCAGGAATGATTAACTTTGGCTCTTAATGTCTTTAGAATATCTGGAGCCATGAATTGATCCATTAAGACTGCCAATAGCCAACTGTTTCCTTTTTCTATGAAAATACACCTGGATTCAAGTCAGGTTCCTTTCATTTTTCTGGTCTATTTTCCCTTAATGTCAATCAATTTAGAGGAAATATCAATAAAGGGAACAAATATTTCAAATAATGTATCATTATAGAACTGTGACCACGTTACTTCATTTCACTGACCTCAGTTTCTTCATCTGTAGAGTAGGACTATTAATACTAGTACTGCCAATATCACATTTGTTATGAGGAAAGCACAGTCCTTGAAGTATTACAAAAACCCAAGATGATGGAATATTAACCCTCCTAATTTGAAAACATTCACAGCATTTGAGAAAAGTAATCTCAAGAACTATGCAATCCAATATGAACCCAAAAATATTCTTTTTTTGTCTTTTAATTTATTTTTTTATTTGAGCATTTCCAAAAATTACTCACTGGAAACAAAGATCATTTTCTTTTCCTCCCCCCCCCCACCTCTCCCATAGCTGATGCACGATTCCACTGGGTATCACATGTGTTCTTGATTCGAACCCAATTCCATGTTGTTGGTATTTGCATTAGAGTATTCATTTAGAGTCTCTCCTCAGACATGTCCCCTCAACCCCTGTAGTCAAACAGTTGCTTTTCCTCAGTGTTTTTACTCCCACAGTTTGTCCTTTGCTTGTGGATAGTGTTTTTTAGATCCCTGCAGATTGTTCAGGGAAATTGCATTGCCACTAATGGAGAAGTCCATTATGTTCGATTGTACCACAGTGTGTCAGTCTCTGTGTACAATGTTCTCCTGATTTCGCTCTGCATCACTTCCTGGAGGTTGTTCCAGTCTCCATGGAATTCCTCCATTTTATTATTCCTTTTAGCAAAATAGTATTCCATCACCAACATATACCACAATTTGTTCAGCCATTCCCCAATTGAAGGGCATCCCCTCGTTTTCCAATTTTTGGCCACCACAAACAGGGCATTTATGAATATTCTTGTCTTTTTCCTTATTATCTCTTTGGGGTACAAACCCAGCAGTGCTATGGCTGGATCAAAGGGCAGACAGTCTTTTATCGCCCTTTGGGTATAGTTCCAAATTACCTTCCAGAATGGTTGGATCAATTCACAACTCCACCAACAATGAATTAATGTCCCTACTTTGCCACATCCTCTCCAACATTCACTACTTTCCTCTGCTATCATGTTAGCCAATATGCTAGGTGTGAGGTGATACCTCAGAGTTGTTTTGATTTGCATCTCTCTGATTATAAGAGATTTAGAACACTTTTTCATGTGCTTATTAATAGTTTTGATTTCTTTATCTCAGAACTGCCTATTCACGTCCCTTGCCCATTTATCAATTGGAGAATGGCTTGATTTTTTGTACAATTGATTTAGCTCTTTTTAAATTTGAGTAATTAAACCTTTGTCAGAGTTTTTTTGCTTCCCTTCTGATTTTAATTACATTGGTTTTGTTTGTACAAAAACTTTTTAATTTGATGTAGTCAAAATTATTTATTTTACATTTTGTGACTCTTTCTAGGTCTTGCTTGGTTTTAAAGTCTTTCCCTTACCAAAGGTCTGACATGTATACTATTCTGTGTTTGCCTAATTTACTTATAGTTTCCTTCTTCATGTTCAAGTCCTTCACCCATTCTGAATTTATCTTGGTGTAGGGTGTGAGGTGTTGATCCAAACCTAATCTTTCTCACACTGTCTTCCAACTTTCCGAGCAGTTTTTATCGAATAGTGGGTTTTTGTCCCAAAAGCTGGGATATTTGGGTTTATCATATACTGTCTTGCTGAGGTCACTTGCCCCAAGTCTATTCCACTGATCCTCCTTTCTGTCTCTTAGCCAGTACCAAATTGTTTTGATGACTGCTGCTTTGTAATATAGTTTGAGATCTGGGACTGCAAGGCCCCCTTCCTTTGTATTTTTTTTTCATTATTTCCTTTGATATCCTTGATCCTTTGTTCTTCCAAATAAACTTTGTTATGGTTTTTTTCTAAATCAGTAAAGAAATTTTTTGGAAGTTCAATGGGTATGGCACTAAATACATGGATTAGTTTGCTTAGGATGTTCATTTTTATTATATTGGCTCATCCTACTCATGAGAAGTTAATGTTTATCCAATTGCTCAAGTCTAGTTTTAGTTGTATGGAGAGTGTTTTGTAGTTGTGTTCATATAGTTCCTGTGTTTGTCTTGGGAGATAGATTCCTAAGTATTTTATTTTGTCTAAGGTGATTTTGAATGGGATTTCTCTTTCTAGTTCTTGCTGCTGAGCTGTGTTGGAAATATATAGAAATGCTGATGACTTATGTGGGTTTATTTTGTATCATGCAACTTTGCTAAAGTTGTTGATTATTTCAATTAGCTTTTTGGTTGAATCTCTAGGATTCTATAAGTAGACCATCATGGCATCTTCAAAGAGCGATAACTTGGTCTCCTCCTTGCCTATTTTGATACCTTCAATTCCTTTATTTTCTCTAATTGTTATTGCTAGTGTTTCTAGTACAATGTCAAATAATAGAGGTGATAATGGGCATCCTTGTTTCACTCCTGATCTTATTGGGACTGCATCTAGTTTATCCCCATTGCAGATGATATTAGCTGATGGTTTTAGATATATAGTGTTTATTATTTTTAGGAACGACCCTCCTACTCCTATGCTTTCTAGTGTTTTTAATAGAAATGGGTGTTGTATTTTATCAAAGGCTTTTTCTGCATCTATTGAAATAATCATGTGATTTTTGTTGGTTTGCTTATTGATATGGTCAATTATGTGGATGGTTTTCCTAATGTTGAACCAGCCCTGCATCCCTGGTATAAATCCTACTTGATCATGGTGAATGACCCTTCTGATCACTTACTGCAGTCTTTTTACTAGTATCCTATTTAAGATTTTTGTATCTATATTCATTAGGGAGATTGGTCTATAATTTCCTTTCTCTGTTTTTTACCTGCCTGGCTTTGGAATCAGTACCATGTTTGTGTCATAAAAGGAGTTTGGTAGAACTCCCTCTTTGCTTATTATGTCAAATAGTTTGTATCATATTGGGATTAACTGTTCTTTGAATGTTTGATAGAATTCACTTGTGAATCCATCTGGCCCTGGGGATTTTTTCTTAGGGAGTTCTTTGATGGCCTGTTGGATTTCATTTTCTGATATGGGATTATTTAAGAATTCTATTTCTTCTTCTGTTAGTCTAGGCAGTTTTTATTTTTGTATATATTCGTCCATATCCCCTAGATTGGTATATTTATTGCCATATAATTGGGCAAAGTAATTTTTAATGATTGCCTTAATATCCTCCTCATTGGAGGTGATGTCCCCCTTTTCATCTTTGATGCTGTTAATTTGCTTTTCTTCTTTCCTTTTTTTAATTAGATTGACCAGTACTTTGTCTATTTTGTTTGTTTTTTCAAAGTACCAGCTTCCAGTCTTATTTATTAAATCAATAGTTCTATCACTTTTGATTTTATTAATTTCTCCCTTAATTTTTAGGATCTCTAGTTTGGTTTTCTTCTGGGGGGGGTTAATTTGTTTGCTTTCAAGTTTTTTTTTTAATTTTCATTTCCAATTCATTGATCTCTGCCCTCCCTAGTTTGTTATTAATGCACTCAGGGATATGAATTTACCTCTGATCACTGCTTTGGCTGCATCCCAAAAGGTTTGAAAGGATGTCTCACCATTGTCATTTTCCTTGATGAAATTATTAATTGTTTCTATGATTTCTTCTCTAACTAACTGATTTTGGAGTATCATATTATTTAATTTCCAATTAATTTTTTATTTGGTTTTCCATATACCCTTACTTACCTTTATTTTTATTGCCTTGTGTTCTGAAAAGTCTGCATTTATTATTTCTGCGTTTCTACATTTATATGCCATGTTTCTGCAACCTAGTGTATGGTAAATCTTTGTGAATGTGCCATGTGGTGCTGAGAAGAAGGTGTATTCCTTTTTGTCCCTATTTATTTTTTCTCCATATGTCTATTAATTCTAATTTTTCTAAGATTTCATTCACTTCTTTTACCTCTTTCTTATTTATTTTTTTATTTGATTTATCCAAATTTGATAGTGGTTGGTTCAGATTTCCCACTAATATGGTTTTACTGTCTATTTCTTCCTTCAATTCTCCTAGTTTCTCCATTAGAAATTTGGGTGCTCTACTATTTGATGCATACATGTTGATTAGTGATCTTTCCTCATTATCTAAAGTCCCTTTTAACAAAATATAATTACCTTCCGTATCCCTTTTAATCAGGTCTATTTTTGCTTTGGCTTTGTCAGATATCATGATTGCAACTCCTGCCTTCTTTCTATTAGTTGAGGCCCAGAAGTTCTTACTCCATCCTTTAATTCTGACCTTGTGGGTGTCTACCTGCCTCATGTGTGTTTCTTGAAGACAATATATGGTAGGGTTTTGGATTCTAATCCATTCTGCTATTTGTCTATGTTTTATGGGTGAGTTCATCCCATTCACATTCAAAGTTATGATTATCACTTGTGGACTCCCTGGCATTTTGATATCCTCCCCTAATTCTGCTCTTTCTTCTTTAGCTATAACCTTTTAAGCCAGTGATTTACTTTAAATCAGTCCCCCTTGTCTCCTCTCTTGATATGTTTCCCTTTCTAGCCCCTCCCTTTGTGTTCCCTTCCCCTTCCCCCTCTCCTTCCCTCCCTTTTTTGTGTTCCCTCCACCCCACCTTGGTTTTCCCTTCTCTCTACCCCTGTTGGATAAGATAGAATTCAAGATCCCAATGGATCTGGATGTTTTTCCCTCTCAGAGTTGATTTCACTGAGAGTAAGGTATAAGTAAAAACTTTCTTCCTCTCCTTCTTATAGCAGTTTTCTTCCCCTCCCCTTTCCATGTGTATCTTTGTTTGAGAAAGATTATTCTATTTAGTTTTGTTTTTGTTTTTTCTCTCCCCCCCTATTTCTTGGAGTATATCTTAGTCCCATCAACAATTCCCCTCTCCCTTTTCCTTTCTATCCCCCCTTTCTCCATATCATCTTGATGCCCCAAACATTCCCTATGCATGATTCTTCTTACTACTCTGATGATGCATATAATTTTTGAGTTACACATTACATTTTCCCCACATATTAATATATATAAATTTATATAAATGTAGTTCTTATAGAAGAGAGTTTGAATAAAAGAAAAAGATGACATTTTTCTCCTTTTCCCTTTCCTTCATATTTACCTTTTCAGGTATTCCATGCTCTTTATTTTTTGATATCGAACTTTTCACAGAGCTCTGGTCTTTTCTTTGCAAAAACTTGGAAATCTTCTATTTTGTTGAATTCCCAAACTTTTCCCTGGAAGTATATAGTCAGTTTTGATGGATTGTTGATTCTTGGTTGAAGACCCAGCTCTCTTGCCGTTCTGAAAATCATGTTCCATGCCTTACGGTCATTCAGAGTGGAAATTGCAAGGTCTTGTGTGGCCCTGATTGGCATTCTTTTATATCTAAATTGTTTTTTTCTGGCTTCTTGTAGGATTTTTTCTTTTATTTAACAGCTTTGGAATTTGGCAATTACATTCCTGGGAGTTGTATTTTGGGGATTTAGTTTAGAGGGTGTTCTGTGAACTCTTTCAATGCCTGTATTTCCCCCTTTTTCTAGAATATCTGAGCAGTTTTCTTTGATGATATCTTGTATTATAATGTCGAGATTATTATTTATTTCTGGTTTTTCTGAAAGGCCAATTATTCTCAGATTGTCTCTCCTTCCTCCATTTTCCACGTCTATCACCTTGTCAGTGAGATATTTTATGTTCTCTTCTAATTTCTTGGTCTTTCGGCTTTGCTTTATTAATTCTTGCTCGTTTGCAAGATCATTGCCTTCCAGTTGCCTGATTCTGACTTTTAAGGCCTGGTTTTCCTTTTCAGTTTGGTCAAGCCGGTTTTGTAGTTGCATGAATTCCTTTTGCATTATTTCCCACTTTTCCTGCCAAAAGACTTCCATCTTTTTTTATCATTTCCGATTCAAATTCTTCAAGAGTTTGTGGGGAGTTTCCATTTCCTTTGAAGGGTATTGGAGCATTTGCTTGTGTTTCCTCTTCTATCTCCTCTGTATTTTGTATTTTTACTCCTTAAAATGTGTCCAAAGTCACCCCCTTCTTCTTGCTTTTCTTGGTGTTTGGAGGTTTTTGTACTTTGGTACTGTTTGCCATCTCTATCAGAGTGAGGAGGACTGGCTCTTCGTGTATCTGTCTGATGGTCTGAGGCTTTAGCCCCAGGCATATTGTCCTTTCTCCGCAGGTGTTCTGTCTTCCCAGGGAGGCCCAAGGTCTGTCCTCCCCTGCCTGCTGGCATTTTGGGAGTTACTGCTCTCAGTTCCCTCCCGTTGCTTCTCTGCTGCCTTACTTCCATGCTCTGGGCCTGGCACAGCACTGTCCGCAAGGTATCTCGGTGCCTTTGCCGGCCTTGAGGTTTCTGTTCTTTCAGAAGACCCTGCTCTCTAAGGGAAGAGGGGTTGTGACCTCCCTGGGTTCTGAGGGCTCCTGATGGGATGAAGTTCAGCTGCTGTGGGCCAAATGATCCCCAAACCAAAAAAAAAAAATACTCCTCCTCTACAGTCTGTGTCGAATGCACGGAGACTGTCCCAGGTTACTTTCAAGGTACACCCTTTGGAGCAACCCCTTTGCCGGCTCTGAGGTTTCTGTCTTTTCAGAAGCTCTGAGGGCTCCTGATGGAATTGGGTTCAGCTGGTGCCCTAAAGCTGGAACCTCCCTTGAGACTCAAATTGAAGGATCCAGACAGGGGGCTACAGGCTTCCCCCTTCTCTCTGTTTCCCTACTGTCAGTGTTGGGTGCCCCGGAGACTGGCTCAGGTTGCTTTCAAGGTGAGTCCTTCAGAATAACCAGCCCTGAGGCCCTTTTGCTGGCCCTGAGGTTCCTGCTGCCGTGGGCTCAGCACTCTGGGTTGGGGGAATGGGTCCTGGGACCTTCCTTCTGCCTACCCCTTAGATTCAAGTGTTCTAGGGTTCTGACTTTTGGGGGGCCATATCTTTTGATCCAGGTCCAGGAGAATCGTTTCCCGGGTCTGTCCTGTTGTTCAGTTTGAATTTCAGTGTCCTAGGAGCATTCAGTTTGTGATCAGTAAGGAAGGGTTTTCCGAGGTCTGAACTTTCGCTGCTTCTAAGCTGCCATCTTGACTGAAAGTCCCCAAAAATATTCTTAAGTAATATTGCCAAGTCATCATCTACCCTCTTCCTGATGACTTCCAAAAAGGGAGTTAGGTGATGCCGCATCTTAATCTTTTTAAACACTTGAAACTTGAGATTAAGAACATAATGAATGGACCACATAATAAGATCCTTTGAGTCCCAAATATCCATAACATGAAATTGAAGCTTTTGAGCAAGTCTAATGCCAAATCCTTCAGTCTTGACTTCTTTGGGATAATAGCCCCAGAGGACCAAGATCTGGAAAGAATCTTAGATATCATAGAGTCCATTTCACAGGTAAGGAAATCCAGGCCAGGGGAATGAAAATTATTTTCTTTCCTAGGGCCTTGGAGTGAGTAAATGCAGAACCACAGATTTTAATCCAGGTGTCATGATTCTAAATTCTTTGCTCTTTATGACCACTATTCTTCCTCAAGAATACCTACATGTAAGAACAGGCTGAAATAAATCTAAGATCTTCAGTTCTCTTAAGAATCTCTAAGATTCTGGGGCAGTTGGGTAGCTCAGTGGATTAAGAGCCAGGCCTAGAGATGGAAGATACTAGGTTCAAATCTGGCCTCAGATACTTCCCAGCTGTGTGACCCTGATCAAGTCACTTAACCCCCATTGCCTAGCCCTTACCACTCTTCTGCCTTAGAACCAATACACAGTATTGATTCCAAGATGGAAGGTAAGGGTTTAAAAAAAAAGAATCTCTAAGATTCATTTGATGTGGCTTAGATTGGAACAACCAACAGTTGGGGGGCAGGAGCTCACCAACTGAAAATGAAGGTTGACAAGCATGCAATTTGGACTCTAACCATGAAACAAAACATGGCCATTAATATTAAATAAATTTTAAAAAACATTAAGTATTTCAAGAATCCAATGAAATATCCCAAGAGCATGAGGACAAAAAAAAATAGACTCTCTTTCCACTAGTGTTTCTAGACCATAATTTTGACTCAACTACATTCTTTACCGCTGGTAATCTCAAGTAATCTCATACATATGGCTTCTCACTCTATCCTCCTTTAAAGTAACCCTTCATTCTACAAAAGTCACTAGTTCAAGCATTTGTCTGAATCAAAACATCCAAAAATCCAGAACCTTTCTCTAGAGGGATAAAGTGACCTGATGAGTTTCTAGTTTGTTTGTTTTTAAAAAGTAAAACAAAACAAAAGCTTCCTGGGCAAATGAGAAATCTTAAGTGACTTGATACAAAAAGTAATCTTTCCTAGATTATGAAATGGCACTGGATTGGCTTCACTGATAGAAGGAACCTCAGATAAGGAAATTCCCTTTACCAATATAGATCAGCATCTTCTCTCCAACTTGGAGTCTTCTAGAGTTGTGTACATTATAAATAGTTATACTTGTTTGCATGTGGCAAATTGTTTGGCTAGATTTATTTTATTTTAAATAAGCAGTAGCTTGGTGATGCAGTAGATAGAATGGTGGATGAGTCTAAATCTGGTCTCAAATATTTACTGACTGCATGAACCTGTACAAATCACTGTTTTCTCATCAATAAAAAGGTAATAATAATAGCACTTACTTCCTCATATTGATGTGAAAAGAAGATAACATTTGTAAACCTCTATGTAAATTTAAACATTCTACAAGCTGCTAGCTATTATAATTGAAAAGGTTCTGTGGGGGTGGGGAGAGTCGTCTAGAGCACAAAGAAATAAATGGCTTGACCAGTATTATGCAGACACAATTTGACAGAGGCTGGACTTGAATTCAAGTCTTTGGAACCCCTTGGCTAGCTTTTTATATACTACATGATGCTACCTATGGGGCATTAAGAAAATCTTCTAACCTCTCTCTAAAATTTAGTTCTTTAATTTCCTTCACTATAAATTTGGAACAAGAGAAGATATGGTATAAGCAGGGATTCATAACCAGCAAGAGACCAGGAAACTGGTTTTTAAAAGTATTTTGATAAGTGTTTTTGTATTATTGGTTTCTTTTGAAATCCTATATATTTTATTTGATGCGTTTAAAAACATGATTCTGAACAATGGTTAATAGCCTTCAGTCAACTGCTACAGGCTTCCATGATACATGTACAAAAAGGTTAAATAAGATTCCTTGATATAATACAGTAATGGCAAACCTTTTAAAGACTGAGTGCCCAAACTGCTACCCTCCCACCACATGTAAGCTGCCCCCTGACTCCAGACAAGGGAGGGAGGAAGTGCTCCCATTAGACTGTTGGACAGAGGGGCGTATGAAGTAAAAAGTGTTGTCAGGCATGGTGGAAAGGGGTAGGGCAGCAGCCCCCTCCAGCACATGTTCCAAAGGTTCATCAACATGGGTATAGTAGATAGAGAGTTGAATTTTGAGTCAAGGGCATTTAGGTTCATTTCCTACCTCTAACATTGAATCAGGGTCACACAAGTAGTAAACAGCAGAGCCAAGATTTAAACAGAACTTTGACCCCAAATTCAGTGCATACACCAGTATGTAGTAAGGTTTTCATAAGCTATATTAAGGATAATGATAGAATCATATAATCCTCCAAGGGAACTAGACATCTACTCTATTTCCCTCATTTCTGAGGAGATAATCAAGCCAGACTGACTTATTCAAGGACATACACAAAGTTATTGACAGAGGGAGCCTTTTTTAGTCTTTAAGCTCTAAATGCAGTGCTCACTCTCATCGCACCAGATTGCCCTTTAACCAACTCTCGACATTGAACTGACATCAATTAGGAGTCTTTTGCATGCAATGTCTTTATCCTAGATTGGGGGCCATGAAAAATCAGATGACGAATACTTATAATATTATTGAGGGAAAGTTGTATATGTGTGTGTGTGTCTGTATGTTTGTATGTCTACACACACACATATATAATATATGCATATATTATATATGTAACTGGGTACAAATGAGACAAATAGAAAGGAGATATGCAGGCGATTTATCCAGGCATGAATTATTAGTGGTATCATGAGTCACTTGATTTGCTAGACTGTTAGAATCATGGAAGATATTATGTTGAGAGAATTTAGAGATTATTAATAGAAGAGGAAATTGAGGCCACAAAAGAGAAGTTATTTATTCAAGGTTGCATAGTGAGTTCATAGCATAGGATAGACATAGAGTACTGTCCTAGACTCCCAATTCCCCATTTCTTTTTAAACTATAGCTTAGAACCTTCCTCCCTAAAGCGTAAATAATTTCCATCTCTGCCAGGCATAGGTAAGTTGCCATTTCCCTCAATCGTCACTGGTTCTCTTTTTATCTGAATGAGTTATATCAATAAAGAGATAAGTAGAATGAGGGGAAAGGACAAAGAAAGACTGAGCAGTGAATGTACCAGTCCTTCTGCCAAAACATGAACTTAATGTCCTATAGGCATTAAAGATATTAAACAGTCACAGACGATTGGAGCCATAATTCACTCAATAAAGACTCAAAGCCTGAAACTCTAATGATATGTTAGCTGACAATAGGCTCAGTCCACCAAATGCACAGGGATTGCTCCATCACTATTAGAATAATAATTCTCCCCATATAATTTCTGATGACTCATTCTTAGCACTAGCAGTAACATAAACCCAAATAAGAGGACACTACAAGAAAGAAACAAAAATCATCAATGATGAACAATCACAGATGATGCCCAACAAAAACAACAAATAAACCAGCTACTACTATTACTACCACCAGTCATAACAATAGCTCCACTTGCTCCTAAGGGCTGGAAAACTATTCCCCTCCTCCTACCATTTCTTCTCCTCATCCTCTCTCCCCGGGCCTACATGGCTTTCTTGTCTTCAATTATTGAAATGTATCTCTTTTTTCAAAGCCTCCCTCTGAGTCTTCTCTTCCATGAAGACTTCTTTGATTTTCCAGATAAAACTGTTCATTCTAGATGCTAGCAGGTAGAACAGATCAGTGGATAGAGAGCCAGGCCTAGAGATGGGAGGTCCTCGGTTCAAACCTGACCTCAAACACTTCCTAGCTTTGTGACCCTGGGCAAGTCACTTAACTCCCATTGCCTAGCCCTTATCATTCTTCTGCCTTAGAACCAATACTTAGTAATGATTCTAAGATGGAAGGTCAGGGTTTTTTTTTTAATGAACATTATTTTATTTGGTCATTTCCAAACATTATTCATTGGAAACAAAAATCATCTTCTTTTCCTCCCCCCCACCTCTCCCATAGCTGATGCATGATTCCACTGGGTATCACATGTGTTCTTGACTCGAACCCATTTCCGTGTTGTTGGTATTTGCATTGGAGTGTTCCTTTAGAGTCTCTCCTCAGTCATATCCCCTCCACCCCTGTAGTCAAGCAATTGCTTTTCCTCAGTGTTTTTACTCCCACAGTTTATCCTCTGCTTGTGGATAGTGTTTTTTAGATCCCTGCAGAATGTTTAGGGACATTGCATTGACACTAATGGAGAAGTCCATTACTTTCAATTGTACCACAGTGTATCAGTCTCTGTGTACAATGTTTTCCTGGTTCTGCTCCTCTTGCTCTGCATCACTTCCTGGAGGTTGTTCCAGTCTCCATGGAATTCCTCCACTTTAGTATTCCTTTTAGCACAATAATATTCCATCACCAACATATACCACAATTTGTTCAGCCATTCCCCAATTGAAGGGCATCCCCTCATTTTCCAATTTTTGGCCACCACAAAGAGCGCAGCTATTAATATTCTTGTACAAGTCTTTTCCCTTATAATCTCTTTGGGTTACAAACCCAGCAGTGCTATGGCTAGATCAAAGGGCAGACAGTTTTTTAGCGCCCTTTGGGCATAGTTCCAAATTGCCCTCCAGAATGGTTGGATCAATTCACAACTCCACCAGCAATGAATTAGTGTCCCTACTTTACCACATCCCCTCCAGCATTCATTACTTTCCATAGCTGTCATGTTAGCCAATCTGCTAGGTGTGAGGTGATACCTCAGAGTTGTTTTGATTTGCATCTCTCTGATTATAAGAGATTTAGAACACTTTTTCATGTGCTTATTAATAGTTTTGATTTCTTTATCTGAGAACTGCCTGTTCATGTCACTTGACCATTTATCAATTGGAGAATGGCTTGATTCAGGGTTTGTTTGTTTTTTAATTGATTGCTCTTTCCTTGAATTTTTCTTGATCACTTTACCTTTAGGCTCTTTCTCCTCTGACACTATTATATTCTACTTTGTATTTTTATTATTGGAAAATGAATCATACCCTTTCTTCCAAAGGAATGCAAGTTCATTGAGGCAGGACTATGTTTTAGAGCCTTTAATCTCTAATGTATATCATAGGACCTTGTTCATGGATGTCCTTTGGATTGAACTGAAAATTCAGTAATAACTATTCAGTGATTTGCAGCCACTGGAATGTCCTAGAAAGTCAGAGGGAAAACAAAATATGTATTACTCTGAGCCCCTCACAAAAATCATATATATATCTATCCAGGTTGCAAAGGGGAGTTTTTTATGTCCTGAATTACTCACTGTCATTTCAAGTACATATTTACCAGGAAACTGTCTTGTTTCACTTGGTAAATATGAGCTATGTCTGACAGAGTGATTGCTTAAGAAACTAAAGAAGAATATTTCCTTCATAAGAGATTTCAGACCTAAAGGCTTCATAAGAAGTAATGGGGGTTCCAGGCAGAGAGAGGATGAGGGATCATATCTAGAACAATGAGAATTCATAAGAAGAAAAGCTTAACCTCCAAAATGGAGCTTGTGGACATCCTTCACAAGTGGGGGATGACAACAGAAAGAGAAATAAAATTCAGGCCTGGTGTGGTATTCTTATAAATCAACCGGTTAAATCTTCAGCTACTTCAGAAGCATCAAAGTGACAGACAATCATCTAGGCATGACTGCTCTCAAATCCTTTAGCATCAGGATACCCATTGAACTGAGGGTTTGTTTTCTTTCCCAATTCCCTATAAAATGATAACAGTCAGTGTGGTAGAAAGTGAGAATAGACCAGCATCTGCTACCATATACCAAGGTAAGTTCAAAATGAGTCCTTTATTTTTTTATAAAGAAGAATAATCATAAGCAAATTGGTGAAGCATGAAAAAAATTACCTGTCAGATATATGGATAGAAGAGTTTGTGACCAAATAATAGAAAGAGAGGTTCATGAGAATTAAAGTTTATAATTCAGATTACAAATAACTAAAAGTCTTTGCACAAAAGCAATGCAGATAAAACTAGAATAAAATCATAACTGAAAATTATTTATAACAAGTTTTTCTGATAAAGGTCTCATTTCTCAAACATATAAGAACTGAGCCATATTATAAGAATATAAACCATTGCCCAATTGATAAATCAACAAAGGATATGAACTGACAGTTTTTAAAAGAAAAAATGAAAACTATCAACAGTCATATGAAAAATGCTCTAAATCACAAAAACAAATTGGAAAAATGCACATTAAAACAACTCTGGTGTACCACTTCACACCCATATGATTGGCTAAGTTGACAATAAAGGAAAATTACAAATTCTGGAGGATCTGTGGGAAAATAGACACAGTAATGCATTTTTGGTAGAGCTATGAACTAGTTCAACTATTCTGGAAAGAAACTGAAACTATGCCCCCCCTCCCCAATTAAACTGGGAATACCCTTTGTCCCAAAAATTCTGCTACTAGAGAAAGGATCCATATGTACAGAAATGTTCATAGGAGCACTTTGTGTGGTGGTAAAGAACTGGAAACTGAGGAGTTGCTCACCAGTTCAGTAATGGCTGCATAGATCAAGTGCAATGGAATACTACTATGCTGTAAGAAAAATAAAATAAAAGGCAGTTTCAGGAAAACATGGAAAGGCCTATGAATTGATGGGAAATGAAATGAGGAGAAACAGGAAGAACCCAGTAAAAACTGTATTATGAAGATAATGATCTGTGAAAGGCATAGTAACTGATCAGTATAATTGCCCACTGTAGTTTCTAAGACTCATGATGAAACATGCTACCCACCTTCAGAAAGAGAACTGATCTCTTTCTTTTAGTTTCTTTTTTGAAGGGGGTGGGGCAGAGGGGAATGGAGAATGGTTAATGCAGAAATTTGTTTCACATGATTTCATATTTGTAATGGATGTTATATCTCTTGCCTTCTAAATGGGTAAAGAAGGAAAGAACCTGAAAATGAAAATAAAATAAAATTGAATGGGAAAAAATAATACTCAAAACAATCCAGACTGAATAGCAATTATTCACAGTGCCTCTGTAAGGATAAAATATTATCTCGAAGAATACAGTATGGGGTTTTTACCATGGTACTCTCTAGGTACTAGGTCTCATAGGTACTCTCTATGGGGTGTATGGGGTGCTCAGGGAGGAGTAGTATCTCTGGTATGGAGGGCTTGTCGTGCCCTCCTAGGGCAGCTCTCCAGCCTCTGACCCTCACCTGACACCCAGCTCTTACTTGTGGCTCCGCTAGCATGCGGCAGCAGCCACACCCTAGGCAACGACTTTGACAGACAGGCTAAATCTTGTGAGGGTAGCCATCGGGTCATAGACCCCTGGTGAACTAAGGCTTTGCTCACCCAACATGTGAAGACTGCTTCGGCCGAACAGACGGAAGAAACCAATAATAAGGTTCAATGGCTGAGAGGGCGACGCAGCAAAGCACTGTGGAGTGCTTAGGGTGTGTTGGCCATCCAAGGCAGCTGAGGAAGTCTCCAGGTGTAATGATTTTTCATGCCACTGGACCCAGGCTTCCAATGCCAAGAGAGTTGGACTGTCTCTGTGCATCGACTTTTCCACTTAAATCTCCTTCACGCACAAGTGTTTTTTGTGCCCACTCATCTACATCACAGATGAAAGTGCACAAAGAAAATCATCATCCTCGGTTACCAAGAGACTACTACTAACTATCTAGGCAATGACTAACTTGATCAGATCAAAAGAATGTAAGGAATGATTTCCTTTTTGTCACTGTATCCTTAGCACTCAACACGTAGCCTAACATACCTTTGGCACTTTAATAAATGCCTGCTGGGTTGGATAGATGGAAAGCTTTAAAGACTGAGGTTGAAAAGAAGTTCTTAATTGAGATCTCTGGTAGCAGTAGGTATCACCTCTTCTCACACAGAAGAAGGCAATGGGAATGAGACTATTTTTATAATACCACCTAAGCCCTGGATAAAAAGTAGGAAAATTCAATTATCCTTCTGTTTGGCCTATACAATACCAAGTAAATACTTGGGTTTATGTCACCACTAGATTGAATGAACTGACCAGATGTTTTGGCATCAAGCTCTAGAAAAAAGTCCACATTCCTAATTGCAATTTTCTTTTTAATATTTTGGACACATTAGTAGACCACACTCATTGGGATGTTCAACACCTGGATGTTGTAGACAAAATGTCCTGTCCACTCACTTTTCCCCTTTTTGTTCAGCTCTTGGAAATAACCACAGATACAAAGTCAGTAAATGTAAATGTAGTTACATTCACAGTCCTTTAGGAAACCAAGCTGTTGAGTGAAATCCGAATTCCCTTTGTTCCTTGAATCCTTTTAAAAGTTTCCTTGAGTAGGGAGTAAACAAACAGTCAAGTTGAGGGTATCTGAAATAAGGACAAAAAGGTGTGTTTACAGGGAAAAATCATATTAGATGGTTTTATTTTTCTAAATAATGATGGTCCATCTGAGAAGTCATTTTACCTATCTCGTGAAAAACTTGTGAAAAAGTTCTTTGTTCTATATGTAACAATGGGATTGAGATACTCTAGAGCAGCATTGGTAAAGTATTGGCACACATGCCTGGGCCAGCACAGAGGGAACTGCTCCCTTCCCCTGCTTCCCAATGTCCAAGGACATTTTTTGCATGCCCCATCCCTCTGTCCAGTCACCCAAAGCAAGCACTTCCTCCCTTCACTCTCTGGGGTAATTCAGGGAGCTCACAGGCAGCTTGAAGGAGCAATTTGGGCACATGAACTCAAAAATTTTCACCAGTGCTTCTTTAGAGTAAGAATAACATAGAATTCCTTTGGTTTTGGGTATGCCATGTTGACTGCTCTGATCATATTCTCCAGCCATGACCTGTAGGCTATAGACTTCCCCAAGATTAATACCAATGCAACAAGGCAAGACCACAAGATCAAAGAAGCAGAGCTAGAAAGAACTTTCGAGGACAGCTATTCTAATACCCTAACTGGAAGACCCAGGATACCAATGCAGATCTCTTTCCTGCAACCCAGTAACCTTTCTACTATATAATACTGCTTCCCATGACCTGTACAGACATGGGGAGCTAAGGAGGACAGAAATTGGAGGCAAGATCTAAAACAGAAACCTGATCAAAGCCAAGTTCTGACAAGATAAAAAAGTCTCCTGATTTACAGATGATAGTTGGTCTGGGTCACTGGTGTGTGTGTGTGTGTGTGTGTGTGTGTGTGTGTGTGTGTGTGTATGCACGTGCGTGAGCAAGTGTATATGTGTTTACTGAACCTATTCCCAGCTGTGAAAGGAAGTCCACCTTCAGGATTCTACAAAGCTATTTTTTAACTGGACAGATCCAGCTTACTGGACAGTTTTCCATGGCATTGTATGAGTCCATGCTAGGGTGATAATGGGTTATTCATTCAAGAGCTTGTGAACTAACTCCACAAAGAAAATAAGGTGCCCATCTTTTACTTTCTCCTTGTGAAATAATGACATGTGCATGCAAGCCACATTACCAACAAAATAATTCCAGAGCAGTAATAAATAGAGGGGTAGATGAGAGAAGAAATTGTTTGGAAGCTAGGGTTTTCAGTGGGATTCATAATGGAATCCATCAAATTGAAAAAATCAGAATTTCCCAGCCTAAATTATCCTTTCTGTTGGCATATTAATGCTGTTTTCTTCCTTAGGAAGTCTAGGGGCTGGGGTTAGAGGAAATGAAAATGTTCATGTTCACGGTTTCAAGGATTTTAGGTTTTGAAAAGGGAGAACTTTTTTTTTAAGCAAGAAAAGTTTCACAGCCCCATAGACATTTTCCAGAAAGCAGTGCTTGAAATGACCTGGCAAGATGAAAACACAGCACCAAGTGACTCATCTCTATAGCCTTCAGCTGGTACATTACTCCTCCAGTCAACACACTCTGCAATCCATGACAGTCGCTTTCTTGCTTTTTAAAGATGAGACCCTTCATGACCTAACTCTGGGCATTTTCCCAGACTGTCCATTTTCCTGTAATTCTCTGGTTTTTCATCCCCACCTCCTAGTAACATCTAATTCCCACCTACACATCCATCTTCTATAAAAAGTCTTTCCTAATCACCTTATACCTAGTGTCTTCTTGTTATGATTATATCCAGTTTATTCTATATGCATACTGTTCATACAAATTGTTTTTATATTGTCTTCATTGACAGACTTTGAGTTCCCTGAGGGTAGGGACTGTTTTCTCCCTTTTCTTTGGATCCCTAGTTTTAACTGGAAGGTGCTAAATAAATGTTTGTTTATTTAGATTGAGAGAAATTCTTCTAAAAGGAACAAGAATTATTAACCTCCTACTATGTGCCCACCATTGTGCTAAGAGCCTTACACATATTATCCTATTTCATCCTCACAAAAACTGTGGGAGAAAGGTACTATTATTATCCCCATTTTATAGTTGAGGAAACTAAGGCAGAGGCCAGATTTGAACTTAAGTCTCTCTGACTCCAGGTACATATACTGTATGTATACATATCATGTATACTGTATCATGTAGCTATCTACCTAAAGGTCAGATACTATGGGCAGGTAGTGTAATTATTTTTATTAATATTAAGTTTTCAAAGCATTTGGCTTAGAACTTTCATCTTTTCCTTCCCTTGGGAAAGCAGATAAAGTGCTAGAACTAATGGCATAGAATTATGGCTTTGAATCCTGCTTCTAAACATGAGAAAGGTCTTTTCTTTTTTTTTTTTTAATCTGAACTTCATATAGTTCAGTTGTTTCCATATTGTCTGAATCTTTGTGTCCCCATTTAGGATCTTATGGGTAAAGATACTGGAGTGGTTTTCCATTTCCTTTCTCAGCTCATTACAGATCAGAAAACTGAGGCAAATGGGGTTAAGCGACTTGTCCATGTTCAGACAGTAACTGTCTGAGACCAGATTTGGACTCAGACCCGGCATGCTCTTTGCTGTGCCACCTAGATCCCCCATTCTAAACTAAACAGACCTAATAAAATAGCTATTTCCATATACACCAAACAGGAAGAGAAGATTACATATGAAAAAATAAATCTCTTTATATGTAGCTTGCTTTAAAAGGAAGACCGTGTATAGAATAAGTTGGCCTATTTGCAACTGAAATTTTTTAGTTATCTGCCCATGGGAAAAGCATTTAATTGTCAAGATCCCCAACTTTTCTCATATGTAAAATGGGGACACTGCTTCCTGTAGACCCACCTCTCAGGGTCACTGTGAACCTCAAATGAGATTATGAGTGTTAGGGTATATTGAAATGTCACCTATGATTTTTCATTCAAAGATGGAAATGATCATTGTTGTGCTTCCCCCATTTCCCATCCCTGTGGATTCTCTACAAGTAGGGTATCATTAATTTATAAATTTCTTTCCTGCTTAACAATATAGGCTACATGAAGTCTGACTCCAGTAAACCATAAACTACTCATATATAAGGGATGTTTTGTTTCTGTCTTTGTATTCCCAGCTCTTTTCATGGTGCCTGGTACAAAGTAGGCACTTAATGAGTACTGTGTGAATGAATGAATGAATTTCAGGGAAGCCACATCAACTGAAGGTCACAGGCAATAGTTCCAATGTCTATTTCACCTTAGACTCAGGAAGGAATGTTTCTCATTTGTTCTTACTTTATCAACCTCTCTGAATGGGTAACGTATGGTCTGAAGTCTATTTTTTTTAAATTAGGGATATAATAGAAAAGAGACTTGGAGAGGAGATAAAGTAAGATGAGGCAGTTATCTTGTGTAAAAAAATAAACATGAATTTTGTAGGTTTTTAAAAAATTTATAGAGTCATTTATTGCATTAACTGGCATATTCTGCAGAACACAGAACACCAAATCAGGAGAAAACAATAATTATGTGCTCTGATCTCTAGTAAGGTAAGCTATCTTATTCTAGAACCACTCCTCCAATATCAAGACTATTAAGGACCTGATTTAAGGGTTAAACCTTATGTGTTGTACCTCTGTGTACTTATGTGTCTGCATCTGTGTAATTTGTTGGACAAGTCAATCACAGGATTTTGACCTGGAAAAGATTTTAGAGGTCATCAAACATAACATCTTTTTATTTAGAGAAGAAACTAAGGTTCAAAGAAGAAGAGGGACTTGCCCAATATTACACAAGTGGGTTCATATATTAAGGGCTGCAAGAGATCTTAGAGTTCAACCCATTTATTTTATAGATAAGGAAACTGAGGTTCAGAAAGTAACTTGTCTAGGATCACATAATTTCTAAGAGTCAGAGGTAGGATTTGAACCCAGAGAGCAGTGCTAGGAACCCAACTCAAATCCAATACTTTCATGACACCATCTCTTCCACATCACCACTGAATCTCTAAACACATCTCTAAACACACATCCCACACATACATATTTGTGAAGCACTTCTTGTATGTAGAGACTTAGCCTGGGCACTGAGGAAAACCCAATGTTTAGAAGACAGTTTCTACCTTCAAGGAACTCAGAAGCATAGGAGGGCAGCCTATAATAAAATATGATCTTCTTAGTACTGAACTGTGTTCAGCCCATGGTGATTACTCAGTTTGCCATAGATAAATAGTGAAGTCTTTGAGCATTATTCCCATATAGCACTGATTAGAACAATCAGCTCCTTTTGTCCCACATGAAAAAAACATACATTTTCCTGAAGCTTCTGTGCCCGTTTTGCAATCGAGAGAACACTGACTGTGTGCCAGTTAATTATCCCAGATGTGAGCAGCAGCTGGACTAGCTTCTTCACTTACAATCATGTGTCACTTCAGGTAAACACAGGGATTTGTGCAGAAAAATATGTGGGTGGCTTTTCTTTTTTTAATTTTTAATTTTTAAATTTATTTTTTGGTTACATTTTGATTTCTAAGCTGTCTCCCTTCCTCTCTCCCAACTCCACGTTAGAAAAGTAAAAAATTTTCGACATAACGTTACATATATGAAGCTGCACAATACATATTTTCATATATCAATCCTTTCTCTAGAGGTGGATAGCATCTTCCTTCATAAGCATGTTGTAGTGGATTTTTACTATTTCTATTACTCAGAATAGCTTAGTCATAAAAAGTCACTCTTTGAAAAACATTGCTGTTACTGATACAACGTTCTTTTGGTTCTGCTCATTTCACTCTTCACTATTTCATGCAAATGAATTAACCTGAGTCATTTTTGCAACACAGTAGTATTTTTTTTCACAAGTATGTGCTACAAATTATTCAGTCATTCTCCAAATGATGGGCATTCCCACAGTTTCCAGTTATTTGCCACCACAAAGAGAGCTGTTATAAATATTTTAGTACATAGAAGTTATTTTCCTTTTTCCCCGATCAACTTGGAAAAGAGACCTAAAAATGGCATTTGTTGGGTCAAAGGGTAATCACAGTTTTATAACTCTTTAGGTATAGTTCTAGATTGTTCTTTAAAGTAGTTGTTGCACTTCACAATTCCACCAAGAGTATATTGATGTCCCAATTTTTCCACATCCCCTTCAACATTTGTCATTTTCCTTCTCTATCATTTTAGTCAAACTGATAGTGTGAGACAGTATCTGAAACTTATTTAAATTTGCATTTTTCTTGTCAATAATGATTTAGAGCATTTTTTCAAATAACTATATATAGTTTTAATTTCTTCTTCCAAAAACTGCTTGTTCATACACTTTGACCATTTATCAACTGGGGAATGACTCATTCTTATAAATTTGACAAAATGCTCTATATATTTGTGATATCCTTTATCTAAGAAACTGTCTATAAGAAAATTTCCCAAGTTTTCTGCTTTCCTTCTAATCTTGGCTACATTGATTTAATTGTACAAAATACTTTTCATTAAATGTAATCAAAATTATCCATTTTATGTCTCACAGTGCTCTCTACCTCATATTTATTCATGAATTCTTCTCCTATTCAAAAAACTTATAGGTAATATGTTCCATTAAAAAAACAACAAACCTTACCTTCTGCCATAGAATAAATATTAAATATTGGTTCCAAAGCAGAAGAATGGTAGGGCTCAGTGATTGTGGTAAAGTGACTTACCCAGAGTCACACAGCTATGAAGTGTCAGAGTCCAGATTTGAATCCAAAGCTTCTCATTTCCAGACCTGGCCCTCTATCACCTAGCTTTCCCTCTGTGTTCCTCTACTTGATGTATGATATCTCTGTTAAATGTTAAGATCACAGATTCGCTTTAACCTTATCTTGGTAAATGTAAGATATTGGTCTATATCTTGTTTTGATAAGACTACTTTCCAGTTTTCCCAACAATTTTCACCAGAGTGAATTTTTATCCTCAAAGTTTAAATCTTTATTTATCAAATACAAGGTTACTATAATCATTTACTATTATATATTTCTTTATTTCATTGATCCATTAATCCTTTCTATTTCTTAGCTAGTACCAGATAGTTTTGACAATTACTTTCTTATAATACAATTTAAAATCTGATACTGCTACTTTCTTCCTTTAAGTTTAAAGTTCTTCCTTTACATTTTTTCATTAATTTCTTTGATAGTCTTAATTTTTGGTTATTCCAAATGATTTTTAAAAATTATTTTCCTAGCTCAATAAAAATATTTTTTGGTAATTTAATTGGAATGGCATGGAACAAGTAGTTTTTGTAGCATCATTTTAATTACATTGACTCAATTCACCCATAAACAATTAATATTTTTCCAATTACATAAAACTGATTTTATTTGTATAAGTGTTTTATGATTATGTTCATATGGTTCTTGGTTTTGTCTTGAAAGGTATCATTTCAGATATTTTATATTGCTTATGATCATTTTCAATTAAATTACTCTTACTATCTCTTATAGTTTTTTGATGATAGAAAAGCTGATGATTTATATGCATTTATTTTATATTTTACTATTTTGCTATTAATTATTTCAATAAACTTAGTTGAATCTCCAGGATTTTACATGTGTATGTATCATCATGTTAGCTGGAAAAAGTGATATTTTTATTGCCTCATTCCTTTGATTCCTTTTTCTTCTCATTGTTTTTGCTAGCATTTCTAGAATAATATTGAATAATATTGGTGATAGTGGACATCTTTATTTCATTTTTTTAATCTTACTGTAAATGTTTGTAGCTCACACCTATTATAGATTATGGCCTCTGATGGTTTTAGATAGATACTTCTTATCATTTTATGGAAAAGCCCACTTATGCCTGTGTTTTAAAAAAAACTGAGTATTGTATTTTGTCAAAAGCTTTTTCTATATCTATTGACATAATCATGATTTTTGTTATTGATATAATGAATTATGTTAATAATTTTCCTTATATTGAACCATCCTTGCATTTCTAAAATAAATCCCACTTGGTCACAATGTATAGTCTTTGTGATATGTTGTTGGAGTCTCCTAGTTAGTATTTAATTTAGAATTTCTCCCAACAATACTCATTAGAGAAATTGGTCTATAATTTTCTTTCTCTGTTTTTTCTCTTCCTGGTTTATGTGTCAACACCATATTTGTCTCCTTTAAAAAAAAAAACCTGATAGGATTCCTTCTTTGCCTATTATTCCAAATAATTTCTTTAATATTGGAATTGGTTGATTTTTAAATGTTTGGTAGAGTTCATGTGGGCTTGATGCCTTTTTCTTTTTATCTTTATCTTTATTTTATTTAAATAACAAATTTACATATAAGTTTTCTAAAGTTATATGGTTCATGTTATCTCCCTTTCTTCTTCCTTCCCCACTCCTGGAGTTGACATGCAATTCAATCTCTGTTGTACATGTATTATTATGCAAAACATATTATTCATTTTTGTGAGTGAATACTCTTATAAAACCAAACCCCCAGATCACACTCAAATAAATAAGTTCTAAGTCATATGTTTTCATCTGCATTTATGCTCCAATAGTTCTTTTTCCGGAGATGGATAACATTCTCTTTCAATAGTCCCTCAAAATTGTCTTGCATCATTGTATTTATTTCAGTAGCAAAGTCTATCACATTTGATCATCCCACAACATTTCAGTTACTGCGTATAATGTTCTCCTGGTTTGGTTTATTTCCCTCTGCATTGGTTCATGTAGGTCTTTTGAGTTCTTTCTGAAATCATCCTGTTCATCATTCCTTATAACACAATAGTATTCCATCACCATCATATAACACAATTTGTTCAGACATTCCTCACTTGAGGGAAATCCCTTTAGCTTCCAATTCATTGCCAC
This sequence comes from Monodelphis domestica, assembly GCF_027887165.1. NCBI lineage: Eukaryota > Metazoa > Chordata > Mammalia > Didelphimorphia > Didelphidae > Monodelphis > Monodelphis domestica. The sequence continues at coordinate 298,179,695 of NC_077232.1, read as the reverse complement.
CATAAAAAGTGCAGCTATAAATATTTTTGTACAAACAGGTCCTTTCCCATTTTTAAAATTTTCTTTGGGATACAGACCTATAAGTGTTATTGCTAAATCAAAAGATATGCATTTTTTATAATTCTTTAGGCATAATTCCAAATTGCCCTCCAGAATGGTCAAATCAATTTACAACTCCATCAGTAATGCATTAGTGTCCCAATCTTGCCACATTCCCTCCAACATTCATTATTTTCATTTACTGTCACATTGGCTAATCTGATAGGTATAAGGGAGGGTGGTATTAGCTTAGCCTACCCATGAGCAACTAATGTTGTTCCAATTGTTTAGATCTAATTTTATTTGTGTGAAAAGTGTTTTGTAATTCTGTTTACATAATTCCTGTGTTTGTTATGGCAAAAGCAAATACATTCCCAAATATTTTATATTGTCTAGAGTGATTTTAAATGGAGTTTCTCTTTCTAATTATTTTTCCTGAGTTTTTTTGGAAATATGTAGAAATGCTGATGATGTATGTTTGTTTATTTTGTATTCTTCAACTTTGCTAAAATTATTATTTCAACTTTTTTTTAGTTTGTTTTCTAGGATTCTCTAAGTATTCCATCATACCATCATATCATCTGCAAAGAGTGATAGCTTAGTTTCCTTATTGCCTACTTTAATTCCTTCAATTTCTTTTTCTTCTCTTAATACTAAAGCTAGCATTTCTAATACATATTTTAAAAAACAGTGGTGAAAATGGGCTGGATGCCTTTTTCTTAGGAAACTCATGATATTCTACTTTCTCTTCTGTTAATCTTCACAGTTCATATTTTTGTAAGTATTCTTTCATTTCACTTAAATTGTTAAATTTATTGACATGTAATTAAGCAAAATAACTCCTAATAATTGCTTCATTTTTATAATCATTAGTGTCCTAGTTACCCTTTTTATTTCTGATACTAGTCATATTTTTTTAAAAGAGAGAAGAAAACCAAATTAACTAATAGTTTATTTTTTTAAATAAAAACCAACTCTTAGTTTTATTCATTAATTCAATTATCTTTTATGTACAACTTTATTAACTTTACCTTTAATTTTTAGGATTTCCTATTTGTGGTTTAATTAGGGATTTTAAAGTGTTCTTTTTCTAGTTCTTTTTAAATTGCATATACAATTCACTAATCTCCTCTTTCTCTATTTTATTGACATAAACATTTAGAGAAATAAAGTTTCCTCTGATTACTGCTTTTGCTACATCCTATAAGATTTACTATGTTGTCTCTTATTTTTCTCTTTAATAAAATTATCTATTGTTTCTACAACCTGATTTTTAACCCACTCATTCTTTAAGATTAAATTATTTTGTCTCCAACTAATTTTGAATCCAGGGTCCTTTATTAAAAATATTTTTGTTGCCTTATGATTTGAAAAGGAAGCATATAATATTTATGCTTTTCTGAATCTACTTGTAAAGTTTTTATGCTCAAATACATGGTCAGTTTTTGTAATGATATCATGACTGCTGAGAAAAAGGTATATTCCTTTCTATTCTCGTTCAGTTTTCTCCAGATATCTATTATCACTAGCTTATTTTTTTATTTTATTCTTCTTGTTGACTTCTCTCTTACTTATTATTTTTTTTTGTTACATTCATCTACTTCAGAAAGGGGAAAGTTAAAGTTGCTCATTACTATAGTTTTGCTATCTCTTTCTACCTGGAATTCATTTACCTTTTCCTTTAAAAATTTGGATGCTATAAGTATTGGGGGCATATATATTTATTATTAATTTTACTTCATTATTTATTAACATAATGTTAAATTATGCTTATATCTATTATTTTATCTCTTTTTAATTAAATGCATTTTAGTTTTAACTTTGATACCATGATTGCTACCTCTGCATTTTTTAAAATCAGCTGAAGTATAATAAATTCCACTCCAGTCCTTAATTTTAACCTATATGTGCCATTTATTTTCAAATGTAAAATGTAGGTTTTCTTGTAAACATCTTGTCAGATTTCAGTTTTTCATCCACTCGGCTATTCATTTATGTTTTATAGGTGAGTTCATCACATTCACATTCAAAATTATATTACTAGTTGGGCATTTCCTGCCATCCTTTTTTTCTTTACTATGTATCTTTCTCTCTTTTTATCCTATCTCTGCTTGAAAGTTGAACTTACTTCTGACCATTGCAACCTTAATTTGCTTACCTTTCTAAAGTCCTTCCCTTATCCTATCTCTTTGCATTCCTGTTTCTCTGTAAGTGAAGAAGATACTTTTATACCATACTAAATGTATAGGTTATTCTCTCTTTAACCCAGGACCAATAAGAATAAGGTTCCCACACTATCAGTCCTTCATTCCCTCCTCCCCTCCATTGTCACAGTTCTTTATTCATACTTCTATTGTATGAGATAATTTGCTCTATTTTATCTCTCTCTACTAAATTTTATTTTTCAGGGTCATCCCACTATAAACAACTCAACCCCAAGACTATATATACTCTTTCATATCACCCTAGTAATGATAACATTATTTAAAATTATGAATTTAGTTTAACCTTATTAAATTTCATATAATTAGTCTTTTATGGTTACCTTCTTATTTTTTCCTGATTCTTATAAGTCAAATTTTCTGTTCAGTTCTCATCTTTTCCTCAAAATACATGAAAGTCCTTTAATAGACTTTATATTCATTTTTCCCTTACAGGATTACACACAGCATTGTTGGGTAGACTCTCTTTTTCTAATTTGTTGACTTTTCATAATTTTCTTGCATTACTCTTATTTTCCCAACTTTTCCTCAACCTTTCTTATTTGATTTTTTTTTACTTTAGAGGAATTTTTTTGCTGTATCAATTATAATTTTATTTATTTTTTTTAGAATATTTTCCCATGTTTACATGATTCATTTTCTTTCCCTCCCCTCTTCCCTCCCCACTCCCATAGTCAACAGGCAATTCCATTGGATTGTACAAATGTTTTCAGTTGATACCTATTTCCATATTTTTTATTTTTTTCTATAGAGTGATTTAAAAAAAAAGCCTAGACCCCAAATCTTCTTTGATTTTTAACATATTTTTTAAGCTCTTCCAAGACCTCTTTTGGGATTTGTGACAATTTTACATTTTTATTTGAAGTTTACAAGTAATTATTCTTCCTTTTTCTGAATTTGAACTTTGATTTCTATTACCATAGTAGCTATCTATGGTTAGATTCTTTCTCTTTTACTCTCATTTTTAAAGTGGCTAATTTCTTAGCTGTTAAGTTTATGTTAAGATCAGGTTCTGCGCCCAGATTGTAAGAGATGATGTCTCAAACTTTACGGTTTTTTTTCATCCTATTGTTTTCTGAGCTCTGTCTGAGGGTCTTTGACCTCTTAGTTCTTCCAATATTCTGTAATCTGAGGTCAGGTCACTCTTTCTCTGCTTTATGCTTTAGTCTATGAGTGACCTCAGGTGGTCTACCAAGGCCCCCATTCCCACTGCTACCACACTTTTGCTCCTAAGGTTTCAGCTCAGACTCTTGTCCCAAAATCACAACCAGGGATTCCATTCTCCTGGGGGTAACCATACTCAAAAAAGGTCCTACCCCTTTGTGACTTCACTCACTGCTCTGTGCTCTGTGCTCACTCCTCATCCATAGCATCTTCTCTGAAACTTAGAGAGTTGGTTTAGAGTACTAAAATATTAAAAGGCATCAAGAAGGCTCAATGGATAGAGTGTTAGACCTGTCATCAGGAAGACCTGAATTCAAATTTGTCCTCAGACATGTGTGATCTGAGCAAGTCACTTAATCTCTTTTTGCTTTTATCCTCTGGAGAAGGAAATGGAAAACCAATCCAGTATCTTTGCCAAGAAAACTCAACATGGGGTCACAGTGAGTCAGACATGACTGAATAACAACTAAGAGGTAATGTGACTATACCAGGACCACATAGCCAGGATGTATCAAAGGTGGGACTCAAACCCAAGTTTTCCTGTCTGAAGACTAACCTCACTGTCATCCTATTTCTCAGTCATAAAGAAACAAATAAAATCAAATTTAATTTTAATATTAAAATTTATTCTGTAGTCTTTCATATATGAACAATGGAAAACATTTCCATATCCAGAAAACATAAAAAGAGATTATATATGAGTCTATGAATATTATATATCACATAGTATATTTTAGTTATAGTTTTGAAGGTTGAGCACTTCTTCCATTAAGTCATATCTCTTCATGAGTAGATTTTGGGGGCTACATTTCACCAGTCAAGTGCTTTCTATGTGCTAGGTGTTATACTGAGCATGAGGGATCCAAAGAGAGTGTTACCTTCACATAATTTATATTCTAATGGAGCAAACAATATTTATTTAATGTTTTTAAATAATGCTTTTAGTAAGCTTTATTGGTCCCTTTGTTTTTCATTCCATCATGGACTATGATATACTCTCTCCTAATAAATCTCACCTTGTGAAAAATAAAAGTCAAACCAACCAACACAGTTATAGCATCTGATATAGTCTACTAGGGAAGACTACAACATTGTTTCCCCAGGGACGGTGTCAATACTGTCAGAAAGGCTGGATTTAAATAGGTGAACCTCTCTATCTATACACAATGCAATGTGGCTCCTCTCTCCTTTCATTGTGTATGTCTTTGTATTCCTAGCAGTCCAGGTGTTTAATAAATGCTTCTGTATTTGCTCTTTGGTCAGTTAATTCCTCCAAGGTCCAAGCAAAACATCAACCCTTTCATGAAGCCTTCCCTAAGCCCCAACCTGAAGTGATCACCTCCCTCCTCTGAACTCTTAGAGCACTTCATTTCAACTTCTCTAAGAGAATGTTCAGATTTTTTCCTTGGACTATGGTGTTTTTTAATTTGGTCCAGCTAGATTATAAACTCTGAGAGAGTAAGACCCTTCTCCCTGCTATCTAGCCCAGTGACTCTCCTATCCTAGGTACATAATTACCTTGGATTGATAGAAACAACACACTAACCACATTATGTTCCTTTGCCCTCTGTCACTACTACAACACCAAGTACTAGTTTAACAAAACACAACCCTTCAGATGCATTAGGAGCCTCTTCTCCTATGAATCTCATTTTATGGGTTCATTCCTCCTTTTCCAAAGAGGCCATACATTGTGTGTCATAGAAGTACAGAAATTAGAAAGAGGAAGTAAGTCCAATTCTCTATGTTTCAGTTTTCTCCTGTATTTCTAAGGTCCCATGCAATTTGGGTGTCTTTTGATGCATCAAGCAGAAAACATACTGTAGGAAGAATAAGGTAAAACTCAAGTGTTTCAAATAGTCATATTGAATATTATGGACCCTATCACCATATCAGCCCCTCATTTCAGTGCAGATACCATTTCATGTCTTATTCTTCCTTCACAATAAGGCTCTGATGGAAAGAAAGAGACTGAGTTCTAGATAAACTGTTTAAACATGATAAAATACATAATGTGCTTTGGATACCTTCAAATACTATAATAATGCCCCAACTACTTCTGTTATTGTTTTTACTGATCTCAGTAGCCAATGTCCTTTGGATACATAATAAAATTTTATTGTATAGAATTGTCTCCATGTGATTGGAGACTATGTGATATTACTGTGGAAAGAGTGTTTTGATTTAATATCAAAGGACCCACACTTACTTCCTGGGTGACTATAGACAAATCCTTAATGTTTCTGGATATCTTTTTCAATTGAATAAGGAGATTAGACTAGGTGATTTCTAGGTGACTTTTTCATATATAAATCTAGGGGTCTAGGATTCTAAGAAGAGGATATAATAATCCTTGAAAATATTTCATCTCACTGGTCTACAGCCCCAACATTTATTAGCTTCTTTCTCATATACTTAGTATCTGCCAAGAGAACTCAGGCTTGAAGAGAGATTTTTCCTGCAGTTTCCCAAAGAAATCTTGGCTTTTTATCCTGGGCTCATTCATTATTTCAAAAACCCTCCAAGACTGTTTTTCTAGTCTCTAGAGCATTTTGTAAGTTTCCAAAGACTTCTTTCCTCAAGGACCACAGTCCCAAACACAAATACACTTGGGCAGAAGGAATTCTTGGTTTCTTTTTGACAGCTGTGTTTGTGCTGAGCATAAAGTAAGAAACGATTCCCATTTTGCGGACCCCAGTCAAAAATTGGAACTAGAGCTATTGTCCAGGCTCAAGGAAGATGCAAATCCTGCTGAGAGTAAGAGCATTACAGAACAAAGCAATCCTTTAGAGAGGTCTGCATGCCAAACTACACCCTGAATGTGGAATGCAGGCTCTGACAGGGCATCCAGAGAGGCTACTGATTTATGGAGAAATGACCAGTCTCAGAGTGGGAAGGGACCTCAGAGGTCAGCTAGGCCAAACCATACCTGATTATAATTTTCTCTCCCACATTGCCACCAAGTGGTCTTCTAGTTATTAAATTAAGACTTTCAACTTTTGAATAGTTCCAATTATTGAAATGTATTTCCTTAGAGCAAGAGCTGCCTTTCTGCAGTTTTCCACCACAGTGAGACATATTTTTGGACTTGGTCAGGGTGTAGATTTGCTTTTCTACTATTCATTATTAGTTATTATAATTAGTAATTGTGAATGTTTTGATTTTCTCTTTCTTTTCCAAAGAAAAAAGGCTAGAAAACAGATTTTTATTCATTGAAAGAAAATGTAATTAAAAACAAACTATGATATGTGAATGTAAAAAGATTTTACTGTTTGATTATGACAGACATATGAACCAATAAGAAGATAACCAGCCCCAAAGGAACCATTTAAGCAAAAAATGATCATAATAAAATGGAACAATTTTGAAAGACACCATACTCCTGGTCAAAATAGTAACCAGCCAGAAGACCAACAATGCCAACAGAAGAGATCAGGGCAAGGCAGATAGCTGTTTAGGGTTGTTAATTTCTTGATCCATCACATGCCTAGAGCCAAGGTTATCATCTCCCACACAAGATCACAGCTTCCCATTTGGTTAATGGTATCCCCACTCTTCTTGTACTTTGTTTGGTAGGCCAATCTTTTCTCCTCAAATACTCTTCCTCTAATCTCTTATTCCATCCAAATCTTATCCTTCACTTCTTTAGCCTGATGCCATCATTCCCACTACATCTCCCCTGACCATTTACCTAGATGTATTCATCCCTCCCTGTGTTGATTTCCCATTCATTGAACCAACATTTATTAAATGCTTTGAGAATTCAAGTTCTTTTCTAAGATGGCAGATGGGAAGGGGAAGAAAAAATGTAAAATTGTAGTACAGAGACTGTTATTGTTATTTGAATGGTCGGTGCCCTCAGAAGATAGCATACTAGAACAGATAACCACAGTACACAACAGAGCATAAGTTCCTTGAGGGCAGAGGTCATTTTTTTCTCCCTTTGTTTCTCTATATCTAGCACAATGATGGTCATATAGTATGTGCTTTATTAGTACTTTTTGAAGTGGGTGACTGAAGACACAATATTACATGATTGGTCAAATGTCACCAGCTGGTGGAATAATGGAAATGTTCTCAAGGAAGGTACCCAGGCCCAGACTGACCCATAAAAGCAAGTGTATAACTGGCAATAATAAGCCTTTGTTACACAGTTCAGTCTTTTACAATAGAATTTCTGAGTTAAAAGTTACTATAGAGTAAGTCAGTCAGGATCTCAGCATTTAGTTAGTCAACAAGCATGTATTAGGTGCCAGACATTATGCCAAATGATGGGGATACAAAGAAAGACCAAAGGCTCTCCCTGCCCTCAAAGAGCATACATTCTAATGTGGAGATACTATATGGATCATGGATTTTGTGCTAGAAGAAACCTTAGAAATATCTGACTCAATACCTCCATTTTACAGATGGGAAAATTGCATCCAACAAAGGTAATGCTATTGTCCAGGATCATAGAGTTTAATAAGGGAAGTGCTAGGACTAGAGCCCAAGTACCCAGTCAAGCCTTAGTTTGATGGTCACTGAATAAGGACTTTCAGGAGTCTGTGTTCTCTAAGACTTTTCAGTCATTATAACCTCCTAATTTCAAATGGTTCTTTGGGAGCAGGATTGGTTTAGAGATTTTTTTTCCCATGGAAGGAACAATTTGATCTTGAGTATTAGTAATGTATATTGACTGCAGCCTGGAGGGGGAACGGCTTCCAGGCCTCTTCAAAGCCAGTTCCTTGCTCCAATCCAGTTGAACTCACATGGTCATTTTCCTCTACAAAACAGAAAAAGAATTCAGGCATTCATCAGTGCCATATAGCATAAGAGCTCCAACTAGCAAGTAGTTGTACTTGGAGTAAATTGTGCCAGAAACAAGGGACAAAAGGACAAAAGGACACCATCACTTTGATACAAACAGTCAGGGTACCAGATGGAGTAGCTCCCATTGGCCTTGGAAAGTTCTGCTTTGAGTGAAAACTCCACTCATTCAAGGAGGATGCTGGAGTCAGCATAACCAGTCTTATTAAATTTTCACTGAGAGCTTTTACACCTTAGAAATTAGTAAAGGCTGCAAATTGGGCCTTACTTTATTATTTTTAAATTTGCAACTGATTAGATTCAAAGAAAATGATGTGGAAAAGTTAATAATGTACTTTAATCTTTAAAAGGTGTGTCTTCAGAGAAACAGTGGTTAGGCATTGACTAGCATTACCTAATGTTCATCATAGAGTTTGGGGATAGGGATTAGAATTATTACATTAAAGTAGAACTAAGTCTAAAAAGCAGAGTGTTGCAAAGCTCAGGCTGTCTTCTCTCTCCACAGTGCCTCAATTTCTGGCTTCAGCACAAAAGGGCAGATGGCCCTCATCACTCTATAGGTTAATGCAGGGCAAGGATTAGGCTCTTTGATGACTGACAGGAGGAACAAAGTCAAGCCTAGGAATTCCCTGCAAGTAGCTGTCAGGGTTGGGGTGGAAGGGGAAGAGAGGAGAGGCTAATTGGTATGAAAATCTGGACTGATGTTTGGGTGGTGAGGCTCTGATGAGTATGGGATGGGGAGCCTCAGGGGAGACCCAGCAAAATGACTGATTTCCCAACACAAACAACACTGCAGACAAAAGAGACTTGGCTTTCTTTCCTAGAGGTGGTGCTTCAGGAGTCAGAAAGGAGGAAGAAATCAAAGCTGGATTGTGAGGCACAGGTTATTGGGAGAAGTATCAACTCAAAAGGGACTGAAGGATTATCTAGCCTACGAGTTCTTAAACCTAAAACCCAAGGAGTCTTCAGATAGATTTACTTAGTCATTTTTAGTCTGATTCTTCACAACCTCATTTGGGGTTTACCTTGGCAAAGATATTGGAGTGGTTTGCTATTTCCTTCTTCAACTTGTTTTAAATATGAGGAAACTGAGGCAAGCAGGGTTAAGTGACTTGTTCAGGACCATGAAGCTAGTAAGTGTCTGAGGCAGGATTTGAACTTAGGTCTTCTGGCATTCTATCCACTATGCCATCTGGATAGATTTCAGGGGACCCTAAATTTAGATGGGAACAAGATAACATCATTATTTTCACTTTCCTCTAAGGGAAATTTAGTAATTCCTTCATTTATTTAAAATTGTGATTCTCAGAATCACAAATTAAGTTTTGCCAGCCAAGGAGCCTGAGACAAATGTAGATGCCAAAGTCCTGATCTAGTCCAACTGATGGACTGAGACTAGAGAGAGGAAACTATTAGTTCAAGGGTCTAGAATCAGTGGAGGAGTAGAGATATAAACCCATCTCTCTCATAAGTCCATATCCAGCAAAGAGAGAGAAGGGGCTACTTTCTTGGTTGTTTTTTTCATATGTCTGAAGTATACAGATTGAATAAAGTAGGCAGGGTCAGCGTTTCATAGGGGAAATTGTCAGGGAAAAGCGGCTGCCAACAGAGGTATGAAACTTAGCAAATTATGCAAATTAATAACATATGACTGACTAGAATGCAGTGTTGTGGAGGTTTTTTTAATCAGATGGCTTTTCAAAAACATATGACTTTCACTCGTTGGGTCAGTATCTAAAACAGCTACATTCCTCAGAAGTCAATAGGTAGGTGGCAGCGTGCTGGTGTGGTAGAAGAAAGGCCTGAATTTAAATAACACCACTTCTACTGCTCTTAAGGCCCAGGGCAAATCACTTAACCTCTCAGTCTTGATTTCCCCAACTGGAAAAGGGGAATCATCTAATTTTCCAGTAATAGAATCTCCCTTCCATGGTTCTTGGGAGACTTTAATGGGATAAGCACCACACACATACAAATTCTCATTAAGCCGAAGTAATTTTGCTACTATTTTTTCTTGTTGTTCAAAGGGAAGGTTTAAAGGCACTGTCAACTCTCAGCCAACCGAGGAGCTAAAAAGAAGTCAATTCAGAGGGTCGCTTCAGCTCTCTTTAGTCTTACCAAACTAAACTTTTAATCAGCACTGCTGCCAGTTCCACTGGAGAAATTTGAGTTGGCACTTCTTTTCCACAGCTGCCCCCTGGTGGAGGTGTAAGGAATAGTGATGTGGCTCAAGCCCAGGAGGCTGAAAAGGCAGACTGTGAAGGGCAGAGATATATTCAATAATTGGTTAATTGACCCTTGAATAATTGAGACTTGTCTGTAGGGCACTAAGTAAAGGCTGAAATGACATCCTGAAAAGAAACCTCAAGATATTTACTCACTCAATATAGATGTTTAGCCCTTGTTATGTGCTTAGATCTATGCAAGTCATGATTTTGTTTAAATAGGACTATAAGAAAAGAAATAAATAGTATTTTGACATCAAAGGATTTTAGTGTGAGGTATGGAGCAAAAGAGATTTATTTCAGGGGCGGGGGATGAATGAACTTGGATGGGAGAGAAAAAATTACTTCTTTATTTTCATTTGCTTTTAAGTGAAATTTAGCATGGTCATCAATTACAGAAAATCAGAAGGTACCCAAAGCCTTCTTTGCCAGTCCCTGAAGGGATCCAAAAAAGAAGAAGAGCTAAGAATGCCTGATTGGGAAGATACCTACTATAACTCCCTCATTTTACAGAAGAAAAATATATAATGAAGCTCACAGAGGGGGGATTATGGACCTATAGAATGATGTTAAGTTTTTTCCAAAGACTATTTTTTCTTTAAAAAAATCATCATCATCATCATTATCATCAAGTGTGTCTTAATTCTCTTTCATTTCATATAGAACTATCACATGATCTAATTTTGGGGCTCACAGTTTAAAAAGTCACAACACAAAGCCACATGCTCCAGAGGTTCCCTGGGGTCGCCTTTAGCTCTAGGGCTTTGCCTCTGTGTGGTCTCGACTGCATTCCAGCTGTCTTTTTATGAGGTGGTGTTCTTTAGTGATGCTAAGCTCATTTCAGCATGGGCTAAGTTAGATAGATAATTGTGGTATCACCATGGTTCATACTCACAGTTTCATTCTATCCATCTCACACAAGATCATTTTGGCACAGGACCAGGATTAGGAATGATCTGCCCTTTCACTGTTATGGAAAAATGGAGTCCAGCAATCCAAAGGTACCTGCAACATTACCTAGACTAGCTACAAAGAGCAATGAAAACTTTAAAGGATTTGACCAATGTGAATTATCATTCTTATCCTAAAGAAATCATTCTTCTCATCTTGTACAATGGAAGTCCAATAGGTGCAATCTTGAGATAAGTCACTTTCCTTTTATCATTCTTTTATGCGAAATGTTGTACAACATATTCCATAAATAAATAAAATAATTGATTTTTGTAATTAAATAAAAGCATTATAATATAAGCTTATCTCCTATAGGCTCACTGAAATCATCTTTAGGATGAATAACAGGGATTACACACACACACACACCTCATGCTATTATCTAGTTTTGATTTCTTATAATAATAGTAATAATAATAATATTAGCATTTATATAGCACTTTAGGGTTTGTAAAGTGTGTTGCAAATATTATCACATTTAAGCCTCAACACCCCTATGAAGGAAATGCTATTACCATCTCCATTTTATAGCTGAGGAAATTGAGGCTGAAGGAGATTAAGTGATTTGTCTAGTATCATATAGCACGTAAGTGTCTGAGGTAGGTCTTTCTGACAAGTACAGTGCTCTTTTCATTTCTTCTTCTAAGTCTCTGTGTTTTGGGATCATTGCTTACCATAGAACTCGGAGACTAATAGTAATTATGATGATAATATTTTTTTAAGGATTGTATTAAAGTTTTCTGGTTCATTATTATTTCTAGGCAGTTGTGATAGCAGTTGGTCTATGAAAGTCCTTCCAATTCCAATACAGTGTATTGCCCGAGTTCTCCAGGATTTGTTATGGTCTGCCTTTTTAGGAAGGGGAAAGTCTGCAAGGCCATGAAAGGCAGTAACAACTGCTGTAGAATTCTGATGTGTTGTTATAATTATATTTGTTGTAACAAATCTTTTTATTTTCATCTACCAGTTGGTAGAGATAGAAGAGATACTGGGACAAGTAGCCAGGCTACCCTTTTGAATTCTCCACAGACTCTTAGAAAGGTAGAAGAAATGATTGAGTATTATAATTGAATATTGTTTGTTAATATTCTTGAAAAAATTTTTACTTTGAATGGATAAGTATTGGTTCCAAGACAGAAGAGCAGTAAGGGGTAGGCAACAGGGACCGTAATTTGCAAAAGGCAACACAGCTAGGAAGGTTCTGAGACCATATTTGAACCCAGAACATTCAATCTCCTTGCCTGGCTTTCTATCCACTGAGCCACCTACCTGTTGTTAGTTTTGATAAAAGGCAGCATAGTGTAATTTAAAGCATTTATGCTTAGTCCCAGAGGACATGGGTTTGAATCCTGCTTCTGTTACTTTCTTACTGTGTAACCTTGAGCAAGTATTCTCTTTTCTGTGGGTCTTGTATCACCTCTCACCCACCCACTTCCTATAATCCATCCAAATTCCACAATGTAAAATGAGAGAGTTGGTCTAGAGGAAGAGCCCAAGATCCATAATCTTTTTCATAATTTTATTGTTGTTGTTGTCCTTCATACTGAAAAAGACATCACCAGCCAGATGTCCTTTGACTTGTACATGAATTGGATTTCAGGAAGACAGTGTTGTACAGTCATCAGCCTCATTCTTTCTTCCAGAGTCATCAAAGTTGAGTGGCAAGATAAAAGTCAAGACTACTGGTGATGACTTGGCATGCAGTGGATGACTTTGGCATCTTTGATGTTTAACTAGGCTGTAAGCACTCCACAGTACCTACTTCATCTGCTTTCATGGCTGCTGGATCAAATTGTTCTCATCTATCCATTCTGCCAGGGGGAGTCTTCATGTGCCTGGGATAGATGCCCCACTAACTCACCAATAGATTAAAACCAAACCCACAACATGGTTTGGCCTCTCTGCCAAGCTGAGGTTTAGCTACTGTGCATGCTACATCTTCTTGAAGCCACAAATGAGAGCTGGGTGGCAGGGACACACCAAAGTAGGAAATAAGCCCTGAAAATGGCTTAATCAGCCCTCACACCAGAGGTATTAGTCTTCCCTGAATACCCAATACAATTCTCTTTGGGAATTTTGAATATTTCAGTAGAACTGGTTTCCTTTGTACTTGTGGTACTTTATTTTATGCACTTTAGAAAAACAATGCTGAGAATAAACTCAAAGTCTTCACCATTCCTGCCAAAAAGGTACCAGGAACAAAAAGGGGGAAGAAGCCTTGTTCTAGATATAGCTAAAATCCCTTCCAGCTTAATATCAACCTTTGAAAATCACAGAAAATCATTTAATACAATGTTGGGGGCATGGGTGGTATTCACCCAATAAATATTGCTTATAGCTAAGCAAAAAAGGATAAACTTCAGCCTTTATACTTAACTCATTCTTCTGGACACAGTAACCCTCAGCTGTCCTGAATAAAGACAATTCAAAAGTCTTGCTGGATGTTTGCCAGTTCCCCAAACCTTCCCATGTGGGAAACTCAATGGCATTCTACCCAAAAGGTAGATTTCTAGATTCAAAATGCAAGCCCAGGATAACCAGTTGAGTGAAAGATTAAGACCAAGTGAAGGCTGAATAGAAACAGATTACCTCCTTCTATAAAGGAAGGGTCCTCAATGCTTGACTAAAGGAGGATTTGAACATTTGGGTTCAAGGGTCAAGGGCAACTAATCTTTTCCTCTGAATATGGACACCTTTATCATGAAGTAGACAACTTACCAGGAGGCCATGAGAGATACATTGGCTCAGTCATTTTGGGGCTTTGGGTGTGCAGTTTAATTAGTCCCTGGGGTGGTTATGGAGAAGGAGGCAATTACCAATGACCACATCAATAGCTATTGCAAACAGACTTAATTTATATTATAGTAGGCTTGGTAAAATGGTAGATTTTTCTCCAAAACTACATGCTCAATTAACAAAATGTGATCTCAGGATGCCTAGTTGGCCCTCATTCTTTGCTGCTGAAGCTACTGAAATAAAGCAAATCTTGTCTTTGAGCACCAGCACCAACAAACTCCAGAGAGGAATATTCTTGGTGAGGGCTATTTTTAAGTTGAGAATAGAGTTTGAGTCTCTGGGATTCCATCTTGGGTGAAAATAGAGAGTAGGATTGGGTAACAGAAGCCCAAGCTCTTGTAGTTCCAGGCTAGGAAGGTGGGAAGATTTCTCATTATCTGGCTTCCTCCACTTATTGTGACAATGCTCAGAGACCCATGTGCAGTCTTCATACTCCTCCCATCCCAGAAGACAAAAAATAGAGCAAAAGTTAAATCAAGTTTATCCCCAGAGCCCCAAGAATATCACAATTGGAAAGTTTGAAGAATATCCATACACTCATTAATCCCAGGATAGTGTTGATGGAGATAACTCCACCCTACCAAAGTCTAGCCCCTTCTCTATTACTAGAATGGTTGATCAAGTATTGACTGTTTAATCTCTTTGAAAAAAAATATTGATTTTTCAGTACAGTTCTTTTCTTTAATATGGAGCCTTGTATTCATTTCTGGTTTGTTTCACTACCTAGAAACCTAAGTGCTCAGGGAGCAGAATTAATCACTTTAAAACATGCATGCCAGTTTGCAAGAGACAAATGTGCAAATATTTACACTGATTCCAAATATGCATTTGGAATTTGCCACGCCATCAGTTCTCTCTGGCTTCAGAGAGAATTTTTTTTAAAACGCTTACCTTCTCTCTTGGAGTCAATACTCCAAGGGTCACATAGCTAGGAAGTGTCTGAGGCCAGATTTGAACCTAGGACCTCCAGTCTCTAGGCCTAACTCTCAATCTACTGAGCTACCCAGCTTCCCCCTCAGAGAGGATTTTTAACATCTAGTGGGAAAAGAATAGCTCATGCAGAAATATTTCGAGAATTACTGTCATCTCTCCAACTACCAAAAGAGTTGGCAGTGATTCACTGCAAAGGGAATTCTTTAGGACCAGACTTAGTTGCCAGAGGAAATCATATGACAGATATGGCTGCACAATATGCTGTGCAAAATGCTCCAATTTGTATTATGAATCTGTTAGAGATACCACAGATTTAGAAAAAGCATAAAATGACAAAGAGGTTCAGAAGTGGGAGCAAAATTTTGGAGCTTCAAAGGAAAATGGGATTTAGATAGTATCAGTGGGAAAACCAATTCTTCCAAACGCATTTTATTCTTACATCTGCCAAGCAATACACAAAAGGGTTATTTTGGGACATAAGTATCAATTGATACTGTTAAAAGAACTTGGTTAGCTCCGGGAATTAGCATTATGGCAAATAAGATCTGATTAGCTTGCTCTGTGTGTGTGCACAATTTAACCAAAGCATATTTAAGCGCAAGACTTTTGGTGGTAGCTCACACACCATTTGAGCATTTCAAAATAGATATCAACATGCCCAAATCAGGGCAATTTACATTTTGTCTAGTAATAGTGGACCAACTAACTAGTTGCCCAGAAGTTTTTCCATTTAGTAAAAACACATCAAGCTTTGTAGCCAAAATCTTGTTGAAAGAGATCATTCCAAGGCTTGGTATACCACTAAGAGTAGATTCTGACAAAGGGAGCCATTTTACAGATTCAGTTCTAAAACAAGTTTATGAGAATCTGGGTATCATGCCAAAATTTCATGTCCCATATCACCCCTAAAATTCTGGGCAGGTGGAGAGACTAAACAGAGAAATCAAAACTATTGTTGGGAAATTATGCATGGAAATTCATTTGAAGTAGCCAGAGATTTTGCCTCTAGTGCTGTTCTATCTGTGCACTAGACCAAGAGGAGATGTGCATATCTCACCACATGAAATATTATTTGGACATTCACCATTGCAGGCAAAAAGTTTTAAAACAACTTATGTATCTATGCTTGGAGGGGATCTTGCACTTGCTGAATACATCATGGAGTTACAAAACTCCATGGGTTTAGAGAATTAGAGAATTAGAGAACATCATGGAGTTACAAAACTCCAGGGTTAGAGAATTACAAGAAATAGGAATTTTAACTAAAAGGGGTCCATTAGATTATGCACTTCATTCAATGAAACCTGGGGATTTTGTTTACATAAAAAACTTTAATAGAACTAGCGCAGCACAACCATTATGGGTAGAACCTTTCTTTGTTATTTTGACACCACCATCAGCTATTTGTGTATTAGAGAAAGAAATGTGGCTGCATTTTTGTCATGTCAAGAAAGCAACAGTAACAGAAGATATTACATCAGATAACACAGCTGCAGTCAAAAAGATATCAGAAGAAGAATTTATTCAAGATGAAGAAGAATGAAATGGAGACAGAGATCAAGGTAAAGACAAAAGAGAAGACAACATGGAAGGAACAGAGATAATAGCAAAAGGGACGATTGAACTGTAAAAAAGACTGCAGGAAAAAATCAACCCAGCGAAGAGGAACACAGACTGATGGTGGACATGAACTCTAAGACTTTTTTTTTGTACCATTCTAACATTACACACTTTCACTATAGTTGCAAACAAAGACTACATAGTAACAACACCAAGACAGAAGACAGTAGCAGAGGAGGTGACTTTAAAGATTTGGTAAGTATTCACTACAAAATAACATACACATATAGGACACATTTCTTACAAACTCTGCAACATCATAACCAGGTGATGAAATATCCATAGAAATAAATAAATATAGATAAATCACCTTGGGAAAATAATACTAATTGTAAACACTAAAATAATAAGATCTTATCTAACAGGAAGACTTTATGTGTTCCTAGGAGATAAAATCAAGAAAACATAGATATCTTTCTAAAGAAAAACTTTAAGGTTTTCTTAGACTATCTTAAGGAGGGAGGTTTATTTTCCTCCTGCAACATGTAAATAGTTTACATAACATATACATAGATGTAGAAATAGTACAAATCTATGTATTTATATAGATGTGTATATAGTTAAATTATTGCAAAAATTTTATTTTATTAGCATAGTAAGTTGATTTTGAGTTTTAATGTAGTTAGTTTGGGTTTTCTGTATTAATGATAGAATAAGGTCTTAGCATAGTAAAAAGTTTCATTTGAATAGTACAAATAGGATTTGCAAAATGAAGTTTGCTTAAGTTTTGCATAGTTATTATTATAGATAGACTTTAATTTTTGCAAAAATGTTAGTTTTTGTAACTGTATTTTAGTTTCAAACATTTTTCAAAAGTTTGTATTTTTGTATTTTGCATTTTGATTTCTATAATTGTATGTTTTGCACTTGAATTTCTGCAAATATGTTTTCATTGATTATTTGTTTTCATTGAAATTTTCTTTTCTTTCATTTATATCCCTAGTACAGGTTAGCATAGATAAAATGTAGCAATAAGAATAGGATAAGATAAGTATATGATTAAGACTATTTTTAGGAAATATAATAATAATAAGATTTAGGTATAGCTTTAAAATTACATAGAATAGTGAGCATACTAGAGAGATTTTTTTATATCTTTCAATATGCTCAAAGGGGGGAAGTTGTAAGTATGATATTAGAAAATAAATATTGTTTTATTAGTTTAGGGATAAGAAGTAAAGTGGCTGGCTTGAGAAAGAATTAGAGTTTGCAGAAGAGCTGAGAGAGTGTGTTAATTTCAGAAGTGACAGTTATAACTGTTTTTTTCTATGTCGATTACTCTCTCTGGCAGTTGGGAGTTGGTCTCTGGCAATTGGCAGAGACACACTCTCACAGTCTCTCTCAGGACTGGAAGAGGTAACATCTTTACCTCTCTCTTTGTCTGAGGGAAAGATCTGAAGGAGCTTAGTGTTTTCCTTTCCCAACTTGGGAAACACTATTGACTATCTATTGTGGTTTTTTAATAAATTTGGCTTATATCTGAGAAGACCAAAGAAAACAGACTCAGAGTCCTAACTTGATTCTTGTTGAGACTCAATCAGCTAGCCTTTGCTATTTTATAATTTGAAGGCAAAGTTAAGATTTATAAGGATAATAGCTGTAGTTCTTTTTAGATAGTATAAATTTGGGTTAGTCAGATCAGGAAGGATTACTGTAGCCTGTGAAACACAGGAGAAGTGCTTCCTTATGGAACCTGGGAGTTTATTTGGGTAGATTTAAAATCCTTTAGAATTAGAAATCCTTCTTTATCCTTATATATATTAATAAATATTTTATTTTTATAATGAATCTCTTTAGCATCCTTGCACCTGACTCTGAAGGCAAGTTCACATTAGGACTTCACTTCCTCACTGAAGATACTTTTGATTACATCTATCAAAAGTATCTGAACAGTTTTGAACCTATATTGGAATGTTTTTTTTTATCTAAATATTTTATTTTTATGTACCTCACCATCATCATTTATTTTTACAATATGGATAAGTTGGAGAATGCTGAGGATGGGGAAGACCCTTGATTCCATTTTAACTAAGGATCAATTGAAGGAATTGGGTCAGTATAGTCTGGAGAATCCTAAGGCAGGGTTTGTTGTCTTTAAGTATTTTAAAGGCAGTCATTCACTGCTGGTGAAGTGATGAATTGGTCCAACCATTCTGGAAGGCAATTTGGAATTGTGCCCAATGGTCCTTAAAGAATGCTTACACTTTGACCCAGCTGGGTTTGTTCTCCAAAGAGATAAAAAGGTAAAAGACTTGCACAAAAATATTCATAGTCGCACTCTTTGTAGTGGCAAAAAATTGGAAAATAAGGGAGTGTCCATTGATTGGGGAATGACTGAACAAATTGTGGTATCTGATGGCAAAGGAATATGATTGTGCTGAAAGGAATAATGAACTGGAGGAATTCCATGTGAACTGGAAAGACCTCCAGGAATTGATGCAGAGCAAAAGGAACAGAACCAGGAGAACATTGTACACAGAGACTGATACATTATGGCACAATCGACTGCAATGGACTTCTCTTCTAGCAGCAATGCAATGACCCAGGACAATTTGGAGAGACTTGGGAGAAAGAATGCTATCTACATTCAGAGAAACAACTGTGGAACCAGAAATGCAGGGGAAAAACATATGATCAATCGCAGGGTTGAATGGGGATATGATTAGGGTTTTGACAATAAAAGATCACTCTACTTCAATTATGAATAACATGGAAATAGGTTTTAAACAATGATACATGTATAACCTAATGGAATTGCTTGTCAGTTCTGGGAGGGGGAGAGAGAAGGGAAGGGGGGGAATCATGAATTATGTAAACATGGAAAAATATTCTAAAGGAAAAAAAAGGCAGTCATATAGATTGGGGGGGGGGGAGGTCTTTTTGGCTCCAAAAGGAAGAACTAAGCAAAGTAGGTGGAAGTTGCTTAAAAGTCAGCTTATATTTGATGCCAGGAAATACTTTTAATCTATGAGAACTATTCCCAAAGTAGAATTAACTGCCCTTGTAGGTAGTGAGTTCCTCCTTCTTGAATATCTTCAAGCAAAGACTAAATGACTTCTTGTAAGGTATGTCATAGTCATGATACCTGTAGAGTAAGTGTTGGACTATTTTTGTTGTTCATGACTGTCTCTCCACGACACCATTTAAAAATTTTCTTTGCATAGATACTGGAGTGCCTTACTATTTCCTTCTTCAGCTCATCTTACAGATGAGGGAACTGAGACAAAAAAGCTTAAATAACTTGTCCAGGGTCACAAATCTAGTAAATGTCTGGGGATGTATTTGAATTTAGATCTTCCTGACTCTGATCCTGGTGCTCAATCCACTGTGCCACATAGTTGTCACAAATGTTGAAGTAAATTGCCACTAAGATTCCTGCAAATGGTCTAATCATAGATTAGATTCTGCTATTGCTTCAAGGATTCTCCTCTCCTCTTGGCTTCTCACCCTCATTCCCTGCTCTGGGATTCTCATGTTTTCAAACTTTTAAGTCTAAAAGGAAAAAAAAATGTTTTCCAGCTCTCTAGATTATTGATATCTGTGGCGGGAAGTCAGATGCACTCAAATGAGACTAACTTGTCTCTCCTTATGACAACTGGGAGCATCCAATTGTTTGGGAAAGTAGATTTAGGAAGGAATAGGGAATAACTTGAGAATTTGGTATGACTTGGATAACAAGGTAAGAGGGCACTGACAATCTTTTTTTTTTTAACTCTTACCTTCCGTCTTGGAGTCAATACTGTGTATTGGCTCCAAGGCAGAAGAGTGGTAAGGGCTAGGCAACGGGGGTCAAGTGACTTGCCCAGGGTCACACAGCTGGGAAGTATCTGAGGCCAGATTTGAACCTAGGACCTCCCATCTCTAGGCCTGGCTCTCAGTCCACTGAGCTACACCAGCTGCCCCCGGCACTGACAATCTTTAAGCTATGGTGGATTTGGAATCTTTGGGGCTCTATGATCTCAATATGCCCTTTATCCCCTCACTAGACATTTCTTCCCCCATGTCATGGTAACTACAGTCAAGTGCTTTCCCTTTGGCTAATAAAAAGGCCCATCAGTTTGCTCTTTCTGTGGCAGCCTCTAAGTCTTAGAAAGGCAGCTGCTATGGCCAGTGACAATGAATGCTGAATGACCTACCATCTTTTATTCAGTGTATTGATGTTACTCAAAGACACCTTCACTTCCATTGCTGATAATGGCAATTTATAAAGCACTTTTAAGTTTTGGAAGCACTTTAAAATAGCATTTAATTTCATTCTCACAACCACCCTGAGAAGTAAGTGCTATTATCACCCCCATTCTATAGATGAAGAAACTGAGGCATAAATAAGTTAAGTGATTTGTCTAGGATCACATAGCTAGTAAGTGTTTGAGATCAGTTTTGAACTCTCGTCTTCCAGATTCCAGAATAAGTGCTGTCTCACTGTGCCTCCTAGAGGCCAGAATATCATGCTAGGCATGATCCTACCTGTTTCATGAGATCTTTTCCATTTGGTCTACCCAAAGACACCATGAACTTCTAAGACAAGCCCCAGACCTGTAACTATAACATCTATGGCCTGTATTTCCCTATTAAAATTAGAGCCCTTAAGAGCAGGACTTGTCTCCTTACTTATATCAGTATTCCCTTTGTTTAGCACAGTGTTGGAAGCCTAGGAAATACTTATTAAAGATTTTTTCATTCATTTATCAGGCTAAGTAAAGTGCCATCTTGAAAGATAAAAATTATTTAATAAATACCTAGTAGTTAAAGGTTAAGAGTTCACCAATCTTAACGATGCCTAGAGATGGATTTTGAAAGCTTACCCTCCCAGTTAGTGCCAAAGGCTGCCAAAGTGAATGAAGATTGCCATAAAAATTCCATCACTGATTGTCAACTGCACGCATTAGGAGAATGATATCTGAGGAACCTGGGAATACTACCCCTGTTCCCTAAGGCTTCCTCATAATACCTGTACTCACACATGCCATTTATGAGAGACTCTTAGAACAACAGAAAATCCAGGAAAATCCTCAGCCAATAACCTCTGACCCTTGTTACATTTGTCACTTACAATGCCTGTGGTCTCTCTCCATAGTATCAGTCACCATCACTGATAGCCAAACATGATGTGCCAAGGGCCACCCAGGAGCTGTCGTGATGAAAAAGAGTCTTGTTCCTCAGGACATGATCCTATTGCTTTCTTGTGTGGTTCCACTCCAGGCTTGAAATGTTCAGATAAAGCAGAAAGTTCAACCATCAGACTCAGGGCTCTCCTCTTCCATTATTCTATGTCTTGTTCTGACCCTCCTCCCTCAGACAATTCCTATATGAGAAATATCTTTGAGATCCATTAAGGAGGCCTTGGATTGGAGCCCTGATCTATCAGCTTCCTATGTGAATTTGAACAAGTTACACTTCAAGTTAGAACTGTAGATTCTTCCTTTACCTATAGCATGGGGAAAATAATCAAAGGATTCTGGGATCCTGGATTTAGAGCTGGAAGAAATTTCAGAGATTATATCACCTAGCCCAATTCAGTTTTTTTTCAAACCCTTACCTTCCATCTTAGAATCAATACTATGTATTGGTTCCAAGGCAGAAAAGTGGTAAGGACTAGGCAATGGGGGTTAAGTGACTTAGGGTCACACAGCTAGAAAGTGTCTGAGGTGGGATTTGAACCTGGGACCTCCCATCTCTAGGCCTGGATCTCAATCTACTGAGCAGACCACACACTCATATACACATTCAGTTTTGAGATGAAGAAACTGAAGCTCAGGGGCATTAAATGACTTCATTAGGGCCAGTGATAAACCTGAGAAATCTTCAGACTCCAGAGTCAATGGGCTTTCCATATCATCACACTACCTGATAATGATGGTGATAATTATAATAGTTTGACTTAATATAACACTTTTAAGTTTACAAAACACTATATGTGTGTGTTGTTTACAATATACTATTATCCCCAAGTTTATCTTGTATATATTTTGTATGTACCTAGTTGTTTGCATGTTGTTTCCCCTATTAGAAAGAATGTCAGCTCCTTGAGGACAGGGTCCATGCTTTTGCCTATATCCCCAGAATAAAACTATCTCAGAAAATTGGCTAAACCAGAGTGAGGGTAATTGATAGGCCTCAAACCCACTGATGACTTAGCAGAGCATCTACCTCAAGCATGCAAAGACTTTCCCCAGGAAAATGGGCAGATGAGAACAATTTGTTCCAATGGCCATGAAAGTGGCTGAAACAGACACTGAAATGCTTAGAGGTTGGTCAGACATCAAAGATACCAGCATCATCCACTGCATTCTGAGTCATCATCAGTCATCCTGACTTTTGTCTTGCTTCTAAACTTCAATGAGTAGAGGAGATATTGAGGCTGATGACTTTGTGCAACTTTGCCTCACTTAAATCCACAAGTCAATGCATTGCTCCATGATGTCACTGGCCCTCTTCAAAAATGAAGGATGAACAACATCCCCAAAACTTAATAAATGCTTTTTGATTTGACTAATTTCATTTGATCCCCACAACAACTCTGTAAGCAAGGTGTAAATACTATCTTCACTTTACAGAGGACACTAAAGTTAAGAGAGATAAGTGGCTTGCCCAAGAACACAGAGTTTGTAATTGTCATAGAGAGAATTTGAACTTAGTTCTTCTTTATTCCAAGGTCAGCATTCTATTTACTGCCCTACATAGCTTTAGTACTACTTACAGGGTTATTATGAGAAAGTATAATAAATTATTCTAGAAGAGTGTTATGGTTTTATTATTATTTTTAAAATATTACTAATGTTAATAAAAACCTCAAGCAAGGAGTTCACAGATGAGTATTCCTTGAACACTATATGATTCATATCAAGCTTACCATCATGAGCTTTCTCCATAGATTAGGAGGTTTTGTGACTATCAGTTGGGCATGGGTTAAAGGGCCACCACAATCTACTCAAAGAATAATTTCCAAAATTCAAAGGGCAGAAATTGCAGCTTAGTAGCAGCAAAAACTTAAACCACTCTGAGAATCCTTCCAAACTAATTCTAAAAAAGAAACTCAGAATGACAGGAATCAAAAACCAGCAGCAAGACAAAGGGGACTCTTCTTTTTTTTTCTGAGTTATTTGTCTTTATTTTTTTCCCTCTTGGTTACAATAATCACTTTATTTCGCTCCCTCCCCTTCACCCACCCTTCCCGCAGCCAATGTGCAGTTTCACTGGGTATTACTCATGTCCTTCATCAGAACCTATCTCCATGTTGTTGTTTGCACTAGGATGTTCATTTAGAGTCTACATCCCCAACCATATCCCCTCAACCCATGTATTCAATCAGGTGTTTTTCTTTGGTGTTTTTACTCCCACAGTGTTTCCTCTGAATATGGATAGTGGTTTTTCTCAGAGATTCCTCCAAGTTGTTCAGTATCACTGCATTGCCTCTAATAGAAGTCCAATACATTCGACTGTACCACAGTGTCACAGTCTCTGTGTACAATGTTTTCCTGGTTCTGCTCCTCTCATTCTGCATCACTTCCTGGAGGTTGTTCCAGTCTCCATGGAATTCCTCCACTTTATTAGTCCTTTGAGCACAATAGTATTCCATCACTAATATATACCATAATTTGTTCAGCCATTCCCCAATTGAAGGGCATCTCCTCATTTTCCAATTTTTTGCCACCACAAAGAGCACAGCTATGAATATTTTTGTACGTGTCTTTTTCCTTATTATCTCTTTGGGGTACAAACCCAGCAGTGCTATGACTGGGTCAAAGGGGAAACAGTCTTTTAGCACCCTTTGGGCATAGTTCCAAATTGCCCTACAGGATGGTTGGATCAATTCACAAATCCACCAGCAATGAATTAATGTCCTGACTTTGCCACATCCCAGAGGGGACTCTTCTACAGAAAACAACATGAAGGGTAGTCAGAGAGAGTTGATTTTCATGGATAATGGGGTACCAGAAGTAAAACTACACATAAAGGCATGCTAGCCTATCACCCCAAACCAACTATACTAGGTTATGACCCTGGGCATATACCAGCTTTGGGATCCCAAGATCCTGCCTACAACAACAGCAAAGTACTCCACACTCCACACTCACCCCCTTGAAGTCCCAAACCCTGGAAATAGCCACCAGTGAAGCCTGGAAGTCCAAAGTTTTGGCTCTTTCAAGCCTGCTCTGGGATGAAGCCCTAACTCCAGAGTAAAATAGTTCAGAGTGATGAGTCCTACAAGCCATCAGCAGAGGAGACAGAATCAAAAAAAGCCTGAGAAAATTTGCAAACAGCAAAAGAAACACCTAACCCTAGAAAATTTCTATGGTAACAAAGCACAAGGCACAGAGTCAATAGGGAATGGTGAGATCCAAGCAATCACATGTAAGACTTCAAAGAAAAATGAGAATTGGCTTCAAGCACTGGAAGAACTCAAAAAGGAATTAAAAATCAAACAAGACAGGCTGAATAAAAATGGGGGAAAGAGATAAAATAATTCAAAAAGAAAATAACAGCTTAAAAGAAAAATTGGTCAACTGGAAAAAAGAGACACAAAAATGCAATGAAGTAGAGTTCCATGAAAAGTAGAATGAATCAAATGGGAAAGGAGGATCAAAAGGTATAGAAGAAATTCAGTCTAAAAATTAGAATTGGGCAAATCGAAGATAATAACTTCACGAGACATCAAGAAATAAAACATAATTTTAAAAAGAAAAAAGAAAATATGAAATTTCTCATGAAAAATGATGTGGAAAATAGATCCAGGAGAGACAATTTAAGAATTATTGGATTACCTGAAAGCCATGACCAAAAAAGCAAAACAAAACTTACACATCATATTACAAGAAATTATCAAGGGAAACTGCCCTGATATTCTTGAATAAGAGGGCAAAATAAAAATTGAAATAATCCACAGATTACCTCCTACAATAAATCTACAAATGACAACTTCCCAGAATATTATTTCCAAGTTCAAGAGCTTCCCTGACCAAGGAGAAAATACTGCAAACAATCAGAAAGAAACAATTCAAATATCACGGGGTCCTAGTCAGGATTACACAGGAACTGGCAGCTTCAACATTGAAGGTTTGGAAGACTCAGAGCCAGTATGCACTAGAATCAGTGAGAGAGCAAAAGGCATCTCTATGTCCTTGGCAGCTGACTAAGACCACCAAAGACCTACCCCTTAAAGCAGCTAGACTTGAGACTCTAGCAGGAGGAAGAGCACAGACCTTGGGTGTGGAGATTGTGCAGAGAAGGGCTGCAAACAGTAGAAACTCCAGAGACTTGAAAGGTGGTCTCATGCAAAAATCTTGCTCTTTAGCTCCATACCAGAGAACCTGCCCTCTTCACTCAGACTTCAAAGGGAAAGAAAAACCAGCATAGTGATGGCAAACAATGTCCAGGAAAAACAGCTTCCCAACACCAAGAAGAACAAGAAGGTGGCTTTGACCTTGAAGGTTTGGAAGATTTGGAAAATGATATTCTGGAATGTAAGAGAACTGGTTTTACAACCATAAATTACCCATTCATCAAAAATGACTATATTTTTTCAGGGGAAAATATGGTCATTTAATAAAATAGAGGATTTCCAAGCACTCCTGAAGAAAAGACCAGGCTTAAGCCAAAATGCAAAGTAGTTTGAATTTAGCTTCCTTTCATAAAACAAGTCTGTTGTTCCCATCTAAATACACAGCCCAATAACATGGAATTTTCTCAAGGGTGAGTCAATCATAGTGGAGGAGGAGAAAGTTAGAAAGAGGATGTGGGGTATTTAGATAATATGGGCCCAATGTCAGCAGTTTTATATATATGACTTAGATGATATCTTGCAGTACAGGAGGGGATTTCCCAACTCATCCATGTTGACTCTCTAGTAATTAATTAAATGAGTCCACATGGTAACTGACCATTGTAAAGAGAAATCATATGAGGTTGATTCTGGGGATGTTTTAAGTGACAACAGAATCCCTGTTTCCTGTTGCTACTGTCTCTTAAGGTTCCTAAGCATCCAGAAAGTGCCTGAGCACAGAGGGTATGATGAAAGAGTGAGTCATTTTATTCACCAAGTATCACCACTCCACCCCTCCGCCCCATAATTTGGAAAACTGTCAGATATGTGTCAAAATTGAAAGGGAAGCAAATGAAAGAAAAAAAGAGGTGTGAAGTTTTAGTCTACTCAGAGGAGGTGATAACAAAAAAAAAGATGTGAATTAAAAATGGTCAGTCCTGTGGAAAGCGTCTACTGTGATTGGTAGATGTGAAAATTTAGGGGAGGTGACATAGGAGAAAATTCTCTTTAAAAAGGAGGTCAGGAGCTCAGAGCAGGGGCCTCTGAACTTAGTTGAGTTTGAAAGACAAAATCTTGTGGTGAGTGGATAAAAGACTAACTTAGTTTTCTCTCTTAAAGAGAAAGGCCTAGGCCATTTGGCCTAGGCCCTAGCCTTTTCCTACTATTCCCTCTTACTCTGTCTCTCTCCCTTCTCTTAATTCTTTCATTTATATTAACTAAATATCTCCATAAAACCCAGCTGACTTGGGAATTTTTCATATTTGGGAATTTTTCCCATGGTGACCACTTATTTTTGATTTAAACCAAGACACTAAAAATTATCTTTACCAGTGTGGCCAAAAACTTACAGTTTGGCCATTTACACATTTTTGCGGTCACAGTTTATGGCAACCACGAAGGTTGTGACAAAAACCCTCAAAAATTTCTGTGAAATCTCTTTCCTTTCTCTCTTTATTACTTTCTCTGTCAGTCAGTCTTTTTAAACATGCTAACTCGGCTTTAAAACACAGCTGCAAGAACAGGTGAGTAAAAAGCATTTCAATTTCTCCTTAAATTAAATAGAACACAGTTGTTTTAAATCTTAGCAACAGAGTCCTAAGGTCCTGGCTAGGAGAGCTGTTTCTAAATCTCCTTCCTTTAGGGAACAACTGCCTAAATTAGGATTAAGGGAAACCTGGGAAAGCTTTTGGCCTTGTCCTGTACCCCATGTGTTTATTTTGGAAATATGGAGTTACAACCAGCTCACAACTTAGTTAACAACTGGCTTTCCAGTAAATATATTATTCTTTTTACAGTACAGGCATTGGTCTGCAATTTACTTAACAGCGGACTCATCAGCTCCATGACCAAACATGTAAATATAGAATTCTTTGTCTCTCTG
The DNA here is from genome assembly GCF_027887165.1 of Monodelphis domestica. Classification (NCBI taxonomy): domain Eukaryota; kingdom Metazoa; phylum Chordata; class Mammalia; order Didelphimorphia; family Didelphidae; genus Monodelphis; species Monodelphis domestica. Next base: position 298,151,792 of record NC_077232.1, on the reverse strand, counting down.
AAATGGCTCATCCCATGGAACTTATGGCAAAGTCTAATCGACATGCTACTCATTTCTCAGTCAAACCAACCGATTGCTCCTTCTAATATTCAACAAAATGCAGAACTAAATACTCGGCTTGAGTTGTTAGAGAAAAGTGTGGGGGAGCTCATAGCTTTTATGAAAAACACTAACCCTCCTAGCCAACCCACTGCTCCCCCTGCCAACTTGGCCTCAGAACCCCCTGCTCCTAACCAACCCACCCCTCCCCCTGCCCATGCTTCTGATTCCACACCCTCCACTCTAAGTTCACACCCCACCCATACTGACCATCCTAATGCCTCCACCTTAAGTTCATACCCTACTCATTCATCCAACCCTAACACCTCTGATCCTTCTGGCACTATGGCACAACAACAAACCCTCTCCCTCAATGTGCCCAACCCTTCTCTTTCTCATTCCTACCCCATTGAGAATAGATTAAGAAGGCTAGAAACAGAAATAGGAGTACCAAATAATTCAGATAGGTTATTTCCTTTAAGGGAAGTAACCACTTTTGGGGGGGGGGGGTTCACTGGAAAGTTTTAACTTTTCAGAGATCTTGGCATTTCAAGATTTTGAACACATAAGATTTCTGGGAGAACATTTGTGTTGAAAAGATGCTCATATTTTATATTTCAGGGAGGGGAAGATAACACAAAATGAAAAAAAATCATAGATAATATCATCTTCCTATCCCCAATATGGTCCACAGAACATCACAAACTCTTAAACTATATATTTTCTCTCACATCTTTATGCTTTTTATCTTTTATTACAAAAAATAAAATATTCTTCTATTTATATTTAAAGGTTAAGCTTATGTCTGGCTTGGAAATATATCCCCAAAGGGTACAATCAAGTATTCTATTTTGGTTTTTCTTTTAATGAAGAGATGCTTAAATATAATCTACATCAAATTCAAAAGTTTCATCTTCAAAAATTTCCTAAGGTGCAAAAAGGCAACCAAACATAGTGCATTCCTTCAACATGGACCTATTCAAATTTAAACACAATAAACTCCAGACCTGCTCAGAGGGAATGCCTATCCTCACCTCTTTACTACACCAGCACATGAATACCAAAGAACTATCAGAAAGCAACCCAAGTTTAGTTCTCTGTTTGCTAATGCAAAATTGTTCCCTGTGACCAATCTTATCAGCTTTTTGAAGTCAGGGCCCATTTTGGTGGGGCAAATCCAGTCAGAAAAAGCAAATGTCTGTTTTTTTTTTCCCTGGGTGGCCAAGGGACCATTAAGGGATTTCTGTGTCCATTGTGTAAATCTGAATCAGGTCAGACACAATATTATCAATGACTGGCTTGGTAAGGTCTTCACTAAAGACCTGCCACCATGGCTTTTCTGCCTCAGAATCGGCAGGCACCTCCACTCCATAGCACTGCAAGGCAAGATAGAGCACTGCCACGGCTATGTGTGGGGCTGGGTAGCGAAGGCACAATACTCCATGGTAGCTGTCCCACAGCAGTGCCCAGGCTACCAGGGAGATGGGCATCCTCTCCCAGCTGTGGTGGTTCATCCAGTTCTTTAAAGAAATAAGGTAGTGGAGCAGGTATTTGTGGGGGTGCTGTGAGAGACATTGATGATGTCTCTAGTCCTGAGGTGTTGCTCCTCCACCTTCCCAGCCAAGTAAATGGTAGACATGGCTATGAGGTAAGGGCCATATGCATCTAATTTGGTCTCGCAAAAAAATTTATGGTAAATGGTAGAGGCTGTGGCAATTGGAATGGACTGCATACACAGCTTGACACCTGCCTCCATGATGAACCGGGTCACTTTAAAGTGGACTTTGGCTTCGGAGACTAGGTGCCCCTCTTTCTTCACTTCTTCATCCTTGGCACTGCTCTCACTCTGCCTGGACTCCATGGCTAACACCGTTGCCTCCAAGGTATTCCTGGTCCCTCGGTCCCCTCAATGGCAAACAAAAATCCAAATCATGTTAGGAGGAAGGCCAAAATGAGATGAAGAAAAGTATACTTCAGTGTCATGGAAGATATCTTGAACAGGGTATAAGCAGAATGGATAATGTGAGTGAGGTCCTCTGATGTTCCTGAAATAGATATTGTTGATAGGCAAAACAAGTTGGACTGAGAATCATTTAGGTTGAAAGTAGACCGGAACTATATTTGGAAAACTCTGTAGGGCAATTGTTTTGCCTTTTCAGCAGCATCTGTTGAATAGGTTGGATTGAAGCCCGCAGTGGGCAAAGCCCCGGAACGTCCTCAGGGCCGGATTGGCCCACCCCCTTGGGATCTCCCTGGTCTAGGAGAGGAGAAGGAAAGGCTGGAGCTGGTCTCAGTCAGGGAAGCTTTTCAGGGACCTCGCAGCAATGCTATTCCGATTCGGCGTGGTTGTACCTCCCGGCATGGCCCAGGGCCGTCCACAGCTCTTGCTGGTAGGCTCTCGGCCAGAGCTAGGGAGCTGGGAGCCGGAGAGGGCAGTGCCCATGAAGTGGGCGGCCAGTGGAGCCGGGCCCAGTGGGGCATGCGGGCTGCAGGAGCCGGGCCTGTGGCTCGCAGAGGTGGAGTTGGCCTGCGTGCTACCGCCGCTGGAAGCTCAGGAGCAGAGGCAGTAGCAGCAAGAGCAGCCGTAGCAGCCTCCAGTGGAGGGGGTGGGGCCCGGCGTCCCGGAGACTTTCAGGTCGGGAAGTAACCACTTTTAATAAAGATGGGAACTTGGTATCTGTAAGACACCACACACCTTTTAACCCTGAGAATTTAAATAAATTTAAGGAAGATCTTCCATCATTTGAGGAACAACCAATATTAATTATTAAAAAATTAGAGAACATATTCAGAATTCTTGACCTCACTTGGATGGATTTTGAGAATTTGTTAGAGACATTTTTAACAAAAAGTGAAAAAAATAATATCATCTCTCTGGCTAATCAGAAAGGAGGTAGAAGAAGACATTATTGGCCAACTGAAGATCCACATTGGAACCGCAATGTTGAACTAGATTACACAAAACTAAACCAGGCCAGAGAAGCATTATTGACAGCCATGAGAGCTTGCTCTGATAGACCTGAAAAATGGTCAAAATTTGAAAGAATCCAACAAGAGATTGATGAAACACCCTCCCAGTTTATGGACAGACTTATTGCCATAGGGAATACATATATGGACCTTGATTTGTACAGAGAAAGGGACATTAGGCAAATACATAGGCAATTCATTGAGAATTGTTGTTCAGTGGTAAAAGACTACTTTAAAACTAGCTATTCTAATTGGGACTCTATGGACCTTGAAGAATTGAGGAGAGTAGCAACCTATGTTTATAAAGGTCATGTAAAAAGACCTGAGGAACACAATACATTAGTGGAAGACCTAAAGTAAGAAATTGAAATGTTAAAAAGACAGTTGAAAAATAAGGGAGAGACAATAGCCCCTTTGTAGAAATCCACAGATAAATCAGTAACCTGCCTCTTTTGTGAGAAGAAGGGCCACAGAATGATAGAATGTAGAACTTTTCTCAAGATTATCAGAAGGAATATGCAATTTAATAACAACTTTAGAAATAATAACTATAGAAATGATGATAATCATAGAAACCAGAATTTTAGAAATTATGATGATAACTATAATGACTATAGAAATTAGAACTTTAGAAACCAAAATTTTAGAAATAGGAATTGGGAAAATAATGACAATGCTCCAAATAAAGAAAATTATAATAATCAACAACAATATATAAGAAATAGTGCTCATCCAAAAGATACTAGAGGTGCTAATGTCCCTCAGGGAGGTGCCCTTCAGGGGAGTACCAAAGGAACATCCCAAACACAATGAAGGTGTCAGGGGGCTGGGGCACAGGAATCAGAGGATACAACCTTTGATTTTCCAGACCCCAATGTCCTATTACTCTTTGTCCCTATCCACTGCTCTCCCCATACTAATGAACCCCATATTACCCTAAAGGTGGGTAATACCTATTATGATTGTCTCTTAGACACTGGAGCTACCAGGTCTGTGTTAAAGAATGTAATTGATTTGAATTGTTATTCCATTGACTCACACAATGTAGTGGGAGTATCAGGAATACCCTAAAGAGTTAAAAAACTTCCTCCTAGAATGGTGTCTGTAGGACCCCTAGAGGTACAACATTCCTTCCTTTTAAAGCCTGACTCTCCTTTAAATTTTCTGGAGAGGGACCTTCTATGCAAACTCAGAGTCACCATAACTTGCTCCCCAGATGGTTCCTTATCATTAGAAATACCAGAGGAATCTTTAAATTTACTACCTATACTTCTCTCAGAGAGCCAGGAGGCAAAAGATCCTCCCACTTTTGAAATACCTAAAGATATACTGGAGTCTCTTTGGGCCACATCTTCTTCCATTGTAGGCTTACTTAAATCTGCTGTTCCTGTGCAGATAAAAACTAAATCTAGCCCACCTCCTCCCATTCCTCAGTATCCCCTCTCAAAAGAGGCAATTGAGGGTATTACCTTAATTATTAACTCATTAATTAAACAAGGAATAATAATCCCTTATGAATCTGAATATAACATCCTGCCAGTTAAGAAACCAAAAAGAGGACCTGATGGCAAGCACCTCAATAGATTCGTACAGTATCTGAGGGCAGTGAATAACCATGTTATAAAAAGACATTCCATAGTTTCCAACATAAAAACGATTATTTCCACTATTGCTAGCACAGCTATGTACTTTACAGTAGTAGACTTTTGCTCAGCTTTCTTTTCCATACCTATACATGAGAAATCCAGGCATATTTTTGCTTTTATCTGGAGTCATCTGCCCCAGGGTTATGTGGAAAGCCCAAGTTTATTTGCGCAAATTTTGAGCCAAGACACAGATAATATAACATTTAAAAATAGCAAATTAATCAAATATGTAGATGATCTACTCTTGGCTTCAACAAATGTAGAAACATATCAAGAAGATAGTAAACACATCCTTTTGGAATTACACAAAAAAGGACATAAAATCTCAAAGGATAAAGTTCAGTGGTGTCTCCCTAAAGTAGAATATTTGGGATTCATCCTGACTGCTGGTGCTCTCTATATTTCTCCAAAAGGAATTGAGAATATTCAAAATTTAAGCACTCCTACCACTAAAAAACAGTTGAGACTTCCGGTCAAGAAAACCATTCTTTACCAATCACAAACTTAATGCTCCTACGGGATTGAAATTCAAACTTAACAACAGGACAGAGCCGGGGAACTCTCGTTCTGGACTCAAATCAAAAGGTATGCCCCCCCCCAAAAAAGCCAGAATCCTAGATCACTTGGGTCTAAGGGGAAGGCAGAAGGAAGGTCCCAGGATCCCATCCCCAACCCAGAGTGCTGATCCCACAGCAACAACGGGAACGTCAGGTCCTGCATAGGTGCTGATTTGAAAGGAATACCTTGAAAGCAACCTGGGCCAGGCTTGGGGCTTCCAATACAGATGGAAGGGAAACAGACTGAGAGAGATGGAAGCAGCCTGTAGCCCCCTGACTGGGTCCTTCCATCAGAGTCTTACTGGAGGTTATTGCTTTGGGACACATTCAGAACAACCCAGCTGAACATAATCGCATCAGGAGTCCTCAGAGCTCAGGGAGGCCAAGACCCCTCCCCACTTAGAATGCAGGACATTCTGAAAGGACAAGAACCTCAGGGCCTGCAAAGGTGTTGCTTTGAAGGGTGTACCTTGAAATCAACCTGAGCCAGTCTTGGGGCATCCAATACAGATAGCAGGGAAGCAGACTGAGAGAGATGGTGGAGCCTGTAGCTCCCTGGATGGGTCCTTCCATCAGTCTCACCAGAGGTTTTTCCCATGGGGCACATCCAGACTAACCCAGCTGAACATAATCCCATCAGGAGTCCTCAGAACCTCAGGGCTGGCAAAGGCACTGAGGTACCTTGTGGACAGTGCTGTGCCAGGCTCAGAGCATGGAAGTAAGGCAGCCAAGAAGCAACTGGAGGGAACTGAGAGCAGTAAGATGCAAAATGCCGGCAGGGAGGCAAGAGCAGACCCTGCACTTCCCTGGGAAGACAGCGTAGCTGAGGAGAATGGAAAATATGCCTGAGGATAAAGCCTCAGACCATCAGACAGATACACAAAGAGCCAGATCTCTTCACTCAGATTTCTAACTGGAAAGGGGAAGAAAAACCATAGAGATGGCAAACAGTACAGAAGTGCAAAAGCATCCAAAAACCAAGAAAAGAAAAAAGAAGGGGGTGACTTTGGACACATTTTATGGAGCAAAAATACAAAATACAGAGGAGATAGAAGAGGAAACACAAACAAATGCTCCAAAACCTTCCAAAGGAAATGGAAATTCTCTACACAAACTCTTGAAGAATTCAAATCGGAAATTATCAAAAATATGGAAGCCTTCTGGGAGGAAAAATGGGAAACAATGCAAAAGGAACTCAGCAATCTGAGAGAACAAAATATGCAAATGCAGAAACAGCTCGAAGCCTCAAAAAACAGGTCAGACCAAACTGAAAAGGAAAACCATTCTTTAAAGGTCAGAATCAGGCAACTGGAAGACAATGATCTTCCAAAATAGCAAGAATTAATAAAGCAAAGTCCAAAGACTAGAGAATTAGGAAATAACACAAAATATCTCACTGACAAAGTGACCTGGAAATCAGAGGAAGGAGAGACAACTTGAGAATCATTGATCTACCTGAAAAGCCAGAAATAAACAGTAATCTTGATATTATAATACATGATATCATCAAAGAAAACTGCCCAGAGATTCTAGAACAAGGGGACAAAATATGCATTGAAAGAGTCCACAGAACACCCTCTACACTACATCCCCAAAAGACAACACCCAGGAATGTAATTGCCAAATTCCAAAGCTTCCAAGCAAAAGAAAAAATCTTACAAGAAGCCAGAAAAAGACAATTTAAATAAAAAGAAATACCAATCACTGGCTTAAAAGGTTGTAGCTAAAGAAGAAAGGTAAGAATTAGGGGAGGATATCAAAATGCCAGGGAGTCCACAAGTGACAATCATAACTTTGAATGTGAATGGGACAAACTCACCCATAAAACATAGACAAATATCAGAATGGATTAGAATTCAAAACCCTACCATATGTTGTCTCCAAGAAACACACATGAGGCAGGTAGACACTCACAAGGTCAGAATTAAAGGATAGAGGAAGACCTTCTGGGCCTCAACTGATAGAAAGAAGGCAGGAGTTACAATCATGATATCTCACAACACCAAAGCAAAAATAGACATGATTAAAAGGGATAGGGAAGGTAACTATATTTTGTTAAAAGGGACTTTAGATAATGAGGAAATATCACTAATCAACATGTATGCACCAAATAGTAGAGCACCCAAATTTCTAATGGAGAAACTAGAATTGAAGGAAGAAATAGACAGTAAAACCATATTAGTGGGAGATTTGAACCAACCACTATCAATTTTAGATAAATCAAATAAAAAAATAAATAAGAAAGAGGTAAAAGAAGTGAATGAAATCGTAGAAAAATTAGTTAATAGACAAATGGAGAAAATAAATAGGGACAAAAAGGAATACACCTTCTTCTCAGCACCACATGGCTCATTCACAAAGATTGACCATACACTAGGTCACAGAAACATGGCATACAAATGCAAAATAGCAGAAATAATAAATGCAGCATTTTCAGATCATAAGGCAATAAAAATAATGATCAGTAAAGGTACATGGAGAACCAAATCAAAAATTAATTGGAAATTAAATAATATGATACTCGAAAATCAGTTAGAGAACAAATCATAGAAACAATTAATAATTTCTTTGAGGAAAATGACAATGGTGAGACATCCTTTCAAACCTTATGGGATGCAGCCAAAGCAGTAATCAGAGGAAAATTCATATCCCTGAGTGCATATGTGAACAAACTAGGGAGGGCAGAGATCAATGAATTGGAAATGCAAATAAAAAAACTTGAAAGAGAACAAATTAAAACCCCCCAGAAAAAAACCAAACTAGAGATCCTAAAAATTAAGGGAGAAATTAATAAAATCAAAAGTGATAGGACTATTAAACTAATAAATAAGATTAGAAAATGGTACCTTGAAAAAACAAACAAAATAGACTAAGTGCTGGTCAATCTAATTAAAAAAAGGAAAGAAGAAAAGCAAATTAACAGCATCAAAGATGAAAAGGGGGACATCACCTCCAATGAAGAGGAAATTAAGGCAATCATTAAAATTACTTTGCCCAATTATATGGCAATAAATATACAAATCTATGCAATATGGATGAATTTTTACAAAAATATAAACTGCCTAGACTAACAGAAGAAGAAATAGAATTCTTAAATTATCCCATATCAGAAAATGAAATCCAACAGGCCATCAAAGAACTCCCTAAGAAAAAATCCCCAGGGCCAGATGGATTCACAAATGAATTCTATCAAACATTCAAAGAACAGTTAATCCCAATACTATACAAACTATTTGACATAATAAGCAAAGAGGGAGTTCTACCAAACTCCTTTTATGACACAAACATGGTACTGATTCCAAAGCCAGGCAGGTCAAAAACAGAGAAAGAAAATTATAGACCAATCTCCCTAATGAACGTAGATGCAAAAATCTTAAACAAGATATTAGGAAAAAGACTAAAGTAAATGATCAGAAGGGTCATTCACGATGATCAAGTAGGATTTATACCAGGGATGCAGGGCTGGTTCAAAATATTAGGAAAACCATCCACCTAATTAACCATATCAACAAGCAAATCAACAAAAATCACATGATTAGTTCAATAGACGCAGAAAAAGCCTTTGATAAAATACAACACCCATTCCTATTAAAAATCCTAGAAAGCATAGGAATAAAAGGGTCGTTCCTAATAATAATAAACAGTATATATCTAAAACCATCAGCTAATATCATCTGCAATTGAGATAAACTAGATGCATTCCCAATAAGATCAGGAGTGAAACAAAGATGCCCATTACCACCTCTATTATTTGACATTGTACTAGAAAAACTAGCAGTAGCAATTAGAGAAGAAAAAGAAATTGAAAGCATTAAAATAGGCAAGGAGGAGACCAAGTTATCGCTCTTTGAAGATGACATGATGGTCTACTTCAAGAATCCTAGAGATTCAACCAAAAAGCTAATCGAAATAATCAACAACTTTAGCAAAGTTGCATGATACAAAATAAACCCACTTAACTCATCAACATTTCTATTTATTTCCAACACAGCTCAGCAGCAAGAACTAGAAAGAGAAATCCCATTCAAAATCACCTTAGACAAAATAAAATATTTAGGAATCTATCTCCCGAGACAAACACAGGAACTATATGAACACAACTACAAAACACTCCACACAACTAAAATTAGACTTGAGCAATTGGAAAAACATTAACTGCTCATGGGTAGGATGAGCCAATATAATAAAAATGAACATCCTAACCAAACTTATTATTCTATTTAGTGCCATACCCATTGAACTTCCAAAAAAAATTTTACTGAATTAGAAAAAAAATAACAAAGTTCATTTTGAAGAACAAAGGATCAAGAATATCCAGGGAAATAATGAAAAAAAAAATACAAAGTAAGGGGGCCTTGCAGTCACAGATCTCAAACTATATTATAAAGTAACAGTCATCAAAACAATTTGGTACTGGCTAAGAGACAGAAAGGAGGATCAGTGGAATAGACTCGGGGTAAGTGACCTCAGTAAGACAGTATATAATAAACCCAAAATCCCAGGTTTTGGGACCAAAAGCCACTATTTGATAAAAACTGCTGGGAAAATTGGAAGACAGTGTGGGAAAGATTAGGTTTAGATCAACACCTTACACTCTACTCCAAGATGTCAGAGTTGCTTTTGTTGCTAAGGTACTTTTAAAAGAAATTTTCCTCGCTTTGGCTTGCCGGCATGTATTTATTCAGATAGAGGAAGTAATTTTAATGATTTTGTCCTAAATCAGATATATTCTTGCCTAGGGATAACTTCGAAATTCCATGTTTCATATCATCCCCAGTGCTCAGGCCAAGTTGAGAGGATGAATAAAGAACTTAAAACTATTATTGGAAAATTATACACTGAGACACAATTAAAATGGCTTGATATTCTCCCTCTGGCCCTATTTTATCTTAGAAGCAGGCCTAGAGGAGACCTACACATCTCACCATTTGAGATGCTTTTTGGACATCTGCCTATAGTCTAAACCTTTCTCCCCTGCATATACATCACTATTAGGGGGGAAATACTACTATTGCTTCCTATATACAGGAATTATAGCGCAAACTATGTGAACTTCATGAATCCGGAGCTGCAGTACAAGCCGGACCACTAGACTTTTCTCTTCATGACCTGAACCCAGGAGACAAAGTGTATATTAAGAATTTCAAGCATACTGGAGCAACTCAGCCTTCCTGGGAAGGACCATTCCAAATATTGTTAACAACTCCAACATCTATAAAGGTTGGAGAGCAGGACTGTTGAATTCATTGCTCACATGTGAAGAAATCATCTTCTGTTGAGACTGATTAACTGTATCCTATCAAATGAATTGGAGATAATAATCCATAGACAAATGGATGCTGTTTTTCGAGAACACATTGAATTACTGATTTTTCCCTTATTTTTCCTTATTTCTTTTCTTTTCTTTTGATTAGAATATTTGACTTTTTGCTTATTTCTTCTACTAAAAGTACATACAATTAATATTTTTTCTGCAATAATATTAGTTTAACATATATATTCTTGCTATAATATCAATGCATACCCCAAAGCTTTAAACTATGGGAACCTACCATTTATTGATAAAATATTATGAGACTGTGATTAATGTTTGTGTCTAATACTAGAAAAAAAAAGGATAAAAAGCAAGGAGCACAGACTTAACCTGAATAGTGCCCAAAAGAGCACACATGAAATACTAATGTGAACTCGAGGTTGAGACGCTTGTCATATGTTAAATCGTAAGACTTCCTTGTATCTACACTTTTTGTGAAGTACTCATACAAGTACAAAGTTTGACTATCACACTGGCTCCCTATATCCCTGAGAATGAAAAAATCAGACCAGGGAATGACACTTCCCTATCAAAATAGAAGGGGGGGGGGGGCGGCAGAGTCAAGATTGCAGCTTAGCAAGCAGCAAAAGTTCAGACCTCAGAAAACCCTTCCTTACCAATCACAAACTGAATGCTCCTAGGGCACCAAAATTCAAACTGAACAACAGGACAGAGGCGGGGAACCCTCCTTCTGGACTCAAATTAAAAGGTACACCCCCCCCCAAAGCCTGAATCCGAGAATACTTGGGTCTAAGGGGAAGGGGGAGGGAAGGTCCCAGGACCCCTCCCCCCCAACCCAGAGGGCTGAGCCCCCAAAGGTAGCAGGAACCTTTGAGTGGGCAAAGGTACTGGTTTGGAGGGTCTACCTTGTGAGCAGTGGGGAGCCGGGCTCTGAGCGTCCAGTGTGGACAGTGGGGAGGAAGCCAGGGAGAGACCAGAGCCTCCATCTGGCTCCAGTCTCACTGTTGCCTCGGGGCACATCCAGACCAATCCAGTTGAACCTAACCCCATCAGGACTTCTCAGAGCTCAGGGAGATGGGCAAAGGCACTGGGGAACCTTGCGGACAGTGGAGAAGCAGCTGGAGAGAACTGGAGAGAGCCTGGGTGGCCCAGCCTTCCAGGAGTCTTCGGCCTCAGAGCACATACAGCCCAACCCAGTTGAACTTAATATGATCAAAAACCTATCAAAATAGAATTCTAGTTCCTTTCTTTCTTATATTATGGCAACTTCCTGTAGTCTTGGCTGCAAATGGATAAGTGAAATATTAGTGCATTCTGTCCTACAGACTTGTGGGATAGAAATTACTTCAAATTGGACCTATACAAGGGCCTATTTTGAATTTTTTTCCTTATGTTTTTGGTTTTGTTTTTCTCTTCTTTTGATAATTGACTCATACACCCCCATAACTCAACATTGCATCCTGAGCTGAACTTGATGTTTTTTAACATCCACTTTGGAGCGGCGATTGTATTTTAATATAAAAATCCAAGATTTTGATTTTGTTCAAGAAGGATCTTCAAGGTAGAAGCTTGTTAACTCCTAAATCCAGAGAATGAACTGTTGCAGAAAGATGCCAGAAAACCCACACTACATCAAGAAGATCAAGAATGAACTTTGGGTGTGGTTGATTGAACTCAAGTTTGATTGAACATTTATTTGTAAATGTACACTTTTATGCCAAGGGGACTGCCCCTAATTTGGCTTTTTGTCAATGCGTATAATCTCCATAAAATCCAGCTGACTTGGGTATTTTTCATATTTGGGAATTTTTCCCATGGTGACCACTTATTTTTTATTTAAATCAAGACACTAAAAATTATCTTCACCAGTGTGGCCAAAACCTTATGGTCTGGCCATTTACACATTTTCACGGTCACAGCTCCCAAGAGTGTTAAACCCTACATGGCAATAATCAGTTTTCTCAGTTGACTTAATGCTAAGATGTTGCCCTTATTTTATGATTCTACTCCCCTCTGCATCTCTTAAGCAGTGAATAAATCATATCAGCTTTTTTCTTCATATGATGCTATGTTTTTTCATTCTGACCTTTTGTCTTCTCATCTTCCCAACCTCTTCCTTTCTATTATAATTTCTAACACTTCTAAGCAGGACCTCCTCATGAGCAGTGACCCATTTTTCAGATTGGAAAAAAATGCCAAATCCATGTCTTAATTAAAAATAACAATGTTTGGGGACAGCTGGGTAGCTCAGTGGATTGAGATCCAGGGCTAGAGATCCTAGGTCCTAGGTTCAAATCTGGCCTCAGACACTTCCCAGCTGTGTGGCCCTGGGCAAGTCACTTAACCCCGCATTGCCTAGCCCTTACCACTCTCCTGTTGTGGAACCAATACACAATAATGATTCCAAGATGGAAGGTAAGGGTTTAAAAAAAAAGAACGAAACAACAATGCTCAATCCTTTTCCCCACCCCGCAATAGTCTCTTAGCAATTCTGTGATTTACATTTTCTCCACCATATCCTTCAAAACCTTGAAAACAATTGTATACAAATGAGCTGAAGGAAAATATTGTATGCAGCCATTCCCACCTCCATTTAGTATTTGTGCCTGTGAACTGCTTTGAAACAGGTTCTGTGAATGCATTCATTTGAGAAGCAGTTTTTTCTTGAGTCATCAGAACTGTCTCAAGCTGTTATTCTCACACCAATGTCTTTTTCCTCATCTTTTCAGCAAGTAAAATGTCTATATATGATAGTGACAGCATCTTCTATTATCTCATTAAAGCCTTTCAACAACATTGCCAAGTATTATCTCTATTTTGCAAGTGTGGAAATTGAGGATACCACAAGTTAAGTGACTTGTCTAAGGTGTTACACATAATAGGAGATAAAACCGAGGTCTGACTCTATACCTTCTAAGCCTAGATGTATTTGACACATTGACATCTTGTACACCTTTGGCTTGCTAGCACAACTGTTCCATTCAATCCAATCAATATGCCAACAATATGTCCTATCTTGTTCTCAGAACTGCTTGAGGCAAAGAATGTAAAGATGAAAAATAGCAGAATCTCTGCCCTCAAAGAGCTAACAATATACTGTGGAGATACATACACACATATATAATTATATACAAGGTAAATTGCATAACATTAAAGGAGAGGTCCATATATAGTGCTCTGAAATATTTGAAATCAGTTTCTAGATTGGTGGCAAGAGGTGGGCATGGAATGGTACAGAAGGCAAGGTTTCATGAAGGATATTCTGCCAAAATTTGACCTGGAAAAAATAAAAGAATCTCAACAATTAGGGACATGGACAGAGCACTCAAGACACTGTTTATAGTCTGCATGAGCACTCATAGGCAGGAGGGGAAAGTAAAGGAAAAGAAAATTGATTGACTGGAACTTAAAATGAAGGAAGTTGTGGGGGAGGCATAGAAAGTCTTAAGAGCCAGTTGGAGGAGTTTGCATTTATTCATCTATTGACCTGGAATCTAAGAAAACCCCAAGTTTAGTCAGCTAGAAAGATGAAGACCCCAAAAACTCACCCTAGATCCCATGAGAATCAGACTAGCAGTTTCAGACTGAATAATAGACCCTAAAGTAAACGATAATCCCATTTAGGTGGGGCTAAGCAAATGCTAAATACTCTTTGACTTAAGTAGTCTCCCCCACAGTATTAGAGACCTTTCACCAAGAAGACCAACCCCTGGGCAGGGACTATCCTTTTAATGTCTACTGTAATTAGGTAAGTTCCCTGATACCCTAGCCTCTGGCTATGATCACTTTCCCAAGCTCCCTTGTAGTCAGTCAGCTAGTTTGAACACTCCCATTTCCTTGTAGTCATGATAATGTCAGTCATTCATATTTCCCTGTCCCTTGGTTCCTCAAAAGGTATATAAGTTCCCCAAATTCTTTTGTCTTTTGGAATTGTCATCTGGTGGGGTGATTTCTACCCCCGGGTCAGTGGTCAGAGCAACCAGAATGTCTGGGATCTCCAAGGGTGTGTGGCACTGAGCTCTGGGTGAAGACCTGAGAGGAAAGCACTGAACTCCTTTCCTTAATTAAAGGGTGATTTTTCTGACTATTTTATAGTTTCTGCCTTTTCCCCCAGTTTAATACATCTGAGACAGTACAGAATCAATGTCCCCCCTGAGCAAGGATGGTCATTTGCACAAAGGAAATAGTGGTTAGGAGTATGGGTTTAGAGAGAAAGATAATGAGTTCAATGTTGGACATGTGAAGGTTGAGATGCCAATGGGACATCAGAGCAGAAATGTCCAGAACACAACTGGAATTTAATACTAAAGCTCAGATGAAATATAGGTGAGTTCAGATATCTTCTTCAACTCAGGGCATTAGTGATTAGTCTGAACCCTTCAATTGCAAAATAGGTACCATGACTATTATTCTAATCCTCATTTTGTCTATTAAATGTATCCAGGAAAAAGTTTATACTCTTCCACTGGGACTTGGCAGAGTGATTCCCTCTTCCCATAGGAATAAATCCACTTACATGAAATTAAAAGGCTTTTGGATAGAAAAAAATTAATGCAACTAGAATAAGATGGGAAATAGATGGAAAAGGGCCATTTAATTGAATATCTCTTATAAGTGTCAGATATTCAAGCTAGAAAGATAACTAATGAATATATAAAACCCAAAGCCTTTCCTCAATAGATAAGGGATCTGAAGATAGGAGGGAGGGGAGATAATTCTCCAAAATAGAACTGCAAATTGTTAATGAAAGAAAAACCCATTACTGATAAAAAAGTGCAAATCAAAGCATGGGCTGTGGGGGGAAGGGCACTGAGTAGCTAGGTGACACTGAGTAGTTAGGAAATGGGAGGTCCTAGGTTCAAATCTTCCTAGCTGTGTAACCCTGGGCAAATCACTTAACCCCAATTGCCTAGCACTTACCACACCTCTGCCCTTCTGCTTTGGAATCAATACTTAAAATATATTTTTTTTTACTTTAAGCATCCCTGAGATGCTGTCACACACAATAAATTGAAAAACAATAAAAGAATGGAATAGCTAATGTTGGAATGCTTGTGGAAAGACATACATTAAAGAATTATTAGTGGAGCTATGAATTAGTCTGGCCATTCTGGTATCAAGAAAAGAAATGCCCAAAGTCTTTGACCCCAAATACTCCACTTGTAGGCATATACCACAAGGAGGTCAAGATGAAGAAAAACACTATCTACACCAAAATGTTTACATAAGCATTTTTGTAGCAGTAAAGAAATGGTAATATTATGGTTATATAAATGTAATCCTTCTACTCCTCATCTCCCCCTTCTAATCTGGGGGCTTTGTCTCTTCATTTACTGAGAAAATCCAAGGCCATTTATCCAATCAGTCAAAAATGAGCTTCCAGTCTCATGAGGAATACATATATAGAATAAAAATAAGATGAATAAATGTAAATGTAGACAAAATAGTGAAATATGAGGTCATTTGAGAGGATGGTTGCTAAAGGTTGGAGGGCTCAGAAAAAACTTTATGGATAAGATGGTGCTTGTACTGCATCTTAAAAAAAGGAATCCCTTAGGATGCAATGATAAGATGTGTTGTCTTCCAGGCATGTCAGATAGCCAGACTATGAAGGCATAGATATACAAGATGGAGTATCATATATCAGGAACAGAAAAACAATGATTTAAATAGGTCAAAGATTATGTGAGACAAAGTAATGTTGAATGAGACTGAAAAGATAGGATGGAGCAAGTTTGTGTAGGATTTTAAAAGCTGATGAGAAGAATTTATATTTTATTCTGGAAGAAATAGAAAGTCACTGCAGTCAATTGAGTAGGGGAGTCAAAGGGTCAGAATTGTGCATAAAGAAAATTGCTTTAGCTACATTGGATGTGATGAATTAGAATAGTGAGAGACTCGAGGGAGTTTAGACCAATTAAAAAGCTGCTTCAATAACCGAAGCAAGAGGCAATAAAGATGAACTATTGTGAATGTAGAAAAAGAATCACATGTGAGAGATGATGGCATGTTAGAAATGGTGAGATTTGGCAACCAAATGGAAACATAAAGGGGTAAAGGAGGTTGAAGAGTTCAGGATGATACCAAGATTAAAATCTAGTTGGAAAGGATGACAAAAATATGGGAAAGGGAAAGTTCTGGAGGAAAGATGGGTTTTAGACAATGTTATGTTTGAGACATGTCAAGGAAATCTAGTTTGGAATCATGATATAAGACTAAAGCTTGAAAGATTTGGGCTAGATTTAAATATATTTTCTATGAAGATTCACAGATATAGAAACTCGTGAAAGCTAATAAGATTACTAAGAGAAGGTATGTAAAGGGAGAAGAGATGAAGATCTATGATGGAATTTTGGGAGAAACCACCAGAAAGGGAACATGATGAGTATCATGAACATAGACTAAGGAGTGTTCATTAGATAGTAGAACAGTAGAGAATAGTCCCAGTAAAACACAAACAGGTGAGAATATCCAGGGCAAGAGAATAAACTAGATCAAGATGTGAAAAATGTAGCAGATAGAATGAAAAAGATGGGGATTGAGAAAGGGCCATCAGACTTGGCAATTTAAAGATATCTATCACTTTGAAGAGAGCAGTTTGGTTGAGTTTTGAGATAAGAGGCCAGGCTCCAAAGAGAAATCTTCATTTCCCACCAGGCTGCACTTTTTAGATTTCTCCATCAGGTTTTCTTTCATGCTCCAAGAAACTCATTATTGAAAAGCCTCATTATCCTACAAGACTGAATCAACTTTGGTATTCCCATATCACTAGAATCTTCTATTTCTCTGATTGAACCCTTCAACTAGAGGGCAGGGCCATGAGCTGCAGAACTTCCATTTAAGGAGGGAGTCCAGCACAACCTTCTCCCAATTTCCCACCAGCAGTACTGCTTTTAGACTTCTTTGGATTTCTTCATCATGCCCCTTAAAGGGTCATTTCCTTTTGTGTGTTGTCTTTCCCTGCCAAACAGTAAGTTCCATGAAGGCAAGAATTCTTTTTTATTATTTGAATCTTCAGCACTTAGCACTGTGGCTGGCATATAGCAGGCATTAAGTAAATGTTTAGTGACTATTGATTGAAGAGTGAGAGGAAAAGAAGTAGAAGGAATGTAGACAGACTTTTCAATGAGTTTGCCAGAGAAAGAGAGGAAAGATATAAGACAATAGTTGGAGGGGAAAGTTGGGCGTAGTAAAAAGTTTTTGAGGCTGAGATCTGTAGGTGTTTGAAAAGAATAGAGAAGGATCTGGTAAATAGGGAATGATTGAAGAGCTGACAGAGAGATGATTTCTTTCTTCTACCAAATAAAAACCCCTTAACATCATTCCCCCACTCTTTTTCCCTTTCTCAAATTCTCTGACAAGTGGCCATTTTTCTTATTGAAGCTAAGCCTTGCACATTTATTCTTGATATCATCCCCTCTCAACTTCTCCATCAGATTATAACCTCAGTCACACACATCCCAATCTAAATTCAGGAATGGAAGAGGCTTCCAGATCTCAAATTATACCACAACGTTGTTATTAATCATAAAAACTAGCACTGATGAGTATATAAATAGATCAGTAAAATAAACTAAATGTTGAAGAATCAAATCAGACTCCTTAGAACTCAATAATCCAGTTTTCAGTAAACCCAAGAACATGAATTATTTGGAGAGAAATTCCTTATTGAACACAAAGTGCTAAGAAAGCTGGAAAGCATTTTGATCAAAATTAGGGTTATGAGTCCCACAGAATAGACTAATTTCCTCAACTTCCATTCACATTGGCAGGCTGGGTCCCCAGAGAGCAATTAAATCTTTCTCCACTCAGGATCCTAAGGCAACACTGAGGAGTTGTGGTTTCTATTGCTTTTAATCTCCCACGTGTAGAGCTAATTGCTCATGGGCTAACTAAGTCAATGATAAAAATGACATTTTCACCTAAGTTAATTTGTTTCTTCAGTGCCATACCAATCAAACTACCAAAGAATTATTTTATAGAGCAAGACAACATGGTAGCAAAATTCATCTGGAAAAACAAATGTCAAGGTTATCAAGGAAATCAATGAAGTAATGTGAAGGAAAGTGGCTTAGCAGTATCAGATTTCAAATTATATTGCAAAGTGGTGTGAAGATGGGATTAACTTTCCTCTGTCCATTTTCAGATTTAATCATCAGAAGCATATACACCCCACTTACACTTAAGAGGGGAAGGTCTGTGACCTACATGTGCAAAAGTGGGTGACAAATCAGAAACCATTGACTGCCTCCTAAGCAGTCCTAAGCAAAACTGTAGACAATAATTTGTCCATGTAAAAGTAGAGGAAGGCACAGGAAGTGATGCAAAGAAGCATCTTTAAAAAGGAGTTACAACTTCCTGAGAGGGAGTTCTTTGTTCTTTGGAGTTTTGAGTTGGAGTTGGAGTCTGGTGAAGAATCTGAATACTGGACCTGAGACTTTGAACTTGATAAGACTGTTCTTAAATTTCTCCCTTTGAACTACCTACCACATGGGTAAGTAAAAAAGGCTAACTCCTTTCCTGGACTTTCTGAAGGGACTAGCCTCAGGAGAGACTTCCCCTCTTGAGAGAGGCTTATTGACTGACTTTATTCATTCTAGGGCCCTCAGCTCAAGGCTGAGGCCCCTCCGCCTGAGGACTAATTATCCCTGTGAAGGTTGAGCCAGGGGCCAGAGCAAAATACTTAGTGTATTAAGTTAGATATCTTATCCTATCTTCTCTCTGATTTTTTCACTTTCACTCTTTCTCCTTTTGTAAATAAATTGCCATAAAAATCATATGGAATTAAGTAATAATTCTCACCATACTCTGATAAATTTAGTCCAACCCTTTAATTTTAACCCCTTACAGTGGTAAGTATCAAAACAATCTGGTACTAGTTAAGAAAAATAGTAGTAGATCAGTGGAATGAATTATGTGTACAATGCATAGTAGTAAAGGACCAGAATAATCTACTATTTGATAAGTGACAAGATCCAACCTTTGGGGGTAAAAACTAAATGTCTGACAAAAATTACTGGAAAAACTAGAAAGCAGTGTGGCAGAAACTAAGCATAGACCTATATTCCACATCATATACTAGGTTAAGGTCAAAATTGATGAATGATTTAGCCATAAAAGTTAATAAGTAAATTGGGGGAACATGAGAAAATGTTCCTGTTAGACATATGGACAAGTGAAGAGTTCATGACCAAATAAGAGACAGATATGATTACAGGAAGTAAAATAGATAATTTTAATTACTTGAAATGAAAAGGCTTTGGCACAAATGAAACTAATGTAGCCAAATTTAAAGGGAAAATGAGAAACTGGAAAAAATGTTATAGTAAGTTTCTCTGATAAAGGCCTCATGTACAAAATATATAGGAAACTGAGTTACATTTATGAAAATAAGAGTTATTCCCCAGTTGATAAATGGTTAAAGGATATAAACAGGCAGTTTTCAGAAGAAGAAATCAAAGCTGTCAATAGTCACATAAAAATACTTTAATAAATACAAACTAAAATAACTTTGAGGCCTTGAATCATACCTATCAGATTGGTTAATATGACAGAAGAGGAAAATGACAAATTTTGGAGGGTATGTGGAAAAACGGGGACATTAATGTACTGTCAGTGAAGTTGTGAATTGATCCAACAATTCTGGAAAGGAATTTTAAACTACAGCCAAAGGACTATAAAACTCTGCATACTCTTTTTGTTTTGTTTTGTTTTGTTTATAAACTTTAAACTTTTTTTTCAATTATATGTAGAAACATTTTTTACAATTGTTTTCTCACTTTTTGTTAGTTATATTCTCTCCCTCCTTCCCTCCCTCATCTCCTTGAGTTGGTAAATGGCCTGTAATAGGTTATATGAGTGCTTTCATGCAATACATATTTCCATATTCCTTATACTGTGACAAAAGATATCACACACACAATATTCATGAAGGAAATAAGGTAAAAGATAGCATGCTTTGATCTTGTACTTACTCTTTGACTGAAAAAAAAAACACTCCTAGTTTTATACCCCAAAGAGATGAATGGAAATGGAAAGGGGCCTATATATACAAAAATATTTATACCAGCTCTTTTTTGTGGTGGCAAAGAATTGGAAATTTAAGTGATGCCCATAAATAGGGGAGTGGCTAATCAAAGTTGTGGTATGTGATTGTGATGGGATACTATTGTGCTATAAAAAAATGACAATCAGGATGGTTTCAGAAAATCTGGCAATACTTATATGAACTGATGCAAAGTAAAATTGGAAAAATCAGGAGAATATATACAGTAACATGATTCTATGCTCAACTGTAAATGACTTTCTCAAAAATGCTACTATCCCAAACAATTCTGAAGAACTTATGATGAGAATTTCTATCTATCTTCAGAGAAAGAACTGATGGAATCTGAATGTATATTGAAGTATTTTTTTTTAATTTCTTTATCTTTGTGTCTGAATTATCTTTTGCAACACGGCTAATGTGGAAATGTTTTGAATGATTGTACATGTATAATCTATACCAAATTATCTGCCTTCCTAAGGAAAATGGAGGGGAGAGAGGAAATTTCATACTCAAAAATTTAATGATCAAATGCTTAAATTTTGTTTATATGTAATTGAGAAAAATAAAAAAATGTTTTTAAAAAGAAAAAATGCTCTAAATCAGTACTAATTAGAAAAATGCAAATCAAAACAACCCTGAGATACCACCTCACATCTAGCAGATTAACTAAGAAGATAGAAAAGGAAAATGACAAATCCTGGAGATGAAATAGAAAAAAATTGGATACTAATGCACTGCTGGTAGAGTTGTGAACTAGTCCAACAATTCAGGAGAACAATTTGGAACTACGCCCAAAGAGCTATGAAAGTGTGCATATTCTTTGATCTAGTAATATCACTATTAGGTCTGTATCTCAAAGAAATTTTTGAAAAGTGGAAAAGGACCTATTAGTAAAAAAAAGTTTTTATAGCATCCCTTTCTGGTGACAGTAATTTGAGAAGTGTCTGAACAAACTGTGGTAAGAGATTGTGATGGAGAGAACTGATGAAGTCTGAATGAAGATTAAAGCATATTTTTTACATCGATTCTCTTTTTTGTTTGTGTTTTCTTTTTGCAAAATGGTTGCAACAATGGAAAAACATTTTGCATAACAATATCAAATTGCTTGCCTTCTCAAGGAAGGGAAGAGAAGTGGGATTTTTTTAAAGGTTGCTTAAAAATTTACATGTAATTGGAAAATACTAAAATAAAAATAATTTCAAAAAGAATAATTTATAAAAAAGCTATTTATTTTATTAATTTAGAATATTTTTCCATGGTTACATGATTCATTTTCTTTCCCTCCCCTCTTCTGTCCCCCCTCCTAGAGTTTACAAGCAATTCCACTGGGTTTTACATGTATCGTTGTTCAAAACCTATTTCTACATTATTGATATGTGCAGTAGAGTGATCAATTAAAGTCAACATCCCCAATCATATGCTCCTGGATCATTGTGTTGATGCTAGTAGAGAAGTCTATTACATTCAATTGTGCCACAATGTATCAGTCTCTGTATTTGTACATTCTCCTGGTTCTGCTACTTTCACTTTGCATCAATTCCTGAAGGTCCTTTCAGTTCATATGACATTCCTCCAGGTCATTATTCCTTTCAGCACAATAGTATTCCATCACCATCAGATACCACAATTTATTCAGCCATTCCCCAATTGATGGACAGCCCCTTATTTTCCAATTTTTTACCACCTCAAAGAGTGCAGCTATAAATATTTTTGTGCACATATTTTCCCTATTATCTCTTTGGGGTACCAACCCAGCAGTGGTAGGGCAGGATCAAAGGGCAGGCAGTGTTTTAAATAACATAATTTAAAATAAGTTAGAGATATTGGCTATAGGAAGAAAGCAGTCTTGATCTCCTTGAAAGCCATTGTTTATGTGGAGCATCTCCTAGGAATAAGTAATGAGGGCAAGCTCTCCCATACATATATACTTCAGATTAGGCATACTACGTTCTCACAGCTTTCTATGAGCTATAAAGACATTTTAAGTAGACTATCTGAGCAGGAATCCCATAGGTATGCTAAAGTGACGATCTCTACCCCTCTACTCCTCTGGACTCTGTGAATTTTAAAACTATTCTCAAAAAATATTCTCATTTGATCCTCACAATTTTGGGAGGTAGCTGCTCTTTACAGATGAAGAAATTTTGCTAAATTTATACATTTATACATTTTGTTATACATTCCTGAGGGTTATATAGCTATTTTGTGTCTGAGGTAAGATTTGAACTTAGGTCTTACTGAGTTCCAGGCTTGGCACTCTAGTCACTGAGGTGAAGGTGAAATTGGTGTACTGTGAAGCATAATTCTACTATGGAGGAAACAAGGAATCCAGGGCAAACCACAAGGGCAGGGAAAGGACAGTGACTAGTGAATGTCTTTTCCCTCAGTGTATTAATTGCTCTTGCTGGTTTCTCTGGTTGAAGTGAACCACTGGCATTATCATCAAGGGTAATTTTCACATTTGCCTAACCCTAAATAACATATAACTTGAAGTCCATGAGGACCATGTGACTATCATGGCAGATTTTATCATCATTATGCCCATTTTATAGATAAAGACTCTGATTCTCAGAGAAGTGACAAGATTTGCTCATAGTCCCATAGCTAGTAAGTAAGAGGGGGTTAAGAGAATAGTGATGGGATTTTCTAAGAGCTCTAAAAGTAAATGCCAAAGCCAAGGGTCACTTCTTTTCCATAAATATCAGCAACTGAATAATCATCACAAAGGAGGTCTAGTGTTGCCCTCTAGCCTGTCCCTTTAAAGGAAATATTCCAAATCAAACATTAAATGCTATTAAAATCATGCCAAATGGGTCAGAAAAATACAAAATCTCAATCAAGGAGCCATAGGACAGAGGAGGTATGAGGGGAAAAGGGAGCCAAGTTCAAGAAATGCAGAGGAAGAGACTTGAGCTATTCTTAGGCAGAGGGTGAAGAAAACTCAGAAAGGAAGAGACTTATTAATGATGTTTGTTATAAGAAGATCCCCAAGGATTTACATTTAACATTTTTAGTCCAAGGGGATAAAAGAGATTATCAAAGGCATGTATGACAAGGAAAAGGAGATGATTACTGTATTCTAAATTATATATTCTATATATGCATATATATAGAATATATATATTCTATTTATATATTACTATATTCTAAATTATAAATTCTGAATTACTATATACTAAATATACAGTTCAGTGATATTGAACTTACAGAAAATGCATCATAGAATGATAAGGCACTGAGCAAGGAGCTAGTTAGTAAGAATTTGGAAGGATTCCTTGAATATGATGAAAAGGAAAAAGAGCAACATTTTTGTGGGACCCAGATTCACTGTATTAGCTTTCTTCATTGATGGATTTTCACAGTCTTCAGCTTCCATTTCATTTGGCCTGCCAAAATATAATCAGTTTGTTCACTAGAAACATAACCTTGCCCCAGTGAGATGCTGAGATTTTCCTTCTGGTAGTACACTATAGGGTTCATGAGCTTCTAGGACATAACAGTACTCAGGAGCCAAGCCATTAGAGGAAGGGAGAGGGGAAAGAGTTGGATAGGGAAGGAAAAGGAGAAGCAAAAAAGTGAAAAGCATTGGGCATTTGGGTCCTGAATTAGAGACACAAAAATAAATATGAAAATAACCTTCAACTCCAAAATAGGCTAGGTCAGGTGGGATTCTCCACCTGGCAAAAACTAGAGTCTGAAGGAGAGACTAAGAAAGACCCAGAAATGGGCTGTGAAGGGCAATGAAGTCAAGAGATCTTGCAACTTCTGATTCTAAGTAACAAAAGTTGCAGCATTGACTCAGTTCACTAATTTTTATCATTCAGCCTAATTTATATTTAGCTCCAGAGACACCTGTTAGAATTCCTAAGAGGAAACCAACCCTAAAATAGAATGATGAGTGGGAGAAGCTTGAGCTGATCCAGTGAGGGGGCCTTTTCCACAGTGATAGAGCTGAGGATTGAATAATAGACATCTCCTTTCAAAGTAAATGCTTCAAAAGATCACACTGTCTGGATTTCAAAAGTCTCTAATCCAGAAAAATCATAATCTTTTTTACGTGAAACCCATAGTGCCCTCATAATAATCTTTTTTTTAAATGCATAGAATAAAATATAAAGTATTACATAGCATATATATCATACTGGAAAACAGATATCAAAATATATTTTTAAAAACAAACAAATTCACAGACCTAAAGTTAAGAAACCTTGTTCTGGTTTGCTCACCAACTGATGGAACAGGGGTCCATGAAGAAGTAACCTATAGGAAGGGAGAGTCCCCCACTTTAACACATGTGCCAAGTTGCCTGTGTTTGGGAGTTTTACTGGGTCCCCACATCACTTACTTGTGGTGAGTCTTGGAGTCTCTTATACTAAAAAATAGTTAACATTTTTTAAAGTAAAGAACTCCTTAATTGTTTGCTTTATTGTTCCTGCAGAATACAGTATTCATTCAGAAGATATTTGTGAAGGACCTACTATGTACAGCACATGTGCTCAACTCCTTAGAAAATCTATAGATGAGATGTAAGGATATTTACAGTATTGGAGGGAAAGCCATAAATACTCTAAGAGCACAAAATGTATACTTTAGAAAGGCACAAAATACAGCGTTCTGGGAAGCTTGAAGAGGAAGGACATTGCTGACCTGGGACAATCATCAAAGACTTCCGTATGGGATGGGATCAAAATACAAGGCAAAAAAGGGGGTAAGAAACATCCTATCAATAAAGACAGAGTACTGTGGGAATTCAGGGGAGAAATGGTGATCCACGTTGGCTACATTGGGGCAAAATGTGTGAAAATAAGTAGTAAGTGGTAAACATGACCATATTACATGCCAACATCCTTTGATTGGATGATGGATTGGAGAAGGTAGAAAATGTGGAAGCTGTGATGTTTTGTAGGGAGAATAATTTAAAATCCTGCAATTTCTGCTATTTAATTGAACACTTACTATGTATCTACTTTTCACCTACAGTGTAACATGGAAGTACAACCTAAACTGGACATTTTCAAAAAGGGCACAATTTAGTTTGGTCTGCCTTAGTTTCCTACCAAAAATTGTCTGTGCATCATCAAAGATATTTAAAGTGAGTATAAGGTTTAACAAACTTTCTTATTACACAGTCAGATCGGTAATAAACATGGCATCATTAGGTTCCAAGTATGGAGCCAAGTTGTTAGCCAACCTAAAAAGACCTCATGCAAGTCAGCTGCTGAGCTTTGACTGTGTGGAAGATCTCTGAGCTTGTGAGTCACATCATGCCCATTACAAGTGATAGGTTGGCCACCATTCACAATGGGAACTTCAATAAAAGGACAAACTATTTCATTTTTATTGCATTTGCTGATGGGGAAGTGAGATTACAAGGTATTATTGTATTACTAGGTTGAATGGAGCCAAGTATAACAGCTCTGAGCAGGAAATAGCAGGTTTCTTTGACAACACAGAGAAAGAGATGATATAGAGTTGTCTTTTATCAACAAATATTGGCTTTGCTTCCCAGGTTCCAAATTTGGGAAATGGCCCTAAATTTGGGAATTGTGCTTTGTTATTATTTGATATAGGTTCATTTAGGTTGCAACACAATTATATTTCTTTCGCTCGCAAGCTTTGACTAGCTTACCAGTTTTCAGAACTTGGGACCAAGAATCTAGGCCTAGTTACATCTGAAAGCACTGTTATTAAAATCCTCCTGAGGGTGTGGATGGGGGGGGGGGGGGAAAGGAAATAGACTGGATTAGCAAATCCATGGCATGCATAACAGTAATTTGCCATTTCCTTCTTGAGTTCATTTTATAGATGAGGAAACTGAGGCAAACAAGGTTAAGTGAGTTGCCCAGAGTCAGACAACTAATAGATTCCTAATGAAGATATAGGATGTGGAGTCAGGAAAGATTCAGATCTTATTAGCCAGATTACCTTGAGCTGAACATGTAACCTCTCTTGACCTCAGTTTCTATACCTAAAATGGGTTGTTGGAATAACTAATCCCTTCTATATCCAAATCAATGAGGATCCTTCTGGGAGTTACCCCTGCTCTTTGGCACAGTGGCCATGGCCCAGTGATTGTGACCCTGGAAAACTTCAGGACTAGTGTCAAAGGGAAATTTTAATCCTTTTCTCTAACTTAACTAGAAAGGAGCTGGCTGGCTCAGTGGACAGGGAGCCATGGAGATCAGCCTACAGTTAAAGGAAAAAGAAACTGCTCTCAGAGAGGAAGTGAGGTAAGAATGACAGTTGGACAGTGAGATATAAAATCAAGCACAAGGTGTGAGAAGGGCTTTTCTGTTCTAAGGTTTCCTGAGGGCAGGGTGCTGCTGGTAGTTGCTGGTGACAGTTGGCTACTCTAGAATCTGACCAAAGGACAGTGTGTAGGTCAGTAGCTATCCTTTGTTTAGTGAGTCAGTAAGAATATAGTAGGCTTGGCCTGGTTCTCTCAAACAATAGTTTTTAGGTAGTTTATAGGTTTATAGGTTGATATAAGAAGATTTAGGTAGTTTTTAGGTAACCCTAGGGAAGATATTTAAATATCTCTCTCTTTTTTATCTTTCTATCTTTATAATTTTTCCCAATTAAAACAAAAATTTGTTAAACTGCACTCCTATCTTTCTCAAACTCCTAATTTTAACCCCTGCATTTCTTGGCAAGCCATGTAGAAGTTTTATTAATCTTTTAATCTTATGTTCTGATTATTTTCCTCACTTGTTATTAAACTATCCCTACTGGAGTTATTTAGTTAGAATTTTTAAGAATATATAGCTAATTCAGTATGGTGCTGGAGATCATGGCACACATTGTGAAGGAGTCATTTCTGGACTGTCTCAAACAACTTCCACCCCTGGAGAGGTTTACCAAGCTAGCACAGCTCACAATTTTAAATTGTCTCTAGTCATTACCATTTCTGGGATTATTTATTCTGAGAGGATTCTTACAAACTTACCAGATTTACCAAATACTTTACCTATTTAACTCCAACAAGAAAAACAATGGAAAGATACCTTAATGGAGACTCAGATATAATACCTTGAAAATTACAACTCTCAATTAGCCCAAATCATCTCGCAATCTACCAAAATTACCTCTCAGTGTATCCAATCCATCTTTCTGTTCCTATTACTACTACTCCTTTCATCTACTCAGGAAACAAAGAGGAAAAAACAAGAAATAATCCTAACCCAGAATTTCTATTCCCCTTAAGAGAAGTACCCACCTTTAATCATAAAGAAGAGTTAGTTCCTGTAAGACATCAAACACTATTCACCCCTTAAGACATTAAGAAATTTAAGCAGCATACCGATTCCTTTGAAGATTAACCTATAGTGGTTGTCAGAAAGCTAGAGAATATGTGTCAAATATATGATCACACTTGGATTGACTTTGAAAATTTATTACAAGCATTTTTAATGGAAAGGGAGAAAAATAAGGTCATCTCTCTTGCCATTCAGGCTCAGGGAAGGGGAGCAGTTCATTTTCCCTAGCAAGACCCATGAGGGAATGTGAATATTGAAAATGATTACACAAGACTGTTTCAGGCTAGGGAGGAATTACTAAGAGTCCCTTTGTGAAAATATACAAATTAGATACCAATGGGTTATTTATGTGGGAAAGGGGGCCATTTAATGTTAAACTGTAGACTCGGGTGTTCAGAAATAATGGAAACTTTAGGAACAACAACTATTCTAGAAATAAGAACAATTATTCTAGAAATAATAATAATTATAGAAACAACAACAATAATGCATTTAGAAATGCATTTAGAAATAATAATCCAAATGAGAAAAATGAAATGTTGCAATAATATATTCTTAATGAACTTGTCCATGCAGCATTCAGAAAGGAAATCTCCCTCAATGAGAGGAAACTCAGAGAAATGGACAAGGATCTTTATGAAGGTCTAAGAGGGTAGAAAGGATGCTGGAATCAGAGAATGAAACCTTTGATTTCCCAGACAGTGACATTTTAACACTAGTTATCCCAGTCTATTCTTCCCCAAATAGTAATGAACTGCATGTAACGTTGAAAGTTGGAAATACTTATTATGATTGTCTTTTAGATTCTGGCACCTCTAAATCAGTGTTAATGAATGCTGACTCTGATTGTGATTCCATTGTCTCTATAAATGTAGTAAGGGTGTCAGGAGCACCTCTGAAGGTACCAAAGTTTTCACCATCGAAAGGTATCTATGGGACCTCTATCAATGGAACCTTCTTTCCTTCTAATGCCTAACTACGCTATAAATTTGTTAGAGACCTTTTGTGTAAACTAAGAGCCACAATAACCTGCTCTCAAGATGGTGCTATGGTGCTATAATTGCCTGAAGAACTTTTAAATTAGCTCCCTGTACTTCTCTTGGATAGTTAAAAGGTGGATAAACATCCCACCATTGAAACACCAACTAATATATCTCAATCTCTCTGGGCAACACCTTCTGATGTAAAACTACTTAAATCAGCAGTTCCTGTTGAAATTATGACAAAAGGTGGCCAACCTCCTTCCATTACTCAGTATCCCCTATCAAAAAAGTCAATCGAGGGAATTACCCCCAGTGATAAAATTCTTTAACAGAAAATAATAATTACATGCAAATCAGAATACAATACAACTATCTTGCCTATTAAAAAGCCAAAATTAGATAAAAATGGAAAACCTATCAGTTTGTACAAGATTTAGGGGCTGTAAATAATCCTGTCATAAAAAAAAGCATCCTTTGGTTCTAAGTTCATTCACAATTATTTCCTCTATTCCTAGCACCACCAAATATTACAGTAGTAGATTTGTGTTCTGCCTTTTTTTCAAAACCCATTCTTGAAGATTCCAGAAATATATTTGCCTTCACCTGGAAAGGTTCCCAATGCAAATGGTGTCATTTGCTCCAGGGGAAGATGGAAAGTCCCAACTTATTCTCACAGATTTTAACACAAGATTTAGCAATTATGTTTAAGGAGAGCCATTTGATACATTTTGTAGATGATTTGTTCTTGGCCTCACCAAATGTTTCAGCATGCCAAGAAGGTAGCAAACATCTCCTTTTGGAACTATATAAGAGAGGACACAAGATCTCAAAGGAAAAAGTTCAGTTGTGTCTCCCCAAAGTGGAATATTAAGGGTTTATTTTAACACTTTCCCTAAGTGTGTCAAAGATATTCAGAAATTGAGTTCTCTAAGAAACAATTTCCATTAAGAAACAGTTGAGAGCAATTTTAGGAACAATGGGATTTTGTAAGCAGTGGATCCCTTACTATGGGGTAAGCATTAAACCCCTTATAACATTAACAAAAAACGTAGTCAATGAACCATTTAGGTTAGATGCAGAATACCTATCAGCTCTTTCTAAATTAAAAGTGGCTATCTGGTCTACCCCTGCTCTAGGTATCCCAGATTACAAGGCATTCACTTAACATATACACAAATAGAGAAGGGTAGCCTCACATGGGTTAGCTCAAACTTTAGGAACTGTTCAACATACAATTGCTTATTATTTGGCCCAGATTAACCCAATAGCTTCAGGAGCACCACCATGTTTTAGAGACATAGCTAAAACAGCTTTGCTAGTAACTAAATTTGCTGATTTAGTATTGTGATGCTCACTAATGTGTCCTCATGAAGTCAAAGAATTGTTGCTAAGGCTTAGAACACAGGCATTTTCCAACCAAAGATTTGCACAACCTGAAGTAACCTTGTTATGCAAAGAAAATTTTACCTTAAAACACTGCGCAACACTCTTGCCACCGTGCTTCCACATTTACCAACCACATAAGAACCATTATACAATTGTGAATGTTTAGTATCCATGGCCAAAAATCCTTGATATAATCTCCTGGACACTTCTTTAGACAACCTACATCTAGTCTTATTCGCAAATGGTTCTTTCATCAGGGATGGCATATGTTACACTGGAGTTACTATAGTCACAGAATTTGCCACTCTGTGGTCAGCCTCACTGCCCTCAAATATAAGTGCTCAAGGTATAGAAATCCTAGCTTTAAAGCATGCCTGTATAATTCCAAAATATGAGAAAGCAACAATTTACACCAACTCTAGATACGTATTTAGAATATGCAATGCAGTGGGTTTGCTTTGGCTTCAAAGGAGATTTTTAACTTCAGGTGGGAAAAGTATTACAAATGCAAAAATCATTAATGAGGTTCTTTCTTCTATCCACCTATATGAAGCCCTAGCTGTTGTTCATTACACTGCCCATACACATGGGACTGACTCTGTCTCAAGGAAACCACCAGGCAGATACTGCCACAAAACTTGCTGCTTTAGAAGGTCTTGAACTAATTTTACCTTTGGCAACTATTAACAAATCAGAATTTCCCCTTTTTTTGAAAATTTTAGTCAATTTAGAACACTATTCCTTGGTTACAAGCATCATATTCTCTCCCTCCCTCCCATCCCCCATGTCTTCCCATAGCCAACACTCAATTCCACAGGGTTTTACATGTGCCCTTGATCAAAACCTATTTCCATGTTGTTGGTATTTACACTAGGAAGATCATTTAGAGTCTACATTCTCAGTCATAACCCCTTTGACCATTGTAATCAAGCAGTAGTTTTGTGGCTGGGTTGTTTTTTTGTTTTTGTTTTTGTTTTTGTTTTTTGGTGTTTCTACTCACACAGTTTTTCCTCTGAATATGGATAGTGCTCTTTCTCGTAGATCCCTCTGGGTTGTTCAGGATCACAGCATTGCCACTAATGGAGAAATCCATTACATTTGATTGTACCATAGTGTATCAGTATTTGTGTACAATGTTCTCCTGGTCCTGGTCCCGGTTCATACTGCATCAATTAATGGAGGTAATTCCAGTTCACATGAAATTCCTCTAGTTTATTATTCATTTTAGCACAATAGTATTCCATCATCAACATATACCAAAATTTGTTCCACCATTCCCCAATTGAAGGGTATGCCCTCATTTTCCAATTTTTTGCCACCACAAAGAATGCAGCTATGAATATTCTTGTACATGTCTTTTTCCTTATTATTTCTTTGGGGTTCAAACCCAGCAGTGCTATGGCTGGATCAAAGGGTAGACAGTCTTTTAGCACCCTTTGGACATAGTTCCAAATTTCCCTGCAGAATGTTTAAATTAATTCACAACTCCACCAGCAATGCATTAATGTCCCGACTTTGCCACATCGCCTCCAGCATTCATTACTTTCCTTTGCTGTCATGTTAGCCAATCTGCTAGGTATGAAGTGATACATCAGATGTGTTTTGATTGGCTATAAAAGATTTAGAACAGTTTTTCATGTGCTTATTTATAGTTTTGATTTCCTTAGCTGAAAATTAACTATTTATGTCCCTTGCCCATTTATCAATTAGAGAATGGCTCGATTTTTTTGTAGAACTGATTTATCTATTTATAAATTTGAGCAATTGACCTTTGTCAGAGGTTTTTGTTATAAACATTTTCCCACAATTTATCACTTCCCTTAAAATTTAGGTTGCATTGATTTTGTTTGTACAAAAAGATTTTTATTTAATGTAATCAAAATTGTTTATTTTACATTTTGTGATTTTTTTTCTAATTCTTGCTTGGTCTTAAAATCTTTCCTTTCCCAAAGACCTGACGTGTATACTATTCTGTGTTCACCTAATTTGCTTATGGTTTCCTTCTTTATATTCAAGTCATTCACCCATTTTGAGTTTATTTTGGGGGTGTGAGATGATGATCCAAACCTAATCTCTCCCATTCTATCTTCCAATTTTCCCAGCAGTTTTTATCAAATAGTGGATTTCTGTCCCAAAGCTGGGATCTTTAGGCTTATCATAGACTGTCTTGCTGAGATCACTTACCCCAAGTCTATTCCATAAATTATCCTTTCTGTCTCATATCCAGTACCACATTGTTTTGATGACCACTATTTTATAGTATAGTTTGAGATCTGGGACTTCAATGCCACCTTCCTTTGCATTTTTTTTTTCATTATTTCCCTTGATAACCTTGATGTTTTGTTCTTCCAAATGAACTTTGTTATGGTTTTTCTAATTCAGTAAAATTTTTTTGGTAGTTCAATGGGTATGGCACTAAACAACTAATTTAATTTGGATAATATTATCAATATTATGTTAGCTCGTCCTACCCATGAGCAGTTAATGTTTTTCCAATTGTTTAGGTCTACCTTTAATTTTGTGGAGAGTGTTTTGTAGTTGTGTTCATATAGTTCCTGTATTTGTCTCGGCAGATACATTCCTAAGTATTTTATATTGTCTAGGATGATTTTAAATGGAATTTCTCTTTTTAATTCTTGCTGCTGAGATGTGTTGGAGATATATAGAAATTCTGATGACTTGGGTGGATTTCTTATGTATCCTGCAAGTTTGCTAAGGTTGTTGACTATTTTGACTAGCTTTTTGGTTGATTCTCTAGGATTCTTTAAGTAAACCATCATATCATTTGCAAAGAGTGATAGCTTGGTCTACTCATTGCCTATTTTAATACCTTCAATTTTTTTCTTCACTAATTACTACAGATAGTGTTTCTAGTATAATGTTAAATAATAGAGGTGATAATGGGCATCCTGTTTTACTCCTGATCTTACTGGGAAGGCTTCTAGTTTATCCCCATCACAGATGATGTTTGCTGATGGGTTTAGATATATACTGCTTATTATTTTTAGGAAATGTCCTTCTATTGCTATGCTTTCTAGTGTTTTCAATAGGAATGAGTGTTCTATTTTGACAAAGGCTATTTCTGCATCTATTGAGATAATCATGTGATTTTTGTTGATTTGCTTATTGATATAGTCAATTATGTGGATGGTTTTCCTAATATTGAACCATCCTTGAATTCCTGGCATTAATCCCACCTGATCATAATGAATATCCCTCATGATCACGTGCTGGAGTCTTTTTGCTCATATCCTATTTAAGATTTTTGCATCTATATTAAGGAGATTGGTCTAGAGTTTACTTTCTCTGTTTTTTACCTTCCTGGCTTTGGAATCATTACCATATTTCTGTAAAAAAAGGAATTTGTTAGAATTCCTTCTTTGCTTATTCGTTCAAATGCTTTGTATGATATTGGGAGTCTTTAAATGTTTGATAGAATTCATTTGTGAATCTATCTAGTCCTTGGAATTTTTTTTCCTATGGAGTTCTTTTTTTTTTTAAAGCCTTACCTTCCATCTTGAAGTTAATACTGTGAATTGGCTCCAAGGCAGAAGGTAAGGGCTAGGAGATGGGAATCAAGTGACTTGCCCAGGGTCACACAGCTGGGAAGTGTCTGAGGCCAGATTTGCACCTAGGACCTCCCATCTCTATGCCTGCCTCTCAATCCACTGAGATACCCAGATGCCCCCTTATGGAGTTCTTTGATGGTTTGTTCAATTTCTTTTTCTGATATTGGGTTGTTTATCTAGGCAATTTATATTTTTGTAAGTAGTCATCCATGTCACCTAGATTGCCATATTTATTGCCATATGATTGGGCATAATACTTTTTAATGATTGCCTTAATTTCCACTTCATTAGAGTTCAGGTCTCCCTTTTCATCTTAGATACTGTCAATTTTATTTTCTTCTTTCCTTTTTTTATTGAGATTGACCAGTACTTTGTCTATTTTATTTGGTTTTTTTTTCAAAATACCAACTTCTAGTGTTATTTATTAAATCAATAGTTCTTTGACTTTCTATTTTACTAATTTCTCCTTTGATTTTTAGGATCTCTATTGTTTTCATCTGAGGATTTTTAATTTGTTCACTTTCTAGTTTTTTAATTACCATGCACAAATCATTAACCTCTGCCCTTCCTAATTTGTTAATACATTAATTCAAGAATATAAATTATCCCCTGAGTACTGCTTTGGCTGCATCCCATAGATTTTGAAAGGATGGCTCATCATTGTCTTTTTCTTCAATGAAGTTATTAATTATTTCTATGATTTTCTCTTTAACTGATTTTGGAGAATCATATTGTTTAATTTCCAATTAATTTTTGATTTGCCTCTCCATGTAGCCTTACTAATTATTATTTTCATTTCATTGTGATCTGAAATGGTTGCATTTATTATTTCTACTCTTTTACACTTGGTTGCAATGTTTTTATGACCTAGTTATCTCTTTCTTATAACATAAAGGAGGTACAAAAATGAAAACAAAAATTGAAACCAAAACAGATTAATGGAGACCAGGTGTCATCTGATGGAAAACCCCTACTCGCTCAAATGTTTTTTTTTTAATTTTAATTTTATTTCATCAATTTAGAACATTATTCTTAGGTTAAAAGAATAAAATTCTTTCCCTCCCTCCCCTCCACCTATTCTTCTCTTAGCCGACACACAATTCCACTGGGTATTACATATGTCACTGATCAGACCTATTTCCATGGTGTTGATGTTTACACTAGGATGATCATTTATAGTCTATATGGCCAATCATATACTCCTCGACCCATAAAATCAAGCAGTTGTTTTTCTTTGGTATTTCCACTCCCAGTTTATCCTCTGAATGTGGATAGTGTTCTTTCTCATAAATCCCTCAGAATTATACAGGATCACTGTATTGCCACCAATGGAGAAGTCCCTTATTTTCTATTGTACCACTAGGTATCAGTCTCTGTGTACAATCTTCTGGTTCTCTTACTTTCACTCTGCATTGTTACAGTTCACATGAAATTCCTCCAGTTTACTATTCCTTTGAGGACAATAGTATTCCATCACCAACATATACCACAATTTGTTCAGCCATTCCCCAATTGAAGAGCATCCCCTCATTTTCCAATTTTTTTGCCACCACAAAGAGTAGAGCTATGAATATCCTTGTACAGGTATTTTTCCTCATTATTCCTTTGGGGTTCAAACCCAACAGTGCTATGGCTGCATCAAAATGCAGACAGTCTTTCAGCACCCTTTGGACATAGTTCCAAATTGCCATTCAGAATGGTTAGATCAATTCACAACTCCACCAGCAGTGCAATAATGTCCAAACTCTACCACATCCCCACCAGCATTTATTACATTCCTTTGCTGTCATGTTAGTTAATCTGCTAGGTATGAGGAGAGTTGTTTTGATTTGCATCTCTCTAATTATAATTGATTTAGAACAGTTTTTCCTATGCTTATTGTAAATCTTGAAATTTCTCAGACTTGTGAATGTTAAAAATTTCCACATTGAGGAATCCTCCATTGGAACAAATTCCCTACTGGAAACATTCCCCATTTTGATGTGAGAACTCACCAGGATCAGAAATGGGAGGACCTCTACTCCACACGTACTTAAAGACTGCTTTAGGGGAGAAAACTCCTTGCTATGGGAGGACCTCTACTCTACCCGTACTTAAGACTGCTTTAGGGGAGAAAACTCTTTGCTAAACAATGAAAGTATTTGGACCCATGCTTATAATAAGGCAAGGAGTCCTTTAAGCCATGCCTGTTTTTAGAATTGATACAATGGGAGGCTAGGTACCTATAAAGGTCGGGCAAGTTTTCTCTTAATGAGATTAGTCGACTCACTGTGTTTTCTCTGGTTCAGACTTACTGAGGGGATTAGTCAACACAGCAGCATTTTCGCTGGTTCAGACTTACTGAGGAGATTAGTCGACTTAGCAGCAATTCAGATGAGCTGTCTTTTAGGAAACATCTACGGTGACTGGTAGATGGAAGAACTTAGGGGAGGTGACATAGGAAAAAAAAACCCTATATAAGAAAAGGTATCTCTTGAGCAAGGGAGGCTTGGAAATCCTTAGATCCTTGGAGGCTTGGAGATCCTTAGATTCCTTGGGAGATAGATCCTTTTGGAGGAGGCCCTTTGAAGATCTCTTGAGAAGAAGTCCCCTGGGAGGCCGACTCTGGCTGGAACTCCCTCTGGGGAGACTCTGTTCCCCAGACATCCTTGCTTAAGACAAATCTTGTCGTGAGTGATAAAAAAAACTGACTGATTCTCTCTCGCTTAAGACTCAGGTCTAGGCCATGTTGGCTTAAGGCCCTTCATACTTATATCTTTTCTCTCTTTCTCTGATTACTCATTGTATTGTTAATTAAAATCTCTATAAAACCCAATTGACTTGGGTACATTCATAATTGGGAATATATTCCCTGGCGACAACCTTATATTTGATTTAAAAATCAAGACAGTGTAGTGAAACATATTTCCTGCAGTCAAATTTACTCACCCTCTCTTATATCTATCACAATTTATATCTTCCACCATTTTAACTCACTACAGTTTATAACCTCAACCATTTTAATTATTATAATTTATGGCTTCACAATTTTAACTCTTACATTATTAAGAGTTTTGATTTCTTTAAATAAAAATTGCCTATTCATCCCTTGACCATTTTTGACTGGTGAATGGCTTGATTTCTTCCAATTGATTAAGCGCTTTATATATTTGAGTAATTAGACCTTTGTCAGAGGTTTTTGTTATGGAGATTGTTTCCCAATTTGTTGCTTCTCTTCTAATTTTGGTTGTATTAGTTTTGTCTGGACAAAACCTTTTTAATTTAATGTAATCAAAATTATTTATTTTACATTTTGTGATTTTTTTCCAACACATGCTTGGTCTTAAAATCTTTCGTTTCCCAAAGATCTGACATGTATACAATTCTGTGTTCACCTAATTTACTTATAGTTTCCTTCTTTATATTCAGGTCATTCACCCATTCTGAGTTTATCTTGGTGTAGAGTGTGAGATGTTGATCTAAACCTAATCTCTCCCATACTGACTTCCAATTTTCCCAGGAGTTTTTATCAAATAGTGGATTTCTGTTCCCAAAGCTGGGATCTTTAGGTTTATCATAGACTGTCTTGCAGAGATCTCTTACCCCAAGGTTATTCTACTGATCCTCCTTTCTGTCTCTTAGGCAGTACCATATTATTTTGATGACCATTGCTTTATAGTATAGTTTGAAATCTAGAATTGCAAGGTTATCTTCCTTTGCATTTTTTTTTCATTTCCCTGGATATCCTTGATCTTTTGTTCTTCCAAATGAACTTTGTTATGGTTTTTTCTAATTCAGTAAAAAAGTTTTTGGTAGTTCAATGGGTATGGCACTAAATAAGTAAATAAGTTTGGGTAGGATTGTCATTTTTATTATGTAAGCTCATCCAACCCATGAGCAATTAATATTTTTCCAATTGTTTAGATCTAGTTTTAATTATATGAAAAGTGTTTTGTAGTTGTGTTCATATAGTTCCTGTGTTTGTCTCAGCAGATACATTCCTAAGTATTTTATATTGTCTAGGATGATTTTAAATGGAATTTCTCTTTTTAATTCTTGCTGCTGAGATGTGTTGGAGATATATAGAAATTCTGATGACTTGGGTGGATTTCTTATGTATCCTGCAAGTTTGCTAAGGTTGTTGACTATTTTGACTAGCTTTTTGGTTGATTCTCTAGGATTCTTTAAGTAAACCATCATATCATTTGCAAAGAGTGATAGCTTGGTCTACTCATTGCCTATTTTAATACCTTCAATTTTTTTCTTCACTAATTACTACAGATAGTGTTTCTAGTATAATGTTAAATAATAGAGGTGATAATGGGCATCCTGTTTTACTCCTGATCTTACTGGGAAGGCTTCTAGTTTATCCCCATTACAGATGATGTTTGCTGATGGGTTTAGATATATACTGCTTATTATTTTTAGGAAATGTCCTTCTATTGCTATGCTTTCTAGTGTTTTCAATAGGAATGAGTGTTCTATTTTGACAAAGGCTATTTCTGCATCTATTGAGATAATCATGTGATTTTTGTTGGTTTGCTTATTGATATAGTCAATTATGTGGATGGTTTTCCTAATATTGAACCATCCTTGAATTCCTGGCATAAATCCCACCTGATCATAATGAATATCCCTCATGATCATGTGGTGGAGTCTTTTTGCTCGTATCATATTTAAGATTTTTACATCTATATTAAGGAGATTGGTCTAGAGTTTACTTTCTCTGTTTTTTACCTTCCTGGCTTTGGAATCAGTACCATATTTGTGTCATTGAGGAATTTTGTAGAGCTCCTTCTTTGCTTATTCTGTCAAACAGTTTGTATAATATTGGGATTAGTTGTTCTTTTAATGTTTGATAGAATTTATTTGTGAATCCACCTGGACCTGGGAATTTTTTCTTAGGGAGTTCTTTGATTGCTTGTTCAATTTCTTTTTCTTATATGGGACTATTTAAGAATTTCTTCTGTTAATATAGGCAATTTATATTTTGGTAAATATTCATCCATATCACCTAGATTACCATATTTGTTACCTTATAATTGAGCACAATAGTTTTTAATGATTGCCTTAATTTCCTCTTCATTAGAGGTGAGGTTTCCCTTTTTATCTATGATACTATTAATTTGGTTTTCATATTTCCTTTTTTTATTAGATTTATCAGTACTTCATCTATTTTTTCAAATACCAGCTTCTATTCTAATTTATTAATTCAATAGTTTTCACTTATTCAATTTCCAATTAATTTTTGAATTTGCTCTCCATGTACCCTTACTAATTATTATTTTTATTGCACTTTTATTTGCAAAAGTTGTATTTATTATTACTGCTTTTTTACATTTGTTTGCCATATTTTTATGCCCTAGTATATGGTCAATATTTGTGAATGTACCATGCACTGTTGAAAAGAAGGTGCATTCATTTTTGTACCTATTTATTTTTCTCCATATATCTATTAACTCTACATTTTCTAAGACTTCATTCACAACTCTTACCTGTAAACCTTAAAATTTCTTAGACTTTTAAATGTTGGAAATTTCACCATTGGGAAATTTCATACTTGGAAAATTTCTTACTGATATTCTATTGGAATGTGAACCGCATTGGCATGGGAGGTTCCTTTTCCTCCCAACTTAAGATTACTTTAGGACAGAAACCTTTTGCTGAACAATGGAAAGGGCTTTGACCTATGCTTAAGCATAGAACAGGAAGTTCTTTGAGTCATGATTGATTTTAGAATTGATACAATAGAGATACTTGGAATGACAGAACCAGGTCTTGGGAAATACAATTTCCACCCTACTCAGTCCTAACAGGATTTAGGAAGGGCTGCAGCATAGATCAAGATTTAATTATTTGAGAATATGACCTTCAACAGACATGTGCAAAGCCACAGACCTCTGGGCGGTCCTGGGTTAAGGTAGAGCCACCATTGGCACAGGGAAGACATGGACAGTGATTGGTAGATGTGAGAACTGAGGGGAGGGAACTTGGATGGTTTCCTTAAAGATAGCGGGGTCTGAGGACGAGAGGTGGTTGGTTGGAGAGTTTTTGCTCTGAGAGGTTGTGCTCTGAGAAGCTTGCTCTGAAGGAAGCTGGAGGTGGAGGCCCCTGAGACTGTTTCTCCATTTTGGTCACGTGAGTGATAGGGACTGATCTCTTTCCTTTGCCTCAGCTATCTAAGGGTTTGGGCCTTTTGGCCCAGCCTAAACAGAGGGGGTATTTAAGCCCTATTCCCTTCTCTCTCTCTCTCTCTCTCTCTCTCTCTCTCTCTCTCTCTCTCTCTCTCTCTCTCTCTCTAATACTTTTCTTCCTCCTGTTTGTAATTAAACTCCATAAAAGGTTGACTGCTGACTTGAGTTTTCATTAAGGAATTACATAGCTGAATTCCTTGGTGACCTTAAATTAATACATATCAGTCTTTTAAAGTGATTTCCTTGTCACATACCTCATTCTTTTTTAAAATTTGATTTATCTAGATTTGATAGTAGTAGGTTCAAGTCTCTAACTAGTATAGTTTTACTATCTATTTCCTCCTTCAACTCAATTAGTTTCTTCTTTAGAAAATTGGATGCTGTCCCATTTGGTACATACATGTTTATTACTGATAGTTCCTCATTGTTTATACTGCTTTTTATCAGGATGTAGTTACCTTCCCTATCCCTTTTAATCACATCTATTTTTACTTTAACTTTGTTAGATTGCAACTCCTGCCTTCTTTCTATCAGTTGAGGCCTAATAGATTTTACTCCAACCTTTAATTCTAACTTTTTGTGTGTCTACTTACCTCACTTGTGTTTCTTGTAGACATCAAATGGTTGGATTTTGATTTCTAATCCACACTGTGAATTGTTTTCATTTTATAGGTGAGTTCATACTATTTACATTCAATGTTATGATTTCCACTTGTGTTTTCCCCAGTATTTGATATCCTCTCCTAGTTCTGTCCTTTCTTCTTTGGCTATATCCTTTTAAACCAGTGGTTTGCTTTTAATCAGTCCCTCTAAACCCCACCCATAATTTGCTTCCCTTTCTTCCCCCTCCCTTTTTTTCCATTCTTATTTTTAGAGTCTCTTAAGTTCCCTCCTCCCTCTCTTTTCCTACCTTCTTCCTCCCCCCTTTCCCTCCTCAGTTTTCCCTTCTCACTTTCCCTGTAGGGTAAGATAGAACTCAATGTCCCAATGGATCTATATGCTCTTCCCTCTCAGAATTGGCTTCAATGAGAGTAAAGTTTAGGTATTACCTATTAGCACTCTCTTCTTCACCTTTTTATAATTGTATTCTTCACTTCCTCTTCCCATGTGCCTCTTTGTGTGGAATAGATTATCCAATTTATCTCATTTCTTCAAGTTTCTCTTATTGTCATCTTCAATTTCCCCTTCCCTTTTTCTTTCTTTTCATATCATCTTATACCACCTATTATCCCAATCTGTTCTTGTGAATGATTCTTCTAATTATTATAATAGTGAATATAATTTTTGAGTTACAAATATCATTTCCCCCATATGTTGATATAAACAATTTGATCTTATTGAAACCCTTAAAAAAGAAACTTTGAATAAAAATATTTTCCTACTTTCATTTTTATCTTGATTTTTGTGTTTGGATATCAAGTTTTCCACTTAGTTCTGGTCTTTTATTTACAAACACTTAGAAATCTTCTATTTTGTTGAATGTCCATAGTTTACCCTGGAATATAGTCAGTTTTGATGAATAGGTGATCCTTGGTTGAAGAACCTATTCTCTTGCCTTTCTGAATATCATATTCCAAGCCTTGAAGTCATTTAGTGTGGAAGCTACCAGATCTTGTGTAATCCTGATTGGTGCTCCTTGATATCTGAATTGTCTCTTTTTGGCTTCTTATAAAATTTTCTCCTTAGCTTGGATGCTCTTGAATTTGGCAATTACATTCCTGAGTGTTGTCTTTTGAGGATTTAGTGTAGGGAGTGTTCTATAAACTCTTTCAATGTCTATTTTGCCCCCTTCTTCAAGAACATCAGGGAAGTTTTCTTGGATTATTCTTGTAATATGATGTCAAGATTTCTGTTTATTTCTGGCTTTTCAGGTAGTTCAATGATTCTCAAATTGTCTCTCCTTGCTCTGTTTTCCTGATTTGTCATCTGGTCAGTGAGCTATTTTATGTTTTCTTCTATTTTGTCAGTCTTTTGACTTTGCTTTATTAATTCTTGCTGTTTTGCAAGATCATTGGTTTCCAATTGCCCAATATTTTTTCACAGACATTGCAATCTTTTTTATTAATATCACAACAATTTGCCATTTGGCAAGAACTGAGATTCTCTGGGCTCCTGGGAGGGCTCCTACTGTATTTGATGATATAGGCACATACATGCACACATGGCTTCATTAGGCATTTCTTTCCTTAAAAAAATATCCACAACAAATTTTCCTGGCACAAAGGTGTGTCAATGAACAAAACACAGCAGTAATAAGAAAACAGATGAGTGGCAGAGGCCCAGAGGCCATCAACACTAGAGGAAGTCCTTGGGAAAGAGAAGGAAGCCCAGTGACCATCAGTGGACACATTCCATACAACATACTGTAGAGGAATGAGACCAGAGGAAGGGAGAAATGGGAAAGGACAGAGATGTCTTGGAATTCCCAGTGCCATATTCTTTCTCCTAAACATATAAAATCTCCAGAAAGGAGCTCTCT
Organism: Monodelphis domestica; assembly: GCF_027887165.1. Lineage (NCBI taxonomy): Eukaryota > Metazoa > Chordata > Mammalia > Didelphimorphia > Didelphidae > Monodelphis > Monodelphis domestica. Next base: position 298,109,411 of record NC_077232.1, on the reverse strand, counting down.
TTAAGGCCTGGTTTTCGGCTATAATCTTTTAATTTTCTGCTATAATCTTTTGATTTTCTGCTTTAATGTTTCAATTTTCCTTTTCAGTTTGGTCTTTCCTGCTTTTTGTGGCTTCCAGCTGTTTCTCCAATTGGGAGTTCTTGTCCTTTAAATTGTTATTTTCTTTTTGAACTATTTCCCACTTTTCTTGCCAGAAGGCATCCATCTTTTGTGTTAAGCTCCAATTTAAATTCTTCAAGAGCTTGTGGCCAATTTCCATTTGGGGGGGGGGGGAGGTTTTGGCGCATTTATTTGGATTTCCACTTCTGCTAGTTCCTCTATACTCTGGATTTTCCTCTATAAAAATTATCCAAGATCAATGCCTTCTTGTTTTTCTTGGTGTTGGGAAGTTGTTCCTGGGCACTCTTTGCCATAACTATGGTTGTTTTTCCTTCCCTTTCCAGCCAGAAATCTGAATGAGGAGGGCAGACTCTCTGTATATAGATCTAAGGAGCAAGGATTTTCCCTGAGGCCAGTTCTCGAGTCTCTGCAGTTTCTGCTGTTTGCTGACCTTTTCTGTGCTATCTCCCCATGGGCACCCACAATCTGTCTTCTTCAGCCTGCTGGGGTTTCAGGTTTAGCTGCTCTCAGGGGTAGATCTTTGGTGGTCTTAGTCAGCTGCCAATAACCTAGAGGTGCCCCTCACTCACTCAAGAGGTGCCTCTCACTCACACACTGATTCTAGCTTGCGCTGACTCTGACTTGGGCTTGGTAAGTAGGGAGGGGGAGGGTGGATCAGTACATGTTTTGGTGGAAGCTTTTTCACACCCTTATATTGTGGAAATGCCCAAATCCCACATACCTTCAATGCTGAGCCCTACTGTAGAGTCCCTTTGTTTATAGGAATTTGGGGGAGGAGGGTTGGCTTTTTAAAGAAGTCTGTATCAGTAGGTGGTGAGGAGAGGAAGAGTCCTGAGACTAGACTGCTGCCATTTTTACCTGGAATTCCTTCCCTCTAAGTTTTGAGCATCAAATATATCAATCAATTCATAAAAACAGCCATTTTGAACCCAAGCCATTGTAGACACTGTTAAAAAATGTATGAATACCCTCTGCTTTGGCTTTCTCAGATATCACGATTGCAATTCCTGCCTTCTTTTTGTCAGTTGAGGTCCAATAGGTCTTACTCCAACCTTTAATTCTGACCCTGTGAGTATCTACCCACCTCATGTGTGTTTCTTGAAAACAACATATGGTAGGGTTTTGGATTCTAATCCATTCTGGTATTCGTCTATGTTTATGGGTGAGTTCATCCCTTTCACATTTAACGTTATGATTGTCACTTGTGAATCCCCCAGCATTTTGATATCCTCCCCTAATTCTGACCTTTCTTCTTTTGCTATAACCGTTCACTTTAACTCAGTCCCCCTAGTCCCTTCCCTTGCTGTACTTCCCTTTCTGGCCCCTTCCTTTTTGTTCCCTTCTTGTTTTTGTTTTTTGTTGCTGTCCACTAATTTCCCTCCCCCCTCTCCTTTCCCCTTTTGCTCTCCCTCTCCCTGAAACAGCCCTTTAGTTTTCCCTTTTCCCTTACCTTGTTGAATAAGATAGAATTCAAGATCCTAATGGATCTAAATTCTCTTCCCTCTCAGAGTTGATTTCACTGAGAGTAAGGTTCAAGTAATACCAATTAGCACTCTCTTCCTCTCCTTCTTATGAGAGAATTCTTCCCCTCCCCTTCCCGTGTGTAGCTTTGTGTGAGAAAGATTATTCTATTTAATTTATTTCTCTTTCTTCAAGTATATCTTGATACCATCATTGATTCCCCCATCCCTTCTTCTTTCTTTTTGTTTTTTCCTCCAAATCATATTAATGCCCCAATCTTTTCCTATGAGTGATTCTTCTGATTAATCTATTAATGCATACAATTTTTGAGAGTTGCACACATTTCCCCCCATATGTTAATATATATAATTTGATCTAATTGTAGCCCTTATAGAAGAGAGTTTGAATAAAAGAAAAAAAACATTTTTCTCTTTTCCCTTTCTTTCATATTTACCTTTTCATGTTTGTCTTGCTCCTTGTGTTTGGATGTCAAACTTTCCACTGAGTTCTGGTCTTTTCTTTACAAATACTTGGAAATCTTCTATTTTGTTGAATGCCCATACTTTCCCTTAGAAGTATATAGTCAGTTTTGATGGATAGCTGATTCTTGGTTGAAGACCCAGTTCTCTTGCCTTTCTGAATATCATGTTCCAGGCTTTGCGGTCTTTTAGCATGACCACTGCCAGGTCTTGTGTAATCCTGATTGGTGCTCCTTTGTATCTGAAGTTTCTCTTTTTGACTTCTTGTAAGACTTTCTCCTTAGCTTGGAAGCTCTTGAATTTTGCAGTTACATTCCTGGGAGTTGTCTTTTGGGGATTTAGTATAGAGGGTGTTCTATGAACCCTTTCAATTTCTATTTTGCCCCCTTCTACAAGAGCTTCAGGGCAATTCTCTTCAATTATATCTTGCAGTATGGCATCAAGATTTTTGTTTATCTCTGGTTTTTCAGGTAGACCAATGATTCCCAAACTGTCTCTCCTTCCTCTGTTTTCCTAGTCTGTCACCTAGTCAGTGAGATATTTTATGTTTTCTTCTAATTCATTAATTTTTTTACTTTGCTTTATTAATTCTTGCTGTTTTGCAAGATCATTGTCCTCCAGTTGCTTATTTCTGGTTTTTAAGGACTGGTTTTCCTTTTCAGTTTGTCCTTTTTGAGGCTTCCATTTGTTTCTCCAATTGGAAGTTCTTGTCTATCACACTGTTGACCTCTCTCTGAATTTTTTCCCATTTTCCTTGCCAGAAGATTTCCATCTTTTGGATGAGTTTCAATTTGAGTTCTTCCAGAGTTTGTGGACAATTTCCATTAATTTTGCTGAAGGTTTTGATTTTGTTTGAATTTCAGCCTCTTTTTCCTCTGTAGCCTGGGTTTTCCCTCCATAAAAGTTTTCCAGAGTCACTTTCTTCCTTTTCTTTTTTGAGGGTTGGTTTTGGGCACAATGAGCCATCCCTTTGGTGGTTTTCCCTTTCCTTTTTAGTCAGAAATCTGAGTGAGATGGGTAGGTTTTCTGTGGGGTTACATGGTTGGGCTTTTGCCTCAGGCAGGTTCTGGCATCTCTGCAGCTTGCTAGAGTGCCTGTGGTCTGTGCTCTCCAGTGCACAGGTGTCTCCTGTGTAACTGCTCTCAGGGGTAGGGACCTGGAAGTCCTTGTCAGTTCCCAAGGACCCTGTTGTGCCCCCACACACACACTCTCTACAGCGAGGAGCAGGACTTTTGCCTCAGGCAGGCTCAGGAGTCTCCATAGCATCCACAGTTTGCATGAGCATCCTTGGTATCTGCTCTCTAGTGTGCAGGGGTCTCCTGTGTAACCTCTCTGAAGGGTAGATCCTTAGCAGTCCTAGTTAGATTCCAAGGACCCTGGTGTGCACCCCACTCCCTACAGCAATGTCCCTCACTCAGTTACTGTCTTTGGTGGGCATGCTGGTCCCAACTCTGGTTCTGTAGGTGAGGTTGGGGTAATTCAGATGACGTTTTGGTGAGAGATTTTTCTCATACTTATAGTGTGGAAATGCTCAACCCCCATGTACTTTCAGTGCTGTGCAGAACTGTAGAGTCCCTCTGTTCTTCCAAAGATGATTTTTATATTTTTTTCAGGTAATCTATTTCATTGGGTGCTGGGGAGAGGAAGCTATTCACATCTAGATTGCAGCCATGTTCACCCAGAAGTCCCGACTTACACATCTGTTGAACATCTACAAATCAATTTTATTATAATGCTATAGTCCCGCTATTTTAAATTTTTCTTAGTCATAGTAGACCAGCTGACCAGATGACCAGAAGCATTTCCTACCACACAAACTACAGCAGCTTTTGTTGTCAAGATGATCTTAAAAAGAAATTATACCTTGTTTTGGCCTGCCAACATGAATTGATTCAGACAGGAGAACTCATTTTCCTGTTTGTTTTTATTTCAAATTTATTCTTGTTTAGAAATCACTCTAAAATTTCATGTACCATATCATCCCCAGAGCTCAGGCCAAGTTGAAAGAATTAACTGAGAACTTAAGACCATGATAGGAAAACTTCACAGAGACTCATTTAAAATGGCCCAAGGCTTTCCTTCTATCTCTATTTTACCTTCAAAACAAGCCCAGGGGAGATCTACACCTCTGACCATTTGAGATGCTTTTTGGTCATCTACCTATGAAATCTAAACCTTTTTCTCCTGCATACACAGCATTGCTAGGGAGAGGATACTTCTATTGCCTCCTATGTACACGATTTTTAAAATAAAAAATAGAAGAAATTCAGTAATCCAGAGCTGTTGTACAAGCAGGACCTATAGACTTTTCCCTTCATGATATATACCTAGGAATCAAAGTAAATATAAGGAATTTCCAGTGCACAGGAACAACTCAGCCAGCCTTGGATGACCCATTTCAAGTCCTGTTAATCACCCCAGAAGCCAAAAAAAGGAAAAGACCTCTTGGATATATTGTTCACATGTGAAATGATTACCTTCCATCAAAATTTATTGATTATAACCTGTAACATGCATTGAAGACAACTGGACACTATTTTCACTGACATTGAACTACTGAATTTATATTTGTTTTCAATAGGATATATTTGATTTTATTGTACTTGAGGCATCTGATACTGGTTTCAATAATTGTTTTGATTTTCAAATAGAATGAGTAATAGGCAATGGGTAAATGTATAATTTATATTATATTATATAATTTGTATTTTGTTTTAAATATGTGTACTGGCATGTATTCCATTTAGAAATGGTTATTTTTATTATACTTTTGTATGACTATAAAGAAAAGTTAAGCTAACTAAATGATGACTAAATAATGAGTGTTACAAAGTATTATCTGTTGGTTAACACCTGCCTAAGGGGGTTGTATATTATATATATAATATTTTATACATAATATTTTATAATAATTGTAAACTTTTTATGTGATATTTGTTGGATTTGAATTGATATCTTCAGGTTCTTATTTCCATGGAGTATGTCAGGATTGCATTATTTGTAATTCTATTATTTGTCGTTGTAATTGTATGATTTGTAAAATCCAAGATTGGTTTTGCTTTCTTTCTTTTCTCTTTTATTTCTCTCTGTTCCTCATATTATTATAGATTCCTATTAGAAAGGATAATATTGTAGGCAACTTTGAATAGAGGTTATGAGTATAAGTGTAAGATATATATTTACTAGCTTAGCTTATCCCAAAGGATCACAGGGAGGGTACGTAAAAGAGAATTATTAATCTCTTGCTCTAGCTTTAAAGACCTGGCTGGCTCAGTGTATAGAGAGCCAGGCCCAATGATAAGAGGTTCTGTTACCATGGAGACTAGCCCATAGTTAAAGGAAATAGAAACTGCTCTCAGAGAGGAAGTGAGGTAAGAATGACAGTTGGACAGTGAGATATAAAGGCAAGCACAACGTTTGAGAAGGGATTTTTTGTTCTAAGGTTTCCTGAGGGCAGGGTGCTGCTGGTAGTTGCTGGTGACAGTTGGCTACTCTAGAATCTGACCGAAGGACAGTGTGTAGGTCAGTAGCTATCCGTTGTTTAGTGAGTCAGTAAGAATATAGTAGGCTTGGCCTGGTTCTCTCAAACAATAGTTTTTAGGTAGTTTATAGGTTGATATAAGAAGATTTAGGTGGTTTTTAGGTAACCCTAGGGAAGATATTTAAATACATTTCTCTTTTTTATCTTTCTATCTTTATAATTTTTCCCAATTAAAACAAAAATTTGTTAAACTGCACTCCTATCTTTCTCAAGCTCCTAATTTTAACCCCTGTATTTCTTGGCAATAAAGGAAAGGGGGCAGAGGAGCCCTGGGTCTCTTTTGGCGCAGATGGCTGGCTAGGAAATGGAAGAGGGAAGAGGAAGATGCTGGTGGAATAGGCTGATGCTGGTGGAATAGGCTACACTGAGAACTTAGAACACGGAAGAGATTTGAAACTATGCTTATCTACCTTTTCTATTAATACACTTCATGATAACTAATAACTGGTAGATATAATTTTAATTATAACATTAGTTAGTATATATAGTTTGAGAAAGGTCTCAACTAAGATATCAGGAGATACTTGGTGTGATTTCTATCCTATTACTGAAATCAGGATAGGATCTGAGAGGCCATATGTCCAACCTCATTATTTTACACATGAATATATTGGGGATCAGATTGAAGAACAAACTCAGCAAAAGACATGAAGGTAGTGACAGGCCTGGGACAATAACCCAAATCCTCTGATTTTGATTACAGTTTTTTGTTCCATTATACTTTGATAGATTGTGAGATGTCCTTGGTTTGGATACAATGTGCTTATATAAGAATGGCAGGCATTCAATTTTTGTGTATTCTCTAGGCTGGAATCCCATCTAGGATGAATAAGCCTGGGGTTACAGCTGTCCTGTGGATGCTTTTCATGATGGATATGCAAGGGTAAGAGTACAACTTGGAGCTGATATGCCCTCTTATCAATAAAAGGATTATAAAAAAGAAAGCATTTATAAGTGGGAATTTAAAAAAAATTGGGAATTAAGGAATTGGAAAATGTAAAAAAGATCTTCATATTAAGAAAAAACAGAAGGAGGAAAATCAGGTTCATAAGGTTTACAATGAACTTTTTTCACACCAGTTCTATGAAGTCAAGGGTCCAAATACTATCATTTTCACAGGGAAGAGGAGGAAACTGAATTTCAAAAAGATGAACTGATGCCCATGCCTACAGTCACCTTAGAAGGCAATGAGCAACATGGTTTGTAGCTAACTAGACCTACTTCATGATTACCTTAAGCCAAGCTTCTTATGTTCTAAGGCTAGCAGACATATGAGGAATACACATTTCAAAAGGGATCAATTAAATATACTTTTAAATGAAAATCAAAATTCCAGTCTTTGACTTTACCAAAACAGACAATTTAATGAATGTTTCTGAAAATGAACCTAAAGCAAGCCATTTCTCCTTTTAAGGTCTCTGTTTCTCCATTTTTAAATGAGAGAGCATTAGAATAGTTTACCTCCCAAACATTCCTTCTTTCTTGTTCTTTTAATTCTATAAAATAGTACCAAATTATTCAGTTCATCTTATTGGTTCAAAGGAATGTCCTGACACATTCAGAAATGTGAGGTTAAAGGCAACATGTAACTGTGGCTTGTGCCAGCAAACACACAGCCAACATAGAAGGCTATGTCCTGTCCCTTTCCTTACTATCTAAGGTTATGTCACGAACAATCACAAATTATTGAACTCACTCATCATTTTGTACAGTTCACATGGAGGAAAGAATCTGAAAGGCAATGATATGTTTACATGTAGCCATTTCTTAAATTTACAAGTAACAGTGACCAGCTGTTCACAGTTGTGCAAAAGTCCAAACCTCCACCAGCAACAATAGCTTTCTTTTAAGTCAGTAACCAATGGATTCATTCAAATGTGTCACATGAGAACCCCAGCTAATAGGTCTCCTAGCTAGTTGACTAAGGACAAAATAGATATACATTATACCTTCACTGACAACTTAGAGACAAAAATTGGACGGTTGACAAGCTGATAGTATGAAAATTTAAATTCTGGATTGTCAAACAAAAATACCCCAAAAAACTCAATATCTTTTTTAAATTATAAAATAAATAACTCAAAGGTAAAGAAATGTTCCCCTATCTTTTTTCTTCTTCTTCCAAAATGCAGAAGTTTAAGCTATATAGCTTAATAGCACTAAGGTCTCTAGAACACCTTGAGTATGGGATATCAAAGCCCATGTTAGAATGTATTTTAAAAAGAAGATTGCCAAAGGGCAATATGGACATATACTGGATGGAACAAAAAGCCAACATCTTGTCAAGATTTGTGGAGTTACTGACATCATTTAGAGTCAGTAGTCAAGCAAAGATAGAATTATTACCCAAGTGTCTTGTAATATAATATATAATAATCATCAATATAATATTCAAAGGCCCTGAGGAAGATCTCCATTACACTGAGAGGATCCTTTATGAAGGATTTAGAGAATGATATGGATGACTGCAAATAGATTAAAAGGTATGCATGGACTGTGATCTGTACTAGGGGAAAGAGTTGTCATATTAGTTACATCATGGGTGCCTCAGAGTATTGATGTATATGATTAAAAAAACCACTTTTCTGAAAAAATATATTGAGCAATTATTAGATGAGGAAACACCTTTTTGAGTATGGCATTGTTTTCTTCTTAATTTATTTCTTCCTGACATTCTCTTTAGCTATGTAGTTTGGACAGCATAGCAGAATGTTTCTTTCCTAGGTACCCCAAAGGAGTTAGTTTGACTGGACCATGCTAACTCCAGTAATCCTTCTCTCTCATCAATCCATCAAAGTAGGTCTCTGAGCACTGAGCTTACACTATTTGCTTTCTACCAGCAAATATAGCAGTGACTGTCATTACAATGCTGAAAGGGAATATTTTTGGTCAGACTCTAAAGAGGATTGTGGTCAACATTTTTGGATGAAGCCTCCCGATAGTATAATGACTAAGAGCTGTCCTTTTGGAGTCATTATACATCTTCTCAAAGACGGGACCACTTCTTCCTTGGTTTCCTTCCAGATATATTCCATCAGCTCATGCTCTTGAGACTCTCCTCTTGCTGGGGATGTGCACAACACAGCTATACCATCACATTAACATTTACCTGACTGATGACTGCTTGGGTGAGGAGGAAACCTTGTGATAGAAAGTGTTAAGACCTTGAGTTCTGGAGATGGGAGGGAGAATATGAGGCAACTGAAAGAAGCTTCCCAAAAGGAAATTAAGTCCTAGAAACAATAATTTGTTTCATTTTCTTGTTTTTTCAATCCTTAGTTTCCATCTTAGAATCAATACTGTGAATTGTTTCCAAAGCAGATGAGTGGTAAGGGCTAGGCAATGGGCATTAAGCAACTAGCCCAGAATCACATAGGTAGGAAGTGTCTAAGGTAAGATTTGAACCTGGGATCTCCCATCTCTGGGTCTGGTTCTCAATTCACTGAGTCACCTAGCTGTCTCCTTGTTGTTGTTGTTGTTGTTGTTGTTGTTTTGCTGCATTCAATTTCTCTACAATTCCCAATTAACTCAGAGATAATGGAAAGAACTAGGTCCCTGCATTGTTCCTTCCACTTGACAAGCAAATGATGGATCTCCATGAAGTGGAAAAAGAGATAAATTGTTAGAGTAGCCAATGGACCAAAGATTGTAATCACTATTATTCCCCTGGCTTAGTTCTGATTCATATCAGACAGGAGGATTTAGTGTCCTTTCTTATCTTCATTGTCTCCTGTTATCATGACACCAATACACACTTAAAAGGCTGGATTGGTCCCAGCTCCTAGAATGCCAGCTTCTGAAGGGAAACAAATGAGGTTGTCAAGGGTTTGGCTGAAGGAGAAAGCAAACTGATGGTTTGCCTGTGAGCAAAGAAAGAAAACAAATCCTATTCTATGAAGAACAAATAAAAAATCCCCAAAATCTACATGTAAACTTCCTTGATTCAGGATGGAATGAAGATGATGATGGCTTGGTGTCATTACTGAACAAAAGGACCCTTGACCCTTTCCCATGCTGCTCAAGTCATCTATGTTGGAACACTTCTGGAATCACAGAATCCAAAAATTTCTGAGTTGGCAGAAGCTCAAAGGACCTTCTGGTCAACATATTCTGACATCATAAAAAACCCTCTATATTGTACCCAAAATAAAAACAGTCATCTCATCTGAGCTTGAAGACTCTAGTGATGGGGAATTCATCTCCTCCTGACATATCCCAGTCAATTTTGAGTCATTTGTTTGAAAGTTTTATTCCCCAACATCAAGTCTAAATGAGTATCTTTGTAGTTTGTATTGTGCAGATGGAAAATTTGCCACACCAGAGCATCCTTTAAGTTTTCCCAATGGATCACAGTATCCATTGCTCCTAGTTCTGTTCTCTGAGGCCAAGGAGAATAAATATAATTCATTTTCTACATGACAGCAACAACCTTTCAGACACTTGATGAAAATAACCATGTTCCCCTTCAGTCTTTTCTTCTTCAGGCTAAACCCCTATTCCCAGTTCTTTCAAAGGATATGTATAAGGCATGATCTTGAGACCTTTTTATCCAGACTGGACAAGGATCATGGGGGTGGGAAGGACTGAAGTGGATCTAAAATGACTGCAGACAGGATAAAGTCTCCCAAAGTCTCCTTGACCATTGTTTGACCATTGTTCCCTAAAGCAATCAAAGTCCCCACTATGTGAGAAGCACTGTGATAGGTGTTGTGACAGAAAGAGAAAAAAAAATTGCCTTCTTTCAAGGACTTACATTCTATTGAATATAGAATTACATTCTATTACATTCTATTGAAAATAAGGGGGGAGAGGAGTAGGAAGTATTTACTAAGCACTTACCGTGTGCTATGACTTCACAAATATTATCTTATTTGATTATCATAACAATCCAGGGAGGGATGTGCATGTATGTATGTGTTTGTGTGTATACACATTTTTGCAATTGAAGAAGTAGAAGCAGACAGATTAAGTGACTTGTCCAGGATCACATAACTAGTAAGAATTTGAGGTCAGACTTGAACTCTGGTTTTCTTGAATCCAAGCCCAACATTCTATCCATTGAATCATCTGTCTCCCATCACCCATGTTTGCAAATTTGGTGCCAACTCTTCCCTCTATTTTACCCTACATATCCAGTAACTAACCAATTTTTCTTCTGTTTCCCCTTCATGACATCTCTCTTGAATGTCTTATTATTAGATCACCCATTAGATCACCACTCAAGTTCAAGTCTTTATCAATTCTGTCCTGGATTAATACAATACAATACAATACAATACAATACAATACAATACAATACAATACAATACAATACAATAATATCTTCTAGATTCTTCTCCCTCTCTCAAAGCTCTTTCACCTCTAATCTATCCTCCACACAACTGCCAAAGTGGTTATCCTCAAAAACAGCCAGCCTATGTAACTCTTCTCAATGAAGTCCAATGGTTCTAGGCTCAAATAAAATCTTTTCTGCTTTGTCATTTAAAGCCTTTCACTGTCTATCTGACTTTCTTACATACTAATCTCCTTTGTGCATTCCACAATCCAATCACATTAGCCTGCTTATTAATCTTCATAAATGTATAAACATGCACCTCTTTCACACTTTGATAATTTTACTATTTGAAAGAGACAAAGACAAAACAGATACAGGACCTGTCTATGATAAACACTAAGAAAGCAGCTCACAAGCTCAAATGAAGAAATATGAGAAGATATCCCTAACCTACCTCTTCATGGAGCTGTTTCAGGTGTTACACATTGAATCTGTTTTAAGACTGTCAATGTATCCACTCAGTTATGCTGATTTAATATTTGTCATATATGGAACAGTTCTTTGGAAGGGTCAGGGATACATGGGATACATAAGACATGAGAAATAGAAAACATTGGTAATAATTATATTTTAAGGAAAGAAAGAAACTAAAGGAAACAATGCACTGACCCAGAGCAAAGCCTGGCCTCAGATCTTGTCACCCAGCTGTTCATTTGCACGTGACAAACCACAGAATTTTGAAATTAGTAACTAGGGAACACTGAAACTCAGCTCTGTTTTGTGATTATTGGATAAATGGATGTTACTTGTTTATGATTCAGCTCAGAGGAATCAGGATTTAGTTAATCATAATAAGCTACATTGAGGGTTCTTGCAAATAGCACATATCTCTGAGCCAGGAAGGGAAAGTCAAAAGCACCTCAGATCTTGATGGAAGAAAGACTATGCTTCTCTGCCCTGCCACCTACTTCCTATGAGGAAGAGAACAACTGTGGATCCCACTTAAGGAGCTAGAATCAGAAATGCTTTTTGCAAATACTAGGCTAAACATCTCTGCCCTTTTTAAAACAAACCACTACTTTAGAAGTTGCTACTAAGAACCAATGCACCCATCTAGCTGAGATAAATGTGCCCAATAAGGAAAACCCAATAGCATCCCATCTTAACAATACATTGATTTCATATCCATCAGTGTGGACAATCCCCAAGAAGGTGAAAGGGCATGAAAGTCCACAGTTTTGGAGTTAATTTATCCATAGGAGTTCCTTATATATGAGCCTCATAACCAGAGTCCTTTAAGTGTGTCCACCCTCTTCCACAAATACTGTGCACATTCCCAGATTTATTATTTATTATTTTTCTTGCTTCACTTTTTGAATGGATACCTTTTTATGAGTTGATTAAGACTAGCAGATTTGTTTATGAAAATCACATCAGTCAGTGCCCATGAGTATTATGGCAGATTAGACCCCCACCATGGTTATTTTTAAAGCCCTAACAGTAATGGTGGCAGCTGCCCTACCTTGGGAACCCTGCTCTATCAGTAAAGGTAAAGGCTAAGAGAAGAGGAGAGGGAACAAGCATTCATTAGTTACCTACTATATCCCAGGCACTAGGCTAAGCACTTAAAATATCTCATTTGATCTTCACAACAACCCTGGGAGTTAGGTGTTATTATTATTCTCATATTACACTTCAGGAAACTGAGGCAAACAGAAATTAAGTAATTTCTCCAAGGTCACATTGTTAGTACATGTCTGAGGCCACATTCAAACTCATGTCTTTCTGACTCTGGACCCAGGGCTCTATCCACTGAGATAATAGCCTACAAAAAGAGAGCCTACGGGTTGAGAGTGGGAGGAGAGACACCAACACTACACATACCACTCTATTTCTGATCTCTATTACCTTGTGTCTCTCAGACTGAAAATGCTTTCCCTTCTCATCTCCACTTCTTAAAATCCAATCTCCTACAATACTTGAAGCAAAAGATATCTTAAGGGTCTCTCCTAATCCCCCCGCTACTAATGCCTTTCACCCTCAAAGCATTCTATATATGCCTAAACATTCCATAATAGTCATGAAATAAGTCTTCCCTTCCTGACCAAGAAAGTCAGTTTTCTCTCAAACTTTCTAGGGCATGCATGAGACAAAACACTCATAAAGTGGAGGCCATGATCTATCAGTGAAAAGTGAGTTCACTTGCTCTGGTGCCTTTTCCAGTTAGGGGCCATTGAGTTTGATGGAAAGTCAGCAGAGCCCATTGTCACCATGAAAACCATCCATCTCCAGGACCTGGTGCCATAGCTCTGAGATCAATCACCTTTTTCATTTTTACCATCAAATCAATGACAAATATATATTAAGTATTTATTGATGCTAGGAAACAAAGTCTTGAGGTTAAGGTAAGGGGGAATTCACAGTTTAATAGATGGAAAGACATACATACAGAAGTGGACAAATCACAATGTTACATTATCAGTACATTTGTTTTGTGAGATCCAAAGGTTAAAATTATTTTAGTTATTGGCCAGCATGTCTGACTTTTCATTACTGTTTGGGGTTTTTCTTGGCAAAGATAATGGAGTTGTTTTCTATTTCCTTATCTATCTCATTTTATAGATTAGGAACTGAGGCAAGCAGGGTTAAGTGACTTGTCCAGGATCACATAGTTAGAAAATATCCAAAGCTAGGTTTGAATGCAAGAAGATGAATCTTCCTGACTCCACACCTGGCACTCTAACCACGGTGATATCCAGCTGCACAAAGCTATTACCAACAAGGAAGTCAAAGAAGACTTTCTGGAGAAGACATGCCAGTTGACAGGAACTTGTCAGATGGCAGGGGTAGGGAGGACAGGATCAAAAGAAGAGAAGACATTTCAGGTCTGGGAAGAACTGATGAAATGATTATCAACAATGTCTAAGGATGCTTTACTGAAAATGATCCAGGCAAACATACAGAAACTAGGCCAGTGCAATGCCAATCCAACACTATCCTGAATAAACTGAAAGAGAAAACTACCTCCAAAAGCAGACAGTTTGATGGAAAGGACCTAGACTGATTGGAAATGGAAAAACAAACAAACAACTAGGAATCTTCCAGGGCCAGTGAAGCATGACCCTTGAAATTATAAAAAACAAAACCAAAAAAAAAAAAACAAACAAAGTTTATTGAGGGTAGGGAAATGATAAAGTCCTAAATCTATACAACTATAACTCCTCCCACAAATCTATGCTCCCCCTCATGTGGTCTGCTCTTCTGGTCTTCTCAGGCCCTTCCCAATCACTCCCTGATCTTATTTAGACCCTCAAAACTACCTAACTACCTATATACTACAGATTTTCTTTAAGAGGCTAAGGATGTAGGAATTACAGATGCACTGAGTCCTTACCCAAAGCCTGGGTTGACTTCCTAGGTAAACCCAAAGTCCCAAGTGACAAAATCCTTGGGTTTACCTTAACCAAGTTGTTTCTGACAGGTTGATCTCTGTACTTCAGGGAAAGGGAGGTCTCCTCCAAGGCAGTTCTCCAACCAAGGAATTTCCTAATCTTTCCACAAGATTAGTCTTTTCCCAGGGGATGCCAGAGCAAAGATCCTCTTTAACAGCTCAGAGGAAAGTCAGATCAGGAGAGACTGTTAAACCCAGTAAACTCCCAAGATCCTCTCCTTCCAGAATCTTTTCCCAGGGTTTGTGTCTAAATTCTCCTCCTTTCCTCTTAAAGACAATCTGTGGATTTTCCCCTATATCTTATCACTTATCCTTATAAAACAAACACCACCACAATGCAAGGCTGAGAAAACAAAGAATGGAAAATGGTCTCCAGACTCAAAGAGTTTATAGGAAAGAATTCAGATAAGAAAATGGCATGTGAGTTGAGCCATTAAGAAATGAAAGGGGTATTCTAGGCCCGGGAAACAGAAGAACAGCCTATGTAAAGAAATGGAACTAAGAAGTAGAATGTTGAATTTGGATAATAGTGAATAGAATAGTTGGACAACAGAGTAAATGAAGGGAAATGAGCGGCTGGGTTGCACAATAGAAAGAGCCCTGGGCTTAGAATCAGGAAGACTCATCTTGGTGAGCTCAAATCTGTCCTCAGAAACTCATTGTGTGATCCTGGGCAAATCACAACCCTTTGCTTCAGTTTCCTCATTTACAAACTACAAACCACTCCAGTGTCTTTGCCAAGAAAACCCCCAAAAAGATCTAGGAGATTTGGACATGGCTAAAACAACCAAGCAACAAAAAGTGAAGGAAAATAATATCTAATAACCCTAAAATCCAAAATTAGATGTGATTTTAAAATAAAATCAGTCCAAGGAGGTTGTATTTGATTATAGAGGCAGTAAGAAATTAATGATGTTTTCTAAACAGGGGAGTGATAGTCAGAGGAAGATTATTTTAGCATCTGTGAAAAGGAACAATATTGACCTCATATGTAAAATTAGATTACTCCATTTTACTTAGATCTTACATTATGGTGAAGATAAAATTGTAATCTCTTGATTGAACAATGAAGATACTTAGTTCTTATTTTATAGTGAAGCTAGAACTTTAAGTTAAGTCTATTTTTAGATCTTAATACAAAAAAGGTGTTAAGTAATTTTAAGGGTAAATTAATCACAAAAAGATTAAGTAACTAACAAAAGGTGAACTTAACAAAGAAGTGTTAAGTAACTCAAAACATATAATCTAATCAAAGAAGATGAGAACTAAAGAATGGGCAGTCCTGGAGAAAAGCCTCTGATGTGATTGTTAGATGTAAAAATTTAGAGGAGGGGACACAAGAGTAAAAGGTCTATATATTTTGCATCACTTCCTCTCTCCGGAACCTTTTGGGGGTGGAGAGGTGGCTGGTGGCAGCATGCTGAGCCTTTCGGAATCTTGGCCTGGCTACAGGTATTGTCTGGTTCGGTGGTGATTTTCTGGCTGAGTTTTTCCTCCTTTATTTTCCAAACTTTATCCTCTTAGAAGCCTCTAATCTCCTTTAGAGACCTCGTGGCAGAGATCTTGAACTCCCCCTGGCACAGGCCAGATGAGAGAAGTCCTATACCCTCCTCCCTCTTTCTCTTTAAAATCCTTCCCTCTGTATTAATTAATATTACCATAAATTTCCAGACTGACTTGGATATTTTTATTTGGGATTTTACTCTGGTGACAAATTAATTTAGATTTTAAGTCACAGCCCTAAAATTATCTTTACAGTCTGGCAACCATGAAGGGATGACCAGAACCCTAAAATTTCTGTGAAATCTCTGTCCTTTCTTTCTTTATTACTTACTCAAGCTAGCTTTTTAAACAGTTTGAACACCAGTGAGAGCAGGTGAGTATAAAACATTTTTATTTCTCTCTTTTCTCCATAATTTGAATACAACTGTTTTATTTTTTTTAACCAAAAAGTGACAGGACTGGGGAAGCTATTTAGCTACGAATCCCCTTCACCTCAGGGAACAAACAATCCAATTAAGCAACCCTCTCTGACAATACTGCCTAGATTACTCTTAATTAGGAGTAAGGGAAACCTGAAGAGAGTTTTAGCCTTGTCCTGCTCCCCATGTGTTTTGTGAATGCCGCTAGGGAAATAATTACAATATATATACCGTGTTAAGAGATGCTAACATAAAAAAAATCTATTTGAAGCTGAAATGAAGAAAACCATGCAAAATTCTGAAGCTAAAATGCAAGAAATTATGCAAAAATCTGAAGCTAAATACAGAAAATTATGCAAAAATCAGAAGATAAAACACAGGAAAACATAAAAAACATGCAAGCCCAATTGGATAATTTAAAATGCTTATTACAGGATCAATTGGCAAACATCCACCACACCAAAAACAGGTCTGAACCTGACAGACCTGTTTCTGAACCTCTAAATGAGGAAATTCTCTTCCCCAAAATGTAGATGGAAAATACCTTCCCTATAGCTCAGATAACAGACTTGTTCTCACATGGTCTACACTCTTCCCCTGCAATCCCAGTTTCTCTTGTTCCTTCTCCTACACAAAAAACAATTCCAGCCCCAAGGAAATCTCATCCTTCTAAAGAAACTCATCTTAGTCAAACTGACCCAGAGGTATCAAATTCAATTAAAGGCCTGTTTCCTCTAAGAGAAGTACTTGAAATAGGATGTAATGGGGATATGGTGACTTTAAGGCACAATATACTGTTTACTCCCCAAGAAATAAGTGAATTTGCATGAAATATTCTCACATATGAAAAAGATCCCTTTTGGGTAACAAAAAAGGTGACAGACATTTTTTCAATATAATCCATCTTACAAAGACGTTGAGAACTTGCTACAGGCTTTTTTAACTGAAAGTGAGAAAAATAAAATAATTTCTCATGTCAACAAAACCCGGGGGTGCAATGCAGCACACTGGCCATCTCAGGATCCCTAATGGGACTATAAAAACTCTGAGGATTATTTACAATTATAGTGTTGTAGAGAGGCCATCAAACAGCAGTGAGAGAGTGCGCAGACAGTACAGATAAGTGGACAGAATTTGAAAGAATTAAACAAAATGAGGAAGAGACATCTTCCAGATTCATGGACAGAATAATTGAGTTTGGGGATAGATACCTGGATTTTAACCTGTCTAAAGAAAATTCTATAAGACAAGTTAGAAGACACTTTGTCAATAACTCTTGCAAAGTTATTATGGATTATTTTATAACACATTGCCCAAGATGGCTGGAGGTGTACCTTAAAGAATTGTGGGAAACAGCTCTATATGTTTCAAATGGAAACAAAGAAAAGGAGGAAGAAAATAATGATCTCATGGAGGAAATGAAGAAAGAATTGAGATATTTAAAAGATAAGATTGCTAAAATGGAAAGTAGGCATGATACTCAACCAATGACACTTGCCCCTCTCCAAGAATCTAATTATTGCTTCATTACCTGCCAATTCTGTGAGAAGAAGGGCCACAGAATGATAGAGTGTATAACTTTATTCAAGGCACTCGAAAAGAATATATGGATTAATAACAACTATAGAAGTGATAATTATAGAAATAACTATAATAATGATAATAGAAACCACAACTTTAGGAATGATGACTATAGGAATAGATATTGGGAAAATGATAACTCAAACCAAATGACTCCACAACAATATAACTTAAGTGGTGCTCATCCAAAAAATACTCGGGGTGCTAATGCCCCTCAGGGGGTGCTCAAGGAACTTCCCAAATACAATGAAGGTGTCTGGGGGGGCTGGGGTACAGGAACCAGAGGATACAACCTTTGATTTTCTGGACCCCGATGTCCTACTACCCATTGTTCCTATCAACTGCCCCCCTATACTAATGAGCTCCATGTTACCTTAAAGGTGGGTAACACTTATTATGATTGTCTTTTAGACAGTGGAGCTTCCAGATCTGTAATAAAGAGTACACATGATTTACATTGTTATTCCACTGGTTCAGAGAATGTAATGGGAGTGTCAGGAATACCCTAAAGAGTTAAAAAACATGGCCCTAGAATGGTGTCTGTAGAAACCCTAGAGGTACAACATTCCTTCCTTTTGATGCCTGACTCCCCTTTAAATTTACTGAGGAGAGAACTTCTATGCAAAATCAGATCCACAATAACTTGCTCCCCAGATGGTTCTGTAGAGTTGCAAGTACCTGAAGAATCTTTAAATTTACTCCCTATAATTCTCTCAGAGAATCAGGAGGGGAAAGAGCATCCCATCTTTATAATACCTGCAGATATACGGAAGTCTCTTTGGGCCACATCTTTGTCTGATGTAAGCTTACTTAAGTCGGCTGATCCTGTGCAGATAAAAACTAAATCTAGCCCACCTCCTTCCATTCCTCAGTATCCCTTCTCAAAAGGGGCAATGGAGGACTTCCAGGTAAACATGGCTGCAATCTAATGCAAATTGCTTCCTCTCCCCAACACCCAATGAAGTAGACTACCTCAAAAGAACATAAAAATCATCTTTGGAAGAATGGAGGAACTCTATAGTAGGGCACAGCAACGAAGGTATGTGGAGTTTGAGCATTTCCACACTATGAGAAGGAGAAAAAGCTCTCACCCAAACGAGATCTGAACTACCCTCTCCCACCTCAAATATGGAACCAGAGTTGGGACCAGCATGCTCATGTAAGACAGCGAGTTAGCAAGGAATATTTCTGTAGTGAATGGGAGGCACACCAGGGTCCTTGGGAACTAACTAGGATGGCCAGAGAACTACCCCTGACAGTGTTGACACAGAAGACCCATGCACACTGGAGAGCACAAACCATGGATGCTCATACAAATTGTGGAGGCTGAGGGGACCCCAGAGCCTGCCTGAGGCAAAATCTCCATTCCTCGCTGTAGTGAGTGGGGGGCACAGCAGAGTCCTTGGGAACTGACAAGGACTGCCAGGTACCTACCCCTGAGAGCAGTTACACTGGAGACACCTGTGCACTGGAGAGCACAGACCACAGGCACTCTAGCAAGCTGCAGAGATGCCAGAACCTGCCTGAGGCAAAAGCCCAACCATGTAACTCCACAGAAAACCTACCCATCTCACTCAGATTTCTGACTAAAAAGGAAAGGGAAAACCACCAAAGGGATGGCTCATTGTGCCCAAAACCAACCCTCAAAAAAGAAAAGGAAGAAAGTGACTCTGGAAAACTTTTATGGAGGGAAAACCCAGGCTACAGAGGAAAAAGAGGCTGAAATTCAAACAAAATCAAAACCTTCAGCAAAAAAAAAAAATGGAAATTGTCCACAAACTCTGGAAGAACTCAAATTGAAACTCATCCAAAAGATGGAAACCTTCTGGCAAGGAAAATGGGAAAAAATTCAGAGAGAGGTCAACAGTGTGATAGACAAGAACTTCCAATTGGAGAAACAAATGGAAGCCTCAAAAAGGACAAACTGAAAAGGAAAACCAGTCCTTAAAAACCAGAAATAAGCAACTGGAGGACAATGATCTTGCAAAACAGCAAGAATTAATAAAGCAAAGTAAAAAAATTAATGAATTAGAAGAAAACATAAAATATCTCACTGACTAGGTGACAGACCAGGAAAACAGAGGAAGGAGAGACAGTTTGAGAATCATTGGTCTACCTGAAAAACCAGAGATAAACAAAAGTCTTGATGCCATACTGCAAGATATAATTGAAGAGAATTGCCCTGAAGCTCTTGTAGAAGGGGGCAAAATAGAAATTGAAAGGGTTCATAGAACACCCTCGATACTAAATCCCCAAAAGACAACTCCCAGGAATGTAACTGCAAAATTCAAGAGCTTCCAAGCTAAGGAGAAAGTCTTACAAGAAGTCAAAAAGAGAAACTTCAGATACAAAGGAGCACCAATCAGGATTACACAAGACCTGGCAGTGGTCATGTTAAAAGACCGCAAAGCCTGGAACATGGTATTCAGAAAGGCAAGAGAACTGGGTCTTCAACCAAGAATCAGCTATCCATCAAAACTGACTATATACTTCTAAGGGAAAGTATGGGCATTCAACAAAATAGAAGATTTCCAAGTATTTTTAAAGAAAAGACCAGAACTCAGTGGAAAGTTTGACATCCAAACACAAGGAGCAAGACAAA
Organism: Monodelphis domestica; assembly: GCF_027887165.1. NCBI lineage: Eukaryota > Metazoa > Chordata > Mammalia > Didelphimorphia > Didelphidae > Monodelphis > Monodelphis domestica. The sequence goes on along the minus strand of NC_077232.1, from coordinate 298,088,979 downwards.
CATGAAAAGGTAAATATGAACGAAAGGGAAAAGGAGAAAAATGGTTTTTTTCTTTTATTCAAACTCTCTTCTATAAGGGCTACAATTAGATCAAATTATATATATTAACATATGGGGGGAAATGTGTGCAACTCTCAAAAATTGTATGCATTAATAGATTAATCAAAAGAATCACTCATAGGAAAAGATTGGGGCAGTAATATGATTTGGAGGAAAAAACAAAAAGAAAGAAGAAGGGATGGGGGGAATCAATGTTGGTATCAAGATATACTTGAAGAAAGAGAAATAAATTAAATAGAATAATCTTTCTCACGCAAAGATACACACGGGAAGGGGAGGGGAAGAATTCTCTCATAAGAAGGAGAGGAAGAGAGTGCTAATTGGTATTACGTGAACCTTACTCTCAGTGCAATCAACTCTGAGAGGGAAGAGAATTTAGATCCATTAGGATCTTGAATTCTATCTTATCCAACAAGGTAAGGGGAAAGGGAAATCAAGGGGGTGGGTTAGTGGAAAGGGAGATCAAAAAGGGAGGGAAGCAGGAGGGGGAGAGAAATTAGCAGACCCCCGCCAAAACAAAAACAAAAACAAAAACAAAAACAAGAAAGGAACAAAGAGGGAGGGACCAGAAAGGGAAGTACAGCAAGGGAGGGGACTAGGGGGACTGAGTTAAAGTGAACCACTGGTTTAAAAGGTTATTGCAAAAGAAGAAAGGTCAGAATTAGGGGAGGATATCAAAATGCTGGGGAATTCACAAGTGACAATGATAACTGAATGTGAATGGGATGAACTCTCCCATAAAACATAGATGAATACCAGAATAGATTAGAATCCAAAACCCTACCATATGTTGTTTTCAAGAAACACACATGAATCGGGTAGATACTCATGGGGTCATATCACTAATCAACATGTATGCACCAAATGGTATAGCACCTGAATTTCTAATAGAGAAACTAGGAGAATTGAAGGAAGAAATAGATAGTAAAACTATACTAGTGGGAGATCTGAACCAACCACTATCAAATTTAGATAAATCAAATTTAAAAAATGAATAAGAAAGAGGTAAAATATATGAATTAAATATTAGAAAAATTAGAGTTAATACATATATGGAGAAAAATAAATAGGGACAAAAAGGAATACACCTTCTTTTCAGCAGCACATGGCACATTCACAAAGATTGACCATACACTAGGTCATAAAAACATGGCATACAAATGCAGAAAAGCAGAAATAATAAATGCAACCTTTTCAGATCACAAGGCAATAAAAATAATGATCAGTAAGGGTACATGGAGAGCAAAATTAAAAATCAATTGGAAATTAAATGATGCTCCAAAATCAGTTAGAGAACAAATTATAGACACAATTAATAATTTCAATGAAGAAAATGACAATGGTGAAACATCCTTTCAAGTCTTATGGGATGCAGCCAAAGCAGTACCAGAGGAAAATTCATATCCCTGAGTGCATATATTAACAAATTAGGGAGGGCAGAATTCAATGAATTGGACATGGAACTCAAAAACCTTGAAAGCAAACATATCAAAACCCCCAGAAGAAAACCAAACTAGAGAACCTAAAAATTAAGGAAGAAATTAATAAAATCAAAAGTGATAGAACTATTGAACTAATAAATAAGACTAGAAGCTGGTACTTTGAAAAAACAAACAAAATAGAAAAAGTACTGGTCAATCTAATTTTAAAAAAGGAAACAAGAAAAGCAAATTAACAGTATCATAGATGAAAAGAGGGACCTTACCTCAAATGAAGAGGAAATTAAGTCAATCATTAAAAACTTGTTTGCCCAATTATATGGCAATAAATATGCCAATCTATGCGATATGGATGAATATTTACAAAAATATAAATTGCCAGACTAACAGAAGGAGAAATAGAATTCTTAAATAATCCCATATTAAAAAAAGAAATCCAACAGTCCATCAAAGGACTCCCTAAGAAAAAATCCCCAGGGCCTGATGGATTCACAAGTGAATTCTATCAAACATTCAAAGAACAGCTAATCCCAATACTATACAAACTATATGACATAATAAGCTAAGAGGGAGTTCTACCAAATTCCTTTTATGACACAAATATGATACTTATTCCAAAGCAAGGCAGGTCAAAAACAGAGAAAGAAAACTATAGACCAATCTCCCTAATGAACATAGATGCAAAAATCATAGACAATATATTAGCAAAAAGATCCCAGAAAATGATCAGAAGGGCCATTCACTATGATCAAGTAGGATTCATACCAGGGATGCAGAGCTGGTTCAATATTAGGAAAACCATCCACATAATTGACCACATCAACAAGCAAACCAAGAAAAATAATAGGATTATCTCAATAGATGCAGAAAAAGCCTTTGATGAAATACAATACCCATTCCTATTAAAAACACTAGAAAGCATAGGAATAGAAGGGTCATTCCTAAAAATTATAAACAGTATATATCTAAAACCATCAGCAAACATCATCTGCAATGGGGATAAACTAGATGCATTCCCAATGAGATTAGGAATGAAACAAAGATGTCCATTATCACCTCTATTATTTAACATTGTACTAGAAACACTAGCAGGATCAATTAGAGAAGAAAAAGAAATTGAAGGTATTAAAATTGGCAATGAGGAGACCATGCTTTCACTCTTTGCAGATGATATAATGGTCTACTTAAAGAATCCTAGAGAATCAAAAAATCTAGTGGAAATAATCAACAACTTTAGCAAAGTAGCAGGATACAATATATACAATATAAACCCACCTAAGTCATCACTATTCCTATATATCTCCAACACATCTCAGCAGCAAGAATTAGAAAGAGAAATCCCATTCAAAATCACCTTGTACAATATTAAATACTTAGGAATTTATCTGCCTAGAAAACACAGGGACTATAGACATACATCTACAAAACACTCTCCACAAAACTAAAACTAGACTTGAGCAAATGGAAAAACATTAACTGCTCATGGATAGGACAAACTAATATAAATGACAATCCTACCCAAACGTATCTAGTTAGTGCAATACCCATTGAACTTCCAAAAAACTTTTTTTACTGAATTAGAAAAAACCATAACAAAGTTCATTTGGAAGAAAAAAGGATCAAGGATATCCAGGGAAATAATGAAAAAAAAATACAAAGGAAGGTGGCCTTGCAGTCCCAGATCTCAAACTATATTATAAATCAGTGGTCATCAAAACATTTTCATACTAGCTAAGAGACAGAAGGGAGGATCAATAAAATAGACTTGGGGTAAGTGGCCTCAGCAAGACAGTCTATGACAAACCCAATGACCCCAGCTTTTGAGACAAAAATCCATTATTTGATAAAAACTACTGGGAAAACTGGAAGACAGTGTGGGAGAGATTAGGTTTGGATCAATATCCCACACACTACCCCAAGATAAACTCAGAATGGATGAATGACTTGAACATAAAGAAGGAAAGTATAAGTAAATTAGGTGAACACATAATAGTATACATGTCAGACCTTTGGGAAGGGAAAGATTTTAAAACTAAGCAAGACTTAGAAAGAGTCACAAAATATAAAATAAATAATTTTGATAACATCAAATTAAAAAGTTTTTGTAGATAAAAAACCAATGTAACTAGAATCAGAAGGGAAGCAACAAATTGGGAAACAATCCTCATAACAAAAACCTCTGACAAAGGTCTAATCATTCCAATTCACAAAGAGCTAAATCAATTGTACAAAATATCAAGCCATTTTCCAATTGATAAATGGGCTGGGAACATGAATAGGCAATTTTCAGTTAAAGAAATCAAACTATTAATAAGCACATGAAAAAGTGTTCTAAATCTCTTATGATCCAAGAGATGCAAATCAAAACAACTCTGAGGTATCACCTCACACCTAGCAGATTGGCCAATATGACAGCAAAGGAAAGTAATGAATGCTGGAAGGGATGTGGCAAAGTTGGGATATTAATGCATTGCTGGTGGAGTTGTGAATTGATCCAACCATTCTGGAGGGCAATTTGGAACTATGCCCAAAGGGTGATAAAAGACTGTCTGCCCTTTGACCCAGCCATAGCACTGCTGAGTTTATACCCCAAATAGACAATAAGGAAAAAGACTTGTACAAGAATATTCATAGCTGTGCTCTTTGTGGTGGCCAAAAATTGGAAAGTGAGGGTATGCCCTTCAATTGGGGAATGGATGAACAAATTGTGGTATATGTTGGTGATGGAATACTATTGTGCTAAAATGAATAATAAAGTGGAGGAATTCCATGGAGACTGGAACAACCTCCAGGAAGTGATGCAGAGTGAAAGGAGCAGAGCCAGGAGAACATTCTACACAGAGACTGATTCACTTTGGTATAATTGAAGGTAATGGACTTCTCCATTAGTGTCAATGCAATGTTCCTGAACAATCTGCAGAAATCTAGGAGAATAAACACTACCCATAAGCAGAGGACAAATGGTGGGAGTAAAAACACTGAGGAAAGGCAACTGCTTGACTACAGGGGTGGAGGGCATATAATTGAGGAGAGACTCTAAATGAACATCTTAATACAAATAACAACAACATGGAAATGAGTTCAGATTGAGGACACAAGTGATACCCAGAGGAATCACGTGAAATCTATGGGAGGGGGGGAAGGGGGGAGGAAAAGAAAATGAACTTTGTTTCTAATGAATAATGTTTAAAAATGACCAAATAAAATCATGTTAAAAAGGGGAGAAAAAGAGGCAATCGAAGGTATTACCCCTATAATAAACTCATTAATTGCCCAGGGAATAATAATCCCTTGTAAATCTGAATACAAAACGCGAAACATTCCTGTCAAAAAAACAAAAAGGGGGCCCAATGGCAAGCACCTCCATAGATTTGACCAGGATTTGAGGGCTGTGAACAATCACCTGATAAAGAGACACTCTGTAGTTTCCAATATTCCTACAATTATTTCTTCTATTCCTAGCACAGCCATATGCTTTAAGGTAGTAGCCTTGTGCTCGGCCTTCTTTTACATACCCATACATAAGAACTCCAGACATATCTTTGCTTTTACCTCGAAGGGCTCCCAGGTACATGGAGTCATCTACTTCAGGGGTTCGTGTAAAGCCCAAGTTTATTTGAACAAATTTTGAGCCAAGATACAGATAATATAATATTTAAAAATAGCAAATTAATCAAATATGTAGATGACCTACTCTTGGCTTCAGCAGATGCAGAAGTATGTCAGGAAGAAAGTAAACACCTTCTTTTGGAATTGCACAAAAGCAGGCATAAGATCTCAAAGGATACATTTCAGTCATGTCTTCCTAATGTAGAATATTTGGGGTTCATCCTGACTGAAGGTGCCCACTCTATTTCTCCCAAATGAATTGAAACCATTCAAAATGTAAGTGTTCCTATCACTAAGAAATAGTTGAGAGCAATTTTAGGAGCAACAGTGTTTTGTAGACAATGGATTCCTTGCTATAGGGAAATTACCAAACCCCTTATAGCACTAACAAGGGATTCAGTCCCTGAAACCCTCAAATTAGAGCCTGAATACTTATCAGCTCTATCAGATGTAAAACAGGCTATCCTGCCTGCCCCTGCTCTAGGCATCTCAGATTACAACAAGCCATTTACTTTGTATGTACATGAGCGAAGATGGGTAGCTTCTGGTATTTTAACTCAAACTTTGGGACCTTCTGCCCAACTGGACCAAGCATCAGGAACATCACCATGTCTTAGAAGAGTAGCTGCTACAGCCTTACTAGTGACAAAAACTGTTGATCTAGTATCGGGATGTCCATTAACAACTATGTTCCCACATGAAGTAGAAGCATTGTTACTAAGGCATAGAACACAGGCATTCTCAGATCAGAGAATTACAAGGTATGAAATAATCTTGTTAAATAGTGAAAATATTACCTTGAAACACTGTACAATCCTTTACCCTGCCACCTTGCTTCCAGATTTGTCAATTTCAGGCGAACCATTACACAGTTGTGAAACATTAGTGTCCATGGCAGAAAAGCCTCGAGATAATCTCTTTGACTCTCCCTTAGACAATCCAGATCTGTTCTTATTTACTGATGGTTCCTCTTTTATGAGGGATGGCATACACTACACTGAAGCTACTGTAGTCACAGAATTTGCCACTGAGTAGTCAGCTTCACTGCCCTCTAATATTAGCACTCAAGGTGCAAAACTCATAGCTCTGAAATATGCCTGTATAATTGCCAAGGGTAAAAATGCAAAGATTTCTATGGATTCTATATATTATTTTGGCATTTGTCACTTAGTTGGGATGCTATGGCTCCAGAGAGGATTTTTAACCTCAGCTGGGAAATCTTTAGCTAATGCAGAAATTATGAATGAAGTTCTTTCTGCTCTCCAGCTGCCTGAAGCCCTAGCTGTAGTTCATTGCTCTGCCCATACAGGTGGTACTGACCTTGTCTCTAGGGGAAGTGATCAAGTAGATGCCACTGTAAAGCTAGCAGCCATAGAAGGACCTGAATTAATTTTAACATTAACAACCACTGATGACTTAAATTTATCACTTTCCTACAATAAAAAGGAAGTGGAAAAATAGAAACAAAAATTCAAAACAAAACAGATTGAGTATGGGTGTCATCTGAAGGAAAACCCCTACTCCCTAGAAATTTCTATCACCAAATTTGCCAATCTATTCATAAAAATGGTCACTTTGACACCCAGGGCATCATGGACTCTGTTAAGAGTATGGATAGCCGCTGGTATAACTACTATAGCCTCTAAAGTTTGTATAGCCTGCTCTACTTGCCAAGCATATAACCAACATGCCTTTCATGGAAAAACCTTTGGTGGGAATCCTCTTACTTACACACCTTTTGAGCACCTACAGATAGATTTCATAACATTACCAAAGGCCAGACATTATAAATTTTGTCTAGTCATAGTAGATCAACTGAGCAGATGGCAGGAAGCATTTCTTGTGACCCGAGCCACAGTAGCTTTTTTTGCTAAGGTGCTTTTAAAAGAAATTATTCCTTACTTTGGCCTGCCAGCATGTATTGATTCAGATAGAGGAAGTTATTTTACTGATTTTGTCCTAAATCAGATATATTCTTACTTGGGGATAACTCCCAAATTTCATGTACCATATCATCCCCAGAGCTCAGGCCAAGTTGAAAGAATGAACAAAGAACTTAAAACTATGATTGGCAAATTATATATTGAAACACATGTAAAATGTCCTGAAATTCTCCCTCTGGCCCTATTTTATCTTAGAAGTAGGCCTAGAGGAGACCTACACATCTCACCATTTGAGACACTTTTTGGACATCCGTCTATACAGGCTAAGCTTTTCTCCCTGGCATATACATCACTATTGGGGGAGATACTACTATTGCTTTCTATACATAGGAATTACAGCACAAACTGCATGAACTCCATGAATCCAGAGCTGAAGTACAAGCAAGACCACTAGACTTTTCACTTCATGGCCTGAACCGAGGAGACAAGGTGTATGTTTCCAGCATACTGGAGCAACTCAGCCTACCTGGGAAGGGCCATTCCAAATATTGTTAATGACTCCAACATCTGTAAAGATTAGAGACTCTTGGATTCATTGCTCACATGTGAAGAGAGCATCTTCTGTTGAGACTGATTGACTGTACCCTATCACAAGCATTGGAGATAATAATCCATTGACAAGTGGATGCTGTTTTTTGAGAACACATTGAATTCCTGATTTTTTCTTTCCCCCTTATTTTATTATTGCTTTTCTTTTATTTTGATTAGAATATTTGATTTTTTTACCTTTTTTCTCATTTCTTGTACTAAAGGTACATACAATTAATATTATTTTTCTGCAGTAATATAAGTTTAATATAAACATACTTGCTATAATATACTTACTATATATATCCTTGCTATATATACATGCTAATATCAATACATGCCCAAAAGCTTTAAACTGTAGGAACCTGCCATTTATTGATAAAATGTTATGGGACTGTGGTTAATGTTTGTGTCTGATTCTAGGAAATGGGATAAAAACAAGGAGCACAGACTTAACCTGAATAGTGCCAAAAAGAGCACATAGGAAAAACTAGTGGAAGACTCGAGGTTGTGATGACTGACATATGTTAAGTCATAGGACTTCCTTGTATCTACATTCTTTGTGAAGTACTCAGACAAGTATCAAAGTTTGACTATCATCCTGACTCCCCATAGCCCTGAGAATGACAAGACCAGGGAATGACATTTCCCTATCAAAACAAAATTCTAGTTTTTTTTTTCTTTTAGTATGGCAACCTTCTGTAGTCTTGGCTGAAAATGGGTAAGTGAAATATTACTGCATTCTGTCCTACAGATTTGTGGGAAATAAATTACTTGAAATTGGACCTGTACAAGGGCCTATTATGAATTTGTTCTTGCTTATTCAACATTTTATATACATAGACTTTGGTATTTTTATTTTTATTTTGAATTTTTTTTCTTTTCTCCCAAAAGTTTAACTTTCTTCCATTTTTTCTTTATATTTTTGGGTTTTTTTTCTCTTCTTTTCATAATTGACTCAAAGACCCCCATAACTCAACGTATCATCCTGAGCTGAACTGGATATTTTTTAAACCCACTTCAGGGGAGGAGGGTTGTATTTTAATAAAAATCCAAGATTTTGAAATATTTGTTCGAGAAAGATCTTCAAGTAAAGAAGCTTGCTAACTCCTAAATCCAGAAAATGAACTGTTGCAGAAAGATGCCAGAAAACCCACACTACATCAAGAAGATCCAGAACAAACTTTGGGTGTGGTTGATTGAACTGAAGTTTGATTGCACATTTATTGCAAATGTATACTTTTATGCCAATGGAAACTGCCCCTAATTTGGCTTTTTGTCAATGTGCCTAGCAAAACATTGGTTATGCTTTCTTTGTTATCAAAAAGATAAAATATCAAAATTATATCAAATTATATCAAAAGATATAATTTAATCAAAGAAGATGAGAACTAAAGAATGAGCAGTCCTGGAGAAAAGCCTTTTATGTGATTGGTAGACATGAAAATCTAGAGGTAGGTACACAAGAGTAAAAGGTCTATATATTTTGCATCACTTCCTCTCTCCAGGACCTTTTGGTGGTGGAGAGGTGGCTGGTGGCAGTGTGCTGGGCCTTTTGGAGTCTTGACTTGGCTACAGCTATTGTCCAGTTCAGTGGTGAGTTTCTGGCTGAGTTTTTCCTTCTTTACTGCCCAAACTTTGTCCTCTTAGAAGCCTCTAATCTCCTTCAGAGACCTCATGGCAGAGATCTTGAACTCCCCCTGGCACAGGCTAGATGGGAGAAATCCTATACCCTCCTCCCTCTTTCTTCTTAAAATCCTTCACTCTAAATTAAAATTACCATAAATTTCCAGACTGACTTGAGTATTTTTATTTGGGATTTTTCTCTGGTGACCAATTAATTTAGATTTTAAGTCACAACCCTAAAATTATCTTTACACATTGCTGTTCCTCATAAACAATCCTCTATCTCTTGACTCCATCCTTTGAATGTTCACCATGATTAGAATGCTCTCCCTCCTCCTTTTTGCCTACTATTCCCCAAATTTGTTCAAGATAGTTCAACCCTCATAGGATGGTTTTCCCATGTTGCCAGGACTTAAAATCATGTCCACTGGAAATGGATTTGTATCTCCTCTTAGGAAAAGCCAAATTTTTGTCCCATGGAATTAGAGACATAACTTGGAGGGACCAGGCAATGAAAGCAATAATAATTCTCTTCTATCTTTGAGAAGGTCTACATCTATGTTGGGAGGGATAGGGTATATTCCCTTTTAGTATATGCTCCAAAATCAATTTTACCCCAAACATCAGTGAATATAAGACACAGAGGGAAATCCATGCATTTAAGCATCTCAATTTTTTGTTTTTTTAAAAATCTATAATACAAGATTATAGGTCTAGTGATGGAAGGGGCCCTAGAGATCACATACCTTCCTCCCATTTTTGAAGAGGACACTGAGGCAAAGATTTCAATGTCTCACAAGGCAGAGCTATGATTTGAACTCAAGCACTTCAACATTAAAGCTAGCAACCTAAGACTGTCAACACGATACACCAAATTCAGATAACTTCATGTAGTTTTCAAGTTCACTCTTGGCACCAGACACCATGGAGATCACTGTATTGCAGCATAAACCAGACACAGAAGGAGTTGTCCATCTTGGCCACATACACATTTCCACTTATTCCAACTTGCCTTCTTATCCTTGGCTTAGGATCATGAGGAGGTAGATGTAATCTCAGAGGGATCTCAGAGGCCATCTAGTCCAATCTCCTCATTGTGCAAAAGAGAAAACTAAGGCTCAGGGATGATAAGTAACTTTCTCAATCTTGTACTGGTAATAATTGCCAGTGGCAGGATATGAACTCAGGAATCATGCCCTCCAGAACAATTGTAATTTCTACCATAATAAACTACCTCCAGTACAACTAAATATTCTCAACAATGTATATTCTCTCTACCCAGTGAAGTATGAAATGAATAACCTGGGGGGAAAGCAAAGCACATGTCTTTGTTCTCTCTCACAAAGTTGTCCCAAACCCTGAGGGCTGTGAAAATCAGCAAAGATAACCAGCAAAAGAGCTCAACCTGTCAGGGAACCTCCATGGCTGGTTAGATAATTAGGAAGTTGTTGGAAAAAGGGAACACATCATACAACAGCAGGGAGTGGAGTCCAAGCCCCAAACATAAGAGATACTGACAAAGAGAGGCAAGCCTAGAACAAAACAGTAATAATAAATGTGAATTCCAGGGTTAGCCAAAAGAAAGGCCAAGGAGGCCTGCATTCCCTCAGATTCTACCTTTTTTTTCTCTATATTAATTATCTTTAAAAGGCAATAAACAGCACACTGATGAAATCTGCAGACAAGAGCAGGCTGTATGCATCAGCAAGGACAGGAAGGACTACAGATAGTCTGAGAGAGCTCCAAAATCATGGGATCAGATAACAAAGAGAGAGGAGGCTTGGGAAAGAGCCAGTTTATACATCAGGGGGCCATGAATAGAAATGCAGAGATCTACAGGAAAGGGGAAACTTGGAAAAGGGATGCTGCAAGGTCCTTAGAGGGTGATGCTGTTCAACAGTTAGGTTGGTTGTGAGTTCACAGTTGCCTAGGATAGCTCAAGAGGCCCTATTATGTGGAAATATATAGGGAAGACCATCACAGAGCACAGAGGAAAGAGATTCCCTCCACAGACCCCCAAAGGACTGCACCTGGAATCCTACTTTAGGGGAAGGGGCCAAAGAGCATGCTAAGCAGTGATGTATGATGGCCTGCATGTTGCAAATGAGAACAGGAGGCCTAAACAAAACTGGGCACCAGAAAATCTACATACATTCTGGAGCACAACAGCAGAGATGGAAGTACCAGAAGGCTCATGTCCCAAAGAATGTGGGGAGAGGGAGAGATGGATAGGTTCAGTTAAGAGTCCAAGATGAAAGAGCGCCAGAAATTTGCCTTCTCTTCTGCTATTCAGTTCTTCCTCTGGAGACTTTGGACCAAGTCTAAAAGGAACATTTGCTGAAGACAAAAAGCTGAATGGAAAGATAAGAAACCAGACAACAGTGATGGTGTGCTTCCAAAAGTGAGGATGTTGCGATATATCTAATGAGCTGGCATTAAGCAGGAATAAATAAAAAATCCTACATTTGGGCTCTACAAATCAACTGCTCAAATAATGAAGGAAGAAAGCAAAGCTAAATAACTGATTCTTTGAGTAAGATTGAAGGTTAAAAAAAAAGATCCAAGGGTCTTAGTGGGCTACAAGACCAGCTGATAATAATGATAAAGAGAGCTAATATTTATATGTTTTCAGCTTTGCAATGCATTTTATGCATGTGGCTAACCAAATCTTAGACTCATTCACAGAAATGTCCAAGTGATCTAAGGGATAGTCCCCATGGTCTTTGGCCTTGGTCACACCACAGGTAGGATATTTTGTTCAATTCTGAGCATTGCATGTTAGGATAGATAAGGGCAATGTGGACCATACTTGAAGAAGAGAAATCAGTCTAATAAATAAAGTATATGAAAAATCATGCCACCAGAGAATGGTTTGAAGAAACAATCATAAAAGCCCAGGAACAGGAGGTCATTCTCTTTCTCATCCTGAAGTTACCTCCCTGAGTCTGTTTTCTTAGCTATAAAAAGAAGAGGGCTAGACTAGATCAGGGAGCTCCAACCCATAAGGTGTTTGCAGCCCCTTGTGTCATATTATTCAACCTCTGTTCCACTGTGTTTATGATTAGATCAATAGCTTTCTGAAGAAAAACAAAGACTGCAAAAGGAAGAGTATAATAAATCAAAACAAATGAGAGCACATTTGACAATGGAATTGTTAGGTTCTAGAGTTCTATCTTTTATGCCTTATCTTCATGTTTTTTTTAATATAAGTGAAAAATTAAAACTTACAAATATAAGATTCTCAGACTATTAAACAATATACTACTGGTGAAAATCTATTCAGAGAAAGATGGGATCAGGGACACTGGTTTAAGTCAAAGTTTTCATAAAAGACCAAGGTCAAGAGGTCTTGGAAGAAGGGCAAGATCTACCTAAACCAAAGAATCTTAACCTGAGACCCAAGAATTTGGTTATTTAAATTTTATGTCCAAGAATAAATAACTGTATTTTAGCATAATTGGTTTCCTTTCCAATCACATGGATTTAATTTTACACATTTCATTTGAGCAGAAGCCCCTGGGCTTTGACAGATGGATAAAAGAGTTCATGACACAAACAAGATTAAGAACCTCTGATTTAGGTGGAGAAAGGTGAGGGAAGGACACAAGGGATTGTCTTTTGCTTAGCAGCTTTCACTCACTGTTAGAGAAAGGTTGAGGCTGAAAACTATGCTCTCAGACACAAGAAGCCAAAAGTCTCAGTTCTATGTACTATAGTATTTTCTGCTTTTGATAACCCAACCTTCTGGGACAGCTTCCTCCAGTTGTCCCAGGGTACCCAATCCCTCACCTCACTAGGGGTCTCTACCCTCTCGGGAACACAGAAAATAAGACCTATCTCCCTTAATCTGGTTCCAAGGTAGAGTCTCAGAGGAAAACATAACTGAACACATTATACACATACGGATTTTTGTTGGCACTCTGGGGATAGGGCCTCAAGCCGAATATAAACCCAGTTGCTCTCAAATCACTGCTCTGCAGGAGCTCTCCTGAAATGTTGGGAAGGAGGAGGGCATCTCAGACTAGCAACTAGAGGGAGGCTACTTTCTTTAGTTTCAGCCTCATGGCTTCTAGGCAAGGAAGAAGTTGGTCTGAAGGTATGGGCCATAGACCAAGTTTATAGTCTGTGGTCCCAGAGCTACATATTCACCATCTCCTGGTTCTTAGTCATAGAGCACACACCAAGGGAATAGGAAATGCATTTCAATCCAGTAAACATTTATTAAGCACCTAATAGGTATATTAGACACTGTGGTAAGCATTGGGATTACAAATAAGAAAAAGAAAGAAGAGAGGAGAGCAGAGCAGATGAGAAGTATGGAGAGGGGACAGACAAACTTTCAGAATATGGAGTGGAAAGGGTGTTAGAAGACTAAGGTTTGAATCCCATTTCTCTTTCTTATGAGACCTCTGTTACCTGTGAGACCTTGAACAAGTCCCTTGAACTCTCCACACCTCTATTCCTTCCTCTATAAAATGAGAAGGTTAGGGCATATCAGATCCTAGGCTATTACATTTTTTTCCTTATTGAAACAGAAAGAGGACAGGTGCCAGTAGTTTGTTTCCTTTGTCCTATCTGCAGAAGCCTGAAGCACCTAGGACCATTACACTATAGAGCTGGAAAGGAGTTCAGTGCTAGAGGCAGAATTTGAACTCATGTCTTATTGACTCCAAGTCATATACCAGTAGTAATTTTAGTACCTCTGTATCATGATGTCGGGGTGAGGAGAGGGTGATTTTTCCCCCTACTTCATCATTTCCCACTGGAATAAAAGCCATTTTTTTGACCTTACACTGACTTAGAAATAAGAACCAAAAGAAACTTTCTCAGTTTGTCCTGAGGGCTTCTGAGCCTCTTCCCTGTCCCTTTGCTTTTCTGTTTGTATTCCTTATCCTCAACAAAATGTTTTGCACATACCTAGTGCTTAGTAAGTACTTCTTCACTCATTCATTCATTCATCTCTCTTCCTGACCCAATTTTTCTCTTTCTTTCTTTCCTATTTTTCTATGAATGGCTCCTCTATTCCTGTGCTACTTCTCATTTTGTCCTCATGCTCCACTGTTTTTTAATTATATCTCCTCTCTCTCTCCTCAATGGTCCTGTATACCACTCATAAATTGGGCAGCAGATGGAACACTCAGGGGCAGCCAAGCAAAATATTGCCTGACCATCTGGAAACCACAGCCCCAAGCTCTCTGGCCTCTTATTTCCCCAACTGGGAAAAAGGAGAGACAGAAAGGCAAGCTGTCTCAGAGTTTCATAAGTATTTTCCACTCTGGACCAGGTCAGAGGTGCCCATGTCCTGAAGGTTCTCAGCACATGACCCCTTCGTAATTGCTCCCAGTTGACAAAGCCCCCATATCTCCATATTTGACTATAGGGGTGAAGTATCATAGTGGACAAGAAGGATGAGGGAAATGCTGAGCTCTCTATTGGTAGGAAGACAAAATGATTCCTATTACTAATGACCTAAGAGTTCAAGGCCAGGGTTTATGAAACAGCCTGAAATAGAGGACAGAGTGCCCCAACAGGAATCAGTAAAAACTGGGTTCAAGGCTTGCCTCTGGGACCAGGTGATCTCCAGCAAAACATTTAAACACTCAACCTCAGTTTCCTCATCTGTAAAGGTGGGGGAGGGGGAGTAATAATAGCACCCATTCTACAGGACTGCGAAGAGCAAATGAACAAACTTTAAAGTGATAGGTAAGTGTCTGCCATTATTATTCATGGTGGTAATCTTCATGGAAGGGAATATTAACCACCTGTTATGTGCATGCAATTACCTGCACTAACCACTGGGACTTCCAAGATGAAAAATAACAATGCCCTTGCTCTCAATGAATGTACCACCTACTGGACTGAATGCAGGGAGAGAGGGGCAGCTAATAGTAAATATACAGATATCATATATGGTATCCTGGAACTTGGGCAAAGGAAAGATCTAGGCAACTAGGAAAGAGTTTTCTCAAATGGAAGATAGCTTCTGGGGAGAGGAAGAACTTACACTGAAACATGAAGGAAAGGAGGGACTTCAGCATCTCCTCTTAGATCATTATAATGACAAATCTATCCACCTCCTTTGGTCATTATTCATTGCATTCAAATAGGTGCAGTCATCATCTATGTCTTGGTTGTGGTTTCTTCAATCCGCTTTGGTCCATACACATTCCAGGCTGCTCCGAATTCACCAGATTCATTTTCGCTTCTGGTAGAAGATCAGCCCTTTATAATCATGTGCCACAATATGTTTTCTTTTCCCCAGTTGTTACACATGTACATTGTTGCCAGTTCTTTTCTCTTACAAAAAGCACTGCTACCTTGTATACGGGCATTTCTCTCTGTCTTTGATCTCCTTGGGATGATAGCTTAGCAGTAGAAAGTTAAGGAGATGAATATTTTCATCACTTTCTTAGCATAATTCCAAAATTGCTCTCCTAAAAGGATGGACTTTTTCACAGCTCCAGGAAGAGTATATCAGTGTGCCTGTGTTTGGGAGATTCCTTGAGAGGGGGAACTGTCTTTTACCATTCTTTGGATCCCCTGTAAGAGTTTAATTATTATTAACTGACTGACAGCCTGGAAGCCTCTCCAACAGCATCCTCATTTTGTTATCATTGCCAATTTGCTGGATATGAGAGGAAACCTCGCAGGTCTTTTAATTTCCATGTAAGTAATTCTTCATCTTTTTCTTTCTAGCTGATAGTGTGCCTTTTTGAGCACTCCCTTCTCATATCCTTGGAACATTTACTTATTGAACTGATACAGTTGTTTTCTTTTCATATATGTGTGTATATATGATAAAATATTTACTATCAGATCCTTATGAGAGATATATTATGCCTCTTTTTTTCCACTTGGCATCTTCCCTGTGTCAACATGGAATCTAGAGGTCCCTGGATTTGTAGCTTGGAGGGATTTGGTGATCCCCAATTTATTTAGTTTGGATGTTGAAACCCCAGGTTTAACCTCCTTGTCACATGAGTTTCCTCCCTGAGGGAAAGTTCTATTTCACTGACCTCAGACTAACAATAGACTTTAAGATGTCAAATGACTCTCCCTGTCTCTAGAAACCTCTCCCAGTATATCACACCTTCCTTCCAAGGATTGAAATAGGGACCTTCAGCTTGTGCCAAATCTTAAAGTCCATTGTTAATCTGAAATCAGTGAAGGAGGACTTTCCCTTAGGGAGCAACTCTCATGTGACAAGGTCAAAACCTGGGATTTCTACCTCCAAACTAAATAAACTGGGGATCACCAAATCCCTCCAAGCTACAAGTCTGGGGACCTCTAGATTCCATGTTGACCCCTTCCTATTACATTTGTATTGATTTTGGTCATGTAGAGACTTTTCCAGTTCAGGTAACTGATGTCACTTTTTTCAACTTTTGTAATGACTTCTTCTAGCCCTGGCTCAATCTGCTGGCCAGTTTTGCTGAGTCAAAAATGAGGAATAAGCATTTCCAATTGATGGTGATAACTGATACACCTTCCTCCTTCACACATCTATGACACAAAATATGTGCCCTGGAGGGTCATGTGTGATGTAGTGAGACTCTACAGGGCTGCCCCCAGTTGGGTCCAACAACAGACACTCTCCATCCTCTTGGCCAAAGAAAGGCTGTATAAAGATCAGTGATCAGGACCATAGACTCACCACCCTCTCATTCTACCTGAATAGATCTGTAATGCCCATCCTCACTGGAACACATAGTAAGAAGCGAAGAATGAAGACCCATCAAAGTGCATGGGGGAAAAATTACCTCACAAATCTTGTAAGACAATGATTTGGTAAGATTACACTTTTCAGTTAGGACTGAGCTACACTAAACTCCTTTTTAAAAAAAATAATTAATTTAGAATATTTTTCCATAGTTAAATGATCCATGTTCTTTCCCTCCTCTTCTCTCACCTCCCTCCTATATCCAATGAGCAATTCCACTGGGTTTTACATCTGTCATTGATCTAGACCTATTTCCATATTATTAATATTTGCATTAGGGTGATTCTTTAGTCTATATCCCCAATCATACCCCCATTAAACTATGTAACCAAGCAGTTGTTTTGCTTCTGCATTTCTACTCCCACAGTTGTTTCTCTGGATGTGGATAGTGTTCTTTCTCATAAGTCCCTCAGAATTACCCTGGGTCATTGCATTGCTGCTAGTTGAGAAGTCCATTATGTTCAATTGTGCCATAGTGTGTCGGTCCCTATGTATACTGTTCTTCTTATTTTGATCCTTTAATTCTGCATCAGTTCCTAGAAGTTGTTCCAGTCTCCATGGAATTCCTCCAGTTCATTATTCCTTTGAACACAATAGTATTCCATCACCAACAGATACCACAATTTGTTCAGCCACTCCCCAATCTAGGGACACTCCATCATTTTCCAATTTTTTGCCACCACAAAGAGCATGGCTATAAATATTTTTGTACATGTCTTTTCCCTTATTATCTCTTTGGGGTATATACACTGCAGTCATATGGCTGCATCAAAGGGCAGGCAGTCTTTTAAAGCCCTTTGGGCATAGTTCCAAATTGCCATCCAGAATGGTTGAATTTCACAACTCCACCAGCAATGCATTAATGTACCAATTTTGCCACATCCCCTCCAACATTTATTACCTTCCTTTATTGTCATATTAGCCAATCTGCTAGGTGTGAGGTGGTATCTCAGAGTTGCTTTGATTTGCATTTCTCTAATTATGAGAGATTTAGAACACTTTTGCATGTGCTTATTGATAGTTTTGATTTCTTTATCTGAAAATTGCCCATTCATGTCCCTTGCCCATTTATCAATTGCAGAATGGCTTGATTTTTTTGTACAATTGATTTAGCTCCTCATAAATTTGAGTAATTAGACCTTTGTTAGAGGTTTTTGCTATAAAGATTTTTTCCCCAATTTATTACTTCCCTTCTAATTTTGGTTGCATTTGGTTTTGTTTGTACAAAACCTTTTTAATTTAATGTAGTCAAAATTATTCATTTTACATTTTGCAATATTCTCTCTCTTTCTTGGTCTTAAAATCTTTCCTTTCCCATAGATCTGATAGGTAAACTATTCTATAGTCAACATAGAATCTAGATGTCCCTAAACTTGTAGCCTAGAAAGATTTAATTATCCCCAGATTACTTAGCTTAAAGGTGAAAGCCCCAAGGTTGACTTTGTCACATGAGAGTTTCTCCCTGAGGGAAAGTCCAACTTCACTAGTCTCACACTAATAATAGACTTTAAAGTAGTTTAAATGGGAATGGCTAATCCCATCAGGTGTTAAGTATCTCTTTTGTCCCAATGGTTTCCCCCCCCTTAGGCCAAAGTCCTTTACCATGGTGGCCCAGTCCTTGGCTGGGTCTTTCCCTTTTTGTATCCATTAGAAAGCATCAGTACCTCACTGTTATTCCTGTCTAGAACCCCTCATTTTCTTTTGCTACCAGTGTAAAGCCAATTACCTATCCCTTTCATCCTCAGTCTCCATGTTCACCTAGAAAGATATTTAAGCTTCCCAACTTTAATGGCTCCTTGGAGTTGTCAATCTAGGGCAGTTGGTTCTCCCAGGGGTCAGTGTCCAGAGCAAGGAGAACTGTGAGGTTTCAGGCACTTACTAGCTGTGTGACCCGGGGCAAGTCATTTAACTTTGTTTGCCTCAATTTTATCATCTGTAAAATGAGCTGAAAAAAGTGTCCACTGGAATCTAGAAACTCCCAAACTTGTAGCCTAGTAAGATCAGATTAGCCCCAAGTTTAATCAGCTTGAATCATGTAGACCCCAAAGCTTGTCCTTATTCCCATGGGGATCCATCCTGATGGGAATCTCAGACTAGCAGTTTCAGACTGAATAATAAACCCTAAGGTAAATGACAATACCAGTTAGGTGGGGCTAAGCAAGTTCAAAGTACTCTTTTTGTCTTTTTTTAAAACCCTTACCTTCCATCTTGGAATCTAAACTGTGTATTGTTCCAAGGCAGAAGAGTGGTAAGGGCTAGGCAATGGGGGTCAAGTAACTTTCCCAGTGTCACACAGCTGGGAAGTGTCTGAGGTCAAATTTGAACCTAGGACCTCCTGTCTTTAGGCCTGGATCTCAAACCACTGAGCTACCCAGCTGGCCCCTACTCTTTTTGTCTTAAGTAGTTTCTCCCATTGTATCAAAGACCCTTTCCCAAGAAGACCCACACCTGGGCAGAGACCATCCTTTTAATATCCATTGTAAGGTAGGCACTCTAGCCTCTGGCTTTGGTTTCTTTCCCAAGGCTGTCAGTATAGTTTGAACACTTCCATTTCCTTGTAACCATGATAATGTCAATCAATCATATTTCCCTGTCCCTCAGTTCCCCTAAAGGGTATATAAGTTCCTCAAATTCTTTTGTCCTATATAGCTGTCTTCTAGCTCAGTGGCACCCCCAGGAGTATTGTGCTGAACTCCTATCCATGATTAAAGAATGGTTTTCCTGACTATTTAATAATTCTGTGTTTTTTTCAGTTTAACAAAAGAAATGGCAAAACCATTGCAGTATCTTTGCCAAGAAAACCCCAAATACAGGCATGAAGACTCAGATATGACTGAACAAAAACAACCAAACTCCCACCTGCTTCTTGGTCCTGACTTCTGGGGTCAAGAACAAATCTAATCCTTTCTCCACAGCAGAGTCTTTCAAATATTTGAAGACAAATCTCATAGTGCCTTTGGCCCTTCTCGTCTCCGGGAATCTCTTCTTTCTAAGCATGGATACTAATGGGAGAGAAAGAAAATGTCTAGTGTAGGAGTTAAGTTAATATCCAATGCTTGAAGTATTATATTTAGAAAGATTATTAGCTGACAAAATAGAACCATGTGACTAAGTTTTCTACCTGCTCAAAAAAGCCCATTCCACCAAAGCCACCACAGGAAGGAGAAAGAGCAGCTAGACACAGAGCTCCACCCAATTTATATCCTGTTTAAGTCAGCACAGGAAGTGAGTACGGTGCTGCGAATCATAGTTTTACTGGGGTTCGGAGTTTTTAGGATAACAGATTCAAATTACACACCAGTAGTGTTTTGGAAGCAGTGTAGCCCCTTTCCAACCTCTTGGAATGCAGCCCTGAACATATTTACATACTTACAATGTCAAGGTGGACAAATCCTTTTGCCTCTGTGGGCCTTAGTTTCTCCTAAAATCAATAAACTTAGAGTTGGACTAGATGATGTTTAAGGTCCCTCCCAACTCAGAATCCTCATCTGATGGGCAGAGAGCAAATCAGTTTCACCTCAGAGGAGAGTGTGTAAAGAGAAGTTAAATTTTAACAAGCTGAGCAGAAGTGGGGAGCCTCTTAAGACAACAGAGATATATTTCAAAGCAGACAAAGAGGGAAAATAAAAATGCAATATTTAATAATAATAGCAGCTAGCATTTATACATTTATACGGGATAACCTGAAAACATCTGACACAAATGCTAGCTATTATTATTAGCTATTATTATCTCTCAGTGTGGTTTGGAGCCTAAGTTTAAAACTGCACTAGTACTTCTGGTACATTTTATACAGTATTTTGAGGTTTGCAAAACACTTTACAAGTATCTCATCACTCTCACATCAGTCCTGGGTAGTAGATGTTATTATAAAATCCCCATCTGTAAGATGAGGAGACCAAGGCAAGCAAAGGTTAAGTGACTTGTCCAAGGTCACACAGCTAGTGTCTGAGGCTGGAATTGAACTCATGTATTCCTGATCCTAGGTCCAATATTCTACCCACTATAGCAAGTAGCTGTCTCTTCAGCTCTAATCATAGCCAGGCAGCAGTTTTCTGGGAAATGCCAAAACATCCTAAATGCATGCCTGAAAAGGCCATATTGCCCTTTTCTCTGACCTCCAAGAAGCAGAAACAAAGAGAAGTAACTGCTTCAGAGCTTCCAAGAACCCTAGTACTGGTAGTCTAAGGCCTTGCCTTCCCTAGCACAGGCTTGGGGGCCTCCACTTCATTATCAGCAAGGCTGCTTCCTCAAGGAAGTGACACCCACAGTCAATATCTGGGGCCATATTTGAAGCCAGATTAAGGTTTGTGGGAATTTGACTTCCACAGATATAATCTTTCAAGAGCCTTTGGTCATCTATAAGCTATGAGGTGGTGCAGTGGTTAGAGCACTGGTCGAAAAGGAAGAAAGACCCAAGTTCAAATCCAGCCTCAGATACTTATTAACTGCAACCCTGGGCAAATCATTAAACCTTGCCCAGCCTTAGTTTCCTCATCTGTACAATGAACACCAAGTACCTAAATTAAGGAGTTTTAAGAACAAATTGAGGTGATATTTGTAAACCTTTAAATATTAGATGCTGTTTAACAGGACAGCTAGATCATGCAGTGGATAGTGCACTGGACTTGGAATTAGGATGACTCATCTCTTCCTAAGTTCAAATCTGGTCTCAGATACTTACTAGCTGTGAGACCCTGGATAAGTCACTTAACCCTGTTTCAATTTTCTTATCCATAAATAATGAATCAGAGAAGGAAAGGACAAACCACTCCAATATCTTTGCCAAGAAAGTTCTGAAAAATGAGGTCATGAAAAGCTGGCCATGACAGCAATGAAAGAAAAACAATGAGCTGCTTAGTAGTGCTACTATCATCATTCTTTACAAGGCCAGGTTTAGTCATTGGAAGATGATTTCAGATGGCAAATGGCAATTGGAAATCAATGTAACTATGGTGAAGTTTCAAAAATGAGAGAAACTGGCTTCCACTTCTAGGTTGTTGTAAGTCCCAGAAGTGTATTGGCAACCCAGGAATTATCAAATTGAAGAGCTGTTCTGAGTCAATAATTCGGAAGAACCACTACCAACTAATGGTGATGATATATGAATCTTCCTTTCTTACTTGTCAACAATGGCTAATAATAATAGCTAACATTTATAGAATGCTTTAAAGTTTGCAAAGTAGTTCATATATGTTCTCATTTGAACTTCACAAGAGCCCTGGGAGGTCAGGTCTTTGTAACTCCAAATCCAGCAGTCTATCTAATAAGCATCATGTCACATTTAATGATGATTAGCATCTCCAATTGTTGATGATTTTGTCTTTCAAATTCATATAGATTCCAGAGAATGACAGTGCTCCTAAGTAATCACTGGTTGTCCCCCAAGTTCCTCTTTGTCCAGGCTACTTCATGTGAAATGACAGACGGGTCATGGAAGATCATGCCTGTTTTATTTGGGTAATAGCCTGAAATTTCTTTCACAGGAATAACTGAGATAATAACAGAGTGAATCTATGGTTGTCTTCGGTTCCTGTTGATAAAATTTCCCCTGTTTAAAATGTGGTAGAGCCTCAGATGACCAAAAGCCAATGGCATACTGAAAGATGGAAGGTTCTGGAAGAGACCCTATTTCTTGAGGCCCTATAGGACAATGATGGCAAACCTTTTAAGACCATATGCCATGCCCCAAGTCTGAGATTAGTTGCCATGCCCTGTCCCCCCCAACTGAGGGCTGAATTTGCCCCTCCCCCCTTTATCCTAAACACGGGAGGGAGAAGGTACTCCCCATAGGGCTGCTGGGCAGAGGGGCAGGGGATGTGAAAAAATGTCATTAGGCATGGTGGAGAGGGATGGAGATGAGCTCTGCCTAAGTCCCTCTGCCTTTCTAGTAACAAACTCTGAGGGCTGGAGGTGGGATGATGGCATGAGCACCCAAAGAGAGTGCACTCTGCGTACCATCTTTGGCACACATGCCACAGGTCTGCCATCACTGCTATAGGATTAAGAACTCTCCCACTTAAGGCTTCATTCAAAAGACAATCTTTAGGCTGAAACTATTAATTATAAATAATGAGTATTTCCCTTTCTAATACAACTTGAAGTTACAGAAGGAGGTAGGTCATTTTCCTTAATATTTGAGAGAATTAAGAAACCTTTACTCCTCAACAAGGAGGGAGAAGGAGAAAGCTAAACTTTCTATTCTCTTGGGAAGAAGAGAGGGGTTTGTTGGAATTGTCATTCTATACAAATTGAATCCAAACGCAAACACCTTTGGCATTCAGACAAGCCAGAGTGAAGACAGATAAATGACCCAAATCCAGAAAGACAAAGGTGGAAAGCAATGGCCAGCTTTATCCAAAGGAAATGTGAGCTAATACATCTGGGGAAATACAGACTGAAATTTAGTGAAGTCATTCAGAGTGAGGCAATCATCATAATGATGCTTCATCCATAATCTGTGATCTTCAGATATCTTGCCAAGACATGGTCCCTATAAGCAAAGCATATGGTTCTGGAGTTAGTCCCATTTTGTTGCAGTGCTCTTAAAAAAGCCCAGATTAGAGTAAGAAGCCATGGATATAATTCCTAGCTCTGCTATCCTTGTGAAATTTGGCAAGCCACTTGTCTTCTCTGGGACTCATTTTTCTCATCTGTAAAATGGATGATGCTTCTTCTAAACTCCCCTCTAGCTCTAAATCTAAAATCCCATGTAGAGGAATAATTAAACAAGGCTGACATCCAGGAAGGGCACTTTTCCTAGAGTGATGACTGTTTTTGCATCTAATCTCCAGGTTCACTAACTGTATACACTGAAATCATCCTTGGGACCATTTTCAAGATCCTACTACAATGAGGTCCCTCTCCAGGTAAGAGTAAGGGATGGACTGTCTTCAAAACAGGTTTCTTCAGTTTGCAGGGTTCATTTTGAGGATTTCAGCAATTATCAGGTTTTTATTCCCTATTCCCCAACATTTATCAGTAAATGCTCTCTAAATGTGATAAATATTGCCCTCCACACTACTAAAAGACAAAGTAGTAACATAAAACTAACATCTATCCCAGCAAGGTATATTTAAGGATATATGACAGGAGGCCAGATATCAACTGAATAATGAGTACAAGGAATGTGAACATGGTATGGATACTCTGCATTGAGCATATCTTGTGAAGAGAATCTGTGGGCATCCTAGTTGTCTGTCAGCCTTTTTGGAGAACTAATTGCCTAGTGCCCTGGTGGTGAACCTATAGCACACATGCCAGAAAATGGGGGGGGGGGTCACTCAGAGCCCTCTCTGGGGACACATATGCCCCAGCACAGAGTTTGTCAGAGTTCATTACTAGAAATCCAGAGGGATATAGGATTGAGCTGCTTCCCTCTCCCTCTCCACAGGTGCCTGAAGACCTTTCTCACATTACCCACCCCTCTAAAAGGTTTGCCATCACTGGACTAGGGAATAGATGGCTGAAATTACAGATAGCCTTTCTGAATTCATGATTATTATTCCAGCCCACTTAACCTATGATAGCTCTCACTAGTCGTGGATGCAGGTGGCTATTATTTGGTGTCAAACCATGGAGAGCAAATTTCTCATTCTTTGCCTAAGGATGGCATCTCATAAAAGACTTTGAGATATAGAAAACTTCTCATCAGGATGGCTTGATGAGTCCATGCACTAATAAGGCAGTGAGGTACTATAATCGATAGAATGCTGGAGATGAATCAGAAAGACCTAAATTCAAATCCATATTCAATTATTTAGTAGGTGTGAACCTGAGCAAGTCTCTTAATCTCTTTGTGCCCCAATTTCCTCATCAATAAAATGGAAATAATAATGTGAAGATAAGGTGAGAAAATATTTTTCAAGTGCTTTGCAAATCTTAAAATGATATATAAATGTTAGTTATGTTATTGTTATTGATAATTCTCCTGAAAATTATTACAATGACCTTGGAATAAATTCAGAGCCTATCTAATTCAATGCACATTTGAAAGGGAATTCCCACTACAGCACACCTAATAAAGTCAACACTCTCTGCCTAAGGAACTCTAGGGAGGGTGAACTGACTACTCCTTATGACAACTCACTCTCCTTTTGAATAACTATTCTAATGGTTAGGAAATGCTTTCTTGACACCAACTACATTTGCTTCTTTACAAATGAAGCAACTCTCAGTTGTGCTTTTTAGAAACTAACAAAACAATTGGAATCTTTTACCTGAAAGCCCATCAAATACAGCAGACAGCATCTCCCCAATTCCATCAACCAAGGATCTCAAGTCCCTTTCCCAACTAGCTTGCCCTCCCTCCTCTGTTCCCTAAAGCTTATTGATATGTTTACATATGGTTTCCTTCCTTGAGGGTAGAAATGGTTTTAGTTTTGTCTTTCCACCCAGTTCCCACCATAGAGTAGGTGTTTAATAAATGCTGGTTGATTAATTAATCTTAGTGCATGTGTGTGTGTGGGGGGGTAGTAAATATATAATATATGTGTAATTTTTGTCTTTTGCAAAAAGAAAATCAATGAACCTTTAATATATAAACTATGCATTTAGCAGAAGCTTCTTTGTTCTTATCAAGCAAGCCACAAAGATTATTGCAAACAAGAAACATTTCTTCTGTTTGGAAGGAAGCCTCCCTGAATGATGGCTGTTACATTTGCAGTTAGAATAAACTATAAATAATAGTAATAATTTTAGCATGATCCATTGCTTAGCTTCTCTTCTTTCTATGGGTAGAAATTCATACAATGGTGACACCAGGGATCATGACGTAACTCCTAGCATTCAGAGAAAAGCATTTCCTAATGAACAGGCCTTCTATAACCAAGGGTCTCTGGTTCTCTACATGACTATAGCTCAGCTGGTATCAACCTCTAGGCCAGCAGTATGCATATACCCCTATCCAGAACTGGTCAGGCACAATTATAGCAAGTTATGGCTTAGGACCTTTAATTTTAGGATCATTTTGGGAGAGCATAGATGTTAGCCATTCAGGTTATTATTGCATCCAAGAAGGTCCCTAGAGTTCTCAGCAGGTTCTCCCATTGAGATGCAATTTCTTGAGCTTTTTCTCTAACCAGCCTATGTGCAAGTATTGAACATCCACTGAAAGTACTGAATTACAATTAATAGTTCTAAGAGACATTAGAAATTCATTACTATCTCAGGAAATGTTTAATTAGATTTTATTTTTTGGCTTGACCTCTAAAAGCTCTAGCTGAAATCATTTCCTATCATCTCATCAGCACCTCTACAGCCTCTGGATTCAGTAAGAACTGCCCTTCTCATCACAAATCTCTTACTCTCATGACTGTCTCATCAGTTGGGCAACTGATGGATTTCCAGAACCATGGAACTAGGAAGCCTGGGAAAGGCCTTCAGCTCTAAGTGGTACTTGAATTGTGTCTTGAAGGAAGCCAGGGAGGCAGAGGGGATGAAGGATGATATTGCAGATAAAAGGGAATCTTGTGGGAAGTTACCAAGGGAGGAGACAAGGTGTCCTAGGCAGGAAATAGTTGTCAATCCAGATTGAATGAAATGGAGATTTCATGAAGGGAACTTATAGGAAACAAAACTGAAAAGGACAAATAGAAGCACTTTTGGTGAGAGCATTAAATGTATTACAGAGGACTTTGTGGTAGAAATATGGAGGGATTGAAGATTTCTAGATATTTCCTATGAAATGTATCTGTTTTTTCATGCCTCAGTTTAAGATGTTTTGATCAAAATTTTTTTTCCTAAAAAACAACAACAACAAAAACCACCAACATTTCTCATCATAAATACTGGGGAAATGGAAACCATGGAAAATGGCAGTAGGCTAGCAGAAAGAAGGGACAAAAAAGAGAGAAGAGAGAAAATAAACAAATTAAATAAGCTAATTGAAGGTGCTTGGAATATGGCAGGCAAGTAGGAACTATGCTTAGCACAGTATTGCAGAAGATGGAGAGCCTGTGGGAAGAGATGAGCATCAAAACAGTGTATGTTTTCTTTCCCTTAAATTTTTTGCTAATCACAAGGACAAAGTATTGACGTAAAAGAAGGGTATACAAATAAGTAAAAAGTTTGAAAAGCCCAACAAATAATTTAACAAAAAAGAACAACAGAATAATATATAAATAAACAAAACCCCAAAATCACTTGTATAAAAGAATCATATCTAAAATTAAAAAGCATGCAGAATGAAAATGAAAGGCTAAAAGGAAATTTGCTATGCTTCAAGTGATTACCTTACCTTCAAAAAGCAATCATGTTAACAGACAAAGCAAAAATAGAAATTCACAATATCAAAAACTGATGTCCAGGTGATCTATTACAGAAAAAATAAAAATGAAATAATGCTAATACATGCACTAAATGGTACAATATCAAAATGCTCATGGAAACAATAACTAGAAAATGACATAGAACACAACACAAAGAATAAAGAAGGAAACTTTAATAGTGGTCTCTCTATTCTAGGAAATAATAATAAAGATAAAACAAAAATAAAAGGTAGAAAAGGACAAAATTTTGAATAAAGCTAAATCTTATGAATATGGCCTTCTGAATGGGAACACCAAAGAATATACATATAACTCAGTCCACGGTACTTTTACCAAAAGAACTCACATTCCAGGATACATAAAAAAATACAAATAAGTATAAGAAGTCATATAAGAAAATTTATCCATAGCTAACACAATAATAGCAATAAAATTTTTTATTTTGTTTTGGAATGCCACTGTGATTTCATTTGCATAGGAGACTCCCAGTGAAGAATCTCTTTCCAAAACTGTATGTATCCTGCACCTTTTAGTCTTAGAAAATTGTCCAGGGATGCTAAGCAAACAAGTGAGCTGGCCAGGTTCACAGAGCACTTTGCATCAAAGGTAGGACTTTAACTCAAGTCTTCTTGACTCCAACCTCAGCTCTCAATCCACTGTAAACTCTTGCCTCTAGTAATAGTAATAGCAGTAAGCAGTAAACAAGCAAAAGATCTTGAGGAGTCAAAGAACAAATCATGGCAATAATTAAGTAATCATATGAAAGAAAATGATGATGAGACAAAACACTATAATTTCTGAGACAGCTTCAGATGTCCTCAAGGGTGGGGAATGTCAAACAAAATAATAAAAAGGATTAATTGATTGAATGTGTGATATTAAAATTAGAGATCAACAAGTAAGCAAACCCAAAAAAGCAAAAGAGAAGAAATATTGAAATTCAGAGGAAAACAAATTAGGGGAAAATAAGTGTATGGAATAAATGGATGGATGGACTAATTAATTAATTTTTAAAAGCTTTTATTTAAGACTTCCAACGTAATCAGTGCTGTACTAAATGCCAGGGACACAAAATACAAAAACCAGAAAAAGAAAACAAAAACACCAGAAATCTCTTCCCTTAAGAGCAGACATCCTAATTAGGGGAAGTAAACACATAAAGGCAACTTAGCATTAGAAAAGGGAAAGACACATGTACCCACACAGCTGCAAATTTGGAAAGGGCCAGGGAGTAAGGTGAAGGCCTCAATAAAGGCAAGATGAAGTGAAAATTCATGTATGAGAGTTCAGGATCCCATGGATAGAGT
This sequence comes from Monodelphis domestica, assembly GCF_027887165.1. Classification (NCBI taxonomy): domain Eukaryota; kingdom Metazoa; phylum Chordata; class Mammalia; order Didelphimorphia; family Didelphidae; genus Monodelphis; species Monodelphis domestica. Next base: position 298,060,479 of record NC_077232.1, on the reverse strand, counting down.
AGGAGTTGCAGTGGGGATTGGAGGGAAGAAGAGCCAGCATGAAGGTGGCATGACTTGGAACTTGGAACTACTCCTAATGTGGCATGATGGCCTGTTTCTGGGCAACAAACTGATCAACAAAATAAAAGGCCATTTCTTTGAAAGGATAAACAAAGTTGATAACCCTTTTGTTATCTAGATAGAAAAAAGAATTGAATAACCAAAATGTTAACTAGGCAAAATCACAATGGAGATTTTTTTTAATTAACAGAACCCACTATATATGGCAGTCAAATTGATTTTTTTAAAAAATTCTGGTGAACTTATAAAATACAGAATACTCAAACCCACAAAATAGCAAATCATAAACACTGTCATCTTAAAAAATGAAATTGCACAAGCTAAAAAGGAACAATTAAAGGGAAAAAACCCAAGTCTACATGTATTTACTTTAGAAGACTATAGCAACTAAAGAGCAACTATGCTATGGAAATTATTCTTAAAAACTGAGAAAATGTTATGTACAACTCATTTTATATAACAGGAAAACGCCAAGAAAGATAAAGAGAATTGCTACAATGAATATTAATGCCAAAATGTTTAAATAGACACCTGGAAAAATGAAAATAGCAATATATTTTAAAATTATTGACTATGACAAAGTTAAATTTATACCATAGATGGAAGTTTGATTCAATATAGGAAAACCATTAATATAACTAATTATATTAAAGAAAAGTAGTATGGCATAGTGAATAGTGTTATAAGGAAAAGTTAAGTTAAGGAGGAAGTAGTGAGTTTGGCAGTTAGGCAGGACAGGGCCCAGGAAGAGGTCCTGGATCCAAAAGGATCCCAGACCAAATCTTACAGATAGATGCCCAGTCAGTTCAGAATCACAACAGGAAGCTTTGTAGATATCAATCCAGCCAGCAGGGAAACACATAGGATGGAAAATGCTAGATAGAAAACAATCAACAAGGGAGGGCAGCCAGTCCCCTCCAGGTAACAACTTTTCCTTATAACAATAGTCTTGAAACCAAGAAGAACTGGGTTGGTCTACACTACATCCTGTCTCTGATAAATTCTGGCTGTTTGACCCTGAGCAAGTCATTTAACAACTCAGTGCCCCTAGACAACTCTCTAAGACTACAAATTACAGAGAAGGTGTCACCTTATATTTTTAGGGGGAGTTTCCATACCTAGGACCTCCTTATGCTAATGAAATTATAGACCCAGTCTCTTTCTTCAATAATATTAATGATAAAATGACCCCATAACACATAATAATATTAATTGATGAAGAACAAAACCATTGACAAATTACAACATGACCTGTAACAAAGCATAAGTATAGAGACTTTTTTAACATGATAAAAGTGTATATATTTACAACCAGAATCCAATATTATTTGTAATAAATAAGATTTCTCAGTAAAGAGATGAATAAAACAAGGATGCCTTCTCTCCCTGCTAATAATAATCAATATAATTCTAAAATTACTAGAGATAATGAGAGAAAGAAATTCAATGGCTAGAGAAGGGCAAAGAAGACAAAATTATCCCTGCCCACTCTAAACCTGATTCTTTACTTAGAAAATATCAAAGGTTCAATAAAGACACTGAGATCATTAATAGCTTCAGTAAAGGATACAAAATAAATTTCAAAAAACACAAGCATTTCTGAAGAAGAAGAAGAAGAAGAATAGCCTAATCTAGGAGGAAAAATAGAGAGAAATTTTTCAAAAAATTGAAAAATAATTCAAAATTTGAACAAGGCATATTTAAGACAAATTCAAAATAATCTGTTTTCTTACACCCCTGCCTTCTGTCTTAGAACAGATACTATTGGTTCCAAGGCAGAAGAACAATAAGGGCTAGGCATTTGTGGTTAAGTGACTAGCCCAGGGTCACACAGCTAGGAAGTGTCTGAGGCCACATTTGAACCCAGGACCTCCTATCTCCAGGTCTGACTCTTTTTATCCACTAAGCCATCTAGGTGCTCCTGAAATACTCTTTAAAGAAACCAAAAATAAGTAAATAATTGAAAAGGATATTCATTCTTCATTGCTGAGCTGCAGGAATATAATAAAATGATGGTATTAACTAAATGAATTTACACATTTTGTGCTATGCCAATAAAACTGAAGGGGGGGTACTCTACACAGATACCCAATAACAAAATTCATTGAGATACCACAAAAGACCTCCTATCTGAAGGGAAATAATGAAAACAAAGTTGTACTGAATAGGAATAAGGAAAAGGAAGATGGAAATAAGCATTTATTAAGCATCTATTATGTGCCAAGCACCCTGCTTAAGTAGTTTGCAAATATCTCATTTTGTCTCCATAATCACTCATGGTTTGTTAGCATTATTATTATTCTCATTTTAGAGACTGAGACAGACAGAGATTAAATGAATTGTTCAGAGTCACACAGCCATTATGTTGGAAGTAAGGTTTGGGTCAGGTATTCTGACTCCGGACCTTCATCCTATCCACTGTGCCACCTAACTGATTTTTGGAAGTACAACAGGATCAGACCTCAAATACATCATAATAATCTCCAATCAAGCTTATTTAGTACTGGATAAAAGGGAATCAGTGAAAGAAATTGGATAAAGAAGAATGATCAATAACTGGACTCAGTGCTCTAGCTCACTGTCTAGTAAACATGAAAATTACTTGAGCAAAATCTTTCTATTAGAAAGACCTTCAAAAAGTGGAAAGCCATTTAGCAGAAATTAAATTTAAGCCAATGTTTTACATTATATACAAAATAAGTTAATGTTCAAACCATAAAAATGGGAGAGAATTAGGTCAGTTTCTTTCCTAGATATGGCATGGTGATAAGATACAGATGATACAGCTGATGATAAGAGAAGGAAAGATTATTTTGATTACATAAAATTGAAAATAAATCAATTCAAAAAGAATGAGAAGAAAATCTAGCAAATAAAGAAAAGAATCTGTGCATCACATATCTCTGGTATTGTGATGGACAGAAAGCTAACTCCAGGATATTTATGGTACATCCTAGTTATGTGTCTCTGGTCAGGTTGCAAAGGTCTGTTATCCAAAATATATAAGGAACTAAAACAAGTGTATGACTAAAGACCATTTACCAAATGACCAAAGATTATAGGCAAATAGTTCTCAAAAGAAAAAAAAACTTCCTATTAGACTAATGGTAAAAATGTAAGAAGAATCGGTTCTCTAAACATATATATATATATATATATATATATATATATATATATATATATATACATATATATATATATATATATATATAGAGAGAGAGAGAGAGAGAGAGAGAGAACACTAGACTGTAGATAGGAAGACCTGAATTCAAACTCCATCACAGACACATACTAGATGTGTGATCTTAGAGAAATAATTAACCACACTGTGCCTCAGTTTCCTCATATGTTAAAATAAGAGAGTTGGACTCCATGGCCTTTAAACCTGACTTCAGTGATCCTATGAAATGTAAACAAATCCTGGAAAAAAGCATTGAGCAAACTTCCACTTTATCCCATAAGCAGCCGCATGACAAAGAAAAATTTTTAGGGGATGTTAAAAATAAATAAAAATTAACTGGACCAATTAGTCAATTGTATTTATGTCAACAGATACTAGTTATTATGGCAATGGCCTCCCAGTGCTCTAGGTCTTGTGAATAAGTTCCTGTTTTTTTTAAACCCTTACCTTCTGTCTTGGAGTCCAATCTGTGTATTGGCTCCAAGGCAGAAGAGTGGTAAGGGTTAGGCAATGGGGGTCAAGTGACTTGCTCAGGGTCACACAGCTGGAAAGTGTCTAAGGACAGATTTAAACCTAGGACCTCCTATCTCTAGGCCTGGCTCTCAATCCACTGAGCTACCCAGCTGCCCCTTAAGTTCCTGTTTTAAGTGAGCTTAGAACTGATCAGAAACAATGAACTTTTAGTGACCACCATACTCCTTCTGAGACACTTCCCATCCCTGAACCAAAGTCTGTCAACCAAAAAAAAAAAAAAAGTGAGACAAGAATAGCTTTAGGGACTTCCTAGGCAAACACCAACATGATCCAGTGACTCATTTGAAATAAATAATGATTCAACTATCTTACTGTAACCACAAAGAAATGTGGGAAATATGATAGCATTTTAGATGATATTGATATACTATTTTAAATTTGTGAAGCATTTTACCTACATTACCTCACTGGAGGCCCCCAAAACCTTGTAATTAGGAATTGTAGTTATTATCATTCCCATTTCACAAACAAACAAACTGGCTTAGAGAGCTTCTCAGGTTTGCAAAATTAGTAAGTCTAGAGGTAGAATTGGATCATAGGTCTTAGAATTATGAGATTCTAGAGTGAGTGCTAGAAGGGATCATAGAGGTCATATAATTCACCCCCTCATTTTATAGGTGTGGAAACAAGACCAGAAAGATGAAGTAGTTTACCCAAAGTCATACACATAGAAAATGGCAAAACCATGATTCGAACATAGCTCATCTGAGCTAAAAAATTAGTCACCTTTCCAGTGCTGAGTTCAGCACTCCATCTACTACAACCCAATCCTTACACTGTCATCTGGAATGTTAGAATTAAACTGATCTTTAAAAATAACTCTCACTGGTCTTTTCCTAGTAATTTTAACAATTTTGAAGATAGAATGTTTGTTTGTTTTGGGAATTAAGAACTTTAAACTCTCTCAATTTATTTAGAAATGTTCCAAAGGATTTGGACCCAATCAAACAGAGAAGGAGCTGGAACATTCACTAATATTTGAGTCAAGGGTTTCACCATAGCATCCAAGGTACTATGGTTTCTCAATGGCAAGGCCAGTAGAGGTTAGAATCTTGCAGATCCTTCCAATCAGGGAAGTCTTTAAGTCCAGGTCAAATTATGTATTGTTGAGGACCAGCCAAACTAAGTTGAAGTCCATACAGTTCATCACCAGGTGGATGTTATTGGCCACAGTAATTCCCAAAGGCATAAATGGAGTCCCACCCTAGGTGAATGGCAGGAGATACATAATGATGAAATCACAAATCCTTGGAATAAGGAATGGAGTACCTCCTGAAAAATGAGGAACCCATCAATAACAGTATTGCAATAATTATAAAAGCAAGAAACAGCAATATAAAAGTTTTGACAGCTAAGGAGTTCAGTGAATTATTTAAAATTCCTTCCATCTTTAATCACTCTGCTATCCTGTGATGGGCAATGGGCAATAAACACCAAAACCATGGGAAATTCTCTCCTAAGAGTCTTGACATTCCAAGGAGCTACCCAGAGAAAGGAAGGCCAGTTCATCTTTCGGAGGAATTAAGGGAAGTATGTAAGCTTTGGATCAGTTTCTTCTATTTTCAACAAGGTAAACCTACCCAATTAGTTGGATCTTCTAAGAAAATAAATCAATGCAACTATGATGGAAGCCATGTTTGTATTGGCTTCATAAAAAATTTCAAATATCCTGGAAAACCACAAGAGTTTGCCAAATGCCCCATATATAGTACTATCATCTGGTCTAAAACAAATGAGCCATGAACTCAAAATTCAACAGGGGGAGGGCTTACTGGATAATTTATTGGAAATTGCATGAAGCTTTCCACAATCCAAAGAGGCTCACTGCCTTAAAAGTCCATCTTTCTAAGTCTACTGTTCTCTTAGTGTTTTATAACTGAATCTGCAACACTATGAGGCCCAGATGAAATATAATTTGAGATACACAGAAGATGATTCAAAATTGCATGGAGAGTGTAAGCTGGTGCTAGCATATTATTGAGCATGATTTGCTGAAGAGGATTTTCATAAAAGACATTCTCAGTGTGATGTATGGCTTGAAAAAATGTGAGTTGGTTGGCTGTGTAGAGAGAGAAGGCAAGCCAGCTTTAGGGCTATACCAGTATTCATGAATCATCAGAAGAATTGAGGACAACCCCTAACCTGATGGGCAGATAGTTTGTGAAGGATTTATGGGCTGCCATGAAAAAATATCACATGGAGTGAAATGACATAAATAGGTTTTTATTTACATTAGGGGACAGACCATCAATCAATCAATCAATATATAAGTATGGATTAAGTGCATTCTTTGTGCCAGCCTTTGAATTTGTGCATTTGTTCTTAATATAGCAATTTTTAGAAGCCACTATGAGTAATTGGTCTAATTTTGAGTAAAGTAAATTTTGAAGTAAAGAGACAAAAAATTTTCCTTACCATAAGAATCCAAAAGAGCTCATATATATAGCTTGTATTCAAATATGGTGTCTCGCTCCCTTGGCTTTCGTGATTATTTTTTTTAATGAGAATACCACGGGTAGACTCTGGAAATGTCATCTATGCCAAGCTGGAACTTGGGAAGTAACACTGGGAAAGATACAAAGGCAGAGGATGTAGGCTTCTAGAAGGGAGTGAGTATCTCTTTACTGGAAATCTTCAAAAAAAGCCATTCAGCCAACTAGGAAAAATACATTTATTAATCACTTACTATGAGCCAGGAACTGAGTTAAGCACCAAAGATGCAAAAAAAGGGTAAAATTGTCTCTCCTCAAGGAACTTATTTCAAATGGGGAAGATGGGAAAATAACTAAGCCTGTAAAATATAAAGGGAGATTAGATGGAAAGTAGCTCAAAGGGGGAAGCATTCAATTCAAGGATTCAGAATGACCTTCAGCAAAATCATTGTGTTTACTAAGCAAGTCTAAGCACAGGGAATACAAAGAAGAAATGAAAACAGACTATGACCTCAAAAAGCATCCATTCTATTGGGGAAGCCAACACACAAATTATTAGGTACACACACACACACACACACACACATACACACACACATGCATATATATAATCAGAATTCCTTGTATACAACCAACAGACTCTTTGCTCTAAGGTGAAAATCATGCATAATAGCAAACCCTGTTCTTTAATAATGTTTCTTATACAAAAATAACTAGGTACTTTATGACTTTTCTTAGGGTAATCAAAACTCACAACATCACTACTCTTCACTTTGGGGCCATTATTAATGGTTAAATAGCATTAATGAAACAATGAAAGGCATTGCTTTGACACAGACATGACTTGTTACAAGTGAGAACCCCAGACAGAGACTGGTATGAGAGCAAATGTTTGGCATGAAACAATGTAATGACACAGACTAATGCTCCGTAGAACAAGAAAGAGAGAGATTGAGCAAACTGATATGAGATTTTATGCCAATCAGGAAAATGGCACAGATTTAATATAAATTTAAAATTTTTTACTTTACATATTTTTATCTTTAATTTTTCTATTGCCAATTGTGTATATCTGAATTAGCATGTGTTCGTGTAAAATGAGGTCATAGTGTTTTCTGTACACACGCACACTGTCCTGTAAGTCTTAGTGCTGTTTTAATAATTTAAAACTATATGAAGAATTTAGGCACACCATAGATGGATAGGTAGAGAGTGAGAGAGAGAGAGATGGATGGATGGAGAAGGAAGGGGGAGCTAGCAAGAGAGGTGAAGAACAGGAAAGGCCTGCTACTGAAGGTTGGATTTGAGCTGTGTATTGAAGAAAGTCATGAAAACCGAGATTGAAGGATAAAGAGAATTGCAGGAATGAGGGACAGCCAGTGCAGAGACATGGAGATGGGAGATGGACATGTGTGAGGGGAGTAAAACATAAGAAGCCTGGAAAAGCAGGAAATAAGAGAGCCTGGAAGATAATTTACTGAAGATGTTAGAAAGAAATCCTTAAAGCATGAGGTAGGCTAGAGGTATGAGTTGTGATTATGTGATCATCAACCTTAGAGTAAAAAAGAGCATTATAGAACATAAAGTTCTGTGAAGTTTCCTCATAGAAGCCCACTACACAGTCATAGGTCACAAACAAGAAGTATTCTACCAGCATTGGGTGATTCCCTAGAGTTCACCCTCTGCTTCTCTCTTTTTTTTTTTTGATCAATAGTGACTTAAGTCATTCCCCGGTCTCACTTTTTGCATGATCTGAGGAATTCAGTGCCAAAAGAGAAGAGAGAGACTTCTCACAAAGATACCTATGGGTATAGTTCTAGAAAAAGTCAGATCCCCTGAGAAACACTCAGATAAGACAAAGAATAGCATCAAGTGCAAGAAGGAATAAAAAAATAAAAGTAAGGCAAGTTTCTAAGACTATAATTACAGAAAAGATACCGATTTGCAATGACCAAGAAAATTTTTCATCAGAAGCTCCTCATAAGTCCTATTCATATTCTATCACAAAGAAGAAATTATGAAAATTATTTGGTATTAGTTCTAAAATAGCAAGATTGATCAACCCAGATCTAGACTATCTACCATGCTACCATGCCAGGTATCTTTGTCTTCCCTATGTGCCCAACACACACACACACACACACACACACACACACACACACATATACACACCCTTATATGTATTATCTTCCTCCACTAAAATATTACTCCTTTGAGGGCAGGATTAGTTTTTCTTCTTACTTGTATTTGTATTTTCACTGTTTAACACAGTATCAGACACATAGTGAGTGGCTAATAAATGCTTATTTTTTTGCTTATACAATTGATCAAACCAAAGGCAGAGGCATCTTAATAAAGCTGATTAAAATACATTAAAGCCAAGGACACCAAGTACTTGAATAAGGATTATATATTTGAGGGAAATGGTTAGGAAAATAGGAAAGCAGTTTGGCAGAAATTATTCAAACCAACACCTTATTGCATATACCATAATAAGCTCCAAATGTATATATAACCTCAATATAAAAGGAAGCATTTTAAAAATAAATGGAGGAGAATGGGAAGAGGCACCTTTTACAACCATCTAGAAAAATTCTTAACTAAGCAAAAGATAAAAAAGAACAAAGAGGATAAAATAGGCAGTTTTCATTACTTAAAAAAGAAGTTTTACATGAACAAAATCAATACAGCTAAAATCCAATCAGAAGCAATTAATTAGGGAGATCTTGGGAGAAGATCTTCTATCTAAGTTATATAGGAATTAATACAAATAAATTAGAATAAGTGCCATTCTTAAATAGATAAGTGGTGAATAAATTTAGAATCCCCAGTGCTTGGATACTGAGAAATATAAGATATCAACTTTAATAGAAAATGACACTTCAAACAACTAATAAAAAAGAAAGTAAAAATTAAAACAGCTAAGAAATTTCATCTCATATACAAAAAGATTGGTAAAGATGAAAAAAGGCAATTGTTGAAGAGGTTTGGAGAAGAATATTAATTCTCTGTGAGAAATGTGACTCAATAGATACATTCTGGAAAATAATTTGCAACACACCTAGAAATGCCACTATTAACTCCAAAGAGGTCACCTTAGGATTCATGCATATTCACCTGTATTTATGACTAAATCATAAATCTGCTCCCCTACTTTCAATACATGTGGTTCCATGCTATTTGGTGGTGCATGGGTTGGAATAACTGGTGCTAAAATGGATGACTCTAGGAATTGCATCTCTAATTCCTATCCATCACATTCCACTTTCCTGTTGTCTTTTGCATCACTGCTTTGCCAGGATTTTACACTGCTATTATTCTGCCAGGACTTTTTTGCTTCATCACACCTTCCTATTGCTTCTGTTCCATTGCTCTCACTTGCTGTTATTATTGAATCAACGTCTCCTTCCTCACAATTTGGATCTATTTCATTGCTTTCAGTTACTATTTCATTATTTATATAGTTTCCCCCATAATCTGTCTCTTTATTCTTGTTGTTTATTACTGTGCTGCTCTGTGCACACTTTCATAATGCACAGGCTCCCTTTTGCATATCCCCTTTCTGGCAATCTCTCCCTGCTACCGAAGAGCACTTATGTCTTGCACCATTCTTCACAAACTCCTGCATAGTTTGCAAATCAGGAGCTTGCTGGGACCCATGGCAACATTCGTGACTGCAACAACTCTGGTCCCTTCTCTGGTAGGTATTATTATTGAACCTGTTGTTATTTATGGACTTTGTCTATATCCATTGTTGTTACTATAATTGTTGCATCAGTTAATTCTGAATGTCTGGCATGAAAATTGTCCCCTGACATGACATTCCTGCATAAAATGGCCCACATGATTGCACAGATAACACCTTAGGGAATTTTGTCTAGGTTGTCTGGGAGTAAACTCATGTATGGGTCTATATGATCTTAATGCTGCTATGGCTTTCACTTCTTTTATTTCACTGTCCAATTTTTTATTTGCTTCTCTAAGTTGTTTTCTAAGACCATTGATCAGGTCACTTTTATCATCAGATTGTTTATCTTTTTCTGCCTGATAAATGTGAGTAGCTGTTCTCTTTAGCTCCTCCAAACCCATATTATACCAGGTTGGACAGTTGTGTCTAAAGAAATTCCTCACAGCAATGCAGGAATTCTTCCCAAACTGATGGTGAATGTGGTTCAACTTTTTATCTGTCCGGATATCCATTCCTAACAGTAGTTCCCCTGCCTCAATAATCCTATATAGGAAGCTTGCAGGTGTTTCCCCAGACTCTTGCCTAATTTTTTCAAATTTAGACCAAGTATCTGGCCTCTTAGAGTTAGCTTTCATCACTTACAAAATGGACTCCCTTGCTTTTCCCCAAAATCTGTATGATTCCATCAAATTCATTTCCAATTGTGGATCTTCCAATGGCTAGGCTATTAAATCAGGATAAAAGGATGCACTCTGGGAGTTGGAGTTCAACCCAGCTGGGCCAGGCCTGAGGTTAACCCTCAGCCCTCACACCAACAACTGCCTCTGGACCATGATGTTTTGTTTTGTTTTGTTTTTGTCAGGGTTAAGAATGTATAGGACCTTCTTCAGGATGGCTTCTTCTGGTGAGGAAAGGTATTTCCAAAGAAATCAAAAGCTTTCCCTTCTCTCACTCACAGGCTGGTAGAAGCAGGATCAGTAGAGATAAGCTCCTTCCTCTCTCAGCTCCAAGACAAGAGGAGCACCCTTGGCAGTTGCTCCTTCAAAATCTCTCCTCCCACATTCCAGAATCTCCTGTCTTAGAGTCCTTAGCATGCAGTCATGCTAGCCTCTTCAAACCAACTTTTATTACACCTAAATTCATTTATATTTTTGTAATTCCCACCATAACAGTACCTAAAATTTGCTAAGTGAATGAACATATATCACCATAATGGAATGCTATTATACCATAAGAAATTATCAATATGAAGGATACAGAGAAACTTTGGAAGACTTATGTAAACTGATAAAGAACAAACAAAGAAGATCCAAAAGAACAATTTATAGTGATTTATAGTAACATCAAGATAACATCTTGAAAAGGCTTCAGAAGTATAATCAATACAGTGGCAGACCAGTCACAACTTCAGTAAACTGACTGAAATAGACCTCCTGTCCCATGGCAGAAAGTTAATGAGCTAGAGGTGTTGAAAAAGACACTATATCCTGAAAGACAATGTGCTCTGTTATTTTGCATAGTTACAAAGTATGACTGTTAAAGGATGGAAGGAGGAGTTATTGGGAAGTGACATACAATAGAAAGAAGTAAAAGAGCATTAATAAAGCAAAATATTACCACAGAAAAAAATTTGGAAGTAGATAGAGTACTTTTTTGCTACCTTTTAAATTTCATACACATCAAGGAAAAATAAATATTACTTAATGGAAGATCAAGTTTCAAAATAAACCTTTCTTTTTATTATGTTTCATGTGTTGAAATGTATGTATGTTGGTGGTTACAAAGATCTTAATAATAAAGTTCCTTTTTTTTGAGGAAATCAAGTGAAATGGCTCCTTTTTAGAGGGACCACATGGCCAAATGTATCCTTAAGAAAGAGTACTGGATTTGAAACTGAGAGGTTTGGTGTTGTTTTGTTTTGTTTTGTTTTGTTTTTACTGCATCTGCTGCTAGCAAGATTTTGACCAAGCTGCTTCCCCTCTATGTTTCCTCTCAGTTCCTCACCTATAAAATCAAGGCATTGCCTGAGATTGTCACTTATAGCTCTAAATCTTGAAGTCTCCAATTGAAATAATAAACAACGTGACCTATTTGTGCTGCACAGTCCTTTCTAGTCCTCATAAGTGGGATTGCTAGTTAGTCCTGAGTACTTTATCCAAGGGAAAGTTACGTCAATTGTGTCAGCTATCTTCACTGAGGGACATTTTCTCACTGGAGAGCAACAGCCAGGAGGAACAAGGCTGGTATGACCTAATAATTTTCTGAGAGAGGGAGAGTATTTTCTTTGGAAAAGTTTCAATTGTGACAGATAGTGCAGGAAGTTAAAAACCAAAATAGAAAAAAAAAAAGAAACAGTATGGATGACCTGGTGGGGATTAAAAACCTGACCAGTAGAAAGGAACACAAATATAAGAAGTCACATCACTCTTCTAAGGGAGGCCAGTTTTAATTCAGATATATCCAGAGGAATTTGTTTCCTTGATGACTGGATAAATAGTCCTATTGGTCCCCATGGTAGGTCCAGTTTGGATCCTTTCCTTTCCCTCGCCTCCTGTTGCCAGGGCTGCTAGACTCCCAAACCAGAGTTTTTCCCATGTTTTGGCCACCAGTGTGTTTTTCAGTGTTTTTCCTCCCTCTCAGAAGTATAAGCCTCTTGAGAGCAGGGACTATCTATGCTTTTTTATTTGTATACCCATTGCATATAGTAAGTGTTCGGTGAAGGCTTTTTCAATTAATTATTTGGGATGTGGATATTCTAGTAGGAAGCAGTCAGTCAATGAGTATATAATGACACATTTATGCATGCTCAGTAAGAATGGATACCAGCTTGGAGGAGAATTTGTCCTATTCATCTAAAATTTTATAATAATAACAATAATAATAATAACAACAATAATATTTATATATTAGGATTTGCAAGGTACCTACAAATGTTATCTTATTTGATCCTGGGAGGTAGATGCTATTGCTGTTCTCATTTTACAGATGAAACAGGCTGAGAAAAGTTAAGTGACTTGCCCAGGGTCACACAGCTAAGATTGGATTGTATGAACTCTTCTTTTTGAACCTTCTTGAAACAAAGTGCAATGTTATCCATTTCACCCTTTAACAGCCAAGGTGGAATGCAGTCTAGATTCAATGGGCAGCCTTTTATTTCTGTAAAGGACAAAGGCTAACAAAATGTCATTCCTTACCCTTTCTATCCATGGAATTAATTACATTTGTCCTAATTCGAGCCTCTCATGCTAATGATCTTGTGTCTTAATATACTTCATTCTCATTCTTTTTTTTTAAATCATTACCTTCCATCTTAAAATCAACATTAAATATTGGTTCCAAGGTAGAAAAATGTAAAGGGTTAGGCAATTGGGGTTAAGTGACTTGTCCAGAATTACATAGCCAGGAAGTGTCTGAGACCTGATTTGAACCCCAAACCTGCTGTCTCTAGTCCTGGTTCTCAGTTTACTGAACCACCTAGCTGCCCCATTCCCATTCCTTTCATTGGTCTACAAAGTCTATAAAGACTGAGAATATTAGGAAGGACTGATCATCTGCCTGGATCCTAGAGTCTCACTTTATATCCTAAGATGGGATATGTTGCTACCCCCAAATCTCCTGCAAGCGACTTCTGAATGGTTTCTTCCCCTGTGGGGCACCCAAGTTCTACACACATTAGATGTGCCATATATAGGCAGATTGAACACCAATGTTGGACAATAGAGTAAGAATCCAAAAAGTTCGAGGCCACTAAGAATTAACTAAACCTAAAATGATGAAACTTCCTAGAGAAAAATATAAAGACCACAGCTCCTGGTTTCTAGCTTTATTATGTATTTATTTTTTTTAAATCAGCTACTTCAATATTATTGGCTAAATAGCAGGTCCCAGACATAAGGTCTGGAGGATCCAAGGGACTGAAAAACTCAGTGAGTCAACCATATGATGCAGGAGTCAAACGAGCCAATGAAACCTTAATCCCATTAGGAGAAGTCTCATGTCTGCAATGAGAGAAGTGAGAGTGCTCTTCTCTATTCGCATCTGGAGCATTTGTATATGGCATTGGTCTTCATATTTCAGACATGGCAAGGAGAATCTGGAGAGAATCCAGAAGAGGGAAAACCATGATAATGATGTGATTCAAAACCATGTTATGTGAAGAACATTCAAAGGAACTGGGGACATTCAGCCTAAACAAATGAAGTCTTAACAGGACACTATAGGATCCTAGATATTAGAGTAGACAGAACGAGTCCAATTCTATATTTTTTAAAATAAGGAAATTAAAGTCCAGAGAGCTAGGATTTGAACTCCGGTCTCCTGACTCCAAAGCTATTGTATTCATATATTTAAAAGGCTTGTGTGTAGACAGAAGCTTTACTCTGCTTGACTCTATGTTAAATAAATAAGAGCAAAATGTGTATATTCCAGAAAGCTGATTATATCCAATATAAAGGGAAAACTTATAAATAATAAGAGTAGCATCCCAAGAAGAAAGAAAATAGTTCTTTAGATAGAATTATCTTAGATAGTTGAAACATTATATTGCATATTGTCTGGGGTCCCTTCCAACACCAAGATTCTGTAACCCTTTAAAAATGGAATGAGATTAGCATGCCTTGCTTCCCCACTGGTATCACTTATAATTCTGACATGCATTTTATCCCCCTCTCATTCTTTTTACTGTCTAAAAGGCCACTTTATTATAATCCATTATTGCAATTATCCCACTGTTTTGACATCTCTTTCTGTTATGGCATTTAGTTTTGCCTGTGCCTTTTTCTCTATCTTTTACATCTTTGTCTATGTCCTGATGAACACATTGGGGAGAAGTGAAATTTTTGCCTTCAGGAAGCCACAGTTGTGAGTTTGGGTCCTACATTCCTCCAAGAAAAGGCCATCTTAAGCAAGTAAAGAATTAAAATTGCACTATGTCACAGACCAGGGGGAGATGTTGAATGACAACTCTCTCCTCCTCGACCCCACAGGACTTCTTTCTCATTCAATCCTTAATTTGAAAAGACTGACTTCTCATGAAAGTTGAGGCAGAGAGAGATTGTTTCAGTCTGTACAACTGCTAAAAATTCAAGGAATGAATTTCCACAACAGCCTCTTGCTCATCACTTCTCCAAGGCACATAGATTGGCTGCACAGGAAATCCAGAACCTGTCATATGGTTTTATAGGAGAGAGAAACTGGAGGGAATATTAGGGGTCATCTCTCATCCAAGCCCTTCTTATTACAGATCTAAAACAAAATCCTGGAGAATGCAAAGGACTAGCCCAAGGCCATAAAGCAAATCAGTGGCAGAATGAAGACAGACCACAGTGTTGTGAATATTCATCTATAGTTCTTCCCAAAGGAGCAGAGGAGCTGGAGAGATCTCAGTGACCATTTAGTAGCACTGTCTCATTTAACAGATTGGGAAATAGAGGTCCATAGAAGGGAAAGCACTCCCCCAAGGACACAAAGTGGCAAGGTTAGTTCTAGTCTATCTAATTCCTAGTTCATTCATCAATCCACAAAAATGCCATTATGTTCTGAGAAGTGTACTGCTGTATGTAGTCAATCCCCTTGTGTAATATGCAAAAATATCTGCTTCTCAGAAATGGTTCTGAGAGACCAGCTGTTAGTTTACTCTCCGTAGAGACTCAGCTCAACAATTCTCTTGCTTCAACTGCTGTATCATGTCACTTCCTGGGGACATTTCATCCCTACTTTACAACTTACTGTCTGATTTAAAAGCCCCTCTTCATGTATGGGGCAGTTATATAGTGAGAGACATTTCATCAGTTTGCTTTGAGATGAGAAGAAGCAACCATCCATTTTCATCTTCCCAGGAACATCTTTGCACCCGAGTGCCAAGTAACTGCTATCCTCCCTCAACTCAAATGAAGAATCTCTCTGAATACTGGAGTAGAGGTGGGAAGTTTTAAGGCTGATAAGGGAAGTAAGTGGCCATTGCATCGTCAACAAAATTCTCCCAAACTGTTCTGATTTCTCATCCCAGTTTTAGCAGATGAAGTTCCAAAATTAAGACACTAATGCTAGTCATTCTTTTTTTTCTTCTTTCATTTCAAATGTTTTTAAAAGCTCTGTTTTTTTGTTTCAAATGAGTTTTTTCACAATTTCTTTGTAACTTGAAACAATCCATTCAATATCACCAGCCCTTTACTTTCACCAATCCACACACTGACCTTATTGAGAACATGCCTAGAAAAGACTGGGTCTAGAATTTGAGCAATCAAAATGTTCTTTGAAAAAAATCAACATGTATTCCATTGAAGCATAATACTCATTTTATCAAAGCAAAGTAGATTAAAAGACAGAGTACTAAATTTGGAGTCAGAAAGATCAGGATTCCTCCTATCCCACCTCAGAAAATTATTAGTTGTGTGACCTTGGGCAAAGTACTTAACCTTTCTGGGTCTCAGTTTCGTCATCTTTAAAATGAAGAGAGAGGACTTAAGAGCCTCCAAAAGCCCTTCCAGATCATATCCATGATCCCATAAACCTATTTTTTTTATCAAAGAACAAGCTGATTTCAGCAAATGATATTCTATAACAGACCACTTTTTCACAGACACACATTTGCTAGAAAGGTCCAAAGACTACAAACTTCCACTTTTTCTTGCTTGTTAGTTATAGAAAAAGTCTTTGGTTGCATTAGGCAAAGTTTAG
This sequence comes from Monodelphis domestica, assembly GCF_027887165.1. NCBI lineage: Eukaryota > Metazoa > Chordata > Mammalia > Didelphimorphia > Didelphidae > Monodelphis > Monodelphis domestica. Next base: position 298,043,906 of record NC_077232.1, on the reverse strand, counting down.
ACTCTTCTAATAAACTACCTCTCAAGTATATGCTAGGATTTTTAAATCACTCAAGATTCTTCAACAGATATGGCAATGAAGAAAACTGTTCAGTGACAACCTAATAATTAATATCAAGCAGAACATAAAGTAAGAAAACATATTCCTAAGGTATCTGCCAGCATCAGGAAGGTACTTGGAAGAAGATATAAATAGAAAAGAAATTCTCTTTAAAATGTGTGTTCTGGTGTTCCTATTTTGTTATTAACAACATTATATTATTTCTATGAGGTTTCTGAATACTACAAGGAATCCTTGAAGAGATTCACAATTAACTAAACAAAAAAGGCCTAAGAAACCACAAAGGCATAAGCAAATGGATGAAAAGTGCTGGTTACATGCATATGGATGGCTAATTCACTGAGTCAGACCATCTACTGTAGGAAAGGCACTGATGATGTGCAGTGAACTGTACCCAGAACTGACTAGAAGGAAGTGAACATGTCTAAATTGTATTTGGGAATTGGGGCCATGCTTTTAATGTTTCCAAGCTGCTTCTCAGCACAAACACTCCTATTTGTTTCACATGAATGTTCTCCTAGTGGTGTTTTATAATGGCAAACCTTGGATGACTATGTAGAAGCAAACAGGGCATCCCCTCCCCTTCTGCCCTCTAGTGACATGAGTGATTCCATCTTTAAATTAACTCCTTTGTCACTGTACGATGAGCATCTACTTTCCACCCTCATTTAATCTCTTAACAAGACTTGCATAATTTCTCTTAGCAGCACCAGCAACTCACTTGTCAGAATGATGAAGCAGGTAGTGTGATGTAACCAACCCATATCCGAGAATGCTGTGCTCAACCTTTGGGTCTCTTTTTGTGAAACTTTCTTGCTTCCTTCTTAACAACAGCTTGTGATCTAGCATGATTTCCCCTGTTATTATTGTCCTACTTTTGCTTCTTCATATGTCATAATATGTAGTGACTGAAAATACTAATGGGAGTCTATTTGACCCAGAGATTTTCCTCTATAACTCAGTTGGTACCTCTCCATGCCATAACTTATTATCATTGAATAAAGTGTCTACCTGACTTATGTCCCAAAATTGTGATTTGTGACATTCTCTATGGCAAACTTTGACCACCAAAATACCAGTTGTGAAGTAACCTCTTATTCATATCCTGGATCCCTTTGGCACTTTGGTGAAGCCTAAGGACCACCTCCCATAATAATACTAAATGTATAAAATAAAATACATGGGACTCTAAAGGAAACCAATTATAGTAAATATAGTTATACAAATATTAAAATAAAAACAAGTTCACAGATCCCAGGTTAATAAAGGAAAGAAACCATGCACAAAAGAGGGATCTTAGATTCTATGGAAAAACTAGAAGAAAATAAGGAAAGGCTGGAGAGATGTGGAGCAGGTGCAATCTGCACAACTGGGAGAAATAACCACTTAGGTAAAATCAGAAATACACTAATGGCACTGAAGTATTATTACACAATGCATTTAAAATCTGATAAAGGTAAAAATCAACTAGATTCTTTAAAATACTCTAAGAGTAGATTTAAAAGGCACTTCAAAGGGTCACCTCACCCCTGGAAGAGTTTCTCTTAATGTCAAAGGGGAAATTCTGCAGAGCAGACCCATGGTATACCCCAGTAGCCTCTGCTTTTTAGAACAATTCTGGAACATGGTGGTTTGATTCACTTAACCAAGATCATTACACCTTATTTCTTCTTTGAATGAAACCAGACAGGATGGAAAATTCCAGGCAATCATCGTCTCAAATGCCTTACCAAAATCAGCGTTTTTTCATTTTGGCTACTGTCAGCCCATAGTTTTAATCTTTACCACAGAAAGCTTTTTCCTTTTCCTAACCCATTTCTCTTCTCTCATTCATTTTTTAAAGAGTAATTTCTCTGGGTGAATCTGGACCTAAAGAATCCCTGAGGCCCATTAACATTAAATAGCACTAACTTGAATTCAGATTTGGTATTTCAAGTGACACTGTTTAAGCTGACCATAGGGAGAACTGAATCCATCTAGGTATGGCCTTTGACTTACTTCCCACGCAGAAGACGTGGCTGAAGACTGGGACCAGCTCATTTTTGAGTCTTCATTAAACCTTTTACCCACATCCTAGAACACACAATGTGTTCTAGGGCCTCAATTTATAGGCTGCAACCACATACAGCTGCCTGACAGCCTGAGACAAATCCACTAATGGTATCAGTGAGGTGGGTTTATTTTCCAAAATTTTTAATTCGTCAGGTGGAGAAACATTGATATAAGCAAATATTTTGTGCAGCGAGAACTAGAACTAGGGTGGGGATACCAGGGCTCTGACCTGGGACATGAAACTGTAAATTAAAATAGTAGTGAATACACTCCTTCAGCAGCATAGAAACAAATAAACTTGTTAGCTTGTGAAATTTGTTTTCTTGTCAGCAAAAATAAATGGTTAAAAATCATCTCCAACTTTTGGAGACTACAGATTTCTTTAGTTCTCTATTCCCAATATAATCCATTGAAGCATTTGGATATAACTACTTTCTAGTAAAAAATCTTGGGAAAATCTGGTGATTGTGTCTTATTTGCCAGTTACATACATTTTTTCAATAGATCCTAACTCTTTAGGCCAGATCTCCACTCATTTAAGGTTCCTGTCTATGATTCTACCCTGCCTTATCCTCTCCATATCCATGTTTGAACATTGTTCATCCTTCCACTTTAGTTCCTGACATCATTCTTTAACTAAAATTGTTCTCTCAATGTTACAAATAATCTCTTAATTGACAAATATAATGGTCTTTTTCCAATCCCTATCCTTCTTGACCTATATGCGGCTTTTGATACAGTCAATAGCATTCTTCTCCAAGAAACTCTCTTCTCTTTAGGTTTTCATGACACTGTTCTATACTAGTTTTTCTTTTACCTGCTAGATTGTTCTGTTTTAGTCTCCTTTGTTGAATCTTCATCCAGATCATGCCCTCTAACTGTAGGTGTTCCACAGAGTTCTGTCAATTTCACCAGGTGATCTTATTAGCAACCATGGATTTAATTAACAGCTCTATGCAAATGACTCATATTGCATATTGAGTTGTTCAGCCCTAACCCTCTCTCCTGGCCTCCAGTCTCATGTTTCCAAATGCCTATTAGACATATTAAAATGGATGTCATATAGACAACCTGAATTCAACATATCCAAAATGGAATGCATTATCGTTCCACTCCAAACCCTCTTTTTTTTTTCAATTTTCCTATTACTTTTTAAGGTAACACAGTCCTCCCAATCAGTCAGGCTCAATACCTAGATAGCACTCTCAACTTTTTTTTTCACATTTGATATGTAAAAATAATTTTAACATTCTTTTTAAAAAGTTTGAGATCCCAATTCTCCCCCTTTCTCCCTCTCCTTCCTCCTCAGTGAGACAGTAAGTAATCTAATATATATTTTACATGTGCCATCATACAAAACATTGTTCCATATTAATCCTTTTGAGGAAGAAAACTTGAACAAAAAATGAGGAAGGAAAGTGAAATATTGTATGCTTTGGTCTGGATTCAAACTCTACCAGTTCTTTCTCAGAAAGCAGATGACATTTTTCATCATGAGTTCTTTGGGATTGTCTTGGATCATTCTATTATTGAGAGCATCTAAGTCATTCAGTCATCCTCAACTCTTGCACCACCCTCATATCCAAATGCCAAATCTTGTCATTTATACCTTTGGAATATCTTTCATATATACTCCTTCTCTCCTCTGACCCTGACACTACCCTGGTACAGACATTCATGTCTAAATTATTCCAATGATTTCCTTGTTGAGCTCCCTGCCACAAATCTCTTTCCACTCTAGTTCCTTTTCCAGTTAGCTGTCAAAGTGACCTTCCTAAAATTCATGTCACCTTCCTCTCACCCAGCTTGATAAATTCCAGTAGCTCTCTATCACCTTAAAAATCAAATACAAAATTATCTGGTTAGTTCTCAAAGCCCTTCATAATCAAGCTCTTTCCTATCTTTCCAGTGTTTTAATACCATACTACATCTTCTATCTCCACCATATACTATAAGATTTAATGACATCATCCTCTTTGTTGTGCATTACACAAGGAATATCTCTTGATGCCAGATTATTTTCACTGACTGACTCTCATGACTGGAATGTTCTCTCTCTTTTATTCTTGACCTCTTTACTTCCTTCTGAAGAAATAATGTGAATGTATGGTGATATCCATAATGGGAAACTGGGTTAGATACTTAATTGGCTGTAAATATCTTAGTTCCCTCTTGTGAAGGGAAGGTATAGTGAGCTTTGGAGACTAAATTGTATAAAAAGTATCTATGTTTATTGAGAAACCAAGGGTAGAATATGAGGATTAACACACAAGGATGCTCTAGTTCTAAATCCTAATACTCCAACCCTTCAATCTACATCCATCTCATATTGGATTCCTAAACTTATGTATCTCCCTATGCCTATCCTCTACCTTACAGCTAGAGACAAAATTAGGTAAAAGGGAATAACAATAAATAGTTACATAACTCAAAATCAAAATACAAACATTTGCAAAAAAATAATAGTAGAAAATTAAAAAATGCAAAACACAAAAGAATGTAACAATAAAGTTCAAAAATGCAAAATGCAAATGGCAAACTTTTCCAAAACCAGTTACAAAGAATAAAGTTTCATTCTAATGCTAATATAGAAAAATATGTAAAAAATAATCTTATAACAATCTAGCAAACTTTGAAAAGATAGTTACCAAAAACCCAATGTAGCTCATGCTTATACAAAAAAAACCAATAATCTATCTGTCTAACTAGGCAAACTTATGCAACTGCATCTTTAAAAACTATTTGAACAACTGAAAACAATACTTTTTACCTATGCTAAGACCTTATTCTATCCCACAGGAAACAGAATTTTGTCTACATAAAACTTAAAAACTGAATCTACTATTCTAAGAAATTTAACTCTTGCAGCATTCTAACTATTCACAAAGTTATGCACATGTTTATAGAAATTTATAGACATATACAAATTTACAAGTATGAACAATTCTTTTGTACATATATATAAATATCTACACTTTTATTTATATACTTTTATATCTATCTTAAACTATTTTTAAAATTTCCCTAATCTATAATATATACAGATTATATTACAAAGTATATACTATATATATATATATATATATATATATATATATATATATATATAACTATATACATTATGCTTGTAGGAGAAAAATAAACTTGCCCACCTTTGGGACTATATCAAATCATGAAGACTTTGGTTTTTTAAATGCATTTTCATGTTCCCTGGTGTTACCTTAATGGAATCCAACAGAATTTCAACTGAGGCAAGACCTCATGGATTTGTTATGTATAACTATTACAGTTACACTCCAAGGTGACTCATACATATCCATTTATTGCTATGGACACTATCACCTTGATAAGATCTTGCAACAGTTTGTGATACATGTGTCCTACATGTGCGTGTTGGATGCAAATACTTACAAGATCTTCAGACTCACCTCTCCAACTGCTATCTTCCATCTCTGCCTTTTGCCTTCTTGCTCCCACAGTGCTTGAGAATGTAATGTTGTTTGTAACTAAAGGGAAAGTGAACAATATTAACATAATGCAAAACCTCACAGTTTTATGTCCATTATCTGTCTTCCTTTCTCTTTTGCAAAGTCTCTATTACAATGTTAACATCTGGTCTGCTGTTCTCACCTGTCCCATCCTGCTCTGCTGTCTTCTATCTTCAATCCTCTTCTCTTGGAATGTCCTCTTCCTGATCTTTCTACCTGCAGGCATCTTGCCTGATAAAAATTCTCTCAGCTGTCTGTTGAAAATCCCTCAGGTATCTCTTCTTCAGGAAGCTTTTTTACATGTGATCAATGGAACCAAGAATCCTTCTCTAGTACTTTGATTGCTGTATTTGTAACTAATATGACTTTGAAAGGACCCACCCATGATTGTTGTGTTTCAGATGTTTTGCTAAAGTTCTTTATGTAAACTGAGCCACCTAACTGTATTTTATGGAGTGCATAGTCCAGAGGATCACCCTCTATTAATATTCCCATGTCTTGTAGTTATCTTATTCTATTTTTGCAATGCAGTCATGTAAAAAGCAAGTTGCATTTCTCCCCCAAGCATAAAAGCATAAGTTGTTTTAAACATTTTTGCCTGCAATGGTGGATGTCCAAAATGCATTTCATAAGGTGACATATGGACATCTGCTCTCGGTCTAGTATGGATATAGAACAATGATAGAGATAGTATTTCTGACCATTTGAGATATGTCTCTGTACATAACTTTCCCACCATGGTTTGGATTTCTCTATTTATACATTCAACCTTCCCTCAGCTCTATGGATAGTATAGTACATGAAATTTTGGTGTGATTCCCAAATTTTCATAGACTTGTTTTAAAATGTAGTCATTGAAATGGGTACCTCTATCCAAGTCCAATCTTAATGGCAAGTGGAGGCAGAGTCAAGATGGTGGTGTAGAGGCAGTGAACGTTTAGACCTCTGAAAACCCTTCCCCACTGATTAGAAACAAAATGCTTCTAGGGGACTGAAAACCAAATCTAACAACAGGACAGAGCTAAAAAAGCTTCTTATTGGACTCAATTAAAAAGGTACTCCCCCCAAAAATGTGAATTCTAGAACACTCAGGTTTAAGGGAAAGGAAGAAGGAAGGTTCAAAGACCCCTCCCCCACCTACAGTATTGAGCCTCCAGTGGTGGCTGGAATCTCTGGGCTGGCAAGGGCAGTAGTCCAGAGGGGGTACCTTGCTGGCACAGTTGTGCCAGGATCAGGGCATTGAACACAGATGGGAGGGAGGCAGCTGGAGGAGAAACTTAGAGAATGTAGACCAATCACAGAAACTCCATATTTCCACCTATGGTCCTGAGGTTTTGGCCTCAGGGTACAACCAGTTCTGCAAAATCAACTCCACCTAGCTTAATCTTATCAATAGGGAAGATAAGAAGCCTTCAGAGGGTAAGGAAGCTCAAGCTCCTGACTCCACTGAGAATCTCCTGACCAAACTCCAAGGGTGAAGGCTGCAATTACTACAGAACACCTTAATAACAAGGTGGGAAGCCCCAGTCCTTTTCAGCTTTTGCTGACAGCTGGGGAAGATCTGGCATCAGGGTTCAACCTGATCAATCAGCAAAGCAGAGAAGAATCCCCTTCAGGAAAGAAAAGCCCAAACCCACAGATCCAGCACATAATGAGAGGAGCAAGACCTCAGGCAACTACAGGGGGGATGAAGAAGGAAATATGAATAAACAACAGAAATAGAAAAAATAAATTAAAATCAACAGCTTCTCTTCAGGTAATGAATGAAGAGAAAATGAACCAGGAGGATCAAGGAATACCAGACAAAAACACAGAAACTCCAGCAAATTGGACACAGGCTTTGGAAGAATTCAAAATACAATTCAAAACACAATTAAGAGAGGCTGAATACAACTGGGAAAAGAACTTAAAAAGCAAGATAAGTCATCTAGAAACAGAGTCACTTGAACTAAAAGAAGAAAATAGTGTCTTGAAAGCCAAAATTAACTAGCTGGAAAATGAAGCAAAGGAGATGAAAGAGGACCTTCAAAAGAAATTCAGACTAGATAGAAAAGGATGACCAAAAAGCCAGGGATGAAATTCAGTCTTTAGAAACTAGAATACAACAACTAGAAGCAAATGACTTTCCAAGGCATCAGGACACCATAAAACAAAATCAAAAGAATGAAAATTTTGAGGAAAATATGAAGCACCCCATTCACAAAACAGAAGACTTAGAAAATAGTTCCAGGAGAGACAACTTAAGAATAATTGGTCTACTGGGACCATGACAAAAGAAAAAACCTGGACATCATACTACAGGAAATTATCCAAGTAAACTGCTCTGAAATTCTAGAGCAAGAGGGAAAAGTAGAGATTTAAAGAATCCACAGAACACCTCCTGTATTTAATCCCCAATTGACAACATCCAGGAATGTTATAGCCAAATTCAAGAACTACCAAAACAAGGAAAAAATATTACAAGCTGCTAAAAAGAAGTCATTCAGATACCATGGAACTACAGTGAAGATAACACATGATCTGGCTGTATCTACACTGAAGGACTGAATGGCATGGAATATTATATTCCAGAAAGCAAGGGAACTAGGTCTATAACCAAGAATCAACTACCCAGTAAAACTAACTATATTCTTACAGGGTAAAGTGTGGTTATTTAATAAAAATAGAAGACATCCATGCATTTGCAAAGAAAAGACCAAACCTGAACAGAAAATTTGATGCCCAAACACAGAACTCAAGAGAATCATCAAAAGGTAATTAAGAAAGGGGAAAAAGCAAAAACAAACAAAAACCTTTTTTAAGGGATACAATGAATTAAAATGATATGTATCCCTACAAGAAAAGGGGATATTGGTAACTTAAAAATTGTTATTATCACCTGCTAGAAGAATTATACTTAGAGGGAACAGTGACAAACTGTATAGGATGAAATGCCAAGACAGATATGTATATAGATATATATGTATGGGTAAATATATATATGTATATATGTATATATATATACATAATTGTATATGTATATATGTTTTAAAACTAGAGGGGAAAGGAGGTTAATAGTAAGAGAAATGAGAAAAGAAACAAAATGTGATAAATTTATGTGTCATAAAGAAGTGCATGGAGGGAGTGGGAGAGAACACCAATACACTGGAAGGGTAAAGAGATTGGAGACAGGAAATATTTAATCCTTACATGCATTGAAATTGACTCAAAGAGGGAAGAACAATCAAATCCATTGGGGCAGAGAATTGATTTGCACCCTATAGAGAAGTAGAAGGATAACAAATGGACTGATGGGGAGGGAAGCAATACAAGGGAGGGGGGGTAGTTTAAAAAGACTGTAAAGAAAATAAGAAGGTAATAAGAAGGGAGGGAGGGTATAAAGGGAAGTAAAATAAGGGTGGGAATTAGGGGGGAATGATTAAAAACAAAACACTGGTGTAAAAGGAAATACTGAAAGAAGAAAGGGCAGGACTAGGAGTGGAAATCAAAATGTTGGGAAATGCACAGCTGATAATCATAACTCTGAATGTGAATGGAATGACCTTACCCATAAAATGCAAGCAAATAGCAGAGTGGATTAGAAACCAAAATCCTACCATATATTGGCTACAAGAAATACACATGAGGAAGGTAGACACATATAGGATAAAAGTAAGTGGATGGAGCCAAATCTATTGGGCACCAACTGAGAAAAAGAATGCAGGAGTCACAATCATGATATCTGACAAAGTCAAAGTAAAAACAGATCTAGTCAAAAGAGACAAGGAAGATAATTAAATCCTGACAAAAGGCAGTATAGACAATGAGGAAATATTAGTACTCAAAATGTATGCACCAAATGGCATAGCATCCAAATTTCTAAAGGAGAAACTAGTGGAGCTCAAGGATGAAATAGATAGAAAAACTATACTAGTGGGAGACCTGAACCTTCCTCTATCAGAACTAAATAAATCAAACCAAAAAATAAATAAGAAAGAGGTAATAGAAGTGAATGAAATCAATTTTAATGGCAAACCAAATCTTGGAATGATTTCCCTCAACAAGATCTTAACCACAAAGCTGGAAGTATTCTTGACAGATAGGAATGCTTCCAGCCACCTAGTAAGTTGGTCTACTATAACCAGATGGAATTTAAACTTCCCTTATTTGCAAGCTCTCAAAAGGAATAAAAGCCAAAGGTAATACTCCAAAAGCCTTTTGTTTAAACACACCCTGGTTAAACTTTTGACAGGTTGAGCAAAAAAAGCACTCTTTGTTTGCAGTCATACTAATGCCTGGAGCAGGCCATTCATTTTTAACAATATCAATCACAGCTTGTGTCTCAAAATTATCTTTGTTAGGAATTGCCTGGCATATGTGATTGTAAGAAGCTTTTGGGAGTGTTGGCTTTCCCATAGCTGATACCCAAATCCCATTCTCTTTTCTAGCTCCTAAATTCTGCTTCCATGTTTGAATTTCTGTCAGTGTATGCTTTTTGCATATCTGTTTCCTCTAACAGAAAGACTCATTATGTGAGCTGGTGTATTTCTTACAGCTTTGTGTGCAACGGCATTGGCCCTATGGTTTCCACGGGAGATTAGATCTTGCCCTAATGTATGAGCTCGACAGTGGATTATAGCCAGCTCTTTTTTGCAGTTTTTGCAGAGCTGCCAGTAATGATTTTATAATTCCATTGTGAGCTATTTCCTTCCCCCCAGATGTTATGTACCCCCTTTCTTTCCAAAGCGCCCCGGTAGCATGACAGATTCTGAACAAATAGTGAGAGTCCATGTAGATATTCACATGCTGGATAGCTCACATGCACACTGCAAATCTAATAATTCTGTACCTTGGGCATTCAGGTTTCTTGGTAGTGAAGCAAACCATAGAATTTCAAATTCACTTACTACTGCCACCCCTGTGAATCGTAACCCATTGTACATATAAGATCAGCCATCAATAAACAGAATCATATCAGGATTTTCCTGGGACTTCTCTGATAAATTTTTACTCAGTTCCTCTGTTAACTCCACCATAGTTACACAATCATACAAAGGCTGACTGGTCATAGGTATTACAGGTAAAAGTGTTGCTGAATTTAACACATTGCACCTTTTGAGTTTTATATTCTCATTTGTCAAAAGAACTATTTCACATCTAGATATTCTTTGGTCTGAGAATGCTTGCATCCTAAATTTAAGTAGCAGGGCTTCAATTTAATGTGCACAAAACACAGTTAATGGGCATCCTAAAACCAAATTTGTAGATTTTGTAACCTGCAGTACAGTTGCAAACCCCCCCCCATAAATATGGAGCTGTTCCCACTGCTATGGGATCAAGTTGGGCACTGTAATAAGCCAAAGGATGATAGTTTTGTCCTAAGGTCTATGCAAGCACACCTGAAACTATTCACTTTCTCTTCTGCACAAAGAGAGTAAATGACTTGGATTAGTCAGGAATACCAAGGGATGGGGAAGACAAAATTGCTTCTTTAAGTTTTGTAATGGTTTGGAGATGTTCTGGTACTAATTTTAGAGGCTCAGCTTCTGCATCTCAAGTTAACGCTGTAAGTGGCTTAGTAATTTCTCCACAATTAGGAATCTCTTTTGGGAAATGCTTTTAGATCTCTCAGAAACAACAAATCCCAGAACAGCTGTTCTCTGACTGGCTGTGACTATAGAGGGCTGCCCACAGGAACCTAAAAGTACTTGGTGGTAATGGAGGTAGAAATGACAAATGCTGGGGGACAGGGATGCCACCACACAGGGATACTGGTACACAGGGTACACTGCTTATAAGGGACTTCCCTGGTGTTTACTCTGGGGTTTGCCTATTGATACCTACTGATCGCTGATGGATCAATCTACTTCCTAACCCCCTTCATCCCTCACTCCCTCCCTTAACCAGCCTCTCCCTTTTGCCTCCCTCACCTCCCAGATCTTCTTGAAGTCTCTGGCTCCTTCCCTCCCTCCTGAGTTGAACTATAATGATAGCCTAGTTTCTTCCCCAGTCAAGGGGTTTATTGGGATAACAGGATGGGAAACTGAGGTAAGAGGGATGAGGAATTTCCCTAATCTAAATGAGATAAAATTGAGGGTTTGGGGAGTCACAAGTGTGACTTTTAGACAGTTAGAAAGATGAAGAACAATCGTTGTTCAAAATCTTCTTTTCTTCTTCACAAATCAGCCAGATCTCTCAGCTTAACCTCAGAAAGAAACAAAGTTCAAAGTTTCTCCTTTTCTCCTGGCCAGCTTAACTCTCTTATAGACCACCAACTCAAAGTTTCTCCCTGATCAGCTTCCACTGCTCAGAGCCAGAGAAAAAGTCCAAAAGCCAAGTCAGCCTCACAAAAGTTTCTCAGCCAGCTTCAAACCTCCAGGGAGAAAGAGTGTCTCCCAGTCAGAGACCAAGTCCAAAAGCCCAGTCAGGGTCCTTTTAGCCAGCTTCAAACCTCCAGGGAGAGAGAGTGTGTCTCCCAGTCAGAGACCCAGTCCAAAAGCCCCTCCCCTCTGTTAGCTCAAACTGCCAACAATTGGAGACATTCCATTGGAATCTTCTCTTGACAGACATCTAGAGCTAGATCTCCAGCTTTGCCTCTTGGTCCACAAGTCCTGCAAAATCTCTCTCTCATGTCTCTATCACACCCAAATACTCTACCCTTGGGAGACACCATTATTGTTTTGCTTTTGATATTTTGTGTCCCCTCTTATACAATTCACACAAAAGATATTTACTGTCTCTGAGACACACTTTTGCAGATGGTGATGCAAGTGAAAAATCATCAACAAAATGTATCAGTTTGTTTCAGGTCTTTAATGAAAATTTGGGAGAATAGGGAAGGGCTTTTGCAATACCCTTGAAGCAGATGAGTCCAGGAATAAATATTTACCTGCCATGTAAAAGCAAAAATCTTTTGAGAGTCCTTGTGTATGAGTATAGAGAAAAAAGCAGAACATAAATCTAATGCCATGAAGTATTTCGCACCACTTGGAATGGAGGAAATAATTGTTTCAGGACTTGGCACCACTGGGTGCAATTTCACTACATGATATTTATTGCTCTTAACTCCTGTATAAATCTGTAGCATGTGTGTCCATTTTCATCTAACTTTGTTTTTCTTTTTGTAAAATTGGGGTGTTATATTCAGATATGTATGGGACCAAAATGCCTTGATGTAATAAGGATACAATTATGGGTTTTATCCCAGTCACAGTTTCTTTCCTCAGGGGATACTGAGGTACACAGGGTGCAGGACCCAGTTTAGTAATCACTTTTACATGGGTTGCAGATTTTAATAACCCAACATCTGTAGAACTAGAAGCCCATAAGTCTTTTGGAATATTGTCTGGAATGGGATAGATGATATTTTCTCTTCCCTTTGCTTCTACTGTGTCTAGAAACAAAATTGTAAACAAACTAAGGGACTCCTCTGGTAATTGTAAGGATATGTCCCCAGATGGTGTATGTTGGATGGTATTAGCCCTTGGGCTACACAGTAAATCCTGACCAAGTGAATTCATTGGTATATTTGGCATCAGGAGAAAGGAAAGTTCTACACTCAAAGGTCCTAGGGAAACCATTTTTGGTTCTAACTTTTTCATTTTTTGTATTTTTCTTGAAACACTCACAATCTCCTTACTGCTTTGCACTCCCCAGGGGATGTTTGTAACACAGATTTCTGTTCACCAGTATCCACTAAACAATCTTAAATCTGGGGCCTCACTTTCAATGATACATGAGGTTCTGTGCTATTAGGTGGAGAATGTGTTTATGTAACAGGTGCCAGGACACTTGGATCAGGAAACTGTAGCTCTGATTCCTGTCCTTCACTCTCCACCTCCCCTTCTTCTGCACCATTACTTTGTCAGGACTCATTATTTTCAATATGCCCTTCATTGATTTCTATTCCATTGCTTGCACTTCCCATTCTTTTCCCCACATATTCCATTTCACTATTCCCAAGTTGTTCTTTAACTAAACTATCCAGATCACACCTTTATAATGTATACTTTTGCCCATCTAGTTTTTGCCCATTTGCACCTGCCACCTGAGAATATTTAGGCCTTTCACGTGCTTTTATAAACTCCTGAATTGAGTTTAAATCTGGGGCTTGCTGAGAACCATGACAGCACCCTGCATTGCAGTTGTTGTAATTTTGGTTTTGGTACATGTTGTTGCTGTACCCATTGTAACCATTCTGGAACCTGTTGTTTTGGTAGGCATAGTTGTTCTGCCTAAACCCATTAACATTGTTGAATGGGCTGCCTCAGTTTCCCCTAAATCCTTGTGAAGAGAATTGTCCCCTAAATCTACAGTCTCTCATCATGTGGCATAGATAGCATCTAGAATTTGATCTAAATTGTTTAGGACTAAAGTTATTTCTTTAAGGCTTGTAAGATCTCAATGCTGCCACAGCCTTTACCTGTATATCACGGGCTTTCAGTTTTTGCTTAAGTTCTCTGATCTCTTTGTGCAAATTATCAATGACCTCTCTGTTTTTTCCTCAGCCTGTCTATCACATTCTCCCTGCCAAACATAAGTAGTTACTTTCTTCAGTTCGTCAAGCCCCTTTATAAACCAGTCTTGGCAGCTATTTCTGAAAAAAAATTTCTTTACTACAGGAGAGGTATTCTTCATGAATTGGTGACATATGTGACTAACATGTTCTTCTGACAGCAAATCATATGCAAGCTGTTTCTCACTACAATCAACTGTCCTATCTAAAAAGCTAGCTGGAGCCTCCCCCTCCTCTTGTCTAAGCCTTTCAAACTTAGAACAAGTGCCTGGGCACTTGGAATTGGCTTTCATTGTTTCCAGGAGTGCTTCTCTTGCTCTCCCCAATTCTCTATGCACTGAAACTTATGAATATTCCCAGCCTGGCTCCTTGGTTGGCCAATTGGGTAATGCAGGATTATTATTAGTTTGTTCTATAATCCTTTGTTTCTCCTTTTTGGTAAGAATTTCATCTAATAAAACTTCTTGGAATGAACTCATGCTAGTAACTGGAGACAGCATCAAATATTCTTAAACTTAACCTTATTTAAGTTGATCTCCCTATAATCCCATTACTATACTTCATTTCCTTCAAGTCTGACATAAAATTCCACCCCCTACAGGAAGCCTTTCTCAATTCAATCAATCAATCAATCAATCAATCAATAAACACTTATTAAGTTTCAGGCACTGTGCTAAGTACTGGGGATATGAAAGAAGGCAAAATATAGTTCCTTCCTTCAAGAAGGTTACAACATAATGGGGGAGGCAACATACAAACAAATATAGACAAACCAAGCTATATATAGGACAAATGGAAAGTACTTAATAGAGGGAAAACCCTGGAAGACCCGGGAATTAAGAGGGGTTGAAGAAAGCTTCTGGAAAAAGAAAAGATTTTAGTCAGGAGTTAAAAGGTGTCAGGGAGGTCAGACATCAGGAGCAGAGGAAAGAGAGGATTCCCACAATGCTAGTGTAATACCTTCAGTAATGTTAATAATCACCAGTTGATCCTGGCCATACCAAGTTTGCATAGAGTTGTGAGTTCCTTAACAAGGATATCTTTTGCCTTCCTTTGTACCCCCAGCACTTAGTATAGTGCCTGGAATATAGTAGGCAATAAATGTTTATCTATTGACTAGCTTCTAAGGGAAATAATTCAAAAGATGCTGAAATGATGAAAGAAGGAAAACACTGACTTTGGGATTTGATTATAATTAAATGTTTCAATTGCTTTTGGATAACAGAAGAAAAGCTGCAAAAAAAAAAAAAGGTGATGAATCCTGTTACTTAATTGGTAAAGGGAAATCCCAAATAAGGAAACTCCCTTTCCTAATGAAGATTACCACTTTCCCTGCAGCTTAAAGTCTGGCACATTGAAAGATTACGTGATTTGTTCGAGGATTCTCTTGGGATTAGTATGGTTCAGAAACAGAATATGAACGTGTCTTCATGACTTTGAGGTATTTTCTTTTCACTATACCATATCAGACCTATTTAATACAAATATTTCTTCCCCCTCCAATTTGGCAGATTCTCTTCTAAACTTTGTAGCATTGATTTTGTTCATGCAGAACCCTTTAGTACATACCATGGCTATATTGTTTATAACAGCAAGGGAAAATTCAGTTCCATTTTCTCTGACCCAAGCACAACCACTGATGATGGATAGTAGAAGTTGATATTGAAGGGAAGCCCAAATCCTCCAAAGGACCACTTTTGGGCCATCCCTAGAAATAAAGACTTTAGTTTATGCCCTTGGCCATGAAAGATTGGATGAGCCCCAAGCATTCTGCTCCCAGACTGAGAGATCAGAAAAGCTTCTAAAATATTTCATATGCCCCTATTGAAAGAATTACCTTGTCCCATATGCCCAAGCCAAGTCAACAAGTATTTTTTAAGTACCTATTATGTGCCAGGTACTGTGTTAAGAGCTAGATATACCTAGACATAATTCTATCATTAGTAAACCCAAAGGAGAGGAGATATATAAAAACCAACAATTAAAGAATGGAATTTTCCCTCTTCTCTAGGCAAGAGGCCAGGGACACTGGCCAAAGTAATGGGATTCTAGACAATAACAAAGAAAAGGAGAAACTGCAGGCATTTTATACACTGTCAAGAGACAGGGAGTTCCACAAGACTGGCTACTTTGGGCACTGTGCTATATTCAAAAACCTTTGGGGAAAAAATTACTCCAAATGGAAAGAAATATGGGTGCCAAACCTACCTGAACCTGCTGGGCTCAAAGGCCTAATTGATCTGCCCATATTCTTGACTTCCTGAGCACTTATTGCTCCAGATGGCCATTGCCAGAAGGCAAGCAGATGACAACAGAGTTGGATGGATAAGAACAAAGCTGACACACAATCCAGCTCTTCTGGTGTTTCAACCATGATATTCACTTTGCTCTTGGCTAAACTCACTCTGAATATTGTTTCATCTTCTACCAGCTGCCTTGCCTACCATGGGATGACTGTCTTATGGTCTGCTCTGCTTACTGAGTTCCTGGCTAGAGGCACCATTCTGTGAGGGCCCCCAGTCATCCTATTCACTTGAATCCCAGCAGAATTCACTCTGTGGACTGGACAACCTACCCAGCAGTTACCTCATTCTTTTCTAAGCACCTTCATGCATTATTTTCCAATTCCTCTTTATATTTTACCTTCTTTTATTAGAACAAAAGCCCCCTTAAAGTGGAAACTGTCTTGTTTTCTTGTGTTTTTGTATCCTCAACACTTAGCCCCATGCTTGGCATAGACCTAGTGCTTAATAAGTGTTCTATTATCTATCTAATCATCTATCTACCTATTAGATATCTGCTATGTACCTGTCCAGTCAGTCTTTCTATAAATCCACCCATCCAAGGGAGGAAACCATGGACAGAATGAAATAAGAGTTAACATATCATCTTCCAAAAGCTTCTGTAAACTCAGGAAATGATCAAAAGAAACAGACAAGTCTTTCAAGATTAACACCCCCCATCCTATTTCCTAACGACATGTTACCCAAGTGCTTTATATAAATTATTTACTTCAATCTCCTCAATATGTCTGAGAGATAGATATAATAACTTTCTTTACAGAGATAGGGTCTTTTCTCTCCAGACACAGTCTGAGACATAGTGATTATTTTTCCAGGGTCACCTAGCTAAGAAATGTTAGAGGTAGGGTTTGAACCCAGATTTTCCTAGTTCTAAATTCAGCTTTCAGTCTAGTGGGCCATCCTAGAAAGAATAGTTTTATCAAAACTCTAGTTATCTGAGGAAAAGAGGAAAAAGAAGAGAAAATATACAGATCAGTTGTATACTGAGCCATTAGCATTTAACTCCATTCATAAAAACCTAGGTTTATAAGTAAATGTGGAGTTAGAAGACATCTCAGAGACCATGTAGTCCAATGTCTTCATTTTACAGATAGAGAAAATGAGGCCCAGTAGGACTTTCTTCTAAGGTCCCAACATGGGTGTAAAAAGTATACTTTTCTCTGTGGCCCTACTCCTTTCTTTTCCCCAGGACCTCAAGCTCCCAACAATAGGTTGCCACTATCTCAGAGCCCACCTTCTCTATTTCATCCCTATTATGCCTCTATTACTCCTGGAAGTGAGGGGAGGATTTAGGTAAAGCATACTTCTGAATAAGGATATAAATTCTCAACACCACCTCTCTCACATGATGAGGAAGATCTTAGGCCTGGAACTGAAAATGACCATGAAGACAGTTAATTCACCCTCTTCATTTTACACATAAGGAAACTGAGGCCCAGTGAGATAAAGTGACTTAAAGTTACACACAAAAAATAAACCAAGTCAAAGCAATAGGGTTAGAAGCTAGGTCTTTTGGCTCCAAATTTAATACTCTTTGTTTTAATTAAGTTGCCTTGACCAGAGAGAACCTGGAAGATAATTTTAGGTTTTCTGAGCAGATGGCAAGCAAGTTTCCTAGTGCTAACTCTTTTCTTTCTGCTCTTAATGTTAATCCTAGGATTAACTTGATTTGGACCTTCTGCTCATGATTACACACTTCCTAAGGAATTGACTGTGGAAAGAGTCCATGATTTTCTTCAGGTTATCAAGTAACTTGCCCATAATTTGGTGTTAGCCCCAGAGTGACCCTCAGAGATTTGACCCTGTCAAGCAGCTGTCTTTTTCCCCTAAAAGATTAAATGATTAGTGTAATATAGGGATTAAAATGGGAATAAGGGCAATGGAGAGAAAGAGGGAAAGGGGTTAAAAGGGTGAAGAGATTGTTCTTCCTCTCTTCTTTTTTGGGGAAGATAGTCAAATCCTGTCTCCTTGAAAGAGGGAATACTCTCCTCAGGGAATGTTTCTGGGAGATGAAGGACAAGAGACTAGAAGGGGAAGCCTTAGTAAGATGACACAATACCCCCCTTAAAGTCCAATCTATTCTTGAGAGGCAAGATGAATTCTTATGCCTCTCTTTTCTTCAGGGACATCAACTGTCAGTCTCCTTCAAGATCTTGGGGCTACTCTACTGCCAAGGAGAGATATCCATTCCTTGGATCTGGCAGTTTAGATCACTGGGATTCAGAGGTTAACCCTCCTTTATGGGGAGAGGTGTGACCCTCCCCAATTTTCCAACCCCCTTTACTATTGTTAGAAATTTGCCCAGACCTAAATATAGAGTAACAGATGATTTATTTGGGTTCAAACAGGGAAGGAATGGTAAGGATATAAAGCAGGGAATTGGGTGAACAGGAAGCTCTACAACTTGTCCTCTCTGGCAAATTGGCCCTCCAAAGTCTAGGGGTTCAAGACTTCTTAGCCTTGATCCCTCTTCTTGCCAGCTGCCTGTCGGTCCCTATTCCTAAGCTACCTACTTGAATATAGGTGTCCAGGGACAGGTAATGGAGAGAGATAGAGAGGGAGATCCTTGAAAGGGATCTCTCTGTGGATGGCTCTCTTCAAAGTCCCAGTCTGCAAAATCCACAGATGACTTTTGATTGCTGTTATTGAGAGTTGGGTGAGGGGTATCCAGGAGTTCAGAAAGAGACAGTTGATCTCCAAAGAGATAGGGTTTTATTACCCAGTCTAGGAGATCTACCTCTTCCCTCAGGCTCCCAGCTGGAGGTGAGTAGCCAGTTGGACCTCTCAGCTTCTGATTCTCTCTGAGAATTTTCAGTTTTTTCTTCTTGCTCCTCCTCCACTCTCTCTTCAGCTAGTCTCTGTCAGATGCTGCTCTCTACTCAAAGTGGACTATCTCTCCTCCTATCTTACATTAGTCACTCCAAATAGAAAGACCAAGATTTAAAAAGAAAAGGAAGTAGCTAGAAAAGACAATGAAAATAACGTTTTGAGAAGTTGGCAGGATGAGTGATGTTTCAAAGGTTCTGCAAATAGACACTCTCAAGGAGAACAGCTTAACCCAATTATCAAATCAAGTCCCAGTCCTGGATAGACATCAGGTCAAGTAAACAATGATAACCTATGCCAGGTGGCAGATTACAATTCTGGGAAAGGGCAAATACCTGCCTGTCATGGCCCTGTCCCAAAGGGGACTGCTGAACCCTGGAGAGATTGATTGCATTCCTGGATTTGTGGAATGAAAAGAGACAATTGGCCTCCTTGCTATACTCTATAAGACATGCAATTTCAGTGAACACTCTTCATTGATAGTTCTTTGCTATGACAAGGAATGTTGCTATGAAAATGTTCTTATACAGAAGGTCTTCATTTCTATCATTGACCTCCTTTGGAAGTAAGATTACTGGGTGGAAGAACGTGAAGGGTTTAGGCATCTAGATGGCACAGTGTCTAAAGCACTGGATTTGGAATCAGGAAGATCTGAGTTCAAATCCTGCCTTAGACCCTTACTAATTATATGATTTTGGGCAAGTCACTTAAATTCTCTCAGCCTCAGTTTCCCCATCTATAAAATAGGAATAATAATAGCACCTACTTCAGAAGGTTGTTGTGTGGATTAAATAACATATGTACAGGATGTAGAAATCTTAAAATACTATATAAATATTAATAATTATTATTACCTAATTCTAATCTAAAATAAGAAATATCAGACCAATTCATAGCTCACCAACAGTTTCTTAGTGTGTTTGTCTTCCCACAGCCTCAACAGCACTGATTTTTCCCATTTTTGACAACCTGAAGTGAGTGGTGTAAGTTGAGACATTTAAATTTAAATGTCTCAACTAGTACTATTACTGTCTTGTAACATTTCTCCAATTTCTACTTAAAGTGCACAAATATTTAAAAAACTAGTTGTTCATATCTTTCAGTATTTATTTATTGCTGAACAGCAACTGGTATTTATAACTTCCAATAGAAGTCTTTTTTTTAATCCTTATCTTCCATCTTAGAATCAATAGGCAGAAGAGTGGTATGGGGTAGGCAAAGGGGGTTAAGTGACTTGCCCAGGGTCACAGAGCTAGGAAGTGCCTGAGGCCAGATTTGAACCTAGGACTTCCCATCTCTAGGGCTGGCTCTCAATCCACTGAGCCACCCAGCTACCTCATTCAATGGAATTCTTAAAGCCACAACCCTATCAGCTATAGAATTTCATTCTCACCAAAAAAGATGGATTGGTTGCATTCAGAGCAAATCTGGTTCTTTGGGAAAAGGCCTGGAACATCTTTCTACAGAATCTAGCTTTCACTACCCCTGAAAGGGAGGTAGTACAAGAATTATTAAATCTCAATAGATAAACAAGTTGTGGTATATAATGTAATGGAATACTATTTTGCTATAAAAATGATACAGAGAATGGGAAGATTTATATGAATTGATGGAAAATGAAGTGTTAAACCAAAAGAACAATTTACACAAAAACAGAAATATTTTAAATATAACCAACTGTTAAAGACTTAATACTTTTGATCAACATAGTAACCCACCACAGTTTCAAAGAACTCATGGTGGAAAATGGGATCCACCTCCAGATGGAGAACTAATGGTTAGAGTGTAGATTGAAGTTCTTTTTTTAATTACAACTAATGCAGAAATTTGATTTGCATTACTACATATTTGTAATGGATTTTGTGTTTCTTGTCCTCTCATTGGATAGGGAAGTTGAGGGAGAGGAAGAGACTCTAGAACTGAAAATAAAATAAAATTGGATTAAATAAACATTAAAACTATTTTTAGGAGAGGAAACCTTCATCCTAGGACTCTGGACAACTCTTTGCTGACGTAGAGACTTGCAAAATCCATCTTCTTCATGTCCTCCATTCACCTCCAAGTTTTAGACTTACAACAGTCAACTCTTGATGACCTTAGTCAGAAAAGAACTATCATGTGAATAGCAAGACACCCAGTGCCGAACCAAACTTTCTTCCCCTACCCCCCTCTTCACAGCATTTCTCCTAGTAATTAAATTGCAAGAACAGAAACCCTTAAAATAGGCTCATGAAATGTCATGCAGCTGATATTTAAGTAGCTTATTATGCACCACGTTCCTTCCTCCACAAAATGAAAGTTAAAACACACTTATTTTTAACAACCTCTTTTTTATCCTGAGTGCTTCTTTCTAGGTTTCATTGAGATCATTTTATTAAAAGCATTTTAATAAAGTCTTTTTATGTTAGGGCCCTCTTGCTCCATGTTAACAAGGAATTACTAAATATCAAGCCCTGATGTGACCTAGGAGGACATCTAGAACAATTGCTCTTTTTAAAAAAGGAAAACTGAGGCCCAGTGTCATGAGCTGAGAATGGAACCTGGTTCTCCAGTGCATTCTTTTCCTTTTGCACATCTGAAAACACTTCCAAAAGGGCCCCCCAAAATATAAAGAACTCCTATCTCTGTAAGCTGTCTGGGTTTAGTGACTGACCATATGTATCCAAGGTGGGACTTGAATCAGGTTCACATGATTCTAGGACTCTGCTGCCTCTCCATGTCATTTCACACTTCAATCTTATAATTCTTAGATGTGATTTGATTTGCCCTGACTACATTTGACTCCTTTTTCCATTACAAAGAACTTTCCTTTTCCTTTTCTCCTTTCCCTTGGCTGCTGTGGGCAGGAAGGCAAATAAAACTATGGCATTCTTTTCTACATTGAGCAACCTCAACTCTCTCTGGCTTTCCCAGTGTCACAGAATTCCTGGCTGTGTTTCTACCCCTCGACCCATTCTGCTCCAATAGCCCTATTCCTTTAGGGCAGCTTTGTAGGTTGTGTACTCCAACAGAAGCTAGTAAGGCAGGTGTATTCTAGGGACTCTCAGAGGTGTGTGTAACATGACGTGAAATGATGGACTCCCCCTCTCCACAAAGACAGCTGTTGTGTATTAACTCTGGAAAGGACCACCCAACCTATATACTTTATTCCATCTCAGGAATACTGGGATGTAGGCAATAAACCAATCCCAGAGCACTATGTTCCAGCAGTGCTCTGACTTTTCTTACAGTGTGAGGTGACCCATTCTGACTTCCATATATAGTCAGGGTAGGAGCTCAATGGTGGAAGGCACTTGAGTCACTTTCTTAGTTAATCTAAATATACTAAAGGAAAAGAAATTCCCTAAATACTGACCTGGACATGCATCACAGACGTACTTTGTAAGTCAGGTAATACTCTACAAATGAGAATTACTGATTATTCATTTAAAAAGAAAAGTCCACTTTAAATACTCAATGAAAGGAGAAATTAGCAGAAAGATTCTGGATTCTTAACAATGTATTCAGGCTTACTGTTTACAAGACCAAAAGGAGTTATCTTTAGGGGTGGCAAGTTTTGTCTCAACATGTTTTCAGGGGAAGCTGCTCCCATCTGAGATGTAAGTTTCAGACTAGGACTTCTGACACTCCTTTGGTCCTGGATAATAATGTGCTTATATATCTCCCTCTCTAGTGATTCTCAGACCTGAGTTTTATAAATATTTTACATTTAAGAAGGAATTCTCTGAGGTTTCAGCTGGCTAGTCTTTTATTGACACGTGAGTACCTAATGGTGGCAAAAAAGCCACATTCTCCCTGGGATCGAGGATCCTCTACCTTTTTAGACTTTCTTTTTAAAAATCTTCCAAGTAGGTTTTCCCCCATCCTTTCCTTCCCTGGGACACATAACTTCAAGTCTGTTTCCATTTCAAATTTGTGCTGAAGATGAAATGTTCTTACAACTTCACAGGTGATCATATGGCCTCTGCTAATGACTGACTTATCATTTTAGCACATGATCAAAGGAAACAGAAGTCATCCCTTGTTTTGGCAGCAGAGACAATTCCTCCAACACAACACTCCATCATCCAATTACCCATACTTCTGTACTCCCTGTCCCATCCCAATTTTCTAGTTTTCTTATACCCTACACTTTCTCTATGAACCAACTTCACTAGCCTACTCGAATCTCCTCAAACAGGACATCCCAAATGTCATCTCTATGCCTTTTCATTGGCTGTCCCCAGTGCATCAAATAATCATTCCTTATATTGGGCCACTCGGATCCCTTGACTTCCTTCAAGATTGAACTCAAACTCCACCCTCTGCAGGAGGACTTTTCTCTAAGCTTCTAATGCTTTGCCCACTGAGATTGCCTTCTTCTACTCTGTATATATCTTGTGTTTATTCAATTACTGACATGTTATCTCCCCCACTGCAGAATGTGAGTCCCATGAGGGCACAGACTGTGTTTTTGCTTTTCTTTGTATCTCCATTTTTTGGCATATTGTAAGCGCTTAATAAATGCTTGCTGACTGACAGTAGAGTGAAGAGTCAGTCTTTAAAAGAAACCATCATAATAAACACTAAAGGAAAGTTGCACACCAAAAACAAAGGACAACCAGGGAGCAAGAACAAAAGGATGGAAGGCATTAGGGCCTGGCCCAGGTTTCCCTCCAAGAGCTCACCCACCTGTCCATGCTGCTGTCTCCAGCCCCTGCTGACAGTGGTGGGAGCAGATGTCTCCAGGAGCTGATGAAGAGCTGAAGCTGGCCCACCTCAGCTGTTTGGACTCTGTCCTGACATGGTCCACAGGGAGCCCCAGGCCCCTGGAGTTCTCCTTGCCCTCTGCAGACTATCTTACATCCATCAAAGTTTCAGAACCAAGGAGAACTCCAGGCCAATGGGATTGCAACATGATGGTCTGAATGGCTGTTCTCGCTGACACGCCTTCCTGTGGGAACTGAAGTATGAGGAGTTCCTCCGTTGCCTGGGTTACACAAGGGGTCAAGCTGTTGTTGAGGAGGAACTTTTTAAAATTAATTTTGAGTTAATAATGATAATAACAACTTAATTTGCCAAAGGGCTTCCCTCACAACAACCCTGTGAGGTAGGTAGTACAAGGATCAGTCATTTTACAGATGAGAAAAATGAGAGACTCTGAATGGCCAATTAGCTTAACCATGGGTACATAGTTAGAAAGTATAACAGAGAGAGGATAGAGAGGAGGAAAAGAGAGAAGAAAGAAGAACAAGAGAAGGGAGGAAGGAAGGTGGTAAAGGAAGAGGAAAAAGAGAAAGTGAGGAAAGGATGAGAGAGGAATGGAGGAAGAGAAAAGTCAGAGGGGGAGATTAGGGGAAGGGGGTATGGGTAAGAAAAAGGGAAGGGAGGGATGAAAGAGATAGAGGAGTCTAAAGGGAGAAAGAAAGATTCAATAGATAAGATAGATATAGAGCAAACATTTATTAGGTGCTTACTAACAGCTGGAATTGGAGGTCAAATAACCCAACCACATGGCCTTTCTAGTATTCAACATCCCCTCTCCAATGAAGTGAAATGATATGAAGTGAAAGAAGGCAATGAGATGAAGAACAACACAGTTAAGGCCTCCTTGCAAATCAATAAGCACTGTGTCAGGGGATGCAAAGACAAAAACAAAATAATATCCTGCCCTCAAGGAGCTTACATTCTATTAGAGGAAAGCAACAAGAACACAGATGAGTAAACCTAAAATACATTCAAAGTAAATACCAGTAATTTCAGAGGAGAAGGAGGATTCTAAAAACCAATGGAATACAGAAAAATTTGGGGAAGGAGGTAGAACTTAGGGTGACTCTTGAAGGAAGTTTAAATCCCAATACAGAGGTAAAAGGGAAAAGCATACTAAGAATGGGAGATGGGAGACAACATTTCTGGAATGGGGCACAACCTCTACAAAGACATGAAGTGATAGATGAAACACTACTGGGGGAGACAGCAACAAGTAGGTCAATTTAGTTAGAATATAGAGTGCAAGGAGCAAGTAATGGAAAATGAAAGGTTTGAACTACAATGTGAAGGATTTTTGAATGCCAAAAAAGTCAGTTTGAATCTCATCTTCTAGGCAAAAGGAAAACACTGAAGCTTCTTGAATTAAGACATGAATGGTCAGAGCTATACTTTAGGAATATTAATAGGGCATTTGTGTGAATTATGGACTGGAGACCCTGGAAGCAAAGACCCCCAATCAGATGCTATTGTCATTGTCTGGATAAGACATCCTGAGGGAATGAACCAGGTTGATACTCTGTAAACAAAGCTAGAGACATGAATGTGAGGAGTGGGAGGTTATAATTTTGAAGGTGCCTCTGAAACTCAATGCTAAGCTTCAGAACACATTCTAGGCCCCTGTTTGTATGGGAGAGTTCTTTGGAAACCCTAACACAATGTATAAATACGAGGTTCCAGCTGCATCACCAGAGTGCAGTGAGTTCTCTGACTCAATCTAAGAGGCAGGGTAACACAATCATACAACACAAATATATAAATGGGTTTGGGAAGGAAGGTGCTTGTGGCAAATGAAAAAAGGCTGAGAAGAAGCATAGATGTGACATAGACAAGGAGGGCAGTGTTGGTACTACTGAGCTATGTTTGATGTATATTTTTAAAAGGTTTCACAACTTCAGAGTTTCACAACTTCATATATATATATAATACACACACACACACACACATATATATATATATATCTTTTCTCTTCAAAGAATATAGAAATGGTTATGCTTGAAGCTCCTCAAATTCATGGTTTTTGAAATTTGTTTTTTGAAAATAAAAGAAAAAAGTCGGTGGTCTGGATTATTAACCAAATTTCTAATTCCTTTTTTTATGAAGTACATTTTTTATGATAACCTGATTAGAAAGTGAGGGCAAGTGTCACTAACCCTATTTTACAGATGAAGACAGGACACTGATATATGTGGCTTGTCTGAGGTAACCTCCCTATACATGATAGAAGTCAAACTGGAACCCAGGGTTACCAGCTCCAAAGTGTAAGAGCATAGAATTATAGAAATGTATATGTGCGTGAACACAAAGAGGTGATAGAAACATAGAAAGAGATAGGTAGATGATAGTACATATAATAGAACACTTAGTAATACTTCCAGAACTTTTAAGCACTGAGTGGAACAAATAGGAACATATAAATAGGAAGGCATCTAGGACTGTTTTATCTGATCTGTACCTAGAAGTAAGACAAGAAAAGGAAATTGAAGCTGAAACAGGGGCAGTGACTGACCCAAGGTCATAGTGGATTAGTAACTAGGTCCAGGACCAAATTATTTGGCCTCTGAAGTTCCTTTCCAATTGAGATTCTAACTCTTTAGTTCATTATACACTTTCCTTCCTTCTGGAGCTCTACTATCTTTCCTGGCACATACTTTTAAGTTTTGCATCAATTTAGCTTATGACTTTCCTCCAAATGTTTTTGCTTCAGCAAGGTTGTTCCCCAACTCTTTATGCCCCAAACCACTTTCCTTTAAGAAAACATCACAACCAATTAATTGTTTTTTCCCCTGAATCATCATCAATTGGCTCCAGAAATCTTGTTTTTTTTTTTTTTTTTTGTGATGGAAAAGAACTGGAAACTGAAGGAAAGCAATTCAGATGGAAAATGACTGAATAATTTTTAATATATGAACATGAGGGAATATTACTGTACCTTAAGAAATGATGAAGAGGACAGTTTCAGAGAAACTTGGGAGGACTTATATGAACTGATGTAAAAATGAGCAGATGTGAGAACACTTTATATGATAAGAACAATACTGTAAGGTAGACAACTTTGGAACTTATGAACTCTTATCAGTACAATGAACAACCATAATTCCAGAGGACTCCTGATGAAACATGATGTCCACCTTTTGACAGAGAGATGGTGGACTCATTGCAAACTGAGACATATATTTCTGGATATGTCCAGTGCGTGAATGTTTTGTTTGGCCATGCATATTTATTACAAGGGTTTTATTTTTCCAATTAGGGGATAGGAAGAAAAAATAGATTTTCAATAACTGAAAAAATAAAACTCTTTAAAAATAAGCCTTTGCTCAAACTACATTATATTTAAACCTCAGGTCTTAATGTCCCTTTCTTTATAGGATTTTGAACTAAGTTATATTTCCCAATCCTAAAGATTTATATTAACTTAAACCAGTTTATTCTGCTGAAAACACTCATCCTGAAAACTCATCTTTGTCCCAATCTCCTTCTCCCTGTTGCTCTTTCAATATTTTTAAACCATCCTCTTCCTCTGATTCATGAGCTGTGTAGCTGTGAAGCTCTATAGTGAAAGCTATGATTCCCAGTTGGCTCTCTGCTGCTAGTCCACCTTTGCCAATTCAGTGATGTTCTATCACTCCATATCAAGGAACACTGTGATTTAAGAAGGATCTCAGTTGTGGATGACCTAAATGGTAATATAAAGATACAGGATGAGTGTGAGCAATGAATCAGTCAATAAGCATTGGATCAGCACCTATTATCTGCCAGACATTTGGAGTACAAAGAGAAAAGTAAAACAATGGCTCTATTGAAGGAACTTACATTTTATTTGCAAAGATCTCTCTTTCAGAGGCAATGTGGTATAGTGTATAGAATGTCAAACCTACAGTAAGAGTATAGTGTATAGAATGTCTACCTGCAGTAGAGTCTAGAGACTCTAGATTCAATCCCATCTTAGACACTTACCAGATGT
The DNA here is from genome assembly GCF_027887165.1 of Monodelphis domestica. NCBI lineage: Eukaryota > Metazoa > Chordata > Mammalia > Didelphimorphia > Didelphidae > Monodelphis > Monodelphis domestica. Next base: position 298,015,970 of record NC_077232.1, on the reverse strand, counting down.
ATGAGTCTCGGCAAATCACTTAAATTCAGTTTCCTCAACTGTAAAATTATAGCTTTGGAATCAATGTATTTAAGATCCCTTCTAGTTCTAAATCTATGCACCTATTGTATATGTGTATATATTATGTTATTTATGTTATATATTGTGAAGATTGGATTCAGCTATCTTCTTATTGTAACAATGAAGATATTTAGTCTAACAAAATCAAGAATGTCTTGCGAACTTTAAATTACTCCACCCTGCTTAGATCTTACTTTATGGTGAAGATCAAATTATAATCTCCTGATTGAACAATGAAGGTACTTAGTTCTTATTTTATAGTGAAGCTAGAACTTTAAGTTAAGTCTGTTTTTAGATCTTAATACAAAAAAGGTGTTAAGTAACTATAAAGTATAAATTAATCACAAAAAGCTTAAGTAACTCACAAAAGGTAAACTTAACAAAGAAGTGTTAAGTAGCTCAAAGGATATAATCTAATCAAAGTAGATTAGAACTAAAGAATGGGCATTTAGAGGAGGGGGAACAAGGGTAAAAGATCTATATATTTGGCTCACTTCCTCTCTCCAGGACTTTTTGGTGGCAGAGATTTGGCTGGTGGCAGTGTGCTGGGCCTTTCAGCATCTTAACATGGCTACAAGCTATTGTCCAGGTTGGTGGTGAGTTTCTGGCTGAGTTTTTTCTCCCTTACTTTCCAAACTTATCCTCTTAGAAGCCTCTAATCTCCTTCAAAGACCTACTGGTGGAAATCTTGAACTCCTCAGGTGGGAGAAAATCTATATCCTCTTCCCTCTTTCTCCTTAAATCCTTCCCTCTATATTAATTAAAATTACCATACATTTCCAGACTGACTTGGGTATTTTATTTTGGATTTTTCCTTGGCAACAAATTAATTTAGATTTTAAGTCACAACCCTAAAATTATCTTTACAATATGCATGTGTATACACATGTGCTTGTCAATCATTGCTTCCAATCTTGCTCTGGACTATATCCTTTCTCAATAAGATATAAATTATACTTTCCTTTCTCTCTGGGTTGGCTTGCTTCTCCTCTCAACTGCTGCTCAAAGGCTGCTAGATAACCTATTATTCTCAAGGTCCTAGGACAACACTAGTAGATGGTTATTCTATAAGTCCCCATCAATGTATTTTCCATTGACTTATCAGCCAAGATGACTTCATAAATCTTTTTTTAAACTTTTACCTTCCATTTTAGAATTAATATTAACTCTCCTTTATAATGCAGAAGAGTGGCAAGAACTAGGCAACTGTGGTTAAGTGACTTGCCCAAAGTTACACAGCCAGGAAGTGAGGTTCTGGACAGATTTGAACCTAGCACCTTGTTTCTCCAGGCCTGACTTTCTATCCACTGAGTCACCTAACTACCCTGACTCCATCAAACTTTGATCAAAGCATTTATAATATAGAAGGCAAAGCAAGAATAAAATTATATAACACTTCACAGTAATCTGGGGCATACTCTCCCACCAACCCACAAAGCTCATGGGAGGAGTGAGCATAGGTTAAAAAAGCCAGAGGAAACAAATGTGAAAAACAAATGTGAAAAACAAAATTGGCCAGGGAAACTCAGAAAATAGGAACTTCAGGATATGGTGATCATTCTCTTTCCTAGGTACTTTCCTTTCAAAGTTCATTGATGGATATAGAACCTAGGTTTGTTAAGTTACACTGCTCTTTGGCCATTGGGCATTGGTTCCTCATAAAGTATTACTTGATGGTCCAATTCACTGGATTATGCCAATGATCTTCATTTACTTCACTGGGCTCTGCCTCTGCTAAGCTTGGTTCACTGCTACTCTTCAATAGCAACTATAGTCTTTAACTCTTCAGACTCAGTTAATGCCATCAGGTGAGCTAGTGTTATGTAAGACAATAGCTTTTCAGCCCTGAATCCATAGGGGAAAAGTGAGCCAAAAATAGCTTAGGGTAGGGGTATAGGACATCATATAATTCCCTAGGTCTTGACTGACCTCATATGTGAATGAGTTTGGTGACTCTTGGCCAGGGCAGCTTATATTGCTGGACAGAGCTACAGGGTGTTTATGTCAAAGACCATCTGGAAAAGCAATTGAAGACCCAGGTCTCAGAGGGGATTACTGCAGTCAGCCATGCATGAAAGGCAGATTTGTGCCCATAGCATTTGGGGCCTGCAGTGACCTTCGCCCCTAGGGCAATAATTCTGACCCTCTAATGGACCTAAATGAAGCTGGGTGACAACCACAGGCGCCAGCTCATTCAACAGCTACCAAAGTATGGGTGTGGAAATTAGAGCAGCCATCTAAGGAGCAATGACCAATGGTAATTGATTATCTGGAGACAAGGGCTAATTTAGCTCAAGTATCATGCCCAGACTGCCTTGGCCTATTAATGCCACAAAGAAAACTCCTCCCTTATATAATATCAGTGACATCATGATATATTAATACATATCCATGGAAATGTCAAACTGGAAAACTCACTATGCCCTGAGTATACCCTCCAAGCTCCCTGTTCCATCTGCAACTTGCTACCTGTGTGACCTTGAGCAAATAACTGAACTCAGAAACTCAGGGTCCTTCTATATGTAAAATGAAGGGGTTAGATTAGGTCTAGGATCCTATGATTTTCCCTTATCATGGTGTACCCTGTACCTGTCTCTTACCTTTTTCTCCTTTTCATTGACTATTTGCCAGATCCTAGGGATATGAAGTTAAAACTAACCACTGTAAAATAAAGATGTTGGACTTAATGATCTCTAAGGTCCCTTCAACACTAAAAAGAGATCCTATGATCTGACTCCTTGACAAAAAGTTTCTGACATCTGGACAAGATGGATCCACCCCATACATTTTTCATGCAAAATTTACCCAAAGCTAATTTGAGAGAAGATTAAGCATTAACAATTTAGAAAGATAAGGAAAGATTCCAACAACTGAGCTAAGCCTTGAAAGAAGAAGTTGGAGCAGCTAAGAGACCAGAGGGTAAAGAAAGAGAATATGAGGTAATTCTGCACAGATCCAAAATTGGCCAATGGAATGCTGAGGTTTTTAAGTCAATCCATCCTTCAATCCCAACTCAAATGCCACTACTTCCAAGGAACCTTCCTTGATTTCTTCTCCCACTGTTAATGATGGCCTTTCTCATTAGATGCTTCAAAACATATGTTGCTTTACTTCTCTCCAATGCACTTACAATGTAAGGCCTTTGTCTAAAACAGAAAAATCACAAAGCAGAGGCAAAGGACTGATGCCTATTTCATGAGGCCACATATTTCCCACTACAGGGGAAAGGCCTCTTTCCTTAGAGCAGAGTCTTTCACTGGCCATCAGTAAAGGAATAAAACCAGAATGAGCAGTTAAAGAGAAAACTGCCTAGGGCCACATGTGGTCTAGGAACTTTTTGAAGGCACTCAAGTTATAGCTCTGCCTATAGCTATCAGAACAGAAGCAGTTACAAAATGTCTGTTCATGCTTCAAGGTCTCTTCAGGGCATTATCATCTCATGCCACTATGACTCGACCAATACCTGATTCTTCCAGCCTCTCCCACATGAGGAATTGGCATCAGCTAAGTTCTAATGTTCTTGCACTCTCTTACCCTGTTACAATATTATAGTGGCTTTGGGTAAAAAGGCTCAGGAATGGGAAGTTGAGAAAAGAGTGAATCTTTTCTTAGGGCTTCCCTTAGCCCAGCTGTTCAGCTAAGATGCTTGTAGAGCTAATGACCTTCCTCCATAGTTTCCATCTCTGCCTCCACTCATGCCTACCTTTGTTCATCTGATGTGCACTGGAATAACATGCTTGTTCCAACTCCTCAGCTTCTGGACATTCAGAATCTCTGTATCTTGTTCCCATATAATACCTTCCTTTTATCCAAATTCCTTAGTTCATGACCATGTCTCTCACACAATAGCTTTGATTGATTCAAGGTGTATAATTCCTGCTCACAGTAGGTTCTGATTAATTCATTCAATCAAAAAGTGTTCTTACCTGGCAAAGGTAATTACATTTAAATGAGTAGAATAATCAATAGAGTCTGAACCTTACATTTTCCCATTATAATATTTCCTGCTCTCATCAAATCTGATAGATTGTGTTTAGCAAAGTCCAGAATCTCAAATTCTAACTAGCTCCTTAATGACTCAGCGACCCTTTTGAATGATTTCCTCAGTGTCTTGTACTAAATCGTTTTAGGAGAAGTCTATGTGGCACAGTTTTTAATCAACTCCAGAAGATTTAAGTGTCTACTGTAACTGAAAAAAAAAAACAACTAGAAACTAAAAAACCCAACTCTGTCCTTTGATCCTGAAATAGATTTGTCATTTCCTGAGCTGGGAGGAAATCCAACTCCACTGGTCTTTAGTAACTTAAGTCATCTACCCTCCCCCATACTTCCAAGCCAGCCAATCCAAGCCCTCAAAGAATGGCTAATAAATTAATGTGATAACATTAGTAGGTTATACAACAAATCCAGATTGATTTGCTAATGACAACTTAATCATATGTAACCACCTAATTTATAATTATTTCTCTCCTCTGATTGGAAGACTAGAGATCAGAGAAGTAAACTCACCTCAAGATTTCTCTTTATAGACTTTTTTAGCTAATTTCATTTACCATCAGCTGTTTTGCTTGGTTTCAACTCCATGAATGACCATTATGGTGCTGTGTCAGGTACCTTTTGGCAGCCTCTCCCCTTTTAAGCCCCTTTTTGTGCATGGTCTTTGGTCTTTATTAGATTATAAGCTCCTTGAGAGCAGAGATTTTTATTTGTATCTCCAGTGCTTACACAGTGCCTGGCACATAGTAGGCACTTAATAAATCATTATTGACTGACAATATATGCATGGTAGTAATACAAATTAAATCAATGCAAGAGAAGAAAATTAATAGAAGCATGCAGCTTCATCAATGAACACAAGTAATTACTTGCAAGGCACATACCATGAATAAGCATTGACATTATAATTTAGCTGTATGTGTAACACTTTCTCCTGTTTTACCTGAGACTGTACATTAGTCTTGTAATTGGTCAGACAGTCCTTCCTCTGTGACTTCATGACCTATTTGGCCTTTTCCAGTGCTAGTTGATGGTAATGGCTGATCATAATCCTCATGAGGACAAGAGTTCTGTCCAATACTGACTTTATAGAGCAGTTATGGGCAACCTTTTGAGCTTAGTGTGTCAAAATTTGCCCAAAAATCGAGTATAACTGGAGTGGTATGTCACTTCAAGAAAAAAACCATAATTTTGTGACATTTATTATTTAAATAGCAAAAAATGTATAATTATAATGTATAACTATATTTAGTAAGCCAAAAACAAATTATTTAACTTACCTGCTTAGTGACTTCTTTGTTCATCTGTCAGTTGGTTTCTTTTGTTGGTTTTAATATTATTTAACTTGTGGGGGGGGTGCCATGAACTAAGATAAGTGAGGGGGAGGGGGAATTCTTTAATTAACCTGCCTATTAGTGACTTTTTTGTTGCTGAATTTCATTGGCTACATCTTCAATTGAAAGTTGGTATTTTGTACACTTCAGGCCCAAGCAATTGCTATTAACTTCATCTGTCAATCTGTTTCTTTTGTTGGTTTTGATATTATTTAACACTGAGAATAAGGTCTCACAAAAGTACATAGAGGGAAAAATTGCTATATTTTTCAGGGTGCTAAAAGTGTCTGGTAATTGGTTCCAGGCACTCCTCTGTTGCACGTGAGCCAGAGCCCCGCCTAGCTCCCCAACCCTCCCCAGATGGCTGGTGAAGGGGGGAGAGGGATCTGCAAGAGCAGCAGCTGCCACCTGCCAGCCTGCCTGCCCCTGCACTCCTCCCCTGTGGGAGCCCCACTCCCTCAGCCAATGTGCCCTCTACCCTACCATGGCTGCAAACGAGCAGCTCCCAGGGCCCAAGGCGTGCTAAGCCCACAAGTGGTCATGTATCATTGAAAATGGCTACACATGTCAGGCTACATATGTTAGTGCTGACACACATGTCATAGGTTCCCCATCATGGTTATAAAGGATCCAGGTTGGCTAACAGTGTTACTGAAATACAATATGTAGTCATTCTTATTTGAAAAGTCTATTTCAAAGACCCTTATGGGTGAGGCACTTAGTAAGATGCAAGTAATCACTTTTGCTTATAAGTCCACTGAGATAAACTTTCAACTTATGACTTCAATAATGATAATTGCATGCAGTGAATCATCTTTCTAGGACTGTCACTAGCCTCTAGTGATTTTATCAATATGAAAGTTGAGCAGTCTCTTCACTACTAAGTATGGAATAGCCTTTCCCTTGAAAGATCTTGTATGCCCCATGAGTGCCAAAATTTCTCACACGAACTATCATCCTGTCAAGGTCCTAACAATGAATTCAAGCATCAATATGTTGTTTATGTCTTTCAGTGTTCTTCTGTGCTGAAGTTATAGATGGCAGGTTTTTATTAGCTTCTTTCTCAGCTGAAAGATGTATTGGCTGAAGCTAACACTCCAGGTTAGCCTGGGCATATCAGAATCAAAATATCCATTGCCTTGTTGACACCAGCCTTATCTTTGGGGAATTCTAAAATTATTTCAATGTGTCCCAAGTATGGTTAGTTGTTATTTTTTTTTCTACTCAGTCCTCCAATGCCAAGTCCTTCAAGAGATTAAAGAAATGTTTTAGTCAAATTATAGTCTCTCCATATTCAGGGACTCTACAAAACAAATCAATAGTTCAATTTCATACCCAAATATCAGTAAATATGGTGTGGAAAGCCAGTGACATTAGTCTTGGCACACTTGTATGCAAGCCCTACCAAAGCCACATGTTGACTCCATAGACATCTTTTCTGGTTTAAGTAGAGCTAACCTATTCATGAGGGTGAAGTAGAAATGTCTAGGGAATAAATACCATAAGGATAGCAAAGTGTGATTTTACATTACTTCATAGCAGTCAAAGCCAACATTTCTTTAAGAAAATTCCTCTTCTTTTTGTTTCAGTTTCAGTTTTAAATTGTCTTAGGAAACTCATGAGGTAAATGAGGCTCTTCAATAGCAAAGAATCTAGATGTGACAGGCAGCTTCTCCAATGGAAGAGGAAACAAGAGTGGTTGTTTATGGGTTTCTATGAACAAAATTGCTCTTTCCAAGTCTCTGTCTTGGTCTGAATGGATCTTGGAAGGAAGTACATATACATGAAAAACCCTTATCCCCAGGGATGTAAAGCAACAATGAAAGCTTTATGGCTCTTGGTTGAGAATGACTGTCAATAACTTTTGAAATGGTCACCTATCAATAATATGTGATCTGTCTTTGCCATCTCCTTTCAGAGATTAGAAAGTCAACATGGTCAAGTTCTAAAATTTGCTAGTATTAATATTCTCCAAATCTGTAGCATTTACCTTTACATTCACTGAGGAACTTTATCAGTGGGCAAGTTGGACCATATCTTCACTGTGCACAGCTGCACACTTCTTGGTGATATCTATGGCCATCTTGTATCAGTAAAATCTCTTACCAGCTGTGACTCACATATGCAAAGAAACCACATAAAACTTTCAAGTCCATAGAGCAATTTGCCCTTGATAACAGAATCTGCTTTATGGTAGTATGTATTGAATCAGCTTGATTTTGATCTTGGTATAATACTCCTTTGTACACCTCTGAATTCTACCATTGTCTCACTAGTAAGTGCCTTAGAGAATTGGTACTGCTTCATTGTTTAGCTTATTACTTGACACATTGTGAAATATATTATAGACATACACAAATGTATGTACATATGGAAATATTCTTTTAATTTCCCAGTGACCACCCATTACAATGCAAGGAACTCTAGTCTGTGAACAGGGCAACAGTTCCACAGGCCTATTGTCATTTAGGCTTCTTCTGGAAAACACAGCTGATTTCATAATACCATCATTCTTTTATTACAGGGCTGCCCCCAGGCCTTCCACACTCAAATCTGTAGGTATTATCAAAAGCTTGTTTGGGTCAGCATATGCCAACAAAAGTACCTGTGAGAACTGTGTGACTCAAGTCTTTGAAACCTTATTCATGTCTATCTATTTGTCTCCAAAAGGTATTTTTTCTTTTTTTTAACCCATACTTTCTGTCTTAGAATCAATTCTGTGTCAATTTTTAAGACAAAGAAGAGTAATAAGGACCAGGCAATGGGGGTTAAGTGACTTGCCCAGGACCACACAGCTAGGAAATATCTGAAGCCAGATTTGAATACAGATAGCCAAAAGGTTTTGCCAATTTTAAAACAATTTAGTGTTTCTAGCCTGTTTGTCTCTTCAATAGTATATGCTCAAGTGAGGTCATTCAGTGGCTTAGCAATAGGAGCATAGCTTTAAACACAGTTTGGATAATATCACTAAGTCATAGAAAAGTTCTTAGATCTTGAAGATTCATTGGTATGATCAAGTCACAAGTAGCTACTTTCTTTGGGTCAGTTCAACAAGTGAACAGTCAACAAGTTCACACATTGTTGAGATGCAATAAAGCTCTAAAGAGCTAGACCTTTACAACAGAAGGTTTTAAATTGGGAGCAGCTAGCTAACTCAGTGGATTGAGAGCCAGGTCCAGAGATGGTAGGTCCTGGGTTAAAATCTGGCCTCAGACACTTTCTAGCTCCCTGGCCAATTCACTTAACCCCAATTGCCTAGTCCTATGAAAGGAAATTCTTGGTTCTCTTTGTCTATTCTGAGTTTACACTTGTGAAAAGAGAATCCTTTATTTTCTTTGCCTAGTTGGAGTTAACACTTTGGTTAAAAAAAACTTAAGTACCTCTACTTAGTACCTCACCAGATTTTGAAGACAAGATTAACTCTCCTTTGTCTATGTTTGAATTGAATCAACAAAAGCTTGAACACCCTACTTAGCACTAGGTGGAGGAACTCTCCACCCTTTCAACTCAATCAGCCAGAAAATGAGAATTCATACCTCAATCAGTCAGGAACCTGTGAACCCTTTTGATGAGTATTCACTTCTCCAGAAGGTGAGAAATGGTTCCCACAAACACTGCCCAAGTGCTGGGCAATTTGGAAACTGTGATTGTGAAGAGGGGAAGAGACAAGAAGCCACTATAAAAGGCCTTGGAGTTCTGGGGTTAGAGAAGTTGACTTCAAGAAGGAAGTCAGCTTCAAGAAGAAAGTTGGCTTAAGGAAGAAAGTCAGCCTCAGGAGTCACCTTCAGCTTGAGTCATTGTCTTTATCTGCCTCTTGGAGGGAACTTGGGTGAATGGAAAGCTGGATTTCCCTTCCTGTCTTCTGGAGAGTTTAATTCTGGCTGAAGGTCAACAAGTCCTGGCTGAGTCCAGCACTGGAGCAGTATTTAACTAGGTAGGCTAATGTCTTCTTTACCCTTTTGTATTTCTCTACTTTCACTTTTTCCACCTTTTTATAAATAAAAGCTATTAAAGGTCACTTTGACTTTGAGCAATAATACTTTGAATCAGCGACCACCATTATTATTTATGCTTTTCATATATTTTAGTCAAACCATTAAAATTTAATTCTTAGAGCCCTTACCACTCTTCTGCCTTGGAACCAATACTCAATATTGATTCCAAGACTGAAGGTAAGGGTTTTTAAAAAAAGAAAGTTTTAAATTATTTTTCTTAAACTAATCCAACATTTCTGGTGTGTTCTTCCAGGGTCTTCCCAAAGTCATTGATGTTGCCCTGGTACACAAACAGTTGCAAGTAGTTCTGTACCCAATTGCTTTCTCCATTAGTCTTTGGAAAGTAGAAGATTCCCCTGAAATGCTTTGAGGCATGCACACAAACTGGTAATACCTACCTGACCCAATGATTGCAGTCTTCTCTTTGTCCTCTGCCACTGAGATCTGATAGTAGCCACTACCAGACTAAAAACAACAACATCATCAAAAAATACCGACTGCTTAACAGATGACCTAGGGCATCTTGAAATATAAATATTGTGTACTGGTCTACTTCAGTCCTTTTGTTCAAGACATGGATATGTGCCTTTTCTTTCATCCCTGGAATCATGACATTTGCCACAAATATGAACTATTAGACCCAGAGGTGATGCCATTTACCAACATATTCCTGAGATGTTTTTAGATAGTTTATCACAAACATTTTCTAGCTCTTTTCAATAAGGATTGATAGCCAGTAAGGTGGAGCTACTAAGTCACTCTTTGGGCATATCTCATTCATGCCTTGATAACACATTTGTCCTCTTTGTAAGCCTCTATTTTATCCACTCCTCCTGTACCAGGGAATCCCCCAATTCAAATTTCTTTAGATCTCCTTCAAAGTTTCAAATGCCAGGGTTTTTAAGTTATCATGGTAATGACATTCTGACTCAATCGTCCTCCATGGTTCTGCCCACTTGTATAAATGGTCAGACTGTATAGATACTAATGCCCAACTGGTTGCTTGCAATATTCTGCTATTAAACTAAAATGACTTGAAAGTTTCTAGATTGGCCTGGCCATACCAGGGTCAAAATGACCATTGTCTTGTTGCCACCAACAAGTAAATTAATTCAATGTATCCCAAGTATGGCTAGGTTTTTTTTTTTCACTTGGTCCTTCAAAGCTTTAATTTTCAAGAAGTTATACAAATGCTTTCTTCAAATGTCTCTCAAAGAATAACTAGAACACATTAGTCATCCTGTAGGATAACAATCCAATCTCCATTTTCATTTTTACTATCACACTTACACAATGAGTCTTGGTAGGAAAAGTCCAGTAAGAAAGACTAGAGGCAGCAAGGTGACTCAGTAGATAGAATTCCAGGCCCATAATTGGGAGGACCTGGGTTCAAATCTGGCCTCAAATACTTCCTAACTATGTAACTCTGGGTCAACCAGTCAGCAGATTATGGCAATTATATAATTTCTTAGACATAGATAAATATAAAATTCTTGTAATAAAAATTGTATGAATATAATACATGAAGAACAATGTGAGTATTTCTGCTTGAATGATAGTCAAACCAAACCAAAAAAAAAAATGAAACCATTAAAAATTTAGTATAATATCTAAACTCTCAAGAGGGGGAAAATATCCTGGAAGAGATTCCCAACTTCCAAAACTGTCATAATAATTAGCTCATTTTAAACCTAAGTGGCAATATAATGGTTGCTAAAGTCCACATGGTTCCTTCTCTTCAATTTTAGAAATTTTCTTTCAGATAAAAAGTTATGAGTTTAATCACAATGATTCTGACTGTCAGGAAAATCCCTAAGATTTAGATTGTATCTATGTCTAGTTAATCTCTAACCTATTGCAGTTGAGGCAAAGTTTAGTTTGCTAGAAATGCCTAGGAAATGAAAAATCATGCATTATAGTGTTTGTGGATATACAGGTATTGAAGGAGAAACTGAAAGAAGAACTGACCTTTCTCAAGATTTTTCTGATTCTAACTGGCTTTGTTCCCTAAAGAGATAAAAAAAATTTTTTTTTGTACAAAAATATTTATAGCTATGTTTTTGGTGGTGGAAAAAAAGAAAAATGATGGGGTGTCCCCCAATTGGTAAATGGCTGAACAAAATTGTGTTATGCAGTGGTGATGGAATACTATTGTACCATAAGGTACCATAAGATGAACTGCTTGATTTCAATATGAACTGCTAAGACCCCCATGAACTGATGTGAAGTAAAATGAGCAGAACCAAGAGAACACAGTAACAGTACACAGTAACTGAAACACTGTGGGACAATCAAATGTAATAGACTCTGCTACTAATAGCAATAAAATGATCAAGAACAATCCCATGGAACTCATGAAAAAGAATGCTATCCATATCTAGAGAAAGACCTATGGGAGTAGAAACACAGAAGAAAAACATATGATTTATCACTTGGTAATATGGGTATATAATTTGGGGTTGTAGTTTTTAAGATTATTATAAATATGAATAATATGGAAATGGGTTTTAAATAATAAGACATGTATAAACCAGTGAAATTGCGTGTCAGCTCTGGGGAGGGGGGTGGCAGGAGGGAGAGAACATGAATCATGTGCCCATGGGAAAATATTCTTTAAAAAAATAATGTGAGAAAAAATACATTTTTCTCATTCTAGATCTATTCCGAGATGCCTGCAAAACCAATGGTCCTCATCAGTATCTCCATTCTCTGCCTTGATTCATTCCTCTATGCCTATAAACAGGGGCAGGCTGAAATATCAGCCTTATTCTAATCCTCCTGTTTGTCAACACTCAGAATCTTTATATGTTTCTCTCAAAATATCTTCCCATAACCAAGTCTCTCACATAATGGCATTAATTGATTCAAGGTGCTGTATAGGCATTGTTTAGACTCAGTTCTCATTGATCAGCTGATTCAAGCATAAAGTGTCTTCACTAACAAAGGTAATCATTCTTAAATAGTGAGATAATGGATGGAGCCCCAGTCTTATAATAAGTCTAATAGGTAAAGATGGTAAGAGAGGAGAAAGCATGGTAGTAAAAGAGCTATGTGTGTGTCACATATACTGTTACATATCTCCTAATGTGTTTTTATAAAGACATGTATAAAACAGTCAATTAAGAAGCATGAGTTTAATGTCTACTGTATGGCAGGGATGACTCTAGATGCCAGGGAAACATGGGCAAAAATGAAACACTCCCTTGTCCTTCAAGAGTGCATTCTCCCGGAGGGCACAACACAAGCAATGTTGGCATAGAATTAAAGTTTTCGTTCTGTATAGAAACAGCTACCATTGGCCGGAGAGAGGCAGAATGGCAGTTCCTGGCTAGGAACTGGGCCTGCTTTTCTTACCAACCACTAAACATGGCCTTTAAAAAGTAGAAGATGTTTTTTCCATACAATAATATCGTTAATGGAAATCTACTGATTGAAATCTGCTAATCCCTGAATGAGCCTGAAATTGACTTGGGGAATAATGTGCCCAAACATTACAAGAGAAAGAAAGCATGTTTGTTAGAGCCTAAAGGAATCATTTTCAAAGTCTTCTGCATACTGGCAGCAAAATGATGTGTCCAGTTACCAATTAATATTCTCTATTCATTAGGCCAGCTTAATTTAAGCCAGATGTCTCTGCAACACCTTATTAGCAAGTTAGTCCTAGTTGTAGCACATATTTCAGAGAAATAAAATCACCCTTCTTTTAAAAGAGTCTGTAATCACTGTAGTTTACAAACTCAAACTGACTTTCTAGCAAATAGCCAGGTATCAGATGAGAATACTCTGAATAATAGAGATGACAAGGGCAGGATGGTTCAGTATTAAGGTACCGCATGAGGACTTCTAGGATCTGATTTCAAATTTCACCTCTGGGTGACCTTGGACAGGACTTTAATCTCCTTGGGCTTCACTTATCTACTCTGTAAAATTACAGGGCTGGATTATATGATCTTTAAAGACACTTCAACTCTAATAGCCTAGAATGCCCCACTTTGAGCTGGGGTTGAAATGGTTTTCAAAGAGGTCCAGGAAACATGACATCCATAAACCCTTTCCCCATACATTTTCTTAAGGAGCTAGCAATGCCATGCTCCTTGAAAAGCTCTGATTCTCCCAGATAAGTTCAGAGACTCATTATTCGTTCAGTATTTGTTGAGGTCATCTGGCCTCTATTATCTCAGACTCATTATGATGAGCAAAACTATCTAATTTTGTTCCCAATGTTTTGGCTTTCTCTAGTTAATGAGATAACTACATTTTATGGATTCTATCTCTTTACATTCAAGCATAAATAATAACTATTAAGATACAAAAGATATCTGTATTATTTCCTTCTCTGCATAGTTCCAGGATTTAATTGCCATGTTTGGAGAAGACATTGAGACCCTTAGATGGAAAAATCATCACTAAGGCCACAGCAGTTCAACTTCCACTCCAAATTCAGACTACAAGATAAGACTAGTTCAACCTTCTATCCCACATTAGAGCCAATAGAGGGAAGGAACTTGGGATAGTTTTAATGTAACAAACAAATTAATTAATAAAAAAAAGTGGCCTTGACCACAAGTTATCAAAGCAGAGATGGCCAAAGAGCCAAAAGAGTAGAACACCATGGAGGGTAGAGATTGCTCTATGTATTCTCTTTTCTGTCCAGCACATTGAAGTGGGGTGGAAGTTAGATTGTATCATTAATCTTTTATTATGAGGAAACTCTATCAATGAAGCTGAATATTTTCTCTGTGATTTCAAACCTAAAAAAGTTGGTGGGAGACAAGATGGCAGCTTAGAGGCAGCAAGAGCTCAGACCTCCATAAACCCTTCCTCACCATTTAAAAACTCAATGCTTTGAGGGGACTGAAAACCAAATCTAACAACAGGACAGAACTAGGGATTCCTCCTCCTGAACCCAACTTAAAAGGTATGCCCCCCAAAAAGCTTGAAGTCTAGAACACACAGACTTAAAGGGAAGGAAGAAGGAAGTTCCTAGGACACCTCCCCCACCTATAGTGCTGAGCTTCCACTGGTAGCTGGAATCTCTGGGCAGGCAAGGGAGCTAGTCAGGAGGAAGTACCTTGCTGGAAAAGCTGAACAAGGCTCAGGGAGTAGAACATAGGCGGTGAAGAGACAACTGGAGGAGAAGCACAGTCACAGTCAAAATACTCCAACTTGCTACCCCCAACTTTCTGGAGGTTTTGGCCTCAGGGCACATCCAACTTTGCAGATCAACTCCTCTTCCCTGGCTCAATCCCATCAATAGGGCAGATAAGAAGTCTTCAGAGGGCAGGGAACCTCAAGCTCCAACACACCTATCCCACAGATTGCTATGACATCCTTGCTGACTAAACACCAAGGGGCAAAGAGAGTAACAAACTACAGGCAACAACCTTGACAACAGGGCAAGAAACCCAGATCCTTTTCAGCTTCTGCTGTCAGCCTGGGAAGATGTGACAAGCCTGATCAAACAGCAGAAAACAGAAGCCCCTTCAGGACAGAAAAGGCCAAACCCACAGATCCAGCATATAATGAGAGGAGCAAGACTACAGTCAACTACAGGGGAGAAAGAAGGGGGAAATGTGAGTAAAGAACACACACAAAAAAAGAAATTACAATCAACATTTTCTATCCAGGCAATGAACAAGGAGCAAATGAAACAGAAGAGCATCAAGGAACACCAAGCAAAAACACAGATACTCCAGTGAATTGGACAAAGGCTTTGGAAGAACTAAAAAAAATTAAAAAAAAAAACAGTTAATAGAGGCTGAAGACAACTGAAAAAAGAACTTAAAAAGCAAGATAAATTATCTGGAAGCAGAAAACAGTGTCTTAAAAGCCAAAATTGATCACCTTGAAAATGAGGCAAAAGAGATGAAAGATCAGAAGGAGAAGAATGACCAAAAAGCAAGGGATGAAATTCAGTCTTTAAAAAAGTAGAATACAATTAGAAGCAAATGACTTCACAAAGCAGCAGGACACTATAAAACAAAATCAAAAGAATGAAAAAATTGAGGAAAATATGAAGCATCTCATTCACAAAACAGAAGATTTAGAAGATCTTTTGAGGAGAGACAATTTAAGAATCATTGGTCTACTGGAAGATCATGACAAAAGAAAAAGCCTGGACATCATTCTACAGGGAATTATCCAATAAAACTGCCCTGAAATTCTAGAGCAAGAGGGAAAAGTAGAGATTTAAAGAATCCACAGATCACCTCCTGTACTTAATCCCCAACTGACAACACTCAGGAACGTTATAGCCAAATTCAAGAACTACCAAAACAAGGAAAAAATATTACAAGCTGCTAAGAAGAAGTCATTCAGAACTACAGTTAGGATAACACAAGATCTGGCTGCATCTACAGTAAAGGACTGAACAGCATGGAATATGATACTTCAGAAAGCAAGGGAACTAGGTCTACAACTAATAATCAACTACCCAGAAAAACTGACTATATTCTTACAGTGAAAAATATGGTCATTTAATAAAATAGAAGACTTCCAAGCATTCATAAAGAAAAGTCTGGACATGATAATAAAATTTGATGATCAAACACATAACTCAAGAGAATCATCAAAAGGTAATTAAGAAAGGGGAGAAGGGAGCAGCTGGGTGTCTCTGTGGATTGAGAACCAGACCTAGAGACAGGAGGTCCTAGGTTCAAATCTGACCTCAGCCACATCCTAGCTGTGTGACCCTGGG
Source organism: Monodelphis domestica (assembly GCF_027887165.1). Lineage (NCBI taxonomy): Eukaryota > Metazoa > Chordata > Mammalia > Didelphimorphia > Didelphidae > Monodelphis > Monodelphis domestica. The sequence goes on along the minus strand of NC_077232.1, from coordinate 297,999,888 downwards.
CAAGTCACATGACCCCCATTGCCTAGCCCTTACCACTATTTTATACACAGTATTGACCTCAAGACAGAAGGTAAGGATTTTCAAAAAAAGGGGGGGGAGAAATCAAAAAAAGGTTTTTAAGGGACCAAATCAGTTAATATGATATATATCCGTATAAGAAAAGAGGATATTGGTGATTCTTAAAACTTGTTATTATCATCTGGGTAGCCAGAAGAATTATACCTAGAGGGAACACTGACAAACTGTATAGAATGAAATGCCAAGATATAAATATGTATGTAGATATATGTATGTATAAACATATATATATATATGTGTGTGTGTATAAAACTAGAGGGGAAAAGAAATTAATAGTAAGAGAAATGGGAAAAGCAACAAAATGTGATAAATTTATGTCATAAAGAAATATATGGCAGGAGTGGGAGAGAACACCAATACACTGGAAGGGTAAAGAGGTTGGAGACAGGAAATACTTAATAATGACATGCACTGAAATTGACTCAAAGATGGAAGAACAATTAAATCCATTGGGGTGGAGAATTGATTCACACCCTATGGAGAAGTAGAAGGGGGTAACAAATGGATTAGTGGGGAGGGAAGCAATGCAAAGGAGGGAGAGGGTGGGAGTGGGTAGTTTAAAAAGACCATAAAGAAATAGGGAGGGAGGGTAGAAAGGGAAGTTAAATGAGGGTGGTAATTAGGGGGATGGATTAAAAACAAAACATTAGTGTAGAAGGAAATAGTGAAAGAAGAAAAGGCAAGAGTAGGAGAGGAAATCAAAATGCTGGGAAATGCATAGATGGTAATCATAACTCTGAATGTGAATGGAATTAACTCACCCATAAAACACAGGCAAATAGCAGAGTGAACTAGAAACCAAAACCCTACCATATGCCATCTACAAGAAACACATATGAGGAAGGTAGACATGCATAGGGTAAAAGTAAGGGAATGGAGCCAAATCTATTGGGCATCTGATAAATTGATAAACTGATAAAAAGAAGGCAGGAGTCAAAATCATGATGTATGACAAAGCCAAAGTAAAAATAGATATAGTCAAAAGAGATAGGAAAGGTAATTACATCCTGATAAAAGACAGTATAGACAATGAGGAACTATCAGTACTCAACATGTGTGGAACAAATGGCAGAGCATTCAAATTTCTAAAGGAGAAACTAGTGGAACTTAAGGAGAAATAAATAGAAAAACTATACTAGTGGGAGACCTGAACTTTCATCTATCAGAACTAGATAAATCAAACCAAAAAATAAATAAGAAAGAGGTAAGAGAATTGAATGAAATCTTAGAAAAGTTGGAATTAGTAGATCTGTGGAGAAAAATAAATAGGGACAAAAAGGAATTCACCTTTTCAGCAGCACATGGTACATTCACAAAGTGAGACCATGTATTAGAGCATAAAAACATTGCAAACAAGTGCAAAAGAGCAGAAATGATAAATGAAATCTTCTCAGATCACAAAGCAATGAAAATAATAATTAGTAAAGGTACATGGAGAGGGAAATCAAAATTTAATTGGAAATTAAACAATACAGTTCTCCAAAATTGGTTGATTAAAGAACAAATCATAGAAACAATTAATAACATCATTGAAGAAAATGACAATGATGAGACATACTTTCAAAATCTATGAAATGCAACCAAAGGAGTACTCAGGGGGAAATTTATATCCTTGAGTTCATATATTAACAAATTAGGAAGGGCAGAGGTCAATCAATTGGGTATGCGAATTAAAACACTAGAAAGTGAACAAATTAAAAATCCTCACATGAAGACTAAATTAGAGGTCCTAAAAATCAAAGGAGAAATTAATAAAAAGTTAAAGTCAAAAAACTATTGACTTAATAAATAATACTTGAAGTTGGTACTTTGAAAAAACAAATAAAATAGACACAGTACTGGTCAATCTAATAAAAAAAAGGAAAGAAGAAAACCAAATTGACAGTATCCAAGGTGAAAAGGGAGACCTCATCTCTAATGAAGAGGAAATTAAAGCAATCATTAAAAATTATTATGCCCAATTATATGGCAATGAATATGGCAAACTAGGAGATATGGATGAATATTTATAAAAATATAAATTGCCTGGACTAACAGAGGAAGAAATAAAATACTAACTAACTCCATATCAAAAAAAGAAATTGAACAGTCCATTAAAGAACTTCCTAAGAAAAAATTCCCAGGTACAGATGGATTAACAAGTGAATTCTACCAAATATTCAAGGAACAACTAATCCCAATATTATACAAACTATTTGACAGAATAAGCAAAGAAGGAGTTCTACCAAATTCCTTTTACAACACAAATATGGTACTAATCCGAAAAACAGAGAAAGAAAACTATAGAGCAATCTCTTTAATGAATATAGATATAAAAATCTTAAATAGGATATTAGCAAAAAGACTCCAGCAAGTGACCATGAGGGTTATTCACTATGACCAGGTAGGATTTATACCAGGAATGCAAGGATGGCTCAATATTAGGAAAACCATCCACATAATTGACCATATTAACAAGCAAACCAACAAAAATCACTTGATTATTTCAATAGATGCTGAAAAAGCCTTTGACAAAATACAACACCCATTCCTACTGAAAACACTAGAAAGTATAGGAATAGAAGGGTTTTTCCTAAAACTAATAAACAGTATTTATCTAAAACCATTAGCAAACATCATCTGTAATGGGGATACACTAGAAGCCTTCCCAATAAGATCAGGAGTGAAACAAGGATGCCCATTATCACCTCTATTATTTAACATTTTACTAGAAACACTAGCAGTAGCAATTAGAGAAGAAAAAGAAATTGATGATATTAAAATTGGAATGAGGAGACTAAGCTATCACTCTTTGTGGATGATATGATGGTTTACTTAAAGAATCCTAGAGAATCAACCAAAAAGCTAGTTGAAACAATCAACAACTTTAGCAAAGCTGCAGGATACAAAATAAACCTGCATAAGTCATCAGCATTTCTATATGTCTCCAAACCATTTCAGCAGCAAGAATTAGAAAGAGAAATTCCATTTAAAATCACCCTAGACAATATAAAATACTTAGGAATCTATCTCCTGACACAAACACAGGAATTATATGAACACAACTACAAAACACTCTCCACACAATTAAAACTAAATCTAAACAATTGGAAAAACATTGATTGCTCATGGTTGGGACGAGCTAACATAATAAAAATGACAATCCTACTCAAATTAATTTACTTATTTAGTGCCATACCCATTGAACTAACACATTTTTTTTTATTGAATTAGAAAAAACCTTAACAACGTTTATTAGGAAGAACAAAAGATCAAGGATATCCAGGAAAATCATGAAAAAAAATACAAAGGAAGGAGGACTTGCAGTGCCAGATCTCAAACTATATTATAAAGCAGTGATTATCAAAACAATTTGGTACTGGCTAAGAGACAAAAGGAGGATCAGTGGAATAAACTTGGGGTAAATGACCTCAGCAAGACAGTCTATGATAAGTCCAATGTTCTCATTTTTGGGGACAAAAACCCATTATTTGATAAAAAAAAAAAACGGCTGGGAAAATTGGAAGACAGTATGGGGGAGATTAGGTTTAGACCAACATCTCAGACCCTACACCAAGATAAACTCAAAATGGTTAAATGACCTGATTATAAAGAAGGAAAGTATAAGCAAATTAGGTGATTATAGAATAGTATACTTGTCAGATCTTTGGGAAAGGAAAGACTTAAAATGAAGCAAGAGCTAGAAAAAATTCACAAAATGTAAAATCAATAATTTTGATTACATCAAATTAAAAAGGTTTTGTACAAACAAAATGAATGCATCCAAAATTAGAAGGGAATCAACATATTGGGAAACAATCTTCATTACAAAAACCTCTGACAAAGGTCTAATTACTCAAATTTATAAAGAGCTAAACCAATTGTACAAAAACCAAGCCATTCTCCAATTGAAAAATGGGTAAGGGACATGAATAGTCAATTTTTAGTTAAAGAAATCAAAACTATTAATAAGCACATGAAAAAGTGTTCTAAATCTCTTATAATCCGAGAAATGAAAATCAAAACTACTCTGAGGTATCTGCTCACACCTAGCAGATTTGCTAACATGACAACAAAGGAAAGTAATGAATATTGGAGGGGATGTGTCAATGTTGGGACATTAATTCATTCCTGGTGGAGCTGTGAATTGATCCAAAAATTCTGGAGGGCAATTTGGAACTATTCCCAAAAGGTGATAAAAGACTGTCTGACCTTTGATCCAGCCATAGCAGTGCTGGGTTTGTACCCCAAAGAGATTATACAGAAAAAGACATGTACAAAAATATTTATAGCTGCACTCTTTGTGGTGGCAAAAAATTGGAATGTGGGGATGCCCTTCAATTGGGGAATGGCTGAACAAATTGTGGTATATGTTGGTTATGGAATAACTATTGCTCACAAAGGAATAATAAAGTGGAGGAATTCCATGGGAATTGGAACAACCTCCAGGAACTGATGCAGAGTGAGAATAGCAGAACCAGGAAAACACTGTACACAGAGACAGATACACTCTGGCACAACTGAATGTAATGGACTTCTCAATTAGTGGCAATGCAGTGATCTTGAACAACTTGGAGGAATCTACGAGAAAAACCACTATCCACAGCCAGAGGAAACTCCGTGGGAGTAAAAACATCGAAGAAAAACAACTGCTTGAATACATGGGTCCAAGGGATGTGGTTGAGGATATAGAATCTAAATGAACATCCTAGGGCAAACAAGAAATGGAAATAGGTTCTGATCAAGGACACAAGTAATACCCAATGAAATTGGGCGTTGGCTGTGGCAAGGGTGGGTGGAGGGTAGGGAGGGAATCAATGTGATTATTGTAACCAAGGAATAATGTTATAAATTGACTAAGTAAACTAATTCAAATGGAAAAAAATAAAATTAAAATTAAAAATATATAAATTGCCAGACTAACAGAGGAAGAAATAGAATACCTAAACAACTCCATATCAAAAAAAGAAATTATACCAGCCATTAAAAAACTTCCTAAGAAAAAATTCCCAGGTGCAGATGGATTCACAAGTGAATTCTATCAAATTCAAATTCAAAATCATCAAATCAAAATCAAAGTAGTCAAGGAACAACTAATCCCAATATTATACAAACTATTTGACAGAATAAGTAAAGAAGAGTTCTACCAAATTCCTTTTACGACACAAATATGGTACTGTTTCCAAAGCCAGACAGGTGAAAAACAGAGAAAGAAAACTACAGACAAATCTCCTTAATGAATATAGATGCAAAAATCTTAAATAGGATATTAGCAAAAAGACTCCAGCAAGTCATCACGAGGGTTATTCATTATGATCAGGTGGGTTTATACCAGAAATGCAAGGATGGTTCAATATTAGGAAAACCATCCACATAATTGATCATATTAACAAGCAAACCAACAAAAATCACTTGATTATTTCAATAGATGCTGAAAAAGCCTTTGACAAAATACAACATTCATTTCTGTTGAAAACACTAGAACATATAGGAATAGAAGGGTCTTTCCTAAAAATAATAAACAGTATTTATCTAAAACCATCAGCAAACATCATCTGCAATGGGGATAAACTAGAAGCATTCCCTATAAAATAAGGAGTGAAACAAGGATGCCCATTATCACTTCTATTGTTTCACATTGTACTAGAAACATTAGTAGTAGCAATTAGAGAAGAAAAAGAAATTGAAGGTATTAAAATTGGCAATGAGGAGACCAAGGTATCACTCTTTGCAGATGATATGATGGTCTACTTAAAGAATCCTAAAGAATCAACCAAAAAGTTAATTGAAATAATCAACACCTTTAGCAAAGTGGCAGGATACAAAATAATCCCATATAAGTCATCAGCATTTATATATATATATATATATATGTATATATATATATATATATATATATATATATATATATATCCAACATATCTCAGCAGCAAGAATTAGAAAGAGAAATTCTATTTAAAGTCACTCTAGGCAATATAAAATACTTGGGAATCTATCTGCAGAGACAAACACAGGAATTAATATGAACACAACTACAAAACATTCTCCACACAATTAAAACTAGATCTAAACAATTGGAAAAACATTGATTGCTCATGTGTAGGACAAGCTAACATAATAAAAATGACAATTCTACTCAAATTAATTTACTTTTTTAGTGCCATACCCATCAAACTACCAAGAAACTTTTGTTACTGAATTAGAAAAAAACATAACAAAGTTCATTTGGAAGAACAAAAGATCAAGAATATGCAGGGACATAATGAAAAAAAATGTGAAGGAATGTGGCCTTGTAGTCTCAGATCTCAAACTGTACTATAACGTAGTGGTCATCAAAACAATTTGGTACTCACTAAGAGACAGAAATGAGGGTCAGTGGAATATACTTGGGATAAGTGACCTCAGCAAGACAGTCTATGATAAGCCCAAAGATCCCAGCTTTTGGGACAAAAATCCACTATTTGATAAAAACTGCTGGGAAAACTGGAAGACAGTATGGGAGAAATTAGATTTGGATCAACATCTCACACCCTACACCAAGATAAACTCAGAATGGGTGAATGACCTGAGACCAAGCAAGAGTTAGAAAAAAATCACAAAATGTAAAATAAATAATTTTGATTACATTAAATTAAAAAGGTTTTGTACAAACAAAATCAATGCAACCAAAATTAGAAGGGAAGTAATAAATTGGGGGGGAAATCTTTATAACAAAAACCTCTGACAAAGGTCTAAATAAAACTTTCAAAAAAATGTCAAGAATAAAAAAAAAATACTTGGCAGCTCAACTCAAGAGAGGACCTCAGTGTCTAGTACCTTGTCTTGCCAGATCAGAATCTTGTCAGAATCTTCCTAAGGCAATTCAAATCTAAGTTATTTCATTTTCTGGCATGATGCTAGTATACTATTAGGTTTCACAAGCAAACAAAAATGAGGTTAGTACAATGATTCTGTAGTTCTTCAGTTTGGTAGGCAGCCTGAATACTTCTTCTCTCCCATGCTTTCCTTCAGAGCTTCCAAAACATTGAACTAATTCTGGAAATTAATGTATCAACTTTTTTATCTGTGTTTATATCCAGCAAACTTATCTACAGCATTCAAAATGTTTCCATTTGTTGTAACTGATGGTTCCACATATAGATGGTGCATGGCTGACTGGTAGAGGATCTCTGATATCTTAGCACTAATTGTTGGGCTGAAATTAGCAAAAGCAGTGGATAATCAATATATTCTATTGCTTCTTAGCCTCAGAGGTCGCAATGAGTATGTAATCATTTGCAACCAGAAAAATGAGCACCAACTTGTAACATAATTTACTGTCAGTGCAGTAGTTAACCTTCATTCAATTATATTCCCATCTTATCCTCAACAGCGTTGCTGAAAACATGCTATGGCATGTTAGTGAACACACCAACCAGCTTCACTCCACTGATGATTAAGAAAACATGAGAACATTGTTCATTATGCAGACCCATACAAGCATATGGTCAGTGAACTAGCTGACATTGCTAGCACTAAATCAAAAGGTAATAGAGATAATGGACAGCCTGAATTTGCTGCTGATCTTATCAAAAAGGTCTTTGGTTTATCCCCTTTATTTATAATACTAGATGTTAGTGTTGAATAGAAAGTACTTAGCATAATGGGAAAAGCTACCTAATTCCTAGGTGACTAATGCCTTCCCTAATCCTAATTCCTATACTTTCCAGTGTTGGGCTTTTTGTTGTGTGTTTTTTTTTAAACAAAAAAGGGTTTTACATTTTGTCAAAAGCTTTTTCTCCCTCTACTGATGTAATTATGTCATGTCCATAGTTCTTGTTAATATAGTTCAGTGTGCTAATGGTTTTCCTAATATTTAAATAGGAAAACTGCATTCCTGGAACAAATCCAACCGACCCAAAAATGGTCATTTTTGATATGTTGCTTTGACCTGATATGGGACAGGCAACTTAACTCTCACACACCTACTCCATCAAAAACCTAAAAATAATATCTGACCAAATATCACAAGAAATCTAATAAGAAACCATAGTAAGTTAAAGCAAATAATAAAAATAAAATATGCTGTTGAAACATTTTTAAACGCCCAGAAGGAAACAAAAAGAAGTTCAGAAAGAAGAACAGACATGCAGCAAAGGACTGAAATGAATGTATGCAATTTATTATAGGCCTCCCTTTTTAAAAACAAGATGCATTGAATAGAGATTCAGGGTTTTATATATAATCCTTTTTATGTTTTCTACTCTATATATGGAGATGCTCAAGTTGGGAGAGGGATTTAATTTCACAATAATTCTTTAAATATGCCTTTTTTTAAAATATAGAAACTCTTTTGTTCTCTGTTTCACTTCAGATAAAACCCCACTTCTTCTCTTTGGCATTTTAAAGCCCTTCATATTTTTCTCTCCAGGCCATCATTCTAGACTATATTTCCCCTTAAGAATTCTATAATGTAATCAAATTGCTCTAAAAATATGTCATTCACGAATTACATTCCATCCCCCACTTCCATGGCTTTGTATAGGGTGCCCCTTCCTAAAATGTTCTCCTTTCTTGTCTCTTCTCCATAGAACTGACAACTCTATTCAAGGCTTAATTCAAGTGCTGCCTCCTTCAAGAGAACTCTCCTGATTTCTCCCACTATTAATGCCAGTGCAAATGGATGTATCACTTTTACATGTAGCCTATATATATATTCTCCTCTGTTTTCCTAGTGTGTGAATTTACTCTTCATATTACTATATAATTCCTATCTGGATCCTGGATCACAGGCTCCAATCAGTCTGCTGAACTTTACAGTTACTTTGTTCTTAAGAACCCTAAGGAATGCATCCCCTCCAATAAAAACTGTTCAAAAGATAAAGAAGTCAATGATTCTCTTCCTGTCTACATGACTCCATTACCTAAGGGGTTGGAGAGGGGTTAAGAGTTTGATGGACCACCTCCCAATTAGCTATTTACTAATTAGAGTTGTCTGGGGATGTTCAAGGGAGGAACTGAATAATAAACTCACAAAATTATATTTAGGGACCTGGCCCAGGGGAGTTGGGGACTTTTGATTGTCAAGAGAATCATTTGGCTAGATTATGATATCTTGACCAGACAATGAATTCATTTAAAATCCAGACATACTACCTTTTAAAACACTCAGTCATCATACTAGTAGAATGTAAACTCCTAAACTATGGTATTAACTGGTTTTTTGTTCTTATTTACCCAGTGCCTTGTGAGGCTCTAGAATATACTAGGTGATTAACAGACTAATTGATTGATTCTAGCTCTAATTCCATCAAGCAATGCTAACATGGTATGGTCCCCTAATCTTCCTAGTCATCCTCACCAAAACATGCTCTAATTTGTCAGTGTTCTTTTTATAGCATGGTACCTAGAACTGAATGCAATTAATGCCCAAGGTATGGTCAGATCAGGATAGAATCCCTCATTTTGACATTGCCTGAGTTTAAATTTTGGGGACTGCCATATTGTATGGTTGACTCGTTTTGAGCTTGAAATCCACTTAGGCCTCCAGATCTTCTCAGAGATTATTGGCCCCTTCAGATTCACCTCAAAAGATCCTATTCTGCTCTATGTTGATTAGTTGCTGTGGAGTACAGCCAAACAGAGATCAATTAATTCCACATTTAAAGAAAGAGACTCCATAAGCTCTGGTGGTGAGAACTCTTGCCTTTTTCTTCACATTTCCTTCTCTTCCTTTATGATGTCCCTTCCCATGAGAAAGAATTCTGTATGGAGGAACTCAAGGTATGGAATGGTCAGTGTCTATATTAAGTGTAAACAGGCAATTGGGAAATTCAGTCTTTTTCATTTCCTTCTCTTGAAAACTGTTTTTTTTTTCCTTTCAGGGAAATCAAATACCTAGTCCTTGCATTTTGAGAAATGGGGTTTGAATGAATATGTAGCTAAGAGATTTACTGAAATAATGCTTGTTCACATGTGACTTTCTATTTCTGCAATACAGCAGCAGATAGAGACCACACAGTCCAAGCAGTTAGAAAGCTTAGTGGATAGCATGTAGTCATGGAATCAAGGAGATGAGTTCAAATCCTGATTCAGACCCTTAAAAAGAGCTAGTAAAAACAGCTAGGATTTATTTACATCGGACTTTGAGGTTTACAACACACTTTACAAATATTATTTCATTTTCTCCTTACCCTGAAAGATAGGTACTATTGTTATTCCCATTTTACAGATAAGGCCACTAAGACAGGCATATGGGAGCAGATGGAATATAGAAACTGAATGGATATAGAAAATGCTGTAGAGACAGAATTAGTAAGATCTGGCAATTGATCAGATACGTGAGGTAAGGGCAGCAAAGAGTTAAGGATGACACTAATAGGACTACAAACTTGAGTTACTGGCAGAATGGTGGCACTTTTGACAATGATGGGAAATATTTGAAAAGAGAAGTGGGTGAGGAGATGTGAAATTCTGTTTTGGACATGTTGAATTTGAGATCTGTATAGGGTTTTTTATTAAAAATATACAATAACAGTTTAGAAGTTTAGGAGATAGAATAAGGCTCAGCATAGACAGAAAAAAAAGAGAAAAAGAAATCTGAGAGTTTCCATAAAGAAGGTGATTTAACCCATGAACATTAATGACTGGGGACTAATATGAATCATTTCAGAACCCAATGTCTGTAACAGCTTCAATCTATGCAATCCAAATAGAATAAAGGCAAGGATATTGGCCTTGATTATTGCCATCTCCTGCCAAAATTTAACAGATGAAAGCAATCACCATGAGAAAAGAAGTCAAAGGAACACAGAAACTATCTTAACCTAGACAACAATCTTTGTCACTTAGAGAGCTAAGACAAACAGTAACAACAGTTTAAAATATAAACTCAGATAAAGTACTATGAAAATAGGATATCAAAAGGTCCTAAGACCCATTTAGACCACATTATCCCAAGAATATGCATAGATGAAACTGCCAGGAGGGCAAGAAATAGTACAGATGTTAGCATTTTTATAATGATCTATTTCCATTAGAAATGTTGTGAGCTATATAGCACCTGAGACCATCACATGGAATGAGAAGGTGAAGTAGAGAATAGAAACTAGAATAATAATGAAGAGGATGATAAAACAATTGATTAATATAATTTATATGATGCCAAGTATTGCCTGGTATTTATCAGTATTACTTGATTTGAACCTCATAATTCTGTGAGGCAAGAGATGTTATTATCCCCATTTTACTGTTGAGGTAAACAGAGGTAAAATGACTTGACCAAGGCCACACAGTTAGAAAGTGTCTGAGGCCTAGATAGAAAGGCACCAATGGGAGAAGTAAAACAACATTCCCAAGGGGAGTTTCAAGGTGAGACTACAGCTGAGGCATAGCACCAAAATTTGTAAAGTCAGAACTGGAACCAAGAAGAGAAAGATAAAAGGGAAAAAAAATCATTCCTCCCACGCACACACAAAATCAAGTTAATTTTCCTCAAACCTAGTGCCCAAAGAGCCTAAGTTAAGAATCCTTAGATTAATGAAACCTTTTCATTTTTCAGTAGAGTAAACTGAGTCCTAAAAACCTATTATAAGAATTTTGAACCAATTCCCTCTGACTAATATTATGTAGCCTAAGTGTCAAGTTCCAATTTCTGTCCTCTGCTCAGCCCTAAGTATAATGCTATAGTCCTCCCTCCCTCCCTTCCTTCCTTCCTTCCTTCCTTCCTTCCTTCCTTCCTTCCTTCCTTCCTTCCTTCCTTCCTTCCTTTCCCCTTCCTTTCCTCTTTCCTTCCTTTATTCCTACCTTCCTTCTTTCTTTCCTTCTGGGTCAGATGAAATGTGCCTTCCTAGAATCTAGCATCTCACCATTGGTCATGAATGTACATTGATTCTGTGAAGCCATTATAGAGGGAAGGCTAAATCCTCCCCAATGTCTTCTTCTCTAACTCCTCCAGAGAGTAATTATAGTCTCAGAAACTAAATTACCTACAATTCTGGGTAAGAAAAATGCACCTTTGGGCCAGCTGCCTGCCTGAGAGACTGTGAAACACTTGATGTGCTGGGCTTGAGAGCAGATATGTTACACCAGTGCCCCTAAGGGATCATGTTGCCTTAGATCAAGAGGCCCATGAGCTCATGCATTTATGCATTTATGCAGTTTTTTCGAGTTTCCAAGCCTTCATTCCTATTAGAAATGTCAGGTCCTCCCACCAACATGTCCAAATGGTGTTTTGTTTCTATTGGCTCAGAGAAAACAAACATCCATCTTGGAGCTGTTAAGGTGCCAGCATTTCTGGAAATATTTTCACCTAATACTTCCCTGGGAAAACATAGTCTAATAAAATGTTAGTTTAAGATGTTCGTTGTTTTATTTGTTTTGCCGAAGCACAATTGTAATGAAATCACAACCATCCTGCTATGATAAAATTAAAAGTTGGGGGCAAAAGGGAATTTTCATTTTTTGTAGACATTTTATTGGGAGTTTGTTCACTGGCCATCAAGCTCAAAATATTCATTACTTAGCTGCCAACCTACCAAAGGGCATCTTTCTACAACTAATGGTTTCCCCATGATGGCAGGTAGCTATGGGAACAAGGAATTCTGGATCTCAGAAAAATCACACCTGAAAGTCACCCAAAGGTCAATGGAAAGAAACATGGCAGGAAAGACTACATGTCAGCAACATGACATCATGAATCCACTGACGTCTCACTGAAGTCTTAAGGTCAAAGAATCCTCTCTGGATATTTATGGAAGGACGTGGACAAGATGTTATGTGCACAAAATGATAGGTGGAGAGGACACACTCTGAAGCTGTAGAGGGAGGGAGCACCCATGGTGACAAGATGATGAATTCATTGCATCTCATAAAAATCTTGACTTTAAAGAATCTTTGATGGAAGATTTCTGGAAGGCCACAAACAAGAGTCCTAGAGGATAAGACACAGTGGATAAAAAAGAAAACTTCATGTTTAGATAGAGAAAGCCTTACTGATGCAATAACAGAGCATTTAAAGGATAGAATGTCACCTCATTACAATCTAGAACTCAAAGTTTCTGCCCTGCAAAGTTCTCAAGCTCTTAATTCATGTTTCTGGCATGAATAATGTGTATGATATACTTACATGACATTCATTACAAAATGTTAGAACTTGAAGGAAACAAGAGCTCATTTCTTAGTTTTACAGAAGAGGAAAATTAACTCAGTGGGAAGTGATGATTGGAAATAATATGACTCAGCCTGGGAATCTGAGGAATGCTGTTCCAGTTCCAGTTCTGCTATATATTAGCTGTATGGCTTTGGTAAAGTGCCATGTCTCTAGAACTCAGGAACCCCCTCTATAAAATGAGTGAAGAAGGGGCAGCTAGGTGACTCAGTGAATAGAGCACGAGTCCTGGAGATGGGAGGTCCTGAGTTCAAATTTGACCTCAGATACTTCTTAGCTGTGTGGCCCTGAGTGAGTCACTTAATCCTGATTGCCTAGCCCTTACCATTCTTCTTCCTTAGAATTGATATCTAATATATATTCTGAGACAAAGGGTAAGAGTTATTTTCTTTTTTTAAGAGTGAAGTGAAGATGATAATTGGGTTCCCTTCCACCTTTAAAGCAATCATTTCTAACACTGAGAATTGAGTGTGGAAGCTATAATATATCAAACAGAGAGACTAATTGACCAATGACAAGGAAGCAATATGAGTATAATAAAGACATCCTTGCTTTAATATCATCATCTGAAACATTTAAGTGACAGAAATGATATACTTTTCACAGTACATGGTCCTTTGAGAAGTAATGTGGCATAGCCAGAAAGAGAACCAAGCCTGATGTCATAAAGATCTGAGTTCAAGTCTTGCCTCTCCCACATACTAGCTGTGTGCTCATAGCCAACCCACTTAACTTCCCTGCCCCTCATTCTAGGCAACTCAAAGCCTTTAAGTTGAAGAACTATTGATGTGCCTTAAGGGAGGGAATTTACACAACAAGAATTACACAAACAGATAAAGTCATAGTTCCAAATAAAACATAAAATTATAAATTGGTCCTTTAAAAGGAATCATATAAAAATGAAGCCACTAAATATAGCTTTTTTTAGATTGCCTTTTGAAAACTGAACATATCAGCCCTATAAGCAAGTAAATGAAGGAAATAGAAATGGTTGGGTATCAGAAGGGTACATCAGTTAAAGTATTTCCATTTCACTTCCATGCTTTAAGTAGTCATGCTATTGTTGGTGGATTTCCCCATCTTCCCCTTCACTAATGTTCAGCATTTGCCTCTAATATCTCTCAGATATAGTCCTAGTTACTGACCATCTATGGCCAAACAGTTCATTTCTCTATAGCAATCTAGGGATGAGCATTTGAGAATTTATCCACCTGGGTCCTCAAATGACATGAATAACATTCATCCCTTAGGATCCAATTCAAGATGTTCCTACCTTGGCCAGCACCAACAGAACTTTCCTATGGCATAGACTTTCAGAGTTCATGGTCATTTCTGTACTCTAATGAGGCATTTTCATATGCAAGGGCATGAGACAGAAGAGAAATGTTGCATGAAACAGTTGTGCCAACTGGCTAGAGGACTTGATAGAGTGAGGAAGAACTGGGTTCAAATCCCACCTCTGTCAATAATTGTCTAGCAAGCCTATTAACAACTCTGAGTCTTTCACATCTACAAAACAGAAATAATTAAATCTGTAGTGCACACCTCCCCAAGTTATGATATTGCTCTTTTGGGATAATATATGTAATATACCAGTGATTCTGAAAACTCTGTGATGTGGCTATTCCATCTAGTGCTACAGATTGCATCTCATCCAGCTTGCTCATCTCAGGCAGCTCTAATTCACACCCTCACATAAAATTATCATGGGGCAGGGCACCCAAAAGAGTTGAGATCCTTCCCAAATATTCCAGACATTTCAGAGATATCAATAAAGCATGACAGCTGACCATTGTCCCTGATCAAAACTTAAAAATGCTATCTAAATGTCAATCACTATAATTTGATCTGAATGGAATGAAAGTGAAGAATAAGTCCGAGGCATTGTAATCTTAGATGGGGAGGAAAATTTCCATCTCTGTCCTTCCACTCCAAGAATACTTTTTATAGGAGGTTGCCTTTCAGGAGCATTTAGCATATAATGCATTTCTACCACAATACAATGTGTTCCTTTACTTGCCTAGACTTTAGTCTCAAAACTCATACTGAGTACAACTGGCATCAATTAGGCTCAGTTTCAGCCTCAACGACTTGGCTGGCACAGAGGTCCAACACTACACTGGAATTAACTGATGGTCCCACATCTGGCCATGTCTCACAGAAACATCTCACTTATGGTTTGAGACTTGGGTTCATAATTATGCTAATGTACATTTCTGCAAACTCCTCACAATCTGCTCTGAACATCTGTATTTAGATCATCCCAGATCATTCTCCAAGTGCCCAGTGCCATCTTCTTCATATGGTGCAGGCATGTGTCCTATTTTCTAATGTAGGCCAAGGTTTCCATGGTAAGAGATGAGCTTCCCTCATAGACAAATAAAAAACACATGAAAGTACTTTTTGAGCAATAAACCAAGAATCACAGATGGAGCCCCAACTATATGTCAGTCTCCAGGGGTCTAGAGACAAACTGAAACAGTCCCTATACTTTATTTTTTAATTTTTAATTTAATTTAATTTTTTTGTTTACAATGCTCACTTTATTTCCCTTCCTTCTCTCCACCCACCCTTCCCAGAGTCGATGCACAATTTCATTGGGTATTACTTGTGTCCTTGATCAGAACCTATTTCAATGATGTTGTTTACACTAGGATGTTCATTTAGAGTCTACATCCCCAACCATATCCCTTCAACCCATGAATTCAAGCAGTTGTTTTTCTTCAGTGTTTTTACTCCCACAGTGTTTCCTCTGAATATGGATAGTGGTTTTTCTCGTAGATTCCTCCAAGTTGTTCAGGATCACTGCATTGTCACTAATAGAGAAGTCCATTACATTCAGTTGTACTACAGTATATCAGTCTCTGTATACAATTTTCTCCTGGTTCTGCTCCTTTCACACTGCATCACTTCCTAGAGGTTGTTCCAGTCTCCATGGAATTCCCCCACTTTATTATTCCCTTGAGCACAATAGTATTCCATCACCAACATATACCGCAATTTGTTCAGCCATTCCCCAATTGAAAGGCATCCCCTCATTTCCCAGTTTTTTGCCACCACAAGGAGTGCAGCTATGAATACTTTTGTACATGTCTTTTTCCTTATTATCTATTTCAGGTACAAACCCAGCAGTGCTATGGCTGGATCAAAGGGCAGACAGACTTTTAGTGCCCTTTGGGCATAGTTCCAAATTGCCATCCAGAATGGTTGGATCAATTCACAGCTCCACCAGCAATGCATTAATATCCCAACTTTGCCATACCCCCTCCAACATTCATTACTTTCCTTTGCTGTCATGTTAGCCAATCTGCTAGATGTGAGGTGATACCTCACAGTTGTTTTGATTTGAATTTCTCTGATTATTAGAGATTTAGAGCAATTTTTCATGTGCCTATTAATAGTTTTGATTTTTTAACTGAAAATTGCCTATTCATGTCCCTTGCCCATTTATCAATTGGATAGTGGCTTGAATTTTTGTACAATTGGTTTAGTTTTTTATAAATTTGAGTAATTAGACCTTTGTCAGAGGTTTTTGTAATGAATATTGTTTCCCAATATGTTGCTTCCCTTCTAATTTTGGATGCATTCATTTTGTTTGTACAAAACCTTTTTAATTTGATGTAATCAAAATTATTGATTTTACATTTTGTGATTTTTTTCTAGCTCTTGTGTGGTTTTAAAGTCTTTCCTTTTCCAAAGATATGACAAGTATACTATTCTGTATTCACCTAATTTGCTTATAGTTTCCTTCTCTATATTCAGGTCATTCACCCATTCTGAGTTTATCTTGGTGTAGGGTGTGAGATGTTGATCCAAACCTAATTTCTCCCATACTGTCTTCCAGTTTTCCCAGCAGTTTTTATCCCTATACTTTAGAAGTTAACAAAAGCAATAGCATAGACAATTTATAGGGACATGAAAAATAAAAAGAAGATGATTTGGGACAGAAGGCACTGGTAGTTAGTGAGAATCAACAAAGGCCTTCTGGGGGCAACTAGGAGTCTCAATGGATAGAGACAGGAGGTCCTGGGTTCTAATATGGCCTCAGACACTTCCTAGCTATATGACCCTGGGGAAATTGCTTAACCCCAACTACCTAGCCCTTACCACCATTCTGCCTTGGAACCAATATTTATTATTGATTCTAAGACAGAAGGTAAACATTTACCAATAAAAAAGGAGGAGGAGGAAGAGGAAGAGGGGGAGAAGAGAAGGAGAAAGAGGAGGAGAAGGAGAAGAAGGAAGAAGAAGAAGAAGAAGAAGAAGAAGAAGAAGAAGAAGAAGAAGAAGGAGGAGGAGGAGGAGGAGGAGGAGGAGGAGGAGGAGGAGGAGGAGGAGGAGGAGGAGGAGGAGGAGGAGGAGGAGGAGGAGGAGGAGGAGGAGGAGGAGGAGGAGGAGGAGGAGGAGGAGGAGGAGGAGGAGGAGGAGAAGGATGGCCTTGTGTAGAATGTGATGTTTGAATAGAGACTTGAAGGAAATTAGGAATTCTATTCTACAACTTAAAAAAAAGTTGTGTCCAAGAGCTAAACATCAGCCTCTGGAAGCTATAGAAATAGACTTTTCATTTAAAGATAAATTTGCATTCAGGCACAGTGTCTCTTCTCTTCTGACCCCACTTTGTCTCATGGAAACTAGGGTTTTCTTTCTCCCTCTCCTCTGCCACCATGCCCATCCCTCATTTCCCCCCCAAGAAGCAAATTAATAATTGTGCTCTTCTCTACCAGTACCTGGACTTCAAACAGCATGAATCAAAATGCAATGAACAAAGCTCCTTTTTAGAGAAAAATAAACTCTATTTGGTGGATTTGGTAATAGTCTCCCTCCAATCTGCAGGGATTTATACTTTTACTGGAAGGGTGGGACTCCTCCTTTTCTTCAGCATTGCTTAGAATCCCTTGACAGTCTTTAGTAACTGCTAGGGCCAAAATATTCATCTTTCTGTAGCTCCCATAAATCCATAGATCACAGGCTAGAAGGGTCATCTAGAGGATAGGCCATCTATTCAGATCATTTCATTTTACAGATTGGGAAGTTAAAGTCCAGGAAAATGTAATGAGCTAGTCAAGGTCACATGGCTACTAAGGAAGAGGCTGGAATGGAACCCAAGTTTTGTGACTGCAGACTAGGTGCTCTTGTCACTGTTCCATGCAGGCTCTCCACACTTGATAGGCTCAGTCCATGAATGGGCATGCAACTCTCTAAAATGTCCCATAGGACTAACTAGAGCCCTTGAGCCTCCCAACTGTGAAATCTCTGTTCCCTAGCTGGTTGGGATGCTCTCCTTCTTTGTCTCCACTTTTTCACTACCCTAGATGTCTTCAAGATTTGACTCAAAGTCCATGTTCTACAAGAGACTTTACCTAGTCCTCCCAACTAACAAGACTTTCTCATCTTGGTTAACTTTCATCTACTGTATAGTTATATTGAAGGAATGTAGTTATCTATACCTTATCTCCCTCAATAATAATAACAGCAATAATAATAATTAGCATTTATATAATACCACCAGATGCCAGGCATCTTCACAAATATTATCTCATTTGAAACTCACAACAACCCCAAAGGTAGGTGCTATTATTATCTCAATTTCATAGATGAAGAAACTAAAACAGATATTACGTGATTTGCCCAGGGTCACAGAGCTAGTTGCAATCTTTAGAAGAAACTGAGACAAGTGTTAGGTGATTTGTCCTAGGTTATAGAGTTAGGATTTTTATATTTATAGGATTTATATTTTATTTTTTTTTAATCCTTACCTTCAATCTTAGAATCAATAGTGTGTATTGGTTCCAAGGCAAGGTACAGGCTAGGGGATTAAATGACTTGCCCAAGGTCACACAGCTATGAAGTGTCTGAGGCCAGATTTAAACCTGGAGCCTCCCATCTCTGGGCCTGGCTTTCAATCCATTGAGCCAACCTAGCTGCCCCCATTTAAGGTCTTTAGACCTCAAATTCACCCTTCCTGACTCCAAGTCCAGTGCTCTATACACTGCTCCACCTAGCACTCCTTGAGGATAGGGACAGGTTTTTTGTTTTTTTTTTGTTTTGTTTTGTTTCTTTCCCTTCTTTATATCCCCAGTGCTTTGCCGGGGACTTGGAAGAGAATAAGTGTGTTAGGGATGTATGGAGGGACTGATTCTGAAAATAATCTGCTAGCTGAAGGTGGAACTTCACTGCCCATCCTCTAGATCTAATGCAAACTTTTTACTTAGATACGCAATTCCCTTCAATATGCCCATAGTACCAAGTTGAATCTCCAATTCCATACATGTACTAAAACCCAGCCTCTGAAGCTTTCTCCCTGCTTAGCTGTCTCTAGAGGCTTTGCCAAGGAGGTAGAAAAAACAAGGTATGTGATGGTAGGGGCCCGAGCTCACTATAGCTAACCTGCTTCCATGACTCCAAATCATAGAGGACAGTTCTCAGGGCTATGGCCATTTCTATTACTATTAACTCTACACCTTCACAATCACTATTTATGTTATCGTGGTAAGATTTTCAAATTGCTTTCCATAAAACAACCTCAATTTACTTATTTCCCATAATGTCCTCCTCTACCTCATCTCAGCTATTCACAGAGATGGTCAAACTATTGATCACACACAAATAGCCCTTCCTTAATCTGTTCAGAATCTTTGCCAATCCACTTTTCCTTCTGCCTTACAACTCCTAAGTCTGTTCTTCATTAGCAAAGACCTCAAATCTCTTGAAGATTGCTCTGAGTTCTCTCCCAGGCCATCTTCCCCACCTTGCTAAACTCTCCTTCCCTCCCTACCTTGACCCCTTGAGGAACAAATCCAATTCTACACTATCCACTTCCTTCCAGTCCTTTGCCCATTTTCCTATGACCAATCTTACACTCCCAAGTCCTTTATTTGCTTCCACTGTTTGCCAACTTCACTCCTCTTTATAGTCTGCTAAACAGATTGGGGAAAAAATTATGAAACTGTGATGACTGAGTCCACTAAAAATTTATGTTACATAATCTCAAGTGGGTCCTCAGTGTGGCAAAGCAACCCTTCTATACCTCTCTAATTTATTCAATGTTCCATTAATTTCAGCAGCTTTTCTAAAACCATTTATTCCCTCCCCAAATTCCCTATGGTTCCTCTTCCCCACCATTCTCTCAGCTCAGAACCTTGCCTGATATTTCAATGAAAAAAAATTGAGGTGATTTACAAAGAGCTCCCTCTTCTGACATCCTCTTTGTTATGTATTACTCAGATGTTTTCCCCTTTTCTTTTTTCTATTTTTTTCTTTTCATTTACCCCATCTCATAAGAAGAAATGGCCTTTCTTCTTGCCAAAGCACCCAAAGCAGGTGTCCATTGGGGAATGACAAGTGAAATCAGAGTACATAAATTTAATGGAATATAATCCATCCATAAGAAGTAACATGATGAAGAGAAAGAAACACTGAAAGATCTTCATGAACTGCTGCAGAGGGATATCAGTAACACCAGGAAAACAACCTGCACAATGACTAAAATGAAGAGAACAACCACAAAACAATAAAAAATGAAGGTTGCAGAATTTCAAAGCATCAGCATGGCTCTACAAAGGTGAGAGATATTTGGGTAGAGAACCAGCTTGCATGTGTTTTTAGATTTTCCCAACTGGTTGATGGGTTTTGTTGATTTTTCTTCTTAAACCATTCTTTGTTATATGGGATGATTTACTAGGAAGGAAAAAGAGAGAGATAGAAGAAAATTCCACTGATGTATAAATAAAATCAAGGCAGCTAGGTGGTGCAGTGGTTAGAATGCCAGGCCTAGAGTGAGGAACTCAACTTCCTAAATTCAAATCTGGTCTCAGATTCTTCCTAGCTCTGTAACAATGGGCAAGTCCCTTGACCCTGTTTGTCTCAGTTTCCTAATCTATAAACTGAGCTAGAGAAGGAAATGGCAAACCACTCTAGTATCTCAGCCAAGAAAATCCCACATTGCATCATGAAGAGTTGGATTCCAGTGAAAAAGAACTGGAAAAAAAGAAAGAAAAATGATTAAACAGAAATAAAATAGCAAATTTTTATTTGTAAATATATATATACACATATACACCCGTGTATGTATATATGTGTGTGCTTGTGTATGTATATGTGCGTGTGTGTGTGTATGCACAAAGCATCAATATAAAGTTGATTATCACATGACATTCAGCAGGCTTTTAACCATTAAACAACTCTTATCTCTGGTAGTATTCCAGCTTATCCATATCCATTCTTAACCTATAGTTATTAGAACTGAAGAAGCAGGAGTTTAGCCAAACCAAGTAGAGTGAGACACAACCACATTTGGGAACTGCCCCGTTCCAAAGCTGCTGCTTCTAGAACTTGAGGCTACCCCTATCCTCACTTCCTATGCATGGGAACTGACAAGTCTTGACTCCCCCATCTTGTACTGACAAGATGACTTTGTGAATCAAAATGTACAATTTTTAAGATCTGGAACACCTGAGTTCACATCCTCCCTCAGAAATGTATTAGCTGTGTGACCCTGAACAAGTCAGCTACCCTCTCATAGTCTCAATTCCTCATCTGAACAATGGAGATGTTAGCACCTACCTTCTAAAATTGTGAAAACCAAATGAGATATGTATGTGTGACATATATGCATATGAATGTTTATACATACATGTATATACAAAACCTTGATAAATACTACCTATTATTACTAATATTAAATACAGCTCCCTCTCACCTTCAGTTTCCTCATCTGTAAAATGGCACTTATTTCTTAAAGTTGTTGTGAGGATCAAATGAGATAACCTATTTATAATACTTGGCAAATGTTAAATACTACATAAATTTCAAACTCTTATAGAGGCAGCTAGGTGGTGCCATGGATAGAGTACTGGACTAGGGCCAGGAAAGCTTGAGTCTTAATCCAGCCTTAAACATTGGAAGAAGGTGGAGAGTTTTATTTGAGGATCAGCAGAGATCAAGGGGCTGGAGCAGAGGAGGAAAGGAAGAAAAAGCATCTTCTGGCAAAACACCATATCAAAAAAGGAAAAATTATCTTAAAAAATTGTGACTATCACCAACCAACAGAAAGACCTTCTCTGAAAGATGGAGAACAGTAACACCCCATTGACAACACAGCCACCAACAGTGCAATAAAGTCCTGGTTCTCCTATTACTATGACCTTAGGGAGTAACCTCTCCTCTACAAGCCTCATTATTCATCTCTCAAAATAGGGTGCTAGTCTGGATGGCATCTTTCAATTAAAAGGAGCCTTGACCTTCCACTTCAACATACCTTTCAAGCTTATTACATCTTATTCCGTATCCTGCAATCTACAGTTGTTATTCTTTGAGTTATTCCACTGTTGTTCCTTCTTATTATACCTCTGAGTGCCGAGGCATGTGCTAGGTTCTGGGGGAGATAGGAAATTTAGAGAAGGCACAAATGATACCCCATTAATGTCTGATGACACAAACACACACAATCCTAATATTCCACAATTCCAAACAAGGTGCTTCCAGAATTTTGATGAGAGGAATGGAAGAAAATATAGGAGAAGGAAAGAGGAGCCAAGGCAGCTATGTGCTTACCTTTGAATGACTCCCTTGGGGACCCTGCCAGTTTTTCCTTGGACTTCCAGCACATGGCAGCAAGTGCATGTGCCTGCTAAATCTGGACAACTCTGGGTCACTTTGCCTTTCACTGAACACAGTAGGTCTGCTAGTAGATGTAATGAAAAATGGATGTTCTCAGTCTTAGCAGCTACCTTTGAGAGATACAGGGCTCCTGATTTCCTGAGTCAGTTTCCCTTGCTCAGCGAGAGGCTTCCTGTGACTACACCATTTCTCACAAAAGATGACTGGATAGAGGCTTCTGAACCTGTAAAGACTAAAAAGAGCCATGATTGGCTGCTGGACTTATAGGTTGTTGGGAAACTGCAGATCCTGGGTAAATGTTAAATAACTATTGAGTTGTCTCACAGCAATTTCCTTAATACATAATGGGAGATGGGCTATATTTTAAATATTTGTAAATGTGCAGAATAAGTCTTTTGTGTTTCAAGCATTTCTTTTGCGATTTCTTTTATATCTGCTTTGTACTGTGAGTGTCTTTTCTAGAAAGAACCCTCTTAATTCCTTTTAGGGAAACTTTAGAAATGATTCACTGTTATTCTTTGTTTAGGGACTTTCTCTGGAGTTCCACCCTGGGGAGAGAACACAACAAGCCATAGAGTTTGAGAAAACCCAATTTTTGAGGGGGGAAGGGGTCAGACTCCCGCCTAGAAAATCCCAGGCTTTATGAGAGCCTAGAGCAAGACCCCTTCGAAAAGGGTGCCCCTTGGTCCAGAGTAACCAAGGTAATCTCCTTTTCTTATTCATTAGTCATTCAATATCTAATTGCTCCTAAGCAGTTAAGACTTTGGAAAGAAGTCCTTTTCTCATCCTGGCAATTTATGTCCAAACTAAAAGGATAATCTTAACACCTGGATCTGGCCCATAACAAGGCAGTCTACCTTATTTTGAATAAATAAACATTGGGAAGAAAGAGGAAAAATCCATGAGGTGAGGAGGAGGAAAAAGTGGGTAAAAAACACAGGTAAAGAGATAATTAGTTAACTTTAATCTTATTTATGCCTGAGACATTTCTGTTGACATGCAAAATCATTTTGTGTGTCAACTGCCAACAGATAACAGAAACCTTATTCCCTTTTCCTTCAAGGTTAGGGTCCAAATTATTTATAGAATTGCAACAATTGTACCAGATTCCATTATGAGGCACCTTTCACCTTGTTGAAAATCCTGGATACCTATATTTTGATTGGATTTTTCAACATGTAAATTAATCATTTAATCTGACATGCAAAATGTAAATTGGATGCTTTCAAGGGTTGGTGCAATTTTGGAAAGGACTATATTTGGCTCTTAGCACAAGGGATAGCTAACAGATTGTATCCAAAATTACTTTTATTGGGATTTGGAATGCATATTTGAATTGCCACGAGACAGGGCAATGCTGTTGTTGGTGGACAATGATGAAGACATTTGCAAAGCAAACACTTCACCATTTAGAGCAGTCAATAATTTTTATCTTTTTTTCTTTTTGAATTAATTTATTTAGTCAATTTAAAACATTATTTCTTGGTTACAAGAATCACATTATTTCCCTCCATTCCCGCCCCCCACTGATCCCATTGCCAAAAAGCAATTTCATTGGGTATTACATGTGTCCTTCATCAGAACCTATTTCCATGTTGTTGTTTGCACTAGGATGTTCATTTAGAGTCTACATCCCCAGCCATATCCCCTGTAAACCTTAAAATTTCTTAGACTTATAAATGTTGGAAATTTCACCATTGGGAAATTTCATACTTGAAAAATTTCCTATTGATAGTGGGTCTTGGCTATTGGAATGTGAACCCCATTGGCATGGGAGGTTCCTCCTCCTCCCTTCTTAAGATTACTTTAGGACAGAAACCTTTTGCTGAACAATGGAAAGGACTTTGACCTATGCTTAAGCATAGAACAGGAATTTCTTTGAGTCATGATTGATTTTAGAATTGATACAATGGAGATACTTGGAATGACAGAGCCAAGTCTTGGAAATTGCAACCTCCACCCTACTCAGTCCTAACAGGATTTAGGAAGGGCTGCAGCATAGATCAAAATTTAATTATTCCAATCTCTACCCTACTCAGGGTAACAGGATTTAGGAAGGGCTGTAGCAAAAGATCAAGATTTAATTATTTGAGAATATGACCTCCAACAGACATGTGCAAAGCCACAGACCTCTGGGCAGTCCTGGGTTAAGCTAGAGCCACCATTGGCACGGGGAAAATGATGGACAGTGATTGGTAGATGTGAGAACTGAGGGGAGGCAACTTGGATGGTTTCCTTAAAGATAGAGGGGTCTGAGGACTGGGGAGGGGGGTTGGAGAGTTTTGGCTCTGAGTGGTTGGAAAGGTGCTCTGAGAAGCTTGCTCTGAAGGAAGCTGAAGGTGGGGGCCCCGGAGACTGTTTCTCCATTTTGGTCACGTGAGTAATAGGGACTGATCTCCTTTCTTTGCCCCAGCTATCTAAGGGCTTGGGCCTTTTGGCCCAGCCTAAACAGAGGGGGGTATTTAAGCCCTATTCCCTTCTCTCCTCTCTCTCTCTCTCTCTCTCTCTCTCTCTCTCTCTCTCTCTCTCTCTCTCTCTCTCTCTCTCTATCTATCTCTCTATCTCTAATTCCTTTCTTCCTCCTGTTTGTAATTAAACTCTATAAAAGGCTGACGGCTGACTTGAGTTTTCATTTAGGAATTACATAGCTGAATTCCTTGGTGACCTTAAATTAATATATATCAGTCTTTTAAAGTGATTTCCTTGTCACATCCCTCAACCCATGTATTCAAGCAGTTGTTTTTCTTCTCCCACAGTTTTTCCTCTGAATGTGAAAAAAGCTTTTTTTTCTCAGAGATTCCTCCAGGTTGTTCAGGATCACTGCATTGCCACTAATGGAGAAGTCTGTTACATTCGATTGTGCCACAGTGTCTCAGTCTCTGTGTACAATGTTCTCCTGGTTCTGCTCCTTTTGTTCTTTATCAGTTCCTGGAGGTCATTCCAGTTCCCATGAAATTCCTACACTTTATTATTCTTTAGAGCACAGTACTATTCCATCACCAACATATACCACAATTTGTTCAGCAATTCCCAAATTGAAGGGCATCCCCTCATTTTCAGATTTTTTTGCAACAACAAAGAGCACAGGTATGAACATTTTTGTACATGTCTTTTTCTGTATTATCTCTTTGGGATAAAAATCCAGCAGTGTTTTGGCTGGATCAAAGGGCAGACAGTCATTTAGTACCCTTTGGGCATACTTCCAAATTGTCCTCCAAAATAGTTGGCTCAATTCACAACTCCACCAGCAATGCATTAATGTCCCAACATTGCCACATCCCCGCCAGCATTCATTACTTTCCATTGCTCTCATGTTAGCCAATCTTCTAGGGGTGATGTTTTACCTCAGAGTTCTATAGATTTGCATTTCTCTGATTATAAGAGATTTAGTACACTTTTTCATGTGCTTATTAATAGTTTTGATTTCTTTATCTGACAACTGCCTATCCAGGTCCCTTGCCCATTTATCAATTGGAGAATGGCTTGATTTTTTGTACAATTGATTTAGCTCTTTATAAATTTGAGTAAATAAACCTTTGTCAGAGGTTTCTATGAAGATTTTCCCCCAATTTCTTGTTTCCCTTCTGATTTTAGTTACATTGGTTTTGTTTGTACAAAAGCTTTTTAATTTGATGTAGTCAAAATTATTTATTTTACATTTTGTGATTTTTTTCTAGCTCTTGCTTGGTTTTAAAGTCTTTCCCCTCCCAAAGGTCTGACATGTATACTATTGTGTTTACCAAATTTACTTATGGTTTCCTTCTTTATGTTTAAGTCATTCACCCATTTTGAATTTATCTTGGTGTAGGGTGTGAGGTGTTGATCAATTCCTAATCTCTCCCACACTGTCTTCCAATTTTCCCAATTTATCGAATAGTGGATTTTTGTCCCAAAAGCTATGATCTTTGGGTTTATCGTATACTATCTTGCTGAGGTCACTTGTCCCCAGTCTATTCCACTGATCCTCCTTTCTGTCTCTTAGCCAGTACCAAATTGTTTTGATGACTGCTGCTTTGTAATATAGTTTGAGGTCTGGGACTGCAAGGCCCCCCTCATTTGTGTTTTTTTTTTTTATTATTTCCCTGGATATCCTTGATCTTTTGTTTTTTTCTTTCCTTTTTTTAAATTAGACCATCTAGTACTTTGTCTGTTTTATTTTATTTTTTCAAAGTACCAGCTTCTAGTCTTATTTATTAAATCAATAGTTCTTTGACTTTCAATTTTATTAATTTCTCCTTTGATTTTTAAGATCTCTATTTAGTCTTCATCTGAGGATTTTTAATTAGTTCACTTTCTAGTTTTTTAATTTCCATGCCAAATTCATTGACCTCTGCTCGCCCTAATTTGTTAATATATGAACTCAAGGATATAAAATTCCCCCTGAGTAGTGCTTTGTCTGCATCCCATAGTTTTTGAAAGGATGTATCATCATTGTCATTTTCTTCAATGAAATTATTCAATATTTCTATGCTTTTTTTCTTTGACTCACAGGTTTTGGAGAATTGTATTGTTTAATTTTGAATTAATTCTTTATTTACCTCTCCATGTTCCCTTACTAATTATTATTTTCATTGCACTGTGATCTGAGAAACTTGCATTTATTATTTCTGCTCTTTTGCACTTGTTTGCAATGTTTTTATGCCCTAATACTTGGTCAATTTTTGTGAATGTACCATGTGCTGCAGAAAAGAATGTATATTCCTTTTTGTCCCTATTTATTTTTCTCCACATGTCTACTAACTCTAATTTTTCTAAGATTTCATTCACTTCTCTTACCTCTTTCTTATTTATTTTTTGGTTTGATTTATCTAGTTCGGATAGAGGAAGTTTCAGGTCTCCCACTAGTATAGTTTTTCTATCTATTTCGTCCTTGAGTTCCTCTAGTTTCTCCTTTATAAATTTGGATGTTATGCCATTTGGTGCATACATGTTGAATACATGAATACATCAGGAAGTTTACCTACCCTATCTCTTTTAACTAGATTTATTTTTACTTTGGCTTTGTCGGATATCATGATTGCTACTCCTGCCTTCTTTTTGTCAGTTGATGCCCAATAGATTTGGCTGCACCCTCTTACTTTCATCCTATGTGTATCTACCTTTCTCATATGTGTTTCTTGTAGACAGCATATGGTAGGGTTTTGGACTCTAATCCACTCTGGTATTCGCTTACATTTTATGGGCGAGTTCATTCCATTCACATTCAGAGTTATGATTACTAGCTGTGTATTTCCCAGCATTTTGATTTCTGCTCCTTTACCTGCCCTTTCTTCTTTCACTATTTCCTTCTACACCAATGTTTGCTTTTGAACAGTCCCCCTTGTTCCCACCCTTATTTTACTTCCCTTTATACTCCCCTCCCTATTTATCCCCCCCCTTATTTTCCCTGTAGTCTTTCTAAAATTAACCCCCCACTCCCTCCCTCTCTTGTACTGCTTCCCTCCCCACCAGACTGTTTGTTACCCTTCTACTCCCCTATAGGGTGCAAATCTATTCTCTTACCCGAATGGATTGGATTGGTTTTCCCTCTTTGAGTCACTTTCAAAGCAAGTAAAAGTTGAGTATTTCCTGTCTCTGACCTCTTTACCCTTCCAGTGTATTGATGTTCTCCCCGCTCCCACCATGAGCTTCTCCTTTGCTTCATTTTCAAGCTGGTTGATTTTGGCTTTCGAGACACTATTTTCTGTTTCCAGTTGACTTATCTAATTTTTAAGTTCTTATCCCAATTGTTTTCAGCCTCACTTAATTGTGTTTTTCATTGCATTTTGAGTTCTTCCAAAGCCTCTATCCAATTTGCTGGAATTTCTGATTTATCATTTGCTTATCCCTCCTTCTCTGTTCCATTTGCTTTTTGCTCATTGTCTGTACAGAAGCTGTGTATTATAATTTCTTTCTTCTTTTCCAGTTGTTTGATCATATACACTCCTTCTTTACTCCCAGTATTTGTCTGTGTTCCTTCTCCTCCCTTTTTTTTTTGCTTTTGGGGTTTTCTGTCAGTATCCCCTCTTGGAGCTTTGTCAGGACATCTCTCCGTACAGTCTGTGGGGGAGGGGTGTTGGAGTTTGGGCTTCCCTGTCCTCTGAAGGGTTTTGATTGAATTAAATTAAAGTCCAGCAGTCTATTAGGGAGGGGTGTTGAGGTTTGGGCTTCCCTGTCCTCTGAACACTTTTGATGGCATTAAGTTCAGATGGGTTGGGCTGGATGTACCCTGAGGCCAAAACCTCCTGGAAGGCTGAAGCAATATGGAGGGTCTCAGGCCCTGTGACCAGTCTGCCTGCTCTTCACTCCCTCTCCAGCTCCTTCCCTGCCTCCTGTGTTCGACACTCTGAGCCAGGCACAACACTGCCCACAAGGTACTCACTCCAGACCAGCGCCTTTTCCCGTCCAGTGGTTCCCACTGCCTCTAGAGGCTTAGGGCTCTAGGTGTTGGGGAAGGGTCCTGGGACCTTCTTTCTGACTTCCCCTTAAACCCGAGTATTCTCAGATTCTGGCTTTGGGGGGGCATGCCTTTTGGACTGAGTCCAGCAGGAAGGTTCCTTGGCTCTGTCCTGTTGTTAGGTTTGATTTTCAGTCCCCTAGGAGCATTCAGTTTGTGATTAGTAAGGAAGGGTTTTTAGAGGTCTGAACGTCTGCTGCTTCTAAGCCACCATCTTGACTCCACCTGTCTTCAGCCTTTCTTAATTGTGTTTTGAATTGTATTTTGAGTTCTTTCAGACCCTGTATTCAATTTGCTGGGTTTTCTGCTTTTTATTGCTTGGTGTTCCTTCATACTTCTCTGTTCCATTTGCTCTTTGTTTATCTCCTGTATAGAAGCTGTGGGTTATAATTCCTTTTTTCTTTTTCTGTTGTTTACTCATATTTACCCCCTTCTTTACTCCCTGCAGTTCCCTGAGCTCTCACTCTTCTCATTTTTGTGTGGTTTTTGGCTCTTCTTTCTGCCTTCACTCTTTGAGTTTTGTCAGTAAATCTCTCAGTGCAGTCTTTTGGGGAGTGGTATTGGAGATTGAGTTTCCCTGCCCTCTTGGGGCTTTGATGGGATGAAGTCCAACAGTCTGTGGGGGAGGGGTTTTGGAGCTTGAGCTTCCCTCCCCTCTGAAGGTTTTGGTGGGATTAAGTCTGGCTGGGTTGCTGGATGTGTCTTGAGGCCAAAACCTCAGGTCGTGGGGGGGGGGAGGTGCGGAGGGGGCTAATATGGATTGTCTCTCTGCTGCCACAACTGCTGCCCACTCTGTGCTCTGCATTTCTTCTTTATCTGCTTCCCCACTGCCTGTGCTGGATGCTCTGAGCCTGGCAGATTTGCCCACAAGGTACTCCCTCCAGACCAAGACTTTTGTCCACCCAAAGGTTCCAGCTGCCGCAGGAGGCTTAGTACTCTAGGTGGGGGAGGGGTCCTGGGACATTTCTTCTTCCTTCCCCATAAACTGTAGTGTTCTCAAATTATGGCTTGGGGGGGGGCGTTCCTTTTATGTTGAATCCAGCAGGAGGGTTCCTTGGTTCGGTCTTTTTGTTAGATTTGATTTTCAGTCCCCTAGAAGCATTTAGTTTATAATCAGTAAGAAAAGGTTTTCAGAGGTCTGAACATTTGCTTCCTCTACGCCGCCATCTTGACTTTGCTTCTCCAATCAATATTTTTTAAAATGAAATTTGTCCAGCCTATATCCCTGCAGATAATTTGGTTGTACTATTTTCACATTCTAATTAGTTTATACTCTTATTAATGAATATTTGCTAGTTAATCCTTGGACTGTAGCCTAAATAGTGTGAGCTCATAGCATAAAGGTGTGTTAATTAGTATAGATGCAAGTAGTCCATTGTTAGTACCTCAATGTCAATCCTTATAAGCCATTTCCTCAAATTTATACAGAAATTTAGAAAAATCTAGTATCTGTTTATAGTGGTTACACATATATTGACTGAAGTTTTGCAGTATAAGCATCTCTTGTTTCTCCAAAAACAGTTCCTTTTAAGTCATTCTGAAATGTTGCCTCCCTTTAACTGCTACCCCAGGCAGCTGGGTGATTGAGTGGCTATAATGCTGAATTTGGATTCAGGAATCCATGACTTCAAATCCTACCTCAAACTCATACTAGCTCTATGATCCTGAACAAGTCACAATGTCTCAGAGTATAAGTTTCCTCATACAATAAAGTAGAGATAATAATGGTACCTACTCATCAGGTTGCTGTGAGAATGAAATGAGATAAGCCATGTAAAATGCTCTTAAACCTTAAATCACAATTTCTTTCCTATCATTAGGTTCTTATTTTAAAAGGGGAATTGAGCATTTTTAAGAGCAAATATTTAGTGAGCATTGAGAATTTTAATACCCATAGCAATGAGTCTTAAAGTACAATTTTTGTTCCATTCCCTTTTTCTATAAATAATTGGGTCAATTCTTTATTTTTCATTGCCAAAATAAAACACATTTTCAGAGAATGGTAAAGGTATGTTTCAGGAGCTTTGACAAAAGCATAGTATATGCTAAAATAAAGATAGGTTGTGGAAGGCCTTAAAATTCAGGCAGAGGAATCTGAACATTACTTGGCAGACTGTAGGGAGCCCCTAGAGTTTCTTCAGCAAGAGTGATCTGATAAGCTCTCTGGGTAAGGAAGATTATTGAGGAAGGCATGAAGGACAGTTGTGTAGAAAGGATGTTGTAAGAATCTAGTTAGGGGGTAAAAATGGCCTTGCCTACTAGCCAAAGTACCTTGTTCTTTAGGGGAGGGAGAAAGCATTAAACAAAAGAAGCCTATTCTGTTTCCTGGGATCAGAGCTAAGAACAAGTCACAAAAATCTGTAACTGTCCATGGTAAAAACCAAAGTTAATAATCTCCTTGCAGTCCTAGGGAAATGGGTCTGAAATAGGATGAAAACCCACTTCAGTGGCCAAGGCTCCAAAGCTCCTTCTTGCTGGGAATGATGCCACCATCTCTATACAAAACACGGCCTGAGAAAAAACACTCTAAATTTGCAGACATTAAGAGCAAACACCAATTAAGACCTTTAAAAAAATCATACTGACTCCCCAGGGAACCAGTTTCTGAATCAAATATGTCTAGGACCAGTAGAAGATAAAGTCCCTAGGATGAGAACTTCTTATCTTTTGTTATCTTCACTATTTAGCACAGATGCTTAATCCATGACTGTTGATTTGAACAGAATTTATCTTCATTATCCACAGATTTAGAGTAGACCATAGGTATGCTCTAGAACAAAGTCCCCATTTTACAAGAAAATGCTATATAATTTTAGAAACAGCTATGTATAACTTGACTAGGTGACCTGAGTTTCGATCTTGCTTCAGACACTAGCTGAAGGGTACTGGAGAAGTCCCTTAGATTATTTCAGTCTAAACTTTCTCATTTGTAAAATGAGGGTAATAATAACACATACCTCAGAGGGTTGTAATAAAGATCAAATGAACTAATGTATATAAAGTGTTCTGAAAAACTTGTGTCACATAAATATGGACTATTGTTATTATTATTATTATAAAAACTGAGGCCTAGAGAGATCATAGATCACAGGTTTCGAGTTGGAAAGGAGCTTAGAGCCTATGTAGTTGGCACCTAGGTCAACCCCTTCACTTTAGAGATGACCCAAAGTGGACGCATGGCTCAGAGATTATAGCTAAACCAACCTCTTCATTTTACATTTGAGGACTAGAGAATTCAAATGACTTATTCAAGATCATTCTGATCCTAAGTTGCAGAAATGGAATTTTAACTCGGGCCCTCTGATTAGAAATCTAGTACATTTACACAGCACCATACATTATGTTCAGATTATCAAGAGCATATGAGGAAAACTCATGGGTTTCATCTGATGCTTTTCCATCAATATCAAAATGTTTACCCTCAAACTCCAGGGAGATTGCTGAAGGGTAATCAACCAGGGAAAACAGTCCATGATGAAGTGTGAGAAAACAGAGATGATTTTTCTTCCATATTTTCTCTGCTATATTTATACTTCTCAGTAATTGGATGAATTCTCAAGCTGTGCACAATTAAAACAGCAGCAAATAAGTACTTCCATCTTCCCCAAATATTAGATTGTATGAGTCAGTAAGTTTAGTGAAGGAAGGCCAAATGAAAATCTGTATTTCATAAATTACTTGAATCATTATTATAACTTATGATTAAGATCCCTACTTCTAGACTTTCATTTTTCTTGGCCTCCAAGTTTGGATCAGACATTCTAAAAATCAACAACATGAATCAAGAATTGAATGTTAAAGGAACTAAAGGCTCATCCCTGGAAGATACAGGTCTTATGTTTTCTCCTGTCTATAAGTCTCTTGTTAAACATGGCATAACAAGAGCATTTTGAGGAATGTGATTTCTCTTTAATCAGCTATTTCAAAATAACATTCACATAGCACATATAATCACAAAGTTTTCAAAATCCTTTATCTGTGATATTTCATTTGATTCCCACAACAACCATAAGAGGTAGATGCTATTATTATCCATATTTTACAGAAGAGGAAACTGAAACTAAGAGAGTTTAAATAATCTGTTCAGGATCACACAGCTAGTAAGTGTCTCAGGCAAGATTTGAATTCATGTTTTCCTTTCTGTGTGGCACTCTATCCACTATTCCATTGAGTTGGTTTTCAATCAAGCTAGTTCCCTTTACTTTATAACATAAGAAAACTAAAGGTCCATTCATATAAACTTTCTTTTGTGTTTTGGTTTATGTTTTGTTCTTTTTTTTTTTAATTTAGTAAAAGAGTAGCAAAGCTATCAAAGATACAATGGTCAGGCATGGACAACAGTGGTAATAAACAACACTGATTAAAGATCAACTATATATAATCTAATCCAAAAAGGTTTAACCAGAAAAAAAGGGAATGAAATCCCAATTTTCTAGCCTCAATCCTCCAATTTCTTTTGGAATTTCACTTCTTAGTTGTTCTACCAAAAAGATATGCTGTTTCTTCACTGTAGGCATCTTTTTAATATGATACTTCTCATAGTCATCCAACATTCATCTTTGTCATAATTTATAAGTGAGTTTCTTTCTTCCTCTTTCTCTCGCTTTCTCTCTCTCTCTCCATTTGACAAATAAATTTTTGCTGCTTAAGCAATTTCTCAAGCTCTTTTTATCTCCATGTGGAGACAATTAACTTACATTAGTTAAATTTTGGGATGAAATATTATTATTGGTGTCATTGTCAGTTCTGTTGTCTGTTTTCCATTTTGGATTTTCAATTACTTTCAAAATTTTGGCATTTAACAATATTAATTGAATTCTATATCCTTTTAAAAAATCATTCTTAGTATTTTTTTTTCAAATTCTGATCATAGCTCTGACTGATGGCCTGACTGTACATAGGCAGCTGACGCAAAGGTCACTTCCACACCAGTAATGAATCTTTTTCTATCTATTACAATAATATTGCTTTCCATCTTCATGGTGATATTTGATACTTCCAATATTGACTGACTATAAACTCTTTTTTTGATTGTTCATAAGAAAGTAGCAAGAGGGGGGCAGCTGGGTAGCTCAGTGGATTGAGAGCCAGGCCTAGAGATGGGAGGTTCTAGGTCCAAATCTAGCCTCGGCCACTTCCTAGCTGTGTGACCCTGGGCAAGTCACTTGACCTCCATTGACTAGCCCTTAACACTCTTCTGCCTTGGAGCCAATACACATTATTGATTCCAAGATGGAAGGTAAGGGTTAAAAAAAAAAAGAAAGTAGCAAGAGACTTCTAAGCAACTACAAGTCTTTGACCTTGCTAATTTCTTTGCCTACATCATACTTTTCCACATTTCTCCCCATCCTTACCTTTTCCCACCCTTGAATTGAAATGATCAAATATTAAAGTATTTATTGATTTAATTTGATGAATCTTACCAAAATCTTAATCAAATTTATCTGCCACTTTGTCCTTAGCAATTGAAGGTTTGGAGGATGCAATTCTTTTGATTGCATTCTTTCTGTGAACTTAGAACTGCAATACAAAAGTACCAAACATCCCATGAAACCATGTTTTTTATAGACTCTAGACATTAAGTATATTCCACCAACTCCTTTCTTTGCCTGTCTGTGAACTATCAGTTTATTAACTATAATTTCCTTTTTCCATCTTGTTTTACTAATAGCAAAGAATGTTAATATTGCTATGACTTAGCATTCTAGCAATATGTCTACCCATTGATCACAAGAAAGGGACCTTACATTTGAAGTACCAAGAGTCAAAGAGTTATTAGTTGTTATTTAGCCATTTTCCAGGTGTATCCAACTCTTCATAACACCATTTGGAGTTTTCTTGGCAGAGATATTAGAGTGGTTACACATTTCCTTCTTCAGTTCATTCTACAGATGGAGAAACTGAGGCAAACATGGTGACATGATTTGCCCATGGTCATACAGCTAGTAAATGTCTGAGGCCAAATTTGAATTCAGGGAAATGAATCTTCCTGACTATAAGTCTAGCCTCCTATCCAATGTGCCATATAGCTGCCTGAATTATGCAAAGTTATATTATTATATATTATATAATGAATTATACAGTTCAGTAAAACTAATACATTGAAAAAGTGCACCATATCTAGAATTCCTTCTTCTACAAATAAGTAGTGGGAGCAAGAATCAGAGAGAGATGTCTCCTAATATCTCTTCTTTGGGGACAAATTTGATTGTTATAATTCAAGAAGGAAAATAAAAAATCATAACAAGATAATCCTAAGGAGGAAAAGGCAGTAGCACTCTCAAAAGCCTTCACAAAAAGCAGGTCAAGCTGGGATCACCTTACATCTTATTTTGGCAGTCACTAAATTGGCAGGTCAGAGGGATACTGTTGGTTTGAATTACATGAATTTCATTGTAGCTTTTGACAGTCTCTTATTCTGTGGATAAATAAGATATGAACTAGATGAATTGCCAGACCCAAAGATTAATCATTAATGAATTAGGATCAGATTGGAAGGAGTTCTCTAGTAGAGTGCTCTTGGCAGTTGTATTTGACATTGTGCTTTAACATGAACAGCTAAGAGTGTGGACAAAACACTGGACCTAGAGACAGGAAGACCTGCGTTCAAATCCTGCCTCAGGCATTTGCTAGCTCTGTGGTTCTAGGTAAATGATAACATCTGTTTTCCTCATTTTCCTCATATATAAAATGTAGCTAATAAATAACAACAAAAAAGTACCTATCTCTAAACTCTAAAGATTGTTATGAGACAAAAATAAGATGTTTATACTGTGCTTTACAAAGCTTAAAGTAATATGTAGGGGCATCTAAGTGGCTGAGTGTATAGAGTGCCAGGCCAAGAGGCAGAATGTCCTAAGTTCAAATCTGGCCTTAGACATTTTCTAGCTGTGTGATTCTGGACAAGTCACTTAACCCCAACTGCCTAGTCCTTATGTCTCTTCTGTCTTAGAACCAAAAATTAGAATTGATTCTAAATGGAAGGCAAGGATTTTTTTTAAAGAACTGTGTAAATGCTATTATAATTATATAGCTCTTAAATACTAGCTATTAAGTTTTTATGTGTAGCTAGGTGACACAGTGGATAGAGTATCATTATTGGAGTCAAGAAGACTCATCTTCCTAAGCTCAAATCTGGCCTCAACCATTTACTAGCTATGTGACCCAGACAAGTCACTCAACTCTGTTTACCTCAGTTCTCTCATCTGTAAAATGAGCTAAAGAAAGAAATAGTAAACCACTCCAGTATCTTTGCCAAGAAAACCCCAAATAGGTCCTAAAGAGTCAGACATGACAGAAAATTACCAAACACCAACATTATTATTATTATTTTATATAGATACATAAATGCTACATGATTCTGCTGTTGCTGTTGTTATAAGTGCTTGGGAAATGACTTGGATTGTAGATTAACCAAATTTACCAAGCTAGGAGAGATAGCTAAGACATTGAACACCAGAGTTGGGATCAAAAAGCCTTTACAGATGAAAGCATTGACCATAACATTTAATTTAACAAAAGTAAATATAAAAAAAACCAAGGGGTGAAAAAAAGATTGCACTGAGATAAATGGGAAGAGAGAGGTAAAACTGGGTAAATTATATAACATAAAGAGGCATAAAAAACTATTACAAAGGAGGGGAGGATGAGGGTACTAATGGGCAACAGAGAGGAAATAAGTCAGACCCATTGGAGTATAGAATCCTATCTTACCATATAGAGAAATAGAAGAGGGATAAGAAATGAGGTAGTGGGGAGGAGAGTGATATAAAGAGGGAATTAGGAAGAAGTTGAAAGGGAAAAACAAGGGGGGGCAAGGGGAGTACTATAAGAGAGAGAGAAATGGGGGAATATTAAAAGCAAAACACTTGTATGGAAGGATGGAGAGAAAGGGAAGGATTAAAAGGGGGAAACAAAATGGATGGGAATACACAGATGGTAATCATAATGGTGAATTTAAATGGGATGACCTTGCCAATAAAACAGATGCACATGGCAGAGTAGATGAAAAGCCAGAATCCTGTGATATGTTGTTTCCAAGAAACACATTTGAAGCAGGTAAACACACACAGAGTAAAGGTAAGGGGATAGAGAAGAATCTGTTGGGCTTCAATTGAAATTAAAAAAGCAAGCGTAGCAATCATGCTCTTAGACAAAACTAAAGCAAAAATAGATATGATTAAAAGAGATAAGGCAAATAATTATACCTTGACAAAAGGTAGTATAGACAATAAAGTAATATCAATACTTAATACATATCATCAAACAGTATAGCTCCCAGATTTTTAAAGGAGCTTAAGGAGGAACTAGGCAGTAAAACTATACTATTGTGGGTCCTTGACTTTCCCCTATCAGAACTAGATGACTGTAAACAAAAAAATAAACAAGAAAGGAGTAAAGGAAGTAAATGGAAGTTTAGACAAGTTAGATTTAATAGATATCTGGAGAAAATTGAATGGGGACAAAAAATAATATACCTTCTTTTCAGTAGCACCTAGTATATATACAAAAATTGACCAGGTAATAGGGTATAAAAACTTTATGACCAAATACAGGAAAACATAAATAATAAATAAAATCTTTTTAGATCATAATGCAATAAAATTATAATTAATAAAGGTTCATAGAAAGACAAAATTAATTGGAAACTAGGTAATCTAATTCTTCAAAAGGTCTGGATCAAAGAATAAATTGTAGAAACAATCACTGATTTTATTAGAGAATGACAATGAGGAGACAATATGCCAAAATTTATGGAATAGATCCAAAGCATTACTTGGGGGGAAATTTATATCTCTAAA
Organism: Monodelphis domestica; assembly: GCF_027887165.1. Taxonomy (NCBI): domain Eukaryota; kingdom Metazoa; phylum Chordata; class Mammalia; order Didelphimorphia; family Didelphidae; genus Monodelphis; species Monodelphis domestica. The sequence continues at coordinate 297,961,829 of NC_077232.1, read as the reverse complement.
TGCTTACATCACTAAAATAGAGAAAAATGAGATCAATGAATTTGGCATGCAACTAAAATAAGCAAACTAAAAATCCCCAATTAAATATAAAATTGGAAATTCTAAAAATCAAAGGAGAAATTAATAAAATTTAAATTAAAAGAACTATTGAATTAATAAATAAGATTAGAAGTTGGTTCTATGAAAAAATAAAATAACTATAGTATTAGTTAATTTGATTTAAAAAGGAAAGAAGAGAATGAAATTACCAGTATCAAAAATGAAAAGGTAAAGTCACCTCTAATTAAGAGGAAACTAAAACAATCATTAGGAGATATTTTGCCCAATTATATGACAATAAATCTGATAATCTAGGTGAACTGTAAAATATTTACAAAAAATATAAATTGCCAAGATTAACCAAAGAGTAAATAGAAATCCCAACTCAGGGGGAAAAAAACAAGCCATCAATGAACTTGCCAGGAAAAAAATCCCCAGGGCCAGATGGATACACAAGTTAATACTATCAAACATTAAAAGAATAATTCATCCCAATACTACATAAACTATTTGGCACAAAAAAAAAATTGGCACAAAAAAATGAGTCCTACCAAATTCTTTTTATGACACAAATAAGAGTGCTGATATCTAAACCAGGAAGACTAAAAACAGAGAAATGTTATAGACCAATTTCCTAAATGAGTATTGATGTAAAAATATTAAATAAAATACTAGAAAAGAGTATATCATCAGTATATCCTAAGGACTATGCACTATGAGCAAGTGAGATTTATAACAGGAATGCCACTGATTTGATATTAGGAAAACTATCAGCATAATTGACCATATCAATAACCAAAATAACAAAATTAATAATTATCTCAGTAGATGCAGAAAAAAGTCTTTGACAAAATACAACATCCATTCCTATTAAGAATACTAGAAATTATATGAATAAAAGGGCCTTCCCTTAAAATAATAAGTAGTATCTATCTAAATCCATAAGTAAATCTCATCTACAATGGGGATAAGTTAGAAGCCTTCCTAATAAGATCAGGAGTGAAGCAAGAATGCCCATTATCACCACTATTGTTTAAAGCTTTAACAGTAGGAGAAGAAAAAGAAATTGAAGGAGTTAAAAGTAGGCAAAGAGGAAATTGAACTATTAATCTTTGTGGATGATATGATAATATATTTAGATAATGCTAGAGAACCAACTAAAAAACTAATTTATTAATAATTTTAGAAAAGTTGCAAAGTACAAAATAAACCCACTTAAATCATTGACATTTCTAGATATTTCCAACAAAGTCCAGAAGCAAGACTTAGAATGAGAAATTCCATTTAAAATCATTAATATTGGGTATAAAATAAATACTTGACAGCATAAAATACTTGAAAGTCTATTTACCAAGGTAAATACAGGAGTTATAGGAACACAATTACAAAACACTTTTCACACAAAGCGAGACCTAAATAATTAGAAAAATATTAATTGCTCATGAGTAAGCTAAACTAATATTTTAAAAACAACTCCCATCTAAATTACTTTACTTATTCAATGCCATACCAATCAACATGCCAAAAAACTATTTTGTAGAACCATTAAAAATAATAAAATTCATCTGGAAAAGCAAAAGATCAAGAATGTCAAGAACTAATAAAAAAAATGTGAAGGATGATGGCCCAGTAGTACCAGATCTTAAACTGTACTATGAAGCAGTAATCATCAAAACAATCTGGCACTGGCTAAGAAATAGAATGGCAGATCAATGGACTAGATTGGGGGAAATGTTTTGAGCGATCTAGTATTTGATAAACCCAAAGATCCCAGTTTGGGGGATAAGAATTCACTATTTCATTAAAAACTGTTGAGAAAAATGGAAAACAGTATGGCAAAAATTAGATATAGACCAATAATCCACACCTTATACCCTATAGAAGGTCAAAACAGGTATATGATTTAGGTATAAAGGCTTATATTTTAAGTAAATTACGGGAACAGAGAATAACTTACCTGTTAGATCTATGGAGAAAGGAAGAATTTATGGCCAAACAAGAGAGAGAACATTACAAAATGTAAAATGAATCATTTTGATTTTATTAAACTTAAAAGTTTTTGTACAAACAAAACCAATGTAACCAAGATCAGTAGGGAAACAACTGGGGAAATATTTTATAAGAAATTTCTCTGATAAAGATCTAATTTATCAAATATATAAAGAACTAAATTAAATTTATAAGAATACAATAATTCCTGAATTGCCAAATGGTCAAAGGATATGAGTAAGCAGTTTTCAGATGAAGAATCAAAATTATGAATAATCAAATCAAAAAATGTTCTAAATTTCTCTTGATTAGAGAAAGGCAAATTAAAACAACTCTGAGGTACTGCCTCACACCTATCATTTTGGCCACTATGACAGTAAAGGAAAATGATAAATGTTGGAAGGGATGTGGCAAAATTGGGACACTAATGCATTGTTAATGGAGTTGTGAATTGATCCAACCATTCTAGAGGGCAATATGGAATTATGTCCAAAGTGCTATAAAACAATGCATACCCTTTGGACCAGTAATATCACTTCTAAGTTTGTATCCCAGAGGAATAAAAAAAAAGGGAGGAAGATAAAGGCCTACTTGTATAAAAATATTTATAACTGCTCTTTTTGTGAGGGCAAAGAATTAGATATTAAAGAGATGTCCCTCAACTAGGGAATGGCTTATTGGAGTTAATTAAGTATTGGGATCTTAAGAGTGAAGGGTTACCTTAAGAGCCATCTGGAATCTTTAGAGAAGTTCCTTTGAAGAATTGTCAGGTGCCTTAAGAGTTTGGTTGGAAAAATAACTGACAAACTCTTGGAGGTTGCTTACTCTGAAGGTGGCTCTTGGCTTCTTCAATGTCTGACCAAGCTCTAAGTATTCCATATCATCCATGTTTCATCCATCTTCATGGCCATTGGAACAAATTGTTCTCATTTACCCCTTCACATGCATGGGGTATACTCCTCTGCTCACTGATGAGTTTGAGGTCTATTGGTTATCTTCAACCTGGTTTAGACCACTTGCCCAGATGGTTTACAGGGGTGTGACTTCATCACAATATAGCTTTTTAGAGCTGTAGGTGAGAGCTAAGTGGTAGATGAACACCAAAGGAGGAAGTCATTCCTGAAAAGGGCCCAGTAAATCATCATATCAGAGGTACTAGTCTTCCCTAAAAATCCCATACACCACCTGGGGCAGAGATTAATATCCTAATCGCTCCAAGATACCATTCCTCCCTTCAAACAGACTAGATATTAGGGGATATTGCCTTCCAAAAAAAATAAGAGTCATAAGGTATTAAATATGACTAGCACATGAAAGGAATAATGAACTGGAGGAATTCCATGTGAACTGGAAAGACCTCCAGGAATTGATGCAGAGTGAAAGGAACAGAACCAGGAGAACATTGTACACAGAGACTGATATATTATGGTCCAATCAAATGTAATAGATAGACATTTCTTCTAGCAGCAATGCAGTGACCCAGGACAATCCAGAGGAATTTATGAGAAAGAGTACTATCCACATATAGAAAAGGAATGGGGGAAACAGAAATGCAGAAGAAAAACATATGATCAATCACATAGTTCTATAGGGCTATGATTAGGGTTTTGATGTTTAAAGATCACTCTACTATAAATATGAATAACATAAAAATAGGTTTTGAACAATGATACATATATAATCCAGTGGAACTGCTTGTCAGCTTCAGGAGGGAGGAGGAAAGAGGGAGGAGGACATCATGAATCATGTAACCATGGAAAAGTTTTCTAAATACAAAAGGCAGGGGGAGACAAATAAATAAATATGACCAGCACAGGAAATAATCCCAAAATGTAAAATGATGAGATCATAACAGACAAGGATTGACAAGTGGTAGAAATAGAAGTCACAGAAGAATTGAGACTCTGAAGACAGGCAGACAGGTCATTGGCTAATCATAGAAAAGGCAAGAATCAGTATTAAATGAAAAAAAGACAGAAGATAAAGAAACCCTACAAATAATGAAATCACTTCAACCTAACCCATTCAAAGGAACCACTGATACTGAAAAAAAAAAGAGAAATAGGGAAAAAAGAATTTTTCCCTCAGCCCAACTCTGCATCACCATTTAGCACCCATTAAATTGAGAAAGAACATAAAGGCTGATAACATTCATTGCTGTGTTCTGACTCTAGAAAAACAGACACATTATTATATTTCTGATTGAGCTGTAGATTACTTCAATCATTTTAAAGAATAATCTGATGTCATAAAAGTTACCAAAATTCCCTTATTCTTCAACCCAGTGGCTTCATTACTAGAACAAAATACCCTGAGGAGGTTATGTATTGACAGGGATGAAAATGACCTCTGTGTACAAACTATTCCCAGCAGTAGTATCTGTAAGAGCAAAGAGCTAGAAACACCTCTTGAGGGATGTCTAAACCAATTAAAGCAGAAGAATGTGGTGGAATATTCTTTGCTAAAGAATGATGACTATGGAAATATAAAGAAATAATAGGAGGTGGCAGCTAGGAGGCTCAGTAGCTTAAGAGTTAGACCTGGAGATGGGAAGTAATGGGTTTGACTGACCTCACATTCCCCAATTGTAGGACCCTGGACAAATCACTTAATCCCCATTGTCCATCCAGTCTTTTCCACTCTTCTGCCTTAGAACCAAAATGCAGGATTGATTCTAAATGGTAAGGTACGGGTTAATTTAAAAACAAAAGAAAAGGAATAAGGGAAAACTTATATAAGGGAAAATAGAGCAAAAACAGAAGAATACAACTGAATACAGTTCTATTTTTTTAAAAAAGTAATAATTACAGCAACAGAATCTGGATAAACATTGAGAAAATACAGTTACTAGAGTACTTGACTGAAACTTGGGAAGACTTGCATTCAAATGATTAGCTATGTGACCATGGAAAAGTCATATGATCTCTCTCTGCCTTGGTTTCTCCATCCATAAGATGGGGACAATAATCACATCCACCTCACACAGTTAATGTGAGGATAAAATGAGACAATATGTGTAAAGTGCTTTACGAACCTTACAATATTATATAAATGCTAACTAATATTATCTTTACTAAAAAATTGAGAAAAGGTAAGTGAACTGGGTAATCATGCTACTACTTTTTCAAAGTTATATATGTTTTTAGAACCAATCTGTAAACAACCAAAGTCTATAGTTGTACAACATCACTTTCCTTCATTTGTATGTCTTCTTAAATTTAATTTGAAGTTTATCTATTTTTTTCCTTTCTTATGTCCACATTTAAATACTTATAGTTATTTGTTAAGGTCTTACCTTCTTTCCTAGTATCAATTCTAAGACAGAAGAGTGTCAAGAACTAGGCGAATGGGATTAGGTGACTTGCTTAAAGCCATATAGCTTGGAAGTATCTAAGGTCAGATTTAAACCCAGCTCCCCCTAACCTCAGGCCTGGTGTTATATCTACTGTGCTACCTACCTACCCCTGAATGCTTCTATTTATTGAAAAAAGTCAAAATAAACTTTTCAAAAGATCAATTATATCTATAATTTTTAAATGAATGTGAAGTGAGATGAGTTGGTTTAAAATGCCAGCTCTATTGATTTACTCTGTGATCTTTAATAAGTCACTTTCCTATCTTATAGTTTCTGCTTCCTCTTATATAGAAATGAAGAAATTAGACTAGAAGGTCTCTAACATTTCTCCAGGTCAGATATCTTACATTCTATATGAACCAAGAAGCCTTCTATATACAGCACTGACACATTCAACACTTTGACAAAAATATTGAACAAATGACTGAGTCCTGAAGATTTTTCATAAGACATGAAGAGATTGATGATACAGAAGAGTTGTCCTTTTAAGAACACTGATGCCAATTTTTTTTAAAAATAGGAAATATGCTATATGTTGCAACAAAATAAAAAATATTTTGCACTACCAAATGCTTAGAAAATTATAATCTATACCCAAAATCTGTGTATACCATTTGACCCAGCAATATCACTACTTGGTCTGTATCTCAATGAGATTTTTTTAAAAGGAAAAGGACTCATTTGTTATATATATAGATATATATATATGTGTATATATATATATCATATATACATATGATATGTATATCAGTTCTTTTTGTGCTGGCAAAGAATCAGAAATTGAAGGGATGCCTATCAATTGGAGAATGGCTCAATGAGTTATGATATCTGATTGTAATGGAATACAACTGCATTATAGGAAATATTGAGTAGTGTGGTTTCAGAAAACCTTCAGAAATTACATGAACTGATACAGAGTGAAGTGAGCAGAATCAGGAGGACACTATAGACAGTAACAGGACTATTGTATGGTGATTATACACAGTAACTGTAACATTATGAGATGATCAAATATGATTGACTTTGCTACTAAAAGTAATGCAATGATGCAGGACAATCCTGAGGGACTTATGAGAAATAATGCTACCTACATCCAGAGAAAGAACTGTGGGAATGGAAATCCAGAAGAAAACATTTGAGTTATCACTTGTTTATATGGGTATGTGATTTGGGGGTTTAGGTTTTAAAAGATTACTCTATTATAAAAATAAATAATATAGAAATAGTATTTGAGTGATAATGTATGTATTACTTGGTGGAATTACTTGTAAAATCTGGGAGTGGGGAGGAAAGAGGGAAGAGAGACAAGAATCATTTAATCATGGGAAATTTTTTAAAGAAAAAAAACAAATAAAAATATTGTTATAATGATTAGCTGTTCTCAACAATACAGTGATCCAAGATATTTCAAATGATCCATGATAAAAAAAAATGCCATCCACCTACAGGGAAAGAAATGATGGAATCTGAATTCAAATCAAAGCAAACAATTTTTCACTTTTCTCATTTTGTGTGTGAGGGAAGTCTGCTTTCTTTCATTACATGACTAACATAGAAATATGTTTTATATGAGTGCACTTGTATATATGCAATTGCTTGTGTAATGGAAGAAGAGAGAGAATTTGGAATTCAATTTTTAAAAGGATAATAAAATAATTTTTACATTTACTTGAGAAAAAATGAAATATTATTTTTAAAAAGAAAGAAAATTACAATCAAGTGGTCAGAATTATAAACCAAGACCTTCCTCTCCTTCATAAACTAATTAACAAGTCCTCATACTATACAGCATCCTTGACAATATAGCAATAAACTGGGTTGTACCTCAGCCATTACCATAGACAAAACTGTTGTCCATAATTGCCCAGATTTAAAGATACCCATAAAACTTGAAGAGTGACATCTTAACTAGATGTGACCTAGTAAAGATGCCCAATCTCCAAAGTATGGAGAAGGACAAGCTCCCAAATCAAGAGACTTAGCAGAAAGCAAATTCAGGCATTTCCAACTGCTTTTTAGACATCTCAAACTGGATGTCCTGAAGACATGTCAAATTCAACAGGTCCATAACCCAATCCATTATCTTTCCACCAAAATACCCCCTTTCCCTAAACTTCCCCATTACTTTTGAGAATATCACCATCCTCTCAATCATTTAGGCCAGGAACTTATGGGTTAGCCTTAACTTCTTACTCATACTCATCTCCTATATTCAATCTTTTCCCAAGTCTTATTGCTTCTACCCTCATAACCTCTCTTGAAAAAGCTCCCTTCTCTCTTCTGACACTGACACCTTCCTGTGATGAAAATAGGTGAGATTAAAATCTAGATCTGTTCCATGAAGGAATTGTGACATTACTTGCAGAAATTCCACCTACTATCCACATCTTCCATTATATATCTTCCTCTCTAAGCTCAGTTTCTTCCCTCATAAAATGAACAGGTTGGATGAGATGGCCTCTGGGTTTTATTTCAGCTCTAAGAAAAGCCTTACCCCCTTATTCTAGCCTCAGAACTTCTGAGTCTGAGCTGATTACACACAGCCTTTCTTGACATCACCCTTCAGAGGAAGAAGACAAACATAACCCCTGAGCACAAACAGCCTCTTTTCTTTCCCCAAAGCAATTTCAGCTTCTAACTCTTTAACCATTCCAGGAGAACAGACTATTTTGTAAGCTGATACTAAAGAAAGCAAGTCCCACTCAAAGGTGACAGACAACACAATGAGAGCAAAGCATCTCTTGAAGGATCAAGTGTGTGGAACTTTTATTCCAAATTAAAATTTTCCTTGGGAGAAGTTTTATTAACCAAATAAATAATAAAAAAACATGACTCTCCCATACAAATGCAGCAGCTTTGGAGGGGTAGAAATATCCCAGAACCCAGAAGACCTAGGTTTAAGTCCCAGTTCTGCTCTTTACTCCTATGATGATGAAACCCTTCCCATTTGGAGCCTCAATTTTCCCAATACCATCATCATCATTATTCACTTTATTTAACTCTTCAAGGTTTTCTTGACGCTTATAAGGAATAGGGAAATACAAGATGTATATAATAAAGGTAAGAAGATAGATTGCTGGGCTTAGAATTAGGAAGATACAAGTTCAAATCTTCCTTCAGACACTCAGTTGCTGTATGCTAGGGTAAGTAATTTAATCTTTTTCAGAAATAATTTTCTCAACTATATAATGGGAAGAATAGTATCATCTACCTCACAGGGTTGTTGTGGGCATTGAATGATATAATTATTTGTGTAAAATATTTCACAAACCTCAAATTACTGTATAAATGGTAGCTACTATTATTATATATACAGATAAAGGAAATAAATTCAATATATACACAAGGAAATATCAAAGGGAAGAGACCATTAGCAACTAGAGACATCAGGAAAAGTTTCATCAAGAAGTCATACTTGAGCTATGCATTGTAGAAAACTCTGAATTCTAAAAGGTGGAAGGGAGGCAGAATGGCATTCCAGACAAGAGGGACATTCTTTGCAAAAGTATGGAAATTGGAGATAAGGTATTTTGCACAAGCAATAGCTAAAAAGCCAGTCTGCCTGGAACCCATAAATTCAGTAGAATTTTACAAGCATATATATTATTCAGAGAGAGCATACTGGGAGAATGTATTAAAACTAGGGTCATTAGCACAGCCACACTCTACTCCATCTGTCTTCTCAAATCACCTCTAGAGCTACCCTGGTTGATCACAGGATCAGAGATTTGGAGTTGGAAGAGATCTTAGAGATCATGTATTACAAGTCCATCATATATGTAATAAGAGATGAGATTTGGATCCCAGGACAAGTACTTTCTGCCCAGTAACATCTTTCCTATTGTTCACGTTTCCTTTCCTTCTCTACGCATTGGCAAATTGGAGGACTATCTTCTGAAGTTGAAGGTGCCTTAAAGTTCACAGAGTTGTGGAAGCATGCAGCACTGAGAATTCTGTTATGCTAGAAAGAAAGAATTTATACTGGAGGCATTTTGAGCTGAACCTAAGTCTGAGGTCCTAGATCTAATGAGTCTCTTTTGAATGGAATAATCAAAATAGTGACTGGATTTAGTTCTCCCCCAAACCAGAAGGGGTAGCTATATCCTCAGTGAGTAGATAGTGGCCAGATTGAGTAGGAATGCTTTTTGTTAATCATATGAAGACATGTTCCTTTTTTTGGTCATTGATCAGAATCATTAGATGACAGACGGAAGGAAGGAAGGGAGGAAGCAAGGAGGGAGGGAAGGAAGGAAGGAGAGGGAGGGAAAGAAGGAGGGCAGGAAGGAAGGACAGAGGTAGGGAGGAAGGAAGGAAGGAAGGAAGGAAAGAAGGAAGGAAGGAAGGAAGGAAGGAAGGAAGGAAGGAAGGAAGGAAGGAAGGAAGGAAGGAAGGAAGGAAGGAAGGAAGGAAGGAAGGAAGGAAGGGAGGGAGGGAGGAGGGAGGAGGGAAGGAAGGAGGGAGGGAGGGAAAGAAGGAGGGAGGAAAAAGGGGAGGGAGGGAGGGAAGGAAGGAAGAAAGGAAGGAGGGAGGGAGAGAAGGAGGGAAGGAGATTTTACTCTGGGTTAAACACTATGCTAAGAGATGACTATCTAGAGAAGACATCTTTAAGTGTGTTCTATCATTAACATTAACATTGATCTCTTTTTTAGGGATTCTAAAAAAACAGAATTTAGGAATGTGAATCCTTTGGGGCTTTCAGAAAACCTTTCCACACTCCCTTTTCACTATGAAAGATTATAAGTGGCTGAGTTCCCCATATAGAACAAAATACTCAGAGCAGTGGCTAGATTTTGAGATCTGCAGTCAGAAGACCTGACCTAAAATCCTACCTCTTACATTTACCAGCTGTTGCAATCCTGGGCAAGCCACTTAGTTTCTCTTGGCCTTAGTTTCCTCATCTCTAAAATGACAATGACATATGTAAAGAATTTTGCAGACCTTAAAGCACCATAAATGCTAATTTCTTTCTGCTGTGTCATACTGATACATTTAGATCATAGAAAAATAGAAGATAATTTAAAAGTCTAGAAAAAGTTGGAAAATAGGACTAGCTACAAATGTGTGATTGAAAATAACTTTGGCAAATGAAGAGTGGCCTGAGCCTCAGATTCCAGCCTAAAACCCCATCTTGCCCACACACAGAGTACTAGTGATATATAAAGAAGCTGAAAAGTGCTAGAGATGAATGGGCTGGTATCATGAAGACAAACTGAGTATTTCATCAGATTTGGCTGTGGTCATAATTCAAAGAGTAAGTAGGAAGACATTCTCAGGGAAGATATTTCAGGAAAAAACCTGATGGGTAGAAGTTATACAGCTGAAGACTCAAGGGGAAACCTAGGACAACAGGTAAGAGGAAAATACTCCACTTTTCAAAATGAAAATGGCCTTCATTAGACTCAGGTTTCTCAAGCTCAAAAAATGTTCTTTTCAGGGTCAGCTGGCTCAATGGATTGAGATCAAGGACTAGAAACAGGAGTTTCAAAGTTTCAAAGCTGACCTCAGATACTTGTAATAGGAAAATTATCAGGAGCAGGAGCAAGAGCAATGTTGAAAGGCAGAAGCAAGAAGGTTCCAGAACTCTGGAGAAGTGACAGGGCAGTTACTTCTTCTGAGAGACAGTTGAGCAGCCAGGGATTGAATTTCAGTCTAGTCTCCTGGGTGGACCTAGTGAGCTGGATATTCTCTCTCCTGTGGCTTTCCTTGTGATCTAGTCTGTTCCTGTGTTCCTGCTTCTGCTCTGATTTTTACTAGGACTTCTACCAGATTCCAGAGGACAACTGTCAGTGAGACCTTCCCTTTGATCCCTGTTTTTGCTACTTTCAATTCCTTACCACTTTTATATATTAATGAAGGAGGGTTAATTTAGATAGTTGTAGAAATTAGAATATTAGGTAGAAATGTGTTAAATACTATAGGTTATCAACTTGATTGATAGGGAGGTTATTTATAATTTTAAGATATATCACCCCAATTCCATTCCCTTCCTTCCTTACCTAAAAAAAATTATTTACATATACATAATTTCAGGTTACTTATTTAAGTTGACAAGCTAAGTAGGTCAAAACCTAAAGAATTTGGCTTAGACTATAAGAGTTTATAGCAGTGGCATTTAGACCAGCCAGCAATATTCCATTTCCCCTTGGGAGTGACTACTGATATCCAAGTTACTGCAAAATAGAATTTTAAGGGTGATTGATGCTGGGAGGATTTAACATCATTTAAAGGGACAATTTAAAAGGACAATTTAAAGGGTCAAAATAGCACATATGCTAATGGAACAATTTTTTCTTCTTTTTTGTTTTGTTGTTGATTCTTTTTTGTAATCAAAGTAGATTCTAATATCTCCTATCCCATACTATATTATATGATCCTGCATTGCTATAACATCATGGTGGGGATATGGTTCATGCAGTATACACACACACACACACACACACACACACACACACACACACACACACACATTACATCCCATATGGTGTTTTTTAAAATGTTTCCAGATTTTTGTTACTTGTTATTAAGCTATGACTAGATGAAACCGGTAATAGGTACAACAATTCAATCAATTTCTTCTTATTTGCCTATATTGAGTTTGTTTTCTGGTTCTGCAAAAATGTAGAAGGATATTTTTTGGAATTGTTCATAAAATGAGAGCTATGTTTCAATGGATGTGCAGGGATTCTGAACTTAAACCAATGTTAATACTGATGCAATCTAAGATCGATGCTATGGAGCAGTGTGGTTTTTTTTAAACCTTTACCTTCCATCTTGGAGGCAATTGACTCAGCTGGGAAGTGTCTGAGACCAGATTTGAACCTAGGACCTCCTGTCTCTAGGCTTGGCTCTCAATCCACTGAGTTACCCAGCTGCCCCCTGGAGTAGTGTTTTAAATATGGCATGGTACCCAATAATTTTGTTGGCTATGGCTTAAGGGAAGATATTATGGTTGAGGATGGGAATAAAGGAAAGGTTAAGGAACAAACTAGATTAGAAAGAGAGGCTGCTGAATTGAATAAGAACCCAGTAAATTTGTTTCCTCTTAGGGATGTTCCAATGATTAACCATAATGAAGACTTTTATGTAAAATCTCATAAACAATTCACCTCTGCAGAACTGGAAGCTATCAAACATAGAACTCCTCATTTCTTTGATGAACCCAACAAGGGCATCAAAGAATTTCAAAGGGAAATTAAGATCCATGACCCAGATTATTCAGACTTTTTCCTTTTAATGGAAGAATTGCAGAAGAATTAATTCATTGTGGAAACAAGAAATAACCCTTCTTTAAAATTTTGAAGAACTGGATATGAATTTTGTACATCATTACAAAATGATGAAGCAGGCCAGAAAAGCAATTATTGAGGTTATAAAGAGACACCCTCATCATCCCAATGCCTGGTCAACATTTAAGAAAGTAAAGCAGACTCCAAATGAAACACCTGCCAGTTTTCTTGATAGACTACTGAAGCAGCTGAGTTACACCTAGGTTTAGATGTGATGGTTGATGAAACCATAGTCCACATCAAGAGACTTTTTGTAAATAATGCCTGTCCCATAGTAAAATGGTTTTTAAAAAATAATTGCCCAGACTGGGAAGTGCTAAGTTTGGAAGATTTGAAAAGGAAAGCTACATATGAATATTCAGAGGATACAGATAAATCATATGATGATAAAGATTCTGTGATTGAGGACTTAAAGTGAAAATTAATGGAGGCAAAGAGTAAAGCCAGAGTTAGTGAAATTCAAGAAATAAAAGCTGTGGCAGTATTAAGATCTATGCAACCCAGAAATCAGTATGTATCCAAGGAAAGGAGATCTAGAGTTCTCAGGTGTTTGTGTTGTTTTTGTTGTTTTTGTTGTTGTTGTTTGTGTGTTTGTTTGTTTGTTTTTTAATAATCACTTACAGAATTTGGTTAGAGAGTGTAGATACAGAGGACAATATTCAAGACAAATTAATAGGAACAATGGGACTCCTCTTCCTGCCCTGCCAACCCATTCCCTTCTGAGGTCCCCTGGGCCTCTCTCCTTCTCTTCCCCAGCCCAACATGCTGGGCCAAGGGTCTGTGATCATGGCCTCTCTTTTCAAGAAGACCACAGATGATGTAATAAAGGAGCAAAACTTTTCTCTTGATGAGATTAGTTGACTCAGCTGTGTTTTCTCTCGTTCAGACTTACTAAGGATCTTGGTCGACACAGCAGCATTTTTTCTGATTCAGACTTACTGAGGAGATTGGTCGACTTATCAGCAATTTAGATGGGCAGTCCTTTGGAAAGCGTCTACAATGATTGGTAGATGTAGGGACTTAGGGGAGGTGACATGGGAGAAAAACCCCTATATAAGAAAAAGCAGAATCTCTTGAGGATATATTCCTTTTGGAGAATTCCTTTTGGAGGATCTCTGATGAGGACCACTTGGGAAGAATCTCTTGAGAGAGGCTCTGGAGAAGGGAAACTCTTGGAGGACAATCTCTAAGGAGTTCTCCCTGGAGCTCCTCTAAGGGGACTCTGTCCCTCTGGAGGCTCTGGAGAGAGGACCATTGGAACAGTCTCTGGCTGGAAGGCTCTCTGGTGAAGTCAGCTGAGATGGAACTGGCCTGGTGTTACTAGAATCCTTGTTTAGTCAGACCTTGTGGTGAGTGTTAAAAAACTGACTGATTTCTCTCTTAAGACTCAGGTCTAGGCCATATTGGCTTGAGGCCCTTCATACTGTAAACCTCAAAATTTCTCAGACTTATGAATGTTGGAAATTTCCCCATTGGAGAATCTTCTACTTAAAAAAAATTCCCTAGCATATGGTGAGAACTCTACTTGAGTGTGGGGGCTCCTTGCCTTGGGAATATCCCTACTCCACCCTACTTAGGACTGCTTTAGGACAGAGAGCTCCTTCAGAACAATGAAAAGTACTTTGATCCATTCTTATGGAAGGGACACGAAGTTCTTTGAGTCATGACTGTTTTAGAATTGATACAATGGGATACTAAGTACCTATAAAGGTGGGGCAACTTGTAAACTACTTAAACCTATAAGGATGATAACTTATTCAGAGGATTTTTCTAATGAAATTTGCCCACACAGCAGCATTTTTTTCCCTGACTTACTAAAGAAATTTAAATTACTCAGCTGTGAATTCAAAATGGGCGGTCATTTAGAAACATCTACAGTGATTGGTAGATGTAAGGACTTAGGGGAGGTGACATAGGAGATTTTGCCCTTAAAAATAAGAGCTCAGAGAAGAGTTGGATCAGATTCTGAAACATTCAGATTGGAGAGACTCATTCTGAGGAGACTGATTCTGAAACATTCAGATGGAGGAGGGAGCTGGTGAAAGCAGCTGAGATGCTGCTGGCCTGGTGTCATTAGAAATCCTTACTTAGACAGATCTTATGGTGAGTTATAAAAAGCTGACTGATTCCTCTCCTAAGGCTCAGGTCTAGGCCATATTGGCTTGAGGCCCTTCATACTTATTCCTTTCTTACTCTCTCTCTTTCTTTGATTACTCATTGTATTGTTAATTAAAATCTCTATAAAATCCAATTGACTTGGGCATTTGAATAATTGGGAATATTTCCCTGGTGACCACCTTATATTTGATTTAAAAACCAAGACACTGTAGTGAAACATATTTCTGCGGTCAAATTTACTCACCCTCTCTTATATCTATCACAATTTATATCTTCCACCATTTTAACTCACTACAGTTTAACTCAACCATTTAAATCTCATACTTTCTCTATATGAAATGTACTCTTATTGTCCACAATCTTATGAACTGTATTCATCCTTAGACTGAAAATATTCTAGAGATGCCATTGTGTCTAATATTAAGCACTACTACTAAAAGGATAATATTAAACATTGCAATTTTAAAGCAAAAATAAGCTTTTTTGAAGCTTTTGTAAATAAATTTTTGTCAGAAAATTGCTGCCTAAAAAGTGTATTAATATACTATGCTATGTTTTTATAAGCTAGAAATGCTGTGGTATCTAATTTATATATATATATATATACATATATATATATATATACATAGGGAAAATAGAACAGAAATAAGTTCTAAATCCTTGTGTTAATTTAGTATCATTCTTTAAAACAATTTTATGGTAGAAAATATATTTAATACTTTTTCCCTCAGAATTTATCACCATAAACTAGAAGAGACCATGGTTAAGTCATCTGAAAAATTGTGGATAGTGGGAATTGTTTGCTATTATGATGATAAAATAAACCCTGAAAAAAGAGGGTAGTTTGAGACAAATACTCCTTAAGGATTGATGGGCAGGAAGGGAAATTTGGACTCTTATACCTACATAATCAAAAAACTGCACTTTGATTTAGGATTTGATGATGGGAATTCCTTAGTTCACATAGCTTTCCTGAACATTAAAAGCCCATTTAAGTCTGGAAGGAAGGAAGGAAGGAAGGAAGGAAGGAAGGAAGGAAGGAAGAGAAAATACTTCAACACTTTGGTGCTCTTGAGTGTAAATAATAGTGCTAACTGTGTTTACTTCCTTTCCATTTATTTTGGGGGGACTACTCATTTTTATAAATTATTTGGTTTTTTTAAATCCAATAAAGGTTTAATTCCTAGAAAAAAATAGGGAAAATGGGTACAATAGACAATAAAATAACAATGGATGGAGAAATAATAATGGTTGGAATAATAATAATAATAATTATTATTATTATAAAAGACAGAATAATGGTAACAATTGTCCAAATGCTTGTTGTCAGGGAGCTTAAGCACCTGATTTGAACACAATGCAAGAAGGGGTAAAGTCTGGAGCAAGATCTAAATATAGGCAAGTGGTTCATGGACATGAGGGTGATCAGAACATAGGGGCATGTTCATTATGAAGGTGTACCCAGAGTTCTCAAGTGTTTGAAGAACAAAAGGAAAATGGATTGGAAATAAATGGAGTTGAATGTAATGAAGATAAGGTTAATTAACTTATAGATAAAGTGATTGAAACAAAGAATAATGTAATTAGTGTTAATAATTGAAAGGAAAAAGAAAATCATAATGTAAAAATAGATGAAAATTCTAATGATTGTGAAATAATGAAAAATAACAAAGAACATAAATTGGATAAAGATAATGTGATTATAAATGAGAACAATGATACCAAGGTAGAGGTTATGAGGAACAATGAGAGTAGTGAAAACTCTGATGAATGTGTTAAAGATCTGAAATCATAGGAATATCATGAAATTCAAGCAGATGTGAGTTTTGATGGACAGGACATGACTGAGATTTGTAATGATGTTACTGTGTTAGCTCTGGTGTCGGAAACATTTCAACCACCAAATAGCACAGAACCACATATGTCTATAACTATTGGAGACCAGATTTATAATCTTCTGGTTGGTACTGGAGCCAGTAAATCATTTTTACAAAGTTTTCTGGAGAATTGTAGAGCTGTTGGAACAATGGAAGTAATAGATACTACTGGTAAACCACAGAGAGTAGCAAAATTACAACCTAATATGATTATTTTAGGTACACTATATGTGAATCATGCATTCCTGTGTATGCCATAATGCCCAATGAATCACTTAGGCAGAGATTTAATGTATAAATTAAGGGCAATGATCCACTGTACTGAAATTGAATATATCTCATTACATCTACCAGAAAAATCACTGAAAGCATTTCCATTACTGTTCTTAGATTCAGTCAGTACAAAGGGTGACTAAGGTTCAGTCTATCCAATACCTGAGGATATCTCTAAGTCAAAGTATTTCCACAGATGTGGATTTATTGAAATAAGCTATTCCAGTCAGAGTGAGGACTAAGGAAGGACCAGTTACTTGTGTACCTCAATATCCCTTGACTAAAGAAGTAATTGAAGGTATAAGATCAATCATTGAATCCCTAATCCAACAAAGGATCATAATACCTTGATTCTCAGAATTTAATACTCCTTTTTTTCAAATTAAAAAACCAATATTAGATGAGAATAGCAAACCTGTATTTCATTTTATCCAGGATTTAAGAACAATCAATGATTATATAATCAAAACTCATCCCTTTTCACCAAGCCCAGATGCTACAATTTCTTCCATTCCAAGTCAGGCAAGATATTTCACTATGGTGAAATATGCTCAGCTTTTTTCCCAATTCAGAAGGATTCTCTAAAGATCTTTATTTTTACCTGGGAAAAGACCCTGGACATAGACTCGTCTACTTCAGGGTTATACAGACTCATCTCATCAATTTTCACAAATTCTAAATAGAGATTTGAAAACTATAACATTCAAAGAAAGTAAATTGGTACATTTTATGGATGGTATTCTTCTTGCATCCCCAATTGCTAAGATGTCTCAGAGATAGCAAGATTCTTTTGTTAGAATTATATAAGCATGGGCATAAAATCTCCAAGGTAAAATTGCAATGGACTTTGCCTAGAGTGCAATATCTAGGTTTTGTGTTATCAGAGGGTTCAAGAAGTATCACAAAGAACAGATTAGTTGATATCCAGAAACTGAGTGCTCCTCAGACCAAAAAGCAGCTCAGAGCTATTCATTGAACAACTGAATTCTGTAGACAATCGATTCCTGGATATAGTGAACTAACAAAATGTCTGATGAATTTAACTAAGAATATAGAACCCAAACCCCTGAAACTAAAGCCTGAACATCTGCAAGCCTTAAGTAAGTTTAAAGAAACTATTTTATCTACTCCAGATTTAGGGATCCCAGATTATACAAAATCATTCCAGTTATCTGTTAATGAGACCAAAGCTGTTGCTTCTGGGGTATGGACACAGACTTTGGGACAAATTTATTGTCCAATTGGATATTATAGTTGTCAGATTGATCCAATAGCTGCGGGTACTGTACCTTGTCTAAGGGGGGGGGGGTAGCTGCTGCTGCTGTGTTAGTCCAGAAGTCAGCATATTTAATTTTGGGATGTCCATTGAAAGTATATTATTTGCATCAGATAGAAGCACTAATGAGGAAGTTTTGTACTTGAGCTTATTTAGATCAACAAATTTCTAAATATGAAATTATTCCCCTGGATAGTGAAAACATCCAGTTGAGGAGGTGTAGTGTATTAAATCCAGCTATGCTTCTTCCTGATTTTACAAAGAATGGTAAACAATTACGCGAGTATGTAGAAGTAGTAGATCTCATGGATATGTGTAGAATGGATTTGAAAGACAGTCCTATTCAAGACTTGGTATTATTCACAGATGGTTCTTCATATTTGTGTAATGGAATTCAATGTACTGGTGCTTCAGTGGTTAAATAATATGAGACACTGTGGTATGACTCATTACCTAGTAATCCTAGTGCTCAAGGGGGCAGAGCTGGTGGCATTGAAGCAAGCCTGTCTTCTAGCTGATGGTAAAAGTGCTAATATTTATAGTCTCATGGTATGCTTTTTCAGTATGTCATGGAACAGGAAAGATCTAGAAACAATGAGGTTTTATTACTGCATCAGGAAAACCAATTGCACATGCAGAAATAATAACTGAGTTGTTGGATACTATCCAAAAACCTAAATAGCTAGCAGTGATCCATTGCAGAAGTCATACTTCTGGCAGAGATACAATTTCTAGAGGAAAACATAAATCTGATACAACTGCTAAGTATGCAGCCTGGAATGCTCCAGTGTATGTAATGAATTTGTCAACTATTGAGTCTGATAATTTAGAAAAAGCTTATGTGGACTCAGAAATTCAGAAGTGGAAGGAGAAGTTTGGAGCAAAGAAAGAACATGGAATATGGGTTGCAGACACTGGAAAACCTCTGTTACCAAACGATTTATATACCTATTTGAGTCAAGCCATTCACACAAAATGAAATTTGGTACTCAAACTGTAGTGGATTCTTTAGAAATGCAATGAGTAACACTGTGAATAAGTACTGTTACAAATTAGATCTATACTAGTTGTTCTGTTTGCCAAAAATTCAATCAAGTTGAATTCAGAAAAAAAGGTTTGGGGAGTAGACCTTTGGCATATTGTCCATTCAAGAGTATGCAAATAGATTATGTAATCATGACAAAAGCTGGGGGATACAAATTTTGTCTTATAATTGTAGATAGATTAACAAAGTGGCCTGAAGCTTTTCCATCTAATACTAAAACAGCTAGCTTTGTGGTAGAAGTGTTACTTAAGGAAATTGTTCCTAGGCTTGGTGTACCAATTACCATAGATTCTGATAAGGGATCTCATTGTCCACAAGATATTCTGAAAAGAGTCTCTGAGAATCTAGGAATAACACCAAATATCATGTTCTTTATCATCTACAAATTTCAGGTCAAGTGGAGTATGTGAATAAGGAACTCAAGACTAGGGTAGGAAATTTTTTTGCTGAAACTCATAAAAAATGACCAGATATTCTTCCCATAGCTTTGTTTTACCTACATATAAGAACAAGGGCAGATTTACATATATCATCTTATGAAATACTCTTCAGACATGCTCCATTGCAGGCAAAAACTTGTAAGGCTATTTATACATCTCTCCTAGAAGAAGACTGTCAAATTGCTTCATATTTAAGTGCATTACAACAACGGCTTAGAGAACTACATGTTATGGGAATATTGATCCAATCTGGTTCATTGGATTATTCTCTTCATAATTTTCAACCAGGTGATATTGTATATGTGAAAAATTTTGCAAAAACATTAGCAACCCAAGAGAGTTGGGTAGGTCCTTATACAATTATGTTAGTTTCACCATCTTCAGTTAAACTTTAGGAAGAGATTCATGGTATCATTGTTCACATATTAAATTAGCTCATGGAATTGATAGTGAAAATGTAGAAATTATTGAAGAAGGAAAAAGAAGAAGAATTCATGGTATAAGAGATTAATGCTGCAGAATACCTGGAAAGGCAGATGCAATGAATGGAAGCTTGAAGATCTGCCCATCAAAAAAAATTCCAGAGGAGAATGTGACCTAGAGAAGGCAGTTGAACAAGGAGACACAAACTGCTTCTTAGTCACTTTTTCCTGGGACTTGAGGAGAAAGAGCTAAAGGAGATTTCCCCTGCCTTTCTTTCTGATAGACCTGGAGCTTGGCTCTGAAGACTTTTGAAAGTTGTTAATAATATCCCTCTTAAAGTCTATACAACTTTTCTTATTCATCTTAAGATTTATGATAGATTAGAGAGTGAGTTATCCGTTAAAATTTCAGTCACCTTACCCATTCTGATCCCAGCTAGATCCCAACTGAAAAAGACAGCAGAAGTTGGTGGGAGGAGGAGGAGAGAAAGAATTCTGTCTTCCCATTACCTTATTTCTCTGTGTGTTTGCCCAGCACCTCCAATTACCATAAAAACTCCAGTAAGGAAACCACCTAAGACAATTTGGCACCCCGGAAAAGATCTTACTCTCTCCCTAAACAGTGAAGGCTAAATAGAAAAAAGATATTTCTACAAGTAGCCTGTGGTATGGTGGTACTTTCAATCATTGCCTGCTACTGGATTTATAGTATTATGTACAGTGCAGTGACTAACATCATGATGGATACAATAGGACTTATATCCAATTTGACTTCATTTATAATGAACATGCCTTTCATCACTGACACTGTGATATGGCAAATCCTTACCTAGATGTATGTTTTCACCATGGCTTCCATACAGACCTTCACTTATCTAAGAAATATTTTCAAGTTCTTAACACCAAAGAAGGCAGCGCAGATTATGGTTATTGATACAAACCTGGAACAACTAGTAAAGAATATGTGTGAGGAGTTTCTGAAAAAGCAGGGATTAGACCAGGCTAAGGTTGTAAGTGGGTGAAAAGATACTGGGCTTAAGGACAAAGATGACAAAGAAAAAGATAACAAGAAAGCTAAGAGAAAAATAAGACAAGAACTCAAGAAAATGGCAAAGAAAAGGGCAAGGATAGCAACAATGAAGGTGAAAATTTTTTTTCCATTAAGAGACAGTTTCATTCCAAAGTGTATAAGCAATTTTCAACACAGAAATTTGATTCCATACACCATAGAGTTCCAAAATTTGTCAGTGAACCCCACCAAGCTCATAAGGAATTGAAAAGGGCATTTAAAGGATTTGAACCAAATTTTGAGGATGCAGAGTTCCTTTTTTCTGAATTATTTAGTCCCCATGAGCATAGGCAATTTATTGAGAGGACTAGGAATGATAACACCCTAACTAGCTGGCCTACTGAGCAGCAGAGGGATGATTTTGATTTTTCAAATCCAGCATGCCTGATATATCTAAGGAAATGAAGGGAGGATTTTCTCCAGGCTATAAAATCATTCTGTTCAAAAGCCAATGCATAGGGAAAAGTTTGATAAGTTAGTTCAAGTACAGAACATCCTGCTAGCTTTATTGATCACCTCTCGGAAATAGCCGAGTCTATCATGGGATTGTACCTCAAACCTAAAAAACTTCTTTAAAAAATTATTTCCCTAAGTATGATACAGTAAATCTGTCTGAAATTCACAAAACTGCATCTTACTTATGGGTGTAACAGATAAATTAGTTTCTCTACTAAAAGTATTATATTTTTAGAGGTTTTTTAAAGATTATTAGAAATCAAGGAAATAAGAAAAGACAAAATAAGAAAAGCACATGTCTAGGACTGAATAGCCCATTCACAGCCACTTACTCTACATCTTGAGAGACACATGTGCTTAGAAGTGGAAGCAAAGAGAGCAAGTAGGTGATAGTCAGCTTAAATGCACATTTTGTTCTCAGCCCAGGTGGGGATCTCAGGTGAGATTATAGGGCATTCTCAGAAGTGCCAAGGACTTCTGGGGATTGAAGTCTGGGGTTCAAATCTCCATTTTTACATTAGGGGCAGGCAAAATGACCAGAGATTGTTAAGGGAAATTCTAAAAATCATGTCTAAAGACCCCTTAAAATCAATTTGAGATATTTAGCTCATTAAATTTTCCAAAGGTTGTTAATACAATTGTAGCAATTTTTTGATGGAGTCCATCTATCCTCTATGTGACAATTTACAAAGTCAAAAATAGAAAAACTGTTTTTATATGGGCTTACTCAATAATATTTGTTCAGTATAGTTATAGGGGGAAAGCAACAGAATTTAACAGTAGTTAAAACACAGTACATTAAAATGATTCAGTATAACAGAATAGCATTGAATACATTAATATATGAACTTAAAATCACAAAGTTAAATCTTAAAACAATCAGTAAAACACAATAGAATACAGAGATTTTTATAAAACATTGGAATCTGAAATGTCTTAAAAATATAACCTCCAGTCTCTTAAAGTTCCTTGGGTTTTGGAGGGGTTTTTTGTTTTTGTTTTTGTTTTTAAATTATCCATTTAGATGCCTATTATCAGAAGGCAGAAGAGTGGTAAGGGGTAGGCAATGGGGGTTAAATGACCTGCCCAGGGCCAAACTGCCAGGAAGTGTCTGAGGCCAGATTTTAACCCAGGACCTCCCATCTCTAGGCCTGGCTCTCAATCCACTGAGCCACTGAAATGCCTCCCCATAGTGAGGGTGGGTATTAGGAATCTCAAATTGGGCCCAAGAATTGCAGGTAGTTGAAATTTTCCCCTGAAGTAAAAGAATCAGTGCACTCAAAAGATATCCTTTTAAAGCCGACATGCCTGTAAGTTCCTGTTTGGAAAAGTCTCTTCCTTCTCATCTTTCTCCCCACCTGTGATCCCCTGCCCCCAGTCCACATGGAGGCTAATTGTAGCCTAAAGAAAAATCACCCCCATTTTTACCAGCTGGTGGAAATGAGTCCTGGGCCTGTAGCAATAAGCGATCTGCTTGGCGGCAAGAGTTTCTGGGTCCAGGCCAGGTTTGGGCCAGGTGAGCGAGAGCACAGGTCCAGATTGCTGGAGCACAGAAGCAGGTAGGCAGCAGGAGGGCCGTGCCAGGCCGGGTGGGCAGGGCTGGGACCAGGTGAGCAATATTGAATCAAGAAGGTCCAAAGTGGATGGCTGCAGGCAGGAGCAGGCAAGGGCAAGCAGGCTCCAGTGAGCTGATCAAGATGCTTTTCTGAAAAGCCTTGGAGAAATGTGGCTTAAAAATTTTTATCTAGACTATCTTTTTTTTTAATATATTTTATTTGATCATTTCCAAGCATTATTCTTTAAAGACATAGATCATTTTCTTTTCCTCCCCCCCCCACCCCCCATAGCTGATGCATAAATCCACTGGGCATTAGATGTTTTCTTGATTTGAACCCATTGCTTTGTTGATAATATTTGCATTAGAGTGTTCATTTAGAGTCTCTCCTCTGTCATGTTCCCTCAACCGCTGACTATCTTTTTTTTTTTAATTGAGAGTTTTTCTCTCATTCCCTTTGGTCTCCATAATGATCAGCAAAAGAAATGAAAGAATTGTAACAGGGGGCAGCTGGGTAGCTCAGTGGATTGAGAGCTAGCCCTAGAGACGGGAGGTCCTAGGTTCAAATCTGGCCTCAGACACTTCCCAGCTGTGTGACCCTGGGCAAGTCATTTGACCCCCATTGCCTAGCCCTTACCACTCTTCTGCCTTGGAGCCAATACACAGTATTGACTCCAAGAAGGAAGGTAAGGGTTTAAAAAAAAAGAATTGAAACAGAAACTGCAAAACACAGAGGAATCATTGAAACAAAAGTAAATGAAAGAAATTAAGAACTTGCATACTATTAAGACATACTCTAGATCCTCATACCAACAGAGTAGGGGACAGAGAGAAACCAGAAAGTATTTCTTGTGCTACAATGTTGGACACCTAATAAAGGATTGTTATTTAAAAAAGAATTATGAGGCAAATAACAAAAGCACATGGGGAAAGACTTTTTATAAATCAAAGGCAACCACTTGCTGTAAACACTGTCGACTGTGGACAGACCAAGAAACTTCAGACATTGAAGCCATGTATTTAGCTATAAATTCAGGAGCTAAACCTAACTATTCATATGTGGTATCTCAAGGAAGAAAGAAGTTATGAAGCCAGGACTATAAAATACTTAGTATTGTAAAAGGGGATAGAAAAAAAGATATTTCAGGATGTGGCAAGCAATGAGAGACTTGCTGGAGTGAAACAAAAGCAAATACAGAGAAAATAAAATACAAGGGTGAAACAGGGTCTGTGAGAAATGATGGTGACAAATCAAACCAAATATTAAGTGAAAAGCAGAGACAAGTACATGAGTTAGATAAAGAGATTAAAAATCTAATTGCACAGATACAAGCTTATATTAGAGACTCAGATAGAAGTGGCATAGTAACCAGTCATGAAAAAGCAGAAAAGAAATAAAAACATATTTAGAAAACTTTTTTCAGTGCAAATTGGGCACAGGGATTGAATTTCAGACAAAAAGGATTCATAAAAACTCAGATAAATCTGATCAGGAGTTGTTGAAAGAAACAGTGAAATAAAATTATAATTCTCTACAACAAAATGACTATAGGAAAACACAGAGTAAGGTTACTGTTACAGAAACTGTTACTGGAGCTATACAAAGCATACATAAACTCACAGACAACCAGAAAACCCCACACAAACCTGTTAAAACTTCAAAAAGCTATATGGTACAGACTTCCTTAGAAAAAATCTCTAGTTTGAACCCAGAAGCTGAAATTTTTCATCCTACAGTAAATAATTTAGGAATTTCAAATCTAAAAAAAGATAGAGTTGAAAATTACAGTTGATATAATTAATCATAGTCAATGTGTTGGAAGTGAAACAGCAGTTAGATTTGAAAATATAAATAGAATGAAAGGCATAACAACTTCTAGGGCAGCCAAGGGTTCAAGTGACTCCCATGAAGAAAACATTCTAAATGGAGGGGGAGATGTGGCCAAGTAAAACTATATGAAATTACAGATAGCTATGGTTTAAATTCCTATTCTAGTGAAGTAGAAAACATGATAAAGTCAAATTTAGATGAAGATCACTTAGGAAATTATTTAAGCCAAGATTTAACTGGTTCAACCATACAAATGGCAGAAGATAATAGTACAGTGCAAAATGAATCATTAGCAATTAATTCAATAGCTACACAAAGACCAGAACCAAATGTATGGATTAAGGTGAGAAAGAAATAATACATAGTTCTTGTGGATACTGGTGCTTCAAAATCAGTCCTAAAGACATGTCCAGGGGATATCAACATAGGGGGTATGGTTTCTGTGGTTGGAACTATGGGAGAGATACAACTGGTCCCTGAGCTCAAAAGCACACTGGTTAAACTAGGTCCTCTCACTATTGATCATGCATTCCTATTGATCCCTTCATGTCCAGATAACCTTTTAGGACAAGATTTTTTTTATGTAAGATCAGGGCAACCCTGCAATGTGAACATTCTGGAAAGATACATTTACATTTGCTCAAACATTCTCTAAAACACTACCCATTATTATAACTGGAGCAACTGGAAGAAGAACCTGAGAAAATCAAATTTTGACATCTATATATGAGATACCAAATGATATTCCACAAGGGGTATTTGTTAAACATCAAAATGATGTGGGTAGAATAAAATCAGTGGCACCAGTAAAGATTGAAGTCAGGGATTGTGTTCCTCCTAAGATACCTCAGTACAAATTAAGCAGAGAAGCCATAGAAGGCATAATACCAATTATAAATAGTTTATTGGAACAAGGCCTTTTAAGACCTATAATGTCTGAATTTAACAACCCAATTCTGGCTATTAAGAAAAATAAAATTAATGCAGATGGAAAATAATCTTGGAGATTTGTGATGCATCTTAGGGCAGTGAACAACTTTATAAAAGACATACACTGTAATACCTTCACCAAACAATATAATCACACAGATACCTCCAGATGCCCAGTGGTACACAGTGTTGGATTTAAGCAATGCATATCTTACTATACCATTGCATCCCAACTTCTAGAACTATTTTTTGCTTTCCAATGAGGACAAAATCAACTCTGTTACACAAGATTAGTTAAAGGATGTTGTGAGTCAACTTCTATATTTTGTCAACTCCTTCAAAGAGATCTAGCTAATATCACTTTCAAACATAGCAAGTTAGTACATTATGTAGATGACTTGCTGCTAGCATCACCTGACCCAAAGATGTGCTTGGAAGATTCAAAGAAGTTATTAGTAGAGCTTTATAAGAGAGGACATAATGTTTCTAAAAAGAAAATCCAATGGGTACTCCAAAAAGTTGACTATCTCAGATTTATACTGGAGGGGGACACCAAGAAAATCTCAAGCAAAAGGATAGCAGATATACAGAAGCTAGGCATCCCTAGTACCAAGAAAGAAATTAAGAAATTTCTAGGAGTTGCTGATTTCTCAAGACAGTATATCATAGGGTATTCTCATATTTCCAAGAGCTTAACAGACTTGACAAAGAAATAAGTTAAAAAACCTTTGAAATTAAACAAAGAACATCTGCATACTTTGTCAAAGTTGAAAGAAGCTATTTTAACAGCTCCAGCTTTGGGAATACTAGACTACAAAAAGGAGTTCCACTTGTATGTCCATGTAGCTAAGGGCATCACTTCTGGAATGTTAGCACAAAATTTTGGACTGAATTTAAGGGCTATTGCATTTTACAATTCTGTCCTCGATCCTGTTGCACAAGGAATGGTGCATTGCCTGAGAAGCATTGTTGCAACTGCTTTCATGGTAAACAAAGCATATGATATTGTACTGGGAGGCAAGTTACATGTGTATTCTGCCCATCAAATAGAAAAACTGCTATGATCACAGAATATGCATTCTTTTATAGATGCAAGAATATCTCAGTATGAAATCATTTTCCTAGGGAATGACAACATCACCATTCATAGATGCATACCATTAAAGACAGCTACTCTGATTCCAGATATGCCATTAAGTGGAGAGTCACTGCACGACTACAACCAAGTTATGGAAATGATGTATAAACCAAAAAAGATCTTAAAGACACACCTCTTAGTGATCCAGATTTGGAATTATACATAGATAGTTCTCCCCATACATTCATGAAGGATGCAGGGTCACAGGGGCTGCTGTACTTAACAATGATAAAATGCTTTCGTATGCATCATTACCAATTCATGCTAGTGCCCAGGGTGCCAAGTTAAAAGCTCTGCTCGAAGCCCTGGTGTTGTCAAAAGGCAAAAGAGTGAACATATATGTAGATTTGTCTTATCTTTTTACAACTATTCACTCATCTGGATTTATTTGGAAGAACAGAGGGTACAGAACATCAGCATATGGCAAATTGGTCATCTTATAAAAGCTGTAGAACTTCCAAAAGAGGTGGCTGTAATCCAATGCAAGGCACATACTCTTGGAAAAGACAGAATATCCCTAGGGAATGAAAAAGAAGACATTACAGCAAAATACACCACAAGATTTGGTCCCTACCGTGTGCTGAATTTCTCTCTGGTGGACAAGCATGATCTTACTGAAGCTTACTGGGGAGATGAAGTTCAGTCATGGAAAAAGCAACTTGGTGCTAAATTAATCAAAGGTGTCTGGGTTGTTCAAGGGGGTAAACCTATTCTCCCTAGAAAATTATATCAACTTCTATACACTGTGATCCATGCAAAAGGACATTATGGGGTGCAGAGTATTCTGGATATAGTACAGCATTTTTGGACAGCACCTGGAATAACAACAAATGCCATTAGAACTTGTCAGGCATGCAAAACATGTAGAAAATACAATCAAGGACACTTTAAGAACATAGCATTGGGAGGAAGACCTCTCAGGTATATAGCTTTCCAATGTATTCAGATAGACTACATTAACATGCCCAAAGACAAGGGATACAAGTATGCATTTATTATTGTGGATAGACTGACGAGATGGGTTGAAGCATATCCAGCCAAGAAAAATGATACAGTTACAGTAGTGAGATCTCTCCTGAAAGAAATTATCCCTAGGCATAGAATTCACGATACCATAGACTTGGATAGAAGCTCGCATTTCACTTCCCAGAATCTGCAAGAAATAAACAAGAACCTGGGTATCAAATGCAGTTCTCATGATGTTTATAGACCACAAAGTTCAGGCCAAGTGGAACAAATGAACAAAGAATTAAAAACACAAATAGGAAAACTGTGTTCAGAAACACACTTGAAATGGACAGATATTATGCCTCTTGCTTTGTTTCAAATAAGAACAAGACCCAGAAGTGATTTGCATGTATTGCCATTTGAAATGTTATATGGTCAACCACTTTGGCATGGTAGGACAGCAAAACCACCATATCTGTCCATGTTAAAAGGGGAATGTGTACTTCATGAATATTTAAGGGAAATATAAAACAGGTGGAAAAATTTAAGAAAGCTAGGATTACTAGTACAAAGAATACTGTTGGATTTTTCATTACATAAGATAAAACCAGGAGACAAAATATACATCAAGAATTTTAATATAGAATCTCCTACAGAACCAAGACAGATAGCTTCTTTAAATGTCATCATGGTGACACCTGCATATGTAAAGGTTAAACACAAAGATCATGGTTTCATGGTTCACATGTAAAAATACATTATATCCATAACATTACCAGCAATGAAGAAGAATAAAATAGCAACAACAAATAGCCCTAACAATATTTAACAACATTCCTTATAAATGGAAAAATATGAATGAGAAAACAAAAGAACACACATGAAAGCATTGCATTTAATAATATAAAAGAAAGACGAGAGTGCAAGTTACAAAAGAAATAAGCACTGCCAAAGCAAAGATGAAATAGCTCCAGAAATACATACACATTCGAATTATAGCTACAATGAAAAATAATCTCTGCTTGCAACAATGATGGAAATGTAACTAACACCTGACTCTAGAAAATACTATGTATCATTCTATCTATACTAACAAGAACACAGAAACCCACAAGCTAAAAGCAAAATTCTATCTCCAAAAAAATTTCAAAATTCAAAAGAATTTCTTAACATGAACATCTTAGAGAAGCAATCTATACAAAGGAAACCCCTTTGTGAAATCAGACATCAAATGATATAAGATAATATCATATTTCAAAATCATAAAATACATGCTGAAAATTTTATGCAGTATATCGTATTATATATACCTATGCATGAAGATTATCATATGTAAAAGCATACTTCCATGCATGAAGAATCAACTCAAGAACAGTGACAAGCACACATGAAGAACTAAAACTTACTTCCATGCACAAGGAAACCTTGAATACATGCATATGAAAAGCTTACATTCATGCATGTTCCTGTATGTTAAAGAACACAGACTTCAATCAAGGTGAGATGACAGACAACACATGTATCCAGCATAGATGAAAAACCCGACACATATGTTTCTACAACCAACACTAAAGACATGGAAAGACTGAAATTTTGAACTGATGGTCATGAAGTCATGTAAGAATGCAACATACATATTAACTTCACATATAGGTACACACATATACAATTATACATAAGCACAACATGGAAAAGAATCTCATGGACTGGTAAGTATACAAAACATTGCATAGTTACACATACACAAAATTCATACTTATATACTTATAAATTTCTGTGAAAAATTCAAATAGACAAAGAGAATTTTCTCATCTGCATGAATTTGCACAGAAATTACAGACAACATTGTATTCTAACTGTACATATGTAAAATCTATATAGATAAAAAACTATGTAAGTTTGTAAATACTAATGGACTAACAGACTTAACAAGATCAGGATGATCTATTAATATTCTAATTACTAACAAAAATAGGGAAAGCTAAGAAAATTTGTTCAAAATCTTTGATGATGTAGGGACAGACATATAGCATTATTTATATACATTAAGTTACATAATAACCTTAGTAACAATTGTTATTCATAGAAACTTTTACTTAGAGCAAATTTAGACATTAAGATTACATTACAGTTACATTGTCAAAAATAGTTTAAATTATTGCATTGTTTGATATTATATTCAAGACTGTGCTTATGTACTGAATCTCTATGACCTAAACCACTTTTCTACACCTATACATAGGATAGGAATATTTAGTCAAAATAGTTAAGACAGAGTAGGATTTTTTTTGGGGGGGGTAAGTAGAATAGTTTAACATAGTATGGGCTAAAGCTTAGACAGTTAGGAATTCTTCAAGATATACTTAAAAGGTAAGTACTGTTAAATACAGAATGCTGAGTGCATTCTGTGCAAAAAGCAAAAAGGAGGCTTTGTAAAAGATCAATGCTGCAGAAAACTTGGAAAAGCAGATACAATGAATGGAAGCTTGAAGATCTGTCCATTAAGGAAAATTCCAGAGGAGAATGTGACCTAGAGAAGGCAGTTGAACAAGGAGACAAAAACTGCTTCTTAGTCACTTTTTCCTGGGACTTGAGGAGAAAGAGCTAAAGGAGATTTTCCTCTGCCTTTCTCTCTGATAGACCTGGAGCTTGGCTCTGAAGACTTTTGAAAATTGTTAATAATGTCCCTCTTAAAGACTATACAACTTTTCTTATTCATCTTAAGATTTATAATAGATTAGGGAAATCCTGAATTCCCTCTCTCCTATCCAAATTCCCTTTATCCCTCCTTCATTAAAATAAATCCCTATTTTAGAGAGTGAGTTATCTGTTAAAATTTCAGTCAACTTACCCATTCTGATCCCAACTAGATTCCAACTGAAAAAGACAGCAGAAGTTGGTGGGGGAGGAGGAGAGAAAGAATTCTGTCTTCCCATTGCCTTGCTTCTCCATGTGTTTGCCCAGTACCTCCAATTACCATAAAAACCCCAGTAAAGAAACCACCTAATATAATGGAAAGCTGAGATACATCAATCAAATAGAGTCTCCAGTCAAACAGATCAGTAAGGAGAGGACCATTCCAGTGGAAGATGACATTCAGATTGAAGAGCACGTTGTTGTTGAAGAGGAGAATTCAGAATATTGATGGACATTGTACAAAGACTGAAAGACTTATAGATATTAAGCAGATAAAGACTTTGAAGAGAATTTTCAATGAAAAGGATCAATTGATGGATGGACTAATGGTTCTAAGGAATTTGGGTAATGTAATATAACATAATGTAACATATTCATAAGCATTCACTAATACATATTACTACCATGGATTTTGGAGTGGAAGAATTCTTCAAACAAGATGAGAAGGAAAATCTGAAGTTTTGATAGGTAATCTGCATACAACAGTAACACTAGCATAACACAATATAACATAGTATAACACAACATAACAAACACATAAACATGGTTAGGATACATTGATTCACTAGCTGAATGAGTGAAAAAATGTGTAGCTAGGTAGTAACAATGTTTTGATTAGTTATAAAGTAGTTACTTGTTTATAGTTTTTTTGTGTCAGCAAAGCACTGGATTTCTTCTGCCTTTTTTTCCCACCATCGGTCTTGCATTTTCCTGATCTCACACTGTGCCATGGCTTGGAAAGACTTGAATCTGTCCTTTTTAGGAGCAGAGTTTGGGTTATTTTGCCACTCTACAAAGGCTTTGTCCTTTTTGTTCAATAGGTCTTCAATAGCAGTGTTGTTCTCCTCGAACCAATCCTGGTGGTTGCGTTGTTTGGAGCCTAGGACTGCCTTTGATGTTTGCGTCACCACGTCTCTGAACTGGTTCCATTTCTCGGATGGGATTCCACGGAGTGGTCCCTTGGCAGACAGTTTGTTGTCCAGACAGGACTGAAATGTTTGCAGATAAAACGGATCTCTGAGACGACTCACGTTGCAAGATGCGCGAACTGTCTGAGCATGTTTTGGATGGTGAGGCGCAATATGCATTTGAAGAGTCGCTCTAACCAATCGGTGGTCTGTCCAGCATTCAGCTCCTCTCATGGCTCTGGTGATCTGTCCATCCTGGATGTCTCGCCGGCGTACAATGATGTAGTCAATGAGATGCCACTGTTTTGATCGTGGATGGATCCACGTTGTTTTATATTTGTTCGCCATTCTGAACACAGTGTTCGTGATGGTGAGTTCAAACTCTGAGCATTGGCTGATTAGCACTAGGCTGTTGTTGTTCATTTTGCCCACGCCGTGTTTACCAAGCACTCCTTTCCATCTTTCATGGTTCTGGCCAACGTGGGCGCTGAAGTCTCCCAGTAGTATCAGCTTATCATTGGTGGGCACTGAGTGCAGGACGGCACTCAGGTCAGAGTAGAACTGCTCGATGGTCTCCTCTGTGCTGGTCAGTGTTGGGGCATATGCACTGATGATTGTGGCATACTGGTCTTTGCTGAGAGGCAAATGGATCTTCATGAGCCTCTCGCCGATGCCCACAGGCAAGTCTGGCAGCTGTTTAAGCAAGTTGGTCTTGATGGCCAGGCCAATACCATGGATTCTGTCTTCACTTGTGGCTCTACCTTTCCAGAAGAAGGTATGGACCATTAAAATCTGCCACCTCCCACTTGCTATCTTCTGACTGTGACACTCTCATAAAAGATAAAAATGGCATCAGCAACAGGTGGAAAGAACACTTCATCCAGCTCTTCAACCGACCCTTCTCAGTCGACCAAAGGGCCCTTGACCGGATCCCCCAAAACCGCATCATCAAGCAACTTGACATCCCTCCTTCATTAGAAGAAATCCAAAAAGCCATTAAACAAATGAGTGCAGGCAAGGCACCCGTTAAGACGGGATCCCAACCAGGGTGTACAAGGCCTTAAATGGAAAGGCGCTTCAGGCATTCCATATAGTGCTGACCAGCATATGGGAAGAGGAAGGCATGACCTCAGAATTCAGAGATGTCTCTATCGTAGTCCTATACAAGAACAAAGGCACACGAGCAGCCTGTGACAACTACAGAGGCATCTCACTACTCTCCACTACTGGAAAGATCCTCACCCGTGTTATACTCAACAGACTCCTGTCATCTGTTTTCAGAGCAGAACCTGCCTGAATCACAATGCGGCTTCCGACCAGATTGCAGCACCATCGACATGGTATTTGCGGTGAGGCAAATGCAGGAAAAATGCCTTGAGCAAAACCTGAGTCTCTACATTGTTTTCATAGACCTGACGAAGCGTTTGACACAGTAAACAGGGATGCACTGTGGGGGAGCCTCAGCAAGTTTGGTTGCCCAGCAAAATTCGTCAAACTGATCCAGCCCTTTCATGTCGACATGACAGGGGAAGTCCTATCTGGTGGAGAGACTTCCGATCGCTTCAACATCTCCAATGGCATGAAACAAGACTGCGTCCTTGCTCCGGTACTATTCAACTGTCCTTCACCCAGGTATTACGACATGCTGTGATGGATCTAGACCTGGGTGTCTACATCAAATACCGACTGGATGGCTCACTATTTGACCTTCGCCGCCTGACTACAAAAACAAAAACAACAGAGAGACTCATCCTGGAAGCTCTCTTTGCAGATGCCTGTGCTCTCATGGCCCACCAAGAAAATCATCTCCAAACCATTGTGGACAGGTTCTCTACCACAACAAAACTGTTTGGCCTGACTATCAGCCTCAGCAAAACAGAGGTGCTGTTTCAACCTGCACCAGGGAGGCCAACTAACCAGCCGTGCATAACTATCAATGGCACACAGCTTTCCAACATCAACACTTTCAAGTACCTGGGCAGCACCATCGCCAACGACGGATCCCTAGACCATGAGATCAATGCCAGGATCCAAAAGGTCAGCCAGGCACTCAGGTAGCTGTGCTGCAAAGTCCTCCAACACAGCGGTGTGAGCACTGTGATGAAGCTCAAAGTGTATAACGCAGTGGTCCTCAGCTCGCTCCTGTATGGTTGTGAGACATGGACACTGTACTGAAAGCACATGAAACAACTTCAACAATTCCACTAATGCTCTCTCCGGTCAATCATGAGGATCCGATGGCAGGACCAAATCACCAACCAGGAAGTCCTCGACAGAGCCAATTCCACCAGCATTGAAGTCCTGGTCCTCAAAACCCAGCTACAATGGTCTGGACACGTCATCCGCATGGACCCACAGCAAATACCAAGACGGGTATTCTATGATGAACTGTCAGCTGGACTCAGGAAACAAGGCTGACCAAAGAAAAGATACAAGGATCAGCTAAAGTCAAACTTGAAGTGGGCTGGCATTACACCAAAGCAACTAGAACTCGCTGCCTCTGACAGAAGCAGCTGGCGTACCCACATTCACCATGCCGTCACCACCTTTGAAGACGAACGACGTCGACGTCTTGCCACTGCGCGTGAACGCTGACACTAGGCCAAAACCGCACCTCCCATAACAATTGGCGTTCTATGCCCCATGTGCCACAAACTGTGCGCCTCAGCCTTTGGACTTCAAAGCCACATGAGGGTACATCAATAGATGATAATGCACAAAGACAATAGTCATTCTCAGCCTCTGAGAGACTACTACTATATATAGTTAGTTACTAACAAGGAATAGTTAGCTATTTGGTATAGAATTTAATATAGGAATTAGTTTATAGTAATAGTATAGGTAGATAGGATTAGTTTTAGGACACTGTTAAGATAGGGCAGTAGTTTGCTAGATTGGAGTTTAAGGTTGATAAGATAAGGTAAAATACCGAATTACATTACAAAATACATTGCAATATATTTAACATGTTACATAGTATATATGACATAGATCACATATCACACAAAAATGTAAATATAGTGTATTATAGTTAGAATTGTAAGATTGTATTATAGTGTGTATATATGTGTAACATGTATAAATGTGAAGTATATGTGCATATATATCATACATGTATATATTGCATGTGTATATAATACATATATGTAGAACTTGTGTAAATAGTTCATATTTGATACATTTTTAACATAGAATAACATTATGTTTAATTTTCATCTATTGTTAAATGTATTTTGCATAAGTAAGTTTGATGACTTGGTTCAATTTTTTGTAAGAATTATGCAATGTTGTGTTCATTGGAATTTTTTCAAAAAAATTTTGTGTTTGCTGTTTACACATTGCAATAGTAATAGAATTTCCTGTATTAGTTGATAAGAGTAGTATTTTACGATTTTAATGTTCTGCATGAACTTTGTGTTTGTATTTTGAATTTGATATTATTTGCTTGTTTTGCTTTTGCATATTTTTTATCTGTATTTTGAACTTTGAAATTGTTTAATGTATAATTTCCCTTTCCTTTCCTTGATAAAATCCCTAGAGTAAGATAGTATTAGAGAGGATAAGATAAATGAGTGTATGTTGTTTGTTATTTTGGGTAAGAATTTTACTTTAGGAGGGGTTTAAGTTTGTTGGTGCAGAAATACCAAAATATTGTTTTAGACATTATTTTGGCTTTGTGCAAAGGAGGGGGGGGGCTGTTATAGGGAAATTAGCAGGAGAAGGAGCAAGAGCAATGTTGAAAGGCAGAAGCAAGAAGGTTCCAGAACTCTGGAGAAGTGGCAGGGCAGTTTCTTCTTCTGAGAGAGACATTTGAGCAGCCAGGGATTGCGTTTCAGTCTAGTCTCCTGGGGAGGACCTAGTGAGCTAGATATTCTCTCTCCTGTGGCTTTCCTTGTGATCCAATCTGTTCCTGAGTATTGCTGCTGTTGCTATGATTTCTACTAGGACTCCTACCAGACTCCAGAGGACAACTGTCAGTGAGACCTTTCCTTTGATCCCTGTTTTTGCTACCTTCAATTCCTTACCACTTTTCTATATTAACTAAGGAGGGTTAATTTAGATAGTTGTAGATAGTTGTAGAAATTAGAATATTAGGAAGAAAAGTGTTAAATACTGTCGGTTATCAACTTGATTTTGGGAGGAGGTTATTTATAGTTTCAAGATAGATCATCCCAATTACCTTCCCTTCCTCCCTCGTCTAAATAAACATATATATATATATATATATATATATATATATATATATAAATAATTTCAGGTTACTTATTTCATACTTCCTAGCTATGTAACTCTGGGCAAGTCACTTAACCCCCATTTCCTAGCCCTTACCACTCTTCTGCCTTAGAACCAATACACAGTATTGATTCTAAAACAGAAGGTAAAGGTTTAAAAAAAACACATCCTTTTCATCATAGATCTGTCTAAGAAGTAGGTATTATTATCCCCATTGTACAGATGAGGAAACTGAGGTACAAAAGGGCTAAGTGACTTACCCAGAGTGATGCACCTCACTTGCAAGTTTCCTCAGCTGAAGTAATAAAAGATATGTTTGAAATATGTAATTCTAAAAAGTCATGAGAGAATGTTTTGGTTTTCTCCTATGCTTAATAATACTCCATCCTCACCTCCCACATCTTGGAAGTTCTACCTCCATTCAAGAATCAAGATAGGCACCAACCTCTTCATGAGAATTTCTTGCTTCTCCCAGTTAGAAGGTCTTCTCCCCACCCCTAAACCCAGGAAACAACTTTATAAGTTCAACAATATAGAGTGTAAAGGGCCCCACATGTGGAGTGAATTCCATTGGTGTTAAGGATGTTGTCCTTATATATTGCTCAAAATGGGGCAGAATAGAAACCTCTAGTCTCTTCTTTATTTTTTAAACCCTTACTTTCCATCTTGGAGTCAATACTGTGTATTGACTAGGAATGTTTGAGGAAGTGACTGAGGCCAGATTTGAACCTAGGACCTCCTGTCTCTAGACCTGGTTCTCAATCCACTGAGCTACACAGCTGCCCCCTCTCTAGTCTTTTCTTACCCCATCCTCCAAAAGAGATTTTTATTTTTGCCAGAATAAGAAGCAGGAATTTGGGGTCTGCAGCTATCAATCTTCTCAGAGAGAGAATACTAGGCTAAAAATCTATCTGCTCTCTTAAATATTGTTTGTCCAGGGGATATGATTAGATTCCATCTAACTTTTGATAACTTTTTCATTTGAGGGGAAGGAGGACCCCAAAATCTATATCTAAGTCTTGACCCTAAGTAATACCAGTTCCACAATGAATGCACAGAGCAAACAGCAAAAACAAAAACAAAACCCATTCATCCAAATCCTAGCTAAACAGAAATAAGAGAAAGTATACAAAGAGCATATATCAGACAATACAAAGTGAAGGAGCTCTCCCGTTGGGAGAGAGGTAACAACTCAATCAAGAGAGTGTCTTACCCAAAGTGTCTAGAGTTGCAAGCTAGAAATGGGGACATGACGGAGACTGCCCACTTCCCAGGGTCTTTTTTCTTCAGCAACCCGAGGTAGAGTTGAAATGGGGTTCCATCTTTTCTCTTGAAACTGGAAACCAGGAGCATTTGAATGAGTTCCCAAAGTGGGATTAGTAAAGGCTGGAACCCTCAGGCACAGCAGCCTATTCATCTCCATCAACATACCAATGGGCCTCGGAGCAGAGGTCAAATTTACATATTGTAATTGCTGACCATAATACATATATTGTTCACCCAATAGGATGTAAGATCACTGAGATTAGAAACGGTTTCATTTGTAATTTTGTATCCCCAGAGTTTAGCAGAAAGGCATTCTGGCATAATGGTCAGAGCTTCAGGATTACTTAATTTCAAATCTTGCCTGGAATACACTCTGACAGTGTGATTCTGGGCAAGTCCCTTATCCTTTCCAGGGCTCCTCTAAACCTATTGAGCTGCAGAAGAGAAGTCCATCTGAATTAGTAAAAGAAGTTTCCTCCCTTGGAAGTTCCTATAGCAACACAATCAGAAGTTTAGTTCAATCTACCCCAACCCCCATCCCTGCCCCCACCCCAAAAATGCCCAGTGCTTGGCACAGAGTATTTACTAATTGTGAACTTAAATTTACCCCAAGCACTAGATGCAAGATTTGAACCTAGATGGCTTACTTCGGAGTCCTCATGATCCTACTATTCTCTTACCACAAATAATCCCCAAATATGAAATATTAATATTTACTTGAAAGTCAGAACTGGCTATAAATCAATCCACTGACAAACACCTATTAAATACCTTCTATGTGAGAAGTATTGTGCAAGGGATGCCAAGGCATAAACAGTCCTTGCCTGCCAAGAGCTTCCATTACATGGTGGGAGGAGTGCAAATAATACATAAATAAAAGTATACAAAAGAAACCCAAAAGAGGTCTGTGGGGTGGGGGACCCTATTAGATGGGC
This sequence comes from Monodelphis domestica, assembly GCF_027887165.1. Taxonomy (NCBI): domain Eukaryota; kingdom Metazoa; phylum Chordata; class Mammalia; order Didelphimorphia; family Didelphidae; genus Monodelphis; species Monodelphis domestica. The sequence continues at coordinate 297,923,524 of NC_077232.1, read as the reverse complement.
ACATCCTAAAAGCTCAGAACTGACTTGGAGTCAGAGAGCACCGGCCATAGGCTCCAAAAAAGTGATGGGGACTTACAGGGCAATGCTGAATGGCAGGATGGACTGAGCCCTGAATCTTGACTCCTCTTAATTAACATCTAGTTATGCTTTCTTCTCTCCTATCTCCCCTTGCTCATGGGCCACAAGAATACAAGGGCATTTCAGGGACCAAGATGTCCCAGAACACTTGAAGAGCTAAAAGACACTTGCAGCTCTGGGAGGGAAGCTCCTCACTAGTCCCTTTCTAAATTTTCAAGTGGTGGTATGCAGAGCTCAGCATTTTTCAGGAACTCTAAAACATTGATTATACCAAGCAGGGCATTCTGACAGGGTCACCCCCTTTTTTTAAATGGAGTTTACAACTCATTCAATTTGGTATCTACTTCTAAACTTCAAGTCAATTGCAGATAGAAGATGCAATTTGTGAGGATTGATTATCTGTGGGTAAGTGTCTCTCTTCATCCTGGTCCTCCTCCTCCTTCTTTCTTCTTTTTAACCTTGGGAAAGTCACCTAACCTCTGTCTGCTTCAGTTTCCTCATGTATAAAATGGAAATTATAATAGCACCAACTAGGCAGGATGGTTGTGAGGATCAAATGAGATAATCCTGTAAAAAAGGATTTAGAAGGAATATTGCCTCTCTTAACTTCTCCAGTCAGTTACCTCATTCACTACCATTGCCCTAATCTTCACCTCCCCACCCTTATAGGCTCTTTCACTGGTGTCCATAAACATGCCCATGTCTTCTCCATTCTCAAAAAAGTCTCTCATTTAATCCATCTACTCCCCCTACCAATAATCCCATATCTCTCCTCTCTTTCATAGCTAACACAAACCATCTACAACCAATGACTCCCCTTCGTTTCCTTTTACTCACTTAACTCTTTGCAACCTGGTTTCCAATCTCATCATTCAATTGAAACTACTCCCTCAAAATTCGCCAAGTGATTTCTAAATTGCCAAACCCAATTGGTCTTTCTCAATCTTAATCCTTCATAGCCTCTCTGCAGACTCTGTCAATCAATTTCTCTTTGATAGTCCCTTCTTTCTAAGCTTTTGAAATAATATCCTCTCATGGTTTTCCTCCCACAAGTCTGGCCACTCTTCAATCTCCTTTCCTGGACTTTCATCCAGGACAGATTCACTAACTGTGGGTGTGCCCCAGCACTCAATCCAAGGCCCTCTTTTCTTTGTCTTCTGTATTATTGCACTTAGCAACCCAATTAGCTGCCATGTATTCAAATGAGATTGTCTCTATCCATCATCACTATGCAGATGATTCCTTGATCTATTACACTAGCCCTAACCTCCCTCCTGACCTCCAGTCTCCAAATAAGCATTGGATACCTCAAATTTGAGATCCTAGAGATCCTTAAACTCAATGTGTCTGAAACTGGACACATCATCTTTTCCACAGATGCTCCCCTCTTTCTAATTTTCTTATCACTGTTGAAGGCAACCATCATCTCAGTCATACAGGCTCACAAGCTACGTTTCATTTTTTGTCCCCTCATATTATCTCAGCCTCCAAAGTTGAAGTCTTTTCTTTTACTTTCCTAGCATCTCTTAAAAATGTCTCTTCTTCATTCACATAACTACCACCCAGGACATGCCATCATCCCTTCTCACCAGGATTACTACAAGGTCTCCCTCCCTCAAAACTTTTCCCATTCCATTCCTCAATTCAGCTATCCAAGAGATCATCTGAAAAAGGAAATCTATGTCATCCTCCAATTCAACAAACTCCAGTAGCTGCCATATCCTCAATAATTGAGTATATAATCATTTGTCTTTCAAAGCCTCTCACAATCTGACTTCCTCCCACATTTCCAATTTTCATACATCTTACTCCCCTCCACAAATTCTGCGACCCAGTGATGCTGACCTCCTGGCTATTCCTCAAACAATACTCTTTTCCTAAACTCTGCATTTTTTCCACATGGGGTGATCCTCCATGCCCAGAATATTTTCCCTTCTTACTTCTGACTTTTTTAGCTTTCTTCAGTTTTCAAGCTAATATCCAACTTCTTCAAGAGTTCTTTCCTATTCCACTTTAATCTCAATGCCTTCCCTCTGAAATTACCTCTAATTTATACTGGATATATCTTGTTAATACCTCATTGCTTTCATATTATGTCCCCAATTAGACTTGGAACTCCTGAAGAGCAGGGGCTCCCTTTCTTTCTATCCCTAGCCCTAACACAGTTCCTAGTATATAGTAAGCTTGTAATATATGCTTGTTGCCTTGAATGAATACTTTGGAAAACTCTGACAACACATGCTATCCCAATCTCTAACTCTAAGGTCCCTCTTCTTTACTCATTAAGTTTTCCAGCCTTGGGGTTACATGGTGGCTTGTTCTTTGACCCCTATTTGCTTGTCAGCAGAAGAATTTGATTTTTCTTATTAAGACCATCTTTTTAATTTTCACTAACCTTACCACATTGTTCATTTATATATATGTATGTTGTGTGTGTGTGTTTGTGTGTATAGTCATGGTTTTTTTCTTTTATTGGTAAATTGGTCTTTACTGACATCACACGTTTCTATATATTAACCCCTCTGCTTCTGTCACTTCTTTAAAAGTGTTCACTGTCACAACTCACTAAATCCAATGTAAGGAGACCCATGAGAATTTGAGAGTTGTTTGGGGGTCTGCTGTTCATCATTTGCCTTTTATTCCTTCTTGTCTCTTCTCTTCAGATTCTTTAATCCACTAACATGAATATAAAATTTCTTCCATTTCAGTAATATATGGCCAAGGTGTCACACGGGGGAGTCAAATGTTGCCCAATACACTTCATAGTGTTAGATTAAAATGTAACTGGGTAATAATGAAAAAAATAATTAAAATTCAATAGGATATAGATTACGTATAGTTTTGAGTTGAATACCAATGATCTAAGGTGTTTGAGATAGATGACTAAGAGAATTATAGAGACAATCAGTTACTCCTAGCCTCAGGAGACCAAACTCCTAGGAGTTAGAAAGTGCTGTATAATGGAGAGAGTATTGATTTAGAAGCCAAAGGATCCATATTTGAATTCTTGCTTTAACATTTACTACCTGTGTGACCCTTCTCCTTTCTGGACCTGTTCCCTCAATCATACAAGAAGGGGGCTAGATTGAATAACCTCTAAGATCTCTTCCAGCTCTAATGGTTATGAGGTCCCCACATTGAAGAGAAACCATTTCAACTTCATGGTGTCAAGGGATTCATAGGTTCCTAAATATTTGTAGGGGAAAATTATATTTATTTGGGTATTGGATTTCTAACTTTATAAAAGGAAAATGAGAAAGTTAAGTACATCTTAGTATGCCACAATCCATGAACAATTTTTGCTGTTTACTATGGTCTACCCTTGCAGTTAAAGAGTGGCAAAAAGAAGTATAAATATTTCTCTCATTTACAAGGTAGGCCAAAATCCCATCTGTCTAATTATGATGTTTGGCAGAGACTAATTATAAGGAAAGTCAAGATTACAAATGCAGGAGAAATGATCTTTTTTCTATAGAAAGGCAATTGCGCTTGATGGCTGTTCAACAATTTTATTCATTGAAACAGAATATGTCTGTCACAACATTAATTTTCCATAATTTACTTGCAAAAAGCTTGGAAACCAGGCTTTTTCCATAAATTACTATTTTCCAACATTCATCAAATATGCTGGCAGGAGTTTCTAAGAAGATTCCAAGAGCAGCAGGGCACAAAAGAGTCCTGTTATCCAATATTCCCCATAAGACAAGAGGTAGAAATGGCTATAAGTAAAGATAAAAGGAAGGCAGAGTTCCAGGTAAGTATGGAGGCAGAATAAATGTGCCTCACTTCCCCTTCTCAGACCCAACAATACAGACAACCTCAAAAGACCCCCAAAAAACCATCCTCATAAGAACAGAGGGACTCTACAGTAGGGAGCAGCATTGAAGGTATGTGGGATTCGGGAATTTCCACACTATAAGGGAATGAAAAAGCTCCCACCCAAACTTGAGCTGATCTACCCTCCCCCACCACACCTACAGAGCCAGAGTTAAAGTCAACACACACCAGAATCAACAAATGAGGGAGGGGCACCCCAGGAGTGAGCAACGGGCAGCTCCAGGTCTTGGAAGCTGACTAAGACCACCAAGGACTTACCCCTGAGAACAGTAACACCCTAAACCTTGGCAGGTGGGCAAGGGAAGCTCAGATCTTGGGTGGGCACTCAGAACCAGCACACCATAATCAAAGAGTGTGTGAAGGGCACCCCTGAAATGAGCAAGGGGCACCTATAGGTCTTGGGAGTTGACTAAAACCACCAAGGACTTACCCCAGAGAGCAGTGACACCCAAAATGCTGGCAGGCAGGAGAGGGCAGACCTTGGGCACCCCAGGAAGATAGCACAGCTACGGAGAATCGAGACCTTGCCTGAGGCAAAACCATTGATCATTAGATCCATACACAGAGAGCCAGCCATCCTCACTCAGATTTCTGACTGGAAAGGAAAGGAAAAACCATAGAGATGGCAAACAGTGCCCAGGAACAACTTCCCAACAGTAAGAAAAGCAAGAAGAAGGAGTTGACTTTGGATAGTTTTTACGGAAGAAAAATACAGACTACAGAGGAAATAGCAGAAGAGGAAAACCAAATAAATGCTCCAAAAACCTTCCAAAAGAAACGGAAACTGTCCACAAGATCTTGAAGAATTTAAATTGGAGGTTATCAAAAAGATGGGAGCCTTCTGGCAGGAAAAAATGGGAAATAATGCAAAGAGAATACAACAATCTGAGGAACAAGAGCTCCCAATTGGAGAAACAGCTGGAAGCCTCAAAAATCAGGATAGACCAAACTGAAAAGGAAAACCAGTCATTAAAGACCAGAATTAGGCAACTGAAAGACAATAATCTTGGAAAACAGCAAGAATTAGAAAATCAAAGTCAAAAGATTAAGAAATTAGAAGAAAACATAAAATATCTCACTCACAAGGTGACAGACCAGGAAAACAGAGGAAGGAGAGATAATCTGGGAATCATTGGTCTACCTGAAAAGCCAGAAATAAACAAAAATCTTGATATCATAATACAAGATATCACCCAAGAAAACTGCCCTGAGGTTCTAGAACAAAGGGGGCAAAATAGGCATTGAAAGAATTCATAGAACACCCTCTACACTAAATCCCCAAAAGACAATTCTCAGGAATGTGACTGCCAAATTCCAAAGCTTTCAAGCTAAGGAAGAAATCATACAAGAAGGCAAAAAGAGACAATTTAAATACCAAGGAGCACCAATCAGGATCACACAAGACCTGGCAGTTTCCACACTAAATGACCCCAAGGCCTGGAACATGATATTCAGAAAGGCAAGAGAACTGGGTCTTCAACCAAGAATCAGCTATCCATAAAAACTGACTATATACTTCCAGTGGAAAGTATGGGTATTCAACAAAATAGAAGATTTCCAAGTATTTGTAAATAATATTCCTATTCCAAGGAATAATGCTTGAAAATGAACAAATAAAATAATGTTTAAAAGTAAAAAAAAAACACTAGAAAGCATAGGAATACAAGGGTCTTTCCTAAAAATAATAAACAGTATATATCTAAAACCATCAGAAAACATCATCTGCAATGGGGATAAACTAGATGCATTCCCAATAAGATCAGGAGTGAAACAAGGATGCCCATTATCACCTCTATTGTTTAATATTGTACTAGAAACACTAGCAGTAGCAATTAGAGGGAAAAAAAAGAAATTGAAGGTATTAAAATTGGCAATGAGGAGACCAAGCTGTCACTCATTGCAGATGATATGATGGTCTACTTAAAGAATCCTAGAGAATCAACAAAAAAGCTAGGGGAAATTATCAACAACTTTAGCAAAGTAGCAGGATACAATATAAACCCACACAAGTCATCAGCATTTCTATATATCTCCAACACATCTCAGCAGCAAGAATTAGAAAGAGAAATTCCATTCAAAATCACCTTAGACAATATAAAATACTTAGGAATCAATCTACCAAGACAAACACAGGAACTATATGAACACAACTACAAAACACTCTCCACACAACTAAAACTAGACTTGAGCAATTGTAAAACCATTAACTTCTCATGGGTAGGACGAGCCAATATAATAAAAATGACCATCCTATCCAAACTTATTTATCTATTTAGTGCCATACTCATTGAACTACCAAAGTACTTCTTCACTGATTTAGAAAAAACCATAACAAAATTCATTTGGAACAACAAAAGATCAAGGATATCCAGGGAAATAATGAAAAAAAAAAACACATATGATGGGGGCCTTGCAGTCCCTGACCTTAAACTATATTACAAAGCAGCAGTCATCAAAACAATTTGGTACTGGCTAAGAAACAGAAAGGAAGATCAGTGGAATAGACTGGGGGAAAGCAACCTCAACAAGACAGTATACGATAAACCCAAAGATCCCAGCTTTTGGGACAAAAATCCACTATTCGATAAAAACTGCTGGGAAAATTGGAAGACAGTGTGGGAGAGACTAGGAATAGATCAACACCTCACACCCTACACCAAGATAAATTCAAAATGGGTGAGTGACTTAAACATAAAGAAGGAAACCATAAGTAAATTGGGTAAACACAAAGTAGTATATATGTCAGACCTTTGGGAGGGGAAAGACTTTAAAACCAAGCAAGACATAGAAAGAATCACAAAATGTAAAATAAATAATTTTGACTACATCAAATTAAAAAGCTTTTGCACAAACAAAACCAATGTAACTAAAATCAGAAGGGAAACAACAAACTGGGAAAAAATCTTCATAGAAACCTCTGACAAAGGTTTAATTACTCAAATTTATAAAGAGCTAAATCAACTGTACAAAAAATCAAGCCATTCTCCAATTGATAAATGGGCAAGGGACATGGATAGGCAGTTCTCAGATAAAGAAATCAAAACTATTAATAAGCACATGAAGAAGTGTTCTAAATCTCTGATAATCAGAGAGATGCAAATCAAAACAACTCTGAGGTATCACCTCACACCTAGCAGATTGACTAACATGATAGCAAAGGAAAGTAATGAATGCTGGAGGGGATGTGGCGAAGTAGGGACATTAATTCATTGCTGGTGGAGTTGTTTGGAACTATGCCCAAAGGGCGACAAAAGAATATCTACCCTTTGATCCAGCCATAGCACTGCTGGGTCTGTACCCCAAAGAGATAATGGACAAAAAGACTTGTACAAAAATATTCATAGCTGCGCTCTTTGTGGTGGCCAAAAACTGGAAAACGAGGGGATGCCCATCAATTGGGGAATGGCTGAGCAAATTGTGGTATATGTTGGTGATGGAATACTATTGTGCTAAAAGGAATAATAAAGTGGAGGAGTTCCATGGAGACTGGAACAACCTCCAGGAAGTGATGCAGAGCAAAAGGAGCAGAACCAGGAGAACATTGTACAGAGAGACTAATACACTGTGGTATAATCGAACGTAATGGACTTCTCCATTAGTGGCGGTGTAATGTCCCTGAACAATTTGCAGGGATCTAGGAGAAAAAAAAATACCATTCATAAGCACAGGATAAACTGTGGGAGTAGAAACACCGAGGAAAAGCAACTGCCTGAATACAGCGGTTGAGGGGACATGACAGAGGAGAGACTCTAAATGAACACTCTAATGCAAATATTATCAACATAGCAATGGGTTCAAATCAAGAAAACATGTAATGCCCAGTGGATTTACATGTCGGCTATGGGGGAGGGGGGAGGGAGGAAAAGAAAATGATCTATGTCTTTAATGAATAATGCTTGGAAATGATCAAATAAAATATTTTAAAAAAAAGAAAGAAGAAAGGAAATAAAACTATGGAGCAGGTGAGAACAAGCTTGATAGGTCTGGTAGCTAAAGAGGAAAGGACATTTTGGGGAGCAATGAGAAATGACAAAGTTTTAAAGATAATAACCATAATTCACATTTCTATAGCATTTTACAGATTACAAAGTACTCTACTCTCTTTACAAGAGTTTTTTTTAATGAGGTACAAGCATTACAGTTCCCATTTTACAGATGAGAAAACTGAGACCTTAATAGGTTACTTGAAAAGCTCATTTAAATAGGTCAAGTAATTTCTACTCCAGCTCACACAGATACTAAAAAGAGCCAAGACTCAATCCTGAGGCTCCTGATTCCAAGTCCAAAGCATTTTGCTTCATTTTAATTCAAATTCAGGAGACATTAAGTAAGCACTTACTGTATGCCAGGCACTAGGCTAGATGTGGAGAAATATACAAAAATCTTGGACCTACTGGGCCAAATGAAAGTTAATCTAAACTTGGAGAAAGAAAGACAGATTTTGCCTTTCATTCAAATTGTGAGTTATGTGGACTGCGCTGGTCTGGTGTTGAGGGAGGTAAGAGGAGAAGGGTTGACTTAGAACACTGCCTAGTACTTTCTCCTTTGAGGTAGAACTCTAGCCACAGAGGAAAATATAAGACCCTGGGCAAGCTAGGGCTCATAAAAGGGTGGGTTACTTTACTCTCTACCAACCCCAAGTACTTTCTTTTTTTGGATGAGATTCTTTTGTTTTATCTTTCAAGATTGGGTTAAAACAAAGGTTCCTACCCTGAGGTCTGTGAACTTGAGTTTTTAAAAACTAAGTTTTAATGTCTATTATATAGAATTTATTTCCTTCATAATGTTCTGCATTTTGTTTTATAATTTCAAAATATTATTCTGAGAAAGAGTCCATGGGTCTCACCAGACTGACAAAGGGGTCCATGGAGAGTTCCAAATTAAGACAGCCACAGAGTAGAAGCAAGGGTCTTCTTTTCCTTACCACCAACTGAAATAAAGTGCCTCAAAAGGACAAAAAACAAAATCAGATGGGCAAAAGGGCTCTACTATAAGGCACAGTCTTTAAGGTAGGCAGGGTTTGGGCATTTCCACGTTATAAGGGGGTAAAATTACATCTACCAAAGCATAATCTGATCACCCCTTGCTCACTCCACCTACTACACCAGAGTCAGAGCAAGCACAGGGAAATCTCTAGTTTCTTGGGGGGTGGCTGAGGACACCAAAGACTTATCCCTGAAAGCAGTGAGACTTGGGACCCTAGGAGGCTGAGGAACATGGAGTTTGGGTACAGTAATAGGGCAGAGAGGGTCTGCCCACAGAAGACATGGAGGAGACTGAAAAATAGACTCAGGGCAAAAAACGCTCTTTAGCTTGATACACAGAGAACTGCCTACTCTTCTCACTCAGACTTCTAGCTGGGAAGGGAAGAAAAAACTAGCAATGGCCACCAACACCCAAGAACTACAACCTACAACCACCAAAAACATAAAATAAAGTAAGAAAAAACTTTGACTCTGGATAATTTCTATGGTGAAAAACAGCAGTTTACAGAGGAGACAGCAGAGGGTGACAAACAAGCAAACACATCCAAACTTTAAAAAAAAAATGAAAATTGGTCACAAGCTCTCCAGGAAATCAGAATGGAGATGGAGAACCAAGTAAGAAAGATAGAACAAACTTGTCAAGAAAAGTGGGAAATAGTTCAAAAAGAAAATAACAGTTTAAAAGACAAAATCTCCCACTTGGAAAAAGAAGCCCAGAAATCAAATAAAATGATAAACAAATTAGGGACAGAAGCCATGAAAAGCAGGATATACCAACCCCAAAAGGAAAATCAAAAGATTACAGCTGAAAACCAGTCTTTAAAGACTATAATTGAGCAAGTAGAAGCTAATGATCTCACAAAACAGCAAGAATTAATAAAGCAAAGTCAAAATAATGATAAATTAGAAGGAATCATGAAATATCTCATTGAGAAGATGACTGACATAGAAAACAAGTCCAGGAGAGACAATTTGAGAATCATAGGCCTACCTGAAAAACTAGAAATAATCAGAAACCTTGACATCATAATACAAGAAATTATCCAAGAAAACTGCCCTGATATTCATTGAAAGAGTCCATAGATCATCCTCTACATTAAATCCTCAAAGGACAGCCTCCTGGAATGTAATTGCCAAATTCAAGAGCTTCTAAGCTAAGGAGAAAATATTGCAAGAAGATACAAAGGGATCCCTGAAGGAAGGAAACAAGTATTTATTAAGCACCTACTATGGGCCAGGCACCAAGTACTTTACATATATTATTTCATTTGATTCTTACAACAATCCCAGGAGGTAGATGCTGTTATTCTCCCCATTTTACAGTCACAGAAAAGAGGAAATCATTTGGCACATATACCAATGAAGGACACAATGAACATTTTTCTTGGTCAGTCATTTGTCAGTCATGGCTGCCTCTTCATGATGCTGTTAAGGATTTTTGTAGCAAAGATATTGAAATACTTCACCATTTCCTTCTCCAGCTCAACTGAGGCAATCAGGGTTATGTGACTTGCCCAGGGTTACATAGCTAGGAAGTAAGTGGGGCCAGATTTTTTTTTATTTTTAATTAATTGATTAATTAAGAAAAATTTTCCATGGTTACTTGATTCATATTCTTTCCCTCTCCTTTTCCCATCTCCTTCCCATAGCCAACACTCAATTCCACTGGGTTTTACATGTGTCATTGACTAAGACCTATTTCCATATTATTGATATTGCACTAGTGTCATCATTTAGAGTCTATATACCCAATCATATCCCTATCAACCCATATGATCAAACAGTTGTTTTTCTTCTCTGTTTCTACTCCCACAGTTCTTTCTCTGGATATGGATAGCATCCCTTCTCATAAGTCCCTCAGAATTGTCCTGAATCATTGCATTGCTGCTAGTAGAGAAGTCCACTACATTCAACTGTGCTACAGTGTATCTGTTTCTGTGAATAAGGTTCTCCTGGTTCTGCTCCTTTCACTCTGCATCAATTCCTGGAGGTCTTTCCAGTTCACATTAAATTCCTTCAGTTCAGTATTCCTTTTAGCACCAACAGATATCACAATTTGTTCAACAATTCCCCAATCGTCAGAAATCTCCTCATTTTCCAATTTTTTGCCACCACAAAGAGTGTGGCTATAAATATTTTTGAGCAAGTATTTTTCCTTATTATCTCCTTGGGGTATAAACCCAGAAATGGTATGGCTGGATCAAAGGACAAGTAGTCTTTTAAAGCCATTTGAGCATATTTCCAAATTGCCATTCAGAACGGTTGGATCAATTCACAACTCCACCAGCAATGTATTAATGTCTCTATTTTGCCACATCCCCTCCAACATTTGTTATTTTCCTTTGCTGTCATGTTAGTCAATCTGCTAGGTGTAAAGTGGTACCTCAGAGTTGTTTTGATTTGTATTTCTCTAATTATAAGAGACTTAGAATACTTTTTATGTGCTTATTGGCAGTTTTGATTTCTTTATCTGAAAATTGCCTATTCATACCCCTTGTGAAGCCAGATTTGAACTCACAAAGATGAGTATTCCTGACTCCAGGCCCAGTGGTCAATCCAATGCACCACCTAACTGTCCCATAGTGAATGTAGTATTTTAGAAAAAAAGGAATCTGGCTGCATCCAGGAGACTAGAATAAAGTGGAGCTCAGCTAGGAAGGTTTTGCTCAGTATCCTTACTATTTCTCATTGTCTAGAATTGATTTCCAACTCAACTACTTACTAACCATGTGACTTTAAAATTTCTACCTCTACATAATGAGCAAGTTGTATGAAAGTATCTATAAGGCCCTGACCTTTAGTTGAATAAAGCCCATGATGCCATATGGCCCTCCTCTTCACTCCAAAAGGCAGAGAGTGCTTTCCCATGATAAAAATCTTACTTCTTTCTATTTTCTATTGTTTCTAATTTCAGACTTGCCTGCAAAGATGAAAAACCTAAAAGCTGTGAGAAACTTGTCATTCTCCAATATGAAGTAAAGACTCCTGTTCAGTTAAATTCTATTTTGGCAGAAAGTAAAGAACCTTGATGAATCTAACCTTAATCCCATTCCAAAGCATCACATCCCCCTCTCCATCTTCTTCCTAAAACACTCATTGAGTGAATTTGGAACCATTGTTGATGACTTAGGAGGCTTTAGCAAGAAAGATTAGAGAGCCATTCAAAACACTAAAAACCCTAAATAAAAACCAAGGATCTTCTGTCTGTTAACTGGGGGAGGGAAAGTATCATTCCAGATAATCTCATGTGTCCTGTCATTTTACCAATGGAGGAAAGTGAGGCTCACAAAAAAATGAATTTTTGTCCAAAGTAGCACAGCTAGCAAGAAGCAAAGACAGAATTCAAATACTGGACCTCTGAATCTAAACTCTTTTGCCCAGCAAAAGAGAGTATATATCTTAATCCCTAATGACCTTTCTCACATGCCAGATGGTAAAGGGATTTTGCTGCTTGGATTTTATTTAGTCATTTTTTCATCCTGCCTTGTAAGGCATCGGCCAACTTCCAGGTAATGGCCTCTCAGTCACTCCTTCAGTGCTGAGATGGATGGTTTGAAATGATATATTTGCTGGTGGAAGTATGTAGCCTGTTGCAAGCAGGGTGCTTGAATAGGCCAGGATGTGAATGCTTTAGGTGGCCAGTTACACAGTCAAAAACTGAGAGCTTCCCAGGAGCTAAACACAATCTCTTCTGCCAACAATCTCAACTTCTGTCTATCAACTAAATAAAATGAGGCCTGAACAAAGAACACCAAATCTCAAAGTCCTGGACAGAACCCTGGAAAGATATTCTAAGAACAATGTTTGGCAGAAGTTCCAAGGATATAGGCTTTTCCATCTCAAACTATAAGACAGAAAGGTAAAAGACAAGCTGGGACTGCCATTTAATCAAGACATGATTACAGTTCTGAAGCATTCCTGTTGTAGGATTACAAAGTAATGACACACAGAGATAGTCATATCTTGACCTCTGTAAAAAATAGACTCGAATACAGGACTACAATCCCCACGAGCCTTTGCTCCACTTCCCCAGAATGCCTTGTAATCTCACCTGGGCCGAGATCAAGAAGGTATTTAAGCTGATTCAAAGGCTTTTGAGCGGTCTCTTGGCTCTTTTTGGACTTCCGTTTTGGAGCAGGCGGTCTCTTGCGTGATGTGAGGTTATTTTGTCTAGGCCTCTGGCCTAGGCACATGTTTCTTACTTGTATATTCTTTAATCTTTATCCTTTAATAAACCTCTAAAAAATATAATACTCCTTGCAGAGAGAAACTAATTTCTACCTGCCTCAGTCTCCCCATCTCCCCTAAATTTTAATCTTTACACCTCACCACGATCACCCTCATGTGGTCCATTTCCACATTCATGAATTCTGAAATCCTACCTGGAATGTTCTCCCTCCACCACTCTGTCTACTGATCTCTCTGGCTTCCTTTAAGTCTCAACTTAATCCAGAAGTCTCAACTAAACTCCTGCCTTCTACAGGAAGTCTTCCCCAGTCCCTCTTAACTCCAGTGCCTTCCCTCTCTTAATGACTTCCTAGCTATGCCATCTATAGCTCACTTTGTATAAATTTGTTTGCATTTTGTCTCCTCCATTAGACTATAAGCTCCTCTAGGGCAAAAACTGTCTTTTGCCTCTTTTTGTATCTCCAGTACTATGTGCCTGTGTAAGTGCTTAATAAATGTCTATTGATTGCTGGATCATATCTTTTTATTATTCCATCTTTTCCTCCACTGTAGGACCCCAAACACAATTTGTGGTCAATACTATGATCCCCAAATCCTTCCACATGTTAGTTCTTTCTACACCTTAGTTCTTTCCTAGGCCATTACCCCTGTACTAAGTATAATCTTCCTTGTTCTCTTTCCTCTTTATTTGTTAAATGGAGATGGGGAGGGAGCATATAGCTATGCTTACTCTGACTCTACAAATTCATTATTTCAACTGGGCTCTCATTGTAGCAAAGCCATTCTTTTGCCAGACCTAGTTAATTCATTATCCAATCCACCACAACAGGTTTTCATATCCTTAATGCTTAGAGCCTTGCACATAATAAGCTTTTAATAAATGTTTGTTGACTGACTGCCAATCTTAAGAATCACTAAATTTAATTAAATTTTATGAGACTTTTTGTTCCCTGCCCTTACCTTCATTAGAAGCCCATCTACAACATATCTAGGCATCCAGTGTTTGCCTGAAAGTTTCTAATGAAGGTATCAAGTGATAACACATGTATAACCCAATGCAATTGCTTGTCAGATCTGGGAGGGGGGATGAAAGAAGGGAGGGAGACAACATGAATCATGTAACCATGGAAAATTATTTTTAAAAAATAAAAACAAAAAATTAAACTTTCCAATGAGGGGAAAACCACTACTTCCAGAGATAGCCCTACTTGCTCCACTTTAATAAAAAAAAGCTCTTAGTGCCAGAAGATTGTTTTTTCAAAAGAATACTCTCTCCAGCATTTCCTTAATTTACAACTGACAGAAAAGGAGGTTAATCTGGCCTCAACTCTACTTCATGAAGCAATCCTGGCCTTCAGTGATCATTGCATTTTTTTCAAAATATTCACAAAACAGCCCTTTAATAATACAGAAATTTCACCATGAATAGAAATTAAGATCACTTTTCTAGAATTTGAAGACAATCATCTTCTCTGTTTTGCACATCAGGACATTTACCTCCTCTATTTCTATGGCTTTTCTCCCATTCTTGATGATTTTTTAAAGATCATTAACCAAGGCCTCCACAATCACTTCTACCTATTTTTCAGTATCTTATGATGTAGTTCATCCTGGCCTGGTGACTTGAACTAATTCACTGGGGGCAGTTAGACCAGGAATGTCCTCCCTAGTATCTATTTCACTGTAGATATAAGAGAGACACTGAGATCCTGAAACTGAATGGGTTTTGACTCCCTGTTAACCATTTTGGGTGTATCATCACTCCAAACATCATCATCCTTGAAAGAGAAAAGAGAAACAATACAAGAGTTGAGTAGCTCATCCTTTTAACCATTGTCACCATCCAGTGGTGTCTCCCCACCCTAGAGTATAGCACACAAAGAAAGGTGTCATAATATGTGACCAGAAAGGGAAGATGATATCATATTGTGAAGGACTGTGCATGCTGAGAAAAGTAGTCTGAACTTGACTCTGTGAGTCCTAGAAGCCATCTAAGATCATGGAGTACAGAAGAGATATAATCAGATCTACACTTAAGAAAGAATTAAGAGATCCAGCAGTGTTCTGAAGAACAAGTTTGAGAGAAGAGAATCAGGAAGACCTGTTTAATCATGGAGGTTATAATGAGGGCCTGAACCCTTGGGTCCTGGCAATGGAAATGCAGAGGTTGGGCCATTTCGTGGGCCCAAGAACAAACTAGGAATTTATCTCCAACAGCACCATCATCTTCCATACACCAATAACACTCTTTCTTTCTATAAGGGATCAATGCCTATGATCTTCAGATTTTTTAAGGAACTTGAATGCCAAGCTCAAGAGCTAGTACTTTATGAAAAGTACCATGGAGCTCCACTGAAGGATGTGCATTATAGGACTTCTATAATCAATCCTAGAAATATGAGGATGTGAAGGGTGAGTGGGAGAGAGAAGAACCCAGTAGCACAGAAATCAGTTTCTGGCTATTCAAACTGTCTCAAAGAGAAAAAGATGACCACTGATAGTTTCATTTTGGACAGCATTTCTCATCTCATTCTTATAGCCCAATGCTATCTGTGTTCCATTGATTTCTCTGGAGAAAAGAAAAACTTGTGTTGGTCTCGGGAGACTTAAGAGAATGTAAAGGCAAATACTGAAGGCAAGGAATGACAAGATTTAGAAGACAACAGGCCAACAATCAGTAGCTAAGTCATGAGAGGAAATGGCAAACCCAGAAAAGCAACTTGTATTGGGGTCAGGGAGCCTTCACATTCTGAGTATTGGGTCACCTGTTCCAACAACACTCACTCTCATTTCAACTTTGCATGAGCAACTCATCTCTCTTCCCACTCAGTTCCAGGATCTCAACTTCTCTCACATCTACAGTGAAATAGATACTAGATTTAGAGTCAAGGGAACTGGGTTCAAATTTGGCTGTGAGTTATAGAATAAGTATCCTCATTTTCTGAACTTCAGATTCCTCCTGTGCCAAATAAGGAGCTTTTGAGGCCCTTCCCAGCTCTAACTCTATAATCCTCAGGTCACTTCCCTTCAAGATCCTAAGGGCTGGCTGGGTAGAATGGAAAACATTAAAAAATCTGGTTGCACTCCTCAGATGACTTTAGGCAAGTCTCTCTAGGGCTCAGTTTCTATTTTTGTAAAATGAGGTTAGGCTCAATGAAGTCTGAGGGACCTTCCAACTAGATGCCTTTGACTCTATGATCCAGCTACTTATAGGTACTAACTGTCCTTTCCTGCCAGCAGTGGTCTAATAAGGTAGCCAGAAGTAACCAAGCAACAACAAGCCCTTATTTTGCATCAAATATGTTCCAGGACCTGTGCAGGCTCTGTGAGTACAAATACAAAGAAAGAAACCATCCCTACTCCCAGTAAGCTTACATTCTACTGGAGGAGAGAACTACCTTCAAAACCACAAGGCATCAGATCAGGAAGAAGAGATACTAAATGGGGGGAGGGGGATCCATTTATGAAAGGAATTCCCAGATGAGAAAACTCTCTCCACCATGGAGATAGGAACTTTTCTCTACAATTTATCATCTTAGTAAATTGTTTTTTAACACACTGTTTCAATGGCTTGCCCTGAGTCACCCAGCCAGGATATTGTCAGAGGTGGGACTTCCTGACTCCAAGGCCAACTTTCTGTCCACTCTACCATCTTAGTGCCATTTTAAGTTTTTAATGGCTTAATACTGAAGTGTTTTTTTAAACCCTTACCTTCTGTCTTGGAGTCAATATTGTATATTAGTTCCAAGGTAGAATATTGGTAAGGGCCAGGAAATAGGGGTTAAGTGACTTTCCCAGGGCCACACAGTTGGAAAGTGTCTGAGACCACATTTGAACCCAGGACCTCCCATTTTTAGGCCTGGCTCTTAATCCACTGAACCACCTACCATCCCCCAATACTTAGGGATTAATAGCTTAAATTGACCCTGAGACTTTGGGAATGCCCTATATATTCAGTAATTGGGCAGATATGAAAAAAGTTGCCAAAGGCAGGGTCCAACTTCCTCTTCATGTTGACAGTGATCATAGGCTGTTTTCCCTTCATGTAGCAATGTCCCATTTCCTGTCAATTACATTTGGACTATAGATTTGCATCTGACATTAGGGACCAATAATCAGTTATGCAGGTTTATCAATTAACTTGAAAAGTCTGAAATGTGCATACTTTTGCTGCTGTTGAACTGTCTAGAAAGTCCCACATGGACCAGGGTAGACTCGCTAATTAAAAAGGTTGCTCTCATATACATTTTTAAAAATGTCTTTACTAAATTAGAAGTAGGCACAAACCACCAGGCTGTTGAATTCCTGACAGATGTTTTACTAGGCAAGCAATGAGCAGTACCAAAGATCGACAAGCCCTGGTCTCCAGTGGCCCAATTTGCAAAGAAATATTTCCCAGACAGCTCAAACATTCTGCAAGACAATGTGCATACCTTCAGCCTGCAATAAATGATCTCAGTGTCTGACTCCTGTTAACTCTAGAGCCCACCAATTGCCTTGACAGAACTAAATCCCATTATTCATTAGGCTATCTTCAGCTCTCTGACTCAAGCTAAGTAACTGAAGTTATCTATACTGGGTGATAGTTACCATTCAGTTGTTTCAGTTATGTATGGTTCTTTATGACCCCCAAACCATGGGGTTTTCATGGTAAAGACACTGGAGTAGTTTGCCATTTGCTTCTCCAGCTCATTTTACAGATGGGGAAACTGAGATAAACAGGGTTAAGTAACTTACACAGCTAGTAAGATTCTGATGACAGATTTGAACTCAGGATGATAAGTATTCCTGACTGGAGGCATGGTACTCTATCCACTGTGCTACCTAACTGTCCTCTCTGGGTGATAGAGTAGGACCTTTTAATACTGGGAATTCTGACTATACCACTGCAGTGAACAGCTTGGGATTTGAAGAGAGGGGATCACAGAAGAGGAAGAGGATGGGGAAGAGGACCATAATAGCTAGCTGGCTTCAATTATTGGAAAGGCTGTTGTGTGAGAAATTAGACTTGTATTGTTTGAGCCCAAAAGGAAGGACCAAGAGCAATTGGTGAGAGCAAGGGAGAAACAGATTCATACCACAAGGAAAAAATATCTCAATAAGTCAAGATGTTCAAGGGAGATATGAAGTTCCTTGGGATAATCACATGTTAAGGATGCCATAGACAAAATGCCTTCTCAAGCATGGGTTGAACTGAATGTCCTGATATGTTAGAGAGGTTGGCTCCTTTACCTGTTAAAAGGAGTTCATACTACCCATATTGCCTGCATCAGAGGATTCTTATCAAGATCAAAGGAAATAATACATGTAAAAACCCTTTGCAAATCATTAAGCACTACATAAAGGTGATTTGTGATTATTACTATTCAATGTCCTAAAAGTTCCCTTCTCACTATATAAAATGCTATGAAATTTGTATGCTATGAAATGATCATCTTCTCATTTTAATCATAATAATAGCAGCTCCATCCCATGATTATTGAGAAGATCAAATGAGATAACAAATTCAAAGTGCTTTGCAAATCTTAAAGGGCTAGATAAATACTAGCTATTATCATTGTCATTACAGTTATTATCTTGCATACTAGGAAGACCAGAAAAAAGTAAACTTTCCCCCTAGTCCTCAATGAAGAGGAAACTGAGGCTGACTGACATGAAGTGACTAACATTCTAGGCTCTGAACTCAATCTCTTTGGCTTCAATTTAGAGTTGAAGTAATAAATGTTTAACTATCAACTCTCCAGAAGAAAAGTTCACACAATATACACTTTTAAATTTAATCTATATTATTAACATCCCCCCCCATCACTTTAAGTCTAAACAATCAAGAAAATAATGAATCATGACCTTATTTGTAGGGTTTGTTGATTTTTGAAGAATGCATGCTCACACTGAAAATTTAATAGTCAATTCAGGAGAAAGCTGGTTAAAGCTGGCTCCAGCACATTCCAAAATATTATACTGAGTGATAGACAAGTACATTGTTTACAGCCCCAAAACTGGGAGTCCAGGGACTGGGATTTTAATTCAACATCACTATATAGGCTGTCTAGTTGTTTTGTTGTTTTTTTAATCAGAGCTGGTTTTTAAATACTTTGAAAGTATTAAATACTGACTCAACACTTGCCCAGAAGGTAACTGTGATTTCAACATCCTATTATGGAAAATAGCCAAATGTCCAGGTCCATTCCATTGCAAAGAGCCTATCAGACTATGGCTAACTCTCCTCCCCATCCCAGAATCCAGCAGCCTCTACCAGAGAGTGGTTTCTAATAGGAAGAACAATCTTCACCTAGACACACACACACACACACACACACACATTCATTCATCCATTCATTCATTTACAGTATGTAATTATTGTCTAGAGGACACCACAAGCATGGAACCCCTCCTTTTGATCACTGTATGTTATAATTGGACTTAGAAATATTAATGTCATACATATTTTCCCAGTCATTTAGAAACATTGTTGTAAAGAAAATATCTATAATAATTGCCTCCAGTTAAAGACCAGAAGCTGTGATTTGTGATCATCTAGGGGGCCCAGCTTTTTGCCAGAAGTCTCTACTTTTCCATTTGTGACTGGCACCAAAGAACTCTCCCTACTCAGAAAGCCCCTGACAGAGCTGTCCTGAGGGTGATGTTGCACTCTCCTCTTCTCTCTGATGAGGTTCCCAGGCAGTGTGGTTTATTGGTAAGAGCTCTGAATTTGGAATCAAAAGATTCTGGCATTGGCTACCTGTGTGAACTTGGGCAAGTTGTTTCATTTCTCTATGCCTCAGTTTCCTCATCTGTATAATGAAAGAATTACACTAGATGACCTCTAAAGCTTCTTCCAGTTCTAAAGCTATGAACCTATGAACCCACCTTTATAGTCTTTACACTTTTTTTCTCATTTTTATTTGGTTAATTTATTTGTTTGTTTGTTACATTAAAATACCTGGATAACTCCCTTCTTTCCTCCCCTTCTTGCATTAGAGAAGGCATCATTTATTTAAAAATATATGTGGTTTGCATGTGTATACAAACACACACACACACACACGTATATATATATATATATAACTGTATAGAATACATATAGAATAATTCTGTGTATCAGTTCTTTCTCTTGAGATGGACAAACAAGAAGTCATTCTTCAAGCAATATTTCTGTTGCCATATATAATGTTTTCTTGGTTCTGCTTGTTTTTTTCTATGTAAGTGTTTCTATATCTTTCCAAACTTAACCTATTCATCATTTCTTATGGCACAATAGTATTCCATCACAATCATATACCACAACTTGTTTATTCATTCCCTATTGATGGGCATTCCTTCAATTTCCAGTTCTTTGCTAACACAAATAGAGCTTCCATAAATATTTTAGAACATATAGGTTCTTTTCCTTTTTATCTTAGCAAGTAAACCTAGTAGTGGTATCTCTGGGTCAAAAGTTTTACACAGTTCTAAAACTCTTTTAGTATAATTCCAGATTGTTCTCCAAAATGGCTGGATCTGTTTACAGTTCCACCAGCAATATAGTGTGTATCCTTTTTTCCATATCCTCTCCACATTTGCTATTTTGCTCTTTTCTCATTTAGCCAATCCAATAGATATGAGATGATATCTTAGAGTTGTTTTCCTTTTCATTTCTTTCATCAATGATTTAGAGCATTTTTTCATATAATTATATATATATATATATAAAACTTTAATTTCTTCATCCAAAAACTATTCATATTAATGAAAAGGGTGAATTTACCACTAATGAAGATGAAATCAAAGCAATAATTAGGAGTTATTTTTCCCAATCATATGCCAACAAATTTAACAATTTACCTGAAATGAAAGAATACTTATGAAAAAATAAATTGCCTAGACTAACAGAGGAGGAAATAGAATATCTAAATAAACCTATTTTCAAAAAACAAAATTGAACAGGCCATAAATGCATGCCATAAGAAAAAACTTCAGGACTAGATGGATTTACAAGTGAATTTTTCCAAACATTTAAATATCATCTAATTCTCATACTAAATAAATGAATTAGAATAATTGGTAAAGATAGAGTCCTATTAAAACTCCTTTTATAAAAAAAATATGGTGCTGCTACCTAAAACAGAAAGAGCAAAAACAGATAAAGAAAATTATACGCTAATTACATTAATGAATATGGATGCAAAAATCCTAAATTAAATATCAGCCAGAAGACTACAACAATATATCACAAAGAACGTCTTTGTGTTCTATAATCCAGGTTTGCTGGCCCATTGCTGGTCCTACCATGTTTCCCTCTAGGTCTCCTCTCTCCCTTTGTGCTGGAACCGTTCTTTTCTACAATATTCCTCTCTACCTTTTAGTTTCCCTGACTAAACTTAGCACAAAATCCCATCTCCTGAAAGATGTCTTCCCCAGCCCCTCCTCCTGCTAGGACTTTCTCTTCTAAAGTAATAAACATCCATTGAAGGTATGTGTGTATGTATTAGAACAAGAAAAAATTTTCTTTATTGGCTTAATGAGGACCATTTCCTCAAGACAGTTCACCACATCATTAGTGGGAGCTAGCAGAATTGAGTAGCTATCGAACTTCAGCTCCAGTGATTAACTGGCTAGTGTTAAGAGAATTTCTGACTCTGCTTTATTACTTCTGTTTACTGAAAATGAGCGTGTCAACTAAGTCACTAGTTATAGCTCCAGTGTTAATAGCTGGTCTGCAAATTTCAGATTTATCCCTAGTATTTACTGCCAAGTTTATTATTTTACCTGAAGTAGATCTTCTCGCTGTCTACACTTCAATGTGATGTCTCACCTTCCGCCTTCCATCCTCTGTAAAATTCCACTGTGTCTGTCCTACATAAGGTGACAAAGATTGCTGCTTAGGCCTATTGGGTTTGAGCTACACATAATTGTCAATGACTCCTTGGACAAAATTTTTGTCAGCATATAGATATACATACATGCATATATAGACATATGATGACAAGTATGTCTACACAAGGAAGAATATATGTACACATATGTTAGCCAGAAAATATATGTCTATAAATTTACACATGGGTGTAAGTGTGCATCTGTAAGTACACACATGTATGTATATGAACAAATACTCATGTATGTATGTGTGTATATGAAAGCGCACAAAGACAATCGTCATCCTCGGTTACCGAGAGACTACTACTAGTGTTATTTAAATGTCTCCCCATTTAATTATAAGCTCTTAGAAGACAGGAATTGGTCTTGCCTTCCTCCAGCCTTTAGCTGGATTGAATCACTGACTTATCACCCAGCAATCTTTCAACATTATTGACTTTCCTGACTTGCACAGCCATTCTCCTTATGCTAATCCAGGAAGGGTTTCAGAAGAATGACTCTGCCTTCTCCCTGGGAGGATCTCTTCCAGTCTAGTCCCAACCAGAGCCATGTCAGCTCTAAGTCCATCTGCAAAGATCTAAAACTCCTTTTCCAAGTCCCAGTTTGCCCTCCAATGCTCACTGCCCCTTTCACTTTCTCTTGTCCTCTGTAATCTTCCTGTTCCCCACTCCATTTCCAATTCCCTTTCTCATGCTTCTTGGCCATTAGCCTGGACAGTCATGAACAGCCAATCCTGGGGACAGCTAAGCTACCTTTGACCCTTCCCTTTGTAGAGTTGCTGACACCAATGTGGCCTGCTCAAGTTCAAGGCCTCCTTAGTCTCTGTTTCAAAGGTTACAAGGTCACAGTAATGCCTATAGAATCATCAAGTTTGACTTAGAACCCCCCAGACACACACACACACACTCCATTTGAAGTCAGGGAACTCCAGCTTTGTTGGTTCCTACTCAATCACTTAGACTCAATCACTAACCTGTTGAATGACTTTGGGAAAGGCCATTTCTCTTCTTGGGACTCAGTTTTCCTCAACTGTAATAATGAATCATCTCTAAATCCCTGTGCAGTCTTGAGTCTCTGACCTTGGATAAATAGGAACAGAGGCCCAAGTAAATGAAATGATGCCTATGATAGTCACACATCAGGGGTACTGGATTCCTGAGAGTCTGAGATTCAACTAAACAAATGATTGAATAAAAAGATATCCAAATATGCCCAGGTAAAAGCAGTTCCTAAGGTGGGGAAAAGTAGATCAGGAAAAAATGATCCCCCAGCAAGCAGTCATCAGATGGAGTTCTTCAAGGGTATCAGGCACATCAACAACAACAAAGATGATAGATATCATTTATATGGTGCTTTGACCTCTGGTGAGTGGAGAACAATTTGTTCCAACAGCCATGAAAGTGGTAAAAACGGGTGCTGGAAGACCTTAGAGCTTGGTCAGACATGGAAGAAGCCAAAATCATCTACTGCATCCCAGGCCATCGCCAGTCACCCTGACTTTTGTTCTGCCACTGAACTTCAATGACTGGAGAAGAAAGTGACACCAACAACTTTGTGCAACTCTGCCTCAATTAAATACAATTTATGTGAGTGTCAAAAGTCATGACAAGTGGTGTCATTTTGAACTTCTTCAAGTACAAAGGGCAACCACTGCCACCAACTACCACCATCTACCACCATCATAAAACCCCTTATGTATATTATCACATTTAACACCCACAAAATACTGTTATGATCCTCATTTTTATAGATGAGGAAACTGAGGCTTACAGAAGTGATTTGGCTTGTTTGGGATCATAAAACTAGTTAATGTACCATTTCATGCCTGTTGAGTTCTCCTCCTCCCCAACAGAAATTCAGAACTACTTCTTTTTTTCCCCTAAAACCCTTACCTTCCATCTTAGAATCAAGGCCATGTTTTGGGTCTGAGGCAGAAGAATGGTTAAGGGCTAGGCAATTGAAGTTTAGTACTTGCTCAGGGTCACACAGCTCAGCAATATCTTAGGTCAAATTTGAACTCAGGACCTCTTATCTCTAGGCCTGGCTCTCAATCCACTGAGCCACCTAGCTGCTCCTTGGAGGTTCCTTTCAATTCTCTTCATCAAGTGGATGCACTTCTGGATCCTAGAGCAATCCATCTTAGAACCAAATTAACCCTAACTATTCCCATTCTGTCCAACAGTTTCTTTTTCCCCAATACTCCCCAGCTGATATGAATTATGGGTGGTTAATTCATGCCTCCCTGCTTTCAGCTATATCTTGACCCATTGTACATAATTTGTTCAACATCATATGGCTAGCAAGTAATAGACTCAAAATTCGAAATCAGGTTGTCAGACTTGTACTGCATGGCCCCCTACCCTGCACCACATGCTCCAGGCACCTGCTAGCCAGACACTTGGAGCATTCCTCTGTCTCCTGAGAAGATAAATAAAGGGTCGGGACTGAAAACAATTTATTTAGCCTGACTCCCTTTAAAAATGATTGTGATAGAATATGACAAAGAATATTGCAAGTGCAATGTTCTGAATGTAAAATTCACCCCTCAAGGGCACTACTGTGGGCCCTAGCCAAGAGCATAGCATAGCCAGCTCCAGGGAGAGAGGGAAAGGACTTCAGCCGAGACCAAAAATATACCTATATTTTAGGGGACTTGTACAAGATCTATTGCTGAGGGGAAACTGATGGAGAAAAAAGCCAGGTGATCTCCAGAGCACATAACTGATCTCTTCTTGAAGGTGAACAAAGAAATGTTCAATCTAGACAGCTCAGGAGCTGGCCCCAATGGCAAAACTAAGAGATTCAATGCAGACTGAAATAAGGAGGCAATAGAAGAGTGCACCAATGCCGACAGGCGCGTTTTACAAGAAGGAATTGTCAGCTGGAATGGATTATGATAAATTGCCATGTCAAGTAGTACCCACCTTAGTCACCATTTAAAATACAAGATATGTATTTTAATGATCATTCTGGCTGAACATCATTCCAGAGCAGGGACCTGCCTAAGTGAGGCTACTCTCAACCAACCAATAAAATACATAATTAGAAAGTTTGCTTGTTAAGCATTCAGTCTCTGCTCAAATACCCATCTTGGTCCTCCCAACACAAGTTATTGAACTGCCTTTACTCTAAATGTAAGCATCTTGCCTAGTGGTTAACAGAGACAAATATATTACCCCTCCAAATGAATTGTATCAGCATGGACATTCTCAATGTAAATCAAACCAGAATACTTAAGGAAATTGCAGCTAAATGTAGCCTCTCCTTACAAAAATTCATAATAGAGAGGGAAGAATCAGGAGTGTGGTGGGCAGAGATTCCCAGGGCTAGACCCTAACTCACAGGCCTGTGTGTCTGCTGGTGCTCACCACATGGAGTGATTTGGGGGAGGGATGCTAAGGGTGCCATAAAAGAATTGAGAGTCTCTTATGAGAAGAAAGGTTCTTTCATGGTCTTTGCTGATGTTCTGACTTGTTAGAGATTCCATATTAGTTACTTTTTATTTTAAATCCTTACCTTCTCTCTTAGAATTGATACTAAGTATTGGTTTCAAAGCAGAAAAAAATGGTAAAGACAAGGCAATTTGGGTTAAGTGACTTGCCCAAGGTCATACAAGGTAGGAAGTGACCATGTCCAGATTTGAACCCAGGACCTCCCATCTCTAGGCTCTCTATCCACTAAGCCACCCACCTTTACCTATTAGTTACTCTTTATCAGGTACAGAATTCCTTTTTCTAAGGCTCTGGGTTTCGGAGAGTTCCTGAAAGCAACTACTCCCCTTCCCCCCCCCCCCATTTTGCCAGTTACACAACCTTTAGAGGCTTTTACAAACAAACTAACTATTTTGATTGTACAATGAAAAGGCTTATGGTTAGCCAAAAATGGTCATTTAAAAAAAATCTCCTGCAACATATTTCAAATATATTCCCTTTTCTCTTGCATTGGGGAATGGCTAGATAAATTATAGCATAAGTATGGAATAGAAAATCAGTACTCCATTAAAAAAATTACAAAAGGACTGGCTTCCCAAAAACCTCAGAGGACTTACATGATCTGATGCAAAAGGTCAGAAGGAACAGGAGAATAATTTTAGACTTTATAAAGAAAAATAACTGAGACAGACTGAAGAATTCTTTTTTTATTTTTTTTAATTAATTAAATTAGTCAATTTAGAACATTATTCCATGGTTACAATAATCACATTATTTCCCTCCCTCCCCTCATCCCACCTATCCCACAGCCAACATGCAATTTTATTTGGTATTACTTGTGTCCTTGATCAGAACCTATTTCCATTTTGTTGGTGTTTGCATTAGGATGTCATTTAGAGTCTACATTCCCAGCCATATCCTCTCAACCCATGTATTCAAGCAGTTGTTTTTCTTTGGTGTTTTTACTCCCACAGATTTTTCTCTGAATGTGGATAGTGGTTTTTCTCATAGATTCTTTAAGGTTGTTCAGGGACATTGCATTGCCACTAATGGAGAAGTCCATTACATTCAATTGCACCACAGTGTGTCAGTCTCAGTGTACAATGTTCTCCTGGTTCTGCTCCTTTTGCTCTGCATCACTTCCTGGAGGTTGGTCCAGTCTCCATGGAATTCCTCCACTTTATTATACCTTTGAGCACAATAGTATTCCATCACCAACATATACCACAATTTGTTCAGCCATTCCCCAATTGAAGGGCATCCCCTCATTTTCCAATTTTTGGCCACCACAAAGAGCGCAGCTTTGAATATTCTGGTACAAGTCTTTTTCCTTATTATCTCTTTGGGGTACAAACCCAGCAGTGCTTTGACTGGATCAAAGGGCAGACAGTCCTTTATCACCCTTTGGGCATAGTTCCAAATTGCCCTCCAGAATGGTTGGCTCAATTCCTAACTCCACCAGCAATGCATTAATGTCCCAACTTTGCCACATCCCCTCCAGCATTCATTACTTTCCTTTGCTGTCATATTAGCCAATCTGCTAGGTGTGAGGTGATACCTCAGAGTTATTTTGATTTGCATCTCTCTGATTATAAGAGATTTAGAACACCTTTTCATGTCCTTATTTAATAGTTTTGATTTCTTTGACTGAAAATTGCCTATTCAAGTCCCTTGCCCATTTATCAATTGGAAAATGGCTTGATTTTTTGTGCACTTGGTTTAGTTCATTATAAATTTGAATAATTAGACTTTTGTGAGAGGATTTTGTTATGAAGATTGTTTCCCAACTTATTGCTTCCCTTCTAATTTTGTATGCATTCGTTTTGTTTGTACAGAAACTTTTTAATTTGATGTAATCAAAATTATTAATTTTATATTTTGTGATTTTTTCTAGCTCTTGCTTGGTTTTAAAAACTTTCCTTTCTCAAAGCTCTGACATGTATACTCTCCTGTGTTCACCTAATTTGCTTATACTTTCCTTCTTTATATTCAGGTCATTCACCAATTCTGACATGTAAATTTACCCCCATTTTTTCTTTTCCGATTTATTTTAGTATTAACCTCTTTTTTTAGCTCTAGTTGTATGTATATATATACACACATGTACATGTATTTATGCATATATATCTATATACATATTTATGTCTTGGCATTTCATCCTATACAGTTTGTCACCATTCCCTCTAAGTGGACTTCTTCTAGCTGCCCAAGTGATAATAACAATTTTTAAGAGTTACCAATGACCCCTTTTCTTATAGGGATACATATCATTTTAACTTATTGGGTCTCTTAAAAATTTTGGGTTTTTTTGTTTTGTTTTTCTTTTTTCTCTCTTTTTAAATTACCTTTTGATAAGTTCTGGTTGAGGCCCTTCATCTCTCACCTGGAATATTTCAGGAGCCTTCCCACTGATCTCTTTGCCTCAAGTCTCTCTCCTCTCATTCATCTTCCACACTGCTACCAAAAGCACAGGTCATGTTCCTGCTTCTTATTAACTCCAGGGTCAAATACAAACACCACTCTCAGGCATTCAAAGTCCTTCCCAAAAGAGCTTCAATCTACTTTTTCAATCTTCTTCTGCATATATTCCATCCTGCCAAATTGTCTTTAGTGTTATACAAATCTTAGTTGTTATTCCTCACACACCTTATTCCATCTCCCATCTCCATGCCTTTGCTGTGCCCCATGCCTAGAATGTACTCCCTCAGAACTTTCATCTCTTAGAATCCCTCCCTTCCTTCAAAGATTAACCCATGAGTCATCTCTGCTGAGACTTAGTTATATCCCCCTCACCCATGATTTCTTATTCCAAAACACCTGGTAATTAAAAAAAATTTAAACCTTTACTTCCTGTCTTATGGATTCAAAGACAGAAGAGTGACAAGAGCTACACAACTAGAGTTAGTAACTTGCCTAGGGTCACACAGTTAGGAAGGGTCTAAGGCCAGATTTCAACCCAAGTCCTTCCCAACTCCAGGCCTGTGTGTATATGAAGAAGCATGGGCAAAGACGAAAAGTTGGATCTGCAAAAGCAATGAGAGCTCAGAACTTTTGGAACACAAAAATCAGAGGAGGAGGGGAGACTGTTCCAATGGAACCTTGAAAGGACTCCAGGGGCCTGAGAAGGGACTTGACTGGAAGACAGACCTCCTTCATCTCCTCTCTGACCATTGCCTTCTACCTATACTGTGAGCTGAAGAGATATTTGGTCTTGCCCAGAAGAGACTTGTTAGCAGTGCTGTTAATATATGGATAATATATAAGATAATTTTTGTTTCCTGAATTGACTTTATTTCAAAGCCTTCTATCAATAAGGTAACTTAGAATTAGGGAGACCCTAATTTCCCTCTTTCCCCAACCTCAGCTTACCCCCTTATGCCCAAAGAATAGAAGATCCTTTAGTTAAAGTACTAGTTGTGGGATTTGGTTATTAGTGGGAAAATTTTACAATTTACCATCTGTGAGAAAATCTTCATTTAAATAGTTGGGAAGAAAGAAACAGTAAGTAGTATAGGGGAGGGGCTCAAAATTCAGTCTCTCTTTTGCTTACTTCCTGGTGCAACATCTATAAATTTCCCCCCACGATAATTCACCAAGTTTTCATCTCTAGTACACCTGGTACTGTATCCACTAGCTACCCTGCTGCCCCTGCTTGTTGATTATTTTGTATATACTTATCCAGGCATATGTAAGCTCATTCAGAAGGAACGGTTTCACTGTTGCCTGCGTATCCTCTGATCTTGGCATATTGTCTGGTACAAAACGGGTACCTGACAAATGTTTGGTGACTGAGTGATTTTTTTGATCCCAGGGATAATGCAGGCTGGAGACTCCCTAAAGATCTCCTTAAGTGTTGAATAAAGCCATGGCGATTCTCTCCTTCAAGCCCATAAGCACATATTTACCAACCATCTTGGGCCTGGCTTTTGGGGGATGAAAGAGAAGGGGAAATAATTATTAACATACAGAACACCATAAAATAACTCAAAGGAAGCACTGCTCATCAGAGGACATTGGACAAGCCTTGGAGCTGCTGGCTATCATTTTAGACCTCAACCTAGACTGGGAAAATTCCTCACAGCACAATGGCCAATAAGGAGATTCCTATTCTGAGAAACTGAAATGGAAGATATCAAGAAGCAACTAGAGACATATGAGAAAGAGCATTAGATTAGAGCCAAGAAACCTGGGTTCCAATCCCATCCTCTGACCTTTACTAGCAATGATCCTAGATCACACACATAATGTCCCTCAGCTTCAGTTCCTTTTTCCGTCAAATGCAAAAAATAATAGCACCTATCTCAGAGGATCAAATGGGACTTCATGTTTGCAAAGTGCTTTGGAAACTTTCAATGTGACTAAGTTGCTAGCTATTGTTATTTTGGTCTATTATTATTACTATTATTATTTTTTCAAAGATAGCCTTTCAAAGGCTTTCAGCATGAAAAGTTTTCTTTTCTCCTTAGTTCTTCGGTCTCTGAGGCTGGCCTTCCTCCTTTTGGAAGAAATATGAAGATATGGGAGCTGCTTATGATAATATCTTCTTAGTATATACCACTCAGAAGAAGAGAGAAGAATTCCAAGGAAACAGGCAGGATGATGCCTAACTAAAAGTTTCTTCCATGGACCTCTGTCCTCATTAGGATCGGAGTTGGAGAGTTGGGAGAGACCCTAGAGATCATATAGTCCTAAAAGGCCATTTTCCAGCAGAGAATGGGGTGGGGGGTGGGAAGGATTGGGCTAGCCTAAGGCTGCCCTTGGTGGAGGATTTCTCTGGGCCTAGGAGGCAATTGCAACATCTGGACTGTCCTGCCTCCACAGACTTTTTCCCACTACACCACCCTCCAAGCTGAAAGTTTCAAAATCTCCTTTGAAAAGACTAGAGTAGGAAGCCATTTAATTGCTTTGCTACAAGAGCCATTTTGTCTTTGAGTTTGCAATTAAAGCAGTAATTAAAGCCCTGGAAGATTTTTTTCCCCCAAGAGTTCTTTGTTAGATCAATGGCCTTTTATTTTCTGGTAGAAGAGAATCAATGGCTATAAAATCTCAGCAGGTGGCACATTCGGCAGTGGTAAACCAATTACAAACAGCAGTAAAGAATGACAGTTGCAAATGGCAAACTATGTCATTTGGAAAGAGCCTAATGTATGTCAATTGCAAATATTATAATGCTAAAGGGAGCTCAGAAGGGCAGTGGGGCCCATCAAAGGGAGATTCCTCCATCCCATATGGTTCCAATGCTTCTCATCATGTGTCCATCACTACTGCTCTCTCTGTGCCCCTGCCTGGGATGTTGCCTCATTATGGAATGAAGCAAATGAGCAGGATTAGACAGATGGGGGAACTGGACCATGGAGAACCCTTTGGTTCATGCAGTGACAATGAGTGCCAATGGAGAAGAAAACCATGGCAATAATAGAGACAGAGAAAATGCCATTTCCTGTAAGGCTTGGGACTGTAAATCAGTGACTCCATAAACAAGGGATTTTGAGAGGCAAATCAGAGGAGAAATCAGTGTTTCAAATACCCCTGGTTAAAGTAGTTGTCCTTGAACTCTCTTCAAATCATTCCTTCCCCAGTTGCTCAATCGCAACAAAAATATATCTCAGATGCACAGAACAGACATCCCCACTTACTTAATTTTTCTGAAACCCAACTTAGATCACATCAATCACCTTCCTCCAAACCTTCCACTGGGACCCATTTTATGTTCAAAAAGAATCCCATACTCCTTGGTTCAGTGTTCAAAGTCACCCAGGAATTCTCCTATAAGAATCCTCTTTCCCTGACCACACTAGTCTACTCTATCCACTGATACAGCTTCTTCCCATCTTAATCCTCTCCAGTGCAAATTTTATTAAGTAGTGCATACAGAGGTGCTCAGGGAGGTTCAAAATTCAGATAAGATATGGACCCTGACCTCAAACAGCATGCTGCCTCATAAGTGCCTAAAACTTCAATAGAGATAACAATGATATACAATATTTTGTGATTAGAAGTAGCCAAAAAAGTAATAATCCTGATAGTATTGTGCATCATGGCACTACAAAGGGTAGTCACCTCGTTGAAATGGTTATAGAATGAATGAATGAATGAATGAATGAATGAAATATTTACTGAATGCTACCATGGCCATGGAACTTGGCCAGGCACCAAACATGTGAATAAGACCTCCCAAAATAAGACTAAATGCTTTAGGATGGCAGGGACAATGTCTTTTCTGCTTTCTATTCATCATGTCTAGAATGGAGGTTGCTTTCAGGAGGTTGCCTTAGAACTAAAAGGGGCCTTATAAGTTCCTTTACTACCATATACTTATTTCATGGAGGAGCTACCAGGCCCAGAGAGGTGACTCATCTAGGGTCTCATAGGGATTCAAATGCAGGCAAATCCAATGTTCTTTGCACTATGCCATATTACCGTCTTTAACACAGTAGGTGTTGGGCAAGTCTTCATTGCTAAGTTGGATGCCATGTTGGCAGCTCCATTTTTCTGGCCTTGGCCCCAATCTAGAAGGCCATATCCTGTTCACCAGTATGATCCCTACAGAAACACATTTGTATATTAGCTCCTTTGTGTAACTTGAGAAGGTCACAAGTCATCTGAATGAGGAACAGAGTGGCCCAGTGTTTAGAAAATCCCTGGGCTTAGATGGGGAAATAACACATAATTCTCATCAGGAAACAGAGGAGCAAAACCAGAGATGGGAGGAGAAAAGATATAAGCCAAAAGTCAAGGCAGTCTGGTAACAATATGATGTACTGACAACCAAGGTACTAAAAGGGGTGGGGGATGTGCTTACCTGGCAGAATGCCAAGGTGATGGAACCTGCAAAAGACTGCCTGAAGCTCTGATTCCTCTGGTGGAAAGTTATCCTGGCAAATAAACTCTTTCAAGTAGTACAGATGAAGGAACCCAAACAGATGTGTTGCTAAAATTAGGCACACTTTCTCTAAACTTGAGTTCCTTCCAAAAGCCTGGCCCTACCTGAATCTGAAACCCTTCCAGCAAAGCTGCATAGTCAGGGGTCAGAATAGAGGGACCACTGCCTCTTGCTGGCCCAACCATCTCTGGAAAATTACATTCCCATTCAGTCCACTTCCATCTTCCTGAGACTCTCTTCCCCTGGCTGCGACTTAGAAATTCTAATGAGTATAAGAAGGCAAAGTTCCTCTCTCTCTCTCTCTCTCTCTCTCTCTCTCTCTCTCTCTCTCTCTCTCTCTCTCTCTCTCTCTCTCTCTCTCTCTCTCTCTGTGTGTGTGTGTGTGTGTGTGTGTCTCTGTCACACACACACACACACACACACACTTCCCCCCAGGCAAAATATCTACAGTTTCTGCAACTGATCTTCTCATAGCATTGACTGTCCTATCCTGGTTGCCCTCATCTGGACAACTTGAGAAATTCTGCCCTTCCTAAAATGAGGTGCCCAGAACCAAGCAGAACATGACCTTATGTGGTCTGACCAGGGCATTTTAAGGGGAATTTCACCAGGTCCTTCTCCAGGCAATCAAACATACCTTAGCATTTCCCCCCTTCCTTCTGGTTCTCATTAAGCTTTCATGGTTGTTGATTGCCTCAGTAAGTGGTTTTGTAACACCCCAATTGGGGGTCTCCAATTATCCCCAAGAATGTTGTGAAATACCTAAAATATTTTCAAAGCACAATTAGTTGTAGGCTCTTTTGTTTTTAAAACATAAATCTAAGCTTTCGATTTGCAGTTTAAGAGATTGCTTTTTGGAGAACTATGGGGGAAGGGTTAAATTTACACAGTATTTGGAATTGAGATAAACAATAGGCTGTCACTCAAATCCAAACACTGTGTAAATCACTGGTCTAGACTGTCAGTCAATAAGACAAGAGAAAATCTCCCTGTCTAGTGAGCACCAGACCTTTGCTTTTTGTTCTTACGGGTGGTGGTGATAGCCTTTGTTTTTGTATCACCCTCATTTCCAAATATAACTCTCCCCATAACCCTGCCCAGGGAGGTACCCTTCATAATACAGAATTAAAAAAAATAAGTGGTTCAGCAACCAAACCAGTTATGCAATGTGCCGTATCCGTAATTTCCCCCACCTCAAGTCTGACCCCTGCAAGGAAAGGAGGAATATATATTTCCTCCTCTCTTCTTTGGGGCCAATTTTAGTCGCAGTGAGGGACAGAAAAGAGGGAAATGACCTGCGGTTTCACTGACATACAGAATAACCTATAGAGCCTTGTTGGCAAAGGCATGGCATGCAAACACCACCAGAATGCTGGAGGGAGCTGCTTCCAGAGACAATTTTCATATGACCCACCCCTCTTCCCAGCAGCCCAATTCAAGCACTTCCTCCCTCCAATGTCTGGGGTAATAGGAAGGGCTCACAGGCAGCTCAAAGGTACAGTTAGGGCCCAGGATCTCTAAAAGTTTTGCCAATGTTGCAAAAGAGTAATGTCCCTGGGGGTAGCTGGGTGGTTCAGTGGATTGAAAGTCAGGCCCAGAGAAGGGAAGTCCTGGGTTCAAATGTGGCCTCATATACTTCCTTTCTGTGTGACCCTGGGCAAGTTACTTAACCCCCATTGCCTAGCCCTTGCTGCTCTTCTGCCTTGGAACCAATACTTAGTATTGATTCTAAGATAGAAGGGAAGGGTTTAAAAAAAATAGAGCCATCTCCCTCCACCAATGAAAGGAGGCAACTTCTCTGCAACATACCATCTCGGAGCTTAACCAGACCACTAAGAAGCAGCTTTCCAAAGGTCATACAGTTAGTACATTTCAGGGGTGAACTTGCTGGGTTCCAAGACCAGATATCCCATCACATTCATGCATCTCAATTTGTTTTGGCATTTCCCAATTGATGAACATTGACTTTTTAATAGGTTCTATATCACCCAAAGTTTTTTTTTGCTACAAATATTTTGATATAAGAAAGAGAAGGCATTCTTTTTCTTCTCTAATTAGCGACAGGGAAGGAGGAAAGAAGAAGGACGGGGAATGATACTGAGAAACTTTCAGAAATGGAAGGTAGCACTAAGACTGGAAGTCCCTCTAGGAATCTGTCTTTGTCCAAGATGAGTCACACCCAGAATCTAATGGGATTTACCCCAAATGGACATTCTTCTTTCTGGACTTTCTCTTACTGTCTGGTTAGACCCCCCTTCAACCTTCCTTCACATGACTATGTTGTGCTTTCCTTAGAGGGAGGATGGTTGCCACAACTTACTATGTGCAGGGTCCTAGAATAACTCCTGTAGGTGACAAGCCCCAAACACTGCATGTCTCCTTAATAAAATAGTTAAATAACCTTAACCAAAACATTTCTTTAAAATGCAAAGAAAACACATGAGGTATATGCAGCATTCTACAAATATACTTGGATCACACTTTTTCACCAGGTCACAGGATAGAAAGGAAATAAATACATGTGGCCAGGCCAACTTGAAATTCTGAAACTATGAGCTTTAATGTTTCCTTTCTCTTCCCTTCCATCTTAGAATGCTTTATTTCCTTAAAAATCTTAGTTTCAATGTCATCTTCTGAATGGCCTTTTCCAAAGCCCACAGTTAAAAATGCCTCCTGTACCCTCAAAAACACATTTTAGCTACCTGCTATATGCCCAAAGAATTCCCTCTTTGAGGGCAGAGACTACCTCTTTTATTTTCATTTCTATAGCAACTGGCACAGAGCCTGGCACAAAGCAAACGTTTAATTAATGCTTGTTCTTTGTTTATGGGATCTTACTTTTTTAACTTTGACCTCCTAGGTATATACACTTAGTAGTGAGATTTCTTTATCAAAGGATATCAGTATCTTAGCATAATTCCAAATTGCTTTCAAGGACAGTTGAACAAGTTCACAGCTCCATTAATAGAATTTGTAGTATCATAAATTTAGAGCTGGAAGGAACCTTAGAGACCAATTCTCTCATTTTATAGGTTAGAAAACTGAGGCACAGAGAGATTTTTAGTGGCTTGCTTGGGGTCATCTAGATAGCAAGTATTTGGTACAGCATTTGTGCCCAGAGCTTCCAGAATCCAAGTCCAATGTGCTAACCACTACCCCACATTGCCTCTCTTTGTGGGTCTCAGACCTTTATGGTCAAACATACATTTTTAGAGGCGAAAATGTTCATAATTAATCACAGTAGACATCATGGGATGGCTAGTTGGTAAACTGGATAGAGTGCTAGTCCTGAAACCAGAAAGACTCATCTTCCTAAGTTCAAATCTGGCCTCAGACATTTACCAAGCTATATGACCGCAGGCTAGTCACTTCACTCTGTTTGTCTCAGTTTCCTTACTTGTAAAATGAGCTGGAGAAGTAGATGGTAAACCATTCAAATATCTTTGCCAAGAAAATCCCAAATGGAATTGCAAAGAGTCAGACATGACAGAAAAATTACAGAATGAGGCATTCCTCAGCTATCCCCTTGGGTTTCCATTGCTCTGTTAAGAGAGAAATACTAGGTAAAAATATCTACTGTAACAGTTGCCTAAATGATACTTCATGGCTTTGCCTCAGAAGACAGCAGAAATAGAAAAGCACATTGAACAAGTTGGGTTATTAAATTCACCTCATTCAGCAAATCCATTTCATTTGGCTATTGATTTTTTCCATAACTCTGGTTAGCAGATCCCTTAAATCATCCTTCCTTGGATCCAGTTGTTCAAATGGCTTTGAATACGCCCAACTGAACTATTTATATGTGTTTGCACACATACCTTGACATCACAGGTGTCTACATACGTACCACACAGATATTATCATATTCTTATTATGTGTATATACATGTATGTACTTGTCATCACATATACCTACAACTCTGATCAACTTTTAAATCCCTATTTTTTTTTAATCTGGGGAAAGATAAAGAAAGTAAACCCATTCTGGGAGGCAAGCACTATACCTTATGGCACCTTTTTCTCCCTAGAACTGAGTTCAGTGCCTTACCTAGTTGGTGCTTAATAAATGTTTTTCAGCTGAATAAATTAGTTTGCTACCCTCTGGGCAGGTTTCCTCCCCCCCAGGGAACCATCTGTCATGTTTGGTTGATTCTAGATGCCTTTCCTAGGAATTCCCAGCATTTGTGATTAGAGGGGAAGGGGTAAGAATCAGTACAATCTAGTACAATCTCTCTCATGACCCTTATTTAATTTAGTTTCCACTCAGAAAATACTGTAAATGTTTTATGAGTTACATCATCTGATTTAGAGCCTTCACCATGAGGGTATTTGGAGCTCAGCAGGTCAAATCTCTTTCCAGAAATGCC
The DNA here is from genome assembly GCF_027887165.1 of Monodelphis domestica. NCBI lineage: Eukaryota > Metazoa > Chordata > Mammalia > Didelphimorphia > Didelphidae > Monodelphis > Monodelphis domestica. The sequence continues at coordinate 297,886,900 of NC_077232.1, read as the reverse complement.
CATTCTCATAAAAGAGATGGTTTCAACCTGCTGTAATTCAACAGTCATTTATCAAATAACACCAATGTTCTTGTTGTAGTAGTAGTCATTTTTAATCATGCCTGACTTCAGGAAGATCCTAGAGTGGTTTGCCATTTCCTTCTCCAGCTCATTTTACAAACGAGAAAACAGAAACTGACAAAAACAAGATCAAGTAACTTGCTCAAGATCACACAGCTAATAAGTGTCTGAAACCATATCTGAACCCAGGAAACTGAGTCTCCCTGACTCTAAGCCTAGCATTGTGCCACGAAGTTATCCTTCCTTAAATCACACCACAGGCCAGACCAAAGAGGAGATGTGGCATAGTGGATAGAAAACTGGCCTCTGATTAAGAAGAACTAGATCCAAGTCATGCTGATTGGAGATCCTGGCTGGAAATCCCTGGAAAATTCACTTGGACTCTCAGGGCCTTCCTCATCAGCTCTTGGAGATGATATCAGATTCAGAGCCAGAGCTGACCTACTTTGACAGAGAGAATTCCTCACTGGGAACTCCCTACACTGATGAAATCATAGCCTCACTGAGAAAGAGTCAGAGTCAGAGACAGAGCCAGAGAGGAGTCAGAGGGCCAGGTCTGCGGTATAGAGACAGTTCTTCCCCTCAAGTAACCTTCATTCACTGAGGGAGGGAGGGGGATGGACAACATGCCAAAATAAGCAAATGCAAAACAGGGACCAAATTAAAAACACAGAAATTCCTGAGAGTAAGAGAAGCTAACAATTTGTAGAATAAGGGATGACTTTGTCTAGAAGATGATATTTCTTCTGAGCCTCGATTGAAGCAAGGGATTGTATGAGACAAAAGAAAGTTGGGAGACATTATAGGTATCACAAAGGCACATGGAAGCAAGAGCCAGAACACCATCTCTGGGAAACATGATGACTGAACAGTTACTTTTGTGAATACCAACAGCAGGTTTGGTGTGTCAATGCAATCACACTTTCCCTTAAACTGAATGAATCCCAAGAATGGCCAATTACTGGAAGTAGCAGCAGATGGCATCACATTTTTAAAACCTGAGCCTCAGACCTGCTGTCAGTCCTGCCTCTATTCCCCACCCATTGCCCTATATTCTAGGGCTGAGTCTTTGCCCATTTCTATGCTTTACCCAGCATCCATCCCATGTTATTGGTTCTGTCCTGATTTCCAATCTCAAACCCACACTCAGGCCCCATTAATAAGCTTGGTCTGACCCTGAAATCTCCTTTGTGAAGAGTAATCCATCAATCAGTCCTCACACAGGCTTGACATTTAAATTCCAACCAAGTGTTTATAGAATTTCAGGTAAAGACTCTTTTTCCTGTGACTGCAGGGAGCTATATAACTTTGGAGGGAGGTGAAACAATTACACATTTTACAAAAGAATGTACAGCAGCCCTAAGAAGGCTCAAAGCAAGGTGTGGTTTGGACATTAGGCACTGAAGGCAGGCAACAAAGAGGGAGATTTAGTCAAGTTCAGCCAAAATGTATTTAGGGTCCTCTGAGTCCAGAGTCTTCTCTCTACGGGGTGCTAGGAAACCTCCAACTTTTGGATAAATGGAGCCCCTATTCTCCTAGGGCACATAGGCCAGTGAGGGAGTGGGCACACTCCCAAATGAATACAGGTAAGGAAATGATGCCACCCTGAGTTGAAGGGCAGAGGCACTAATTGACATAGTGAGCTTGGCTGGACAGTGTGGACAAGGAAGAGAGCCATGGAGGTGGCAACTATGCATAACAATGATGAGGACAATTAATGGACTGAAGAAAATCCCTTCTAAGGAAAGAGGGATGGGATGAGGAGGTCAGAGTCTAGATCTGGATCTAAGTAAGTAGAAACTAAAGGACAAGCTGGGTTGCAATTAGTTCAGGAAGTGAATTTACCCAGGGTGAATTAGCAACCTGATCACTAGCTCAATCTGCCTCCTCTTCAGTCCTGGGGGGGGGGGTGGTTATCTGTCTTGATCAGCTTTAATAAAGGTCCCTCCTTCCACAAAGGTCTAGAGAGCTATAGGACATGGAAGATGAGACAAGGCTTAAAAAGTGGGATACTATCAGATTATAGGGAGGGAACCTGGCTGGAACTATTATTCAGAAGAATTCACAGAATCGAAGATCCCTTGTTGTTGTTCAGTCATTTTCAGTCATGCCCATTTAAGGTTATCTTGGCAAAGATACTGAAGTGGTTTGCCATTTCCTTCTTCAGCTCATTTTACACATGAGGAACTGAGGCAAACAGGGTGAAGTGACTTGTCTAGAGTCACACACAGCTAATAAATGTCTGAGGTCATATTTGAACACAGGAAGACTCCTGACTCTAGGACTGGAACTCTATCTACTGTGCAACCTAGCTACCTTAAGGATCCCTAGCAACCATCTAGTCCAAGCTAATCAAGAACCACCCTCCATAGTCTACTTGCAAAGTGAGCAACTTAGCCTCTGCTTAGACTTCTAATTAGGAGAAACTCTCTATCTTCCAAAGCAGTCTATCCCACTTTTGGAGACCTCAGAGATACTCCAGTCGCAAGTGCTTTTGACACACCTGGGGTAGGTCAAGAGTCTTATAAGAAACTAGAGGCAGTTCTCAGCCCAGACAGAAATCACAGCCTTTCTAGGAAATAAGTAACTTGACCCCAACACATTTGGAGTTACCCCTCCAACATTTGGGGTTGCTCCAGCAAAGCATTGGTCAAGTTGTTGGGCTGTCTTGATGCATTAATTCAGTGTACAAAGAGACCTGAGCTAAACTACAGAACCTATTTGTCCAGGAATTAAGGCAGATACAAAGATGGGCACATGTGGAAAAGGCTATAACTTCCTTGTTTCCTCAATCGAAATGCCTGGACACTAAATAGGTTAATAAGATATTTTAGAGGGAAGACTCCAGTCCAAATTCCTACACGTCCAATTTTTTTCTAATCTGAACAATTAAAGATCCTGACAGACAAACAAAGAAACATAGGCAAGAGTTGGTTTGGTTTGGGGGTTTGCGGTTTTTTGTTTGTTTGTTTTTAGTGTGGAGAAGTAGCTAGGACACTTTGAGTCAGGGGATACCCATGAAAATCTTATCTCTGTCACTAACTAGCAGAGTGACCTTGTCAAAGTCAGTTCTCCTCTCTGAGCTTCAGTTTTCATATCTGTAAAATGGAGATAATAAGACCTGTGGCATCTCCTTCTACGGTTATGTATTATAGAAATGCCAGCTGGGACATATTCTCCACATACTGGTGAGATCTCATCAAGAGTAGGAATTCTAAATCTTTTCCAATTTCAAAGCTGGAAGCAGTAACAGGTCAGATGGATTAGTAATGTGATACATCCAAAGAAAGAGATCAAAGGGTCAATCCTCCCAGTGAAGGTTATTACTGAAAATTATGTAAAGACAACCATAAATGTGTTTAGCAGAAGAAATGATGAGTGGGAAATAATTGGGCCACTAGAAGCTCCCCAGGACAGAGAGGAGAACCTCACCACACAGAGCGCATTTCTGAGTCACAGAGAAAATTTCATGGGGGAGGGGGGTTGGGGGGGTCAGTCCTTTACTTTTTCTGACAAGTCAAAAATTGCATTTCTACAAAGCAATGATATAAGCCTTTGTTTCTCTCCCCACCTCACCTCCAAGAAAGAGAGAAAATCAGCCCTTCTCCATTTTGGGTCTCTCATGAGTCACTGGTACTTATAGTGAGTGAGCCAGCTCTGATTTAAAATGCCACGGTTGTATATCCAGTTGAAGACGCAAACCCAGAGTGACATGGAATGGATCTTCCTGTCAGCTCCAGTTTCCGGCAACAAGAAATTCATGTGTAACCCTTGGCTCAGAGCAGGAGCTCTGAGCTCCCAAAGACCAGGTTCAACCTTGAGGGGCCTCCTTTGTCACACTCTCTATTTCCTTGTGCACTCATCCAGGGCCTCCCTAAGAAAATCAGTATCTGGCTCATCCTACCCTTCCATGCTGAGTCTGAGTTTCCCCTGGGAACTTTGCAATTGGACTAACTTAGCTTGAAAAGCCCTCAGGTCTTATGCAAGCACTCAGGCTAACAAAACATTCAATTAATATAGGCTAGACTTAGCCTGACAGGAAATGTGTAAATTGTCTAGACAACTCTGCCAGGCTGGGTTGGGCTGGGCATTGGGCTACCTAGAAACCTATACATTCCTCGTACCTATTCCTCACTATTATAATAGGAGAAAGAACTTTTCATTGCTAACAATCAAAGCCCTTCTTTAAGTGGACAAGCCCTGTGGTACCTAGGCAGTGTGGTAACATCTGGATTCCAAGTTCAAATCCTGCATCAGATACTTATAAGCTGTGCGTCCCTAGAGAAGTGACAATCTCTGTTGAACTCAGTTTCTTCATGTGTAAAAAGATGCTAATATTCAGCCCTAACTTTCAGACATATATGCATCTATAGCTGTATCTATATACATATATATTACATATGTCATATGTGTAACATATTATCTAATCACTTTATTACATCACATGTGATATATGCAGTTTAGTGTATATTTGCAAACCTTAAAAGCCCCATAAAATGCTAGCTATTATCATGATAGGGTTTATGGCTTAGAGCACTACATTGGATTAGGTAGTAGGCAAGGGCCTGGTTGAAGCACCATGTTGAGGTTCCCTGCTTAACTCTTAATGCTCTTCCCCTTTCTTATATCTATCTTGCAGGGGTTCATTCTCTCCCTTCCATATTTGGGTGGTGAGATCTCCTTTTGCCACACATTCCTGTTGGCCCATATGTCCTTGGAGTACTCTATATCTCTTCAGTAATGGCTCCCCCTCTCCTAGGAGGTGATGTGGACACATAAAACAAGGCCCCTCTGAGGGGTGCCAAGTCTATATCCATGTGGGTTCCCCTCCACATATGTCTGGCACAAGTGAAGGTTAAGCCTAATTAGCCTGGGCAAGTGAATGGGTCAGGAATTCTTGTCAATGCCAAGACAAAGTCACCTCTCCTGAGGAACATGGGGTTTGAGGATTTGCAAACAGGGATCCCCTGGAGCTATGCACAGAGACTGAAGAGACACTTGCTACACACTGATACTGCTGAAAATCTAAAAAACAAATCTAAGAGACTATACAGTCATACTCAGCTCCCATGCCACCCCTTTTAGTAAGCCCTCCTCAATCACCTTCTTTGAATTCCTAAACTGTGCCTGTATTTCCACAGGGCCAGTGATGAGGTGGTAGAAAGAACACTTGATTTCAAGGGTGAAGACTTAGCTTTGAATTCTAGATCTTCCTTGACACCTTGGACAAGTCCCTGATTTTATGCTTACTTAACTAAAAAATGGAGATCTGTATCCTACTACATACTTTATAGGTTTGCAATGAAGAAGGGGCTTTTTGGAACTTCCAAATTCTGTAAAAATAAGAGCCTTTATAAAGCACTTTGGAAAGGTTGCTTCATATTGTAGTCATTGAAATAGGTATCATGTGACCCCAATGAGATCATGAGCTCTGATGACCCAAGGATTCCATCTTATGCAGTCTGGCATCCTCAATAGCTAATCATGGAGTTACCCCACATAGCAGGCATTTGATGGCTTGTTCCTTCTACTCTTCCCATCAAAAGCATCCTCTCAGAATTGCCATTATTGGGGGCAGGTGGGTATCTCAGTGGATTGAGAACCAGGCCTAGAGATGGGAGTTCAAATCTGGCCTCAGTCACTTCCTAGCTCTGTGACCCTAGGCAAGTCACTTAACCCCATTGGCCTAGCCCTTACCACTCTTCTGCTTTGGAGCCAATATACAGTATTGACTCCAAGACAGAAGGAAAGGGTTTAAAAAAAAAAAAAGAAGTGCCATTATCCTTCCAAAGACAAACTCGGGTCAGGAAATGGTCCTGGGATAAAGAAGCAACTCTCATCTCCCTCAACTCCCCCAAGAGTTGATTCCAAGGAGGCAAAGTCTATGCTTTGATTGTCTATATGAAGCCCAGGCAAGATGGGAAGGAAATAACCCTACAGCCCTGGGCCATCACCATCTGAGCAGCCAGTCACCTGGTCTCAGAACCCCAGCAATGCCACTGAAGTCTGTCAGAATGTCTTTAATCTCCATGTGCCAAAAGGTTCCCTCTGAGTCATTCTGGGAACACAGCCATCTCAGTTCAAGGACAGTCACTGTTCATGAAATTCCCTCCCTGAGTGGAGAGATGGGTAATTAGCTTGGAAAGGGAGGCTGGAGACAGAGAAAAGAGGGCTTTAAATGCCAAGCCAAGGAGCATGAATTTTATTCTAACGGCACGAGAGAGCCGCTAAAGGTTCGTGGGCAGGGAGTGATATGATCAGGGTGCTTTAGGAAGTGATAAAAATCACTTCATTGGCATTGGTTAGGAGGCTGAATTAGAGAGGAGGAAGACTAGAGGCAGGGAGGCCAAATGGAAAATCAATGTAATAATCCAAATGAGGGATGAAAAGAGCCAGAAACTGGGTCGTTGTGGTATAAGCAGAAAAGGGACATAAACGAAAGGAAAAGCACCAAAGATGGTTTCAAGTGGGCAAAGAGGAAGCAGAAAGACCTCGTTAGAAAACTTCTAGCATTGTTCAAGTAAGGACTCCACTATAGTTGTGGTAGAAGAATAAAGATGGGGCCCTGTTCTGAGTATACTCTGCCTGCTACACATTTAATAAATGCTTTTTGCCTGACTGATGGATAGATCCTGGGAGCTTACTCAAAATGAAGGAGTCCTCTTCTACATCATGTGGAGCTGGCTGACCTCTGTTAGCCCCTGCTCTCTCCCCAAAACTGGTGCACCTCTTTTTGCAGTTTCATATCACCTTGGTGACATCTTTTAGCGCATTTCATGGGCATGGTTCAGAATTGGGGGCACACTGTTGCCAATTTCCATTTATCATATATCTCTGCTACCCTTTGGATCATTTGCCATCTTGATAGGGTTTTTTGGGCACTGTGGCATTCCATGATTCACAAAGGTATATATATATATATATATATATATATATATATATATATATATATATGTATGTATGTATTTTGCATTATAATGGAAGGTAGCTACTGAACAAGTCTAATAGAATGGGGATTCAAAAAAATAATGGTGTTTCCCAGATACTCTTCTATGTAGATGAAATTTGATTACTTGCATCAAGCCCCACATATGGTTGAGTCCCATTAATAAGATTCACAACCATTCAAAAGAGTTTGACGTACCAATATACAGATAGAAAAGCAGGTGGATGAAAAGGAGCAATTATATACATTCTGACATGTAGTCAGATGGGACAGTTGATAGAAGTAACCCATGAGTCTAGACATGAGAGCTAGATTCTACAAATGGATAATGAATTGGGTCCAGAAGTAAACAGAAAAAAGAAACTGGGTTAGATGCCTTTGACAAATTACATAGGGATAACGGCAACCGCAAACATTTTCATCACAATTTTTGCTCAAATGATTCTTGATAGAGATGATCTGAACATTAACCTGGTCTCCTGGTTTCATGCAAGCTGGACATAAATACCTACGAAATATTGTGAACTGATCTGCATATTGGCTTTGAGTAGCATTGGCACCGGAGGTCTTTGAGCAAAAGCAGGATGACCATTTGTCAGAGATTTGGTAGAAGGGATGCTTTTTCCCCCCTAAGCACAGATTGAATTTTAGGCCCCTGGGGTCCTTTTCAACTTCAGGATTCTGATCTATTTCAAAACATTTTCATTCAGAAAAATCTTTTAGTTTAATATTAGTGTGGCTCTAAGAGCTCCATTCATACAAAGTTGTGGCACAGCATTTGAATGGGAGAAAGTACAGAAGCTTCCAAAATCATTGCCATTTGTGCTCCTTTGCCTGCCCCCAGAGTCCTTTCACATCACCAAATTTATGTGTTTGTTCCTTCTATTTGCATCACTGAAAGGTGGGGTGGAGAGGCTGGAAGAGAGAGCAGAGCTTTCTTTGATTGGCCTGCTCAGTCACACTGGCATTTTCATGGGGAAATGTTTATATTCAATCTCTGATTATTACATTAAAAGAAAGCTACTTAGAACATTATAAATGCTGTTGCCATAATGTGGGAACCAAGCAGAATGGAAATACTGGGGATGGTCTGCTAGAGGAAAAAGAACATTGGGTCTTGAAGCAGATGGCCTCAGTTTGGAGGTGGAAGAGAGGGGCCTTGTAGAGAATTTCATGCAAATCCCTTACTTACAGAAGTGGAAACTGAGGTATAAGGGAAAGGGATTCTACCACAATGTCTCTCATGTGTAATAATACTAATAGTAGAGAATATTTACATAGCAAACATTCATGTGGCTTTCCAGAAATGGGATGGGCAGATCATTGGCTAGCTCCCTTCTTCAGATAATAATAACAATAAATAGTCACATAGTACTTTGAGATTTGCAAATTATTGTGTGTCTATATGCATATCTGCTCTCAGCTGATTTTCAACAATAACCCTATGAACTACAATAACTAGGTGGGAATTATTGGACTTGTAGTAAGGAAGGCATTGAATTCAAATTCCACCTCAGGCATTTACCTTATATTAACCTTGAGTAAGTTAGTTAATATATCTCAGCTTCAATTTCCTCGCCTGTGAAATAGGGATAATAATAACTCTACCTCCCAGGGTTATTGTGAAGATTAAATTAAATAATATATGTAAAGATCCTTTTAAACCTTGTCACTTTCTAAATGATCAATTCGGTTATTTTAATTACAGATGAAAAAACTGAGTCTCAGAGAGGTTAAGTGACTGCCGCCTATGTTCACAGACCTAGTAAGGTCTGAGGCAAAATCTGAACTCATCTCTCTGAGCATAAGTGCAACACTTGAATCCACTCCATCATGTTCCCTCTTTAAAAATGCTTCTTTTTTTATAGCCTCACTCTTTGTGGTGGCAAAAAATTGGAAAATGAAGGGGTGTCCATTGAATGGGGAATGGCTGGACAAATATATAACAAATATATAAGAAAAATATAAGTCTCATGCCTCTGTGTGCCTATGTGTTAAGTGTCTAAAATATCTGGTGACCTGGTTCAGAAGGGATGACATGAAGATGATGGTTATGCAAATGAAATTCCAACTTGATACCCTCGAGCACTTAATAAACCTAAATATGACTCAAGGCTTTGCACAGAATACCAACAGAGTAAACAATAATGGGAAAAACTTAAATAGACTAGAAAAAGAGGAAGCAGCAGGAATAATTTCTTTGTGCCCACTTAGAGATATGCCAGTGGTAAAACAAAATGAAGTCCATAAAGTGAAAATACATAAGAGATTTTCCCCAGAAGACCTTGAGTCCATCAGGAAGAGAACACCACTTTTTAATGATGAACCTAATAGGGTGATTAAGGAGATGCGTACGGCAATTGATTTGTATGATCCAGACTTCAATGATTTTGCCCTACTGATGAAGGAAGTCTTGACTAAGAGAGAAAGAACCAAATTTATTCAGGAGACTAGAACAGATTCGTTATTGCAATCCTAGCCAGAGGATTTGAAGTTAGATACATCTAAAGAAGGAGTTTATGAGTTGTCAGTAGAGGCAAAAGATGCAATTCTGGAGGTAATGGGAAGGTATACCAAAAGACCCAATTCATGATCAAAATTTGAGGCAATCAAACAGAAGGTCTCTGAAGCTCCTGCAGTTTTCCTGGAAAGGATAACTGAGGCAGCTGAAACTTTATTGGGAATGGATCCCCTGGAAGAGAACTCAATTGCACATATTAAGAGAGTGTTTGCTAAAAGTGCTGTTCCAAAGATCAGGCAACTTTTAAAGACAAATTACCCTGACTGGGAGGAATTTGAGTTGGATGATCTATGGAGGAAGGCCACATATTTGATTACAGACTCAAAGGAAAGGTATGATGACAGAGATACTATTGTTGAGGACTTAGAGAGGAAATTGAAGGAAGCTGAATCAAAGGCTAGAGAGAGTGGAATCAAAGAAATAAAAGCTGTGGCTGCATTAAGATCTGTACAGCAAAGGTATACTAATAATACCTAAAATCCAAATGGAAGGAGATCAGGCCCCAGACAGTGTTTTCTGTGTGATCATATATGTAGCAGTCCACACCTATCTAGGGACAAGGGAAACAGTTAGAATGTAAAGATTGTCTTAGAAGTGAGCATGCTCAATCTTGTGCATGACTAGTAAAGCCTGTTGACCCTTGATCCCAGCTTCCCCCAGGTTAGGCGCAAAATCAGGTTTCTTTGTGATCACCTGGCTAAGAAAAACCACACCTATACCTTGTCGTTAACCAATGATAATCATCCCTATGTATTATGTATATTTGCATCTCAATGGTAATAAATAGGAGCCCTACAGTAGGCCAGCCCTCTTTGCCGCCTCACCTCTCACCTATGTCTGTCTTTCCCACCAAGCTCCATCTTTAACTTCCTCCCTCTCTATCTCTCTCTCTCTCACCTGGGACCTGGCCTCTGGCCAGGCACCTTTCTTTTCCAATGCTAATACCTAGCTCTTTCTAATTCATTCTATTATCCACACTTTATTCTCTCTCAGCCTTAAGGTTTGTGCTTGGTCAAGGAACCTAGGCTAATTCTCTCAGCTAAGTTCTATCATGTCTCTGACCTGTGTGGTGTAATTTTGGACTACTGGATGATTCGTGCCTTTGAGATGTCCAGCTGTTGGAGTTGTGCTGTGGGATCCATTGATATCAATACAGCCTGGTTTCTGACTCATTTCTGCCATCTCCTGGCTCCGTCACCCCCCCCACAGAATCCAATCTACTATCCTTTCTCTCTCTCTCCTTGAGGCATTCACAAGCGAGTGTCTCAATATAGGACACTTGTACAAAGACTGCTGCTTTAGGAATCAGGTTAGGAGACAATTAAGTAAGGGGTATAATAGAAACAATAACTGTAATAGTAATAATTATAAAAATAATAGATGGAATGCAAATAATAACAATAATCAAACTAGGTATACCAATCAATGCCAAAATGCCTGTTGCCAGGGACAATAAGCACCTGATTTAAATACTATGCAGTCTTGGGTAAATGCTGGAGCAAGGCCTAAATATAGTCAGGTTGTAAAGGGTAACCAGAGTAAGAATAGTGTCTTATGAAGGTTTGCTCAGGGAACACATAAGAATGAATCAAGGAATGAGTGTGATATAAATGCAAATGAGATGAGGATAAATGAAAATGGGATTAATTAAAATAAAATACATGATGATACAAATGAATTTATTGAATCAAAGGAGGATATGGTTGGTGTAAATAATTGTACAGAGAAAGAACATTGTAATATAAATTTAATAGACAATCCTAATGAATGTATGATAAGAGAAATTAGTGAAGAATATAACCTAAATAATAATAAGGAAATTGTAAATGGGAACAATGATACTAAGATGGAGAATTTAAGGACCAATGAAAGTAATATAAAAGCTGATGATGCAAAATCCTGGGAAAGTCATGCAATTCATGCAGATGTTGACTTGGATGGACAGGAAATGTCTGAGCTTTGTATGAATGTTACAGTGCTTGCATCAATTCTTGAAACCTTCCAACCCCCAAATAGCACTGAACCCTATGTTTCTGTAACTATAGGGGATCAGATATATGATCTTTTGGTGGATCCTGGAGCCAGTAAATCAGTTTTGCAAGTCTTCCTAAAGATTGTAAAGTTGTTGGTACTACGGAAGTGATTGGAGCTACTGGAAAACCAGAGAGAGTAGCTAAATTACAACCTAAAATAGTTACTCTTGGACCATTAAGTGTGGAACACGCATTTCTATGTATGCCTGGATGCCCAATGAACCTTCTTGGGAGGGACTTGATTTGTAAATTACAAGCAACGATTCAATGTACTGACACTGGGGATATATCATTACAACTCCCAGAAGAATCTCTGAAAGCCTTTCCATTGCTATTCTTAGATTCAGTCAGTGCAGAGAATGAGTTGAATTCCATATATCCTATTCCTGAGGATATACCAGATATATATATATATATATATATATGTATGTATGTATGTATATCCAGAGGATATACAGAAGGTTTATGGGAAGTCTTCCACAGACATTGGCCTATTGAAATCAGCTGATTCAGTAATAGTGAGAACCAAGGAAGGACCAGTTCCTTGTGTTTCTCAATATCCTTTGAGTAAAGAAGCTATAGACAGAATAAGACCGATTATTGAGTCCCTATTTCAACAAGAGATAATAATACCGTGTTTTTCAAATTACAATACTCCCATACTGCCAATAAAGAAACAAAATATCAACCAAGATGGCAAAGTTGTCTATAGATTCATACTGGATTTAAGAGCTATAAATGATCATGTAATTAAGACTCTCCAGTAGTACCAAGTCCACCTACTATAATATCATCCATTCCAAGTCAAGCAAGATATTTCACTGTGATAGATTTATGTTCAGCATTTTTCTCAATACCAATTCACGATTCTCAAAAGATATTTATGTTCACGTTGTACAGCACCCAGTGGATGTTCACTCGTCTTCCACAGGGATTCTGTGACAGCCCGAGCTAATTCTCTCAAATTTTGAACAGAGACCTTAAAACAATATCATTAAAGAAAAGTAAAATAGAGCATTTTGTAGATGATATCCTCCTAGCATCTCCATCTGCTAAAGTGTGTTTGAGAGATAGCAAGATTCTTTTGATTGAATTATATGAATGTGGACATAAAATCTCTAAAGCAAAACTTTAGTGGGTTTTGCAACGTGTTGAATATCTTGGTTTTGTATTGTCAGAGGGTTCCAGAAGTATCACTAAGAAAAGAATAGCTGATATCCAGAAACTGAGTGCACCTAAGACCAAGAAGCAACTCAGGGCTATTCATGGGACAACTGGTTTTTGTAGGCAATGGATACCTGCATATAGTGAAATTACTAAATTTTTAACAGATCTAACTAGGAATAGAGAACCAGAACCTCTGAAACTCAAACCTGAACATCTGCAAGCATTGAGTAAGCTTAAGGAAGCAATTTTATCTTTACCAGCTCTTGGAATCCCAGACTATACTAAACCTTTTCAATTATTTGTGCATGAGACCCAAGGTCTGGTGTATTGGCACAGACTTTAGGACAAAGTTATCATCCAATTAGATACTATAGTTGTCAGATAGATCCAATTGATGCAGGTACCGTTCCTTGTTTAAGGGGTGTAGCTGCTGCAGCTGTGTTAGTTCAAAAGTCATCAGAATTAGTTTTGGGTTGTCCATTGATGGTATTCTGTTCACATCAAATAGAAATGTTAATGAGGAAATTTCATAATCAAGCATATTCAGACCAACAAATATCTAAGTAGGAAATTATACTTCTAGGTAGTGAAAACATCACGTTGAAAAGGTGTAGTATATTAAACCCAGCTACACTTCTTCCTGATTTGCCAAAGAACAGTGAACCATTACATGAATGCTTAGAAGTAGTAAATCTAGTGGATATGCCAAGGATGGATTTAAAAGATATTTCGATCAAAAATCCAGATTTGGTTTTATTCACAGATGGATCTTCATATTTGTGTAATGGAATTAGATATGCAGGTGCTACAGTTGTCACAGAATTTGAGATGCTGTAGTATGGATCGTTACCTTAGCACTCAAACCACAGAGTTAATCGCTTTAAAGCAAGCATTTCTTCTGGCAGCTGGTAAAAGTGCAAACATTTACACAGACTCTCATCATGCTTTTTCTGTTTGTCATGCTACAGGAAAGATCTGGAAACAATGAGGTTTTATTACTGTATTGGGAAAACCAATTGCTCATGCAGAAATAATAACTGAGTTGTTGGATGCTATCCAGAAGCCTAAACAGCTAGCGGTAATCCATTGTAGAAGTCATATTAATAGAAAAGATTCTGTTTCTAAAGGAAATCATAGAGCTGACATAACAGCAAAATTTGCAGCCAGAAATGCTCCAGTGTATATTATTAACTTATCAACTATAGAATCTGATGATCTAGAAAAAGCTTATGTAGACTCAAAAATACAAAAATGGAAAAAGAAGTTTTGAGCTAGAAAAGAACATGGTATAGGGTTAACCAATATAGGAAAGCTGCCTTTGTCAAAAGACCTATATACCTATTTGTGTCAAGCCATTTACACCAAAGGTCATTTTGGGAGTCAGACTGTAATTGACACCATAATGAGGCAATGGGTTGCTCCTGGAATAAGTACTGTAGCAAATAAGATCTGCTCAAGCTGTTTTGTTTGCCAAAAATTCAATCAAGGAGCATTCAGACAGAAAGGTTTAGGTGGTAGACCTTTAGCATATTGTCCATTTGAGAGCCTGCAGATTGAGTACATCAGCATGCCAAAAGCTGGAAGACACAAGTTTTGCTTAGTAATTGTTGATAGATTGACCAAATGGCCTAAAGCTTTTCCATCAAACACAAATACAGCTTGCTTTGTGGTGAAAGTGTTGATTAAGGAAATTGTACCTAGATTTGGAGTACCATTAACAATAGACTCTGATAAAGAATCTCATTTCACTCATGACATCCTGAAAAGAGTCTATGAAAATCTAGGAATAACACCAAAATATCATGTGCCTTATCATCCACAAAGTTCAGGCCAAGTTGAGCATATGAATAAGGAAATAAAGACTATGGTAGGGAAGCTCTGTGCTGAAACTCATCTTAAATGGCCAGAGATTCTTCCCATAGCTTTGTTTTACTTATGTATGAGGCCAAGAGCAGATTGCATATATCATCCTATGAAATGCTCTTTGGACATGCTCCACTATAAGCAAAAACTTGTAAGACAGTCTATACATCTCTCTTAGGAGGAGATTGTCAACTTGCTTCTTACTTAAGTGCTTTACAACAAAGACTAAAAGAAATACATGAAATGGGAGTATTAATTCAAACTGGTCCTTTGGATTATTCTCTTCATAGTTATGAACTAGGAGATATGGTATATGTAAAAAAATTTGCTAAAACATCAGCAACACAGGAAAGTTGGTTAGGTCATTACACTATTGTGTTGGTTTCTCCATCTTCAGTAAAAGTTTTGGGTAGAGATTCTCGGTATCATTGTTCACATATAAAATTAGTACATGGAGTAAATAACGAAAATGTACAAATCATTGAAGAAGGAAATGAAGAAGAGATTGCAGAAAGATAGAATCTTCAGTCAAATTGAGTCTGCAGTCAAAAAGATCAGTAAGGAGAGGACCATTCGTGTGGAAGAGGATAGAAGAGGACAATACAGATGAAGAGGAGAATTCAGGAATTAATGGACATTGTTAAAAGACTGAGAACTTGAAAATTTAAAAAACTTTGTAAAATTTGCAATGAAGAGGATTACAGGATGAATGGATTAATGATTTTATACTTTGGGTAATGTATTATAGTATATAATAACATAGCATTTATTCACATACAAACACAAATATATTTACTACTATGGAATGGCAGAAGGACATTCAAGAGGAAGTAGGGGTAAGTATGTTGCATACAACAGTAACATAACCCTTATATAACAGTAACACTGACATTTAAATAGCAAAACAACCTGACATAACAAAAGTAACAACATAATAAAACATAAACATGGTTAGGTTACATTGAATCACTACTTAAATGAGTGAAACAATATATAGTTAGAGTACTAACAGTGTTATGATTAGCTATAGACACGTTATTAACTAACAAAATGTAGTTACATACTTAGATTTAGTTTAGGTATAGAAATTTAGTTAGGAGGAGTAGTTTGAAGTTAGGGAAAATTAAGAAAAATATATGAAAATTAGATACTAACTTGCACTGCATCATAAATTAAACAACATGACATCATATATCAAACATATGTAAATATATGTAAATAGAGTGTATAATAGGATTGTAAATTAATTGTATTATAGTGTATGTAGATACGTAAACTATGTGTAAATATGAAGTATATATGTGCATATGTATAGCATACATGTATATATTATATGTGTGTACTATATATGTAAATTATGTACATAGCTCACTGTTACATGTATTTGCATAAGTGAGTTTATTGTTTGGTTTAATTTTCATTGTAAAACTTATGCAATGTGGTGTTTATTGTGATTTACAAGATTTTTCCTCTAAGTTTGATGTTAATGTACTGCAATACTAGTACATTGTTCTGTTTTAGCTGATAAGAGCATTTGAAGTTTGATATTTGCATGGAAGTTATGTTCATCTGTTTGATGTTATTTGCTGTTCTGATTTGGCTTCTGCTTGACTTTTGTACTTGTTCATTATTTACTTTGTTTTCCTTTTCCTTTTCCCTTGTTACAATTCCTTAGAATAGGCTAGTATAAGTTAGAGAAAGACAGTTGAGGGTAGGTTGTTTGTTATTTTGGATAGATTTCTTAGTTTAGGTAACTGGTAAGTATTTTAGATTGTGCACACATTCAAAAATCATGTTCCTAACACGATTTTTGATTTCTGCAATAGGGGGGAATTGTGATAAAGTATGGAAAGGTTTGCAATTTGCAAAACTGTGCAAGAACTGAAAAGTGCAAACCTAGGTATGATTGACAGTGGCATGTGACCAAAGATCACATGGGAGCCTGAGTGGCAGGATCTGGGAAGACTCCATCTTGCCCCAACGGACTTTTCTTCTGGTCTCCTGAGGAAGTCAAGAGGAAGGTCTGAAGAGGATTTCCCTGTGATGAACTGAGGAAGGGTTCCTGTATCTAGCTGCTGGCAGCATTCATTCTCACTTGGACATCAGGACTTGCTTGAACATCTAACAACCAAAGATCCTGGCTCTAACTGGTTTTTTGGACCCCTGCTGAGTAAGATTTGGGAACCTGGTTAAGTTTTAGTTTAGTAACCTAGTTAGCATAGTTAGTTAGTTTTTTGAATAAGAATAAGCATAAGTAAATCCCTAAGCCCTTATTCCTTTCCCTTCCAAAACAATAAAGTAGATTTTTTAATGTTTTTTCCTCTTGTGTTTCCCTTATCCAAAATCCTATCATAACACCCAGTGGAATTAATTGTCAGATCTGAGAATGGGGAGGGAAGAGGGGAGGGAAAGAAAATGTATCATGTAAACATGAAAAGACATCTAAAAATAAAACTTTAAAAATAAATAAAATTAAATAGAGCAGAAAAATTAATAAGTAATTTTTTAAAATTTTAAAAATACTTCTTTTGGGAGGAGAATAACAAAGTATACTGAATTTGGGCTATCTAGTCACTTGTGCCATTCTCCTTCCTGTGCTGTCAAGAGCAGTTGAAGGCCTGAAATAAGGGAGTGACACTGTGGCCCCCCCACACTATTCTTAATGAAATGAATTCCCAGTAACTATCCAAGAGTCAATCAACAAGCATTCATTAAGTGGACAGCAAGCAAGTACTTGGAAGTATGGGTTCTTTCTTTTTTTCTACTTCTGTTAAGTGGGAAAGAAAAATAAGTACTGGCCACAATCCAGTCCTTAGCAACATACCCAGAGGACTGCTAATGCAGATTCCGACATGGAAGAGGCTGAAGAGAGTTGGGCTGACAGCTAATGGACATGCCTTAGAGAAATTTTTGGAACATGCATTAAATTCTGTAATTAGGTTGGTCTGCTAAGCATGTGGCTATTATTGCTGAACTGGTAGTTAAACCTACCTCAGTCTCTTTTTTTCTCCCTTTTTTTCTGTCTTGGTATCAATTCTAAGACAAAAGACCAGCAAGGCTTAGGCAGTCAGGGTTATGTGACTTACCCAGGATCCTACAGTGAAAAAGTATCTAAGACCAGATTTAAATCTGGATCTTCCCAGTTCCAGTCCTGGAGCTCTGTCCACTGTGATACCTTGCTGCCTCTTCTTCCCCTCTCTTTATCGGGCCCTGTAGGTTTAACTGCTTTGGAAAGGGAAGTACCACCTTGGCCTTCTCTCTAAAAGGCCTCTATATGGCCTCATGCCTTTGCCTCAGCACTTGTTCTTATTTTTAGGTGAAAAAAATCAGTTCAGAAGCCTCAATCCTGTGAGCTCCAAAAGGTCAGGAGAGTGAAACAGTCAGGAGTTAAGGAATCAAGTCCATGTTAGGCTTTGTAGTCAGCTCAGCAACATTTCCCCAAGAATCAAGAACTTGGATCAGTGGTAGCTGAGATCAAATCCCATCCAGCCATGATGCTTCATTTTGGTATGCTTTTAGTGAGATCAGTCCAATGTAGGAATTGATTGGTGGTGGTTGTCCTTCATACTTGTGCATGATCAAAATGTCATTACTGGGTGCTATCTTTTGGCTCAAGCATAAACTGGATTTAAGTGAGGCAGAATTGCACAAAGTTGTCAGCCTCACTCTTCCAGAGTCCTCAAAGACCAGTGGCAAGACAAAAATCAGGACAACTGGTAATGGCTAGGAATGCAGTGGATGATGCTGGTGTCTATGATGTCTGACGAAGCCCTAAGCACTTCATGGGGTTTGCTTCAGCTGCCTTCATTGCTGTTGGAATAAATTGTTCTCATCTGTCCATTCAGCAAAGGGAAGTTTTCATGTATTAGGGGTAAACATCCAACTAATTCACCAATGAGTTTGAGGCCTGTAGGTTGCCTCAACCAGGTTTAGCCTGCCTGCTGAGACAGTTTACCAGAGTGTGGCCACAACCACGGTACCTCCCATGCTAGCTCTGAGCCAACTCTCCAAGAGACTGAAGGGATATAAGGGAAAATGGGATCCTGAGGTGTTGAAGGGAAATATCTATATAATGACTGTAATGGGGGGAGAGAAATGGAGTCTCCCACCACTGAATTCAGGATCAGAGTGTGGTAGAGATGGAATGGAGTCAAGAAATGGAGAGAGGGGATAGATTGGTTTCCCCCTCTCTTTCCCTGGTAAACCCCACTCTGGTTGCCTTCAGAATCACAAGTTACTGTTCCCTCAAAGGCTTGATTGAAATAAAGTCTAGGGCAGACAGCTTCTCCCTCTCTGAGGAGAGAAGTGTAACTTTCCCCCCCCCAACTCCAAGTCTCCCTTCTTGGATAATATGAAGTAGGCACTTGATCTAGTAAACAGTTATTTATTCTAAAGGAACACATGAAAGGTAGGCAAGTGGGTTGTGGGATAAGGTAACAAGAAGGTGGGAAATGGGAAATCCCTAAAGATAACAATTGAACATCTTCTCCCCAAAATCCTACAGGGTCAGGCTTTGCCTGCCTGACCCTCTGGAGTCAATTGTGAGAGCTGTCCTGATTCCTAGCTGTCCTAGCTATGATATCAGGTTCAAGACTGTCTAGAGGGATTGAGAGGAAATCTTCTTGTGGTGAATAGCTTTCTGGCAAAGTCCTATTCACTCTGGTTTGTCTTCACTGGTTACTGGGGTCAGGCTTCACAGAAGGATGCTCTAGGCTCAGAGGTTCACTCAGATCAACCTCCCTGGTGGGCTGTTTGGATCTTCTCAGTTCCTCTGTTTTCTTCTCTGGAATTCTCTCTCCTTCCTGCCCTTTCTCCACTTGAGATGGTCTTCCAGCATAAGTCTGCTTTCCTATTTTACATGATCCAGAGAGTTTTTGTTGCTAGCCCACCCCTAGCCCTGTATAGTTGCATTTAGAATTCTGTTCTTGCCATGTCTTTTGAAGCTTCCTCGAACCCGCGAGAAGCCTCAAGATAGGAAGATAGAGGAAGGATAGAAGTTCTATATGTCGCGAGGGGGGTGGCAGAGCCAAATTAGAGATATGAGGTGGCAGGAATGAGTCAGAAATCCAGGCCTTATTAATTATCAAGGATCCACAGCAATAACTCCGATCAGTGGACTACTCAGAAGGCTTATACCCGTCCAGTGATCCAAATTTAATACCACACAGGTCGGAGACATGATAGAGAAAACAAAGTGCCTGGACGAAGGCCAGGTCCCAGGTGGGAGAGGTAGATCAGGAAAGGAATCAAAGATGGAGCTTGGCCAGAGGCCAAACTCCAGCAAGGACAGGCATCAGTGAGAGCTGAGATCCAGGTGAGGAAGAGAGAGAAGAGAGGGCGGAGCTTGCTGCACCCTGTATTTAATCTCTTTGATATGCAAATATACACAATACATAGGGATGATTATCATTGGTTAATGACAAGGTATAGGTGTGGTTTCTCTTAGCCAGGTGAGCACAAAGAAACCTGTTTTCCCACCTAACCTAGGGGAAGCTGGGGTCAAGGGTCAGAGGCTTTCCTAGCCATGCGCAAGACTGAGCATGCTCAGAGCATGCTCTCTTCTAAGACACTCTGTACACACTATTTCCCTTGCCCATAGCTATGGGTGGACTGCTACATCTTTCAAGTAAATAACTTTGTAAAATCTCATTAATGTTAAATGACTAAATGGAATCATGACTCCAGTCATCTTTAACTTAAATTGAGGGGAACCACATTAAAATGAAGATTCAAGGTGCTAACATTAGAGAATAAAGACCCCTATGCCTCAGGGGTACTCCTAAAATGCTGAGGGGGAGATATCAACAACCTCCCTCCAGGAGGGTGAATCAAGGACATACTTTTATCCCCAGTACATAGTCCAGTACCTCATAAGGGTTAAATTAGGAGTTTTCACAAAATAAAAGAAAAGCTTTTAATAACTAAAGCTTTAATGAGAATATAATAGAGTTGTAAATTAATATTATACCTTTAAGCCAGAGAAAAGAAAACTTCTAGCAGCTTTTAACAATTAACAATTTAGTTTAATTAAAATAGAGATAGTAAAAGAATATAGTAAAATGAATATAGTAAAGGAAAAAATGTAGGAAAGAGGTAAAGAAAATTTCCTAATGTCTATACTAGTTATCCTATAACTAGCTATAATTACTACTTAAAGCTGCCTATATCTACCTATAACTACTGCTAATAACAACCACCCCACAAAGTTCCAACCCAATCCAGCCCAATCAAAAACAACCCATTCAAGTGTTTAATCCAACCCCAATTAGGTCTGTCAACGAAGAGCAGCCACCGCCCAAAAAGTTCAAGAAAGGAAAAAAAATGAACAGCCCCAAACCAAAAGCCCCAAACCCCAAAGTCAAAAAGTCCTCTCAGAAAGCTGAGGCCTGCCTTTATGTTCCAGCAACTAAATGCCAACCACCAACTCACACCCAGAAGCCAACTTCCCAACAACTACCAGCCCTGACTGTCAGCAACTCACAGACTGACCAACTGATGCTGTCTTTTAGACCTTTTTTTTTTCCCTACATTGCCTATCTCTATGGTTTCTACTTCCTGTTAATCCCTACACATCTCTGGTAAGAGGACCTTCAGATCCCCCTTTAAATTAAAAACAGAATAAAGAATTCCTTTTTACAACATGGAACAATAATTATTGTTAGTATTATTACCAGCAATTTCACCACTGGACATATAGCCACAGTAAGTCAAGAGCAGGAATAAACATCCAATGCACACCCAAATATTTATATCATTGGAGCTCTCTTTATGGTACCAAGAACAAAAATCAAAGTGAGTAGGTCATTAATTGGAGAATGGCTGAAAAAAAAACTAGCATATAATAACTAACATTTATATAGCACTATCAGTTTAGCAAATTGCATTATATGTTATCTCATAGGGTCCTCATGACAACCTATGAAGAAAATATAATTATTATCCCTATCTTAGAGATTAAGAAATTGAGGCTTATAGAGGTTATATGATCTGTTCAGTTACATAGCTTTTAAATGTTTTAGGTCAGTTTTGAATGCAGAGCTTTGTTTCTATATTCAGTAATTCTTCACTGTACCACTTGGCTGCCTATGTAAATACAGAATGTAGGATATATAAATATATGCATATATATATATGTGTAATATCTTATAATATATATATAGATAATGTGAATGTATATACTATATGTGTATGTATGTGCATTTGCATTGTACACATACAAATATAATTGATATGGATACATAGAAAATAGAAAAAAAGTTCTTGAGACGAGATATCAAGTAGGAAGAATTCAAAAAAGTCTGGGAAGATTTTCTTGCACTGATGCACAGTAAAATAAGCCAACAAAGCTACAAAAAAGTTATACCACTGTGCATAATGACTACAACAATGTAATGAGGAGTAAAATCAGCACAAGAAAGATAAACTCTGAGCAACTGAAAAATCATTGCAGCACCAGAGAAGAGAAACTGAAATTATCGAAAGACAATCCAATGTTATATTATCAACTCTAATTTTGGCAGACAGACAGCAGACAAAAAACAGACATAGAGAGACAAATATAGTAGAGGAGAAGGAGAAGAGAGAAGTGGAAGGGAGAGGGAGAACTTGGAATGGAAGAAGGAAAAGAAGAGAGCAAAAGAGGGAAAGAAAAAAGGAGAAGAGAAAGAAGGAAGAAGGGATATGACAGGGAGGGAGAGAAAAGTGGAGGAAGAGAGGGGAGAGGAGAGGAAGATACAAGAGAGTGAAGAAAGGAAGGCAGAAGGGGTAGGAAGAAAGAGGGAGTGAGAGAGGAAAAGAGAGAGCAAGATAAGGGAGGTAGAACAAAGAGACAAGAAGAGGAAGGGAAAAAAGAAAAGATGGATGGGGAGAAAGAAGGGGATAAAAGGAAACAAGAAAGGAGAAAAGGAAAGTGGAAGACAAGGAAGAGGAAGAAAGGAGACAGAGCAGAAGAGACAGTCAAATAAAGATGCAGAGATAAGAAAAGGTAAGACAAGTTGAGAAATGAAGAGCAAAAAACAGAAAAGGGAAGAAGGGACTAGAAAATAGGAGTTGGAAGGAAAGAAGAAGGGAGAAAAGAGAATTATAGGAGAGAGGAAGGGAGGAAAGGAAATGAGAAAAAGGAGACAAATTCAAGAAGAGATGAGATAAGAAATAAAGAAGAGAGAAGAAAAGACAAGAGAGAAGGGAAGGAGAGGGGAGAAAAGATCAGAGATAAAGGGAGAGAGATCTAGCTCTAACAGAGGTTTAAATACCTGAAGTCCCTAATCACCAATAGATTATGCCTCCATGTCAAGTATCTGAATCCTTGGACTATCATTTCATCTATTTCCTCCTTCCACCCAGGTCCTCTAGGTACCACCAAGGACATTGACAACATGGAATTTTCAAGCTAGGGTAGGAGACAGACCAGTTATAAAGATTATTCCTGCAATATCAGCAATCTCTGGAATATCTATATGATCTAAAATGTTTCTAAACCAGAGAAAGACAGAATAAGAAAACAAACTAGTACCTATGAGAGGAGAGATTGAGGTGTGACTTTGGGCAAATCATCTAGCACATAGCATATGACTCAACTGAGTGCAGGCATACTGGTTGTTGTTGGGTTTTTTTTGGGGGGGGGGTGTTGCCTTAACTTCATTGAAACAGGCTGAGTCCTCCACTCCTGCCTATGGGGAAATTTTTTTTTTATAATTAAATTCAGGAAGACTTCAATATTCTGGATAGACTGTCTTTAGGGATTACTCTATGAAAAGACAAATTAAAATGGGTGTCATTTTTTTCTACTGGTCTTCCACTAGGTGGAAATATAGATGCAGCTTTGAAGGAGATCATGGAGGACATTGAGGACAACCTCTAATTATCTCCATAATATTACCACACCTGGTCATTTGGCTTGAGCCATGAGTTACAGATGCTACAGTGTCCTAATATTAAAAAAGAAAAATTTTAAGCCAAGGGGTAAGGGAGATGTACATGGTGAGTATGAATAGATTACAATATATTACTAGAACTTTTCAGAAGTAGTAATGAAACAAGTGTCATCAGAGGAATATACAATGGAAAAAATAGACTGGTCTCTGCTCAGTGGACAACTGACATGCTCTAAAGTTATCTATGCAGTCAGAAGAAACCTAGAAAATAGTCCCAGCACAAGATTTATGGGATGGAATGGACAAGAGTCACACAGAACATATTCAGATTTTCCTCTTTGGAGGGAATACCTGAATCAAAAGATTGAAAATCCATCATTATATCTATTTCCCTACCTCCCCTTTTCTTAAATCCTTTGAAATCTATCACCCCCAAATCTAGGGATGCATCTAATGATGCATCTATGACCAGCTGTACTGTTACATTTAGGATGCACTTGACCATCTTTAACTAAGCACTACTATAGAGATATCTTGATTTTGAAATGTGAAAATTAAACCCTAGTTTTCATCTTCCTGTGAGAAAGCATTCATTTTGCTATTAAAGAAAAGTCCTTCTGGTATCCTGTGGTATCATTTCTGCTAAGTTGCTTGAGCTAACATTGTCCTCAATATATGGTTTCCATTTTTAAAGGGACAATCGTTTGTCTTGTTCCTATCCAGCTATCCATTTTAAATGGCTATTTATAAAGATGATTTATCAGGTAATTTGCACAAGACCTAAAAACAATAGCAATAAATACCAGGAAAGGATGGCACTTAAAGGTTTGGGGGCATCTGTCTTTCCTATAAGTTTCCATTTAATTTTTTAAGGTACCTAAGTATAGCTGCTGTGGAGGCTGTTCATCCTTCCTCCTCTCTCAAGAAGTATTGTCCTTGAGCAATGCAAGGTGAAGGACCAGGATGGCTCTCTCTACCACCACCACTATCTAGGGCTCAGAAAAGCCAAGGATGATTTGAACAAATCCATCCAGTTGCCTCACCAAGAATCTTCAAGACTGGAGACAGGATAATTCAGGAGAATTTAGAGCTAGCTCATGAATATGTGGGAAGTGATCCCTTGGGTACAGGACCTTCATGCTCTGAGAAGATGAAAGATATCTTAACTGGGAATTGTTGACAAGTATTCCTTTAAGGAAGGGGAATGTCTGTGTTCCACCCCTTGAAAAAAATTTTGGGAGGTCAAAGAACAACAGAGGCTCTAAACAGAATTGTATCTAGGAAGCTGTGAGAAAACAGGAAGCTCTGGAAGCATTCTCCCTGCAATGGATGGAGAATGCAGCCAATGTCAGAGAAATACATGAGCCTAGCTAGCCTGGCACCCCTGTGTTGAAAAGCACTGATGTCCAAGAGGAATCCGTAGGGCACCTGGTACTTCCTGAGAC
The DNA here is from genome assembly GCF_027887165.1 of Monodelphis domestica. NCBI lineage: Eukaryota > Metazoa > Chordata > Mammalia > Didelphimorphia > Didelphidae > Monodelphis > Monodelphis domestica. The sequence continues at coordinate 297,861,992 of NC_077232.1, read as the reverse complement.
AGAGGAACTTCAAGGGGGCATGCAGGCTAGGAAAATCAGATAAGAATTCCTTCAGGGCAGGATTAGAAATGATGGGTACTCCACCCATATCTTTGCAAAACCGATAATCATTGATGGGACCTTTTGTTCCAAGAGCTCCACAAAGAGGGCTGTTTGTTTTCTTTGCTCTTCCAATAATACTTTGTAATTTGGGGGAAAGTATTGTCATTTTTAATTCCTTTATGATATCATAAACTGTGTGCCAGAAAGGGAAGCAGATGCCAGTACACTGAGTAATGTCAAAGTGATTTTTCCCAGATGTTTTCATATTTTCTGAGTGGGAGCTTTAAATTACAAAGGTAAAGAATTCTCCCAAATAAGGCTGGACACTTTGTGCTATGAGAACCTCTGACACAAAGACTACAAAAGCAATAAAATTTGGACAGAAAAGTACCAAGAGGCAACTGTCCAAAAAGGCAGAAAGACAGCCTCACAGTTTTGACCCTGGGTTGCCTTTTCACATTAATCCCTTTGACATGTTCTGCACTCAGACAGACTGTCCCACTTGCTGCTCCTCAAATTCAACATGCCATCTCCTACCTCCATACATTTGCATAAATTGCTCTTTCTGCCTTGGATGCCCTCCTTTCTCACATCTGCCACATAATCCTTAGCTTCCTGCAAGACTCTACTCAGGTGTCTCTTCTTTTGCAAACCCCATACCCCAATACTTGATATTCTTTCCTTCATCAAATATATTTCTTTGGTAGAGGTTGTCTCCCTGCCCTCAAAAGACTATAAGCACCTTAAAAACCAGGTCCATTTGTTGGTTTCTATCTTTCTACCCCCAGAGCCCAGCATATTGCTTGGTACATAGGAGACACAAGAAAAAGTGAATGTTGGCTATGAATCATCCTAAGTGATGATTGCTATCATGACTGACATGAAGTAGCCCCAGTCACTCAGATTTCTATCTCATTTGCTAGAAGCATCTACAGGTGGGTGGGATTATTGTGATGCTTACAATGGCTTGTGTTACATCCTAATACCAAAGAATATTCTAACAGAGATTTTCCTTGGAGTTTTAAATGTCTATCACTTTGCAAAATAGCTCTTTCCCTATGCTCAGCATGAGCATTCTGGTTCCAACTACATTTTTGCCAGACCTCTCAATTAAAAAAAAAAAAAGTTTTTTTTTCAGTAAAAGTCTCTCCCTTCCCCAACACATGTGATTTTCACTGGTATAGGGAACTTACATTGTGGAAATTCCCTTCACTAACACTGATAATCAACTCATCTATAGCACCAAAAGTTTAAGTGACTTACTCAGGGTCCCATCCCCAGTATGTATCTAAGAATAGATTTGAATCTGACTATATGGATGGACTTCTATCCACTACATCAGGCCACTTCTCAGGTATATAATGAGCATAAATGTTTAAAAAGTTCTTAAGGTTTTTCCATTGAAAATCAGCAAAATCAAACCACTCTATCTGACTGTTCAACACAAAAAAGTGTTTCAGATGCACAGGCTGTGATGACTGGCCGATTATTTTTTAAGGTAAAAGTCACAAACACAGACTTTGTCTTGGGAAATGACTGTGCATTTCTCTCTGTATTTACAAAATTCAGATAATCAAGCTGCTTCTGACCACATTGCTGCTCCTATAATGTCCCTTTTATTAAGAATAATGTTCTTGGACACATGCCGGAAAATTCCTGTAGCACTTCTCCTATTTTCCTAATGCCACAAGGTCAATCCCTGGGATTAGGAAGATGTTAAGGGCATAAGAAAACACTGAGTAGCATGATTCTGCATATGTACATCAAAACACGTAAATATCAAAACAATAAACCTGCACATGTCCCTTCCCCTCCCCCCATGTGACCTAGAACAACATGATCCATCTATTCCAACTGGAGATGTCTCCCACAAAATCATGAGTGATGGGTCTGCATGTAATTTTTACTTTCTCATTGAAAATTTGCTCTTGGGAAGTCTAAACTGCAATGTAGAGCAAGTGGGATTCATTGGAATCAAATGTAAAACATCCAACAAAGCAGCAAAGAGGTAGAGATATATTAGCTGCTTCCATGTAGAAAGAAGGAAACAATAAGGAGTAGGAAAAATTGAAAGGAGTCATTTTTACCATCCATATCAGTGAAGAGTTTTCACAAAGTATGAAGGAGACACCATCAAGAAGCACCAGTCTTTTTTCTTAAACACATTTAACTATTTTGGATTGAAAAGAATGGCTTCTTTTCAAATAGGGGCCTTGATGGACTCTGATGTGGCAGCAACAGAAATCACTTGTTCCCTTCCCATTAAGAACCACCCCTCCACACCCACCTCTCCTTCATCATTCCTAATAAATTATTTCCTGGCTATAAACCTGCAGCAGAAGCAACTCCTCCCTATCCTCTGGATGTTTGGGTTTTTTTTTTTTTTCCCAGTAGTCCAAGACAGCTCTTGGTAGTGGCTAATCACATTGAGCTGAGACCACCATTTGGAAACTGTTGCCAAATTTCCTTCCCCTCTATTTATGTCACAATGAAATCCATGTTTTCCTTAGTTCAGATCACTGCAATTCAACTGCCTTAGTTTTTCCTATGTTCAATGGATCAAACCCATAAAAAAGCATCCCCACTGCTTCGGGACCACCAAAGCAGAAATGCTCCCTTAAAATGCAGGAAAAACTTTTCTTAATTGATTCCTTGGAGCCTTTTGCCAGAGGCACTATCTAAAGAATTGAATTACATCACAGAACTTGGAAGCCCAGCCCAGTGCACCAGAGTTAACTCAGACACCAGGCTCAGTTGTCTCCTAGTGTTGTCTATGTGGTGTATTGGGGAGAGGGAGGGGCAGAGAGATTTCCAGGTCATTTTTACAGCATTTTGCAGTAGATTGTAACTGTGCATTCACTTTGGTCAACAAAAGCTGAGACCAGTTGCTCTAAGAAACCAAAATTTCCTCTTAAAACACAAAAATAAAGCACCATTTACACAGGTTCTAGATATATATTTTTATGTCCAAGGATAATATGAGAAATTTACTTTGAAACATCCAGCTATTCCCTAGCAATCCAAAGCGATGCCTCTTTGAATCTCATCGAGCAGGGGCCACTGACGTCACTGCCAGCAATGGCTGCATCTCCTCCCCACCATTCGTGGTAAATGATTCATAATTGGGTCTTCTTTGAAAATAAGAAAGAAGGCCTTTCTATGAACTAGGCTACTAGTTCCCCCTTTTTTCAATGGTGTCAGGGATATTAAGCAGTCACATTTCCCATTCTAAAATAGGCACCAAGCTGCTGGCCAAGGAGCTGGGCTCAGTGGGAAGGCAGATCCCAACGGGGGATTTTCCACGCTTCGCGTCTATCAGCCCTATTGGGGAATCCCAGCGTCATTCAAATCTCTTCAGCACTACCCTCGGTAAACAGCTCCTGCCTACGTGGTGCAGTCCTTACAGGTCTGGAGGAGCCAACTCCTGTTTTCAGATGAAGAAATGGACAGTGGGGAATTTCCCTGCTGGACAAGTAAAAAGGAAACAATACTAGCTACAAGTGACGGGTACCTCTTTCTTAAAACTGTCTGGAACCACATGCCAAGCGAAAACGTCAAGAACGGGGTTTTTTTTCAATCAATGAGCTCAACTCTATCCTCGAAATTTGTAAAAGATCTGGGAGAAAAAAGATTGTTTCTGAAAGTTGACATTTGTGACAGGATCTTGTCAATTCCCATCTTGTCAGCTGAGAAGAAACGTTCTGGGGATTAGATGGCTAACTCTCCCCACACACACCCCATTCCCCCCAGAATCATAAACAACAAACACACCTTCATACTCAAACCCTCTTGGATAGCAGACACAATAGCTCCAAGGCTTCCCAATTGTAAATTTCCAGCCTTCGAAGAGACAGACAGTCCAAGGAGAGCACTTTCGACTGTAACATGGTAGCTTTGTTTTGGAAACTCCATGACAGCCCAAAGATACCGAAGCTAAATCCTTAGACCTCGTTTGGGTGTGGACCCTTGAAGAACGCATCACTCATGCACACATGAGCATGCATGCACACGCGCACACACACCTCCATTCTAAAGACCAATCCAGGTACCTGGAGACAACCACAAGAGAAAAAAGCTGTGCCCTTCCCTTCTTGATTCCAATTCCAGAAAGTGCCACGATGCCATCAGTCCCCGTCCATGTCCCTCACATAGACCAATTTCCAGCCATCATCCTGACACCTGTAACTCTCATTCTAAGAGTGCAAGAAACCCTGATGCCCTCCCTTTGGAAAAGAACACACACACACACACACACACACACACACACACACACACACACACACACACGAAGACCCAGTCGCAGAATGAGACCCTCCACACTTATGGAGCTCACCCACTCTGGGCATTCCCACTGTCCCTTAACATCAGGTGTTCTCCAATTGAGCAGTCTGGCCCCCAACATCGATCAAACCCAGAAGAAGCCCGGTTCAACGCAGCCCTTCAAATTCCTCTGTAAGAGGCCCACACTCCTGCTGAAGTTGCTGGGCACCTATTTCTCGAACCTGTGCCAGACCTGAGAGAGAATTCATGGGAATGCATCACCCTTCTCTCACGGTGGTACTCCCACCCCCCAACCCTTCCCCAGGCAGCCTATGGCACTCACCACACCGCTCACACAGCAATCGGCCAACTTCCTTCCGGACTTTTCTGCCTGCTGGCAGCGGGGGTGAAGAAGCCTTGAATGCCGAGGGAAGGCCACTGCTGCTACTGCTGCTGTTGGCTTCCGGTTCCATGAAGAAGATGTAGGTGCGGTCCTCTCGCAGCCGCCTCGGTGGAGACGGAGGCTTCGGGTCCCCACAGGACGATGGGGAGGCCAAGCCCCGGGCCGGGCCCAGGCGAACAGTGACCAGCGCGTCACGGCTCAGCCCGCCCGTTTTCGCCGCCCACACGTGGCGCACTCTCACCAGGTAAAGCGCTTCGCCGTCCCCACCGCCACCAGGGCGGGGGCTGGGGCTGAGACTGGGGCTCGAGTGGGGCTTCGTGGGCGACTCCTCCAGCCCTCCGACTACTGCTCTGGCCACCTCGTCCAACAGGGACCCCTCGTCTGGCGGTCGCCGCCGTGGCACCTGGCCCTCGATCACCACGGCGGCACGCTGAACCCGCTCCCGCACGGAGCCAGCGCCCCGCGGCGCCCACCAGCACACTGCGCCCGGGGCCGACGCCCCCGCTGCCAAGGCCGAGGTTCGCAACAGCAGCAGCGGCGGCAACAGCAGCAGCGGCAGCAGTGCCCGCGGACCCCGGCCCAGGGGTAAGGGGGGTGATGGTGGAGGCGGAGATGGAGTGCCAGAGCTCGGCCTTTCCCAGGCCCCGGACCCTGACGCCACCGCCCCCCAGCAGGCAAGCAGGGGCCCGCGCCAGCCCATGGATCGGGCGGGCTGACAAGGGGAGCGCTTCCCTCCCGCCCCCTCGGTCAGTTGCTCGGTCTGTGCTGCACTGGCTATGGGCGCTGCCTCTGCCGCCGCCCCCGCTGCTGACCGCTGCCTGGAGCCGGCTGCTAGCTCCCAGGCCGGCAGATGGGCTCCTTCGTCCTTCCCTAAGGCTGGCTTGCTGGCTCGCTTGCTCGATCGCCTGCACGCTCTTCCCGCACTCCCTACTTCCTTCCCGCTGCTGCCGCTGCTCTCTCCGGCTCTATGGCCCTCTCTCCTCACCCTACCTCTGGTTCTCCTCCTCTTCCTCCTCCTCCTCTTCCTCCTTCTCCTCCTCCTCCTTCTCCTCCTCCTCCTCCACCTCCTTCTCTCCCTCCAACTTGTTCCTTTCCAGTCCTCCTGTTCCGTATGGATGGGGGGCTGGGGGTGGGGGCGTGACTTGTTTGTGGGAGCCGAGGGAAGGGGCGGCGGGCAGGGGCGGGAATCCCAAGTGTTGCTGCCCCAGAGTTGGGATAGGGGGCAGCTGCTGCCGCCGCCGGAGCTGGAGGTGGAGCCGCCGGCTTCTCAGGCTGCTGGCAGTTCCCAAGCCTTTGTGTGAAGGGATGCTGCAGCAAGAGCTTGCGGAGCCTCTCTCACTCTGGGTGGGAGAGAGACAGTGAGACCAGGAGGCGGAGTCGTGGACTGCCTGGGAAATCACCCGAAGGTGCTGGTGCTGCTGCTGCTGGGGGTGGGGGAGGGTGCCCTTGGCAATGGGGACTGCTCTGTGCCCCTCGTTCCAACCTTCACCAGACTTTCTCGAGCATTTTTCTCCGTTACCCCTAAGCCCCGATGACTTGATCTGCCTTGGGTAGTGTTATAAGGAAGAGAGGACCACCTCTCTTGTTAAAACCCTCTTCTTTATAACTCTAGGAAAGCACGGGATATCCTCCCCTCTGGCTACCCCCTTTTAAAATTCAATTTCATCCAATTCTATAAACTTTCATTGAGAGTTTGCCATGTACTCGGCACTCTGAAGTTTCAGAAGGCAAAAGGACATAGTTGCAGAAAACTCCAGAGGAAGAACAGTCTGCAGCTACTAATCTAGGTACTGCAAATGGAGACTCGGAGTTGGAAGAAGAGGAAAGAGGACTGGATTACTTGAGAGTTTTGAAATAGCACCTGTTCAGGTGAGCAGCTATAGCGAGAAAGCTTTTTAACACACTCCTTCCCCTCTTCAACTGGAAGATATTCTGACCTCACGTACAACATCTGCTTTGACTCCCCACGAATTCCTTCTTCTGAAACACCTCACTTGCCACATTGCCCATCCTGTGGGACCTGCTAAAATACCAACTTAACCTGCCAACAATTTCACAGACCTGCAAAAATACCAATTTACCAGCTAACCACCATACAGGCCTGCTAAAATATCATCTACTAGGCTAACTACTACACTTACCATGCTAACATTCCTATATGCCTGCTGAAATCCTAACATCATGCTAACATCATACATTTGCTGAAATACAAGATTAGCAAATACCCACACATACCTGCTTAAATGTCCACCTGCCATACTAAGAACTGAAAACATGTGCTGAAATCCTAGTCTACTGTGCTAACAACTGCAGGTGCTGCAGGCAAGAGAAGACAGGAGGTAACCTTTAAAACCATCCCAGTGACATTTGTAGCATTTTTATCTGACAAATCATTTTCTCCAACTGGAAAGCAAAAACGGTGGCTCCTTTATAGAATGGTCATAGAAGCTGTGTGATGCCTGCTTCATCCAGAGCCCCCAGGGGATTATAGGTATAAGTAACAAAATTGGCACCTCTATCTTCCCAGTATCTTCCCATTAAGCTTTTCAACCACGATAATTCAAGAATGGGAAAATATAGAGATTTTAAAGAGAAAAAGATCTTAAAGAGAAAATTTTAAAGAGAAAACTCTGTTAAATTGAATAAATTCTTTGTGCAAGACTTTTAAATCAGTCCTAAAGAGAGCAGAATAGTTGAGTCCAAGAGTTTGGGCAGATAGATGGTGCAGTGAGTAGAGAACTGGACTTGGAATCAGAAAGCCTCATCTTCCCAAGTTCAAATCTGACTTCAGACACTAGCTTGTGACTTTGAGCAAGTCACTTAACCCTAGGTGCCTCAGTTTCCTCATCCATCAAATGGATTGGAAAAGAAAATGACAAACCAGTCAGTATGTTTGCCAAGAAAACCCAAAGGGGATCACAAAGGTTGGACACAACTGAAACTGAAACTGAATTGAGAGTGGTACTGTCGTCTTTGGGACATCACTACAATAATCTAACTGGTTCTAGAAAGACCTTATGTCAGGCTACTCTAAAAATTTGTGTTTAATTTCTTTGATTTAAAATCAGTCAGAAAAAGAAATCAGAACCCTGCTGCTTGGCATCACATGACTGCCTAGAAACCATACCAGTGCTTCCTCAGAATCTAGTCATAAAGAACCTCTTACTCTGAGAGTGTTGTCTCCATTGTTCCTACTTTCTTGTTCTTCAAAATACTGTGCTTTAAATTGTTTATAGTACTACCCCACCCCAGTTTAGAACTCTGGAGTGACACTTTCTGAAAGAAAAATGGGCAAAATGTCAGAGTAGCTGTTTTTCCATAAATTAAAAAGCTACACACACACACACACACACACACACACACACACACACACACACACACACACACACACACACAAGGAATTATACACTAAACATAGAATAATAGAAGCCAAATTCTTATGCTACAAAGGATACCTCATATGGATAGAAACTCAAAAGAAAAAAAAATGTCAGACAAGTGGAAAGCCTGGACTTCTCACTCACCATTCCTAGCCCATGATCAGGCCATTTACCAAGCTCAATCAGAACAAATAATTGTGCAGGGTTTGTGCTACAGGATCCAACTGTGGGGCCTTACCTAGAGTGCCTGCCACTGTGACTCCAATTAACTCCCATACATGTTTCCACACATTTGTGCACTAACAAACCCAGCAGAAGGCATTGATTCTGTTCCAGTCAAAGGGGAGAAAGGAACTAGAACTAGGAGATGAGGGTCAGAATATGGGGATGCAAAACCAGCCAGAGAGAAGCCCTGGAATTTGTTGGAACTTGGAACAGAGATGGAATACCAGGAGCTGACCTGAGTTCAGTCATCTCTCTACTGCTGGTGCCTGCTTCTATTTATTTGGCTATATCTTGTATACACATAGTGGTTTGAATACTGAATTCCCCAATAGATTCCCCAACTCCATGAGAGCAAAGACTATAGTTTTCCCTTCCTTCCTTCTTTCCTTTCTTTTTTCTTTTCCCAGTACCTAACACATAATAAGCACTTAATAGATGTCTATTGATTGTCTGAGTGGCTTGACTCAGGCAGAGATTATATATTTGCATGCCTCTCTAATACTTGACACATTCCCTGGACCACAGTAACATTTAATAGATGCTTGTTGATTGAGCAGATGGACACCCATTTAGGGCAAGGAGTTGACCATCATATCCTGTCAAAACCAGATAGGATGAAGACCCTAAGTCTCAAGGGTCCATGAGGCAATGGAAATGGGAAGACATCCATTCATTAATAAATGAGCATTCTGTCAAGTGCCTTCTATTTAGTTGTCACTGTGCTAGGGACACAAAAGCAAAAATTAACTAATGAGGGAAAAATGTAAATTGATATGTCTATAGAAAATAGAAGGTAATTTGGGAGGAAGATGCCAGCTGCTGGGATAGAGGGGAGGTGATATCAAAAGACTTCATGTAGAAAGTGATTCTTGAACTGAAGTTTGAAGGTTCTTAAGGATTGTGGGAGACACAAGTGAAAAGGATACTCACTGCAAGTATGGTGACAGCCAGTTGGAAGGCATGAAGATGGGACATATCTAAGATCAAATACAAACTCCTCTAGCCTATCACAGTGTGGTTCTAATCTGCTTTTTCAGATTTATTTTACACTTCACTAATACTATGGTCCAGACCAAAAGGCCTTCTTGTCTGGGAAGTTAAAAAAAAAAGATGCAGATGTCAAAATAAAATAAGAGGTTCCAATCAAGACAATGTTGAGTTTGAGACACTGACAGGACATCCAGTTAGACAATTGGTGATAGAGAATTAAATTGAAAAAGTCACCCAAAAAAAGTGAAGAAAGAGGTAAAAAGAGAACCAAGAATGGAACCTTGGGGTGCACTCACATTCAAGGAACTTGATGTGGCTGATGATTCAGTAAAGATGGAGAAGGAGTGTTCAGAATGGTAGCCAACTAGAAGGGGGGGGGTGTCCATCTGTTTCAAATGATACAGAGAGGACATAAAAGATAAGGACCGAGGAAAGACTGTTATGATTGGGAATTAAGAGTTCTTTGGTAATTTGGGAGAGAGCTGTTTCAGTTGAATGAGGTTGGCAGATAAATTACAGAGAATTGAATAGGAAGAGAAGAGGAAGTGAAGATACCAAATATAGACAAATTTTATAGGAGTTTGGCTTAGAAACAGAGAAGCAACATGAGATGATACTTTACCAGAATTATAGGAGCTAATAATTATTTTAATATTGAAGATATTTGGACATATTTATAGGCAGATGAAACAAAAATAGTACTTAAAGAAAGACTGAAGATTAGAGAGCATAAATGATGTGTGGGGCAGTTTGCCAGAGAATAGGGGAGGGGATGAGGAGAAGGGCACATGGGTGGCCTTGAGAAAAAAGGACAAGTCTTTCATAGCAATAGTCTCTTACTTTTTGTGAATTTAAACTTTTTAAACTTAATTTTATTTCATTTTTAGATCTTAAACCTTTCCCTTCCTCCTCTACCCAATGAGAAGGCAAGAAAAACAAAATTATGAATAGATAATAATGGAAAACAAATGTCCACATTAGTTGTGTTCTAGGTGGGGGAGAGGGGAGGAAGGAGAATAAAATGCTTCTACCTACTCTCTGAGCCAATCACTTCTCTATCTGGAGATAGATAACTTGAGTCCACTGGAACTGTGGTGAGCCATTGTGTTAATCAAAATTATTAAATCTTTCATAGTTTTTCTTTAAGTAGTTTTTACTGTATACATTCTTCTCTTGGTTCTGTTCATTTCACTTTATGCTAATTCATACAAGTCTTCCCAGGTCTTTATGAAACCATCCCTTTCATCATTTCTTACAGCACAATAGTTTTCCATCATATCATATGACTTGTTCAATCATGCCCCAGTTGATAGATATCCTCTCAATATCCAATTCTTTGCCACCATGAAAATTACTATGTATATATTTGTCCTTTCCCTCAATCTTTAATTTCTTTAGGATATAGACATAATATCGGTATTGCTGGTTCAAAGGGTATGTACATATTTATAGCCCTTTGTGCATAATACCAAATCATTTTTCAAATCCAATAATGCATTCTTTCACACAGTCCCTCCAACATTTTATCATTTTCTGTTTTTGTCAATTTATACAATCTTATGATTGTGAGGTGCCTCAGAGTTTTAATTTGTATTTCTATAATTATTAGTGTTACAGAGCAATTTTTCATATGGCTTGGATTTCTTCCTCTAAAAACTGCCCATTCAAGTCCTTTGATCATTTATCAAATGGAGGATGACTTTTTATAAATTTGAATTAGTTCCCATGTACCTTAGAAATAAATCCTTTTTTGAAAAAGTTACTGCAAAATTTTTTCCCATTTTCTTGCATATCTTCTATTTTGAGCTATACTAGTTTTCTAAGAGCAAAAATACCTTTTGATTTTATATAACCAAAATTATCCATTTTACTTCCTGTGAACCTCCCTATTTCTTATTTGGTCCTGGACATAAATATGATATATTTTGTAAAAATATGATAGGTAATTTCTCCCATGCTCCACTAATTTATTTATGATACTGCCCTTTATGTCTAAATCATATACTAGTTTTGAGCTTATCTTGGAATATGGTGTAAGGTGTTGGTCTGTACTTAGTTTCTGCCAAACTACTTTTCAATCTCACCCCACCCCCCCCAGTTTTGTTGAGTTCTTGTTCCAGTAACTGGAATCTTTGTATTTATCAATCACTAGATTACTGTATTCATTTACTTCTGTACATTGTGTCTAATCTGTTCCACTGTTTGAACTTAACCTGTGACAAATTGTTTTCACTCAGAACTTTGTAAACTAGTTTGAGATTTAGTAGTGCTATGCTCCCTTATAATTTTTTAAATTGAATCCCTTGATATACTTGACCTTTTGTTTCTTCAGATTAATTATTTTTATTATTTTTTCCTAGTTCCTCAAAGTAAGTCTTTGGAAGTTTGACTAGTGTGATATTAAATAAGTAAATAAATTTAGGCAGTATTGTCATTTTTATTATATTGGCAATTAATATTTCTCTGCAGATTTAGATCTCTTTTTGTGTGAAGTGCTTTATGATTTATCTTTGTTTGTATTTATGATTGTGTTTGTATAGTTCCTGTGTATGTGACTCAGCAAGTAGACTCCTAAATATTTTCTACTATCCACAGTTATTTGAAATGAAATTCCCCTTTCATATATCTTCCTGCTGGATTTGTTGTTAAATTACAGAAATGCTGATGGTTTGTGTGTATTTATTTCTATCCTGCAACTTTGCTGAAGTTGTTCATTGTTTAAATTAGTTTTTTAATTGAATCTTTAGGACTTCCCAAGTAAAGAATCATATCATCATTTTGTTTTCTCATACCTATGCTTATTTCTTAAATTTTGTATTCTTGTCTTATTACTATATTAATTCGAGTACCATGTTGAATAGTAATGGTGATAAAGAACACCCTTGCTTCATTCCCTCATCTTATTGTGAAGGCTTCTACCTTATTTCCACCACAATAAAGATGGGCTCTTCATTGTAAATCAGTACTATTAAATTTTTTAAGGGAAACTTTACTTATTCTTATGATTTATAATGGTTTTTTTTTTAATAGGAATGAGTGCTACATTTGGTCAAAAGGTTTTTCTGTACCTACTTAGTTATTACTATGATTTGTATTGGTTTTGTTATTGATATGGTCAATTGTGTTTGTTTCCTCTAATGTCAAACTAGCCCTACATTCCTGGTTTCAACCTAGATTGGTCATAGGGTATGATATGATACGTTGATATACGATAGCATTATGAAATATTGCTGTAGTCTCCTTCCTAATATTTTCTTCAAAATTTTGTGTCAACATATTTTAGGGAAATTGATCTGCACGTTTCTTTCTCTGATTGTCAAGACTATCATTGAAGGAATTTAGCAGAACCCTTTCCTTACCTATTTTTTCAAACAGTTTATGTAACATTAAAATTGATTTTTCCTTAAATTGTTTTATTGTAAATTTGTCTTAAAATTTTTACGTGTAAATCTATCTGGTTCTGGGATCTTTTTTCTTTTGGAGTTCATCTATGGTTTGTTCAATATATTTCTCTATATTATAAATATTTAAATGTCATTTTCTGTCCTGTTAATCTAGGCAATGTATATTTTTGGAATTTCATTTAGATTATAAGTTTTATTGGTATATACTTTGGCAAAATCACTCCTAGAATTTGCCTTTTCTCCTTCATTGGTTTTGAATTAATCTTTTTCATTTTTATACTGGCAATTTAGCTAATAGCTTAACTATTTCTTTTTTAAAAATAATTATCATACAGTGTGACCAAACATGATTTCTAACAGGATTGCAGGGGTGAATTCACATGAGGAAAACTATCAACATAATTGATTATATCAATTACAAAAGTAATAAAAATCATATGATTATATCAATGGATGCAGAAAAAGATCTTTGACAAAATACAACAGACATACCTATTAAAAGTGCTGAAGAGGACAGCTAGGTCATTCAATGGATAGACAGCCAGGTTCTAGAAATGGAAGGTTTGGGGTTCAAATGTGGCCTCAGATACTTCCTAGTAGTGTGATTCTGGGCAAATTACTTAACTTAATCTGTCTAGTCTTTGTCCCACTTCTGCCTTGCAACAAATACATAGTATCAATTCCAAGTCAGAAGATAAGGGTTGGCTTGTTTGTTTGTTTTAAGGAGTGAAAATTGAATGCCCATTATCAACAATATTATTTAATATTATATTGGAAATGCTGGCAATAGTAATGTACGAATTAAAAATTTAGAGTTTTGACTAAATATAAGAATTCTAAAGTAACATTGTGGTCACTGATTTAAAACATTAACCCTTAAGTCAAGAATCTGTTAGCCACTCTTAACAATTTAGTTTAATAGAAATATAGTAAAAGCAAGGAATATAGGAAGGAAATAGAAAGGATTGCCTAGCTAGTGTGAAGGGTTAAAATGGGGGAGGGAGAGTTTGATAAAAGCCAGTGTGCAGTTTATTAAACACAAAACACTTAGGTTATTATTAGGAAATATGGATAGGAAATAGGAAGGAAGAAAGTGAAAGTAATCCTATAATAGATTATAACTATACTCAAGATCCTAATTCTAACTAAATTTTGCTAGAAAACCCTACTTCTATCTGCCTCAGAGGGCAGTATCTTCTGCTAGGCCGAAGCCCTCACCTACTCTCACTACTCTCTCTATCTGATAATATAACCACTATCTGTCTACCTTATCTACCCAAGTTAATCAGTAATCAATGAGGCTATTATATTAAGGCCTTAACTCAGTTCTCTGTCTCCAATCAGAAAGATTGCTAGCAGCACAACCTCTCCCCAGGAGACTCAGAGACAAAAGACCCCTTCCAATGGTTTGCAACTTACTAAGCACACTCAGCCATGCTCTTCTTACTGTCACAAACTGACAAACTTCCCAGCAGTGTTAGGGGTAAATTTAGGGGGGTTTGACTAATATATTATACTTATGGTCACCAGGGATTGATTCAAATCCCAATAAAAATACTCAAGTCAGTTTGAGAATTTTATGGTGGTTTAATTAATATAGAGGGAAGGTATAAAGAAGAAGAGAGAGGGAAAAGGGTATAAGATTTCTCCGGCCTAGCCTGAGCCAAGGGAAGTTCAGAGACCTCAGCCACAAGGCCTCTTCCAAGATTTAATCTAGCTTGACTTCCAGCCACAAGGCCTCCTCTGAGATGAGGGGCCTCCTAGGAGGATAGCATTTTAGGAAAGATAAAGGAAAAAAGGAATAAGCCTAAACTCCAAGAGAGCTCAGGGAAGACACCTCACCTGACCCATGATATTGAGCTTCTCCCAGTCACTGCACTAAGGACTCTCACCACCAAACCCAGACAAGAGTTGCAGGCACACCACAATGCCAAGACGTCCAGCACACTGCCACCAGCCACGTCTCCACTGCAAAAGAGCCCTGGCAAGAGGAAGTAATGCGAATATATAGACTATATTTTATATCATTTCCTGTGTCTCACATGTACCAATAGTAGCCTAAGCTTGACTTAGGACAGCCCAGGGGGCCTGTCAGTTGTTTCTTATTTATCAGTTGCTAGCACATGTCTGTCATAGGCCATCCTCCTCAACACTTAATCCTTATGTAAGGGTGTTTATATTCCTGTTTGTTAGATTGAGCAGGGTGGAGTAAATCTAAAATTCACAGCAGGGGGGTCGCCAACTGCTGACCTGTACAGCAAGGGTCTCCTACTGTCAAAACTCATTACTCCTTTTCATCTTAAATATAAAAAGAAGACATTAAATAAAATTTTATTAACATATTCCCCCTGAAATGTCTCCCCAGTGGATCTTTCAAATAAAACTATCCTTATACTCTATATTATATACAGGGAGAAGTAAAGAGAGAAAGTAAAAAACAAAATAATTCTTGCAACATACAAGTCTCAAATAATATACAATTCCAAATATTTATAGTTACAGAAATTACAATCATAAAATTCATACTATACATAAGTAAAACTTATTCTTATTATTCTCTACAGAAATAAGAACCTAAAGGTATTAATTCAAATACACCTTACAATCACTATACACACAAAAAATTAAACAAGAAAATAAACAAGAACCTTATATACATATTATATTCCTCTAAAAATAAACAAGAACCTTATATATGCAATTAATATATATCTAATATTTACTTTATATACAATATGCAATTCATACCTCTAATATATATACATCTAATATATCCCCCCTGAGGTGGATCTAATCTCAATATATACATTTATACATCTAATATCTATTCTAATATATTATACATCTAATGTATCCCCCCTGAGGAGGATTTTGATCAACAATTATAACACTTCACCATTTATTTATCATTTAGTTACTTTTAACTTTTTCCTATGAAAGTATATCTATAATGTTTTAATAATACTACAAAAGTATTATTGTGATTATTTCTATATAGAACTAATCAATTCTATAACATAATGTATAACAAATAACATTATAAAGTAACATAATATAAATTATACACTTACCCGTTACATTCCATTTCAAATATTTATATACAAGAAACCTTTATTTAAAAACAAAGTTCAGTATCCTTAAAATAAGGTACATTTGTAGTAGTCCTTGTAGTTATCCAGAGTTCTTGTAAATATTGTTCAAGTGTCCCTTTGTGATCTTCTTCCTGAATTTCAGTGTCCTTAAAGACAATGTCCAATTGTATCTGTAGTCTTGTCCTCATGTATGAAGCTAATCATTTTCAATTGCAGGTATCTGCAATGGACCTTCCTAGGCCAACTGAGTTGCTTTTGTTCACTGAAAGTTTTTTATATAAACTGTATCACCTATAAGAGCCTTTACATTTCACTTATAGTTCTTAGACCATAAAATAAAATTCTGGAAATGAGTGTTAAATTCAAATAAAAATGTTAACTTTTCTTTTACATCATTTGGAGCAAAGAACCATGTTACAATGTAGTTCATTTCTATCTAGGGAGAATGGACTGGGATAACTGTTGAAATTATATTTGGATCTAGAAAATCAAGTGTTTCACAATTTTATTCGAGAGTACTTTCTCCCCAGGCAAACCATTATAAAGGACCATATGCACCCTTCTGAGATTCTCTTCATTGAGGAGGAGTTACAATTTGGCTATTATGTGGATGTGCCCCATTGTGATTATATTGTAAGAAGTCATTTGCCTCAGTTCAGTTACCATTTCTATCATTCCCATAATTTCCAAAATTTCTATTTAGAAAATTGTTTCTGTTATTATTATTTCTAGAATAGCTATTATTTTGCATAAATGGAGATTTTGAAGCTTTTTACTTCATTCCCTAGAAGTTCTTTAGTATTTCCCCAAATTCCTTTTAATCTCTCCACCACAGAGTGTGGTCATGTTTGTATAAGTTCTGAGGCTCCACTGCTCTCTTCCCTTCTTTGGCCTGTGACCAGGCTGAGTTTGGGCAGTTATTTTGCTTTAATTATTATTAATAAAACTTCATAAAATATAATATTTAGTTATTGAATATTAATTTTAAACCCACAGTTTCTAGAATAGTTAGTCCTAAAGTTCCCACAATTATTTCTAAAATTGCTGAATATATTTGATTTCAGCATCTGCAATTTATCATTAGGTGTCTACTTTTTCCACAGAAGTAGCACATTGGCCTCTGATTTGTATATTTTCTTTGGGTTGTATATTCTCACACAGGAGCCATAGCTAACCCAAAATTAGTATCACCTTTTTCAAGGCTTTCAATTTTTCCCTTTAGTGCTTTTATCACCTTTCTTAATGCATCCACTAAATCACTATCATCAGTGTCTTTCATTCCATGCCCATTATAAATTGCCACTCTCCTTAATTCATCAAGATCCATTATCCATTTGGGGCAACTGGTTTAAAAATAGTCCTTGACTACTTTGCAACATTTTTTTTATAAACTGCCTTCTCAATTGTTTAATGTCCCTTTCTCTTGTTAAGTCAATGTCTATGTATCTTCCTCCCAGTTCTATAAGTTTGTCCATGAACTGTAAAGGATTTTATCCTATTTCTTGCTTAAGCTTTTCAAACTTTGTCCAAGTACCAGGTCTATCTGAACATTGTCTCACTGCTCAACACAATATTATATGGTCATGAGGATCATTAAAGTCCCAATGAGGGTCAACCTCCAGCCAGAGAATTTCACCTTCCTCCTCATTGATAAGCCTAATAATTATATACTTTTCCCTTTTAGTTAATAACTCATCTAGAAGATATTCAAAATCAATCCAGGTTGGATCAAATTGCCTGCATATTGTTTCAAGTATTTTTATAACCGCTATGGGCTCCTCCTCAAAAGAAGGAATGCTGTACTTCAATACCTCCATATCCTGAAGGGTAAATGGTTTGTGGTGCCTACTAGTTACTGTCTCTTAGTATTAAAAGTTGGTACTTCTCTTAAAGGGAAAAAGCTAGGGTTTGTATTTTTTGTCTTCTGGCTTTTAATTTACGGTGCTTTGGTAGGAGAATTAGAAACAGTAGGAGAGGCAGGTTTAGTAGACTGAGGAATGCTTTCTTTTTGTTCAGTGATAGTTTCATTTTGTTGTATAATAGTTTAAGTCATTTGGGAGATACTATCTTCAAGTTGAGCAACTTTAAAGATATTCATTTTGTTGGGTTATAGTCTTAGTTAATTGATAGACACTGTCTTCAACTTTTAAGATAGTTCAGTTGGTGGGCAATAGTGTTAGTCAATTTAGAGATGCAATCCTCAAGATATGCAACTTTAGTCTCCATTAATCTTTCTTTCAATTGTTTCCTTTTCTTAGTAAGGATTAAACTAAATACTTAATACAGTTGGTATCTTAAAAACAATCCTGATAGAACAAATACTCCCATAAGAGGCATCTGTGAGATGTAAAATCTCAGTAAAAGTCCCAGGTATTGGGAGTTCTCTGAAGTAATGAGGCACTACCTCCTTCACAATCCATACCATAATGTTCAACACCATGGTTACACTCCTATCCTTTTCCTAATATTGGAAAGAACTGAAGATCAATAGATTAATCAAATTCCTGGCTGACTTTCCAGACTGTGAAGGGTTAAAATTAGAAGAGGGGGTAGGAGTTTGATCAAAAGTCAGTGTGCAGTTTATTGAACACAAAACACTTAGTTTATTATTAGGAAATGTGTATAGGAAATAGGAAGGAAGAAAGTGAAAGTAGTCCTATAATAGATTATAACTATACCCAAGATCCTAATTCTAACTAAATTTTGGTAGAAAACCTTACATCTACCTGCCTCAGAGGGCAGTATCTTCTGCTAGGCTGAAGTCCTCACCTACTCTCACTACTCTCTCTATCTGATAATATAACCACTATCTGTCTACCTTATCTACCCAAGTTAATCAGTAATCAATAAGGCTATTAAGGCCTTAATTCAGTTCTCTGTCTCTGACCAAAGAGATTGCTAATGGCACAACCTCTCCCCAAGAAACCCAAAGACAAAAGATCCCTTCTAATGATCTGTAACTTACTAACCACACTCAGCCATGCCCTTCTAACTGTTACCAACTGACATACTGCCTGGCAGAGGGTCACCAACTGCTGACCTGCACAGCAGGGGGTCTCCTACTGAAAAAACTTATTACTCCTTTTCCACTTAAATATAAAAAGTAGAAATAAAAACTCTCTTAACACTAGATAACCTATAATTTCTGCCCAGCTCACCACCCGGCAAGCTCCACAATAAGGCAAAGAATTGGATATTGAGAGGATATCTATCAACTGGGGCATGACTGAACAAGTCATATGATATGATGGAAAACTATTGTGCTGTAAGAAATGATGAAAGGGATGGTTTCATAAATACCTGGGAAGACTTGTATGAATTGGCATTAAGTGAGATGAACAGAACCAAGAGAAGAATGTATACAGTAAAAACTACTTAAAGAAAAACTATGAAAGATTTAATAATTTTGACCAACACAATGGCTCACCACAGTTCCAGTGGACTCAAGTGTGATGTCTCCTTTGTATGGGAACAATGTGATGGTCTAAAGGAGCTGAGAGAGAAAAATAGATATTTAAAAACTGGGAAAATGTGAATGTAAAGAAATACATTTTCAAGCAAAAGGCAGTGTAATGTTGAATTTTTATGTGAACTTGGAAATGCAGGGCATTATGAATTCTCAGCTCATTACCTTCAGAACTACAGTAGACAACTCCTCTTTTTGAGTTCAAACCTGGCCTCAACCACTATCATTCTGTACTCTCATTTCATGATCTCATCAGCTTTCATTGTTATATTTTCATCTGTTTGTAGATGATTTCTAATCTATACCTTTAGCCCTAATCTCTCTCTCTAGCTCCTGTTCTGTATGACCAAATGACTTTTAAATATCTCTGACTTAAAATATCCTAGGCAGAATTCATTATTTTTAGCTCCAAACTTTCCTCTCTTCTCAAATTTCTTACATATTGTCTAAAGTACACCAATTCTCACTGTTACCCAGGTTTACAACTTCCTTATCTGTTGTCTTCTCACTCCCACCAACCCCATAGATCCCTGTCCCTCCCCCAGTTTTCTATTTTCTTTTATGTATCGTCTTTCTTCCTTAAATTGTAAATTCTTTTAGGGCTGAGGTTGTATCCTTCTCTTATTTGTATCCTCAGTCCTTAGCACATTGCCTTCCACTTCTCTGAAAAGTATAGGAGGTTGAGCCTGAGGCTAGGAATGGAGTGAAGGAGGTAGCAAGTTAGATATTAAACAAATAGCTGTTTTGAAGTAATCTGAATAAGTGAAGTAGGTTAGAGAATAAAGTAGAATTGAAGTACATAAAGCAGCTTATTCCATTCCTGTGTTTTTTAGGAAACTGACCCAGTTCCTCCAGGAGGTCAATCAGCTTTTGCAGGTGGCAGGTTAGAATCCAATTGACCTAGGGCTAATAAAGGAAGGTGAGGAAACAAAGGAACATCAGGACAAACAAAGAGGTCAGGATGGAACGCAAGGTAACACAAAACTAACTAGGGATAAGTTATTGGGTACATGTGAAAGTAAATAACCCCTGAGTGACCTGAGTGTTACCCACTTATCACTGACCACACACTCCTGTGTTTGTGATAAGGCTTGCTTTATTGACAAATAAGAACCTGTATGTGAAAGGAAATGAACTTGTATCTTGTAACCTATATAAACTGTCCTGTAATGTCAGTCTGATAAAGCTTCTACTAGGGAAGGCTGTCCCCACTGGTAGATTCTTTAATCTTTATCAATCAATAAATAACAGTTCCACAAATTTAATTTCTGGGTGTCTAGACTCACTTTATGAAGTGTTCCACTTCAGTTTGTGAATAAACTCTTCAATAGTCAGCTAAAAGAAGTACGGTGATATAGCTAATTGGTTGGAGAGAAGTTAAACATCATTGGGAAAGAATTTACTTTCAAATATATTTGGCTTTGGTGCCTCTGAAAGTTAAAAGGAAGTGACACCCATCAAAAGGTCTTCTGGTTAGAGAGAGAAAATTTAAAATGGGGGAAAAAAGTTGTTCAGCTACTTTGTTATATAGAAAGGGATGCTGAGGCAGACTTCCAGTCAAGATGGCGGCTTAGAGAAAGCTAAAGTTCAGATCTCCGGAAACCCTTCCCTACCGATCTCAAACTATATGCTCCTAGGACGCCGAAATACAAAAACGATCAACAGCATAGACCCTGGGAATCCTCCTCCTGAACCTGGACCTGGATCAAAAGGTACGGACCCCCTCAAAAGCCAGAACCCATGATCACTCGGACCTAAGGGGTAGGAGCACCGAGTCCAAGGCTACAGAGGGAAATTTAGACCCGAGATTGTAATCCCCTGGCCGGATCCTTCCATCCAAGTTCCAGTGAAAGTCACTGCCCTCGGAGCTCCGGGAAGCAGCAGCCCCTCCCCGCTCAGAGAGCAGGGTGGTCTGAAACAACAGTAACCCTCAGGGCCGGCAAGACAGCCTCACGGCCAGCTATTCTGAAGGCAACTTCCGGAAAGCAACCTGACCCAGTCGAGGGGGCACCCAGACAGCAGGGAAAGAGAGAGAGCCGGGGGAGAGTGGCCGGATTCTTCCATTCCAGTTCCAGTGAAAGTCACTGCCTTAAGGCATACTCAGTTCAACCCAGGGAAAGCTCATAGAACGGACAATCTGCCCAGGACTAAAACCTCTAAACACTAGACAGAGATAAGAAAAGCTAATCCTCCCCATTCAGAGATGGCAAACTCCACAAAAGCACAGAAGCCCCCAAATCACAAGAAAAATAAGAAGAAAGGGGCGACTTTGGACACATTCTATGGAGCCAAAATACAAAATACAGAGGAGATAGAATACGATACACAAGAAAATGCTCTGAAACCTTCCAAAGGAAATGGAAACTCTCCACAAACCCATGAAGAATTTGAATCAGAAATGACGAAAAAGATGGAAGCCTTCTGGGAGGAAAAGTGGGAAATAATGCAAAAGAAATTCACGCATCTACAAAACTGGTGTGACCAAACTGAAAAGGAAAACCAGGCTTTAAAGGTCATAATCAGGCAACTGGAAGACAACGATTGTGTAAAAGAGCAAGAATTAATAAAGCAAAGCCAAAAGACCAAGAAATTAGAAGAGAACATAAAATATCTCACCGACAAGGTGACAGATCTGGAAAATAGAGGGAGAAGAGATAATTTAAGAATAATTGGACTTCCAGAAAAGCCAGAAATAAACACCAAAGTCGACAAAGCGACACAAGATATAATCAAAGAAAATTGCCCAGAGATTCTAGAACAAGGGGGTAATACAGCCACTGACAGAGCTCACAGAACACCTTCTACACTAAACCCCCAAAAGACAACTCCCAGGAATGTAATTGCCAAATTCCAAAGCTATCAAACAAAAGGAAAAATCCTACAGGAAGCCAGAAAAAGACAATTTAGATATAAAGGAATGCCAATCAGGGTCACACAAGACCTTGCAAGTTCTACTCTGAATGATCATAAGGCATGGAACATGATCTTCAGAAAGGCAAGAGAGCTGGGTCTTCAACCAAGAATCAGCTACCCAGCAAAACTGACTATATACTTCCAAGGGAAAGTATGGGCATTCAACAAAATAGGAGATTTCCAACTTTTTGCAAAGAAAAGATCAGAGCTCTGTGGAAAGTTTGATACCAAAAAACAAAGAGCAAGGAATACCTGAAAAGGTAAATATTAAGGAAAGGGGAAAGGAGAAAAATGTTATATTCTTTTATTCAAACTCTCTTCTATAAGGACTACATTTATATCAATCTATGTATACTAACAGGTGGGGAAAATGTAATGTACAAATAGGGGGTAAAGAAAGACCAAATAGAATAATCTTTCTCACACAAAGATTCACATGGGAAGGGGAGGTGTAGAAAACTCCTATAAGAAGGAAAGGAAGAGAGGGTTTTTTACTTAAACCTTAATCTCAGGGAAATCAACTCTGAGAGGGAAAAACATCCAGATCCATTGGGATCTTGAATTCTATCTTACCCAACAAGGGTAGGGAGAGGGGGAGGGGGAGAGGGAAAACAAAAAGGGAGGGAAAGAGAGGGGGGAGGGGGAGGGAACAAAAAGGGAGGGACTAAAAAGAGAAACATCAAGGGAGGGGACAAGGGGGACTGATTCAAAGTAAATCACTGGACTAAAAGGTAGAGCCGAAGAAGAAAAGGTTAGAATTAGGGAAGGATATCAAAATGCCAGGGACTCCACAAATGACAATCATAACTTTGAACGTGAATGGGATGAACTCACCCATAAAACGTAGACGAATAGCAGAATGGATTAGAATCCAAAACACTACCATATGTTGTCTTCAAGAAACACTCATGAGGCGGGTTGACACCCACAAGGTCAGAATTAAAGGATGGAATAAGACCTTCTGGGCCTCAACTGACAGAAAGAAGGCAGGAGTGCTAATCATGATATCTGATAAAGCCAAAGCAAAAATAGACCTGATCAAAAGGGATAGGGAAGGTAATTATATTTTGTTAAAAGGGACTCTAGACAATGAGGAAATATCATTAATCAACATGTATGCACCAAATAATATAGCACCCAAATTTCTAATGGAGAAACTAGGAGAATTGAAGGAAGAAATAGACAGTAAAACCATACTAGTGGGAGACTTAAACCAACCATTATCAAATTTAGATAAATCAAATCAAAAAAAAATCAAAAAGAAGTGAATTAAATCTTAGAAAAATTAGAATTAATAGACATATGGAGAAAAATAAATAAATAGGGATAAAAAGGAATACACCTTCTTCTCAGCACCACATGGCACATTCACAAAAATTGACCATACATGAGGTCACAGAAACATAGCACACAAATGCAGAAAAGCAGAAATAATGAATGCAGCCTTCTCAGATCACAAGGCAATAAAAATAATGATTAGTAATGGTACATGGAAAACCAAATCAAAAACTAATTGGAATTTAAACAATATGATACTCCAAAATCATTTAGTTAAAGAAGAAATCATAGAAACAATTAATTTCATCGAGGAAAATGACAATGGTGAGACACCCCAAAGAGATAATGGACAAAAAGACTTGTACAAGAATATTCATAGCTGCGCTCTTTGTGGTGGCCAAAAACTGGAAAACGAGGGATGCCCATCAATTGGGGAATGGCTGAGCAAATTATGGTATATGTTGGTGATGGAATTCTATTGTGCTAAAAGGAATAATAAAGTGGAGGAGTTCCATGGAGACTGGAACAACCTCCAGGAAGTGATGCAGAGCGAGAGGAGCAGAATCAGGAGAACATTGTACACAGAGACTAATACACTGTGGTATAATCGAACGTAATGGACTTCTCCATTAGTGGCGGTGCAATGTCCCTGAACAATTTGCAGGGATCTAGGAGAAAAAAACATAATTCATAAGCAGAGGATAAACTGTGGGAGTAGAAACACCGAGGAAAAGCAACTGCCTGAATACAGCAGTTGAGGGGACATGACAGAGGAGAGACTCTAAATGAACACTCTAATGCAAATATTATCAACATAGCAATGGGTTCAAATCAAGTAAACATGTAATGCCCAGTGGATTTACGCGTCAGCTATGGGGGATGGGGGGGAGGAAAAGAAAATGATCTATGTCTTTAATGAATAATGCTTGGAAATGATCAAATAAAATATAAAAAAAAATTCCAGCATTTCCCATTGCCGGTGGAGTTGTGAATTGATCCAACCATTCTGGAAGACAATTTAGAACTATGCCCAAAGGGCTTTAAAAGACTGTCCTTTGATCCAGCCATACCACTGCTGGGTTTATACAAAGAGATAATGAGGGAAAAGACTTGTACAAAAATATTTATAGCCGTGCTCTTTGTGGTAGCAAAAAATTGGAAAATGAGGGGATGCCCTTCGATTACGGAATGGCTGAACAAATTGTGGTATCTTGGTGATGGAATATTATTGTGCTGAAAGGAATAATGAACTGGAAGAATTCCAGGTGAACTGGAACAACCTCCAGGAATTGATGCAGAGTGAAAGAAGAACCAAGAGAACAGAGACAGATAGACTGTGGCACAAAAGAATGTAATGGACTTCTCTACTAGCAGCAATGCAATGATACAGGACAATTCTGAGGGATTTATGAGAAAGAATGATATCTACATCCTTAGAAAGAACTGTGAGGGGAGAAACCCAGAAGAAAAACAACTTCTTGATAACATGGTTCGATGGGAATATGATTGGGGATGTAGACCCTAAATGATCACCCTGGTGCAAACATCAATAATATGGAAATAGGTCTTGATCCATGACACATGTAAAACCCAGTAGAATTGCCCGTTGACTAGGGGAAGGAGGTGGTGGTAGGGAAGGGAAAGAACTTGAATCATGTAACCATGAAAAAATTTTCTAAATCAATAAAAAATTAAAAAAAAATTAAAAAAAGAAAGAGATGCTGAGATAACTGGACAATGCAGATAGAATCCTGGTGAGGCTACCTAATTAGGACACTTTGCCTTGCCCAATCAATCAATCAAACAGGCATTGATTTAATTCCTTCTCTGTGCTAGACACCATGCTAGATACTAGGAGATACAAGTACAAAGAATGAATTTGACCTCTCACAAGAAATTTGCATTCTAATGGAGGTGACCACAAGTATCCATAAAAATATGTACAGTGAAAATTAATAAGTAAAAAGTAGTTAAACACAAGGCCTAAAAGAATAAACGAAGATTATTTTACTTGCTTGCTACAAATAGATTGAAGAATTCAGTCTCCTGGTAAGCAAAAACTCAGGTAGATTGCTCTGTAGTAGCTCTGTGGAGATAACCAGCTTAATGAGTTTTGCAGTTTTCTAGTTTAAAAGGAACTTCTAACCAAATTAATAGTGTAACTTTTCCAATGTCCTTTTAAGGGTGATTGTAATCTGAAAGAATTTGCAATTACTATATCCATTCAAAACTAAAAGAGAATGACTCAATTAAAGAAGGGTAAAGACCAGAAGATAAGCAATTAATGGAAGTACACAGCTTTGTGTGGTGAAGATAGATGTTCTTGAGTGAACTAATAATAAGTCTAACATTGCAAAGCTGTATTACCCCAAGTATGTGGGTTTTACTTTCTCATGCATTCCCTATAGGTTTTCATAAATGCATGCCCATTTCCCCACCAATTTCCTCTCTCCTTTTGTGTATTGTCTTCTCCCATTAAATCCTAAGGTTTTTTTAGGGCACAGGTTATCTTTCTTTTTACTAATTGGATCTGTAGCACTTATCACAGTACTGGCACAAAGTAGAGCCTTAATAAATGTTTGTCAGATATCAAAATAAAAATAGACATTTATTTTATTAGCTTCAGAAAAATATATTGATGGAATTCATTTATATTAACACTCCTTCAATGATCAGTAATTTGATAATTATGGGTACTCCCTGAACTGCTAAAGAACATAAAACTTCTAGAACTTAGTAGATGGTCTTCTGAAATTGCTGTGACTAAAAACAATCTTCACCCTGCTCTTAGCCTCATGATAAACCTCCACAAGCTTAACTCAGCTGGTTCTCAATCAACAATCGTATATTCTGCCACCATACCTGAAGTGTTTACATTGTAAAAGCTTGAATTCAACTGGAATTAACTTTGAAAGCCATGTCATCCTTATCCCATAATGAATCATCTGAAAAAGATATTAATGGAGGCTACGTTAAAAATATTTTTCCTTAGTTTACTAGATTGGGGTAAATGATCTGAGCAATCTAGTGTTTTATGAACCCAAAGATCCTAGCTTTGGGAATAAGTATTTGCTATTTGACAAAAACTGCTAGGAAAATTAACAAACAGTATGGCAAAAATTGGGTTTAGAACAATATCTCACCCTATACCAAGATAAAATCAAAATGGGCATAGAATTTAAACATAAAGAGTGATATTATAAGTAAATTAGGGGAATATAGAATAGTTTACCTGTCAGATCTATGGAGAAGGGAAGAATTTATGACAAAATAAGAGATAGAGAATATTATAAGATGTAAAATGAATAATTTTTATTATATTAAATGTAAAAGTTTTGAACAAACAAAACTAATGCAACCAAGATTAGAAGGGAAACAAACTGGGTGAAATTTTTATGACGAATTTCTTTGATAAAGGTCTCATTTCTCAAATATATAAAGAACTAAGTCAAATTTATAAGAAATACAAACGCATTCCCCAATTCATTATTGGTCAAAGGATATGAATAGGTAGTTTTCAGATGAAGAAATTAAAGCTATCAATAATCATATGAAAAAAATGTTATAAATTCCTCTTTATAGAGATATGTAAATTAAAACAACTTTGAGGTACCACCTCAAACCTATCATATCAATATGACAGTAAAGGAAAATAGTAAATGTTGGTGGGAATGTAGTAAAATTGGGACATTAATGCATTGCTGGTAGAGTTGTGAATTGATCCAACCATTCTGGAGGGCAATTTGGAATTGTGCCCAAAGGGCTTTAAAAGAGTTCATGCCTTTTGATCTAGTAATACCACTACTAGGTCTGTATCCCAAAGAGATTTAAAAAATCAGAAAGGGCCTTTTCTTACAAAAATATTTATAGCTGCTTTTTTTATGGCAGCAAAGAATTAGAAACCAAAGGAATGTTCCTCAATTAGGGAAGGCTTAACAAATTGTGGTATATGATGTTGATGGAATACTAATGTACTATAAGGAAATATGAACAGGATGATTTCAAAAAGACCTGGAAAACCCTACATGAATTGATGCAGACTGAAATAAGCAGATCAAGGAGAACATTATGCACAGTAACTGAAATATTGTGGGACAATCAAATGTGATAGACTTTGCTACTAATGGCAGTTCAATGATCCAAGACAATTATGAGAGACATATGAAAAAGAATACTATCTATCTCCAGAGAAAGAATTGTAGGAGTATAAATACAAATGAAAACATATGATTTATCACTTGTTTGTTTGGGTATATGATTTGGGATTTTGGTTTTATAAGATTATTCACATATGGACTTTCAGGTAAACATGGTGGCAGTGTAGACCCAAGAATCTTCCTCTCTTCACCACCTACCAACATAGTCTACCTCAAAAAGCAAAAAAAAAAATTCATATAAAAAAAGGACTCTACAGAAGGGTGCAGCATTGAAGGTATGTGGGATTTGGGCATTTCCACACTATAAGGGGTTGAAATAGCTTTGACCAAAATGTGAGGTGATCAACTCTCCCCCACTCCACCTACAGAGTCAGTGCCAGTGTGCTAGAATCAGTGAGCAAGCAAGGGGCACCTCTAAAATGAGCAAGGGGCACCTCTAGGTCCTTGGCAGATGACTAAGACCACCAATGACCTACCCCTGAGAGCAACTAGACAGGAGACCCCAGCAGGCTGAAGAGCACAGACCTTGGACACATGTGGAGATAGCTCAGAGAAGGGCAGCAAACAGTAGAAACTGCAGAGACTCAAGAGGTGGCCTCAGGCAAAAACCACACTCCTTAGCTCCATACACAGCAACTTCCCACCTCACTCAGACTGACAAACCACCATAGTGATGGCAAACAATGCCTAGGAAAAACAACTCCCAACACCAAAAAGAACAAAAAGAAGTCAATGACCCTGGATAGTTTTTATGGAGGAAAAATCCAGACTACAAAGGAAATAGCAGAAGACATACAAATACTTGCATCCCAAAAAATGGAAATTGACCTTAAAGCTCTTAAAGAATTTGAATCAGAACTTATCAAAAATATGGAAGAATTTCATCAAGAAAAGTGGGAAACAGTTCAAAAAGAAAATAACAATTTAAAGGACAGGAACTCCCAAATGGAGAAACAGCTGGAAGCCATGAAAATCAGGATAGATCAAACCAAAAATGAAAATCAAAATATTATATTGGAAAACTAGTCCTTAAACACCAAAATTGGGCAGTTGGAAGCCAATAATCTTGCTAAAAAGCAGGAATTAATAAAGCAAAGTCAAAAGACTGACAAAATACAAGAAAATATAAAATATTTCACTGACATGAAAACCGGTCTCCAAGAGAAAATTTGAGAAACATTGGTCTATCTGAAAACCCAGAAATAAACAGAATTCTTGACATCATGCTACCAAAAAATCATCCAAGAAAACTGCCCTGATGTTCTTGAACAAAGGGGGAAAATAGACATTGAAAGAGTTCATAGAACACCCTCTACACTAAATCCTCAAAAGACAACCCCCAGGAATATAATTGACAAATTCAAGGGCTACCAAGCAAAAAAGAAAATTTTACAAGAAGCAAAAAAGAGACAATTCAGATATCAAGGAGCACCAATCAGGATTACACAAGTTCTGGCAGCTTGCACACCAAAAGACCGCAAGGCTTGGAATATGATATTCAGAAAGGCAAGAGGGCGGAGTCAAGATGGTGGGGTAGAGGCAGTGAAAGTTCAGACTTCTGAAAACCCTTGCTTGCCAATTACAAACTAAATGCTCCTGGGGGACTGAAAATCAAACCTAACAAGACAGAGACAAGGAACCCTCCTGTTGGACTCAAATTAAAAGGTACACCTCCCAAAAGCCTGAATTTGAAAACACTCAGGTTTAAAGGGAAGGAAGAAGGAAGGTCCCAGGACCCCTTCCCCAACCAGGGCACCAGGGCAGCAGCTGGAACCTCTGGGTGGACAAAGGCGCTGGTATGGAGGGAGTCCTTGCAGACAATGCTGTGCCAGCCTGAGAGCATTGAACACAGGCAGGGGGGAAGCAGAAATAGAAAGAGCACAGAGAGGACAGTCTAGTTGCAGCAGCAAAGACCCTCCATATTGCTTCCCCCTTCCAGGAGGTTTTGGCCTCAGGGCACATCCAGCTCAACTTAAAATCTTCAGAGGACAGGGAACCTCAAGCTCCAACACCCTTCCCCCACAGACTGCTGGGCTTTAATCCAATCAAAGCCTCCAGAGGGTAAAGAAGCTCAAGATCCAACACCCCTCCCCCACAGACTGAGCTGAGAGATTTGTTGACAAAGCTCTAAGAGGAAAGACTTACAGAAAAGCCCAAAACCAAAAAAAAAAAAAAAAGAGCAAGAGCTTGGGCAATTGCAGAGAGTAAAGAAGGAGGTAAATATGAGCAAACAACATAAAAAAGAAAAAAGAAATTACAATCAACAGCTTCTATACAGTCAATGAAGAAAGAGCAAACAGAACAGAGAAGGAGGAGGGAACACCAAGAAATAAAACAGAAAACCCAATGAATTGGATACAGGCTTTGGAAGAACTCAAAATACAATTCAAAACACCATTAAGAGAGGCCGAAGACAACTGGGGAAAGAACTTAAAAATAAGATAAGTCATCTGGAAATAGAAAACAGTGTCTTGAAAGCCAAAATCAATCAGCTTGAAAATGAGGCAAAGGAGATGAAAGATCAGGAGAAGGATGACCAAAAATCCAGGGATGAAATCCAGTCTCTAAAATCCAGAATACAACAACTAGAAGCAAGTGACTTCATGAGGCAGCAGGACACTATAAAACAAAACCAAAAGAATGAAAAAATTGAGGAAAATATGAAGCACCTCATTCACAAAATAGAGGATTTAAAAAGTCATTCCAGGAGAGACAACTTAGGAATCATTGGTCTACCAGAAGACCATGACAAAAGAAAATTCCTGGACATCATACTACAGGAAATTATCCAAGAAAACTGCCCTTATATTCTAGAACAAGTGGGAAAAGTAGAGATTGAAAGAACCCACGGACCACCTCCTGTACTTAATCACCAACTGACAACCTCCAGGAATATTATAGCCAAATTCAAGAAATATCAGACCAAGGAAAAAACATTACAAGCTGCTGAGAAGAAGTCATTCAGATACCATGGAACTACAGTGAGGATAACACAGTATCTGGCTGCATCCACACTGGAGGACCGAAAGGCATGGAATACAATATTCTGGAAAGCAAGGGAACTAGGTCTACAACCAAGAATCAATTACCCAGAAAAACTGACTATATTCTTATGGAGGAAAGTATGGTCATTCAACAAAATAGAAGAATTCCAAGAATTTGCAAAGAAAAGACCAGACCTGAACAGAAAAATTGATGTCCAAGCAAATAACTCAAGAGAATCATCAAAAAGTAATTAAGAAAGGGGTAAAAAAAACCCAACTTTTTTTTAAAGAGACCCAATAAGTTAAAAAGATTTGTATCCTATGAGAAAAGAGGTCATTGGTAACTCTTAAAAATTGCTATTATCACCTGGGCACCTAGAAGAATTACACTTAGAGGGAAAGTGACAAACTGTATAGGATGAAACATGAAGATATAAATATGTATATAGATATATGTATGCATAAATACCTATATATGTACATACATATGTACATATATACATAGTCAGAGCTTTAAAAAGGGGTTAATACTAAAAGAAATGGGAAAAGAAACAAAAAGGGGTAAATTTATATGTCACAAAGAAGCTCATGGCAGGAGGGTGGAGATCATCAATATACTAGAAGGGTAAAGAGGTTGGAGATAGGAAATACTCAACTCTTACATGTATTGAAATGGACTCAAATGGGGAAGAACAAGCAAATACATTGGGGCAAAGAATTGATTTAAGCCCTATAGGGAAGTAGAAGGGTAACAAATGGACTGGTGGAGATGGAAGCAATACAAGGGAGGGAGACACTGGAGGGTAGTATAAAAAGACTGTAAAGAAAATAAGAGGAGAATAAAAAGGAAAGGGGAGTAGAAAGGAAGTACAATAAGGGTGGGAATTAGGGGGACTGATTAAAAACAAAGCATTGGTGTAGAAGGAAATAGTAAAAGAAGAAAAGGCAGGACTAGGAGTGGAAATCAAAATGCTGGGAAATACAGAGGTGGTAATCATAACTCTGAATGTGAATGGAATGAACTCACCCATAAAACACAAGTGAATAGCAGAGTGGATAAGAATCCAAAACCCTACCATATCCTGTCTACAAGAAACACACATGAGGAAGGTAGACACACATAAAGTAAAAGTAAGAGGAAATCATGAAAAAAATGCGAAGGAAGGGCTCTTTGCCATCCCAGATCTCAAACTATAATATAAAGCAGTGGTCATCAAAATAATATGATACTGGCTAAGAGACAGAAAGGAGGATCAGTGGAATAGTCTTGGAGTAAGTGACCACCTCAACAAGAGAGTCTATGATAAGCCCAAAGATCCCAGCTTTTGGGGACCAAAATCCAGCATTTGATAAAAACTGCTTGGAAAATTGGAAGACAGTATGGGAGAGATTAGGTTTGAATCAACATCTCATGCCCTACACCAAGATAAACTCAGAATGTGTGAATGTCTTGAATATAAAGAAGGAAAGTATCAGCAAATTAGGTGAACACAAAATAGTATACTTGTCAGATCTTTGTGAAAGGAAAGACTTTAAAACCAAGCAAGAGCTTTATAGCGGCACTCTTTGTGGTGGCAAAAGATTGGAAAATGAGGAGATGCCCTTCAATTGGGGAATGGCTGAACAAATTGTGGTATGTGTTGGTGATGGAATACCATTATGTTCAAAGGAATAATAAACTGGAGAAATTCCATGTGAATTTGAATGAACTCCAGGAATTGATGCAGTGTGAAAGGAGCAGAACCAGGAGAACATTGTACACAGAGACTGATAGACTGTGGTACAATCGAATGTAATGGACTTCTCCATTAGCAGCTATGCAGTGATCCTAAACAACCCAGAGGGATTTATGAGAAAGAACGCTATCCACATTCAGAGGAATAACTGTGGGAGTAGAAACACAGAAGCAGGGCAACTGCTTGATTACATGGATCAAATGGGATATGACTGGGCATGTGGACTCTAAATGATCATCCTAGTTCAAATATCAACAACATGGAAATAGGTTCGGATCAAGGACACATGTAAAACCCAGTGGAATTGTGCATCAGCTATGGGAAGTGGTGGGAGGAGGGAGGGGAGGGAAAGAATATAATTCTTGTAACCAAGGAATAATGTTCTAAATTTACTAAATAAAATGTTCTAAAAGAAAAAAAAAGAAAAAACTTAAAAGAGTTGGAGCAATATTCAATTCTTATGGCTGGTCTTTACTGGTATAGGAAAAACCACAATATTCTAAAAGTAACTTGAATTTTTAATGTTATATTACTCAAAGTATCAAAGGAAAATGTCAGAGAACTCAAGAAATTATTAACAAATCCATTTGGAGAAACAAAAGAATATCAAGGGAATAATTAAGGAAAATAATAAAATAGAATATCAAGGAAAATTATGAAAAAGGTAGGGATGAAGACAGAATAGAATGTGCAAAGATTAAACTATGTTATTAATCACAAATCATCAAAATTATTTGATTTTTTTTACAAAAAAAATAGAGCAATGGAATAGATTCAAAGGGGGGGGTCTCAGAAACCATGGAATGCAATAATTAAGTGTTCATTGAATTGAAAAATTAAGTTGCTTAGGAAAGAACTTCATAGTTGGTGAAAACTTTTGGGAAAATGGAAAATAAATCAGAAAGAAATTAACCTTAAGCCAACACCACAAAATCCACAACAAATTACACACACACACATACACACACACACAGAGTTGTTCAGTCATTAGTCATGTCTGACTCTTTGTGAACCCATTTTTTGTACTATGATCTTTACATCTATGTATCTTAAAATCACACCAAATTTCAAATACAAAATGTGTAAATTATCTGGGGATATCTGGAATCTTTAATTTTGAAAATTAAAGATTCTATACATCTGTAAGATTTAAAATGATTGAGGTCTTAAACTGTAGTGATTAAAATAGTGGAAGATATAAATTGTGATAGATATAAGAGAGGGTGAGTAAATTTGACCACAGAAAATACGTTTCACTACAGTGCCTTGATTTTTAAATCAAATATAAGGTGGTCGCCAGGGAAATATTCCCAATTATTCAAATACCCAAGTCAACTGGGTTTTATAGAGATTTTTAATTAATAATATAATGAGGAATTAGAGAAAGAGAGAAAGAGTAGGAAAGGAATAATTATGAAGGGCCTCAAGCCAATATGGCCTAGACCTGAGTCTTAAGAGAGAGAATCAGTCAGTTCATTTTTTAACACTCACCACAAGGTCTGCCTAAACAAGGATTCTAGTGACACCAGGCCAGCTCCATCTCAGCTGACTTCACCAGAGAGCCTTCCAGCGAGACCTCCTTAGAGATTGTCCTCCAAGAGCTTCCCTTCTCCAGAGCCTCTCTCAAGAGATTCTTCCCAAGTGATCCTCATCAGAGATCCTCCAAGAAGGATTTCTCCAAAAGGATATATATCCATCAAGAGATTCTGCTTTTTCTTATATAGGGGTTTTTCTCCCATGTCACCTCCCCTAAGTCCCTACATCTACCAATCACTGTAGATGCTTTCCAAAGGACTACCCATCTAAATTCCTGCTAAGTTGACCAATCTCCTCAGTAAGTCTGAATCAGAAAAAATGCTGCTGTGTCGACCAAATCTCCTCAGTAAGTCTGAACAAGAGAAAACACAGCTGAGTCAACTAATCTCATCAAGAGAAAACTTGCCCAACCCTTTTAGGTACCTAGCATCCCATTGTATCAATTCTAAAAACAGGTCTGGCTCAAAGAACTCCTTGCCTTTTTATAAGCATGGGTACTTGCATTGTTTAGCAAGGAGTTTTCTCTCCTAAAGCAGTCTTAAGTACGGGTGGAGTAGAGGTCCTCCCATTTCTGATCCTGGCGAGTTCTCACATCAAAATGGGGAATGTTTCTCAGTAGGGAATTTGTTCCAATTAAGAATTCCCTGATGGGGAAATTTTTAACATTCACAAGTCTGAGAGATTTCAAGATTTACACATCACAGTACAAAAAAATTAGAAGAAAAGATCATTCCTCTTACAATCTTTCAGAGGAGATATATTCTTTAAAAAAACAAAAACGCACACCTTACTTTTTTTCTTAGAATCAATACTGAGAATGATTCCAAGGCAAAGGAATGGTAAAGGCTAGGCAATTGGGGTTAAGTGACTTGCCCAGGGCCACACTGCTAGAAAATCTGTGAGGCAAGATTTTAATCCAGGATTTCTTATCTCTATGCCTGGCTCTATATCCACTGTGCCATTTAGCTGCCCCTAGGAGATGTATTCTTGTTTTTAAAACCCTTACCTTCTGTCTTAGAATACTGTGTATTGTTTCTAAGGCAGAAGAGTGATAAGGGCTAGGCAATGACTTGCCCAGGGTCACATAGCTAGGAAGTGATTAAGGCCAAATTTTAACCTAGGAACTCCCGTCTTTGGCCTGACTCTCAATTCACTGAGCCACTCAACTGCCCCCAGGAGAAGTATTCTTAACTAACCAAAGAATAGAAACAAAACCAAAAAATAGGTAACTGTGACTACATAAAATTAAAAAGCTTGATATCTATATATTTTGAATATATAACACTAATCCAAGAAATTTGAAGTGGATTATTTCCCTCCTCATTTAACTGTTTCTCTTCTTATCCTAGTTAATTTTATTTGTGTAGAAGATTTTCAATTTCATATAATCAAAATGATCTACTTTATCTTTTGGGATTGATTTTGTCCCTTGTTTCATTAAGAATATATTTACTAAATTTAGCAAGAAGAATAAGACCAGCAAAAGAAATTAAAAACATCAGATAAGTAAAGAGATTAAGTAGGCACTTAATAAATGTTGACAGATTGATTGATTTTTATGATATGCTGAGAAAGTCACAGAGAATTAGCAAAGATATTAATTGAGACAATTAATTAAGGCTGTTCTATAAAGGGAAATCCCATTCTAAATAATCATGAAACACATAAAATATCTGGGGATTGATTTACTTAAACATACAAAAGATTTTCATACATTTGGTTACAAAATGCTCCTGAAGGAAATAAAGAAAAACTTAAATAGCTGGAGGAATATATAGTCTGCATGACTGGGCTAAGCAATTATAATAAAAATGACAATACTTCCAAAATTAACTTACACTTTTTATGCTCTAATAATGACATTACCAATTGGATATTTAATAGAATTCAATAAAATAATAACAATGTATTTAGAAAAACAAATGATTTAAAATATGAAGGGAAATGATGAAAAGAGACAAAGGGGGAATATCATTTCTAAACATCAAACTATCTTATAAAGCAGCAGTCATCAAAACCATCTGGTGCTGTTTTTTTTTTAACCCTTACCTTTCATCTTGGAGTCAATACTGTGTATTGGCTCCAAGGCAGAAGAGTGGTAAGGGCTAGGCAATGGGGGTCAAGTGACTTGCCCAGGGTCACACAGCTGGGAAGTGTCTGAGGCCAGATTTGAACCTAGGACCTCCCATCTCTAGGCCTAGCTCTCAATCCACTGAGCTACCCAGCTGCCCCCTGCTGTTTTTTTTAAAGAGGTAAATCAATGGAACAGATAGAAAAGGGAAAATCAGAAACAATGGAACTCAATAACAGTGTTTGTAAAATGACCAATGAAAATTGCCTAAGAAAATCTATTTGATAAAAACTGCTGGGAAAACTAGAAAGCAGAAATTAGACTGAAGCCAAAATCATATACCATATTCCATGATACATCCCAACTGGATATTGGGAAGATGGGATTAACTCTCCCCTGCCCACTTTTAGATTTAATCACCAGAAGTGTATCAACATTAATATTAAAGATCAAACTATAACAATTAGAATGGAAACATCATATAATTCTCATAGCTAGGGTAGGAGATATATACATATATTTAAATATATTTATTTATTTAAGATATTTTTCCATCATTATATGATTCATGATTTTTCCTTCCCCTCTTCCTTCCCCCTTCCCTGAGCTGACAAGCAACTCCACTGGGTTATACATGTATCATTGTTCAAAACCTAATTCCATATAATTCATGTTTGCAATAGAGTGATCATTTAACACCAAAACCCTAATCATATCCCCATTGAACCATGTGAGCGATCATATCTGTGTTTCTACTCCCACAATTCTTTCTCTGGATGTGAATAGCATTCTTTCTCATAACTTCCTCAATATTATCCTGAGTCATTGCTACTAGTAGAAAAGTCTGTTACATTTGATTGTGCCACAATGTATCAGTCTCTGTGTACAATGTTCTCCTGGTTCTGCTCATTTTGCTCTGCATCAATTTCTGTAGGCCTTTCCAATTCACATAGAAATCCTCCAGTTCATCATTCCTATCAGCACAATAGTATTCCATTGTCATCAGATATCACAATTTGTTTAGCCATTCCCAAATCGATGGACACCCCCTCATTTTCCAATTTTTTTTTGCCACCACAAAGAGTGTGGCTATAAATATTTTTGTACAAGTATTTTTCCTTATTATCTCTCTTGGGTACAAACCCAGTAGTGGTATGACTGGATCAAAGGGCAGGCATTCTTTTAAAGACCTTTGGGCATAATTCCAAATTGCCTTTCAGAATAGTTGAATTAATTCACAACCCCACCAGCAGTGTATTAGTTTCCCAATTTTGCCACATTCCCTCCAACATTTGTCACTTCCCTTTGCTGTCATATTAGTCAATCTTCTAGGTATGAGGTAGTACCTCAGAGCTGTTTTGATTTGCATTTCTCTAATCTGGTGGGATTTAGAACACTTTTTCATGTGATTATTGATAGTTTTGATTTCTTCATCTGAAAACTTTCTATTCATATCTGTTGACCATTTGTTGACTGGGAAAATGGCTTGATTTTTTATAAAAATGACATCATTCCTTATATGTTTGGGAAATTAAACCTTTGTCAGAGAGTTTTATTATAAATTTTTTTCTGAGTTTGTTGCTTTCCTTCTAATTTTGGTTGCATTGGTTTTGTTTGTACAAAATCTTTTTAATTTGATGTAATAAAAAAATCCCTTCCTTTCCAAACTTTGGTACTTGTCTGTGAGTATTTCACAAAGAGTGTAGATACAAGGAAGTCCTACATCTTAACATATGTCAAGCGTTACAACCTTGAGTCTCACACTAGGTTCAAGTCCTTTTGTATTGGTTTAGAAGTGCATCAATCCTACCTGGATTGGTTTCTTTCTTTTTGACCTATGTGCTCTTTTTGGCACTATTCAGGTTAAGACTGTGATCCTTGTAATTATCCCATTTCCTAGAATCAGACACAAACATTAATCACAATCCCATAACATTTTATCAATAAATGGCAGGTTTCCACAGTTTAAAGCTTTTTGGTATGTTATCTCCAATGCATGTGATAGGATACAGTCAATCAGTCTCATCAGAAGATGTTCTCTTTACATGTGAGCAACGAATCCATGAGTCCTTCTCTACGATCTTTATAATGTTGCAGTAGTTAACAATATTTGGAATGGCCCTTCCCAGGAAGGGTGAGTTGCTCCAGTATTCTGGAAATTCTTAATATACACCTTGTCTCCTGGGTTCAGGTCATGAAGTGAAAAGTCTAGTGGTCTGGCTTGTACTGCAGCTTCAGACTCATGGAGTTCACGTAGTTTGCGATGTAATTCCTGTATGTAGGAAAGAATAGTAGTATCTCCCCCTAATACTGATGTATATGCAGAGGGAAAAGGCTTAGCCTGTATAGGTGGATGTCCAAAAAGCATCTCAAATGGTGAGATGTGTAGGTCTCCTCTAGGCCTGCTTCTAAGATAAAATAGGGCCAGAGGGAGAATTTCAGGCCATTTTAAATGGGTCTCAGTGCATAATTTGCCAGTCATAATTTTAAGTTCTCTGTTCATTCATTCAACTTGCCCTGAGTTCTGGGGATTATGTGGTACATGAAATTTGGGAGTTATCCCCAAGCAAGAATATATCTGATTTAGAATCAGTAAAATGACTTCCTCTCTCTGAATCAATACATGCTGACAGGCCAAAATGATGAATGATCTCTTTTAAAAGCACCTTAGCAACAAAAGCCACTGTGGCTTGGGCTGCAGGAAATGCTTCTGGCCATCTGGTCAGTTGATCTACTAAGACTAGATAAAATGTATAATGCCCAACCTTTGGCATTGTTATGAAATCTATCTGTAGGTGCTCAAAAGTTGTGTAAGCCAGGGGATGCCCACCAAAGGCTTTGCCTTGAAAGGGATGTTGGTTATATTCTTGGCAGGTAGAGCAGGCTGTACACACTTTAGAAGTTATAGTAGTTATACCAGGAGCTATCTACACTCTCTTAACAGAGTCCACGCTGCCCTGGGTACCAAAGTGACCATTTTTATGAATAGATTGGCAAATTTGGTGATAGAAACTTCTAGGGAACAAGGATTTTCCTTCAGATGACACCCATAGTCCATTAATCTGTTTTGCTTTGAATTTTTGCTTCCATTTTTCCACTTCCTTTTCATTGTAGGAAAGTGATCAATTTAAGTCATCAGTGGTTGTTAATGTTAAAATTAATTCAGGCCCTTCTGTGGGTGCTAGCTTTGCAGCGGCATCTGCTCGATCATTTCCACTAGAGACAAGGTCAGTGACACCATGACACCTGTATGGGCAGAGCAATGAACTACAGCTGGGGCTCTAGGCAAGTGGAGAGCATAAAGAACTTCATTAATAATTTCTGCATTAGCAATAGATTTTCCAGCTGAGTTTAAAAATCCTCTCTGGAGCCATAGCATCTCGACTGAGTAACAAATGCCAAAGGCATATCTAGAATCTATATCATTGTTGCCTTTTTATTCTTGGCAATTATAAAGACATGTTTTAGAGCTATGAGTTCTGCATCTTGAGTGCTAATATTAGAGGACAGTGAAGCTAACCACTCAGTGGCAAATTCTGTGACTACAGCAGCTCCAGTGTAGCATATGCCATCCCTCATAAAAGAGGAACCATCAGTAAATAAGACCAGATCTGGATTGTCTAAGGGAGTGTCCAAGAGATCATCTCGAGGCTTTTCTGCCATGGAAGGTGTTTCACAACTGTGTAATAGTTCTCCTGAAGTTGGTAAATCTGGAAGCAAGGAGGCAGAGTTAATGGTTGTACAACATATCAAGGTAATGTTTTTGCTATTTAACAAGGTTATTGCATACCTTGTAATTCGCTGATCTGAGAATGCCTGTATTCTTTGCCTTAGCAACAATGCTTCTACCTCATGTGGGTACATAATTGTTAATGGGCATCCCAATACTAGACCAACAGTTTTTGTCACTAGTAAGGCTACACCTCTAAAACATGGTGGTGCTCCTGATGCTACTGGGTTCAGTTGGGCAGAAAGTCCCAAAGTACAAGTTAAAACACCTGAAGCTACCCCTCTTCACTCATGTACATAGAAAGTAAATGGCTTGTTGTAATCTGGGATGCCTA
The DNA here is from genome assembly GCF_027887165.1 of Monodelphis domestica. Lineage (NCBI taxonomy): Eukaryota > Metazoa > Chordata > Mammalia > Didelphimorphia > Didelphidae > Monodelphis > Monodelphis domestica. Next base: position 297,821,991 of record NC_077232.1, on the reverse strand, counting down.
GAGCAGGGTCATACAGGATAGCCTGTTTTAGATCTGATTGAGCTGACAGGTGTTGTGGCTCTAATTTAAGTGGTTCAGGGACCAAATCCCTTGTTAGTGCTATAACAGGTTTAGTAATTTCCCCATAGCAAGGAATCCATTGTCTACAAAACCCCGTTGTTCCTAAAATTGCTCTCAACTGTTTCTTAGTGATAGGAGCACTTAAATTTTGACTATTTCCAATTTATTTGGAAGAAATAGAGTGGGTACCCACAGTCAGAATGAACGCAAATATTCAACTTTAGGGAGACACCACTGAAGTTTTTTCTTTGAAATTTTATGCCCTCTTTTGTGTATTTCCAAAAGAAGGTGTTTACTATTTTCCTGACATGCTTTTGCATCTGTTGAAGCCAAGAGTAGATCATCTACATATTTGATTAATTTACTGCTTTTAAATGCTATATTATCTGTGTCTTGTCCCAAAATTTGTGCAAATAAACTCGGGCTTTCCTTGAACCCTTGTGGCATGTTACTCCATAAATTTAGAGCTCTTTCAGATGAAAGCAAAGATATACCTGGAGTTCTTATGCATGGGTATGGAAGAAAAAGGCTGAGCATAAGTCAATGACTGTAAAGTATGTAGCCATGCTAGGAATAGAAGAAATAATTGTAGGCATGTTGGAAACTACACAGTGTCTCTTTATAATGTGATTGTTCATAGCCCTCAAATCCTGTACAAATCTATAGAGGTGCTTTCCATAGGGCCCTTTTTTGGTTTTTTAACAGGCAGGATGGGTGAATTGTATTCAGATTTACAAGGGATTATTATTCCCTGGTCAATTAATGAGTTTATTACTGGGGTAATACCCTCAATTGCCTCTTTTGGGAGGGGATACTGAGGAATGGAAGGAGGTGGGCTAGATTTAGTTTTTATCTGCACAGGAACAGCTGACTTAAGTAAGCCTACATTGGAAGAAGATGTGGCCCAAAGAGACTCCAGTACATCTGCAGGTATTAAAAAAGTGAGATGTTCTTTCCCCTATTGACTCTGAGAGAAGTACAGGGAGTAATTTTAAAGATTCCTCAGGTACTTCCAATGATAAGGAACCATCTGGGGAGCAAGTTATTGTGGCTCTGAGTTTGCATAGAAGGTCCCTCCCCAGCAGATTTAAAGGGGAGTCAGGCATCAAAAGGAAGGGATGTTGTACCTCTAGGGTTCCTACAGACACCATTCTAGGGGAAAACTTTTTGCCCCTTTGGAGTATCCCTAATACTCCCATTATATTCTCTGAGCCAATGGACTAGTGATGTAAATCAGGTGTACTCTTTAATATAGACTTGGAAGCTCCAGTGTCCAAAAGACAATCATAATAGGTGTTACCCACCTTTAAGGTAACATGGGGATCATCAGTGTAGGGGAAAATGGATAGGGACAACGGTTAGTAGGACATCAGGGTCCAGAAAATCAAAGGTTGTATCCTCTGATTCTTGTATCCCAGCCCCCCCTCCCCAAACACCTTAATTATATTTGGGAAGTTCCTTGGGCACCACCTGAAGGGCACCCCTCTGAGGGGCATTAGCACTCTGAGTACTTTTTGGACAAGCATCACTTAAGTTATATTGTTGGGGAGTCATTTGGTTTGAGTTATCATTTTCCCAATATCTATTCCTATAGTTATCATTCCTAATGTTGTGGTTTCCATTATCATTGTTATAATTATTTCTATAATTATTATTTCTGTAGTTTTTATTAAACTGCATATTCCTTCTGATTGCCTTGAATAAAGTTCTACACTCTATCATTCTGTGACCCTTCTCACAGAATTGGTAGGAAATGGATTGATAATTAGATTGTTGGAGAATGGCAAGTGTCATTGCTTGAGTATCATGCCCTTTTTCCAGTTTAACAATTCTATCTGTTAAATATATACATCGTTTCTCAATTTTCTCCATGAAATCATTATTGTCTTCCTCCTTTTCTTTGTTTCCCTTTGAAACATATAGAGCCATTTTTCACAATTCTTCCAGGTCCATCTGTGGCCATTTTGGGCAATGTGTTCTAAGATAATCCCTAATCACTTTGCAAGAGTTATTGACAACGTGCCTTCTAATTTCTCTTGTGCTATTTTCTTTTTTTTTTAATATATTTTATTTGATCATTTCCAAGCATTATTCGTTAAAGACATAGATCATTTTCTTTTCCTCCCCCCACCCCCCATAGCCGACGCGTAAGTCCACTGGGCATTAGATGTTTTCTTGATTTGAACCCATTGCTTTGTTGATAGTATTTGCATTAGAGTGTTCATTTAAAGTCTATCCTCTGTCATGTCCCCTCAACTTCTGTATTCAGGCAGTTGCTTTTTCTCGGTGTTTCCACTCCCATAGTTTATCCTTTGCTTATGAATGGTGTTTTTTTTCTCCTGGATCCCTGAAAGTTGTTCAGGGACATTACACCGCCCCTAATGGAGAAGTCCATTACGTTCGATTATACCACAGTGTATTAGTCTCTGTGTACAATGTTCTCCTGGTTCTGCTCCTCTCGCTCTGCATCACTTCCTGGAGGTTGTTCCAGTCTCCATGGAACTTCTCCACTTTATTATTCCTTTGAGCACAATAGTATTCCATCACCAACATATACCACAGTTTGTTCAGCCATTCCCCAATTGATGGGCATCCCCTCGTTTTCCAGTTTTGGGCCACCACAAAGAGCGCAGCTATGAATATTTTTGTACAAGTCTTTGTGTCCATTATCTCTTTGGGGTACAGACCCAGCAGTGCTATGGCTGGGTCAAAGGGTAGATATTCTTTTGTCGCCCTTTGGGCTATTTTCTTTAGAAAGGTAAAAATCCAGGTATCAACCCCCAAACTCAATTATTCTGTCCATGAATCTAGAGGGTGTCTCTTCCTCATTTTGCTTAATTCTTTCAAATTCTGTCCACTTATCTGTACTGTCTGAACACTCTCTCATGGCAGTTAAGATGGCCTCCCTACAATGGTAGAGTTGTAAATAATCCTCAGAATTGTTATAGACCTATTCAGGATTCTGAGATGGCCAGTGTGCTGTATTGCACCCCTGGGCTTTATTGACATAAGAAATTATTTTATTTTTCTCACATTCAGGTGAAAAAGCCTGTAGCAAGTTTTCAATGTCTTTAAAAGACAGATTATACTGAAAAAATATATCTGTCATCTTTTTCGTTACCAGAAAGGGATCTTGTTCATATGTAGGAACATTTTATGTGAATTCATTTATTTCTTGGGGAGTAAATGATATATTGTGCCTTAGAGTCACCACATCCCCATTGTGTCCAATTTCAGGTACTTCTCTTAGAGGAAAAAAGCCTCTAGTTGTATTTGGTACCTGTGGGTCAATTTGACTAGAGTTTCTTTAGAAGGATGAGATTTCCTTGAGGCTGGGATTGGTTTTGTGGTAGGAGAAGGAAGAGGAGAAACTGGGATTTCAGAAGTTTGCGTTTCAGGAGAGGGGTCTTAAGGATTAAGTTCAGCCAAAATTTTCAGACCATGAGAGAACCAGTCTGTTAGCTGGGCTATATGAGAGGGGTTTTCCATCTCCATTTCGGGGGAGGGAATTTCATCATTTAGAGATTTAGAAATAGGTTTGTCAGGATCAGACATGTTTTTGTTGGGGTCAATATTTGCCAATTGATCCTGTAAGAAGCATTTTAGATTATCCAATTGGTTTTGCATGTTTTCCTGCATTTTAGCTTCAAATTTTTTCAAGTTAGCATTTCTCATCACAGTATTTAGGAGTATAAAAATGAAATTACCTAATATTGAAAATGAAAATATCTAATAACATAAGAAATTGGAAGTATTCTGGAATCTTTTAATGTCCCTAGTTCTTCAACTGCCATACAAATGTGAAAGAATATAGTATTCAGTTATATATATATATATATATATATTTGTTAGTTATTTAAAATCTTGGTTTTAGTCATTAGATGTTGATACTGGCTAGCGGGCCTCAAAGGTTTGTTGTTGTTGTTGTTCTTTACTACTCACTTAATTTTAAAACTAGAGACACGTGGGGAACAGGACAAGGCCAAAACTTCTTCCAGGTTTCTCTCACTGCTGTTTAAGAATAATCTAGGCAGTATTATCAGTGCTGGTGGACTAATTAGGTTGTTTGTTCCCTAAGGGAAAGGGGATTCATACATAAACAGTTTCCCCAGTTCTGCTGCTTTTAGGTTTAAAAAAAAACAATGGCTGTGTTCAATTCAAATTAAGGAGAAAAGAGAAAGAGAAAAAAAAGTTTTATACTCACCTGATCTCACAGCTGTGTTTCAAACTGCTGAGTTATATGCTTAAAAGGCTGATTTGAGGAAGTAATAAAGAGAGAAAGAAAAGTGGTTTCACAGAAATTTGATGGTCCTAGTCATCTCTTTGTGGTTGTGTGAGGGGAAATGTTAGGGCTGTGACAATCTAAATTTAATTGGTCACCAGAGAATATGCCATATAAAATACCCAAGTCAGTTTGGAAATTTTATGGTGGTTTAATTAATATAGAGGGAAGGAATTTAAGAAGAAGAGAAAGGGAAAAGGGTATAGGATTTCTCCTGCCTGACCTGTGCCAGAGGGAGTTCAAAGACCTCTGCCACAAGGTCTTTTCAGAAGATTAGAGGCTTTCCTAAGAGAATAGTGTTTTGGAAGATAAAGGAGAAAAGAATCAGCCTAAACTCTGAGAGAACTCAGAGAAGATGCCTCACCTGAACTAGGTTACTAAGCTTCCCCAGTAGTGTATCAAGGACTCTCACCACCAAACACGGACAATAGCTGCCGCCACATCAAGATGCCAAGATGCTCAGCACACTGCCACCAGAGCCACCTCTCCATGAAAAGAGGCCGAGAGAAGAAGTGACACGAAATATATAGACCATTTTTACATCACTTTCCTGCATCTCACATGTACCAATGGTAGCTTAAGCTTACCTTAGGACAGCCCAGGGGTCTGTCAGTTGTTTCTGATTTGTCATTTGCTAGCACATGTCTGTCATAGGCCATCCTTCTCAATACTTAATCCTTAATTAGGGGTGTAGACATTTCTGTTTTGTTAGACTAAGCAGGGTGGAGTAAATCTAAAGTTCACACCACAGATCTGACAGGTATATTGTTCTTTGTTTACCTAATTAATTTATGATTTCATTTTTTATATTTAAGTCATTTACCCATTTTGAAGTTATCTATAGATATAGGGTGTGAGATGTTGATCTAGACCTGATTTTTCCCATACTCCTTTCCAATTTTTCCAGCAGTTTTTGTCAAAGAGTAAATTCTTGTCCCAAAAGCTGAGATCTTTGTGTTTATCAAGCATAGCTTGCTGAGGTCATTTACTCCTACTCTATTCTATTGATCTGTCCTTCTGTCTCTTAGCCAGTAACATATTGTTTTGATGACCACTGCTTTATAGGATAGTTTAAGATCTGGTACTGCTAGGCCCCCATCATTTCACATTTTTTCCCATTATTTCCCTTGATATTCTTGATCTTTTGTTCTTCCAGATGAACTTTGTTACACGGTTTTTTCTAATTCTATAAAAGAGTTTCTTGATAGCTTGATAGGGCACTGAATAAGTAAATTACTTTGGGTAGGATTGTCATTTTTATTATATTAGTTCATTCTACCCATGAGCAATTAATATTTTTCCAGTTATTTAGATCCAGTTTTAATCATGTGAAAAGTATTTTGTAGTTGTGTTCATAATGAGATATATATTTTAACAAAACAAGAGATAAGAGCAATTACAAAAGATAAAATAGCTAGCTTTGATTGCACGAAATGGAAAAGCTTCTGCACAGACAAAATTAATGCACCTAGAATAATAAGGTAGTGGGATTTTGTTTCAAAAATTGGGAAAAATTGATTTCTCTGATTAGGTTTTGTCATCTAAGATTCACACACACACACACACACACACACACATATATATGCAACAACTATTCCCTAATAGATAAATTGTCAAAGAATAGGAACAAATAGTTCTCAAAAGAATTACAAAGTATTCACAACATGAAAATGTTCCATATCACTAATAATAAGAGAAATTGAAATCCAATCACCCTGAAGCTTTACCTCATACTCTGAAAATTACTTAAAATGACAATGTTGGAAGGGTTGTGTTATGATAGATATACTAATACATTGGTGATGGAACTATGAAACAGTACAAGCATTTTGGAAAGCAATTTGGAATTATGCAAATAAAGTGACTAAAGTAGCCATACTCTTTGAATCACCATTACTAGGCTTATACCCCAATGGAGCCATTAATATGAAGAAAATCCCTATATTCCCTGAAATATTTGTGGTAGCACTCTAGTGATAGCAAAGAATTAGAAAAAATCCACCAATTGGGTAATGGCTAAGCTAATTATGAATACTTGAATCTAATGGAATATCACTGTGCTGTAAGAAATGTTGAATAAGATGAATATAGAGAAGCATAGAAATATCTTTATGAACATACACAGAGTAAAGTCATCAGAATCAAGAAAACAATTTATACAATCAATACAATGATGTAAATGGAAAAACAACTATAAACCAAAAAATCAAAAAGTGAATGTAGCAAAAATTATAAAGAATAAGGAGGATTCAAATGAAACTATATTAGAGGATGTTTCCTACCCTCTTCCCTCTGCTTTGTGGATGTGAAAGTTCCACCAGTGTTATACAATGCTCATATTTATTGGACTTTTTCCATGGCATTGAATGGTTATTCAGTTTTCCCTCTCTTCTTTTTCTTGTCTTTAAAATAGTTTGCTATGTGAAATAGCTTTTGGGGAGGGAGAGGGGAAAGGATACTGGGGAAACTATGTTGACCTAAAAAAAGAAACAAAAGAAATCAATGAAAAACTATTTTTAAAACTATATCCATAGTTGTGATATTTACATTGTGGAAAGGAAAACTGAAGCAAGTTTTGAACTTTCTGCCACTCAGGTCGAACAAACAGCAGCTGGAATGTTAGAGAGAAGATATTGACAAGAATGACAGTTGGTTGGGGGAGAGGAACTTGAAGAGTGACAGTTGTTCTCTTGAGACTCTCTCTTTCTTGGCCCTTGTACTGGAAGGAGTGCTATTTCTCTGGATCTGGATAGAAGCACCTCCAATCCTGGATTGTTCCCAACTGTGTGCTCTACCTGGATTCCTGTGATAGTGTCATCGAACAAAAAGATTTAAGGGGAGTGGTTTGAACTGTAAGGCTGGTCTTTACGACATCAGACCGAAGAGACAGACCCAACCAGGCCTGAAGGCCAGAAAATTTTCTTCCTCTTGCTGTCTACTGCTAAAGACTTTGAACCTATTAAAAGCTAGCACATATCAGCATATTCAGGAATAAAAGAAACCCTCCACCAGCCTGTGAGGCCTGGCCTTAGCAAAAAAGCTGAGAGAGACTCAAAATCAATCTAGGGAAATCCCAATTCCCTCTTCCCTGATACCTTCCCAATCCAAACTTGTTATTAAAATTCATCTTTATTTAAATACCTGCAGTCAGATAAGAGAACTATCATTTCAGGGGACATAGAGGGAGCAGAACCTAAGGACAGCCTTTCAAACATAAATGGTCCTTATCGGACCCCTGCTGGCAGACCTTGGTCTTGGGGAGGCTTGTTCCTCAGGGGGGTCAGTGCTTACCTGCTCTGGGGTATCTTCAACATCAATCAATAGAGGAGAAATCCCCTCAGGCTATCACAGTTGGTCTGTTTCTCAGGAACCCCATTTTTCAAAGATAGCCTCTCAGAAGGGGTATCTCTCTCCTTTTACCTCACCAGCATCCATTTTCCCTCTATCCCTTCAACTCCTCCATTACCTGCTATGAAACCTTCCTTATTCCTTGTACCTCTTCAATCCTCAACAATCCCTTTAACTATTTCAACATACATATATATATATATATATATATATATATATACATATGTATACACATGTAACACATATTTATATACTTAGTTATACTTATAATTAAGAGCCATTCCCCATTAAAAAACAAACCAGCCTTGTCTTCTGTTTTAGAATCAATCCTGTGCATTGGTTCCGAGGCAGAAGAATGGTAAGGGATAGGCAATGAGGGTTATATGACTTGCCCAGGGTCACATAACTAGAAAATGTCTGAGGCCAGATTTTAACTCAGAATCCTCTTTCTCTAGGTCTGGTTCTCAATCCACTGAGTCATCTAGCTTTCCCTGAGTCATTCCCAAATTAAGAAGTGGTCAAAATTTATAAATAGTTTTCTAAAGGAGAATTACAGTCTACTAACAAATATATGAAAGAATGCTTCAAATCACTAATAGAGAAATGCAAATCAAAATCACATTGAGGTTTTACTTCACATCTTAAAAAATAGCAGATAACAAAATAGGGGTAAAGTCAGTATGTGTATAGGGAACATAGGCATACTCTTTTCTTCATTAACCCTCCACCTTGGTTCTGTAGGAAAATTTCTTAATCCAAAGGTTTTGGCTCATGTTTAGTTTAGGGGATGTGAAAAGTAGATAAATACAATATGAATCAGGTATGGGACAGTATTTTCTACACACAGATGCAACACTAAAAGATACAAGGGACACTCTCTAACTTATCAATATCATTGCTGAAAAAATATATTAGAACAAATAACTGGTTACAATCTCTCAGGAAGCTGATGCTTAAATTTATTGGAATATAAAGCTTGTTAGGAATTTTACGTTTCACCTCATCTTTGCTCTATCTACCTCAAATCCATATCTTCTGGCAATACAATTCAGGGTTTGGGTCCTTTTGTTGATGGCTGTTTTCTACAAGAGCTTTGGAGTTTTTGGAGATTCTTTAATGGTTTTCCTATGTAAAATCTTGCCCCTGAGCACAAAAGAAAAATCAACCTCACAAGTATAAGATGAGGGAGGCAAAAAAATAATTTCTCCTGAGACCTATTTTTTGGTCATAGTTAACTGCAAGCTTAACATCAGCAGTGTAATGTGGCAATAATAATAATAATAATAATAATAATATCAATGTGATCTATGGCTCCATTAATTGGGGTACAGTTTCCAAGAATAGGGAGTTAGATAGCCATTGTATTCTACTTCATCTGGAATACTGTATTCAGTTCTGGGAGCATTAGTTTAAGAATGATATTGATAAGTTAGAGAGTATCCAGAATAAGGCAATAGTTATAATGAAGGGCCTTAAGTTATGTCACATGATGATCAACTGAATAAACAGAGGTTATTTACTTAGGATTAGAAAAGTTTCAGAGGGATAGGACAACTCTCTTCAAGCACAGGGAAGAGGCAGTACCTTAGACCCCAGAAGAGAGAATCAGCAGCAGTGGATGAATTTTGTAAGAGGCAAGCTTAACCTTGATATTAGAAAAACATTTTTAATAATGAAAACTTTCCCAAAGTAGAAAGGGCTGCCTCAGGAGTTCCTTCTCTCAGGAATTATTTCATCAGAGGCTGGAGCATCACTTGGGTATATGATGGAGGAAACTCCTTTGTTTAATAGGGTTGAGACATGTTGCCTCCATCTCTCAGATTTTGTGATTCAACTAGGGAAGGATCTTCTACAATTGTCTCACATTCTATTGTTTCCACTTTAAAAATATATTAAGTATATTGAAATTTTCTTCTGATATGTCTTTGTCATCAATAGATTTACAAAGTAAATATCTTCCTTGACATGAATTTCAACAAGATAGAATATGATAAGTAGGCTTTAACTGCATCTGTTGCTTCACACATTTGCAATATAATTTTTTTCATTTTCACATAATTAAATGCAAAGGTCTTTAGACATATGCATGATTCTTATTGTTTTATCTGTCAGAAGAACCATTTGAAATTGCTTTGCATATGATTTCTAAGGAGAGAAGGATTGTGGGAGATTGTACTGTCATTCACTCTCTGCCCTGTTTCCACTGAGCTGGAAAGAGGTTTTCCTCTGACAGATTTTTCTCTTGGTAGTTATAATCTTATGGAGAGATTAGTGACTCCTTGGTTGAGAATCTGCTTTGGAGTGAACTGTATTCCTTGAGGTACAGAGATCATCTGCCAGTGATCCGTCTGCCAGAAATCCTCTTGGTCAGGGTAATCCAAAGATTGTCACCTGGGACCATGGGTTATATAGTGCAGCCAACCCCAGACTTTAGGTAAGGGCTCAAATTCACCTGTGAATCCTTGCCTTTTCCTCTTTTTGTTAATCACTAGTAGGTAGATTAGTTTAGAGTCTGATAACTTTTGAATTTTTTTAGATAAGAGCAGGAAGATATAAAAAAAGGCTTGAGAAGAATAGAAGAGTGAGCCCCATGAGGGGAGGCATAGACTGGGGGGGAGGGGGAGGAGATATAGCTGGATAGATTTAGGACTGTATACATCATTTCCCTACCCTTAATAAACTTGTTTTTAGTAATTTTAAGGGTTGTCCTTCACTAGCCCTGGGGAGATTCCTAGGTGGGTTTTATCATCTCCTCTCCATCTAGGAAGCTTCCTTATTTCAGTACAAATGAATATTTTATTATATTATTATGATATATTATATATAATATAGTATATTAATATTCTGTATAATATTAATGCCGTGTTGTCTTTTGTGCTCCAATACACCCTAAGCATTCCACAGTGCTTTGCTGTGTTGCCCTCTCAGCCGTTGAACCTTCTTATTGGTTTCTTCCGTATGTTCAGCCGAAGCATGCTGGGTGAGCAAAGCCCTGGTTCACCAGGGGTCGACGACCTGATGGCTACCCTCACAAGGTTTGGCCGGCCTGTCGAAGCCGTTGCCTGGGGTGTGGCCGCTGCCACATGCTAGCAGCTACTGGGAGCCACAAGTGAGATCTGGGTGTCAGAGGCTGGAGAGCTGCCCTAGGAGGGCATGACAAGCCCTCCATACCCGAGATACTACCCCTCCCTGAGCATCCCATACACTCACTACATCTCACTACTCTCCACTGCTAGAAAGATCCTCACCCGTGTTATACTAACAGACTCCTGTCATCTGTTTCAGAGCAGAACCTGCCTGAATCACAATGTGGCTTCTGACCAGATTGCAGCACCATCGACATGGTCTTCATGGTGAGGCAAATGCAGGAAAAATGCCTTGAGCAGAACCTGAGTATCTACATTGTCTTCATAGACCTGACGAAGGCATTCAACACATTGAACAGGGATGCATTGTGGGTGATCCTCAGCAAGCTCGGTTGCCCAGCAAAATTCATCAAACTGATCCAGCTCTTTCATGTCGACATGACAGGGGAAGTCCTATCTGGTGGAGAGACTTCCGATCACTTCAACATCTCCAATGGCATGAAACAAGGCTGTGTCCTCACTCTGGTACTATTCAACCTATTTTTCACCCAGGTATTACGACATGCTGTGATGGATCTAGACCTGGGCGTCTACATCAAATACCGACTGGATGGCTCACTATTTGACCTTCACCACCTAACTGCAAAAACAAAGACAACAGAGAGACTCATCCTGGAAGCTCTCTTTGCAGATGACTGTGCTCTCATGGCCCACCAAGAAAATCATCTTCAAACCATTGTGGACAGGTTCTCCACCACAACAAAACTGTTTGGCCTAACTATCAGCCTCAGCAAAACAGAGGTGCTGTTCCAACCTGCACCAGGGAGGCCAACTAACCAGCCGTGCATTATAATCAATGGCACGCAGCTTTCTAACGTCAACACTTTCAAGTACCTGGGCAGCACCATCGCCAACGACAGGTCCCTAGACCACAAGATTAATGCCAGGATCCAAAAGGCCAGCCAGACCATCACCACAATCTATGTCATCTCCTCCTTAGACTCTGATGGAGAAAGTGTAGGCCATTGAATCTAGGACCCTAAGGAAGGTATAAAAAATTAAAATTAATATATAATAACTTCAAATATTATATTTTATAAGATTTATTAATGATTACTAGAAGAAACAAAATAAAACCACATGCCCATGGCTAATCTACCTGCTCAAACAGCCCACTCCACCAAAATCTCAACCCAGGAAGGAAAGAGGCTTAAACATGGAACTTCACCCAATTTATCTTCTGCCTACATCAGCTCATAAGGACAGGAAGTGAGTGGGCTCCTGAATAATGTAGTTCAAAGGCACAAGATTTTCAATTACACATTCCTCCTGAGATCCCTTATCTCTGGAGAGGCCCCAGCAAAGAAGGGGCCCAGAGATAAATTAAACAAGGCTTCTAGCCATGGGGCCTCCTCCAAGTCTAGGAGCTTCTCTGGAGGTTAGTACCTCCAGAAAAGCTAAGGAAAGGGAGTAAGCCTTTTTCACTCACCCACATGTCAGTCCAAAGGGAAGCAGTCTGAGGTCTCAAGCCTGATCTCCTCCAAGGACAAATTCAAAGGAGAAGAACCTCCTCACAGGAAGTTACCACCATATTTAAAGACAGTTCTTTGCATCACTTCCTGTGCCTTTGGTCCACTTTTACACCAATAGCGACTTTAACTTGGACAGTCAATTGTTTTTGATTTGTTACTTGCTAGCACATGTGGGTCATAGACACCCCCCCCTTAAGGATTAAGTGGGGGTGTATACATTCCTGGAAGCTAAAATTTAAAGAATAAATAGGGGGGAGTTAATCCCATCTTCACAAAGGGCAATATCTCCCTTAGCCACTGTGTTTCCTTTCAGTTATCCCCTATGGCCATAATTGAAGGGAGAAATCACTGTGGGGAAGGAGCTAGGCCTTTATCCTAATTGCCAACAACAGCTGCTGGCCAATAGCATTTCACAGATAGGCATGGGAGCCCCAAGAGTGGCAACACCTTCACCCTATGCTCAGCTACTGTTCCTATTTCTAGACAAGCCTTTGAAGGCATCAACAATAGAAAGCTGATATGTTTAAATGTCTTGCTTCCACACCCTCTTCCCCCAACTCACTCCTCAATTCTTTAGGATCTGGCTTCAGGACCTGCTTCCAAATTCTACCTCAGATACTAATCACCTGTGTGACTCAACCTCCTTAGGTATCAGTTTGCTCATTTGTGAAATGATGGTATTTGATTAGATAGTTAATGAGGTTCCTACCATCTGTAGTTCTATGACTTCATCACTTAACTGAAATGGCTTTGTCCAAAATTTCTAGTGATATCTTAATTGCCAAATTTTATAATCTCATCTCAATCTTCACCCTTCTTGATCTCTGCAACATTTACAGCCACTGACCATTCTCACCTGTTGGATATTTTTTATACTCCAAAAGCTCTCTCTCAGGCCTCCTTCTCTCTCTGCACACTCTCTGTGATTGCAGCAATTCTCATTATTATTATTTTTGTAATGGGAAACTTGCCAATGAGGGCCTAGTTTTTAGAATATGTTAAATTTGCCCTTCCTTTTCCTTAGATCATGAGGCAATATCCCCTGCCAGGTTACAATTCAACAACTTTGGAAGTCTATTTCCAGCTATATGTGATTGAGGAACACACTGGAGAGGGAGGGAGGAGGAGAACACTCAGGAGCAAAAAGTGTTAGAAACCATAACTGATATTCCTAGGACTCTAGGGTAATAGCAATCAATTGTTCCCTTGGGACCCTAATTTGTGAGTGAGTGTGAGTGCCTATTTGGGGAAGTGGCCTTGTGTGTATTAATGTGTGCTGGTGTGATCATTTTGAGGAGAAATGACTGACTCCTAAATCTGTGTATCTAACACCAGTCTTTCTGCCAAGATTCAATTCTGCATCAATGACTGCCCATTATGCTTTTCGACCTGGATGATCAGGAGATATTCCAAACTCAATATGTTCAAACAGAACTTATCATCTTTCCCCAAAACTCCCTGCTCTACCATACTTTACAATGGTACTACCTTTCCTCCAGTCCTCCAACTTTATTGCCTTGGAGTAATCCTTGACACCACATTCTTTTTTGCTTCACAATCAAAAGTGTCAAATTTTGCTATTACTATCTTCACAATATCTTTTACATCTTGCCTCTTCATTCTACTCACATAGCCATCATCTTAGTTCATACTTCATCACTTTTCACCTAGGCTATTGAAATGATACATAATTGGCCTCAACTCTCTCTCCTCTCTCTAACTTATATTCCATATAGCTGCCTCTCTTCTGTCCCTATTGCTACACTACTCAGCAAACCCTAGTGGCTCCATATTGTTTTTAAAGTCCTTCCCATCTTGGGCCCAACCTACATTTCTATTCTTATCACATATTATTTTCCTTCTTCCATTTTATGGTCTGGCCAGACTGTGGGTCTCTGTGGCCCACAAAAGGTATCCCAGGTCCTCTATCTTCTTGCCTTTGCTCTGGTAATCCCTCATACTTATGTAGCAATTTCTAAAAAGGGGTTAGTCTGTTGTAAACCCCCTGGGATTTGTAGTTAGCTGGCAGTTAGGTAGGATGATTGGTAAGAGTACTTTGGTGTCAAACAGATCCTAATTAAAATTTTGCTTCAGATACTTAGTTATGTCACTGAGCAAGTCAGTTACTTAACCTCTTGGTCTCAGTTTCTTAATCTGTAAAATGAGGATAATAAAACCACTTATCTCCGCAGACTATTGAAAGGCTCAAATGAAATAACATGTGTATTATACTTTACAAACTTTAAAAGCATTATATAAATGTTAACTATTATTGATATTATTTTTATTTGGTATTATTATTTGTTCTCAATTTGGGAAGAGAAGAAACTCATGAAATCAGCCCTTGGATGAGAGGGCAGATCCATTTATAATTGGAATGAAACCCTTTCTTCCCCCTTCCCTGTAGAGTTCTCTTTTATGTTACAGTTTGAGCCTCTCTTTATACCAACAACTGCCAGCCCCACCCTCTCAGGTTACTTTGTATTTATTCTCAATATGCTTTTTGTGCATTTCTTGTGCTGACTGATATCATGTAAATCCTTGAGAGAAGAGATTGTTAAATTCTTTGACTTTGTATCCATTATTCAGGTCAAAGTCAGGCCCATTGACCACAAGAACCAATGTAACTGGGAAATGTTTGACAAAAGAAACAAAAATACAATAGAAAATAAGGTTAATTTGTGGTTTTCTAGGTTACTATGTGGCTCTGTAAAGATTAAAATTTAGGGGAGACTGAGGCAGGTAGAAATTAGTTTCTCCCTGCAAGGAGTATTATATTTTATGAGGTTTATTAAAGGTTAAGAATTTAAGAATATACAAGTAAGAAAAAACACATGCCTAGGCCAGAGGCCTAGACAAGACCTCACCTACATTATGGAAAGAGCCACATATGCCCCAAAACGGAAGTGAAAAAGAGAGCGCAAAAGCCTTTGCAATCAGGATAAATCCCTTCTCGATCTCGGCCCAGGTGAGATTACAAGGCATTCTGGGGAAGTGGAGCAAAGGCTTGTGGGGATTGAAGTCCTGGATTCCAATCCATTTTTACAGCTCTCAGGGATTTATTTCTATTTAAGTTTGACAATATTATCCTACAACCAGCCCCATGCCTAGCACAGATTTGGGTGATTAATATTTGTTTATTGATCAGTTGACTGGGGATGCCCACTCAGGCTCTCTCACTGGCAAAGGTGAGACCTGGACTTTCACAGGAGTGACTTCATCTGGTAGAGCAAAGGGGAGTTTTAATGATGAGTTACAAGGTTGACAAAACAAATGTTGGACACACAATGACCCAATGTATTATTCCAAAGGGAAGGAATAAAATCCAAAGGAAAAACAGACCTGGGCTCTGGGACCTGAGAGCTAGCCATAAAGTAGGTGAACTCACATTGCAAAATTGACACCCCCAAGGGTCAGATTCCTGGATCACATACAAAATTCCTTAGGAAGCAGGGGGTAGCGGGAAAAGAAAGGATCCTTGATTGGTAGGGAGATTTTGGTACGATAAGTGCTCTGAGGAAAATGTGTTTGAAAGGCAAGGCAACAGGGAAAAGTGCATAAGGAAATCTGAATTCAAATCTCAACTGTCATATCTGCCAGCTTGTGTGACCTTGGGCAAGTCACTGTGGCTCACCAACACAAACCCCCTGAAAGAGTTTAGATCTTGTTGGGAGCAATTCACTTCCATTTTCTAGGTTTCAGTTTTCTTCTCTTATAGAGAAACAAGAGTTTTGGCTTAGATCAGTTCTGAGAGCCCTTCCAACTCTGAACCAGTGATCCTTGTCCAGGCCTTCATTGCCACCCACTTGGACTGCTATAATAACCTCTTTTAAAGAGATTTTTCTTTCTCCACATTCTCCCTTCTCCAAACTAGTCTTCATGACTCCTAGAATCATCTTCTTCACATAGAGAGATCATTGAATGGCTGTGGCTTGTTTTCACCAAAACCTCCAATGGCTCCATTTCCCCTGATAAGAAAAGTGCAAAGACCCTTTCTTGCCTGTCAAGACCTTCTAGAGCTTGATTATTCTGAGTCACCTCTCTCCTATTTTATCTCATATCATATGCTCTCAGAGCAAAGCTTTGGTTGTATCACTGCAAACAAGGAATGCTTTGGAAATTCCTTTTGGTGAAATATTTGTAAATTATCTGGGTATAAACCTCAGGGTTAACTAGTTCAAATTCTTTATTTTAGAGAGAAGGAAACTGAGGCCCTGAGAATGCAGAGAAGTTCCATATCTTTTAACTCCAAATATCCTCTAGTTTCATTTAGGGCGACAAGATGTTAGGTGACTAGATGATAAAGTACCAGGTCTGGAGTCAGGTAGACCCAAGTTCCAATATGGCCTTGGACTTCCAAACTGTATGACCCTGGTTTACTCACTTAATCTTGTTTGCCTCAGTTTCCTCATCTTTAAAGTCAACTGGTGAAGGAAATGGCAAACTATGTCAGTATCTCTGCCAAGAAAACATCAAATGGGAATGTTGAAGAGTCAGACAGGAATAAAACAACTGAACAAAAATAAAAAAGCATTGTTCTTTTCACTTGACTATGGAAGCACAACTAGGCAAGATTCTATAGAGAACAGTCCCCAAAGGACTTCAGAAGTATGGAAACTGAGCTCTGCAAGTCTACTCTGTCTGGGGACAGGTTCACTAATCCCCCTGGATTTTTTGTGGAAAGGGCTTGCAAAGGTGGGAGGGAGGTGCAATGTGATCTCATTTGTGACTCACTCAACTCAATGGGAGTTAGTATTCAGGTCCTCACCCTGGTCCTACCCTTCAGTGTCCAATCTTTCCCAGAGACAGACATCTCTCCAGCCAGGCTCTGATGGTGGGTACTATTTATTCCAATGCAATATGACTCACTTCTTGGCAGCCCACAAGGACACCAAAACTAAAGAGGTTAATACATTGGACTAGGAAGGGTGCCAGCCCTTCATCTCTTAGCTTGTGGCTTAGTTACCATCTAGCTAAAGTCTGAGGCCCTCATAGCCAAGCCTCACAACCCTGCCCCTTCCACAGAGCAATCCCTTTTCTTTTATTTGTTTAATGTCAGTTCTTTAGCATAGGAGAGATAACACAAAAATTGCACTGCTGCCATCGAAAGGACTTTGGAGGCAGAGAACCCAGGTTTGATCCAGATATTGTAGTTGTGGGAGCCACTACTTAGTACCACTGTGACTTTGGGCAAGTAATTGAATTTCTCTGTTATTTGCACAATGACAAGGCAGGATTAAATGGTCCTTGATGTCCTCCCAGATCTAAATGTATAATCCCATGATAAAATGAGATCATATCTACAAAACACTTTGCAAATCTTCAAATGCTATAGAAAATCAGTTGTCACAATCACCATCAAGCAACAGGGTCTCCCATTATGGAAACTGTTCCAATTTCATTCTCACTGTTGATTCTCACCTATATTAGTGAGGCATGTCTCTGATGATATGCACCTCTCTTCTCCGAATCTCATTTTACTTTTCTATAAAATGGGGATACCAATATTCCCCCTGGTCTTCTAATAAGGCTGCTATGAGGGAAGCTACAGAAAGTCTTCAGTTACTGGGGTTGGGTAAAGACTGATATTGCACTCATCATCATGTTTGATTCTCTCCTTCCACCTTTCTGTGATCTTTTCCACCAGGGGATAGGTTCCTTTCCTCTCTAGTTAATAATTGTTCCTCTTTAGAGATTTGTCTAGGATGAGTAGAGAGGGAGAAATAGAGTACATAGCAATGGAAGATTTAGACCTGGGATTTAGTCTAAGCTAGAAGCTTAGAGAGGGGAAAGTACTGTGGCCTTCTGGGTTGGGAAAAGGTAGTGGCAGAAGCCTGACTGAGCTGATTTATCTCCTTACTTGGTTACCATATGGTTCTAAACACATGACACTTCAGATTCTTTTGTCTTTGTGTTTATTCTTTTTTGATCTTTATTGCATGCATATCTGAGATAGAATGGATCATGCTACGATTGTGTGAGCTTTGAAAGGTCTGAAAGACTCTCAGGCATCCCTTTAGCAATTGAAACTAGCAGCAACAGTAGGAGAATCAGATGAGAAACCAGTCCTGAGTAGCAACCCATTTGCCTCCACCTAGCAGCTGAAACATAGTGTCCTCCAAGTTAAGGAACAACCTAGTTATATCACTCTCAGAAGTGAACTTGCTGGGGACTTGGAAAGGCTTCCCAAGGCATGAAGTACCATTCTTTTGAAATGGGGAGTGAGGTGGGAAAATGTTTTACAGCAACCACTTTGAGAATTTGAATCTAGGAATCAAGTGGAAGTAGAGCATGTGGAGGGAGGAGAGGTAGGATGTTTTGTGTTTCTGTTCCTCCACACTTTTTCAGTTGTGTTGGACTCTGGGTGATCTCATTTGAGATTTCCTTGGCAAGGATATTAGAGTGGTTTGCCATTTCCTTCTTTAGTTCATTTTACAGATGAGAAACTGAGGCAAATAGCACTCAGTGCTTTGCCCAGGCTTACATAGCTGGTAAGAGCCTGAGGTCAGGTTTGACCTCAGAAATATGAGTTTTCCCGACTCCAGGACTGATGCACTATCCACTGTACTACCTAACTGCTCTCTCAGTCAATATTCCTTTGTTAATTTTTGTTCATTGGCTAATTGATATTAGGGAGATCTTAACTTGTTGATTAATAAGGGAGGTAACAAACTGGGTGTGGTCTTGTGAGTAATAATGTTAGAACTTCTGCATCTCAAAAGTTACCCTGAGAGTCCTGAGGGGAGAAGTAGCATCCACAGTTTGGAAACCTAACCTGCTAGTTTAACTGAGGGTTGGGAGAATGAGCCTAGAACCTTTGCTATACTCTTCTTTTACTAGAATAAAAAATTTGTGAAAGGGTGTAGTACAGTTTAAAAGATGGAATTGCTGATAGGTTGTAGAGAGCCTTGAATGCCAGGCTAAGAAGTTTGAACTTACATAAGTAGGCACAAGGGAATGATATGATCAACATCACCAATCTTCATCCTCATCATCTACATCCTTCTCCTACTAATAGTTATCATGCTTGACATTTCTCCAGCATGTTAAGGTTAGTGAATGTGATATTGATACCACTGGGTGTAATTTTTTTATCCCCACCCACATTAGCCACTACCAGTAGTGTTAACTCCTCTTTGTAGGTGAGGAAACTGAAGCTCAGAGAGATGAAGCAATTAGTCCAAGGTCACACAACCTGTAAATATCTGAAGGACTTGAATGCAAGTCTTGACATCTACACTATCTTCTACATCAATCCAGTCTCATTGTGATCCACAGAGGAGATACATTCTCGGAGCATACATTCTGTGGATTCTCTGACATGTTCTAATATGTATACGTTCTTTGATATCTGTTCCATATCAGCTCAAATAAATGGATTTATTTGCTATTTACTATATTTGGTGGTCTTTGTATAACTGGCATTGTCAGGCTTTTGGATGTACAGCTTGGCAAAGTCCCTGGGCAGTGGCCAGGAGTGCAGTTTGAAAGTAGAAATTTTTATCCATAGACTGGCCATATTTAGAAGGACATATAAGCAATCATTGCCATCTGCTACCACCATCTCTGAGAAGATCAGAGTAGTCAACATTGTGGTCCTAGTCTCTTGCTCCCTCTACTCCACTCAGACAAGAATCAAAATCTCCCCTGGAGAAGAATGGGTAGAAAGGCTTCTAGAGATATCTCTTCATGCTTCCCTATAAATCACATCTAGCTAGACCCATATGGATACATGTTTCCTACATGGGCAACAATCACATACATTTTGCATATAGGTGAGGCAAATGAGGTAGTTTCTGAGGTCCCTTAGGGCCCCAAGAATCTAAGCTTCTGTGATTCTGATATTCTGTGATGGTTCTTTTACAAGCTGTGAATGATTTTGTCAGACTTTTGATATTGTTGGGGGCACAGCAGACCAGGTTTCTCTAAGCCTGGGGTCAAAGATAATTGGTGGGAGCAAAGGAATTGAAGAAAGATGATTTTCTTTCCATTCTGTGTTTCTTGGGCAACCTTGGACTAAATCCTTGCCTGGCTATTAGCTTGCTGTGCAAACTTGAAAACATTTCTTAACCTTTCTGGGCCTCATAGAGTTTAAGTATGTAAAAATAAAGGAGTTGGGCAATTATCTTTGGGATGCCTCTTTGCTTAAAGTCCATGATACCACAGAAGCAGGTCATTCAGTCATTTTTGGTTGAACCCTATTCTTTGTGACCCTATTTGGGGTTTTCTTAGCAAAGATATTGGAGTGGTTTGCTATTTCCTTCTCCAGTTCATTTTACAGATGAGGAAACTGAGGCAAACAGAATTAAGTGACTTGTCCAGGATCACATGGCTAGTGAGTTAAGCCAGATTTGAACTCAAGAAGAACATTCTTCCTAACTCCAGAATTTGGCATTCTATCCATTGCTCCACCTAGTGGCCCCATCCTAGTAGGTGGAATAAAATAAGATGGGAGACAATGAATATGGGAACTTGGAAGCTTTCTTATAGAAAACCATAACTGAGTCAGCACTAATATGATATAAAGGCTTGTTTCTATGTGCTGATACCAGCAATTTCCTACATGTAAGGTCTTTTCATTTGTGGAATTGATTACTCTCTGGTTGGCAGGTCAGATTGCTCAGAGTTTATTACCCAGCTGTTTGGCTGAAAAAATCCTGTTTCTCTAAGGATATCTCACCAGTGACTTAGTAGTCTAGATTCTTGTATATCATTGAAAAGAGGGGAAAAGGGGGGCATTGAAAGCAGGATGTCTGTGGGCCATGACTTCCTGAATACAAGTCAGCACATTTTACAGTTTCTTAGACAAGCAGAAAGAGAAAATTAAAAACCTCTGCTTTGCTTGCTTCTTGGCTAATGGAGGACAATTTCTAGTATGGTATTTACTTGTGCTAAGTGTGTTTCTTCTGGCCCCATCAAGAAGGACTAAGTCTGACTTCCCAGAAATAAACCCAGGAACCCAATAACTAGAGGAGAAGTGTTTCCCAGTCCTAAGTACCCTTCTAACAACATATAGATCTGTTGGACTGCTTTTTCCCACATTTATGCAAATGTGATCACATAGTGAAAATAAATTCCTTGTGTATAAGTCAGTGATGGTAAACTATTTTAGAGATGGAGTGGTTGGCCCCGCTCCCACCCCACCACCCTAGGCCAAATGCTATGCTCTTCCCATCCATCATGTGCTGGGAGTGCTGTGCCCCTTTACCTCACATGGGGAAGGGAAAAGCCCTCCCATTGGGCTGCTGGGCAGACAGGCAGGTGAACTGAATAATATCCTCTGTGAGTGAAGAGGGGGAGGGGAGTCTGTGAGACACGACCTTACCCTCTGTGCTCTCATTGGGCTACTGGGCAGAGAGGCAGGTGATATGAAAAAATATCATTAGGTATGGTGGAGAGGGGGAGGGAAGTGGTTCTTCTCAAGTCCCTCTGCCTTTCCAGGAACAAACTGGGGGTGGGGGTAGCTGCATGCCCACAGAGTGCTCTGTGTGCCATCTTTGACACCTGTGCCATAGGTTCACCATCACTGGTATAATTGAGCAGAAGAGCTTGGTTGTTCATTTCTAGATGAGCCTACACTTTTGAAAAGCTGCCCATAGGTCACTCTAGGTCTGTAGATGTGTGAGAGGAATTTTAGTAAAGAGTTGTGAATAAGGGAGTTCAGTCATTGGAGTCCAAAGTAAAAGAGATGGTCAATGGTCAAGCAAGCAGTCAGGAGAGCAAACCTAAGACAAACCCAAGGTGAGGCAACTGACACCTTAGCATATCTCTTTTAGTTTTCTTTCTGCAATAAGAATTAATTAGGGGGAAAGGGTCATTCAAAGGCCAGAAGGCTAGAATTGGTAACCAAGTTTGCCAGGGACAATTATAGTTGGCAAAGGAGTTGGAAGGTTACAGAGATAGATTTGACTATAGAGTGATCTTGTAGACATTGGAAGGCATGGAGAGATTGTGGGATGGCAGTTGAGCAGCTGAATCTCTTAGCAGTCAAGCCCAAAGAGCAGTTAGGACTGTATCTGGGTAACAACTGCATTTTCTCCTTCCCTGACACCCAAGCAGCAAGAGGTTGGGAGAGGTGAAAAGTATCAGAGGCAGAAGAGTCTGACCCAGTGGAGAAGTAGTCCAGTCTAGCCTAGCAGGTGAGTGACTTGGCCAAGCTGTAGATCACCTGCCCCATCAGAGATGAGACCTAAGAATGACTTCATGAGGACTCCATGAAAGGAGAAAAAGACTTCCAAGGCCAGGAACCAGGAAGTGCCAACCTGGCAAAACATATTCTCTGCACATGTGTCTTAATACCTTTATATTTTAAGTTGGAGTCCACTCTCCCTAGGTAAGGTTGTATGTATAAAGGAAGAATATGTTTCTGGATCAGAGGGGATGTTTTATATCACTTGGTTGTACTATGTTATTTTAGCAAATGCACTTTTCTCAATGCTGTGATACTAATGGGAAACACATGGATGGGACTTGTGAGCCACAATAATAAAACCTCAACCTTTTAACATTACTTGAGAGAGCACTGACTCATAGAACACTCCTCTGAGGACCTTATTTGCTTGTGCCAGTATGAGTTGGAATGTAGCTCCAGAGGAATTGCTACTCATTTATGTTTTCAGCCTTGTTAAAATGGAGAGTGTATAGTATAGTGGTAGTCTCTCAGTGATCGAGTATGACTATTGTCTTTGTGCAGTTTCATCTATGGTGTACCCTCATGTGGATTTGAAGTCCAAAAACTGAGGCGCAGAGTTTGTGGCACATGGGGCATGGGACGCCAGTTGTTACGGGAGGGACGGTTGTGGCCTGGTGTCGGCGTTCACGTGCAGCGGCAAGACGTCGACGTCGTTCATCTTCAAAAGTGGCTGTGGCATGGTTAATGGCGGTTCGCCAGCTGCTTCTGTCAGAGGCAGCGAGTTCTAGTTGCTTTGGAGTGATGCCAGCCCACTTCAAGTTGGACTTTAGCTGATCCTTGAATCTTTTCTTTGGTCGGCCTTGTTTCCTGAGTCCAGCTGACAGTTCACCATAGAATACTTGTCTTGGTATTCGCTGTGGGTCCATGCGGATGACGTGTCCAGACCATCGTAGCTGGGTTTTGAGGACCATTACTTCGATGCTGGTGGAGTTGGCTCTGTCAAGGACTTCCTTATTGGTGATTCGGTCTTGCCATCAGATCCTCATGATTGACCAGAGGGAGCATTGGTGGAATTGCTCCAGCTGTTTCATGTGCTTCCAGTACAGTGTCCATGTCTCACAACCATACAGGAGCGAGCTGAGGCCCACTGCGTTGTACACTTTGAGCTTCGTCACAGTGCTTACACTGCTGTGTTGGAGGAGTTTGGAGCGCAGCCGCCCAAGTGCCTGGCTGGCCTTTTGGATCCTGGCATTAATCTCGTGGTCTAGGGACCCGTCATTGGCGATGGTGCTGCCCAGATACTTGAAAGTGTTGATGTCAGAAAGCTGCATGCCGTTGATTGTAATGCACAGCTGGTTAGTTGGCCTCCCTGGTGCAGGTTGGAACAGCACCTCTGTTTTGCTGAGGCTGATAGTCAGGCCAAACAGTTTTGTTGCACTGGAGAATATCATAATATAAAAAGATCTATCTTGAAACCTGTTAAACTTTTCCTGGATCCCATTCTTGAGATTCAATGACTTAAGTCTCACCATGTTAAACCACAAAAACCTTTCTCCAAGACATTGTTGGGGCATAGAGATTTCTGGACTCACAAAAACCAGTGGAGCATAAGTTCTGGTCAGTTCTGATAGACTGAAGAGACATCACAGAGGAGTACTGTACAGATAATATGTTTGTTTTCTGAGAACTAGCTTAATTAAGAAGCAATTGGCTTAGCACCGGGAGCTGATCAGTTTTGATTTGTCAGTTCTGAATGAGAGTTTAGGTTGAAAAACACAAAGAGGAAAATTAATATTGAATTGCATTGTTTATTAATAATATTTCTACATGAAATCATTCATTTTTCCTGAGCCCTGTGACTTTTTAAGGTCAGGCTGAAATGCCTATTTCTAATCATCAGACCTAGGTCTCAAGGTATCAAACTGCCTTTCATTAAGGCATTCAAAAGCAGAATGGGTAAGAATTTCTTTTATTTTAGAGGTCTTCCTCTTTTATGATGAAGTAATAGGGAAGAAATTGAAGTCTCTAAGGTTTCATCCTCTTTCAAAATATCCACAAGTTGGGACTGTCAGGGAAGGTCTAAAGGACAAACTATCAGAAAGAGGACACAACTCCCTATAAAAAAGAGAGTCAGGGCATATGGAGTTTCTTTTGTGTAAGAGGCAGGTGAAGGACCCATCTTTTGTTAACAGACTGCATGTCCTACTAATAAACATTTTTTCTTGGAGAAGTATACTCATATCATTTAGTGACTAAAAATTCTGGGTACTACAACAAAATGGAGTCAAGATGCCTTCTACTTCTATAATAATGGCAGTTCACTGCCCTCCTGGTATCAGCTTCATAGGGGGGAATGGAACCCAGCATGATATAAATGTAGGATTCTGACTTCAAGTGAATTTAGACATTGTCCTTTTCAAGAGACAAGTAGTCAATAACCAATGGTTTTATGCTACCAATACTCATCTTTACCCATATTGAAATTAGCACTATAAATAGAGCTAGAAAATGTAATAAAGTCAGAGATGGTGAAATAGTTTATAGGTGAAACAAACTAGAATATATATATATATACATATATACATAATTCTGTGTGTGTAATATAATTCTATAAGGAGTCAAAAAACATTAATGACAAATCTTGACTCTTCTAATTACTCATAACTTTGGGCAAGTTATTTCTCTTTGATCTGTAAAATGTGGAGGTTGACCTGATATCCAAGAAGTTATGATTTCTAGATTCTCTAATGTTATGATTGCTTATCCAAAGATAGCAGAAAGCATCCTTTTTTTGCATTTTAATGTGCATTTCTCTAATTATTAGTTATTTAAAGCATGTTTTATATGGAAATTGATAGTTTGGGTTTTTCCTTGAAAATTAGTATCCCCCACTTCCGGTCAAGTTGGTGGCTTAGAAGCAAAAAAGTTCAGATCTCTGAAAACCCTTCCTTACTGATCAAAAACTGAATGCTCCTAGAGGACTGAAATTCAAACTCAACAACAGGACAGAGCCGGGGAACCCTCCTTCTGGACTCAAATCAAAAGGTACACTGCCCCAAAAGCCGGAATCCTAGAACACTCGGGTCTAAGGGGAAGGCAGAAGGAAGGTCCCAGGACCCCACCCCCCAACCCAGAGTGCTGAGCCCCCAATAGCAGTGGGAATGTCAGGGCCAGCAAAGGTGCTGTTCTGAAGAGTGCACCTTGAAAGCAACCTGGGCCAGGCTCAGGGCGACCAACACTGAAGGAAGGGAAGCAGCTGGAGAGAGATGGGGTGAGCCTGTAGCCCTGTGACTGGGTCATTCCATCTGCCTCAGGGCACATCCAGACCAACACAGTTGAACTGAATCCCATCAGGAGCCCTCAGAGCTCAGGGAAGCCAGGACCTCTCCTCCCCTAGAGGGCAGGGCCTCCTGAAAGGACAGAAACCTCAGGGCAGGCAAAGGCACTGGAGTACCTTGCGGACAGTGCTGTGTCAGGCTCAGAGTGTGGAAGTAAGGCAGTGGAGAAGCAGTTGGAGAGAACTGAGAGCAGTAACACTCAAAAAAAGGGGAGGGGGGAATTGTTGATGGTACTAATATATACTCCAAGAAATAGGAAAAAAAATAAATAGAATAATCTTTGTCACACAAAGATACGCATGGGAAGGGGAGGGGAAGAATTCTCCTATAAGAAGGAGAGGAAGAGAGTTTTTACTTAAACCTTACTCTCAGTGAAATCAACTCTGAGAGGGAAGAGCATCCAGATCCATTGGGATCTTGAATTTTATCTTATCCAGTGGGGTAAGGGAGAAGGGAAAACCAAGGGTTGTAGGAGGGGAGGGAACACAAAAAGGGAAGGAAGGAGAGAGGGGAGAGGGAGGGAACAAAAAGGGAGAGGCTAGAAAGGGAAACATATCAAGGGATGGGGACTAGGGGGGCTGATTTAAAGTAAATCACTGGCTTAAAAAGTTATAGCTAAAGAAGAAAGGTCAGAATTGGGGAGGATATCAAAATGCCAGGGAATCCACAACTGACAATCATAACTTTGAACATGAATGGGATGAACTCACCCATAAAACATAAATGAATAGCAGAATGGATTAGAATCCAAAACCCTACCATATGTTGTCTTCAAGAAACACACATGAGGTGGGTAGATACTTACAAAGTCAGAATTAAAGGATGGAGTAAGACCTTTTGGGTCTCAACTGATAGAAAGGAAGGAGTTCCAATCATAATATCTGACAAAGCCAAAACAAAAATATATCTGATTAAAAGGGATAGGGAAGGTAAATATATTTTCTTAAAAGGGACTATAAACAATGAGGAAATATCACTAATCAACATGTATGCACCAAATGGCATAGCACCCAAATTTCTAATGGAGAAAATAGTAGAATTGAAGGAGGAAATAGACAGTAAAACCATATTAGTGGGAGATCTGAACCAACCACTATCAAATTTAGATAAATCAAATAAATAAATAAATAACAAAGAGGTAAAAGCAGTGAATGAAATCTTAGAAAAATTAAAGTTAACAGACATATGGAGAAAAATAAATAGGGACAAAAAGGAATACACCTTCTTCTCAGCACCACATGGCACATTCACAAAGATTGACCATACACTAGGTCATAAAAACATGGCATACAAATGCAGAAAAGCAGAAATAATAAATGAAACTTTTTCAGATCATAAGGCAATAAAAATAATGAGCAGTAAGGGTACATTGAGAGCCAAATCAAAAATGATTTGGAAGTTAAATAATATGATTCTCCAAAACCAGTTACAGAACAAATCATAGAAACAATTAATAATTTCATTGAAGAAAATGACAATGGTGAGACACCCTTTCAAACCTTATGGGATGCAGCCAAAACAGTACTCAGAGGAAAATTCATATCCCTGAGTGCATATATTAACCAATTAGGGAGGGCAGAGATCAATGAATTTGAAATGCAAATAAAAAACTTGAAAGCAAACAAATTAAAAACCCCCAGAAGAAAACCAAACTAGAAATACTAAAAACTAAGGGAGAAATTAATAAAATCAAAAGCAATAGAAGTATTGAACTAATAAATAAGACTAGAAGCTGGTACTTTGAGAAAACAAACAAAATAGACAAAGTACTGGTCAATCTAATTTAAAAAAGGAAAGAAGAAAAGCAAATTAACAGCATCAAAGATGAAAAGGGGGAACTCACCTCCAATGAAGAGAAAATTAAAGCAATCATTAAAAACTACTTTGGCCAATTATATGGCAATAAATATATCAATCTAGGTGATATGGATGAATATTTACAAAAATATAAATTACCTAGACTAACAGAAGAAGAAATAGAATTCTTAAATAATCCCATATTAGAAAAAGAAATCAAAAAGGCCATCAAAGAACTGTCTAAGAAAAAATCCCCAGGGCCTGATGGATTCACAAGTGAATTCTATCAAACATTCAAAGAACAGCTAATCCCAATACTATACAAACTATTTGACATAATAAGCAAAGATGGAGTTCTACCAATTCCTTTTATGACACAAACATGGTACTGATTCCAAAGCCAGGCAGGTCAAAAAAAGAAAAAAAAAACTATAAACCAATCTCCCTAATGAATACAGATGCAAAAATCCTAAATAGGATACTAGCAAAAAGACTCCAACAAGTGATCAGGAGGGTCATTCACTATGATCAAGTAGGATTCATACCAGGGATGCAGGGCTGGTTCAATATTAGGAAAACCATCCACATAATTGACCATATCAACAAGCATAACAACAAAAATCACATAATTATTTCAATAGATGCAGAAAAAGCCTTTGATAAAATACAACACCCATTCCTATTAAAAACACTAGAAAATATCAGAATAGAAGGGTCTTTCCTAAAAAATAATAAACAGTATATATCTAGAGCTATCAGCAAATAGCATCTGCAATTTGGATAAACTAGATGCATTCCCAATGGGATCAGGAGTGAAACAAGCATGCCCATTATCACCTCTATTATTTAACATTGTACTAGAAATGCTAGCAGTGGCAATTGGAGAAGAAAAAGAAGTTTAAGGCATTAAAATAGGCAATGAGGAGACCAGGTTATCACTCTTTGCACATGATATGATGGTCTACTTAAAGAATCCTAGAGAATCAACAAAAAATCTAATGAAAATAATCAACAACTTTAGCAAAGTTGCAGGATACAAAATAAACCCACACAAATCATCAGTATTCCTATATATTTCCAACACCTAAGCAGCACAAATTAGAAAGAGAAATCCCATTCAAAATCACCTTAGACAAAATAAAATACATAGGAATCTATCTCCCAAGACAAACACAGGAACTATATGAACACAACTGCAAAACACTCTCCACACAATTAAAACTAGACTTGAGCAATTGGAGAAACATTAACTGCTCATGAGTAGGACGAGCCAATATAATAAAAATGAACATCCTACCCAAACTGATCTATCTATTTAGTGCCATACCCATTCTAATTCCAAAAAAAAATTTTTTTTACTGAATTAGAAAAAAAAAACACAACAAAGTTCATTTGGAAGGACAAAGGATCAAGGATATCCAGGGAAATAATTAAAAAAAAATACAAAGGAAGGGGGCCTTGCAGTCCCAGATCTCAAACTATACTATAAAGCAGTGGTCATCAAAACAATTGGGGACTAGTTAAGAGACAGAAAGGAGGATCAGTGGAATAGACTTGGGGCAAATGACCTCAGCAAGACAGTCTATGACAAACCCAAAGACCCCAGCTTTTGGGACAAAAATCCACTACTTGACAAAAACTGCTGGGAAAACCGGAAGAGAGTGTGGGAGAGATTATGTCTGGATCAACACCTCACACCCTACACCAAGATAAACTCAGAATGGGAGAATGACCTGAATATAAAGAAAGAAACTATAAGTAAATTAGGTGAATACAGAATAATATACATGTCAGACCTTTGGGAAGGGAAAGACTTTAAAACCAAACAAGACATAGAAAGAGTCACAAAATGTAAAATAAATAATTTTGGTTACATCAAATTAATAAGGTTTTGTACAAGCAAAACCAATGTTACCAAATTAGAAGGGAAGAAACAAATTGGGAAGCAATCTTCATAACAAAAACCTTTGACAAAGGTCTAATTTCTCAAATTTATGAGATAAATTAATTGCACAAAAAATCAAGCCATTCTCCAATTGATTAATGGGCAAGGGACATGAATAGGCAGTTTTCAGATAAAGAAATCAAAACTATTAATAAGCACATTAAAAAGTGCTCTACGTCTCTTATAATCAGAGAGATGCAAATCAAAACAACTCTGAGGTATCACCTCACACCTAGCAGATTGGCTATCATGACAGCTATGGAAAGTAATGAATGCTGGAGGGGATTTGGCAAAGTGGGGACACTAATTCATTGCTGGTGGAGTTGTGAATTGATCCAGCCATTCTGGAGGGCAATTTGGAACTATGCCCAAAGGTTGATAAAGTATTGTCTGCCCTTTGATCCAGCCATAGCACTGCTGCATTTGTACCCCAAAGAGATAATAAGGAAAAAGATTTATACAAGAATATTCATAGCTGCACTCTTTGTGGTGGCCAAACATTGGGAAATGAGGGGATGCCCTTCAGTTGGGGAATGGCTGAACAAATTGTGGTATATGTTGGTGATGGAATACTATTGTGCTAAAAGAAATAATAAAGTAGAGGAATTCTATGGAGACTGGAACAACCTCCAGGAAGTGATGCAGAGCGAAAAGAGCAGAACCAGGAAAACATTGTACATAGATACTGATACACTGTGGTTCAATCGAACGTAATGGACTTCTCCATTAGTGTCAATGCAATGTCCCTGAACAATCTGCATGGATCATGGGAAAAAAAACAAAAACCACTATCCAGAAGCAGAGGACAAACTGTGGGAGTAAAAACACCAAGGAAAAGCAATTATATGACTACAGGGGTTGAGGGAATATGATTGAGGAGAGACTCTAAATGAACACCCTAATGCAAATACCAACAACATGGAAATGGGTTCAAATCAAGGACACATGTGATACCCAGAGAATTGAGCATCAGCTATGGGAGGGGTGGTGGGAGGGGGAAGAAAAAGAAAGTGATCTTTTTTTCCAATGAATAATGTTTGAAAATGACCAAATAAAATAATGTTTAAAAGGGGGGAAAAAGAAAATTAGTATCCCTTGACCATTTGTCTTTTGAGGAATTACTTATTCTTGTAAATTTGACTCAGTTTCATATTTTGGATATGGCGAAAAACTCCTACCCATGTTAGGATCTATTCATGGGTTCTCCATTCTTTTTTTGTTGTTGTTACTATTTCTCCACCTTCATTGCCTACATTTCCTCCCAATTTTAATTTTTTATATTTTTTCTGGTTTATACATGTATTTTCATGCAAAACATACTTCCATATTAGTCATTTTTATCAGTGAATAATCATTTTTTTGAAAATTTTATTTAATTAGTCAATTTAGAATATTTTTCCTTGGTTACAAGAATGATGTTCTTTCCCTCCCCTATTCCCACCCATTCCTGTGGCCTGTGCACAATTCCACTTGGTTTTACATGTGTCTTTGATTAAAAATCTATTTCCATATTGTTGATGTTTGCACTAGGGTGATCATTTAGAGTCTATATCTCCAGTCATATCACCATGGACCCATGTGATCAAGCAGTTGTTTTTCTTCTGTGTTTCTGCTCCCACAGTTCTTCCTCTGGATGTGGATAGTGTTCTTTCTCATAAATTCCTTGGAATTGTTCTGGATCATCGCATTGCTGATAGTAGAGAAGTCTGTTACATTAGATTATGCCACAGTGTAACAGTCTCTGTGTACAATGTTCTCCTGGTTCTCCTCCTCTCACTCTGCATCAATTCGTGGAGGTCATTCCAGTTCACTTGGAATTCCTCCAGTTCATTATTACTTTCAGCACAATAGTATTCCATCACTAACATATACCACAATTTGTTCAACCATTCCCCAATCAAAGGGCATCACCTCATTTTCCAATTTTTTTGCCACCAAAAACAGTTCAGCTATGAATATTCTTGTACAAGTCATTTCCCTTATTATATCTCTGGGGTATAAACCCAGCAGTTCTATGGCTGGGGCAAAGTGCAGACTGTCTTTTTTTTTAATAGGGTGTTATTATTATTTTTAAATTTTTTATTCAGTCAATTTAGAACATTATTCCCTGATTACAAGAATCATATTCAATCCCTCCCTCCGTTCCTCCCACCCCTCCCATAGCCAATGCTCAATTCCACTGGGTATTACACATGTCCTTGATCAGACCCTAATTCCATGTTGTTGATATATTAACTAGGATGATCATTTAGAGTCCACATCCCCAGTCATATCCCCATTGACCCATTTATTCAAGCAGTTGGTTTTTTCTTCTGTGTTTCCACTCCCACATTTTTTCCTCTGAATGTGGATAGTGTTTTTTTCTCATAGATCCCTCCAAGTTGTTTGGATCTTTGCATTGCCACTAATGGAGAATTCCATTACATTCAGTTGTACCACAGTGTATCAGTCTCTGTGTACAACATTCTCCTGTTTCTGCTCCTTTAACGCTGCATCAATTCCTGGAGGTCATTCCAATTCCCATTAAATTCTTCCAGTTCCTTTGAGCACAATAGTATTCCATCATCAACATATACCACAATTTGTTCAGGCATTCCCCAATTGAAGGGCATCCCCTCATTTCCCAATTTTTTGTCAACACAAAGAGCACAGCTGTGAATATTTTTGTACAAGTCTTTTTTTCCTTATTATCTCTTTGGAGTACAAATGCAGCAGTGCTATGGCTAGATCAAAGGGCAGACATTCTTTTAGCACCCTTTGGGCATAGTTCCAAATTGCCCTCCAGAATGGCTGGATCAATTCACAACTCCACCAGCAATGCATTAATGTCCCAACTTTGCCATATCCCCTCCAGCATTCATTACTTTCCATTGCTGTCATGTTAGCCAATCTGCTAGATGTAAGGTGATACCTCAGAGTTATTTTGATTTGCATCTCTTGGGTTATATATGATTTAGAACACTTTTTCATGTGCTTATTAATAGTTTTGATTTCTTTAACTGAAAATTGCCTATTCATGTCTCTTGCCCATTTATCAATTGGAGAATAGCTTGATTTTTTGTCCAATTGGTATAGATTTTTAAAAATTTGAGTAATTAGACTTTTGTCAGAGGTTTCTGTTATGAAGATTGTTTTCTAATTGGTTGCTTCCCTTCTAATTTTAGTTGCATTGGTTTTGTTTGTACAGAGACTTTTTAATTTGATATAATCAAAATTATTGATTTTATATTTTGTGATTTTTTTCTAGCCCTTGCTTGGTTGTAAAGTCTTTCCTTTCCCAAAGATCTGACAAGTATACTATTTTGTGTTCACATAATTTGCTTATACTTTCCTTCTTTATATTCAAGTCATTCACCCATTCTGAGTTTATCTTGGTGTAGGGTATGAGATGTTGATCCAAACATAATCTCTCCCAGACTGTCTTCCAATTTTTTCAGCAGTTTTTGTCAAAGAGTGAATTTTGGTCCCCAAAAGCTGGAATCTTTGGGCTTATCATAGACTGTCTTGCTGAGATCACTTACCCCAAGTCTATTCTACTGATCCTCCTTTCTGTCTCTTACTCAGTACCATGTTATTTTTATGAGCACTGCTTTATATTATAGTTTGAGATCTGGGATGGCAAGGCCACCTTCCTTCACATTTTTTTCATTATTTCCCTGGATATCCTTCATCTTTTGTTCTTCCAAATTAACTTTGTTATGGTTTTTTTCTTTTTTCCATTTGAATAAGTTTATTTAGTCAATTTAGAACATTATTCCTTGGTTACAACAATGACATTATTTCCCTACCTCCCCTAACCCACTCTTCCCTCAGCCAACACTCAATTTAATTGGGTATTACTTGTGTCCTTGATCAGGACCTATTTCCATGTGATTGTTTACACTAGGATGTTCATTTAGAGTCTACATCCCCCCAACTGTATCCCCTCGACCCATGTATTCAAACAGTTGTTTTTCTTTGGTGTTTTTACTCCCACCGTGTTTCCTCTGGGTGTGGATAGTGGTTTTTCTCATAGGTTCCTCCAAGTTGTTCAGGGTAATTGAATTGCCACTAATGGAGAAGTCCATTACATTCAATTGTACCTCAGTGTATCAGTCTCTGTGTATGAGGTTTTCCTGGTTCTGCTCCTCTCACTCTGCATCAATTCCCAGAGGTTGTTCCGTTATGGATCTTTTCTAATTCAGTAAAAAAAGTTTTTTGGTAGTTCAATAGGTATGGCACTAAATAAGTAAATTAATTTGGGTAGGATTGTCATTTTTATTATGTTAGCTCATCCCACCCATGAGCAATCAATGTTTTTCCAATTGTTTAGATCTAGTTTTAATTGTGTGGAGAGTGTTTTGTAGTTGTGTTCATATAGTTCCTGTGTTTGTTTCAGCAGATAGATTCCTAAGTATTTTATATTGTCTAGGGTGATTTTAAGTGGAATTTCTCTTTCTAATTCTTGCTGCTGAGATGTGTTGGAGATATATAGAAATACTGATGACTTATGTGGGTGTATTTTGTGTCTTGCAACTTTGCTAAAGTTGTTGACTATTTTGACTAGCTTTTTTGTTGATTCTCTAGGATTCTTTAAGTAGACCATCATATCATGTGCAAAGAGTGATAGCTTGATCTCCTCATTGTCAATTTTAATACCTCCAATTTCTTTTTCTTCTCTAATTGCTACAGCTAGTCTTTCTAGTAGATTGTTAAATAATAGAGGTGATAATGGGCATCCTTGTTTCACTCCTGATCTTATTGGGAAGGCTTCTAATTTATCCCTATTGCAGATGATGTTTGCTGGTGGTTTTAGATATATACTGTTTATTATTTTTAGGAAAGGCCCTTCTATTCCTATGCTTTCTAGTGTTTTCAATAGGAATGAGTGTTGTATTTTGTCAAAGGCTTTTTCTGCATCTATTGAAATAATCATCTTATTTTTGTCAGTTTGCTTGTTAATGTGGTCAATTATGTGGATGGTTTTCCTATTATTGAACTATCCTTGCATTCCTGGTATGAATCCAATGTGGTCTTAGTGAATAACCCTCATTACTTGGATTTTTGCATCTATATTCATTAAGGAGATTGGTTTATAGTTTTCTTTCTCTGTTTTTGACCAACCTGGCTTTGGAATTAGTACCATATTTCTGTCGTGAAATGAATTTGGTAGAACTCCTTCTTTGCTTATTCTGTCAAATAGTTTGTATAATATTGGCATTAGCTGTTCTTTGAATGTTTCATAAAATTCATTTGTGAATCCATCTGGACCTGGGGATTTTTTCTTAGGGAGTTCTTTGATGGCTTGTTCAATTTCTTTTTATGATGTGGAGTTGTTTAGGTAATCTATTTCTTCCTCTGTTAGTCTAGGCAATTTATATTTTTGTAAATGTTCATCCATATCACCTAGATTATCATATTTGTTGCCATATCATTGGGCATAATCATTTTAAATGATTTCATTAATTTCCTCTTCATTAAAGGTGAGGTCTCTCTTTTCATCTTGGATACTGTCAATTTGGTTTTCTTCTTTCCTTTTTTATTTAAATTAATTAATTTATTTAATTTAGAACATTATTTCTTGCTTACAAGAATCATATTTTTCCCTCCCTCCCCTCTCCCCACCCATCTCATAGCTGATGCGCAATTTCACTGGGTATTACATGTGTCCTTGATCAAAACCTATTTCCATGTTGTTGGTGTCTGCATTAGGATGTTCATTTAGAAACTACATCCCCAAGCATATCCCCTCAACCCATGTAATCAAGCAGTTGTTTTTCTTCTGTGTTTCTGATCCCATAGTTTTTCCTCTTTATGTGGATAGCATTTTTTCTTGTAAATCCCTCCAAGTTGTTCAAGATCACTGCACTGCCATTATTGGAGAAGTCCAGTACATTCGATTGTAACACAGTGTATCAGTTTCTGAGTACATTGTTCTCCTGGTTCTGCTCCTTTCACTCTGCCTCACTTCCTGGAGGTTGGTCCAGTTCCCATGGAATTCCTCCACTTTATTAGTCCTTTGAGCACAATAGTATTCCATCACCAACATATACCACAATTTGTTCAGGCATTCCCAAATTGAAGGGCATCCCCTCATTTCCCAATTTTTTTGCCAACACAAAGAGTGCAGCTATGAATATTCTTGTATAAGTCTTTTTCCTTATTATCTCTTTGGGGTACAAACTCAACAGGTCTATGACTTGATCAAAGGGAAGACAGTCTTTTAGCACCCTTTGGGCATACTTCCAAATTGCTCTCCAGAATGGTTGGATTAATTCACAACTCCACCAGCAATGCATTAATGTCCCAACTTTGCCATATCCCCTCCAGCATTCATTACTTTCCATTTCTGTCATGTTAATCAATCTGCTAGATGTGAGGTAATACCTCAGAGTTCTTTTGATTTGCATCTCTGATTATAAGAGATTTAGATCACTTTTTCATGTGCTTATTAATAGTTTTGATTTCTTTAACTGAAAATTGTCTATTCATGTCTCTTGCCCATTTATCAATTGGAGAATGGCTTGATTTTTTGTCCAATTGGTTTAGCTCTTTATAAATTTGAGTAATTAGATTTTTGTCAGAGGTTTTTGTTATGAAGATTGTTTTCCACTTGGTTGCTTCCCTTTTAATTTTGGTTGCATTGGTTTTGTTTGTACAGAAATTTTTAATTTGTTTTAATCAAAATTATTTATTTTACATTTTGGGATGTTTTTCTCTTACAGTGTCAAGGAAGTTCATTCCCTGCCCCCTCCTGAATATGTTGACCTGCCCATCAAACATTCCTGACATAACACAATTCCGCCAGGTTTGCGTCCCTCTACATGTGGTACATCAATAAAAGTCAAGGCTTTGGGACTTGTGAGAGGGAGAACCAAGAAGAGAAGGAAGAAGGAAGAAATCAGGAACAGGGAAGGCAGGCGAAGGGAGGGAGGAAGACACATGCAGGCTAGGGACCATGTGGTCAGTTTATTTATAGGAATGATTGTCTATCTTTGCCAATGTACCTTATAAAATATATATCTGTGTAGAAATATTATTTCAATTCTTATTGATGGTGACCATCAGTCAGGGACTTTTTTTAGGACCTAGAGTTATAAAAAGTTGTTGTGGTCACTATTTATAAAAATTAACTCTTAAGTCACAAGGCTGTTATTAGCTTTATTAGCTTAATTACAGAAAGATAGACATAGTAAAGGGGGAAATGTAAATACCCTGTAATTGCCCATTTGGGGAAATCCAGCTCAACTCTAACAAAGGCACCCTCAGGTCTCAATCTCCAGCCAGGAGTCATGATTGTCTTTTCAATAAGACTTCCCAATGCAGGAGTTCTTACAACGAAGAGATAATCAATGCAGAAGATACCAGTATTAAGCTCTGGTCTTGCCTTTTATAGCCCTTTTCCCACATCACTTCCTGTCTCTCTGGTTTCTACTTCCTTTCACTGTGTGCTGGTCTATCACATTTCAGGAACCAATCATAGTTTCTTAATTTGCCTGGCACTTCAGATCATTGAGGGTGTTAACTTTCTTTTCTAGTAAAATGTTCTTGAAGTGTTTTACTAGCTAAGTGTGAAAGGAGGGACACTCCAAGTTCTTGATTGATTAAGTTACAATAAAAAAAAGGAGGATAATTCCATTTATACATGAGGGAGATAATATAAAAACAAGTATATTCCCCCAAAGTAGTTATATGCAGGATAAATAAACCATCAATGAATGTAAGGCACCTGAATTACCAACAACTGGGAAAGGTTTCCTGTAGAAGATGAGGTTTTAACTAGGCCTTGAGGGAATCCAGGAAAGCCAGTAATCAAAGATGAGGAGGGAGAGTATGTTAGACAGAGAAATATTTAGAGCTGAGGTATGGAGTATCTTCTTCAAGGAAAAGTAAGGAAGCCAGTGGCACTGAACAAAAGATTATGTGATAAAGAGTAAGGTATAAGATGAATAGGAAAGTACAGAGTGCAAGAATAGGCTCTATAGGTATAGGGAGATACTGAAATTTATTGAGTAGGAGATGACATTGGTTATGTATAATTGAAAATCTGTTACCCTAAAAAAAGAACTACATTTCCTGGGAGCCCACTGACTTCCTGTCATTACGTATGTAGACAGGGGATAAAATTTGAATGGGCTGTCCTGGTCTCTTTTTGGCCCTGTCAGCAAGCATGGTGGTGGTGAGTGGGGATTTTGAAATGGCTAATCAGCCATGGGCACATGATCTTTATTTTGTATCCACTTTATTCCTTGATAGAAATCATTAATAAATCTCCTAAAATATAACATTTTTATTATTGAGACATTCATTTTAATTTTTACAGTTTGTTCTAGGAAAATTTCTTTGGCAGCTGAATGGAGAATGAAATGGAGTGGGTAAACTGGAGACAAAAAGAGTCCCCATACACACCAGAATATAGCAGTGTTTTGTGACAGTAGAGAACTAGAAGCAAAGTAGATGTCTGTTGATTACATAATGGACTAAAAAAATTTTGGTTCATGAATGCAATGGAATGTTACAAATATGATGAAAGCATGGAAAGATATACATGAAGTGATATAGAGTGATGTAAGCAGAATCAAGAGACCAGTAAGACACTGACCACAGAAATGTTAATGGAAAGCATCACCACAAAATAATCAAAAGTGAGTGTTATAAAATTTCAATGAACAAGTATGGCCCTAAAGAAGAGATATGAGAAGATACTCCTACCCTACTCCTTTATAAAAGTGGAAGGTCATGAGTCTGAAACATTTCATATTTTTTCAGACTTTTTCAATGTATTGATTAGGTGTGCTGATTTTTTTTCTCTCCTTTTCTTCTCCTTTCTCTTCTGCTTTTTTCTTCCCCTTCCCCCCAAAATATTTTTTTACATTGGATGATTCTCTAAGAAAGGAATGAAATGAGAAAGTATGATGATTCAAAAAAAATTAATTATCAATATAAATTATTTAAAAATAATAAATCTGTCTTTTAATTCTACTGGTAAGTAAAAAAACTGTGAGTGAATGGGGATAAGGAGAAGGAAAGGATGCAAAATAGAAGACGAAATGGTAGATAAGCAAATCAGAAAGTTACAGTTCATGGAATTTCTACTTAAATGATTTATCTTTTCAGGGAATTTTTTTTATTTTATGAGACATTAAAAGGCAAGTATAAACCAACATTGCAACTCTTTGGGGGGGGTGGCAGTCAGTGTGACAGATTTTTCTGATTGATGACAGAGATTTATTTTCAAATAGCTCCATTATGCAGATTCTGGTATTTGTCTTTCAGCTCCATTAAAAACAAGAGAAGGGCCTAGAAAAATAACATCAAATTCTTATGCAATGTCTCATCATGTGACTTTTTAGATTTATCATAAAACCCTCTGCAGATCACCCATTTGTTTCTACAGTAGTTGTAAATCATTTACTTCTAAAAGGTCAACCCACCAGAGGGACATCTGCACGGAAGGTTCAGAATCTAGTGGACATTATGAATTGTAGAAAAATTATAGCATTTAGTGGGAAGGATGAAATGAACACAATTCTTCAGGGGTCCTACTTCTAAAATCAGCTAGCATTTGCTAGCTTTGTGTCTTAGGGTTCATGAAGACTAGCTTTAAGCCATGTGATTCAGTCTTGAAGTTTTTTGCTATCCAGGCTGCCCTCTTCTGAATTCCTTCTAAGCAATCAGTGTTCTTTCCCTTCCTTTCCCAGTTACCTTTGTGGCTTTCCAAACTTCTCTCTCATGCCTCAGCTGCCTTTTCAACTCTGGAAGGTCCTTTTCCTAGAATCCCCTTTTCTGATTGCTCAGTTTCTCCTGGAAGTTCCAATTTGAGGAAATGCCAAAGTCAGCCACCTTTCTCCCTATCACTCCTCTTCCAACTCTCCTCATACATCTCTAGACTTCCCTACCACGGTCTTGCTATGA
Organism: Monodelphis domestica; assembly: GCF_027887165.1. Taxonomy (NCBI): domain Eukaryota; kingdom Metazoa; phylum Chordata; class Mammalia; order Didelphimorphia; family Didelphidae; genus Monodelphis; species Monodelphis domestica. The sequence continues at coordinate 297,782,577 of NC_077232.1, read as the reverse complement.
TATTATTTCCTTCAGGGACTCAATTCCATCAAGGCTTTTGAAGAGGTCACATACTGGAACTGTGCAACATGTCCTTGCAAAGGGTACTGAGGTACCACAAAGGCTGCAGCCTCTAATAGTCTATGTTGTAACATTTGATAGAGGCTTGGGCAAAAATATGAATGTGCCTGTATCCTCACAAAGTCAGGTCTCTGGTGCAAAAATATAGTGGATGTCTCTTGTCATGATTGAAAACATTCATTCAAATTTATTAATAGTCTACTATATGCAAGTTACTGTGCTAGGCTCTGAATGGGAGGTGGAGAAGATTCAGAGCCCCAGACCTCAATATATTTTCAATCAAGTTGAAGAGATAAGACACAGGTGGAGGGAGAAAAAGTGGCACCCCATGGGCAGGGGCATTCAAGCTCTATTTGAGCTTCATGCTGCTACATGCATTTTTTCCTCCTGACAGGCCAGCCTTAGGTGTAAGAAATTATCATCATCCTTGGGTGAGCTGGAATGTTGCCATATTTCAGGAATCAATAACATTCAAGGATGTGGCTGTGGACTTTACCCAGGAGAAGTGGAGGGAACTAGATGCTTCTCAGAAGACCTTGTATAGGGAATGATGTTAAAAAAACCCAAACAACTATGAATACTTTTTCTTTCTGGAGTTTCCAGGTTCCAAACCAGAAATGATCTTCCAGTTAGAAAAAGAAAATATGCCTTGGAGGCCAGAGTGAGAGTTTCCATTGTAGTAGGGGACTTTGGGGAGGTAGGATCATATGGGAGATCAATGGATTACTCTGGGCCCTGATACAGGGTTTCCAACTGTGGACTGAAGGGCCCTATAGTTATCCCTGACACAGTCAGAGCCTGATCTGGGACAAGCACACAAATTTACTCAGTCACAGTAAATAGAAGATGTAATTTATTTCAAGAGAGAGAGGGTTAGTGGGTAAGGGGAATCCCTGTCACTAATTCACTATCTACAAAACCCAGGTCTAAACTTCCTCATGGAGGGTCTTCAAAGATTTAATAGACAATACTTATCACCCTCTCCTATCTAATCTATAAACCCAGTCCCTGTTCTAAATAACCTACTCTAAGCCCATCTCTTTGTTATTACTAGAGGTGATGGCCTGTAACAGATTTGGCAGGGCCCAAGGCAGGTCCCAGGTTTACACCTCCAAGAAAGGCAGGGTCACTAAGTCAGCCTTTCACTCACTAATGGTGACCATCCAAATGGAAAGAAGTTTGAGGTCTCCTGCACGAGTTCCTCCAGGGGTCCAGTTCCTCCAGTCCAACTCTGAGTCAGAGATCTTCCATCCAACTCAAATCTTGAGCCTAATATCTATCTTCTGGCCTCTGGTCCTTTTTTAAAAGATCTTTTTCTTTTGTGTCACCTCCCCTAAATTTCACATCTACCAATCACAGCAGATGCTTTTCTCCAGGACTTCCCACTCTTTAGTTCACACCTTCTTTGGTTAGATCATACCTTTTGGGGTTACTTAACACCTTTTTTTTTGGTTAGTTCACCTTTTGTAGTTACTTAACACCTTTTGTGTAGTTAAAATGGGTAGATCTATTGATCCAACCATTCTGGAGGGCAATTTGGAACTATGCCCAAAGGGCGCTAAAAGACTGTATGCCCTTTGACCCAGCCATAGCACTGCTGGGTTTGTACCCCAGTAAGATAATAAGGAAAAATACATGTACAAGAATATTCATAGCTGTGCTCTTTGTGGTGGCAAAAAAATGGAAAATGAGGGGATGTCCTTCAATTGGGGAATGCCTGAACAAATTGTGATATATGTTGGTGATGGAATACTATTGTGCTCAAAGGACTAATAAAGTGGAGGAATTCCATGGGAACTGGACCAACCTCCAGGAAGTGAGGCAGAGTGAAAGGAGCAGGACCAGGAGAACAATGTACACAGAGACTAATACACTGTGGTACAATTGAATGGAATGGACTTCTCCATTAGTGGCAACACAATGATCCTGAACAACTTGGAGGGATCTATGGGAAAGAACACTATCCACATGCAGAGGAAAAACTGTGGGGGTAAAATCACCAAAGAAAAACTACTGCTTGATTACATGGGTGGGGGGGGGGGAGATGATTAGGGATATAGACTCTAAATGAACATCCTAGTGCAAACACCAACAACATGGAAATGGCTTCTGATCAAGGACACATGTAATACCCAGTGGAATTGCACATTGGTTATGGAAGGGGTATGGGGAGGGGTGGGAGGAATAGAAAATTATTTTTGTAACCAAGGAATAATGTTTGAAATTGATGAAATAAAAAAATAATGTCAAAAATGTAAAAAAAGGGTAGATCTACTTAAAATACTAAGTTACTACCTTTTGGGGGATTAAAATCTAAAAACAGATTGTGGACTACAATTCAATCTTTCCAATAAAGGAAGAGCTAAGTATCTTCATTGTTACCATCAGGAGATTGCTAAATCCAATCTTCACAAAACACACCAAAAAGATAACAACAAGAACAGAAAGCAGGATAAAGCCAGATAGGATCAGCAGCTTCAGGATAGGCAGCCACACTCCTCAGGTTGCATCCAGAGAGAAACAGCCAACCCCACTGAGTTCCAGCATTACCCTTCCTTCCAGCACTCCAGAATCTTTCTCTGCAGGTCTCATGCATATGCCATTTGCAAACCTCATTTTCCTACTAAACTTATCTCTTCCTTATAACACTATGAGGACAAAACATGAAGGAGGGAAGTAGTTTGAGGTTTTGGAACTGCATCTAATAGACACCTGGGGCACAACTGATTCCTCTTCATTGTGCTCTTTTTGCACACCAGTCAGGGCCTTGGGAGTTGGGACTTGGGACACTTCCTGGAGCTGCTAATCCATAGCCTGGCCCCATTGTTGATGCAATTCTTACAGGTTTCCTTATTCTGGAGAATACATGTGAAATTATAGGTTCATCTCCAACACAGGACTTTTATTTGGGATGAGCATCCAAGGAAAGAGGGGCAAGAGATGGTCCTTGAAATGGGATAAAAACATGCCAGGGTAGAAAGGCAGAAGAGCAAAAGCAAAACCACTGAGACAACTAAGATCAATTCTTATAAGGAAAGTATTTATAAAAGCAATACCTTTGAGAGAAATTTCAAGTTAAGTGATTCTTGCTGCCAAAGAAGAGAATTCCTACATAAAAAACCTCCATAATTATGATCCATTTGGAACGCATTTTAATCAGTTTCTTGCCATAATTAAAAATAATGGACAATCCTTTGAGAAGATTTACAAGTACAATAAATGCTGGAAGCCCTTCATTTACCACTAAAACCTCATTCACTATCATATACTGCATATTGGAGGTGAATCATATGAATGTAATGTGTGTAGAAAAACCTTCACCAGAGAAGATATTTTATTGTATATAATAGAATATACATAGAATAAAAGCCCAATGAAAACAATGAATATGGGAGAGCCTTCAGCTGGAGGGATTATTTTAATGAACATAAAATTATTAATATTTGACAGATGCCCTATGAATGTAATGAATTTAGGGAAGCCTTTAGCCAAAAGAGATCTTATTCTCCATCAGAGAATTCATACTGGACAGAAGCCCTATACATGTACTAAATATAGAAATGCTTTCAATCAGAGGGGATACCTTAATCAACATACATATAAGAAAGAAACCTTTTCGATGTAAACAATGCGGAAAATCCTTCATTAAGAGGAGAAGTTTTCTTGACCATCAGATAATTATATGGAATAGACCAGGAGTAAATGACCTCATAAATCTAGTGTCTGATAAACCTAAAAGTTGAGATCTTTGGGTTTATCAGACACTAGATTGCTAAAGTCATTTATCTATTTCTTCTATTTCTTAGCCAGACAGATTGTTCTTATGATCTCTGCTTTATAATACAGCTTAAAATCTGGTATTGCTAGACCACCATCCATCAATTTTTTTCATTAGTTCCCTTGATATTCTTAACCTTTTGTCCTTCCAGATGAATTTTGTTATTTTTCTGGTTCTATAAAATAGTTGTTTGTTTGTTTTCTGGTAGTTTGATAGGTATGGCACAGAAAAAGTAAATTAATCCAGGTAGGATTGTCATTTTTATTATATTAGCTCAGCCTACCCATGAGCAATTAATGTTTTTCCAATTGCTTAGATCTAATTTTATTTGTTTGAAAAGTGTTTTGTAATTTGTGTTCATATAATTCCTGTGTTTGTCATGGCAGATAGATTCCCAAATATTTTATATTGTCTAGAGTGATATTAAATGGAGTTTCTCTTTCTAACTCTTTCTGCTGGTTTTTGTTAGAAATTATATAAATGCTAATGATTTATGTGGGTTTATTTTGTACTCTGCAACTTTTCTACAGTTATTATTTCAAGTAGCTTTTTAGTTGATTTTCTAGGATTCTCTAAGTACAACATCATATCATCCACAAAGAGTGATAGTTTAGTTTCCTCATTGCCTGCTTTGATCCCTTCAATTTCTTTTTTTTTTGTCTTGAATTGCTACAGCCAGCATTTCTAGTACAATATTAAATAATAGTGATGATAATGGGCATTATTAATAAAATATAATTATACTTCACTCCTGATCTTGTTGGAAAGGCTTCTAACTTATCCCCATTGCAAATGATACTTGCTGATGGTTTTAAATATATACTACTTATCATTTTGAAGAAAGGTTCTTTTATTCCTATGCTTTCTGGTATTTCCAATAAGATTGGGTGCTGTATTTTGTCAAAGGCTTTTTCAACATCTATTGAGATAATCATGTGATTTATATTAGTTTGATTATTTATATGATCAATTATGTTGATGGTGTTCCTAATATTAAACCAGCCTTGAATTCATGGTACAAATCCCACCTGGTCAGAGTGAATAATCCTTGTGGTATATTGCTGTAGTCTCTTTGCTAGTATTTTATTTAAGATTTTTACATCTATGTTCATTAAAGAAATTAGTCTATAATTTTGTCTCTTTGTTTTTGTTCTTCCTGATTTAGGTATCAGTACCATATCTGTGTCATAAAAAAGAATTTGGTAGGACTCCTTTTTTGCTTATTTTGTCAAACAGTTTGTATAATATTGAGACTAATTGTTCTTTAAAAGTTTGTTAGAATTCACTTGGGAATCCATCTGCCCCTGGGTTTTTTTCCTGGGAAGTTCATTGATCACTTGTTCAATTTCTTTTTCTGAGATTGAATTATTTAAGTATTATATTTACTCTTTTGTTAATCTAGGCAATTTATATTTTTGTAAATACACATCCATTTCACCTAGATTGTCAGATTTATTGTCCATATAATTGGGCAAAACAGGTCCTAATAATTGCCTTAATTTTCTCTTCATTAGAGGTGAAATCACCCTTTTCATTTTTGACACTATTAATTTGATTCTCTTCTTTTTTAAATAAAATTAACCAATATTTAATTTTATTTGGTTTTTTCATAGAAACAGCTTCTAATATTATTTGTTAGTTCAATAGTTCTTTTATTTTCAATGTTATTAATTTCTCCTTTGATTTTCAGTACTTTCAATTTCGTCTTTAACTAGGAATTTTTAATTTGTTCTTTTTCTAGTTTTTTTTAGTTGTAGACCCAATTCATTGATCTGCTTTTCCTCTATTTTGTTGATATAAGTACTCAGAGATATATATTTTCCCTTGAGTACTAAAGTACCTGAAGTCTTGCAAGAGGCTAGCTATTAGTGCAATTGAAAACATCTAGTTAGGGCCTATTGGGACCTCAGCAAAGGAACAAAATCTACTCCAGGTCTGAGACTCAAAACTGAGACTAAATCAAATGACCAGGAAACTGAGCCCATACACAAGAAATCCTAAAGAAGATGGGACCTAGTTTTGGCTATTGTGTTTAGAACCAAAGTAGGCCTGGGAATCCCTTCAGAAAATATAAAGCATAGGAAGAAGGTGAGTGTGATCCAATCACAAAGCACAATCTGAAATTAAGAATAAAGAGATAAATGCATTCAGAAAATCCAGGAGGTAAACTCAGAATAGTATAATAGTCCCAAGCAAGAACATCAGAGAAAAGACTGGATTGGTCACAAGGGTGATAAGACAATCTTAAAGAAATGAAGGAAGAGATACAAAATGTAATTCTAAATTAAATGAGAACTATAGAAGAAAAAGATAAAACGGTTTAGACCAGAAAGATGAAAACTTACCCAAGAAATGAACTCCTTAGAAAGTAAGAACAGGTTCAAATAGCAATGATTCCATAGAAGAGTAAGAAATATTAAAGTAAAATGTAAATTTGTTTTAAATTAGAAGAAAATATATGATATATGCTAACAAAAACAATGGTTCATGCCCATGAGTCTTTGTGATCCTATTTGGGATTTTCTTGGCAAAGATACTGGAATAGTTTACCATTTTTCCAGCTTATTTTATAGATGAGGAAACTGAGCCAAAACTAAATTCATTCATTTGGAGAGAGATTGTCTCCCATCTACCCACCCACCCCACAATACAGTGAATGTTATTTCAGGGTGGCTAAATCCTCCTATTTCCTGGTATGACTCATCTAGTGGCAGCTTCGAGAAATAGGTTTACAAATTCCAATAGAGTGGGGGAAAAAAAGAGCAATGAAGCTTGTGTCTCTCCTCCTGCCAAGATTAAATGGAAGAATGAAATATGCATGGCTCATAGCTGTGGTCAGCTCACTAATTTTCCCTGAGATAAAGTTGAAAAGTAAATGAAAATGCTCAGCTTCATCCAAAAACCCTTCTTGCTTGATAGATGAGGAGAGAGATTCTGAGAATGGTCTTACAAATCAAAATCCATCTTTTTGGAATGAAGCATTATTAGATCACTACTATTACACATCAGAGCAATAACTTTTCTCTTTACTTGAGACCATGATTAAAGACTAAAGACTAAACTTGTTTTGGTTCAGTGTGAATCCAGGGCAGGGAAAGTAACTGGGAATCTCTGAGATTCCCTGCAGCAATAATGAGGAAGTTTGAGTGGAGAAGAAGTGGAACCTTGACTAATTGGGAGGTTCTTTCTATGGCAAGTCACTAAAACATACCCTGATGTTGGTAATCAAATAAGTTCATTTGGATCCAGAGCATAGCATATTACAGTGAGAACTGTATGCAATTTTAATGCTAAAAGCTTTCAGAGGAAGTTTGTTAAGGAATATTCTGGTACCTTACCAAGACCTTTATGCTTTGCTTTAATTTCATTTACCTTTCCTTTCTTTCTTCCCTGGATGTTCTCATTCAATCATTCACTTAATAAACATATATTAAGTACCTTGTATAAGCCAGTGATAAAAAAATAAATGCTTACATTTCAATGAGATGGGAGAAATGTATGTAAATTTAAAATATATTCAAAGCTTGGGGTTGGGGATGGATGTTGCTTGAGTCAAGTCTTATTCATTACCAGTGGAAATGGGCTATGAATAGATACATATGTAATAGTGGGAGTTTTCAAAATAAACACTGGCAAGAAAAATAGTATGGTTCAATACATCCTATCAGGGAATTTGGAAACATTGGGGTTTTCTTTTCTTCTCCTATTATATAGAATGGGCATTAGATTCTGATATGACTGTAACAATATGCCCCTGAGAGATTTCCTCATTCCTGGTATGCCTAACTCTCATCCCCTCTCTTTCAGAACTTGGAGAGACTTAACCTTCACATAGGAGCAATCTTCCTACATCTTGAAGCTATGACTCCCATATCCTATGAACATGTGAATGAGACAGTTATCCCAATGTTTCCATTATTCATTGAACCAGATCAGGACCAGATCTAGACTAGGCTCATAATCTGCTATCTCTGTAGTAATTGTAAATAGACAAGCTAATTTCCTCGGGACCTTGTGCACTGAGAGTGCTTGATGATCATACATTTCTTTGCTATCACAATACTTGCTATTTTAAGTAAACTGTTCTTGTTCTTTACTAAGATAGGAGATCTAAGTGATATTAATGATAAAGAAGAGAACTTGCTTAGGGTTGGGGCTGAGTCAGTGAGAATATTTGAATCCTAGGGTAATAAAAAATGTGTTTATACACCTGGATAGAAGCTCTTTCACATACAATTTGAGACTCTGAGATTCCAACATACAACTATGTTCAGCTCTATTCATTTGCAGGTTGTATTACTGACAGTTCTACCTTGTCTGCCTGCAAAAGCCCACTGCTACTTGGGAGACAGTGGATATTCACCTGTTTAAATATAATAAATAAATATTTTATCTAAAGAGTAAAGAACTGAAAGATTAGAAAGGGAAGAAAGGGAAGCAAGAGCAGGGTGATGAGCTGGGATAGTACTGAGGGGCAAGTGGATTAGAGGTCTTAATGAGCACAAAGAATAGGTGAAACAGCAATAAGGCATAGGAGGAGATGGAATGCTAAAACATTATCATCAGATAAAGGAACTTCAGAGTCTAAGAACATAGAAGTGGAATCATTAAGGATGATGCTAAGTTCACAGGTATTATCAGGAATGTATAGGAGTGAGTTCATACTGACCTATGAGAACTAACTGCTAAATTTTTAGTAGGAGCATATACACTTCAGAAATATGCAAGCACTGTAAAACAGGGGTTCATTTATTGTTTTGTCATTTGTAAGTCTCAATTTAAGAAAGTGATGGAGAAAATATTAATAATGCAGACTAAAATTTAAAGCATGTCATATATATATATGATATATATATATATATATAGGGGATGATTGTTAAATATTTCCCAGCACATCTCTCAATATGATCATATGATCAATCCAGTGTGTAGCCAAAGTAGGTTAGAAGAGTCAGTCATGGGAGTTGAGGATACTGAGAACCTGGGAAGTCAAAGTATTTAAGGGAACATTAATATACTATATATGGAAATCTCCTAGTATAAAGGCTGAAATTGAACTAGATATAGAGACTATGAGCAAGACATTAAACTCCTTGAGAAAGGGGAGGAAAATTCGATAATAGCCAGCAAGATCTTGCTTAGATGATAAATTTGGATAGATTGAACATCAGAAGCAAAGGGGTTGCTGAATGATGGTGGTAGTGGGAAAATCTGGGAAGTGGTCATGTAGAATAAATTCTGTTGTAATTATCTTATGAGGACCAATAAGTCAGAGGTTTGAGAAAGGATGCAACCAGTGCTGGATAGGATATCCAAGGATGCAGTTCATCCAGAGGGAGCCAGGTCTTAATGAGTGTAAAATGTCTAAAATGAAAGGAAGTTTGTTAGTTATAGAGGAATTTTGAAGGGCATAATAGAAGTGATATGGAAACCTAGAGTCAAATATTGGAAACCTAGAGTCAAATATTGGAAGGGTAGGGTTGTGGTGGTGTAGCAAGTGAAAGATGAAATGCCTGTGGAAACAAAGGTTTGATCTCCCAAGCATATCAATCTAATGAGTAATGTATGCCAGTCTTGGGACCAGGCCCTTTCCTCAGCTGAGGATTGGATCCCAAATACAGAAGAAGACAGACTTTTATACATTAGAAACAATCAAAAAAGCCAAATTAAGGTAAAGGAAACAATACAACATTAGGTAATATGATTTCTAGTTGAAAGAATGATGAATGAGACTTTCCAAATTTGGAGAAGGAAAAAGAACAAGTACAATTTACTAAATTTTAAAAAAAGTCTCACTCCCCCAAGTGTCAGCAAACAATCAAAGGGACATGGAAACAATAACCAATTCATCAATGCAGTACCAGTGTTCAAATAAGATATATGGATTGCTTGAGGGGTACAGCTATGTGCATCAATCTTTGAATTTGACTGAGTTTCTAGATAGCAGAAGCTAGGTCTTTGGTTAAGGACCCCCAAGCAATAGGAAGAGGTAGTCCAGTTTCCCAATCAAGCAGAGCTAGGTTCAAACAAAGCAATAAGGTTTTTCTTTTCCCTAATTTCTACAATAAAATTTTTCTCACAAAACAGAAGTTGGAATAGACTCATAATTGAGTAGAAACTGAACTATTTCCAAAGTTGACTCAGAAGATGGAATCAGTGTGATTCACTCAATTCTCACTTTTAACCACTTGCTATTCTAATCCCCTTAATTCCCTCAATCTTTTAGGATATAGGAATGAAGGAACAGACAGATGGTTTGGGGCAAAGATATGTTCTTTGGCATTTGAGGGTCTAAATCGTGATGGTGAACCTTTTAGAGACTCTGTGCCTTGCCTTGACCCCCCACTAAGTACCAGTCACTGCCCCCCACTACTCCACATAGGGGAAGGAGGAAGCACTCCCATTGGGCTGCTAGGCAGAGGGGTGGATGAAGTGAGGAATGCCCTCAGGGAGTATAGAGAGAGGAAGGGGAGTGGCCCAATCATTCTGCTCCCCTCTAGCTCTGCCACGTCCAAGCTGCCCACCTTACCCCTGTGTGCTCCCACTGGGCTATTAGGCAGAGGGGCAGGTGATGTGAAAAAATGTCATCAGTCATGGTAGAAAGGGAGAGGGGAGCAGCTTCACCCAAGTCCCTCTGCCTTTTTAGTAACAACTGGGGGGGGCAGGGAGGCACACATGCCCACAGAGAGTACTCTGTGTCCCATCTTTGGCACATGTACTATAAGTTTGCCATTACTGATCTAGCATCACTAGAATGGGAAAGTAAAAGGGAATGACAGTACACTAACAATTGGGAAATAGGTCCAAGCAAAGTGTCAATAGATAGTAAGAGGTCTGCTGACAAGAGCAAGTGATCAGAAGGATCAGTATCTGACTCAGGACTAGACCCTAAAATACTCTACACAAATCATATGGAATCCTTAGTCTCACCATACTCTCCTTACTCTGAAAAACCCAAACAACTTAAAAGTACAAAGGTCAGCCAACCCAATTACATCTAAACATCCCCATCCCACTAAATATTTCTGGAAGCATCACCCATACTTATGCCTGCTGGTTTTGTATGGTAATTTCATGTATTTGACCTGCAGATGGCCACCTATTCTGTTTTCTGTCACTTGAATGCTAAACTAGGGAGTTGCTCTTACCTTTTTCAGCACCACTACCCATAGTGCTGAACTTTGCTTCAACTCTATGTGAGCATTCACAATGCTCCTGCTTTGCAGAGAGTGTTTAAAGGGATTTTCTTAATCTCTCTCTCTGTCTCTTTAAGTGCAGAAGAATTTCTAAGTAGAAACTGACAGGCTTCTGTGAGAGTGAGCTGAAGATTCTGTTACTTAGGAGACAAGATATATAAGGAGGAGTTCAGTTGGCAATTGTGTGTTTTGCCTCTGGGTCCCTAGAGAGCAGGAAGTCGGTCTGTCTTTGTCTCTGTGACTGGCAGTTTTTACTACTGACAGTTGGGATAGAGAAATGGATTTAAAGAGTTGTAGATGGTGGCTGTTTATTAGCATAGGTAGTTAGGTAGGGAATAAATTTCTAGGTAGTGTGAAGGGTTAAAATTTGAGGAGTAGGAATTTGAACAAAAGTCAGGAGAGCAGCTTCTTAAACACAAAACACTTAGTTTATTATTAGGAAAATACAGATAGGAAATAGGAAGGAGGAAAGTGAGAATAATCTTATAATAGCTTATAACTATACCTGAGATCTCAATCCTAACTAAAATTTTCTTTAAAACCCTAAATCTATATGCCTTTGAGGGCTGTGCCTTCTGCCAGAGCCAGGCATCGATCTAACTTTTATACTCTATCTAATAATTTACCTACTATCTAGCTACATATCTACCCAAGATAATCAATAATCAATAAGGCTGTTAAGGTCTTAAATCCATTTTTCAGTCTCCTCACAGTCCTAGAAAGAGTGAGGTACACACCCCTCTCCCCAGGGAACCCAGAGACAAAAGCTTCCTTCCAATTACCAGCTGTAACTGACTGTCAGCCACACTCTTCTGTCACCAACTGACAGTTTGCAAAACAGGGAGACTCTTACTCAGAAATCTTTTTGCTCCCTTTCCTCTTAAATGGAAAAAGGGATAAATTAAGAAAAAAAGTCTCTTAACAATAGACAGTGTAGATAGTTAGGCCTAATATTTCTAGGCAGAAGAACCTGTCCTCAAAGAGAGTTAGAATAGGGTTTTTAGAAATTTTAGATAGGATTAGGAATTTAGGTATAGTAATAAGGTATTAGTATTAATCTCTTTTTCCTCTTTTCTATTTCCTATCTGTACTTCTCAAATTAAACTGTTTTATCAAACTGCTCTCCTCACTTTTGTCAAACTCCTACCAAATTAACCCTTAATAGCCTGGGAAGCCAGGTAAGAACTTGATTAATCTGTTAATCTTCTGTTCCTCACTTCTTGCCATGCATTCTTTTCAAAATAGACATAAGGGTAGAAGTGTAACCATGGTGCTAGATATCATGGTACATGTAGTGAAGGAGGAAGTTCCAATCCATCTCAAACAACTCCCACTACCAGGAAACTTTACTGAGATGTTACATCTCATAATTTTAGATTGTCTCCGGTTACTACCATTTCTGGGAGTGTTGGTTCTGTCAGGATTACTTCAAGGATATCAAGTTTATTAAATATGTGGTCTAATTCTCTCTAAGGAAACAGCTGAAAGATAGCTTAATGGAGACTAGAGTTGCATACCTTTAAGATTGCTTCTGTCACATGGCCAAAACTATTTCTCAACAGAATGAAACTATCTCTCACTTTACCCAATCTGCCTCTCCTGTTGTTTCTACTTCTTCCACCAAGGCAGCTAAAGCAAAAACCCAAAAGAAAGAAGATAAAAACCTACCCTCCCTTATGAGAAGTACCCACATTTAATCCAAAAAAAGAGCTAGTTAATATAAGATATCAAAGACCATCCCCCCCTCAGAATATTGAGGGATTTAAGCAGAGAACCCCTTCTTTTTAAGAGGAACCCATAGCTGTTATAAAAAAGCTGGAAACCATATGCCAACAATTTAATCCAACCTTGACTGATTTGAAGCATTTGCTAGACGAATTGTTAATAAAAAGGGAAAAGGATAAGGTTATCAGGCTTACCAATGAGACTTGGAGTACAATTCTCTGGCCTCTGAATAACCATTGATAGGATTTTAATAATGTTGGAAACTGCACAAGATTGTGTCAAGCTAGGGAGATAGTACTTAACTCAATGAGAGCATCTTCTGACAGACTGGATACTTGGACAAAATTTGAAAAACTAAAATAAGAGATCAGAGAAAATCCTTCATAGACCAACTTGTAGAACTGGGAAGAAGATATATAGACCTAGATTTTACCAGAAAAAGGAATATTAGACAATTGAGAAGGAAGTTTGTGAAAAATTGTTGCAAGGTGGTCAAGAACTATTTTAAAACCAGTTGCCCTAATTGGATATATATGGACCTTGATGAATTAAGAGAAGTGTCAGTAAATGTGTATAATGGTCACAAAAGGAAAGATGATGATGATAGTGATTTATTGGATGTATTAAGAAAGGAGATAAAAGTATTAAAGGGAAAACTTGAAAGAAGATATACAAATTACAGGGTAGCTATGGAAAGAATATACAATGCAAGAATATACAAATTTGGTGTATTACTTATGCAGAAAGGGGGGACACCTAATGATAAATTACAGATGCTAGAATCAAATATTCAATAATTTTAGAAATAATGGTAGAAATTTCAGGAATAATTATTCTAGAAACAAAAACTATTTTAGAAATAATGATAACAACAGAAACAATTACAGAAATGACAATTATGGAAATCATGGGAATGATAGAACAAATAACCAAAATGCAACAAATGATGTTATAGTATTTTCAAAATGGGGCATGCTCATATAATAGCTAAAATGAAAATCCTCCTCAACAAGAGGAATCTTAGAGAGGTACACACAGACCTCTATGAATGTTTGAGAGGGAAGAAAGGACTCTGGAATCAAAGATTGAAACATTTTATTTTCCAGATACTGATATAATTATATCAATCATCCAAGTCCTTTCTCCCCCAGATAGCAATGAACCACATGTAACACTGTTATATGTAACACAAGTTATATGATTGGCTTCTAGAAACTGGGGCATAAGTATCTGTGCTGATGAGTACACCTAATTCTATTTGTAATTCTATTGGCTCTATTAATGTTGTCAGGGAATTTGGAACACCTTTGGAAGTCCAAAAGCTTTTACCACAAATGGTGTCTGTGGGACCTTTATCCATGGAACATTCATTCCTTCTAATGCCTAACTCTCCCATAAATTTATTGGGGAGAGATCTTTTGTGTAAATTAAGAGCCACAATAATATGCATTCAAAATGGTAATATTGCATTAGAACTACTTGAAAAATCTCTAAATTTGTTCCCTGTACTCTTTCCAGACAGTCAGGAGATGAATAAAAACTCCAACCTTTAAAATACCAACAGATATACCAAAATAGCTCTGGGATACAGCTTCTACTGATGTAGGCCTACTTAAATAAACTTTCCCAATTCAAATTAGAACAAGAGTTGGCCCACCTCCATCTATTCTTCAATATCCATTATCAAAAGAACCAATCGAGGGAATTAATCCAGTGATCAATTATTTAATCAAACAGAAAATAATAATCACATGCAAATCAGAATACAATGCGACTATTTTGCCTATTAAAAATGAAAATTAGATGAAAATGAAAACTTGTTTATCTATTTGTTCAAGATTTAAGGGTTATTAATAATCATATTATCAAAAGACACCCTGTTGTTCCAAGTCCATCAACTATTATTTCTTTTATTCCTAGTACACTAAATATTTTACAATAGTAGATTTGTTCTGCCTTTTTTTTTCAATACCCATCCATGAAGATTCCCAAAACATATTTGCATTTACAAAAGGGTCTCATATATGTGGTGTTGTCTACCTCAAGGTTACATAGAAAGTCAAGCTTTATTTTCCCAAATTTTGACACAAACTTTAGTAAATATCAAACTTAAGGAGAGCCATTTAATACATTTTGTAGATGATTTGCTCTTGGCCTCACCAAATTCCACAGCATGCCAAGAAGATAGCAAACATTTCCTGTTGGAATTATATAAGAGAGGACACAAGATCTCAAAATCAAAGTTCAGTGGTGTCTCCCAAAAGTGGAGTATTTAGAATTTGTGTTAGCTGATGTGAAATCTAAAATGGTTGAGGTCTTAAACTGTAGTGAGTTAAAATGGTGGAAGATATAAATTGTGATAGATATAAGAGAGAGAGTAAATTTGACCACAGAAAATATGTTTCACTACAGTGTCTTGGTTTTTAAATCAAATATAAGGTGGTCGCCAGGGAAATATTCCCAATTATTCAAATACCCAAGTCAATTGGGTTTTATAGAGATTTTAATTAACAATACAATGAGTAATCAAAGAAAGAGAGAGAGAGTAAGAAAGGAATAAGTATGAAGGGCCTCAAGCCAATATGGCCTAGACCTGAGTCTTAAGAGAGGAATCAGTCAGTCTTTTAACACTCACCACAAGGTCTGCCTAAACAAGGATTCTAGTGACACCAGGCCAGGTCCATCTCAGCTGACTTCACCAGAGAGAGCTCCCAAGCGATCCTCATCAGAGATCCTCCAAAAGGATTTCTCCAAAAGGATATCCTCTCAAGAGATTCTGCCTTTTCTTATATAGGGGTTTTTCTCCCATGTCACCTCCCCTAAGTCCCTACATCTACCAATCACTGTAGACGCTTTCCAAAGGACTGCCCATCTAAATTCCTGCTAAGTTGACCAATCTCCTCAGTAAGTCTGAACAAGAGAAAACACAGCTGAGTCAACTAATCTCATCAAGAGAAAACTTGCCCAACCCTTTTAGGTGCCTAGCATCCCATTGTATCAATTCTAAAAACAGGTCTGGCTCAAAGAACTCCTTCCCTTATTATAAGCATGGGTCCAAGTACTTGCATTGTTTAGCAAGGAGTTTTCTCTCCTAAAGCAGTCTTAAGTATGGTTGGAGTGGAGGTCCTCCCATTTCTGATCCTGGCAAGTTCTCACATCAAAATGGGGAATGTTTCTCAGTAGGGAATTTGTTCCAATTAAGAATTCCCCGATGGGGAAATTTTTAACATTTACAAGTCTGAGAGATTTCAAGATTTACACTGATGGTGCCCATTTCATTTCCCCTAAGCATATTGAAGATATTCAAAAATTGAGTGTTCCGTCCACTAAAAGACAATTGAAAGCAATTTTGGGAACAACAGGATTTTGCAGGCAATGGATTCCTTTCTATGGGGAAATCACCAAACCCTTTATAGCACTAACAAAAGATGCAGTCACTGAACCACTTAAGTTGAATGCAGAACACTTAACAGTGCTTAATAAATTAAAACAGGCTATCCTTTCTGTCCTTGCTCTAGACATCCCAGATTACAAAAAAGCATTCATTCTGCATGTACATGAATGAAGAGGACTACCTTCAGGTGTCTTAAAACAATCTTTATGATCTGTTCAACATCCAATTACATATTATTCATCTCAACTAGACCCAATATCAACCACTATGTTTTAGAGGAGTAGCTGCAACAGCTTTGTTAGTAACAAAATCCTCATATTTAGTATTAGGATGCCCATTAATGATAATGTATCCTCATGAAGTAGAAGCATTAATACTAAGACATAGAACACAAGCATTCTCTGGCCAAAGACTTAAAGATGTGAAATAATTTTATTAGGCAATGAAAACACCATTTTAAAATATTGCACAACATTCAAACCTGCTACCTTGCTTCCAGATTTACCAGTCACAGGAGAACCATTACATGGTTGTGAATCATTAGTGTCTATGGCAGAAAAACCTCATGAAAATCTCTTGGACATTCCTTTGGGAAATGCAGATCTAATTTTGTTTATGGATGGTTCTTCCTTTGTGAGAAATGGTATACATTACACTGGAGCAGCTGTAGTCACAGAATTGGTCACTCTGTGGTCAGCTTCACTATCATCAAATATAAGTGAACAAAGTACAGAACTCATAGATATAAAACATGCCTGTATAATTGGAAAAGATAAGAAAGCAACAATTTAGAAGGTGTAGTCAAGATGGAAGCATGGAAGCAGCAAACATTCAGAGCTCTGAATATGCTTCCTTACTGATTACAAACTAAATGCTCCTAGGGGACTGAAAATCAAACCTAACAAAAAAAAAGAGAGCCAAGGAACCCTCCTACTGGACTCAATTCAAAATGTATGCCCCCCCCCAAAAAAAGCCGGATTTCGAGGACACTTGGGTTTAACGGGAAGGCAGAAGGAAGGTCCCAGAATCCCTCACACTGCACCTAGAGCACTAAGCCTCCAGCGGCAGCATAAATCTCTGGGTGGGCAAAGGCACTTGTCTGGAGGGTGTACCTTATGGACAGGGTTGTACCAGGCTCAAAGCATCAAACACAGGCAGTGAGAAAGGAGCTGGAAAGGGAGTACAGAGCAGGCAGCCTGGTCACAGAGTCAGAGACTCTTCATATTGCTCCAGCCTTCCAGGAAGTTTTGGCCTCAGAGCACATCCAGTCAAACCCAGTGGAACTTAATCACATCAAAAGTCTTCAGAGATCAGGGAAGCCCAAGCTCCAATACCCCTCCTCAACAGACTGCTGGACTTTAATCCAATCAAAGCCTCCAGTGGAAGGGGAAGATCAAAATCCAATACCCTTCCCCCACAGACTGCACAGAGATCTTCTGTCAAAGCTCCAAGAGGGGAGACTGAGAGAAAACCCCAAAACCAAAGAAATGAGAGGAGCAAGAACAGAGACAAATACAGGGAGTAAAGAAGGGGTAAATATGAGCAAACAACAGGAAAAGAAGAAAGAAATTACAATAGACAGCTTCTATACATGCAATGAACAAAGAACAAACAGAACAGAGAAGTAGGGATCATAAAACAATAAATCAGCAATCCCAGTGAATTGTTTGGAAGAACTCAAAATGCAATTCAAAACACAATTAAGAGAGGATGAAGACAATTGAGAAAAGAACTTAAAAACTAAGATAAGTCACCTGGAAACAGAAAATAGTGTCTCAAAAGCCAAAATCAACCAGCTTGCAAATGAGGCAAAGGAGATGAAAGATGAGGCAAAGGAGATGAGAGATGAGGTAAAGAGGATAAAAGATAATCTCCAAAGAAAATCAGACCAGAAGGAGAAGGATAGCCAAAAAGCCAGGGATAAAATCTAGTCTTGAAGAACCAGAATACAACAACTAGAATTAAGTGACCCCACAAGGCAGCAGGACACTATAAAACAAGACCAAAAGAATGAAATAATTAAGGATAATATGAAAAATCTCATTCAAGAAACAGAAGATTTAGAAAATCATTGAAGGAGAGACAATTTAAGAATCATTGATCTACCAGAAGACCATGACAAAAGAAAAAGCCTGGACATCATACTACAGGAAATTATTCAAGAAAACTGTCCTGATATTCTAGAAAAAAGAGGGAAAAGTGGAGGTCGAAAGAATCCACAGATCACCTCCTGTACGTAATCCCCAACTGACAACACCCAGGAATGTTATAGCCAAATTCAAGAACTATCAGACCAAAGAAAAAATATTACAAGAAGTATCAAGAAGAAGTCATTCAGATACCATGGAACCACAGTGATGATAACACAGGATCTGGCTGCATCCATACTGAAGGATGGAAAGGCATGGAATATGATCTTCTGGAAAGCAAGGAAACTAGGTCTACAGCCAAGAATCAAGTACCCAGCAAAAAGACTATATTCTTACAGGGGAAATTATGGTCATTCAACAAAATAGAAGAATTTATAGAATTTGTAAAGAAAAGACCAGACCTGAACAAAAAATTTGATGCACAGAACTCAAGAGAATCATCAAAAGGTAATTTAAAAATACAGGGGAAAAAGAAAAACAAACTAAACAACCCTTTTTTTAAAGAGACTCAATAAATTAAAATGATATGTATCCCTATAAGAAAAGAGGTCATTGGTAACTCTTAAAAACTGGTATTATTGCCTGGGCAGCTAGAAGAATTACACTTAGAGTGAACAGTGACAAACTGTATAGGATGAAATAACAAGACATAAATAGGTAGATAAATATATGTATACATAAACACATATATGTGTATATATATAATATATATATATATACAACTAGAGCTTAAAAAGGGGTTAATACTAAACGAAATGGGAAAAGAAACAAAAGGGGGTAAATTTATATCAAAAAGAAGCTCATGGAGTGAGGGGGGAGAACATCAATACACTGGAAGAGTAAAGAGGTTGGAGATAGGAAATACTCAAAGATTATGTGCATTGAATTTGACCCAAAGAGGGAAGAACAATCCCATTCATTGGGGCAGAGAAGAGATTCGTGCCCTAAAGGGAGTAGAAGGGTAACAAAAGGACTGGGGTGGTAGAAAGGGTGGGGACTAGGGGGACTGATTAAAAACAAGCATTGGTATAGAAGGAAATAGTGAAAGAAGAAAAGGCAGGACTAGGAGAAGAAATCAAAATTTTAGGAAATACACAGCTGGTAATCATAACTCTGAATATGAATAGAATGAGCTCACCCATAAAACGCAAGCGAATACCAGAGTGGATTAGAATCCAAAACCCTACCATATTCTGTCTACAAGAAACACACATGAGGAAGGTAGATGCACAAAGGTAAAAGTAATAGGATGGATCCAAATCTATTGGGCATCAACTGATAAAAAAGAAGGCAGGAGTAGCAATAATAATATCTGACAAAGCCAAAGTAAAAATAAATCTAGTTAAAAGACATAGAGAAGGTAATTACATTCTGATAAAAGGCAGTTTAGACAATGAAGAAATATCAGTACTCAACATGTATGTACCAAATGGCATAGCATCCAAATTTCTAAAGGAGAAACTAGTGGAGATCAAGGATGAATAGATAGAAAAACTATACAAGTGGGAGATGTGAACTTTCCTGTATCCAAGCTAGATAAATCAAACCAAAAAAATGAATAAGAAAGAGGCAAGAGAAGTGAATGAAATCATAGAAAAATTAGAGTTAGTAGATATGTGGAGAAAAATAAACAGGGACAAAAAGGAATACACCTTTTTTTCAGCAGCACATGGTGCATTCACAAAAATCAACCATGTCTTAGGGCATAAAAACATTGCAAACAAGTGCAAAAGAGCAGAAATAATAAATGCAACCTTCTGAGATTGCAACGCAAAGAAGATACTTAGCAAAGGTACATGGAGAGGTAAATCAAAAATTAATTGGAAATTGAACAATATGAATCTCCAAAACTGGTTAGTCAAAGAACAAATCATAGAAACAATGAAGAATTTCATTGAAGAAAATGACAATGATGAGACATCCTTTCAAAACCTATGGGATACAGCCAAAGCAGTACTCAGGGGGAAATTTTTATCCTTGAGTTCATATATTAACAAATTAGGGAAGGCAGAGGTCAGTGAATTGGGCATGGAAATTAAAAAATTAGAAAGTGAACAAATTAAAAATCCTCAGATTAAGACTAAATTAGAGATCCTAAAACTCAAAGGAGAAATTAATAAAATTGAAAGTCAAAGAAGTATTGATTTAATAAATAAGACTAGAAGCTGGTACTTTGAAAAAACAAATAAAATAGACAAAGTACTAGTCAGTATAATTAATACAAGGAAAGAAGAAAACCAAATCGACAGCATCAAAGATGAAAAGGGAGACCTCACCTCTAATGAAGAGGAAATTAAGGCAATCATTTAAAATGATTATGCCCAATTATATGGCAACAAATATGGCAATCTAAATGATATGGATGAATACTTACAAAAATATAAATTGCCTAGACTAACAGGAAGAAATAGATGACCTAAACAACCCCATATCAGAAAAAGAAATTGAACACACCATCAAAGTACTCCCTAAGAAAAAATCCCCAGGTCCAGATGGATTACAAATGAATTCTATCAAACATTCAAAGAACAACTAATCCCAATATTAAACTATTTGTCAGAATAAGCCAAGAAGGAGTTCTCCCAAATTCATTTTACGACATAAACATGGTACTGATCCCAAAGCCAGGCAGGTCAAAAACAGAGAAAGAAAACTATAGACCAATGGTAGGTCAAAAACAGAGAAAGAAAACTATAGACCAATCTCCCTAAAGAATCAAATGTGGGAGAGATTAGGTTTTGATCAACACCTCACACCCTACACCAAGATAAACTCAAAATGGGTGAATGACTTGAACATAAAGAAGGAAACTATAAGTAAATTAGGTGAACACAGAATAATATACATGTCAGACCTTTGGGAAGGGAAAGATTTTAAAACCAAGCAAGACTTAGAGTCACAAAATGTAAAATAAATAATTTTGACTACATAAAATTAAAAAGTTTTTGTACAAACAAAAGCAATGTAACTAAAATCAGAAGGGAAGCAACAAATTGGGAAACAATCTTCATAACAAAAACTTCTGACAAAGGTCTAATTACTCAAATCTATAAAGAGCTAAACCAGTTGTACGAAAAATCAAGCCATTCTCCAGTTGATAAATGGGCAAGGGACATGAACAGGCAGTTCTCAGCCAAAGAAATCAAAACTATTAATAAGCACATTAAAAAGTGCTCTACGTCTCTTATAATCAGAGAGATGCAAATCAAAACAATTCTGAGGTATCACCTCACACCTAGCAAGTTGGCTAACATGACAGCAAAGGAAAGTAATGAATGCTGGAGGGGATGTGGCAAAGTCGGGACACTAATTTATTGCTGGTGTAATTGTGAATTGATCCAGCCATTCTGGAGGGCAATTTGGAATTATGTCCAAAGGATGATAAAAGACTGTCTGCCCTTTGATCCAGCCATAGCACTGCTGGGTTTGTACCCCAAAGAGATAATAAGGGAAAAGACTTGTACAAGAATATTCATAGCTGAGCTCTTTGTGGTGGCCAAAAATTGGAAAATGTGGGGATGCCCTTCAATTGGGGAATGGCTGAACAAATTGTGATGGAATACTATTGTGCTCAAAGGACTAATAAAGTGGAGGAATTCCATGGAGACTGGAACAACCTCCAGGAAGTGATGCAGAGTGAAAGGAGCAGAACCAGGAAAACATTGTACACTGAGACTGATATCCTGTGGTATAATCACATGTAATGGACTTCTCCATTCATGTCAATGCAATGTCCCTGAACAATCTGCAGGGATCTAGGAGAAAAAGCACTATCCACAAGCAGAGGACAAACTGATGGAGTAAAAACACCGAGGAAAGCCAACTGCATGACTACCAGGGTTGAGGGGATATGATTGAGGAGAGACTCTAATTGAACACCCTAATGCAAATACCAACAACATGTAAATGGGTTCGAATCAAGGACACATGTGATACCCAATAGAATCATAAGTCAGCTCTGGGAGGGGAAGTGAGAGGACGGGGAGAGAATAAAAGAAAATGATCTTTGTTTCCAATGAATAATGTTTGAAAATTACCAAATAAAATAATGTTTAAAAGTAAAAAATAAAAAATAAAATAAATAAAAAAATAAATAAAATAAAAATAAAATTTTTGCCTCAATGTTGATCAGGACGATTGGTCTATAGTTTTATTTCTCTGTTTTATCTCTTTCTCGGTCAGGTATCAACATCACATTTGTGCCATAGAAAGATTTTAGAAGAATTCTCTCTTCCTTTATTTTTCTAAAGAATTTATGTAGTATTAGAGCTAGTTAATCTTTGAATGTTTGGTAGAATTCTCTTGTTAATTCATTTTACCCTAAGGCCTTTTTCTTAGAGAATTCTTTGATGTTCAATTTCTTTTTCTCTGATGGGGTTCTTTAAGTATTCAGTTTCCTCTTTTTGAAGCTAGGTAGTACATATTTTTGTTAGTATTCATCTATTTCACTTAGATTTTCAGATTTATTAGCATATGATTGGGGAAAATAACTTCTAATAATTACTTTAGTTTCTTCTTCATTGTTTGTGATTCCACTTTTTTAATTTTTCACAATGGAAATTTGGATTTCTTCTTTTTTAAATCAAGTTAACCAATGATTTATCTATTCTTTTTTCTTTAAACCAACTCATATTTTTATTAGTTCAATGGTTTTCTTACTTTGAGTTTTGTTCATCTCTTTTTTGGTTTTTAAGATTTCTAATTTGTTCTTTTTCTTGTTATTTTAGTTATATACCCAAGGTACTGTAAAATTTTAAATTAAATCTCTAATAATAAAATATATTTTAAGAGGTTTATTAAATGATCATTATAAATCAAGGAATAAAGAGGATACAAAATAAAAATTACATCTCCATGGCTGGTTAGCCATTTTAAAAATCCCCATCTTACCACCATCACCACTGATGCTACATCATGCCCAAAAAGGGTGTGGGAGGAGTTACTGCCATTTAAATGCCATGATCTCTCCAACATGGAGAGACAGGAGAGATTATAAGGAATTTGGGGAAATACTAAGGACTTCTGGGGAATGAAGTCAAAAATTCAAAATCTCCATTTATATATACCCCCCTGAGACCCGTGGAAGACTAGTCTCTCCAGTGGGTCTTGTAAATGTACCAACTTTGAAATTACAATAATTTGAGGATAAGAGGAAAAGAGAACAAAACCAAGGATTGCTAGAAGCATTGACAACAAAAAAGCAGTTGGGGGAAGTCCCCTTCGGCATAAGAGTATACATACAAAACGAATGCATTCAACCCCACACAGTTCAAATCACCACATCCCAAACTTCACTCTGGATCTTCTGGTGCAACATGTGGTCTGTGGAAGCATCTTCATGGTGCCTTCTCCAAAGAGTTCTTTTTCGGGATTTGGAGAGGTAGCATGTTTCTTAACCTAGGATTATTCTCAAAAAGAATTTAAACTTTGCAATTTAAAATAATAGTAATTATACATAGCCCCCTGAAGAAGGTGATTGAAAAACAGGTGTCACTTAGGGATGCATGGCTGAGCTCTGAGGTATATGAATCAATTGGCAGAGAAATCAAAAAAGGCCAAAAAATCCAAATAAAAGAGAAAATAATCTGTGGATGAAATATAGACTATCAAAGTCTTGTGTATAAAAATTCTAAGTAAAAGAAAAATAAATCCATAACAGGTCCTTGAATCAGGGCCCAAGTAATGTCTATCCCAAAGACTATAGGACACAATATAGTAATATTTCACTTACCCATTTTCAGCCAAGACTACAAGAATTTGCCATACTATACAGGAGGAAAAAGGACTGATAGGGAAGTGTCATTCCCTGGTCTGTTTTTACCTTCACTTTCAGGGATAGGAGAGCCAGAATGGCCAATTATTAGGTACTTTCATATTTTCCACAAGGGGTGTGCTTCAAGGAATCCTGCATTTTAAAATATGTCAAGTGCCACAACCTTGAGTCTCACACTAGGTTAAAGTCCTTGTGCTCTTTGGGCAGAATGTCATCAATCCACGTAGAATTGGTTTGGTCTCTTTGATCTTGTACTCTTGGGCACTATTCAATGTAGCTTTGTCTTTCTTTGGCACTGTACAATGGATCTTTTTGCATTCCCTTCTTCTGGAATCAGACAGAATTATTAAGCAATATCCCATGAATATTTTTGTTGATATTGCTTTTTTCTAAATTTTATTATTATTATTATTATTGATTTGGTTACAATAATCATTTTATTTCCTTCCCTCCCCTCCACCCACCCTTCCCACAGCTGATGCTCAATTTCATGGGGTATTACTTGTGTCTTTGACCAGTATCTATTTCCATGTTCTTAAAGTTTGCTCTACAATGTTCATTTAGAGTCTACATCCCCAATCACATCTCTTCAAAC
The DNA here is from genome assembly GCF_027887165.1 of Monodelphis domestica. Taxonomy (NCBI): domain Eukaryota; kingdom Metazoa; phylum Chordata; class Mammalia; order Didelphimorphia; family Didelphidae; genus Monodelphis; species Monodelphis domestica. The sequence continues at coordinate 297,757,906 of NC_077232.1, read as the reverse complement.
CAGGTACTCAAGAAGTTGTTTTTCTTCTCTGTTTCTACTCCCACATTTTCCCTGTGAATGTGAATAGTGTTCTTTCTCATAGATCCCTCTGGGTTGTTCAGGATCGCTGCATGCCACTAATGGAGAATTCTATTACATTCGATTGTACCACAGTGTGTCAGTCTCTGTGTACAATGTTTTCCTGGTCCTGCTCCTTTCGCTCTGCATCACTTCCTGGAGGTTGTTCCATTCTTCATGGAATTCCTCCACTTTATTAGTCCTTTGAGCAAAATAGTATTCCATCACCAACATATACCACAATTTGTTCAGCCATTCCCCAATTGAAGGGCATCCCCTCATTTCCCAACTTTTGGCCACCACATAGAGCTCAGCTATGAATATTCTTGTGCAAGTCTTTTTCCTTATAATCTCTTTGGGGTACAAACCCATCATTGCTATGACTGGATCAAAGGGCAGACAGTCTTTTAGTGCTGTTTGGGCATAGTTCCAAATTGCCCTCCAGAATGGTTGGATCAATTCATGTTAGCCAATCTGCTAGGTGTGAAGTGATACCTCAGAGTTGTTTTGATTTGCATTTCTCTAATTATAAGAGATTTAGAACACTTTACCATGTGCCTATTAATAGTTTGTATTTCTTTAACTGAAAACTGCATATTCATGTCCCTTGCCCATTTATCAATTGGAGAACGGCTTCATTTTTTGTACAATTGATTTAGCTCTTTGTAAATTTGAGTAATTAGACCATTTTCAGAGGTTTTTGTAATAAAGATTGTTTCTCAATTTGTTGCTTCCCTTCTAATTTTGGATGCATTTGATTTGTTTCTACAAAACCTTTTTAATTTGATGTAATCAAAATTATTGATTTTACATTTTGTGATTTTTTTCTAGCTCTTGCTTGGTTTTAAACTCTTTCCTTTCCCAAAGATCTGACAAGTATACTATTCTGTGTTTGCCTAATTTATTTATAGTTTGCTTCTTTATATTCAGGTCATTCAACTATTCTGAGTTTATCATGTTGTAGGGTGTGAGATATTGATCCAAACCTAATCTCTCCCATACTGTCTTCCAATTTTCCCAGCAGTTTTTTATCAAATAGTGGGCTTTGGTTACCAAAACTGGGATTTGGGGCTTATCATAGACTGTCTTGCTGAGGTCAATTGCCCCCAATCTATTCCACTGATCCTCCTTTCTGTCTCTTAGCCAGTACCAAATTGTTTTGCTAACCACTGCTTAATAGTATAATTTGAGATATGGGACTGCATTTCCTCCTTCCCTTGCATTTTTTTCAAGATTTCCCTGGATATCCTTGATCTTCCGTTTTCCAAATGAACTTTGTTAGGGTTTTTTTCTAATTCAGTAAAAAAAAAAGTGTTATGGTAGTTCAATGGGTGTGGCACTAAATAAGTGAATTAATTTGGGCAATATTGTCATTTTTATGATGTTAGCTCATCCCAACCATGAGCAATCAATATTTTTCCAAATTCCAATTTCTAGTTTTAATTGTGTGAAGAGTGTTTTGTACTTGTCTTCATATAGTCCCTGTGTTTGTCTTGGCATATAGATTCCTAAGTATTTTATATTGTCTAGGGTGATTTTAAATGGAATCATTCTTTCTAATTCTTGTGGTTGAAATGGGTTGAAGATATATAGAAATGCTGATGACGTATGGGGGTTTATGTTGTATCCTGTGACTTTACTAAAGTTGTTGATTATTTTGACTTGCTTTTTGGTTGATTCTCTAGGATTCTTTAAGTAAACCATCATATCATCCACAAAGAGTGATATCTTGGTCTCCTCATTGCCAATTTTAATACCTTCAATTTCTTTTTCTTCTCTAATTGCTACTGCTAGTGTTTCTAGTACAATGTTAAATAATAGAGGTGATAATGGGCATCCTTGTTTCACTCCTCATCTTATTGGGAAGATGTTGGCTGATGGTTTTAGATATATACTGTTTATTATTTTTAAGAAAGGTTCTTCTATTTCTATACTTTCTAATGTGTTCAATAGGAATGGGTGTTGTATTTTTCAAAGGCTTTTTCAGCATCTATTAAGATAATCATGTGATTTTTGTCAGTTTGCTTGTTAATATGGTCAGTTAAGGGGATGGTTTTCCTAATATTGAACTCTCCTTGCATTCCTGGTATGAATCCTACCTGGTCATAGTGAATAACCCTTGTGATGACTTGCTGGAGTCTTTTTGCTAGTATCCTCTTTAATATTTTTGAATCCATATTCATTAGGGATATTGGTCTATAGTTTTTTTTTTCTCTATTTTGACCTGACTGGTTTTGGGATTAGTACCATATTTGTGTCATAAAATGAATTTGGTAGAATTCCTTATTTGCTTATTCTGTCAAATAATTTGTATAATATTTGAATTAGTTGTTCTTTGAATGTTTGATAGAATTTATTAGTGAATCCATCTGGACCTGGGGATGTTTTTAGGGAGGTCTTTGATGGCTTGTTCAATTTCTTTTTCTGATATGGGGTTGTTTAGGTCATCTATTTTTCCTCTGTTAGTCTAGGCAATTTATATTTTTGTAACTATTGATCCATATCACCTAGATTGCCATATTTGTTGCCGTATAATTGGGCATAGTAGTTTTTAATGATTGCCTTAATTTTCTCTTCATTTGAGATGAGGTCTCCCTTTTCATCTTGGATACTCTCCATTTGGTTTTCTTCTATCCTTTTTTATTTAGGCTGACCAGTGCTTTGTCTATTTCATTTGTTTTTTCAAAGTACCAGCTTCTAGTCTTATTTATTAAATCAAAAGTTATTTGACTTTCAATTTTATTAATTTCTCCTTTGATTTTTTGGATCTCTAATTTAGTCTTAATCTGAGGACTTTTAATTTTTCACCTTCTAGTTTTTTAATTTGCATACCGAATTCATTGACCTCTGCCCTTCCCTAATTTGTTAATATATGAACTCAAGGATAAAAATTTCCCCCTGAGTACTGCTTTGGCTGTATCCCATAGGTTTTGAAAGGATGTCTCATCATTGTCATTTTCTTCAATGATGTTATTGTTTCTATGATTTGTTCTTTAACCAACTGATTTTGGAGAATCATGTTGTTTAATTTCTAGTTAATTTTTTATTTACCTCTCCATGTACCCTCACTAATTATTATTTTCATTGCATTGTGATCTCAGGTTGCATTTATTAACTATGCTCTTTTGCACTTGATTGCAATGATTTTATGCCCTAGTACATGGTCAGTTTTTGTGAATGTACCATGTGTTGCTGAAAAGATGTATTCATTTTTGTCCCTACTTATTTTTCTCCACATATCTACTATCTCTTATTTTTCTAAGATTCCATTCATTTCTCTTACCTCTTTCTCATTTATTTTTTGTTTTGATTTATCTAGTTAGGATAGAGGAAGGTTCAAGTCTCCCACTAGTGTAGTTTTTATACCTATTTCATCCTTGAACTCCACTAGTTTCTCCTTTAGAAATTTGGATGCTATGCCATTTGGTGCATACATGTTGAGTACTGATATTTCTTCATTGTCTAAACTTCCTTTTATCAGGATATAATTACCTTCCCTATGTCTTTTAACTAGATTTATTTTTTTTACTTTGGCTTCATCAGATATCATAATTGTGACTCCTGCCTTCTTTTTATCAGTTGATGCCCAATAGATTTGGCTCCATCCTCTTCCTTTTACCCTATGTGTGTCTACATTCCTCATGTGTGTTTCTTGTAGACAGCATATGGTATTCTAATCCACTCTGCTATTTGCTTTTGTTTTATGAGTCAGTTCATTCCACTCACATTCAGAGTTATGATTGCTAGCTGTGTATTTCCCAGCATTTTGATTTCTGCTCCTGGTCCTGCCTTTTCTTCTTTCACTATTTCCTTCTACACCAATGTTTATTTTTAATCAGTCCTCCTAGTTCCCACTCTTATTTTACTTCCCTTTCTACCCCCTCCCTTCTTATTCCCCCATATTTTCTTTGCAGTCTTTTAAAAAACTACTCCCCTGACACTCTCCCTCCCTTATACTGCTTCCCTCCCCACCTGTACATTTGTTACCCTTCTACTCCCCTATAGTGTGTGAATCTCTTCTCTGCCCCCAATGGATTGGATTGTGGTTCTCTCTTTGGGTCAAATTCAATGCACATAAGCATTGAGTATTTCCTATATCCAACCTCTTTACCCTTCCAGTGTATTGATGTTCTCCCCCCTCCCACCATGAGCTTCATTTTGACATATAAATTTACCCTCTTTTGTTTCTTTTCCCATTTTGTTTAGTATTAACCTCTTTTTATAGCTCTTGTTGTGTATATATATATACATATATGTATACACACATGCATATGTAGTTATGTATACATATATCTATATACCTATTTATGTCTTGTTATTTCATCCTATACAGTTTATTACTGTTCACTCTACATGTAATTTTTCTAGCTGCCCAGGTGATAACAACAGTTTGTAGGAATTATCAATGACCTCTTTTCTTATAAGGATACATATCATTTCAACTTATTCAGCCTCTTAAAAAACATTTAAGGTTTTTTGTTGTTTTGCTTTTCTTTTTTTCCCTGTTTTTTAATTACCTTTTGATGATTCTCTTGAGTTCTGTGCTTGAACACCAAATTTTCTGTTCAGATCTGATCTTTTCTTTACAAATGTTTGGAATTCTTCTATTTTGTTGAATGACCTACTTTCCCCTGTAAGAATATAGTCATTTTTACTGGGTACTTGATTCTTGGTTGTAGACCTAGTTTCCTTGCTTTCCAGAAGATCATATATTCCATGCCTTTCGGTCCTTCAGTGTGGATGCAGCCAGATCCTGTGTTATCTTCACTGTAGTTTCATGGTATCTGAATGACTTCTTCTTAGCAGCTTGTAATATTTTTTCCTTGGTCTGATAGGTCTTGAATTTGGCTATAACAATCCTGGGTGTTGTCAGTTGGGGATTATGTACAGGAAGTGATCTGTGGATTCCGTCAATCTCCAATTTCCCCTCTTCTCTAGAATATCAGGGCAGTTTTCTTGAATAATTTCCTGTAGTATTATGTCCAGGCTTTTTTTTTTTTGGTCATGGTCTTCTGGTAGATCAATGATTCTTAAATTATCTCTCCTCGAAGGATTTTCTAAATCTTCTGTTTTGTGAATGAGATGCTTCATATTTTCCTCAAGATTTTCCTTCTTTTGGTTTTGTTTTATAGTGTCCTGCTGCCTTGTGAGATCACTTAATTCTAATTGTTGTATTCTGGTTCTTCAAGACTGGATTTCATCCCTGGCTTTTTGGTCATCCTTCTCCTTCTGGTCTGATTTTCTTTGGAGGTCATATTTCATACTCTTTGCCTCATCTCTCATTTCCTTTGCCTCATCTTTCATATTCCTTGCCTCATCTTTCCTCTCCTTTGCCTCATTTGCAAGCTGGTTGATTTTGGCTTTTGAGACACTATTTTCTGTTTCCAGGTGACTTATCTTAGTTTTTAAGTTCTTTTCCCAATTGTCTTCAGCCTCTCTTTGTTGTGTTTTGAATTGCATTTTGAGGTCTTCCAAAGTCTGTATCCAATTCACTGGGATTGCTGATTTATTGTTTTATGATCCCTACTTCTCTGTTCTGTTTGTTCTTTGTTCATTGCATATATAGAAGCTGTCTATTGTAATTTCTTTCTTCTTTTCCTTTTGTTTGCTCATATTTACCCCTTCTTTACTCCCTGTATTTATCTGTGCTCTTGCTCCTCTCATTTTTTTGGTTTTGGGGTTTTCTGTCAGACTTCCCTCTTGGAGCTTTGACAGAGGATCTCTCTATGCAGTCTGTGGGGGAGGGGTGTTGGATTTTTGAGCTTCTCTGTCCTCTGGAGGATCTTGATTGGATTAAAGTCAAGCAGTCTGTGGAGGAGGGGTTTTGGAGCTTGGGCTTCCCTGACCTCTGAAGACTTTTGATACGATTAAGTCCAGCTGGGTTGGGCTGGATATTCTCTGAGGCCAAAACCTCCTGGAAGGCTGGAACAATATGGAGGGTTTCTGACTCTGTGACCAGGCTGCCTGCTCTGTACTCCCTTTCCAGCTCCTCCCCACCCCCTCTGTTCAACTCTCTGCACCTGAAACAGCCCTGCTCACAAGGTACACCCTCCAGACAAGCACCTTTGCTCACCCAGTGGTTCCCAGTGCTGCTGGAGGCTTAGCACTCTAGGTGTGGGGTGAGGTGTCCTGCAACCTTCCTTCTTCCTTCCCCTTAAACCCAAGTGTTCTCAAATTCCAGCTTTTGGGGGTGTACCTTTTGAATTTTGTCCATCAGGAGGGTTCCTTGGCTCTGTCTTGTAGTTAGGTTTGATTTTCAGTCCCCTAGGAGCATTTAGTTGGTAATTGGTATGGAACGGTATTCAGAGGTCTGAACTGTTGCTGCTTCTATGCTGCCATCTTGGCTCTGCCTCCCACCCCATAAATTTTTTAAACAATCAGTGGCATCATTTTTATAGTCTAAAGCTTTCTGGGTATTTATTGACATTATAGCAAATATATTTTAAACTTATTTTACTGCATAATCAAAAAAGTTAAAGAAAATATTCTGAATACTGGTGACATGTGCTTAAAATACAAAAAGGAGAGAAAAACTAATACTGAAATAATATATTGTACATGCAAGCAAAAACAATAATAAAAGAGTTTTAAAAATCAACAATGTAGCTTATAATCATTGACACAATTTGTCAGCTAAGAAAAGGTAGAATACAAGAGTTTCTCATAAAAATGAGGTTCATTTCCTCTTCAAATGTGGTCATGATTCACTGTGAGTGCAAAGCAAATGATTTTTACAAAGTAACAGTTTTTTTTTATAAAGAATAGTAGTACAACATGCAATGCACTTTCAAAAAGTACCAAAACCCCAAAGATATAATATCCAATTTAATGACAATAGCAAACAAACCCACTATTATATTTTAGATGAGTCTGTTGTGTGACATTTAAAGAAAAAATCTTAGAAGCTAATGGATACTTGTCACAAATTTTTCAGGTGTAACAATGTTTCAAGCTTGGCTAAGGTATTTTTTTATGACTACAACAATTATTTCATAGCTTTATTCCATATATATATATATATATATACATATATATATATATATAAAACAATACAATAAACTATCTGGTGGTACAGAAAATTTCTCCAACAATCACAAAATATTCACTTAAAAGTTCATTTCCAGGAAAAATGGTTCCCTCTACTTCTAGATCATCCTTCAGCTTATCTTGACTTTGTTTTTGTTTTGCTTTTTTAACTCAAGATCAATCTGATGAATCAATCATCTGGGTGTCCAATCTCTGTCCCTCACCTCTTGGTAAAAAGAAAGGGATGTCGTGATGAAAATGTTTGGTATTTTCCATTCCACTTATAATCTATTATAAAAGTGTTATTCTGTAAGCATTTAGTTAAGAAAAAAAGTAAACAATAAAACACAATTTTTCTTTAAAAAATCCAAGCTTACAATAAGGGCATTTATCAGTCAGTATGCAAGGATTCACAATGGCCACTTGCTTTTTCTTCTAATTGACAAATGCTTTTTAAAGTCAGTAGCACAAGTAAATAGCAAGTGGGTTTTGAAACCCCTTCATGTTCTTACAATAAGCATTTTTGATATAACTGAAGACTGAAGTGTTACACCACATGAAATTCCAATCAGTGAATGCAATGCATCTTTATAGGTTATTTTCTGTCCTTGTTATTTGAGAGGAACTGAGATACTATTGTCACCATCCAAATCATCTAGTGTATTAAAAAGTGGCAGTAGTTACAATCATTCAATTTCAGCTCCTTTCTGGGGCTTTTTACAGTAGATTCTTAAGTATAGTTCTAAATCTTGGAAACATAGCAATGACACAAATACAAAATGCTCAATTTTTTGTCTGCTTTAAAAATATAGTCAACATACCATTTATTTGTTATAGTACAACAGTAATTTTGTGCTAAGAATTACGAACCTTTGACTCTAGGTACTTTAGTTAACAAAGAGAATCTGATAACAGTTGAAAAAATTAATACATTTCCTAAAAAAAAAAAAAAACTTGTACCAATTTCTTTTTCTTTCTTTCTTCCTTTTTCTTTTTTCTTTTTCCTTTTTTATTTTTTAAAACATTATTTTATTTGGTCATTTTCATACATTGTTCATTGGAAACAGATCATTTTATTTTCCTCCCCCCAAACCTCCGGCCACCCCTTACCCAGCCGAGGTGAGATTTGTCTGGGTATCACATGTGACCTTGCTCTGAACCCATTTCCTTGTTGTTGGTATTTGCATTAGGGCATTCATTTAGCTTCTCTCCTCAATCATGTCCCCTCAATCTCTGTAGTCAAGCAGGTGCTTTTCCTCAGTGTTTTTTACTCCATCAGTTTGTCCTCTGCTTGAGGATAGTTTGTTTTTTTTTCTCGTAGATCGCTGCAGGTTGTTCAGGGATATGGTAAAGCCATTACTGGAGAAGTCCATTACGTTCGATTGTACCACAATGTGTCAGTCTCTGTGCACAATGTTCTCCTGGTTCTGCTCCTCTCACTCTGCATCTCTTCCTGGAGGTTGTTCCAGTCTCCATGGAATTCCTCCACTTTATTAGTCCTTTGAGCACAATAGTATTCCATCACCAACATATAACACAATTTGTTCAGCCATTCTCCAATTGAAGGGCATCCCCACATTTTCCAATTTTTTGCCACCACAAAGAGCTCAGCTATGAATATTCTTGTACAAGTCTTTTTCCTTATTATCTCTTTGGGGTACAAACCCAGCAGTGCTATGGCTGGATCAAAGGGCAGACAGTCTTTTATCACCCTTTGGGCATAGTTCCAAATTGCCCTGCAGAATGTTTGGATCAATTCACAACTCCACCAGCTATGCATTAATGTCCCGACTTTGCCACATCCCCTCGAGCATTCATTACTTTCCCTTGCTGTCATGTTGAACAATCTGCTAGGTGTGAGGTGATATCTCAAAGTTGTTTTGATTTGCATCTCTCTGATTATAAGAGACCTAGAACACTTTTTCATGTGCTTATTAATAGTCGATTTCTTTAACTGAAAATTGCCTATTCATATCCCTTGCCCATTTTTCAACTGGAGAATGGCTTGATTTTTTGTACAACTGGTTTAGCTCTTTATAGATTTGAGTAATTAGACCTTTGTCAGAGGTTTTTGTTATGAAGATTGCTTCCCAAATTGTTGCTTCCCTTCTAATTTTAGTTACATTGGTTTTGTTTGTACAAAAACTTTTTAATTTGATGTAGTCAAAATTATTTATTTTGCATTTTATGACTCTTTCTAAGTCTTGCTTGGTTTTAAAATCTTTCCCTTCCCAAAGGTCTGACATGTATACTATTCTGTGTTCACCTAATTTACTTATAGTTTCCTTCTTTATATTCAAGTCATTCACTCATTCTGAGTTTATCTTGGTGTAGGGTGTGAGGTGTTGATCCAAACCTAATCTCTCCCACACTATCTTCCAATTTTCCCCGCAGTTTTTATCAAACACTGGATTTTTGTCCCAAAAGCTGGGGTTTTGGGTTTGTCATAGACTGTCTTGCTGAGGTCACTTACCCCAATTCTATTCCACTGATCCTCCTTTCTGTCTCTTAGCCAGTACCAAACTGTTTTGATGACCGCTGCTTTGTAATATAGTTTGAGATCTGCGACTGCAAGGCCACCTTCCTTTGTATTTTTTTTCATTATTTCCCTGTATATCCTTGATCCTTTATTCTTCCAAATGAACTTTGTTATGGTTTTCTCTAATTCAGTAAAAGAGTTTTTTGGTAGTTCAATGGATGTGGCACTAAATAGATAGATAAGTTTGGGTAGGATGGTCATTTTTATTATGTTAGCTCTTCCCACCCATGAGCAATCAATGTTTTTCCAATTGTTTAGATCTAGTTTTAATTGTGTGGAGGGTGTTTTGTAGTTGTGTTCATATAGCTACTGTGTTTGTCTCGGCAGATAGATTCCTAAGTATTTTATATTGTCTCGGTGACTTTAAATGAAATTTCTCTTTCTAATTCATGCTGCTGAGCTAGGTTGGAGATATACAGAAATGCTGATGACTTATGTGGGTTTATTTTGTATCCTTCAACTTTGCTAAAGTTGTTGATTATTTCGATTAGCTTTTTGGTTGATTCCCTAGGATTCTTTAAGTAAATCATCATATCATCCTCAAAGAGCAACAGCTTGGTCTCCTCATTGTCAATTTTAATACCTTCAATTTCTTTTTCTTCTCTAATTGCTACTGTTAGTGTTTCTAGTACAACATTAAATAATAAAGGCAATAATGGGCATCCTTGTTTGACTCCTGATCTTATTTGGGAAGGCTTTGTGTTTTTCCCCATTGCAGATAATGTTGGCTGATGGTTTTAGGTATATACTGTTTATTCTTTTTAGGAAAGGCCCTTCTATTCCTATACTTTTTAGAGTTTTCAATAGGAATGAGTGTTGTATTTTGTCAGAGGCTTTTTCTGCATCTATTGAAATAATCATGTGATTTTTGTCGGTTTGCTTGTTTATATGGTCAACTATGTGGATGGTTTTCCTAATATTGAACCATCCTTGCATTCCTGGTATAAATCCTACCTGATTGTAGTGGATAACCCTTGTGATGACTTGTTGGAGTCTTTTTGCTGGTATCCTATTTAAGATTTTTGCATCTATATTCATTAGGGAGACTGGCCTATAGTTTTCTTTCTCTGTTTTTAACCTGTCTGGCTTTGGGATCAGTACCATGTTTATGTTGTAAAAAGAATTTGGCAGAACCCCTTCTTGGCTTATTCTGTCAAATAGTTTGTTTAGTATTGGGGTTAGCTGTTCTTTGAATGTTTGATAGAATTCATTTGTGAATCCATCTTGACCTGGGGATTTTTTTAGGGAGTTCTTTAATGGCTTGTTCAATTTCTTTTTCTGATATGGGATTGTTTAGATAATTTATTTCTTCTTCTTTTAGTCTAGGCAATTTATATTTTTGTAAGTATTCATCCATATCACTTAGATTGCCATATCTTTGCCATATAATTGGGCATAGTAGTTTTTAATGATTGCCTTGATTTCCTCTTCATTAGAGGTGAGGTCTCCCTTTTCATCTTGGATACTGTCAATTTGGTTTTTTTCTCTCCTTTTTTTAATTAGACTGACTAGTATTTTGTCAATTTTATTTGCTTTTTCAAAGTACCAACTTCTAGTCTTATTTATTAAATCAATACTTCTTTGACTTTCAATTTTATTAATTTCTCCTTTGATTTTTAGGATCTCTAATTTAGTCTTCATCTAAGGATTTTTAATTTGTTCACTTTCTAGTTTTTTAATTTGCATGCCCAATTCATTGACCTCTGCCCTTCTTAATTTGTTTATATATGAACTCAAGGATATAAATTTCCCCCTGAGTACTGCTTTGGCTGCATCCCATAGGTTTTGAAAGGATATCTCACCATTGTCATTTTCTTCAATGAAGTTATTAATTGTTTCTAAGATTTGTTCTTTAACTAGCTGGTTTGGGAGAATCATATTGTTTAATTTCCAATAATTTTTTATTTATCTATTCATGTACCCTTACTAATTATTATTTTTATTGCATTGTGGTCTGAGAAGGTTGCATTTATTATTTCTGCCCTTTTGCACTTGTTTGCAATGATTTTGTGCCCTAGTACATGCTTCAATTTTTGTGAATGTACCATGTGTTGCTGAAAAGAATGTGTATTCCTTTTTGTCCCTATTTATTTTTCTCCATATGTCTACTAACTCTAATTTTTCTAAGATTTCATTTGCTTCTCTCACCTCTTTCTTATTTATTTTTTTATTTGATTTATCTAGTTCGGATACGGGAAGATTCAGATCTCCCACTAGTATAGTTTTTCTATCTATTTCATCCTTGAGCTCCTCTAGTTTCTCCTTTAAAAATTTGGATGTTCTGCCATTTGTTGCATACATATTGAGTACAGATATTTCCTCATTGTCTATACTGCCTTTTATCAGGATGTAATTACCTTCCCTGTCTCTCTTAACTAGATTTATTTTTACTTTGGCTTTGTCCGATATCATGATTGCTACTCCTGCCTTCTTTTTGTCATTTGATGCCCAATAGATTTGGCTCCATCCTCTTACTTTCACCTTATGCATATTTTCCTTCCTCATGTGTGTTTCTTGCAGACAGCATATGGCAGGGTTTTGGATTCTAATCCACTCTGCTATTTGCTTGCGTTTTATGGGTGAGTTCATTCCATTCACATTCAGAGTTATGATTACTAGCTGTGTATTTCCCAGCATTTTGATTTCTACTCCTGGTCCTGCCTTTTCTTCTTTCACTATTTCCTTCTATACCAATGTTTGTTTATATTCAGTCCCCCTAGTTCCCACCCCCTTATTTTACTTCCCTTTCTAACCCCCTCCCCTCTTATTCCCTCCCTTATTTTCCCCTGTAGTCTTTTAAAAATTTCCCCCTCACCCTCTCCCTCCCTTGTACTGTTTCCCTCCCCACCAGTCCATTTTTTACCCTTCTACTCCCCTATAGGGCACAAATCTATTCTCTTCCCCAATGGATTGGATTGTTCTTCCCTCTTTGGGTCAGTTTCAAAGTATGTAAGAGTTGAGTATTTCCTATCTCCAACCTCTTTACCTTTCCAGTGTATCGATGTTCTCCCCCCTCCCACAATGAGCTTCTTTGTGACATATAAATTTACCCCCATTGTTTCTTTTCCCATTTCTTTTAGTCATAATCTCTTTTCTTTTTTAGCTCATCATGTATATATATATATATATACGCATGTATATGTATTTATGCATGCATATACCTTTATACCTATTTATGTCTTGTCCTTTTATCCTATACAGTTTGTCACTGTTCCCTCTGAGTGTAATTCTTCTAGCTGCTCAGGTGATAGCAACAGTTTTTAAGAGTTACCAATGACCTCTTTTCTTATAGGGATACATATCATTTTAACTTATTGAGTGTCTTAAAATTTTTTTGTTGTTGTTTTGTTTGGTTTTTTCCCTCTTTTTTAATTACTTTTTGATGATTCTCTTGAGTTCTGTGGTTGGACATCAAATTTTCTGTTTAGGTCTGGTCTTTTATTTATGAATGCTTGGAACTCTTCTGTTGTGTTGAATGACCATACTTCCCCTTGTAAGAATATAGTCAGTTTTGATGGGTATTTTATTCTTGGTTGTAGACCTAGTTCCCTTGCTTTCTGGAATATCGTATTCCATGCCTTTTGGTCCTTCAGTGTGGATGCAGCCAGATCCTGTGTTAACCTCACCGTGTTTCCATGGTATCTGAATGGCTTCTTCTTGTCAGCTTGTAATCTTTTCTTTCATCTGATTGTTTTTGAATTTGGCTATAACATTTCTTGGTGTTGTCAGTTGGGGTTTAAATACAGGGGGTGATCTGTGGATTCTTTCAATCTCCACTTTCCCCTTTGTTCTAGGATCTCGGGACAGTTTTCCTGGATAATTTCCTCTATTATTGTGTCCAGGCTTTTTCTTTTGTCGTGATCTTCTGGTAGTTCTTTTGTTTTATAGTGTCCTGCTGCCTTGTGAGGTCACTTGATTCTAGTTGTTGTATTCTGGTTCTTAAAGATTGGATTTCATCTCTGGCTTTTTGGTCGTCTTTTTCCTTCTGGTCTGATTTTCTTTGAAGATTGTCTTTCATCCTCTTTACCTCATCTTTCATCTCCTTTGCCTCATCTTTCATCTCCTTTGCCTCATTTTCCAGCTGGTTGGTTTTGGCTTTCAAGACACTATTTTCTTATTTTAGTTCAAGTGCCTCTGTTTCCAGATGACTTATCTTAATTTTTTAAGTTCTTTTCCCAATTGTCTTCAGCCTCTCTTAGTTGTGTTTTGAGTTCTTCCACAGCCTGTATCCAATTCGCTGGGATTTCTGGTTTATCATTTGCTGATCTCTCCCCCTCTGTTCCATTTGCTGAGTAGTATCTGTTTATTGTAGTTTCTTTCTTCTTTTTCTGTTGTTTGCTCAAATTCACCCCTTCTTTACTCCCCGTATTTGTCTGTTCTCTTGTTCCTCTCATTTTTTTGTTTTTGGGGGACTTCTATCAGTCTCCCCTCTTGGAGCTTTAACAGAAGATCTCTTGGTGTAGTCTCTGGGGGAGGGTTCACCAATTTCTTATTAATCTGAAATGACTACAAAAGGAAGGACAAATGACTTGACAAAAAAATGCACTAAAAATTTTGAAAATTTTAGCCAAGAGTAGTCAGAATTTCAGTTTACTAATATGTACACATTTTATCATATAGTTGAAGCTATCACATACAAGAAATAAAAAAAACAAATCACCTTGAAACCTAACTAAACTGCATATTCTAGGAAAAAGGCTCTATAATTTTTTAAAAATGTTGCACACAGTGGTTAGTTGGGAATATTTGTTCCTTCACCTCTTGGCTTGTGAAAAACATTTTCAAGAGTTCACTCTAAATGACTAACAAAATCTTTAACTATTATGTGTAGTTGGTATTTTGTTTTCCCCTTCTATTTCTTCTATTCCTCCTTGGGTCATAAGGTCAACAATGTTTTTCTCCAGATCATCAATGCGACTGCTCATATCATCAATTCGGCCAATTATCTGGGCTGACATGGTCTGAAATTTGTCCTGCATCTGCTGGAGAAGTGTTTGAACAGTTTTGGGGTCTGTCTCCACCATTGCTCCGGCTCCAGACTTCAGTTGGTTTTCCAACTCGTCTCTATGGCCAATGTGCACCTGCCTAAGATATTTTTTTAAAAGGATAAAGTGAGCTGAGGAGTTACAAATGAGAGATGCCCCTCTTTTGGAACCATCCAAGGGGACCATGCCCTGAGATCAACTTCCTAGCTCCTTTGGCAAGTAACTGTAATATCACATCGGGAGGTGGGGATTATACTTTTACTTGACTTAGCTACTAAAATGGACTTACCTCTTGTTACAAATAACTAAGAGGCAGGCAAAATTATCAGAGTTGAGAAAAAAATCTAAAATTCATATTGGAAGACCTCTTAAAATCAATTTGAGATATTTAGTGCATTACATTTTCCAAAGGTTGTTATACAATTGTAACCAGTTTTTGATGAAACACATCCATCCTCTATGTGACAATTTACAAAGCCAAAATTGAAAAAAGCTGTTTTTTTTTAAATATGGGCTTATTCAATAATATTTGTTCAATTATAGGGGAATAATAGTTATAGGGGAAAAGCAACAGAATATAACAGTAGTTAAAATCCAATACATTAATATGATTCAGTGTAACAGAACTATATAGTATACATAAATACATGAGCTTAAACCCACAAAATTAAATCTTAAACAAAACAATCAACATAATACAATGAAATACAGAGACTTTCATTAAAAAATAGTCTGCAAAAGCTTAAAATTTCCACCTCCAGACTATTTAAAGTTCCTTTTTATCATTACTCTTGGATCTCCCATAGCAAGGGAGAACATGGGTTTTAGGAATCTCAAACTGGGTAGTTCCAAATGGCAAAGGGTTGCAGGGATTTTAATTTCTCCCCTGAATCTCAGGCAAGATAAGTAAAATGATCAGTGCACTCATGAATGATAGAAACTTTGAAATAGGCAATGCACTGCTCTTTCATAGAATATGCCATGCTTGTAATCAACTTCCTGTTTGGAAAAGTCTCCCTGCCCCCCTCAAGGCCCCCTGCCATGTGGAGGCTAATTGTTGCCTAAGGAAAGAACACCCCAGTTTTTACCAGTTGGTTTGTGATTCCGAGGATACAGTGGCAGCTACCTGCAGCCTTGGTCCTGGTTCTGGGCCTGTGGTTGGATGAGCAATCTGGGTCAGAGGCCAGATGCCAGAGGTCATCATACCCCAACTGGCTGACAAGGTCACGGTCTGAGGAAATGAGGTCTGAAAAGCAGATCCCAGAATGAGGGCCCCCCATTGATCCCCCTCTGTGACTTCTTTCCCCAGATTTTCCCCACTAATTGACTTGTTATGATTATTATTCTCTCCCCAATGCAGGAGAAATAATATGAGAATAAATACCCTACTTTAAGTCCCCTACATTATTACCCTGAAAAGATTGCAACTACAGAATCAAAGCCCAAAGATTACTGCTCATGACCCCTTCTTTCTCAAGCACAAGACACGCTCCAAGGACTTACAATAAACACCAGTCAAAAGCTTGAGTACTATAATGAATCTTTTCCTACAGTTACCACACTCCAATGAATTTGTTGAAACAGAAGCCAAGCAGCATTGCTAGGCACTTCAAAGTAACACAAGAAAAACAGAACTTGTAAATTGAGGAAAACCCCAAAACTGGTATCCTTTAAATCATTACACCTAGATACGAAGATGTTGTGTTGTTCATCTCCCAAGCAATTATGATCAATAGTGAAAGCTGTCCAAAAGCACAATGATCCTCTCAGCAGGTCAAGGGTTACTGTGAATTTTAGATTTACTCCACCCTGCTTAGTCTAACAAAACAGGAATGTCTACATTCCTACTTAAGGATTAAGTATTGAGAAGGATGGCCTATGACAGACATATGATAGCAAATGACAAATCAGAAACAACTGACAGACCCCTGGGCTATCCTAAGTCAAGCTTAAGCTACTATTGGTACATGTGAGATGAAGGAAAGTGATGCAAAAATTGTCTATATATTTCATGCCACTTTCTATCTCGGCCTCTTTTCATGGAGAGGTGGCTCTGGTGGCAAAGTCTTGAGCATCTTGGCATCTTGGTGTGGCAACAGCTATTGTCGGGGTTTGGCGGTGAGAGTCCTTGATACATTACTGGGGATGCTTAGTAACCTAGTTCAGGTGAGGCGTCTTCTCTGAGCTCTCTCAGAGTTTAGGCTGATTATTTTCTCCTTTATCTTCCAAAACACTATTCTCTTAGGAAAGCCTCTAATCTTCTGAAAAGACCTCATGGAGGAGGTCTTTGAACTCCCCCTGGCACAGGCCAGGTGGGAGAAATCCTATACCCTTTCCCTCTCTCTTCTCCTTAAATTCCTTCCCTCTATATTAATTAAACCACCATAAAATTTCCAAACTGACTTGGGTATTTTATTTGGGAAACTCTCTGGCAACCAATTAAATTTAGATTGTCACAACCCTAAAATTTCCCCTTACAGTATTAACCTACAAATGGCTTTATTCACATTAATTATATGTATCTCAGAGTGTTGTAGAAACCTAGTAAATGGTCACAGAATTCTTTGTTGGAGCAACATCACAAAAGTGTTGTTTAGGTGATTTGATAATATCTAATCAAATTGTAGAAGGTCACATACATAGAAGATTGATTGTGTGTCAAAGAAGCATCCATCAAAAAACCTATATAATAAATGAACCATGGTACTATGGCAGAGTGCTGTGTGTGATGCCGGCATATGTGGGTTGAATGCACAGTGTGTCTCATCTCCTTATCCCAACCATGACATCACATCTGGGCAGAGAGACCTTGGACCCTCGGAAAGGCTGCTGGACAGACTTCTATAGTCAGAGATCAGGAGTAGAGTTGCTGGGGCCTAAGACTGTGGTCAGGGTCAGGGTTGGGTGAGCAACGTGGGTGGAAAAGGTCAGTAGTAGATGGCTGGAACAACCCATGAGGCAGGAGTGGGCAGCAGGAGCAGGAGCAGGTGCAAGAGTAGAAGCAAGCCACTGGAATGTAGCAGCAGGAGCGAGTGGAATCAGGAGAAGCAGCTTTGGGAGAGTAGGTGGATAGATGGGTGAAAAGCCTTGGCAGGAAAAATGTAGCTTTAAAAATAATCTAGACTATCTTATAAAAATTGAGAATTTTTCTTGTCCCTTCTGTTCCCAGGGAATGAAGTCAAAGGTTCAAAATCTCCATTTATACAGTACTGATCTGCTCTATTACTAATTTACTGAAGCAAACCATATAGCTATGAATTTCTCTTACATACCACTTTGACTGCATCCTATAAGTTGTGATATGTTGATTCTTCATTGTCATTTTCTTTAATGTAATTTTTATTATTTCTATGAATTGTTCTTTGACCCATTCATTCACTACAAGATTGTTTAGATTCCAATTAACTTTTAGTCTTTCTGCTACCCTTTGTTAAGTATAATTTTTATTACATTGTGATCTGAAAAGTATACATTTAATATTTCTGCTTTTTCTATGATTGGATTTGATGTTTTTATATGCAATTATGTATGGTCAATTTTTTTATTTGAATTTTATTTCATCAATTTAGAAAATTATACTTTGGTTACAAGTATCATATTCTTTCCATCCCTCCCCTACACCTTCGCCCACCATTCCCATAGCTGACACACACTTCCACTGGGTATTACATGTGTCTTTGATCAGAACCTATTTACAAGTTGTTGATGTTTGCACTAGGATGGTCATTTAGAGTCTACAACCCCATTCATATCCCCTTCAACTCATGTAATCAAGCAGTTGTTTTTCTTCTGTGTTTCTATTCCCACAGTTTTTCCTCTGAATGTGGATAATGTTCTTTCTTGTAAATCCCTCTCAGAGTTGTTCAGGATCACTGCATTGCCACTAATGGAGAAGTCTATTACATTCGATTGTACCACAGTATATCGATCTCTTGTATAATGTTCTCCTGGTTCTGCTCCTTTCACTCTGCATCAGTTTCTGGAGGTCATTCCAGTTCACATGGAACTCCTCCAGTTTATTATTCCTTTGAACACAATAGTGTTCCATCACCAACATATACCACAATTTTTTCAGTTATTCCCCAATTGAAGGGCATCCCCTCATTTTCCAATTTTTTGCCACCACAAAGAGTGCAGCTCTGAATATTCTTGTACAAGTCTTTTTCCTTCTTATCTCTTTGGGGTACAAACGCAGCAGTGCTATGGCTGGATCAAAGGGCAGACAGTCTTTTAGCGCCCTTTGGGCATAGTTCCAAATTGCTATCCAGAATGGTTGGATCAATTCACAACTCCACCAGCTATGCATTAATGTTCCAACTTTGACTTTGAAATCAGTTCCATATTTGTGTCATAAAAGGAATTTGGTAGAACTCCTTCTTTGCTTATTATGTCAAATAGTTTGTATAATATTGGGATTAGCTGTTCTTTGAATGTTTGATAGAATTCATTTGTGAATCCATCAGGCCCTGGGGATTTTTTCTTAGGGAGTACTGTGATTGACTTGTTCAATTTCGTTTTCTGATGTGAGGTTATTTAAGTATTCTATTTCTTCTGTTAATCTAGGCAATTTATATTTTTGTAAACATTCATCCATATCACCTAGATTACTATATTTGTTGTCATAATTGGGCAAAAAAGTTTTTAATGATCCATTAATTTCCTCTTCATTAGAGGTGAGGTCTCCCTTTTCATATATAATATTGTTAATTTGGTTTTCTTCTTTCCTTTTTTGATTATATTGACCAGTACTTTATCTATTTTGTTTGTTTTTTCAAAATATCAGCTTCTATTCTTATTTATTAGTTCAATAGTTCTATCACTTTCAATTTTATTAATTTCTCCCTTAATTTTTAGGATCTCTAATTTAGTTTTCTTCTGGGGATTTTTAATTTGTTCGCTTTCAAGTTTTTTTATTTGCATGTACAAATCATTGACCTCTGCCCTCCCTAACTTGTTAATACATGAACTCAAGGATATAAATTTCCCCCTGACTACTGCTTTGGCTGCATCCCATAGGTTTTGAAAGGATGTCTCATTGTTGTCATTTTCTTCAGTGAAATTTTTGTTTCCATGATTTGTTCTTCAACTAACTGATTTTTTAGAATCATATTATATAATTTCCAATTAATTTTTAACTGGCTCTCCATGTACCCTTTCTGATTATTATTTTATTGCATTATGATCTGAAAAGGTTGCATTTATTATTTCTGCTTTTCTGCATTTGTTTGCCATGTTTTTATGCCCCAGTATATGGTCAATCTTTGTGAATGTACCATGTGCTACTGAAAAGAAGGTGCATTCCTTTTTTCCCTATTTACTTTTCTCATATATCTCTTAATGGGGTGTATGGGTTGCTCAGGGAGGAGTAATATCTTTGGTATGGAGGGCTTGTCATGCCCTCCTAGGGCAGCTCTCCAGCCTCTGACCCTCACCTGACACCCAGCTCTCACTTGTGGCTCCTAGTAGCTGCTAGCATGCAGCAGCGGCTGCACCCTGGGCAACAGCTTCGACGGGCAAGCTAAACCTTGTGAGGGTAGCCATCTGGTCATTGTGGACCCCTGGTGAACCAGGGCTTTGCTCACCCAGCATGTGAAGACTGCTTCGGCTGAACAGATGGAAGAAACCAATAAGAAGGTTCAACGGCTGAGATGGCGACACAGCAAAGCACTGTGGAGTGCTTAGGGCATGTTGGAGCACAAAAGACAACATGGCCATCCAATGCAGCTAAGGAAGTCTCCAGATGTAACGACTTTTTGTGCCACTGGACCCAGGCTTCCAACGCTGAGAGAGTGGGACTGTCTCTGTGCATCGACTTTTCCACTTAAATCTTCATGCACAAGTGTCTTTGTGCACAAAAACACACAAAGACAATAGTCATCCTTGTTTACCGAGAGACTACTACTACTACTACTACTACTACTACTATATCTCTTAACTCTAATTTTCCTAAGATTTCTTTCCTCTTTCTTATTTATTTTTTTATTTAATTTATCTAGATTTGATAGTGGTAGGTTCAGGTCTCCTATTAGCATAGTTTTACTATCTATGTCCTCCTTCAACTTCACTAGTTTCTCCTTTAGAAAGTTGGATGCTATCCCATTTGGTGCATGCATGTTTATTACTGATATTTCCTCTAACCTGCCTTTTATCAGGATGTAGTTACTTTCCTTATCTCTTTTAATCAGACCTATTTTTAATTTAACTTTGTCAGATATCATGATTGCAACTCCTGCCTTCTTTCTATCAGTTGAGGCCTAATAGATTTTACTCCAACCTTTAATTCCAACCTTTTGAGTGTCTACCCACCTCATGTGTGTTTTCTTGTAGACAACATATGGTAGAATTTTTATTTCTAATCCACTCTGCTATTTGTTTTCATTTTACATGTGAGTTCATCCCATTCACATTCAAAGCTATGATTGCCACTTGTGTATTCCCCAGCATTTTTATATCCTCTCCTATTTCTGTCCTTTCTTCTTTTGCTATGTCCTTTTAAACCAGTGGTTCACTTTTAATCAGTCTCCCTAAACACCACCCATAATATGCTTCCCTTTCTGCCCCCTCCATTTTTCCCTTCTTATTATTTTTTAGAGTCTGTTATGTTTCCTCCCCCTCTCTTTCCCTCCCTTTTTCTACTCCCTCCCCTTTCCACCCTTAGTTTTCCCTTCTCACTTTCCCTGTAGGGTAAGATAGAATTCTATACCCCAATGGATCTATATGCTCTTCCCTCTCATAATTGGTTTCACTGAGAGTAAGGTTTAGGTATTACCTATTAGCACTCTCTTCTTCACCTTTTTATAACAGTATTCTTCCCCTCCTCTTCCCATATGCCTCTTTGTGTGGTATAGATTATCCTATTTATCTTATTTCTTCAAGTTTCTCTTGGTGCCATCTTCGATTTCCCCCTCCCTTTTTCTTTCTTTTCATATCATCTTATACCACTTATTATCCCAATCTGTTCCTGTGAATGATTTTTCTAATTACCATAATAGTGAATATAATTTTTGAGTTACAAATAACATTTTCCCCATATGTTGATATAAACAATTTGATCTTATTGAAGCCCTTAAAAAAGAAAGTTTGAATTTAAAAAAAAAACTTTTTTTTTTTCACTTTCTTTCATGTTTCTCTTGATTTTTGTGTTTGGATATTAAGCTTTCCACTTAGTTCTGGTTTTTTCTTTACAATACTTGGAAATCTTATATTTTGTTAAATGTCCATACTTTCCCCTGGAAGTATATAGTCAGTTTTGATGGGTAGGTGATCCTTGGTTGAAGACCCTATTCTCTCGTCTTTCTGAATATTATATTCCAAGCCATGTGGTCCTTTAGTGTGGAAGCTGACAGATCTTGTGTAATCCTGATTGGTGATCCTTAATATCAGAATTGTCTCTTTTTGGCTTCTTATAAAATGTTCTCCTTAGCTTGAATGCTCTTGAATTTGGTAATACATTCCTGGGAGTTGGCTTTTGAGGATTTAGTATAGAGAGTGTTCTATGAACTCTTTCAATGTTTATTTTGCCCCCTTGTTCAAGAACAACAAGGCAGTTTTCTTGGATAATTTCTTGTAGTGTGATGTCAAGATTTTTGTTTATTTCTGGGTTTTCAGGTAGACCAATGATTCTCAAATTGTCTCTTCGTGCTCTGTTTTCCTGATCCGTCATCTTTTCAGTGAGATATTTTATGTTTTCTTCTATTTTGTCAGTCTTTTGACTTTGCTTTATTAATTCTTACTTTTTTGTAAAATCATTGGTTTCCAATTGCCCAATTCTGGTCTTTAGGGCCTTGTTTTTCCGCTATAATCTTTTGATTTCCTGCTATAATCTTTTGAGTTTTCTTTTTTGGTTTGGTCTATCCTGCTTTTCATGGCTTCCAGCTATTTCTCCAATTGGGAGTTCCTGTCCTTTAAACTGTTATTTTCTTTTTTGAAATATTTTCCACTTTTGTTGCCAGAAGACTTCCATATTTTTGGTAAACTCCAATTTAAATTCTTCAAGAGTTTGTGGACTATTTCCATTTTTTGGAAGGTTTGGGCACATTTACTTGGATTTCCTCTTCTGCTAGTTCCTCTGTAGTCTGGACTTTTCCTCCATGAAAATTATCCAGGGTCAATGCCTTCTTCTTGTTTTCCTTAGTGTTGGGAAGTTGTTCCTGGGCACATCACTATGGTGTGTTTCCTTCCCTTTCCAGTCATAAATCTGAGTGTGGAGGGCAGGTTCTCTGTGTATGAAGCTAAGGAGCAGGGATTTTCGCTGAGGCTATCTCTCGAGTCTCTGCTGCTTCTGCTGTTTGCTGCCCCCTCTCTGTGCTATCTCCCTACACAGGCACCCACAGTCTGCACTCCTCTGCCTGCTGGGGCCTCAGGTCTAACTTCTCTCAGTGGTAGGTCCCCAGTGATCTCAGTAAGCTGCCAAGGACCCAGAGGTTCCCCTCACTCGCTCAAGAGGCGCCTCTCACTCACTCACTGATTCTAGCATTTCTGGCTCTGACTCTGGTTCCAAAGGTGGGATGGGGGAGTGTGGATCAGCTCGCATTTTGTTTGAAGCTTTTGTGGAAATGTTCAAATCCCATGTAACTTCAATGCTGCACCCTACTATAGTTGTTTTGTTCATATGAATTTGGGTTTCTTTGGCTTTTTGAGGTAGTCTGTATCTGTAGGTGGTGAGGAGAGGAAGAGTCCTGCATCTAGACTGCCACCATGCTTACCTGGAACTCAAAATCTGTGTGGTCAATTGTGAACATGCCAATATTGCTGAAGAAAATGTGTATTCCTTTCTATTCCCATTCAGTTTCTGCCAGAGATCTATCACACCTAATTTTTCTAAAGTTGTATTTGCCTCCTTAATTCCTTTCTTCTTTAGTTTTTTAAATAGGATTTATCTGCTTCTTCAAGGGGATGGTTAAGATCTCCCACTACCAATGTTTTACTATGTCTTCCTGTAACTCATGTAGCTTTCCTTTTGGAATCTGGATGCTGTGTCACTTGGTCCATATATGTTTAATATCTGCATTATTTCATTGCTGATGTTGCCTTTTATCATGATGACATTTTTCCTTGTCTATTTTTATTAGATTAATTTTTACTTTCACTTTGTCTGAGTTCATGATTGCTACCCTTGCTTTTTTTTCACATTAGCTAGGGTATAATAGATTCTGCTCCAACCTTTCACCTTTACTATGTGTCTTCTTGTTTTAAATGTGTTTCTTTTTTTAATTCAAAGATATTTTTTCCCAATTATATGGAGTAATAATTTTAACATAGGTTTTCCAAAATTATAAGATCCAATTCATCTCCATTTGATCTGAGTCATATGTGTACTATCATGCAAAATACACTTCCATATTGGTCATTGTTGCAAAAGCAATACAAAACCAAAACCCCAGATAAAACCATAAATATATTAAAATTAAAGATAGTATCCTTTGAAACACATCCATCCTACTCCAACATTTATTTCTTTTGAGATGGATGGCATTCCTTATCCTAGGTTCTTCAGAATTGTCTCAGATCATTGCTTTGCTGAGAGCAGCCAAGTTTTCACAGTTGATCATTGTACAATATTGCTATTCATGTGTGCTGTGTTCTACCAGTTCTGCTTATTTCAGTCTGCATCAGTTCATTTAGATCTTTACAATTTTTTTTCTGAAATAGCCCTGATTATCATTTCTTACAGCACAATAATATTCTATCACCAATATGTTCTGCAATTTGTTCAGCCACTCTCCATTTAAAGTTCACTCCATCCTTGGAACTTTTTTATTATTTGGGGGGGGGGGGGTATAAGGATCCAGTAATAATTTTACCAGATCAAATGCATGCTCAATTTTATGTACCTTTTGGGACACAGTTCCAAATTGTCCTCCAGAATGATTGGATCAGTTCAAAACTCCACCAACAATGCCTCACTTTCCTTTTCTGTTATATTGGCCAATCAGTGTTGTTTTAATTTGTATTTCTCTAATCAAGAAGGACAGAACATTTTTTTCATATAATTAGGAATAGCTTTGATTTCCTTATCTAAAATTTCTCATTCATATTCTTCGTCATTTGGGGAATGGCTAATATTCTTATAAATTTGACTTAGTTATCTATGGATTTGAAAAGTTAGACCTTTGTCACAGAAATTTATTATAAAACTTTTCCCCATTTTGTTGTTTCCCTTCTAATCTTGGATATATTGGCTTTGTTTGTACAAAAGCTTTTACATTTAATATAATAAAAATTATTCATTTTATATCTTATAATGCTCTTCATCGCTTGTTTGGTCACAAATTCTCCCTATCTCCAAAGATATTCCAAATAAACTATTCTATGTTCCCCTAATTTAATTATGTTATCACTCTTTAAATTTAAATCATTTATCCATTTTAACCTTATCTTGATAGAGGGTATAAGAGATTTATCTATACCTAGTTTCTTTCAGTCTGTTTTCTAATTTTCCTAGCATTTTTTTGTAAATAATGAGTTCTTATTCCTAAAGGTGGGGTCTTCAGATTTATCAGACACTAAGTTCTTAAGTTCATTTTCACCTGTATTGTGTACCTAATCTATCCCATTGGTTTACCATTCTATTTCTTAGTCAGTACTAGACAGTTTTAATGATTATTGCTTTAAAAAACATTTTGAGATCTGTCACTACTAGGCCACCATCCTTCACATTTTTTTGTTAATTTCCTTGATATTCTTGACCTTTTGTTCTTGCAGATTAATTTTGTCATTGTTTTTTCTAGTTCTATAAAATATTCATTTGATAGTTTGATTTGTATGGCACTGAAAAACTAAATAAATTTAGATAGAACTGTCATTTTTATTATATTAGTTCAGCCTAACCATAAGCAATTAATATTTTCCAGTTGTTTAGATCTGACCTTTTTATGTGAAGAGTGTTTTGTAATTGTGTTCCTATAATTCCTTTGTTTGCCATGACAAGTAGATTCCCCAGGTATTTTATATTGTCTAGAGTTATTTTAAATGGAATTTAAATGGAATTACTCTTTCTAGTTAGTTAGTCTTTTGCCAGTAATACATAGAAATGCTAATGTGGATTTATTTTGTATCCTGCAACTTTATTAAAGTTATTAATTATTTCAACTAGTTTTTTATTTGATTCTCTAGGATTCTCTAAATGTACTATGAAGGGTTAAATTTTAGTGGTTGGAGTTTGATCAAAAGCCAATGTGCAGTTTATTCAACACAAACACAGTTTATTATTAGGAAAAATGGATAGGAAATAGGAAGGAGGAAAGTGAAAATAATCTTACAATAGCTGGTAACTATACCCCAGGTCCCAATCCTAACTAAATTTCTCTAGAAAACCCTACATCTATCTGCCTCAGAGGGCAGTATCTTCTGCTAGGCTAAAGCCCTCACCTACTTTCACTATTCTCTCTATCTGATAATATAACTACTATCTATCATTATCTTCCCAAGTTATCAGTGATCAATAAACCTATTAAGGCCTTATTCTGTTTTTCTATCTCCAAACAGAGAGAATGCTAGCAACACACCCTCTCTACAGGAGAGCCAGAGACCCCCCCCCAAAAAAAAAAACAATTCCAAAAGTCTGCAACTTACAAACGACATTCAGCCTTCTGTCACCAACTGCCAACCTGCACAGCAAGGGGTCTCTAACTGACAAGCTGCACAGCAAGGGGTCTCTTACTGAAAAATAATATTGCTCCCTTTTCTCTTAAATATAAAAAGGAGAAATTAATAAAAGCTCTCTTAACAATACCATCATATCATCGCAAAGAGTAATAATTTAGTTTCTTAATTGCCTGCTTTAATTGTTTACATTTCTTTTTCTTTTCTAATTACTAAAACTAGTATTTGTAGTACAATATTAAATAATAGCAGTGATAATAGGCATCCTTGCAATTGGGAAGGCTTCTAATTTATCCCCATTAAAGATGATATTTGATGATGGCTTAAGTAGATACTATTTATTATTTAAAGGAATGGGTCATTTATTCCTATGCTTTCTAAGCTTTCTAAGCATAGGTGTTATATTTTGTTGAAAGCTTAATCAGCATCTATTGAGATAATCAAGTGATTTCTGTTCATTTGGTTACTGAAATAGTCAATTATGCTGACAGTTTTCCAAATATTAAACCAGCCCTCCCTGCCTTGTTGGCATTAGTGAATGATCCTTGTGATATATTGCTATAGTCTTCTTGCTAGTATTTTATTTAAAATTTTTGCATCTATATCCATTAAGGAAATTTACCTATAATTTTCTTTCTCTTTTTTTGCTCTTCCTGACTTAGGAAACAAACATATTTGTGTCATAAAAATAATTCGGTAGGATTACTTCTCTGCCTATTTTCCCAAATAGTTTATATAGTATTGAAGTTAATTGTTCTTTAAATCTTTGATAGAATTTACTCGTGAATCCATCTGGCCCTGTGGGTTTTTTCTTAGAGATTTCAATTTTTTTAGATGGGATTATTTAAGTATTCTATCTCCTCTTTTGTTAATCTGGGCAATTTATATTTTTGTAAATATTCATCCATTTCACTTTGTCAGACTTATTGGCATATAATTGGGCAAAATAACTCCTAATGATTACTTTAATTTTGTCTTCATTTGTGATAGGTTCACCCTTTTCAGATACTGAAAATTTTATTCTCTTCTTTCCTTTTTGTTAAATAAATTAACCAAAGCTGTATTTTATGTCTTCCCCCCCATAAAACAATTCCCAGTTCTATTTATTAGTTCAATGGTTCTCTTTTAATTTTATTAATTTCTCCTTTAATTTTTAGAATTTCAATTTTAGTCTTTAATTGATGGTTTTTAATTTGTTCTTTTTCTAGTTTTCAAAGTTGCATGTGAAATCTACTGATCTGTTTTTTCTCTACTTTA
The DNA here is from genome assembly GCF_027887165.1 of Monodelphis domestica. NCBI lineage: Eukaryota > Metazoa > Chordata > Mammalia > Didelphimorphia > Didelphidae > Monodelphis > Monodelphis domestica. The sequence continues at coordinate 297,730,438 of NC_077232.1, read as the reverse complement.
TTGATGTAAGAATTTAGAGATATAAATTTTATCCTAAGACCTCCTTTGGCTATATTCTATAAATTTTGATGTGTTGTCTCCTCATTATCATTCTCATTGGTGAAATTATTTATTGTTTCTATAATTTTTTCTTTGACCCACCACTTTTTAAACATTATATTATTTAGTTTCCAACTAGTTTTTACTTGTCTCTCCAAGAATCTTTATTAATTATAATTTTTACTGCATTATTATTTTAAAAGGCTGCATTACTTATTTCTGCTTTTCTGTATTTGTTTGTGATGTTTTTATTATCTAATATATGGCCAATTTTTTTGTATAGGTACAATGTACTACTGAAAATAAGGGATATTTCAATTCAATTTTCTCCAGAGATCTATTAGTTCTAACTTTCCTAAAATTTCATTCACTTCTTTTGCTTCTTTCTTGTTTGTTTTTTGTTTGATTTGTCTAGATCTGAAAGGGGAAAGCTGAGGTACTCCACTAGTATAAGTTTACTGTTTATTTCTTCCTAAAGCTCATTTAATTTCTCCTTTTAAAATTTGGAGGTTATATCATCTGGAGCATGATTGGAATAATAGTGCATCTTTCTAAATAAGGTAGTATTATTCCCCTGACTTGTACCCTAGTAGTTTCAGGACCCCATTTAGACTTAGCATTGCTACCCCATAGAATAAAACTGTTCCCCCTTTTTCCAATAAAAACTTCTGTCCATTTTATATTTCAAAACCTTGAGTAAGCTTATCTGGTAGACTTCAGTCTGGGAACAAATCCAGGAAGGATGAACACACAGAAACAAGTGAGTTCTTGGAAGGGACAAGATACAAGCTAGTAACAGGAGGTCCCCCATCCAAGAACTCAGTAACATTCTTAAAAGATACCATGTTCCTTTGAAAATGTATGTCATTGCTTTACCCATGGGTACAGCCTGGAAAATCATCAGCTTGATAAGCCAGCAGGGAGATGAGGGAAAAAACTTTTGTTGGGGGTTCAATCATGTGCTTAATGACTGTGACATCATGAGAATCTTGCATCAGGGGTATTATAAAAAGTCTGTTTTACACTTAGACGCTGGCATTTCCATTCATTCAAAGCTGGGATGTCATCTTTCTCAGAAGACAAAAATAAAGGTGATTTTTACTTTAATCCAGGACTCCAAAAATTATTAGTGAGAAGAGGGGGCTCATTGTTCAAGACCCCCATCCCACTCAGTGCATATATTTTAGTATTGATATTACTTCATTATCTATAATATCCTTCAGCAAGATGTAATTTCCTTCTTTATCTCTTTTAATTAGTTCATTTTTGCTTTAGCTTTGTCTCAGATCATGATTAATATTTCTGCTTTTTTTACTTCATATGATGCGCAATAAATTCATTCCTGTCCCTTGCCTTTAGTCTATGTGTGTCTTCCTGCCTCAAATGTGTTTCTTGTAAATGACATATCATAGGATTTTGGTTCTGTTTTTTTTTATTTTAAACATTATTTCATTTGGTCATTTCCAAACATTATTCACTAGAAACAAAGATCATTTTCTTTTCCTCCCCACCACCCCTCCCACCACCTTTCCCTCTCCCATAGCCGACGCATGATTCCACTGGTTATCACATGTGTTCTTGACTCGAACCCATTTCCCTGTTGTTGGTATCTGCATTAGAGTGTTCATTTAGTCTCTCCTCAGTCATATTTTCATCGGTGTTTTTACTCCCACAGTTTATCCTCTGCTTGGGGATAGTATTTTTTAGATCCCTGCAGATTGTTCAAGGACATTGCATTGCCACTAATGGAGAAGTCCATCACCTTCGATTGTACCACAATGTATCAGTCTCTGTGCACAATGTTCTCCTGGTTCTGCTCCTCTCACTCTGCATCACTTCCTGGAGGTCGTTCCAGTCTCCATGGAATTCCTCCACTTTATTATTCCTTTTAGCACAATAGTATTCCATCACCAACATATACCACAATTTGTTCAGCCATTCCCCAATTGATGGGCATCCCCTCATTTCCCAATTTTTGGCCACCACAAAGAGTGCAGCTATGAATATTCTTGTACAAGTCTTTTTCCTTATTATCTCTTTGGGGTACAAACCCAGCAGTGCTATGGCTGGATCAAAGGGCAGACAGTCTTTTATCATCCTTCAGGCATAGTTCCAAATTGCCCTCCAGAATGGCTGGATCAATTCACAACTCCACCAGCAATGAATTAGTGTCCCCACTTTGCCAAATCCCCTCCAGTATTCATTACTTTCCATAGCTGTCATGATAGCCAATCTGCTAGGTGTGAGGTGATACCTCAGAGTTGTTTTGATTTGCATCTCTCTGATTGTAAGAGACGTAGAGCACTTTTTAATGTGCTTATTAATAGTTTTGATTTCTTTGGCTGAGAACTGCCTGTTCATGTCCCTTGCCCATTTATCAATTGGAGAATGGTTTGATTTTTTGTACAATTGATTTAGTTCTTTGTAAATCTGAGTAATTAAACCTTTGTCAGAGGTTTTTATGAAGATTGTTTCCCAATTTGTTGCTTCCCTCCTGATTTTGGTTACATTGGTTTTGTTTGTACAAAAACTTTTTAATTTGATGTATTCCAGATAATTTATTTTGCATTTTGTAACTCTTTCTAAGTCTTGCTTGGTTTTGAAGTCTTTCCCTTCCCAAAGGTCTGACATGTATGCTATTCTGTGTTCGCCTAATTTTCTTATAGTTTCCTTCTTTATGTTCAAGTCATTCACCCATTTTGAATTTATCTTGGTGTAGGGTGTGAGGTGTTGATCTAAACCTAATCTTTCCCACACTGTCCTCCAATTTTCCCAGCAGTTTTTATGAAATAGCGGATTTTTGTCCAAAAAGCTGGAATCTTTGGGTTTGTCATATACTGTCTTGCTGAGGTTGCTTGCCCCCAGTCTATTCCACTGATCATCCTTTCTGTCTCTTAGCCAGTACCAAATTGTTTTGATGACCACTGCTTTATAATATAGTCTGAGATCTGGGACTGCAAGGCCCCCTTCCTTTGTATTTTTTTTTCATTATTTCCCTGGATATCCTTGATCTTTTGTTCTTCCAAATGAACTTTGTTATGGTTTTTTCTAAATCAGTAAAAAAAATTTTGGAAGTTCAATGGGTATGGCACTAAATAGATAGATGAGTTTGGGTAGGATGGTCATTTTTATTATATTGGCTCATCCTACCCATGAGCAGTTAATGTTCTTCCAATTGTTCAAGTCTAGTTTTAGTTGTGTGGAAAGTGTTTTGTAGTTGTGTTTCATATAGTTCCTGTGTTTGTCTCGGGAGATAGATTCCTAAGTATTTTATTTTGTCTAGGGTAATTATGAATGGGATTTCTCTTTCTAGTTCTTGCTGCTGAGCTGTGTTGGAATTATATAGAAATGCTGATGACTTATGTGGGTTTATTTTGTATATTTCAACTTTGCTAAAGTTGTTGATTATTTCGATTAGCTTTTTGGTTGAATCTCTAGGATTCTTTAAGTAGACCATCATGTCATCTGCAAAGAGCGATAATTTGGTCTCCTCCTTGCCTATTTTAATGCCTTCAATTTCTTTTTCTTCTCTAATTGCTACTGCTAGTGTTTCTAATACAATGTCAAATAATAGAGGTGATAATGGGCATCCTTGTTTCACTCCTGATCTTAATGGGAATGGATTTAGTTTATCCCCATTGCAGATGATATTAGTTGATGGTTTTAGATATATACTGTTTATTATTTTTAGGAATGACCCTTCTATTCCTATGCTTTCTAATGTTTTTAGTAGGAATGAGTGTTGTATTTTATCAAAGGCTTTTTCTGCATCTATTGAGATAATCATGTGGTTCTTATTGGTTTGCTTGTTGATGTGGTCAATTATGTGGATAGTTTTCCTAATATTGAACCAGCCCTGCATCCCTGGTATAAATCCTACTTGATCATGGTGGATGACCCTTCTGATCACTTGCTGGAGTCTTTTTGCTAGTATCCTATTTAAGATTTTTACATCTATATTCATTAGGGAGATTGGTCTATAATTTTCTTTCTCTGTTTTTGGCCTGCCTGGCTTTGGAATTAGTACCATGTTTGTGTCATAAAAGGAGTTTGGTAGAACTCCCTCTTTGCTTATTATGTCAAATTGTTTGTATAGTATTGGAGTTAGCTGTTCTTTGAATGTTTGATGGAATTCACTGGTGAATCCATCAGGCCCTGGGGATTTTTTCTTAGGAAGTTCTTTGATGGCCTGTTGGATTTCTTTTTCTGATATGGGATTATTTAAGAAATCTATTTCTTCTTTTGTTAGTCTAGGTAATTTATATTTTTGTAAATATTCATCCATATCACCTAAGTTGGTATATTTATTGCCATCTAGTTGGGCAAAGTAGTTTTTAATGATTGCCTTAATTTCTTCTTCATTGGAGGTGAGATCCCCCTTTTCATCCTTGATGCTGTTAATTTGCCTTTCTTCTTTAGTTTTTTTAATTAGATTGACCAGTACCTTGTCTATTTTGTCTGTTTTTTCAAAGTGCCAGCTTCTAGTCTTGTTTATTAGCTCAAAAGTTCTGTCACTTTCGATTTTATTAATTTCTCCCTTAATTTTTAGTATCTCTAGTTTGGTTTCTTCTGGGGGGGGTTAATTTGTTTGTTCTCAAGTTTTTTTATTTGCATTTCTAATTCCTTGATCTCTGTCCTCCCTAATTTGTCAATATATGCACTCAGGGATATGAGTTTTCCTCTAAGTACTGCCTTGGCTGTATCCAATAAGGTTTGAAAGGATGTCTCGCCGTTGTCATTTTCCTTAACGAAATTATTGTTTCTATGATTTCTTCTCTAACTATCCAATTTTGGAGTATCATATTATTTAATTTCCAATTAATTTTTGATTTGGCTCTCCATGTACCCTTACCAATCAATATTTTTATTGCCTTGTGATCTGAAAAGGCTGCATTTATTATTTCTGCTTTTCTGCATTTGATTGCCATGTTTCTGTGACCTAGTGTATGATCTATTTTTGTGAATGTGCCATGTGGTGCTGAAAAGAAGGTGTATTCCTTTTTGTCCCTATTTATTTTTCTCCATATGTCTATTAACTCTAATTTTTCTAAGATTTCATTCACCTCTTTTACTTCTTTCTTGTTTATTTTTTGGTTTGATTTATCTAAATTTGATAGTGGTTGGTTCAAGTCTCCCACTAATATGGTTTTACTGTCTATTTCCTCCTTCAATTCTCCTAGTTTCTCCATTAAAATTTTTGATGCTATACCATTTGGTGCATACATGTTGATTAGTGATATTTCCTCATTGTCTATACTCCCTTTTAACAGAATATATTTACCTTCCCTATCCCTTTTGATTAGGTCTATTTTTGCTTTGTCAGATATCATGATTGCAACTCCTGCCTTCTTTCTATCAGTTGAGGCCCAAAAGGTCCTATTCCGACCTTTAATTCTAACCTTGTGAGTGTCAACCCACCTCATATGTGTTTCTTGAAGACAACAAATGGTAGGGTTTGGGGTTCTAATCCAATCTGCTATTTGTCTATGTTTTATGGGTGAGTTCATCCTATTCACGTTCAAAGTTATGATTGTCATTTGTGTATTCGCTGGCATTTTGATATCTTCCCCTAGTTCTGACCTTTCTTCTTTAGCTATCTTCTTTTGAACCAGTGATTTACTTTAGGTCAGTCCCCCTAGTCCCCTCCCTTGAGATGCTTCCCTTTCTAGCCCCTCCCTTTTTATGCTCCCTTCCCCTCCCCCCTCTCCTTCCCTCCGTTTTTATACTCCCTCCCCCCTCCCCCTCCTTAATTTTCCTTTCTTTCTTGCCCTAATGGATAAGATAGAATTCAGGATCCCACTGGATCTAGATGTTCTTCCCTCTCAGATTTACTTTCACTGAGAGTAAGGTTTAAGTAATTCCACTTCACACTCTCTTCCTCTCCTTCTCATATGAGAGTTCTTCCCCTCCCCTTCCCATGTGTATCTTTATATGGGAAAGATTATTCTATTAAGTCCCCCCCCCGTTTCTTGAAGTAAATCTTAGTGTTATCGATGGTTCCTCTCTCCCTTTTCCTTTCTTTGCCCCAACTTTCCCCAAATCTTATTAATGCCCCAATCTTTCCCTATGCATGTTTCTTCTAACTACTCTTATGATGCATACAATTTTTGAGAGTTACACAAAACATTTCCCCCACATATTAATATATATAATTTGATGTAAATGTAGTCCTTATAGAAGAGAGTTTGACTTAAAGAAAAGGATAAGATTTATCTCCTTTTCCCTTTCTTTCATATTTACCTTTTCATGTTTCTCTTGATTTCTGTGCTTGGATATCAAATTTTCTACTAAGTTCTGGTCTTTTCTTAGCAAATGCTTGGAAATCTTCTATTTTGTTGAATGCTCATACTTTCCCCTGGAAGTATATAATCAGTTTTGCTGGGTAGTTGATTCTTGTTTGGAGACCCAGCTCTCTTGCATTTCTAAATATCGTGTTCCATGCTTTGCGGTCTCTTAGTGTGTTAGCCGCTACGTCGTGTGTGATCCTTATGGGAGCCCCCTTATATCTGAAGCTCCTCTTCTTGGCTTCTTGTAGGATTTTCTCCTTTTCTTGGCAGCTCTTGAATTTGGCAATTACATTCCTAGGGGTTGTCTTTTGGGGATTTAGTATAGAGGGTGTTCTATGAACCCTTTCTATTTCTATTTTGCCCCCTTCCTCCAGAACGTGTGGGCAATTTTCTTTTATAATCTCCTGTAGAATAATATCGAGTTTATTGTTTATCTCTCGTTTTTCTGAGAGACCGATAATTTGGAGGTTGTCTCTTCTTCCTCTGTTTTCCAAATCTGTGACCTTTTCAGTGAGATATTTTATGTTTTCTTCTAATTTATTAATTTTTGGGATTTGCTTTATTGATTCTTGCTGTTTTATGATCTCACTTTCTTCGAGTTGCTTAATTCTGGTCGTTAGGGACTGGTTTTGCTTTTCAGCTTTGTCTACCCTTCTATTGGATGCTTCGAGCTCTTTTTCCAATTGAGCATTCTTATCTGTCAGACAGCTGATCTCTTTCTCCCATTTTTCTTTCCAGGTTTCCATCTTTTGGATAAGTTCCAGTTTGAGATCTTCCAGAGCTTGTTGATAGTTTCCATTTTGGGAGGCATGTTCTGATTTTTTTTTGGATTTCATCCTCATTGTCTTCTTTTCCTTGGGTACTTCCACCATAAAAGTTTTCAATAGTCACCTTTTTCCCTTTCTTCCTGGAGGCTTGATTTTGGGCCATGTGAGCCATCCCTTTGGTGGTTTTATTCCCCTTTCCTTTTTGGTCTGAGGTCTGGGTGATATGGGTGGGTTTTCTGTGAATTTAGGTTGCCTCAGACTAGTTCTTCCCAGCCTCCAAGGTTTCTTAGAGCGCTGGGCCCCTGATCACAGCCAAACTGCCCAGGTGTTCAGCTCCACCCAGATAATCAGCGCATGGTCCACCCCTGGTGTTTAGCTCCCCCCAGATGCTCAGTGCAACCGCCCCGAGTATGGCTCCCTGGGCCCCGTTTGCTCAGCACAGGATTCTCCCGTGAAACCGCCCTGAGATGTTTTTTCCTGGCAGTCCCCAGATCACAAGGACCCTGGAGTGCCCCCCCCAGACAGAGACATTCCCCACTCACTCACTGTCCCAATGAGCACTGCAGAAGCTCACTCTGGTTTGTTGTGGGAGGTGGGGGGGAAGGGCGGCTCAGTTCATGTTTTTGTACAAGCTTTTCCTCCTTCTTATTATAGTGTGGAAATGTTCAAACCCCACGTACCTTTGCCTCTGTGGTGTACTGGGGAGTACTGGGGAGTCCTTCTGTTCCTCCAAAGGTGGTTTTTATGCTCCTTTGATGTAGTCTATTTTGTTCAGTGCCGGGGAGAGGAAGCGTGTGGTGTCTAGATTGCAGCCATGATTACCCGCAGGATTTTGGTTCTTAATTCACTCTGCTATACACTTCCATTTCATAGGTGAGGCAAGTTCATCACATTCACAGTTATGATTACCAACTGTGTATTCTCCCTCAAATTATTTTCCTCTTTTGATCTTGCTCTTTCTCCTTTCACTCTGTTCCTTTTCACAAAGGTTTTGCTTTTAATTACCACCCCTTATTTTCCACTCCCTCCTATTACCTACCCCTCTCATCTTATTCCCCTCCTACTTCTCCATACTGTAAGGTAGGGTTCTAAACCCAGATGATTATGGTTGTTATTCCCTCTCTAAGCCAATTATTATGAGAGTAGGGCTTAAACATTGCCCATCAGCACTCTCATCTTCCCCTCCACTGTAAGTTTTTCACACCCCTTAAGGTGAGATCATTTAGTTCATTCCATCTCTCTCTTCCCTTTTCTCTCAGTGAATTCTTTATATTTTTCTTTCTCCCTCTTGTTTGAGAACATAAGGGTAGTTGTCCCTGATGGTTTCTTATGATATGGCATTCAGGCTCTTTTTTATCAGCTTTCAGATATTTTGATGATTTTTAGAATATCTCTCCTGGATTTATTTTCCAAGTCAGTCATTTTGCCAGTGAGGTATTTTAGATTTTCTTGTATTATGTTCTTCATTTTTTTCTTATTGTTTCCTTATATCTTATGCTTTTTTTAACTTCTTTTTATCCAATACTTATTTTTAGGAAGTTATTTTCTTCCATGAGGTTTTGTGTTTTCTTTTCCATCTGGCCAATCCTACTCTTTAAATGGTTGTTCTCTTCTTTGTATTTCTGAGCCTCTTTTTCCTTTTGGCATATTTAATTTTTAAAGAATTTATTTCTTCAGTGAATTTCCTCCAGCTGTCAAATTTTTCTGGCAATTCTCTTATCATTTAGTTTAAAAACTTATTTTAAAATTCTTACATGGATTCTTTTGGAGCCTGACATCCTTTCACACTTTTCCTCCTGGGGCTTCACATCCTTCTTTCTTGGCATTTTTGTCCTCTTATAATTTTGTATTTTGCTCTTCCATGTCACTAACATAACTTTCTATGGTCAAGGTTTCTTTTTTGTCTCTTGCTCATTTTTTAGTTTTTTCCTCTGTTACCATATCTATCTGTTAAAGTACTTCTTTAGGCAAGGCACTGTGCTAGACTTTGGAGGTGTAAAAACAAAATGAAACTCAAAGCTTACAAAATCCCCTTCTCTAGAAATTATGAGTGGTATCTTCTTACATCTAGGGTAGTTTCACACATTCTCTAATGACTGGATGACCTTCCAAGGCTTCTCTGATTCCATATCATCACAGTTAGGAGAATAATTGCTTTTATTAGTGCTCAGCAAGGGACACTAAAACACAAATATTTTCTTATTTGATGCTCTCATAAAAATTAACAAATTATGGAGGTTTTTTAATTTCACCCCGACTCTTACTTATAATGAGGAGATAACTGAGTCTGCATAAACTCCAAACCTAGCCACCACCACAACCACCACTCAGAGCATCCCTTGGAATAACCACACAAAGGGATGTTATTGAGACCTTTTGGATATTATGATGTGGTTCTCTCTATCCATTCCAAAAACACAACCAGAGCCCACAACTTCAAAGCACAGATGAGATATTCCTTCTTGCACAAAATTGGTTCCTGAGGATTTGCAGCTTCAGCTGATCAAATGACACAGAGAGAAAAATTGGGAAAGACATGAGAAAATTGGCCAGGGGACACTCTTCAATCCAATCTCCTCCTTGTCTGGGAAGGGCATGACTCTCAGCTAATTAAATCTTCTAGACTGAATGAACATGTGACAAAAATGCATAATGCATAATCTTCAGTTGGAAACTCCATTAGGTAGAGTGCCATCATTGCCATCTAAGTAGTTTGCAGCATATGGTTATCAAAGCAAGATATATAGGGAGGGGGGCACACAAAATTTTTGCTATAGCATTTCACTAAAAAGAAGGGGCCTGAGTTTTTTCCTCTGTAAAACAGAAGAGGAAGGAAAGTTAGGATTCTGTAATTTAATCAATCAATAAGAATAAGCAAGCTTTCATTACTTAGCTACTATGTGCCAGGGATAGAGATATGTACAGGAAATGGAAAGCAGACCCTGCCCTTATGAAGCTTACAGTCTAATAGAGACGACATATAATTATATAAGTTTATACAATTGAAATACAGTGAAATTGCAGAAAAGGAAAGGCAGTATCCACAAGAAAGGAGAATTAAGAAAGACTATTTTGAAAGTTGTTTTTGAGGTTTGTTCATTTTAAGAAAAATGGGAATTCTAAGCAGTAGAAAGAAGAAGGATTACATTCCTGGCATAGTAGATTGAAAAGTAAGAGATTCTATGAAGTAGAGGTAAGGATGGGGTACATTCTAAGCATTAAAGATAGCTAGTGCAAAGACAAAGAGAAAGGGGAAAGTCATATAAGAGGAATAATGGAAAACAAGTTTGGCTAGATAAGAGTATTTTTATAAAGTGCCTTTTATAGAGAAAGAATATGCAATTTGTTATTGTTCAGTCATGTCTGAATCTTGGTGACCACATTTGGGGTTCTCTTGGCAAAGATACCAAAATACCTTGCCATTTCCTTCTCCAGCTTATTTTACAGATGAGGATACTTAAACAGAATTAAGTGACTTATTCAGTCATATAGCTAGCACATGTATGAGGCCAGATTTGAACTCAGGAAGATGAGTCTTTCTGACTTTAGGCTTGATACTCTATCTACCATACCACCTAGCTGCCCAAAATGTAATTAGCCTGAAAAAGTTGGGTGGGTCCAGAAATAAAGAGTGATAAATACCAAAAAGTGGGCTTTAACCTTCTCTGGGCTACTTTCCAAACTTCTTCTACCTTCCTAAAGCCTTCTTTCAGCACCATAATTCTCACATTGGAAGTATCCTTCTCTGGAGACTTCTCCCTCTAATTAGAGATAACTTCTCTTAGAATTTCCACTTAAGAGAGTTCTCAAGCAAAGTAATATCTTCATCCTCTCCAGACTGTACTCTGGAATTTCTCTACCATTCCTCCATATCAGGTATCTTTGCCTACCCTTTTAGTCTCCTTTCATGTGTAGTCTTCCTCCACTAGAAAATGGGCCCCTTGAGGACAAGGACTGTTTTTCTTTCTACTTGTACTTGTATTCCCAGACCTTGGCACAGTTCTTGGCACAGAGGAGTCATTTATTATTTGCTTATTGACTGTTTATATTTAATCCTCAAAGTAATAGGAAGTTACTGGAATTTATTAAGCAGAGAAGGGACATGGTCAGGCATGTGTTTGATTTAATTCACTTTTTTCAGTTGGATGAAGAATAAATTGGAGAAAAGATCCTTCAAGATATGGAAGCCAATTAGGAAGCTTTGGCAATAGTGATTGAATTAAGATAGTGGCTGTATGAGTAAAGAGAAGGTGTCAGATATGACAAGTGTTGAGAAAATAGGAAAGAGAAGAATGCTGACTGGCTGTATATCTGTAGTGAGTGAGAGAAGGGAGTCTAAAATGACATTGAGATTATAGAAGAGACTTGCCAGAAATATTTTAATACCTTCAATGGAAATAGGGAAGTTAAGAATAAGGAAGGTGTTGATTAGAGATATGCAAACTAAAACAACTCTGAGGTACCACCTTACACTTAGCAGACTGACCAAGATGGCAGCAAAGGCAAGTGATAAATATTGGAGGGGATGTAGCAAAATTAGGACATTAATATAATTCTGGTGGGGTTGTAAATTGTTCCAGCCATTCTGGAGGTCAATTTGGAATTATGCACAAAGGGCTTTAAAAGAATCTTTTAAAAGATTTAAAAGAACTTTTAAAAAGAACCTTTTGACCTAGTCCTACCATTGTTGGGTTTGTACCCCAAAGAGATAATAAGGAAAAATACTTGCACAAAAATAGTTATAGCTGCACTCTTGGTGGCGGCAAAACATTGGAAAATGAGGGGGTGTCCCTCAATTGGGGAATGACTGAACAAATTATGGTATCTGATGGTGATGGAATATTATTGTGCTGACAAGAATAATGAACTGGAAGAATTTTGTGTGAATTAGAAAGACCTCCAGGAATTGATGCAGAGTGAAAGGAGCAGAACCAGGAGAACATTGTACACAGAGACTGATATGCTGTAGTACAATAGAATGTAACTGACTTTTTTTTCTAGCAGCAATGTAGTGACGCAGGACAGTTCAGAGGAACTTATGGGGAAGAATTCTATCTGCATCAAGAGAAATAACTATGGGAGTAGAAATGCAGAATAAAAACATATGATTAATCATGTAGTTCAATGTGGATATGACTAGGGTTTTGATGTTAAAAGATCTCTCTACCACAAATATGAATAAATGAAAATAGGTTTTAAACAATGATACATGTATAACCCAGTGTAACTGTTTGTCAGATTCAGGAGAGGGAGGAAATAGCTGGGGGGGGGGGGGGTTGAATCGTGTAACCATGGAAAAATATTCTAAAAAAAAAAAAGGAAAATAAAACAATATGGAAGGTGAGAAGGATAATGATATCCAGATACTTATAGGATGTTTGATGTGGAAATGAAGCTCAGGAGAGGGACTAGGGTTGAATATATAGATTAGGAATATTCATAATAATTAAATCTATAAAAGCTGATGAAGTTATGAAGTAAATTAATACAGAGAAAAAAGAGAAGAGTTCACAGGGCAAAGCCATGAGATTAGATACACCCACAATTGGTTTGTGGGTCATCTCAGTTATGATCTAACAAATGAGATTGAGAAGAAGCAGTCCAGCAGACAGGAAAAGAACAAAAAAGAACAAAGAGAAAATAGTGTCAAAAAATCTGAGAAGAGAGAATATCCAGGAAGAGAGTGTGGCCAATAATGCTCCTTCTTCAAAAAGGTCAGATGTGGGTGATCTTTGTATTAGGCTCTGAAGAGGATTTTGCCCTGAGGATATTTTTCCCAGTCCTCAGCAGTGTTCAGCTGCTCTGAGTGGCAGGTCCAGTCCCTAAGAACTTAAAGATTGCCTTGCAGAGGTCTGGGTGTGGATTGTAGGCAAGTCTCTATATTGAGCACTGGAGAAGATTTTGCCCAGAGGCTATTGTTCAGGTCTCTGTGGCATTTTTCTTTGAGCCTCCCCTCTCTTCCCAAGCTCTGTGTCCTATCTCCATGTTTCCTCAGCCTCCTGGGGTCACTAGTCTTGCTGTTCTTATGGGCAGGTCCAGCCCCTGAGAACTTAGAGAATTCCTGGAAGAGTTCTGGGTGTGGAGAGTAGGGAGGTCTCTGTACTGACCACTGGAGAGGTTTTAGTCCAAGGGCTTTGTATGGTTCTCTATGGTGTTTTGCTGTGAGCCTCCTCCTCTCCCCAAGCTCTGCAACACCCTATCTCCATGTTTCCTCAGCCTCCCAGTGTTCTGAGTCTATTTTCTCTTAGAGGCAAGTCAATGTGCATCTCGGCCAGCCTCCTTCCTAGAACTTAGAAGTTTGTCCTGTTTTCACACTGACTCTGGAAAGGTAGGTGAAGTGAGGGAGGGGTGATAAGCTCACCCCTTAGTGGGCAAAATTTCATCCCCTTTTAGCATGGATATGACCTGACTTTGCCTACCTTCTGTGCTGTGTCCTACCATGGAACTCCTTCGCTTGTTTGATTTTGGTTTTGTCATTTTGAAGCACTCTGTCTCAATCAGTGGAGAGGAGAGGTAGAGCCCTGCTTTTACTCTGGAGCCCTCTTGACCCAGAAGTCCAGTAAAACAGTTTTTAAAGAATAATTTCCTACACTGGGAATTACTAAGTTTGGAAGATTTGAAAAGGAAAGCTAAATATGTATATACAGAGGATACAGATAAATCATATGATGATAAAGATTCTGTGATTGAAGATTTAAAGAGAAAATTAAGGGATGCAAAGAGTAAAGCCAGAGATAGTGAAATTGAAGAAATAAAAACTGTGGCAGCATTAAGATCTGTACAACCAAGTAATCAATATTTTTCAATGGAAAGGAGATTCTGGAGTTCCTAGGTGTTTTCTTTGTACTTGTGTAGAGCATTTGGTTAGAGAGTGTAGATACAGAGGACAATTTTCAAGACAAATTAACAGAAACAATGGGTATAATAGACAATATAATAATAATGGATGGAGAAATACTGTTTGGAATAATAATTATTATTATTATCAAAGACAGAATAATGGTAACAATTGTCCAAATGCTTGTTGTCAGGGAACTCAAGCACCTGGTTTAAAAATGATGTAAGAGCAGGTAAAATCTGGAGCAAGACCTAAATATAGCTAAGTGGTTAGTGAACATAAGGGTGATCAGAACAAAGGGGCATGTACATTATGAAGGTGTACCCAGAGTTCTCAAGTGTTTGAAGAATCAAAGGAAAATGGATTGGAAATAAATGGAATTGAATGTAATGAAGATAAGGTTAATGAACTTATAAATAAAGTGATTGAAACAAAGGATAATGTAATTCATGTTAATAATTATGGGGGAAAATAATATTGTAAAATAAAAATAGTTGAAAATCCTGATGATTGTGAAATAACGGGAAATAATGAAGAATGTAAATTGGATAAAGATAATGCGATTATAAATGAGAACAATGATACCAAGGAAGAGATTATAAGGACCAATGAGAGTAGTGTAAAATCTGATGAAGGTGTTAAAAATATGAAATCGTGGGAATATAATGCAATTCAAGCAGATTTAAGTTTGGATGGACAGGAAATGGTTGAGCTTTGTACTGCTGTTACTGTGTTAGCTCCAGTTCTGAAAACATTTCAACCAGATTCATGACTTTCTGGTTGATACTGGAGCCAGTAAATCAATTTTGAAAAGTTTTCCTGAAAATTATAGAGCTGTTGGTACAATGGAAGTAATGGGTGCTACTGGTAAACCACAGAGAGTAGCAAAATTACACCTTAAAATGATTACTTTAGGTCCACTGTCTGCCAGAATGCCCATTGAATCTCTTAGGTAGAGATTTAATATGTAAATTGAGGGCAATGATTCACTGTACTGAAACTGGTGATATCTCATTACATCTACTAGATGTAATGTACCAGAAGAATCTCTGAAAGTATTTTCATTGCTGTTCTTAGATTCAGTCAGTACATCGGGTTTCTTAGGTTTAGTCTATCCAATACCTGAGGATATCCCTAAGGATCTTTGGTCAAAGTCTTCCATGGATGTGGATTTAATGAAATCAACTACTTCAGTCAGGGTGAGGACTAAAGAAGGACCAGTTCCTTGTGTACCTCAATATCCCTTGACTAAAGAAGCAATTGAGGGTATAAGACCAATCATTGAATACTTAATCCAACAAGGGATCATAATACCTTGCTTCTCAGAATTTAATATTCCTATTCTTCCAATTAAAAAGCCAAAGTAAGGCTGTTTATACATCTCTCCTAGAAGGAGGTTGTCAAATTGCTTCATATTTAAGTTCATTACAACAGCTTAGAGAAGTGCATGATATGGGAGTATTGATCCAATCTGGTCCATTGGATTATTCTCTTCATAATTTTCAACCAGGTGATATGGTGAATGTGAAAAATTTTGCAAAAACCATTGGCAACACAAGAGAGTTGGGTAAGTCTTTATACAACTGTATTAATTTCACCATCTTTAGTAAAAGTATTAGGAACAGATTTGTGGTATCATTGTTCACATGTTAAATTAGCTCATAATGAAAATGTAGAAATTGTTGAAGAAGAAAAAGAAGAAGAGTTCATGGAAAGCTGAAATTCACCAGTCAAATAGAGTCTGCAGTCAAACAGATCAGTAAGGAGTGGTCTATTCCAGTGGAAGAGGACATTCAGATGGAAGAGGACATTGCTGTTGAAGAGGAAGATTCAGAAAATTGATGGACATTGTACAAAGACTGAAAGACTTATAGATATTAAGCAAATAATGACTATGAAGAGAATTTTCAATGATGAGGATCAAGTGATTGATGGACTAATGGTTCTAAGGAATTTGGGTAATGTAATATAGCAACATAACATATATTCATAAGGATTCACCAATGCATATTACTACCATGGATTTTGGAGAAGAAGAATTCTTCAAACAAGATGAAAAGAATGAAAATCTGAAGTTTTGTTAAGTATATGGCATGCAACAGTGACACTAACATAACAGAATATAGCAATACAACATAACAGCATAAATAACAACATAACAAACACATACACAAACATATAAACATGATTATGATACATTGATTCACTAGTTGCATGAGTGGAACAATGTATAGCTAGGTACTAACAATGTTACAATTAGTTATAAAGTAGTGAGTTACTAACAAAAAATAGTTAGCTACTTAGAATAGTAATAATATAGGTATATAGGATAAGTTTTAAAAGATTTTATTAAGATAGGACTGTAGTTTGATATATTGGAGTTTAAGGTTGATAAGATAACATAAGATACTGAATTATATTACAAAATATATTGCAACATACATAACAACATACATTACATAGTACATATGACATAGAACAAATCACATATCACACAAAAATGTAAATATATGTAAATATATAAATAGTTTGAATTATAGTTAGGATTGTAGAATTGTATTATAGTGTGTATATTTATGTATTTAACATATATGAATATGAAGTGCATGTGTATATGTATAGCATACATGTATTGTCTGTATTATATGTATATGTGTATGTATGTAAATATGTACATCAATCATATTTGCTAAGTTCTCAACATAGAATAAGATTATGTTTAATTTTCATCTATTTTTAAATGTATTTTGCATAAGTTTGATGGCTTGATTTAATTTTTTAACTTATGCAATGTTGTGTTCATTATATTTTTTTCAAAAAATTTTTCTCTGCTATTTTTACATTGCAATAGTAGAATTTTCTGTATTAGTTGATAAGAGTTGCACTTTATGATTTTTATGTTTTGCATTAAATGTGTTATTTTTATTTTGATGTTATTTGCTTGTTTTGCTTTTGCATATATTTTGAACTTTGTGATTGTTTATTGTATAATTTCCCTTTTTCCTTTTCTTAATTAAATCCCTACAGTAAAATAATATAAGATAGATGAGTGTAAGTTGTTTGTTATTTTAGGTAATGATTTTAGTTTAAGTGGGGTATAAGTTGGTTAGTGCACAAATACCAAAATATTGTTTTCAAAACTATTTTGGCTTTGTGCAAAGGAGGGAACTTTTATATGGAATTAGCAAGAGCATTGCTACAAAGCAGGAGCAAGAGGTCCTGCATGGCAGAAGAGCAAGGTTCTAGAACTCTGGAGAAGTGAGAGGGCAGTTTGCATCTTCTGAGAGAGACAGCCAGGAGTTGCCGGAGTTGAGTTTGAGTCTAGTTCTTCTGGGGTGGACCTAGAGAGCTAGATATTCTCTATCCTGTGACTTTCCTTGTGATCCAGCTGTGAATCCTGTGGATGCTGAGAGTGATAAGACCCCAGAGGACAACTGACAGTGAGACCTTTCCATTGAACCCTATTCCTTCTACCTTCAATTCCTTCCCACTTTTATATATTAACTAAGGCAGTTTAATTTAACTAATTGTAGGAAGTAGATTTGTAGGTAGTGAAGTATTAAATAGTGTAGGCTAACCACTTGATTTTGGTTTTAGATAGGTCATCCCAATTCCCTTTCCTTTCTTCCCATATCTTAAAATTAAGTATTATTTTAGTTATAGTTATATTTATATATACCATTTCAATATAGTTATTTTACACTGCAGTCATGAAGGGTGGCCTGAAAGGAGCCCATTATGGAAGAGGTATGTCCCCCAGAGCTGATGAGATCTTCTCCAGGCCCTTGTTTAGAACTGATATTATACTGATTTTATCTTAAGTACAGAATAGTTCCTCACAAATAAGATCCATAATCACACCAAAGTGTTTATAATAACAATTCTAATGGGGGGGGGAAGAAAGGGGAATAAAGAATACCATCCATCCAGACTAAGAAATGCAAGTGGTCAGATAGCGCATTGAGCTAATTTATCAGTCAACAGATTTTGGAGAAAGGCTGAAGATTAATAAAATGCTGGACACAGAATGGAACAGGAGGAAAATTGGTCTGGATTTCATTTAGGAAATTGTTCTATGCTTTCAGGCACCCCAAGATTTTCAGTGTAATATAAAAACAACAACAACAACATATTTTTAACACCAGAGTATACTAGTCCTGACATATGGCTATGAATCATGGACTAGCACACCCTTCAAAGAAACAAAATTGTGATTCACCCAAAGAAATGGAGAGCCTTGTGGTGGATGTGATGATGTGGCAGCATTTCACCAACAATGAACCTCATACAAGAAACAGAATAGAAGATATTATCAGAGAGATCTGTAACTGGGGTAAAAATTGAGCCATGAACACAAGAAGATAGAGGTAACAGATGGACAGCTAAGTGTAGAATAATCACCCTTATAATCTTAAGAAACTTCCATGGGGGTGGTGGCTAAACATAGTATGGTCCAGGCAACATGCCTTTATTAAGTTATGTGCTAGGCATTGTGATAGGCATTGGGAATACAAATGCAAGCAGAAAGATAATCTCTGCCCTCAAGAAGCTTATATTCAAACTGAGAAAACAGAAAAAAAAAAGAAACTGAAGAGTAGATTGGGGATGGTGGTGTGGAGGATAGAGGAAGTACCCACAGGGACAGAGAGGATCCTACAGAAAATGTAGCCATGAACAAGACTGACCTAGGCATTTTCTTTAAAATGGTGGTTCCTGGATTAAGGAGTCTTGAGGGCAGTAGAACTGACTAATCTTCCAAAATGAGGATGCTGTTGGGTCATGGCAGAAAAAAAGAAGTCCAGAGAGTCAAGAGTTGAGATCAGAGAAAAATTAAGAAGGAAACACAATGGAATTTTACTTTGTTGTAGGAAACCATAAATAATATGGAAAAAATATGATGAGACATGGGAAGCCTTATATGAAATGATGCAAAGTGAAATAAGAAAAAAAGAGGAAAACTACATAGACAATGACTACAAAAATGAAAATGAGCAAGAAAAAAAATAAAATTGTGTATTACAAAATTATAGAAAGTTTGGCCTTACCTGAGAGATATGGAAAGATACTTCACTCTGCTCATTTCCAGAGGAGCTGGTCTATGGGTGTGAAACTTTTCATTAAAGTTAGGTATTTCAAAATATGTTGATTGGTTTTACTGATTTTTCCCTTTCTTTTATTTTGATTTTTTAAATAAAGGATGGATTATATCTGGAAGGGGGAGAGAGAAAGTTACAGGGGGAAATGTAGGCCATGTAAAAACAAAAGACAAAATATTTTTTAAAACTAAAAGGGAACCTATAAAAAGTCTACTGGGTATCTCTACCCTTGGAGGATTTCTGCACAGACACAGACAAGGATCAAACCAGATAAGAAAGCATCAACGAACTTTCAGAGGGAGTAAGCATGTTTATAACATTACAGATACATAAAAATATTCAGGAAGCATATCTTTTTATATGAACCTCCTATATTTGATGTATTTTATTATTTTTAACTATATTTTTTCTTTTTTTCTTTTCTTATCAATATATTTAGTCAATTTATAGCATTATTCCTTGGTTACAAAAATCATTTTCTATTCCTCTCTCTCCTCTCCCTACCTCTCCCATAGTAGATGCACAATTTCACTGGGTATTACATGTGTCCTTGATCAAAACCTATTTCCATATTATTGGTGTTTGCATTAGGATGTTCATTTAAAGTCTACATCCCCAACCATATCCCCTCGACCCATGTATTCAAGCAGTTGTTTTTCTTCTGTGTTTCTATTCCCACAGCTTTTCCTCTGAGTGTGGATAGTGTTTTTTCTCATAGATCCCTCCAAGTTCTTCAGGATCACTGCATTGCCACTAATGGAGAAGTCCATTACATTCAATTGTACCACAATGTGTCGGTCTCTGTGTACAATGTTCTGCTCTTTTCGCTCTGCACCAATTCCTGGAGGTCATTCCAGTTCCCATGGAATTCCTCCACTTTATTATTCCTTTTAGCACAATAGTATTTTATTCCATCACCAACATATACCACAATTTGTTCAGCAATTCTCCAATTGAAGGGCATCCCCTCATTTTCCAATTTTTTGCCACCACAAAGAGCTCAGCTATGAATATTCTTGCACAAGTCTTTTTCCTTATTACCTCTTTGGGGTACAAACCCAACAGTGCTATGGCTGAATCAAAGGGCAGTCTTTTAGTGCCCTTTGGGCATAGTTCCAAATTGTCCTCCAGAATGATTGGATTAATTCACAACTCCACCAGTAATGCATTAATGTCCTGACTTTGCTGCATCCTCTCCATCATTCATTACTTTCTATTGCTTTCATGTTAGACAATCTGCTAGATGTGAGGTGATACCTCAGAGTTGTTTTGATTTGTATTTCTCTGATTATAAGAGATGTAGAACACTTTTTCATGTGCTTATTAATAGTTTTAATTTCTTTATCTGAAAATTGCCTATTCATGTCCCTTGTCCATTTATCAATTGGAGAATGGCTTGGTTTTTTGTACAATTGGTTTAGCTCTTTATAAATTTGAGTAGACTTTTTTTTTTCAATTAAAGAGCTCTGATTGCCCATGGGATTTATTTTTCTTTTTTTTTTTAATTATTTTATTTGGTCATTTTCATACATTGTTCATTGGAAGCAGATCATTTTCTTTTCCTCCTCCCCCAAAGCCCCCACCCCTTCCCTAGCCTACAAGCCATTCTTCTGGGTATCCCATGTGTCCATGCTCTGAATCCATTTCCTTGTTGTTGGTATGTGCATTAGGGCACTTGTTTAGTGTCTCTCCTCGATCATGTCCCCTCAGCCTCTGTAGTCAAGCAGTTGCTTTTCCTTGGTGTTTTTACTCCCTCAGTTTGTCCTCTGCTTGAGGATAGTTTTTTTCTTTTTTTTCTCGTAGATCGCTGCAGGTTGTTCAGAAACATTGTAAAGCCATTACTGGAGAAGTCCATTAAGTTCGATTGTACCACAGTGTGTCAGTCTCTGTATACAATGTTCTCCTGGTTCTGCTCCTCTTGCTCTGCATCACTTCCTGGAGGTCGTTCCAGTCTCCATGGAATTCCTCCACTTTATTATTCCTTTTAGCACAATAGTATTCCATCACCAACATATACCAAAATTTGTTCAGCAATTCTCCAATTGAAGGGCATCCCCTCATTTTCCAATTTTTGGCCACCACAAAGAGCTCAACTATGAATATTCTTGCACAAGTCTTTTTCCTTATTATCTCTTTGGGGTACAGACCCAGCAGTGCTATGGATGGATCAAAGGGCAGACAGTCTTTTAGCGCCCTTTGGGTATAGTTCCAAATTGCCCTCCAGAATGGTTGGATCAATTCACAACTCCACCAGGATTGCATTAATGTCCCTACTTTGCCACATCCCCTCCAGCATTCACTACTTTCCTTTGCAGTCATGTTGAACAATCTGCTAGGTGTGAGGTGAAACCTCAGAGTTGTTTTGATTTGCATCTCTCTGATTATAAGAGACCTAGAACACTTTTTCATGTGCTTATTAATAGTTTTAATTTCTTTATCTGAAAATTGCCTATTCATGTCCCTTGCCATATTTCAATTGGAGAATGGCTTGATTATTTGTACAACTGTTTAGCTCTTTATAGATTTGATTAATTAGACATTTGTCAGAGGTTTTTTTATGAAGATTGTTTCCCAATTTGTTGCTTTCCTTCTAATTTTAGTTACATTGGTTTTGTTTGTACAAAAACTTTTTAATTTGATGTAGTCAAAATTATTTATTTTGCATTTTGTGACCCTTTCTAAATCTTGCTTGGTTTTAAAATCTTTCCCTTCCCAAAGGTCTGACATGTATACTATTCTGTGTTCACCTAATTTACTTATAGTTTCCTTCTTTATATTCAAATCATTCATCCATTCAGAGTTTATCTTGGTGTAGGGTGTGAGGTGTTGACCCAACCCTAATCTATCCCACACTGTCTTCAAATTTTCCCAGCAGTTTTTATCAAATACAGGATTTTTGTCCCAAAAGCTAGGGTTTTGGGGTTTGTCAAAGACTGTCTTACTGAGGTCATTTACCCCAAGTCTATTCCACTGATCCTCCTTTCTGTCTCTTAGCCATTACCAAATTGTTTTGATGACCGCTGCTTTGTAATATAGTTTGAGATCTGGGACTGCAAGGCCACCTTCCTTTACATTTTTTTCATTATTTCCCTGTATATCCTTGACCCTTTATTCTTCCAAATGAACTTTGTTATGGTTTTCTCTAATTCAGTAAAATAGTTTTTTGGTGGTTCAATGGGTATGGCACTAAATAGATAGACAAGTTTGGGTAGGATGGTCATTTTTATTATGTTAACTCGTCCCACCAATGAGCAATCAATGTTTTTCCAATTCTTTAGATCTAGTTTTAATTGTGTGGAGAGTGTTTTGTAGTTGTGTTCATATAGTTCCTGTGTTTGTCTCTGCAGATAGATTCCTAAGTATTTTATATTGTCTAGGGTGATTTTGAATGGAATTTCTCTTTCTAATTCTTGCTGCTGAACTGGGTTGGAGATATACAGAAATGCTGATGACTTATGTGGGTTTATTTTGTATCCTTCAACTTTGCTAAAGTTGTTGATTATTTCGATTAGCTTTTTGGTTGATTCCCTAGGATTCTTTAAGTAAATCATCATATCATCCACAAAGAGTGACAGCTTGGTCTCTTCATTGCCAATTTTAATACCTTCAATTTCTTTTTCTTCTCTAATTGCTACTGCTAGTGTTTCTAGTACAGTGTCAAATAGTAGAGGTGATAATGGGCATCCTTGTTTGACTCCTGGTCGTATTGGGAAAGCTTTGAGTTTTTCCCCACGGCAGATGATGTTTGCTGATGGTTTTAGGTATATACTTTTTATTCTTTTTAGGAAAGGCCCTTCTATTCCTATACTTTCTAGTGTTTTCAATAGGTATGGGTGTTGTATTTTGTCAAAGGCTTTTTCTGCATCTATTGAAATAATCATGTGATTTTTGTCAGTTTTCTTGTTTATATGGTCAATTATGTGGATGGTTTTCCTAATATTGAACCATCCTTGCATTTCTGGAATGAATCCTACCTGATCGTAGTGGATAACCCTTGTGATGACTTGTTGGAGTCTTTTTGCTAGTATCCTATTTAAGATTTTTGCATCTATATTCATTAGGGAGATTGGCCTATTGTTTTCTTTCTCTGTTTTTAACCTGCCTGGCTTTGGGATCAGTACCATGTTTGTGTTGTAAAAAGAATTTGGTAGAACCCCTTCTTGGCTTATTCTGTCAAATAGTTTGTATAGTATTGGGGTTAGCTGTTCTTTGAATGTTTGATAGAATTCATTTGTGAATCCATCTGGACCTGGGGATTTTTTCTTAGGGAGTTCTTTGATGGCTTGTTCAATTTCTTTTTCTGATATGGGATTGTTTAGGTAATTTATTTCTTCTTCTTTTAGTCTAGGCAATTTATATTTTTGTAAGTATTCATCCATATCACTTAGATTTCCATATTTTTTTGCCATATAATTGGGCATAGTAGTTTTTAATGATTGCCTTGATTTCCTCTTCATTAGAGGTAAGATCTCCCTTTTCATCTTGTATACTGTCAATTTGGTTTTTTACTTTCCTTTTTTTAATTAGAATGACTAGTACTTTGTCAACTTTATTTGTTTTTTCAAAGTACCAGCATCTAGTCTTATTTATTAAATCAATACTTCTTTGACTTTCAATTTTATTAATTTCTCCTTTGATTTTTAGGATCTCTAATTTAGTCTTCATCTGAGAATTTTTAATTTGTTCACTTTCTAGTTTTTTAATTTGCATGCCCAATTCATTGACCTCTGCCCTTCTTAATTTGTTTATATATATGAACTCAAGGATATAAATTTCCTCCTGAGTACTACTTTGGCTGCATCCCATAGGTTTTGAAAGGATGTCTCACCATTGTCATTTTCTTCAATGAAGTTATTAATTGTTTCTAAGATTTGTTCTTTAACTAGCTGGTTTTGGAGAATCATATTGTTTAATTTCCAATAATTTTATTTATTTTTATTTTATATTTAATTATTATTTCCAATTAATTATTTATTTTATTTATTAATTATTTTATTATCCATGTACCCTTACTAATTATTATCTTTATTGCATTGTGGTCTGAGAAGGTTGCATTTATTATTTCTGCCCTTTTGCACTTGTTTGCAATGATTTTGTGCCCTAGTACATGCTCAATTTTTGTGAATGTACCATGTGTTGCTGAAAAGAATGTGTATTCCTTTTTGTCCCTATTTATTTTTCTCCATATGTCTACTAACTCTAATTTTTCTAAGATTTCATTTGCTTCTCTCATCTCTTTCTTATTTATTTTTTTATTTGATTTATCTAGTTCGGATACGGGAAGGTTCAGATCTCCCAGTAGTATAGTTTTTCTATCTATTTCATCCTTGAGCTCCTCTAGTTTCTCCTTTAAAAATTTGGATGTTCTGCCATTTGTTGCATACATATTGAGTACAGATATTTCCTCATTGTCTATACTGCCTTTTATCAGGATATAATTACCTTCCCTATCTCTTTTAACTAGATTTATTTTTACTTTGGCTTCGTCCAATATCATGATTGCTACTCCTGCCTTCTTTTTATAATTTGATGCCCAATAGATTTGGCTCCATCCTCTTACTTTCACCCTATGCATATTTTCCTTCCTCATGTGTGTTTCTTGCAGACAGCATATGGCAGGGTTTTGGATTCTAATCCACTCTGCTATTCACTTGCGTTTTATGGGTGAGTTCATTCCATTCACATTCAGAGTTATGATTACTAGCTGTGTATTTCCCAGCATTTTGATTTCTACTCCTGGTCCTGCCTTTTCTTCTTTCACTATTTCCTTCTATACCAATGTTTGTTTATAGTCAGTCCCCCTAGTTCCCACCCCCTTATTTTAATTCCCTTTCTACCCCCCTCCCTTCTTATTCCCTCCCTTATTTTCCCCTGTAGTCTTTTAAAAATTTCCCCCTCACCCTCTCCCTCCCTTGTACTGTTTCCCTCCCCACCAGTCCATTTTTTACCCTTCTACTCCCCTATAGGGCACAAATCTATTCTCTTCCCCAATGGATTGGATTGTTCTTCCCTCTTTGGGTCAGTTTCAAAGTATGTAAGAGTTGAGTATTTCCTATCTCCAACCTCTTTACCCTTCCAGTGTATTGATGTTCTCCCCACTCCTGCCATGAACTTCTTTGTGACATATAAATTTACTCCCATTGTTTCTTTTCCCCTTTCTTTTAGTCATAACCTCTTTTCTTTTTTAGCTCTAGTCATGTATATATATATACATACACATGTATATGTATTTATGTATGCATATACCTTTATACCTATTTATGTCTTGTCCTTTCATCCTATAGTTTGTCACTGTTCCCTCTAAGTGTAATTCTTCTAGCTGCTCAGGTGATAGCAACAGTTTTTAAGAGTTACGAATGACCTCTTTTCTTATAGGGATACATATCATTTTAACTTATTGAGTCTCTTATAAAATTTTTGTTGTTGTTTTGTTTGTTTTTTCCCCTCTTTTTTAATTACCTTTTGATGATTCTCTTGAGTTCTGTGGTTGGACATCAAATTTTCTGTTTAGGTCTGGTCTTTTATTTATGAATGCTTGGAACTCTTCTGTTGTGTTGAATGACCATACTTTCCCCTGTAAGAATATAGTCGGTTTTGATGGGTATTTTATTCTTGGTTGTAGACCTAGTTCCCTTGCTTTCTGGAATATCGTATTCCATGCCTTTTGGTCCTTCAGTGTGGATGCAGCCAGATCCTGTGTTAACCTTACCGTGTTTCCATGGTATCTGAATGGCTTCTTCTTGTCAGCTTGTAATATCTTTTCTTTCATCTGATTGTTTTTTAATTTGGCTATAACATTTCTTGGTGTTGTCAGTTGGGGATTAAATACAGGGGTGATCTGTGGATTCTTTCAATCTCCACTTTCCCCTTTGTTCTAGGATCTCGGGACAGTTTTCCTGGATAATTTCCTCTATATGTCCAGGCTTTTTCTTTTGTCGTGGTCTTCTGGTAGTCCAATTATTCTTAAATTGTCTCTTCTTTAACGATTTTCTAAATCATCTGTTTTCTGAATGAGATGTTTCACAATTTCCTCAATTTTTCATTCTTTTTGTTTTGTTTTATAGTGTCCTGCTGCCTTGTGAGGTCACTTGATTCTAGTTGTTGTATTCTGGTTCTTAAAGATTGGATTTCATCTCTGACTTTTTGGTCATCTTTTTCCTTCTGGTCTGATTTTCTTTGAAGATCGTCTTTCATCCTCTTTACCTCATCTTTCATCTCCTTTGCCTCATTTTCCAGCTGGTTGGTTTTGGCTTTCAAGACACTTTTTTCTTTAGTTCAAGTGCCTCTGTTTCCAGATGACTTATCTTAATTTTTAAGTTCTTTTCCCAATTGTCTTTAGCCTCTCTTAGTTGTGTTTTGAGTTCTTCCACAGCCTGTATCCAATTCGCTGGGATTTCTGGTTTATTGTTTGCTGATCTCTCCCCCTCTGTTCCATTTGCTGAGTAGTAGCTGTCTATTGTAGTTTCTTTCTTCTTTTTCTGTTGTTTGCTCAAATTCACCCCTTCTTTACTCCCCATATTTGTCTGTGCTCTTGTTCCTCTCATTTTCTTTGTTTTGGGGGACTTCTATCAGTCTCCCCTCTTGGAACTTTAACAGATCTCTTGGTGTAATCTCTGGGGGAGGGTTGTTGGGAGTTTGAGCTTCCCTGTCCTCTGGAGGCTTTTGATTGGCTTAAATTCCAGCAGTCAATGATGATGGTTGGGGATCCTGAGCTTCCCTGCATTCTGGAGACTTTTGATGGGATTAGATTCAGCTGGTTCTTTCAGAAGACTCTGCTCTCTAAAGGGGGAGGGGTTGTTGCCTCCCTGGGCTCTGAGGGCACCTGATGGGATTAGGTTCAGCTTGTTTGTACTGAATGAGCCCTAAAGCAAAAAACCTCCCCCTCCACCATCTGTGTTGAATGCCCAGAGACTGGCCCAGGTTGCTTTCAAGGTAAGCCCTTCACCTGCCCTGTTTCTGTTCTTTCAGAAGCTCTGAGGGCTCCTGATGGGATTAGGTTCAGCTGGTGTGGGCTGAATGATCCCTGAGCCCAAAAAAAAAGAGAAAGAAAAAAAACCAACCTCCTCCTCCGCAATCTGTGTTGAATGCCCGGAGACTGGCCCAGGTTACTTTCAAGGTAAGCTCTTCTGAGCAACCCCTTTGCCAGCCCTAAGGTCTCTCTCCTTTCAGTAGTTCTAAGGGCTCCTGATGGGATTGGGTTCAGCTGGTGCCCTAAAGCTGGGACCTCCCTTGAGACTCAGTTGGAAGGACCCAGCCAGGGGGCTACAGGCTTCCCCCTTCTCTCTATGTTACCCTGCCATCTGTGTTGGGTGTCCCGGAGACTGGCTCAGGTTTCTTTCAAGGTGAGTCCTTCAAAATAGCCAGCCCTGGGGCCCTTTTGCCGACCCTGAAATTCCCACTGCTGTCGTGGGCTCAGCACTCTGGGTTGGGGGGATGAGTCCTGGGACCTTCCTTCTGCCTGACCCTTAGATCCGAGTGATCTAGGATTTTGGCTTTTGGGGGGCCATACCTTTTGATCCAAGTCTGGGAGGAGGGTTCCCCAGGTCTGTCCTATTGTTCAGCTTGAATTGTGGTGTCCTAGGAGCTCTCAGTTTGCGATTGGTAAGGAAGGGTTTCTGAGGTCTGAACTTTCACAGCTTCTAAGCCACCATCTTGACCTGAAGTCAGTAATTAGACTTTTGTCAGAGGTATTTTGTTATGAAGATTGTTTCTCAATTTGTTCCTTCCCTTCTAATTTTGGTTGCATTGGTTGTTTGTACAAAAACTTTTTGATTTGATGTAATCAAAATTATTGATTTTACATTTTGTGACTTTTTCTAGCTCTTGCTTGGTTTTACAATCTTTCCTTTCCCAAAGATCTGACAAGTATACTATTCTGTGTTCACCTAATTTGCTTATAGTTTCCTTCTTTATATTCTAAACTATGTTTTTTTCTAACCAGTTTCAAAGTTTTGTTAGGAATAAGTAGAAATGCTGCTTATTTTATGCATTTATTTTATATCCTGCTACTTTGCAAAAGCAATTTATTATCTTGATTGTTTTCTTGAATCTAGATCTTTTCTAAGTAAATCATCATATTGTCAGCAAACTAAAGAGATTTTTTTTTACTTCCTCTTTGCCAATGCTTATCCCTAATTTTTTTTTTTGGTCTCATTACCGTAGCTAGAAGTTCTAGTACTTTGGTAAATTATCATGGTAATAGTGAATATCCTTTCTCTATGACCTACTTTGGAAAGCTTCCAGAATTTCTCTATTACGAATAAGGATAGCTCTTGATTTCAGAGAGATTTCTTTTAAATTGTATTTAAGAGAACCTTTCACATGTATTCCAAACAGTATCCAAATGGTTTTCTTAAATGAAAATTAGTGTGGTGCCTTATTTCATAAAATGATATTCTATAAGTATTTATATAATCATATGATTTGCATTGCATATTGTTAAAAATTATTTTTCATGCTACCTATTTACTTAGCCTTGCATCCTTAGTATCAATTTAACATGGACATAATTAATAATGGTTTAAAACTAGTACCATAGATTTTTGTACAATATTTTGATTAATATTTTAGCATCACTATTATCTTTCTCTCCTTTATTTTTCCTGGTTTCTTTTCTCAAAGGAAGAATTCAGTAGAGTGATTTCTTTAACAATTTGTAGGAAAACAGTGGTCAGATTCTTTTCTTCTCAACATTCCATGATATCAAAGTAAATCTGAGTTTGTTGTTCTATTTTCCATTCTCAGTTTTATCCCTTAAGTCTGTGTACTTTTCATTAAATTGGATATTTTAATGATTTATTGAGTCCATATTTCCAACTACCTTATATAGTGAGAAATCTGATTTTCTATTAAACCAAATCTGCATCTCAGGAATTTCCAATCCACAGTGGTATATCTTCAGCCACACTATAATTTCTGGCTCTGTCTTGGAATTTCTTTATTGCCCTCCCTCACTTACTTTCTAGAAGAGAATCATGTTTTTCTGGTTTCAGTGATTGCTGCTATTTAGCCCAAAGTAGTTATTCACAAAGAAGATTAATTGGCTAATTTTTTTCTGATAGCTATTGAGGAGAAGATGACTATAAACTTCTGAGCATGGAGAAAAAGAGGTAGTCTTAGTAGTCTCCTCTCCCTGCCAAGACTGATGCTTGGCCCATCTGTTTATCTTCCTTGTGTATCTAGCTTTTACAGCTTTTAGGCAAAAAAAGTACAGATATCCCTTCCAAACTGCAGGTGTTAGGGGAGTGGCATCCATCTGGAAAATCCACATGAAGTTTTTTGGCTAGCCCTTCTAATCAGAGAAGAAGTCTGAATTTTTCTTCTTTTATAGGATGTTTACTGTACCCTATATGCATTTATATTACTAAACTTTTTAAAGATATCTGCATATTTCTAGCCTTTTTATGTCATCTGCTGGCTTTTGCATTCTCTTTGGAAATTTTAACTTTTTACTTATTTTAACATTAGATGAGAAATATTATATATTTATGTATTATAAGATTAAATATATTGATATTCAATATGTAAATTTTATGCATTTCTGAGTTTCTAAACTTTTTCTGTTTTGCCTGATGGCCTTTGTTTATTCTCTGCAATTTCCCCAAAAAATCTTATTTAATTTCTTATGCTAACCCACAGTATATCAAAAAAGTGGTGGTGAAAATTGTGATGTGGAAGAGATAACTATATTGGTGATGTTGACCTCATGGACTTTGAGAAAGCAGACGAGCAGCCTGCCTGAGTTCCAGCAACCAATGTCCATTGGATAGTTTGTGGGTAGCCAATTCCAGGAAGGAATGACTAAGCTGCAGAATCCAACCCATAAATTATAAAAATTAAATCTCTAATAAAAATATTATAAGGAGATTTATTAATGATCATTAGAAATCAAGGAATAAAGAAGATACAAAATAAAGACCACATGCCCATGACTGATAAGCCAGTTCAAACAATTGCCTTACCACCACCAAGCTAAGGACAGGAAGTAAAGAGGAGGGACCTTCCATATCCCTGCCTAACATCCCCTATCTATAGGAAGTATGTAATGACAGGAAGTCAGTGGACTCCTGGGAAATGTAGTTCTTTTTTAGGGTAACAGATTTTCAATTATACATAGTGGATAAATGCAAATATTCTGTGAAGTAAGAGAATGATTCCATCTGTGAGCACTCTTGCATTCAGAATGGAACATGGTAAGGAAAATATTATGTAACAACTGCTTAAAGTTTGAACCCAATCATCACCAAGGACCATGGAGACCTTCTAATGGGTGAAAGGTTCTGTTGATTTTGTTCTTAGAATGTATTATTAATTATTATACCTTTATAAAACTAATTCTCTAAATGATATCAAGGAGATTTCTAGTTCCAGAGCTAAGATTGTGGAGTAGAAGCAGAGAAATTCAAAATCACCAAGAGAATCCTCTTCAACCAATCTTAAAATAATGCCACAGAATGAATGGAGGAGTGAAAGAACCAATAAGGAGACAGAGTGAAGCAACTATTGTGATGAATCTACTGTGCCAGGTTCTGAACCTGAGCCCATGCCAATATCCAGACACTGAGACCACAACACACGCTCCTTAAAAGTTCAAAGCAAATCTACAGTGAGATTCAAAACTCCTGCCCAAGGCAAACTTTGATGCACAGCATGATCTGTGTGGGCCCAGAGCAAGGACAGGAGTCTCAGCCCAGGCTTGTAATAAGGACATAGATTCCAGTTTGAGGCAGTTGGTAGACTTGGAGCTGGGTCTCCTGATCCCTGACAGGGGCAATCCCCAGGGTGCTGACTTGATGCAGGATGACCCTTGCCAAAAGTTCAAGGTGGAGCTACAGGGCAAGACAGTCTGCTGTGTGCTGTGTGACTGATATGATCAAGCCCAGAGTAACTCCAAAAGCTAACACCCAAGCTTGGGGCTAGAATTTGAGTTGTCAGCAGTCTCAGGGCATAATTGAATCAATACTGGGTAGTGTCTCTCAGAACCCACCCAGCCCATAGGCAATCATACCATCTTAGAAGAAGTTAAACTTGCAGAAACCTAGAAATAAGGCTAAGGGTAGCATCGAGGAAGGCCTGAAGTTTAAGAGGGTGCCTAACCCACTTAAGAATAGAACTTACTTTTTAAAAGGCTAGGAAAATGAACAAACATCCCCCCCAAAAAAACCACCTAACTATAGAGAATTTTTATGGAGACAAAGAATAAGACACAGACACAAAGGGGGAAATCAAAGCAAGCACATTCCAAGTCCAAAAGAAAAATATGAATTAGATTCAAACTCTGAAAGAGCTCAAAAAGTACTTAAAAATCAATTAAGAGATGCAGAGGAAAAATGCAGAAGAGAAATGAAAGCAATACAAGAAGAAATGGACAGCTCAAAAGCTGATAGAAGAAAATCCATTCCTTAAAAATTATAATTGGGCAACTAGAAGCTAATGACTTCATGAGACATCAAAAACAATAAAATCAAATTAAAAGTAAAAAAAAAATGAAATATCTCATTGAAAAAGCAACTGACCTGGAAAATCTATCCGGGAGAGATAATTGAAAAATTATTGGACTGATTTACGGGTAAGCATGGCGGCAATCTAAATGCGGCGTACTTATTCTCCCCAGCACAGACCAACAAGGACTACCACAAAAGACCTTAAGAATCACTTTCAGAGGAGTGGAGGAGCTGTAAACTGGGGTGCAGCATTGAAGGTGCATGGAATTGAGGCTTTTCCACTCTATAAGAGGGTGAAAGGGTTTCCACCCAAACTCGAGCTGATTCAGCCTCTCTCACCCCCAACTACAGAACCAGAGCCAGTGCACACCAAGAAGAATGAGCAAGGGGTGCCTCTGAAGTGAGTAGGGGGCACCTCTGGGTCCTTGAGAGCTGACTAGGACAACAGGGGACCCACCCTTGAAGGCAGTTAGGTGGAAAACCCCAGCGCAAGAGAGCACAGACCTTAGGTGCCCAGAGCCAGCTCGCCCGCCTGAGCCAGGGAGTGAGCGAGAAGTGCTTCTGGAATGAGCAGGGGGCACTTCTGGGTCCTTGGGAGCTGACTAGGATCGCCTGGGGACTTACCCCTGAAAGCAGCTAGACCAGAAACCCAGGGGGGGGGAGGAGAGCACAGACCACGAGCATCCATGGGAGGGTGGCAGCGAGAAGAGCTGGAAAGTACTGTGGAGAACTGAGAACCTTCCTCAGGCAAAATCCTTGCCCCTTAACTCCATACATAGAAAACCTGCCCAGCTGACTCAGCTTTCTGACTAAAGAGGGAAGGGAAAGCATCCAGAAAATTTGCTAATCATGCACAGGAGCCTCAAAAGCTTTCCAAAAAAAAACTAAAAAGAAGGCTGTGACACTCGAGAATTTTTATGGAGGAAAATCCTAGGTTACGGAGTAAATACTGAACAAAACTCAAACAAAGGCAAAAAAAATACTCAACAGAAATTGTCCACAAGACCTGAAATCCATCAAATGGAGCTTATCAAAAAGATGGAAGCCTTTTGGAAAGAGAAGTGGGAAATGGTTTAAAAAAATGAAGAAATCCTAGCTGAATACCAAAAGGTTATAACAGAAAACCAGGCCTTAGGGACCAGAATTGAGTAACTGGAAACCAATGATGTTGCAAAACAGCAAGAATTAATGAAGCAAAGTCAAAAGACTGACAAAATAGAGGAAACCATAAAATATCTCACTGACAAGGTGACAGATCAGGAAAACAGAGGAAGGAGAGAAATTTGAGAATCATTGGTCTACCTGAAAAGCCAGAAATAAACAGAAACCTTGACATCATACTACAAGAGATCAGCCAAGAAAACTGTCCTCATGTTCTTGAACAAGGGGGGGAAATAGATAATGAAAGAGTTCATAGAACACCCTCTACACTAACCCCTCAAAAAACAACTCCCAGAAATGTAATTGCCAAATTCCAGAGCTTTCAAGCTAAGGAGAAAATCCTACAAAAAGCCAAAAAGGAACAACTTAGATACAAAGGAGCACCAATCAGGATCACACAAGACCTGACAGCTTCCACACTAAAAGACTGCAAGGCCTGGAACATGATATTCAGAAAGGCAAGACAACTGGTTCTTCAATCAAGAATCACTTATCCATCAAAACTGACTATATACCTCTGAAGGAAAGTATGGGAATTCAACAAAATAGAAAATTTCCAAGTATTTGTAAAGAAAAGACCAGAACTAAGTGGAAAGTTTGACATCCAAACACAAAGATTAAGAGAAACATGAAAAGGTAAATATGAAAGAGAGTTAAAAGGAGAAAAATGTTTTTTTTCTTTTTTTATTCAAACTCTCTTCTTTAAGGGATAAAATTAGATCAAATTATATATATTAATATATGGGGGAAATTTTATTTGTAACTCTCAAAAATGTTTTCCTTATATTAAATAGAATACTCATTCATAGGAAAAGATTGGGGCATTAAAGGATATAAAATGATATGAAAACAAAAGGGCAAGGAGGAATCAATAATGGTACTAAGAGATACCTGAAGAAATAAAATAAATAGAATAATCTTTGTCACACTAAGAAACACATGGGAAGGGGAGGGGAAGAATACTCTTATTAAGAGGGAAAGGAAGAGAGTGCTAATAAGTAATACTTGAATATTACTCTCAGTGAAACCAACTCTGAGAGAGAAGAGCATCTAGATCCATTGGGATCTTCAAGACTATCTTATCCTACAGGATAAGGAAGAAAGGAAAACTAAGGGGGTAGGAGTAGGGAGCTAAAAAAGGGGAGGGAAGGAGATGGAGGAGGGAACTTAATAGACCCTAAAAAAACAAGAAGGGAATAAAAATGTAGGGGCCAGAAAGGGAAGCATATAAAGGGAGGGGATTAGGAGGATTGGCTAAAAGTAAACCACTGGTTTAAAAGGATATACAAAAAGAAGAAAGGTCAGAACCAAGAAAGGATATTAAAATACTAGGGGATTCAAAAGTGACAATCATAACTTTGAACATGAATGGGATGAACTCACCTCAACTAACAGAAAGAAGGCAGGAGATGCAATCATGATATCTGACAAAGCCAAAGTAAAAATAGACCTTATTAAAAAGGATAGGGAAGGTGAATACATCCTCATAAAAGGGAGTATAGATAATGAGGAAATATAACTAATCAACATGTATGCACCAAATAGTATAGCATCCAAATTTCTAATGGAGAAACTAGGATAATTGAAGGAGGAAATAGATAGTAAAATTATACTAGTGGGAGACCTGAACCTACTATTATCAAATTTAGATAACTCAAATAAAAAAATAAATAAGAAAAAGGTAAAAGAGATGAATGAAATCT
This sequence comes from Monodelphis domestica, assembly GCF_027887165.1. Classification (NCBI taxonomy): domain Eukaryota; kingdom Metazoa; phylum Chordata; class Mammalia; order Didelphimorphia; family Didelphidae; genus Monodelphis; species Monodelphis domestica. The sequence continues at coordinate 297,696,104 of NC_077232.1, read as the reverse complement.
TAGAAAATATTAGTAGATATATGGAGAAAAATAAATAGGAACACAAAAGAATACACCCTCTTTTCAGCAGCACATTGCACATTCACAAAGATTGACCACATACTAGGGCATAAAAATATGGCATACAACTGCAGAAAAGCAGAAATAATAAATGCAACCTTTTCAGATTATAAGGCAATAAAAATAATGATCAGTAAGGGTACATGGAGAGCCAAATCAAAAATTAATTAGAAATTAAATAATATGATTCTCCAAAATCGGTTGGAGAACAAATCATAGAAACAATAATTTCATTGAAGAAAATGACAATAATGAGACATCCTTTCAATCTCTATGGCATGCAGCCAAAGCAGTACTTAGGGGGAAATTTATATCCTTGAGTTCATATATTAACAAATGAGGAATGGCAGAGATCAATGAATTAGACATGCAAATCAAAAAACATGAAAGAGAACAAATTAAAAAACCCCAGAAGATAACCCAAATTAGAGATCCTAAAAATTAAGGGAGAAATTAATAAAATGGAATGTGATAGAGCTATTGGACTAGTAAATAAGACTAGAAGCTGATATTTTGAAAAAACAAACAAAATAGACCAAATATTGGTCAATCTAATAAAAAAGAGGAAAGAAGAAAATCAGATTAGCAGTATTAGGGATTCAAAGAGAGAACTCACCTCCAATGAAGAGAAAATTAAGGCAATCATTAAAAAATATTTTACCCAATTGTATGGCAATAAATATGCCAATCTAGGTGATATGGATGAATATTTACAAAAATATAAATTGCCTAGAAATTAACAGAAGAAGAAATAGAATTCTTTTTTTTTTGCTGAGAATAGTACTTTTTTCTCCAAGTAACAAAAATTGATTTGTCCTCACTTCATCCTCCTATTTAAAACAAAACCCTTGGACCCCCCCCCCCCAAACCCTTATCTTCTGTCTTAGAACCAATAGAAGAGTGGTATGGTCTAGGCCAGTGATGGTGAACCTATGGCACGGATGCCAAAGATGGCAATTGATTGCCCCTCCCATCCCAGTTCATTACTAGAAAGGCAGAGGGGCTCAGGTGGAGCTTCTCCCCTCCCCCTTTCCACAGCCCCTCCACCTAGCAGCCCAATGGGAGTGCTTCCTCCCTCCTCTGTGTGGGATAAATGGGGTGGGTGGCATGGCACAGCACTGTATCTGGGGCTAGGCAATTGTAATGAAATGACGTTCCCAGTGTCATAGCTAGGAAGTGTGTGAGGCTGGATTTGAAGCCAGGACCTCTTTTCTCCAGGCCTAGCTCTCTTTGCACTGGCCACCTAGCTGTCTAAAGCAAAGCCCTTATAACAAATATGCCTAGCAAAGCAAACAAGTCCTTGCCTTGTCCTCTGAGTTCAGATATATATGTCTCCTACTCATAGTGAATCCATTCCCTCCCCTGTTTGTAGATAGGTATCAGGCTTCATCATCTTTCCTCTGAAATCAGGGTTGATCATTGCTTGGTCAGAATTCTTATTAATATGGATTTCAAAGTTGTCAAGCTATTTTTGCTGTCTAAAATTGGTAATATTTGGCCCACCAGCACCTCTTAAAATATGATTAATCAAGACTCATAAAAATGAGCCAATTTCATCAACATAAGTTGTTTTTTTTAACACTGCCTCTAGTTGTTGATATTTGGTAAATGAGAAATGGGTTCTGAAAAAGTCATTTCTTTTTCATCAGCTACATCTAGTTTTTTAAGCGGTTTCTCACTTTGAAATGCCAAATATGATTTAGATAACTGTATTTAACTAACTAAAAACATCTTGTCTTTCTAGTTATTGTTGGACCAAAAAGAGGCACACTGACCTTTTTAATGAGAATTAATTAGGTAAAACAGTTTAGGTACTATAATGTAGTTTGCAAAATATGTAAAAATGCAACCATTTGGGTTGCTTGGCTATGCATAGACTGTTTATTGTCTCTATGCTTTTATGTAAGAAATAGAATTCTTAAACAATCCCATATCAAAAAAAGAAATTGAACAGGCCATCAAAGAACTCCCTATGAAAAAATCCCCAGGTCCAGATGGATTCACAAGTGAATTCTATCAAACATTCAAAGAACAGCTAATCCCAACACTATACAAATTATTTGAGATAAGAAGCAAAGAGGGAGTTCTACTAAATTCATTTTACAACAAAAATATGTACTGATCCCAAAGCCAGGCAGGCCAAAAATGGAGAAAGAAAACTATAGACCAATCTCCTTAATGAACACAGATGCAAAAATTTTAAACAGGATACTAGCAAAAAGACTCCAGCAAGTCATCATGAAGGTTATTCACTTTGATCAGGTGAAATTTATACCAGGAATGCAAGGATGGTTCAATATTAGGAAAATCATCCACATAATTGACCATATCAACAAACAAACCAACAAAAATCACATGATTATCTTAATAGATACAGAAAAGGCCTTTGCCAAAATACAACACTCATTCCTATTGAAAACACTAGAAAGTATAGAAATACAAGGTTCTTTCCTAAAAATAATAAACAGTCTCTATCTAAAACCATCAGCCAACATCATCCGCAATAGGGATTAACTAGATGCATTCCCAATAAGATCAGGAGTGAAACAAGGATGCCCCTTATTACCTTTATTATTCAACATTGTACTAGAAACACTAACAGTAGCAATTAGAGAAGAAAGAGAAATTGAGGGGATTAAAATTGGCAATGAGGAGACCAAGCTATTACTCTTTGTGGATGACGTGATGGTCTACTTAATGAATCCTAGAGAATCAACTAAAAAGCTAGTGGAAATAATCAGCAAACCAGCTGGAAGTAATCCCATCAAAGTCTCCAGAGGGCAGGGAAACTCAAGCTCCAACACCTCTCACCCACAGACTGCTGGACTTAATCCCATCAAAGCCTCCAGAAGCCAGGGAAGCTCAAGCTCCAACACCCCTACCCTACAGACTGCACTGAGATATTTACTGACAAATCTCCAAGGGTGAGGGCAGAAAGAAAAGCCCAAAACCAAAAAAAATGATAAGAGCAAGAGTACAATCAACTTCAGGGAGTAAAGAAGGGGTGAATATAAGCAAACAACAGAAAAAGAAAAAAGAAATTACAATCAACAGCTTATATACAAGCAATGAACAAACTGCAAATGGAACAGAGAAGAATGAGGAAACATCTGTAAAAACAACAACAACAACAACAAAAAAGAAACCCCAGCGAATTGGATACAGGATCTGTAAAAACTCAAAATACATTTCAAAACACAATTAAGAGAGGCTGAAGACAACTGAGAAAGGATCTTAAAAACTAAGATAAGTCATCTGGAACCAGAAAATTGTGTCTTTAAAGCCAAAATCAATCAGCTTGAAAATGAGGCAAAGGAGATGAAAGATGAGGCAAAGAAAATGAAAGATGAAGCAAAGAAGATGAAAGATAACCTCCAAAGAAAATAAGACCAGAAGGAAGATGAGCAAAAAGCCAGGGTTGAAATCCAGTTTCTAAGAACCAAAATACAACTAGAAACAAGTGACTTCACAAGTCAGCAGGACACTATAAAACAAAATCAAAAGAATGGAAAGATTGAGGAAAATATTAAGCACCTCATTCACAAAACAGAAGATTTAGAAAATCATTGCAGGAGAGACAACTTAGGAATCATTGGTCTACCAGAAGACCATGACAAAATAAAAAGCCTGGACATCATACTACAGGAAATTATCCAAGAAAACTGCTCTGGTATTCTAGAACAAGAGGGAAAAGTGGAGTAAGTATGTGGGATTTGGGCATTTCCACACTATAAAGGGGGGAAAAAAACCCCACCAAAACTGCGAGCTGATCTACCCACCCCCATCCCACCTATGGAGCCAGAGTCAGAACTAATGCATGCCAGAATCAGTGAGGAAGTAAGGGGTACCTCTAGAGCGAGTAAGGAGCACCTTTAAGTCCCTGGGAACTGACTAAGACTACCAAAGTCTTACCCCTGAGAGGAGCTACACCTGAAACCCCAGCAGGCTGAAGAGCACAGACCTTGGGTGCTCGCAGGAAAATAGCACAGAGAAGGGCAACAAATAGCAGAAGCTGTGGAGACTTGAGAGCTTGCCTCAGGCAAAATCCTTGCTCCTTAGCTCCATACACATAGAGCCTGTCCATCTCACTCAGATTAAAAAGGGAAGGAAAAACTTCCACAGTGATGGCAAATTCTGCCCAGGAGCAACAACATCCCTCCAAGAAAGACAGGAAGATGGAATTGACTCTGGAAAATTTTTACGGAGGAAAAACCCAGGCTACAGAGGAAATACAGGAGGGAATTCAAATAAACCCAAAACCTTTCAAAAAAAAGTAAATTGTCCACAAGCTCTTGAAGAATTTAAATCGGAGGTTATCAAAAAGATGGAAGTCTTCTGGCGAGAAAAGTGGAAAATAATTCAAAGAGAAAATAATAGTTGAAAGAACAAGAACTCCCAATTGGAGAAACATGTGGAAGCCATGAAAAGCAGGATAGACCAAACCCAAAAGGAAAATCAAAAGATTATAGTGTGAAATCAGTCCTTAAAGACCAGATTTTGGAAACTGGAAGACAATGATCTTGCAAAACAGCAAGAATTAATAAAGCAAAGTCAAAAGACTGACAAAATAGAAGAAAACATAAAATATCTCACTGACGAGATGACAGATCAGTAAAACAGATCACGATGATACAATTTGAGAATCATTGGCCTACCTGAAAAGCCTGAAATGAACAGAAATCTTGACATCATGCTACAAAAAAATCATTCAAGAAAACTGCTGTGATGTTCTTGAACAAGGGGGAAAATAAACATTGAAAGAGTTCATAGAACACACTCTACACTAAATCCTTATTATCTCTTTGGGGTACAAACCCAGCAGTGCCATGGCTGGATCAAAGGGAAGACAGTCTTTTAGCAACCTTTGGGCATAGTTCCAAATTCCCCTCCAGAATGGTTGGATCAATTCACAACTCAACCAGCAATGCATTAATGTCCCTACTTTGCCACATCCCCTCCAGCATTCATTACTTTCCATTGCTGTCATGTTAGCCAATCTGCTAGGTGTGAGGTGATACCTCAGAGTTGTTTTCATTTGCATCTCTCTGATTATAAGAGATTTAGAACACTTTTTCCTGTGCTTATTAATAGTTTTGATTTCTTTGACTGAAAGTTGCCTATTCATATCCCTTGCTTATATTAATCAATTGAAGAATGGCTTAATTTTTTTGTACAATTGATTTAGCTCTTTGTAAATTTCAGTAATTTGGCCTTTGTCAGGGGTTTTTGTTATGAAGATTGTTTCCCAAGTTGTTACTTCCCTTCTAATTTTGGTTACATTCATTTTATTTGTACAAAATATTTTAATTTGATGTAATTAGAATTATTTATTTTACATTTTGTGATTTTTTTCTAGATCTTGCTTGACTTTAAAATCCTTCCTTTCCTCTTTGTGGTGGCAAAAAAAATTGGAAAATGAGGGGATGTCCTTCAATTGGGAAATGGCTGAACAAATTGTGTTATATGTTGGTCATGGAATACTATTGTACTTAAAGGAATAATAAAGTGGAGGAATTCCATGGGAACTGGAACAACCTCCAGGAAGTGATACAGAGTGAAAGGAGCAAAACCAGGAGAACATTGTACACAGAGACTGTTACACTGTGGTACAATAGAATGTAATGCACTTCTCCATTAGTGGCAATGCAATGATCCTGAACAACCTCGAGGGATCTATGAGAAAGAACACTATCCACATTCAGAGGGAAAACTGTGGGAGTAGGAACACAGAAGAAAAACAACTGCTTGAATACATATGTCGAGGGGATGTGACTGGGGAGGTAGACTCTAAGTGAACATCTTAATGCAAATACCAACAACATGGAAAAAGATTCTGATCAAGGACACAAGTAATACCCAAGGAAATTGCAAGTTGGCTGCAGGAAGGGTGGGTGGGAAATAATGTAATTATTGTAACCACGGAATAATGTTCTAAATTGACTAAATAAATTAATTTTAAAAAATAAAATCCTTCCTTTCCCAAAGGCCTAACATGTATACTATTCTGTGTTCACCTAATTTACTTATAGTTTCCTTCTTTATGTTCAAGTCATTCAACCATTCTGAGTTTATCTTGGTGTAGGGTGTGAGATGTTGATCCAAACCTAATCCCTCCCACATGTTGACTATGGGTGGGGTGGGAGGAGGGGAGGGAGGAATAGAAAATGATTTTTGTAACCAAGGAATTATGTTTGAAATTGACCAAATTTAAAAAAAGAATTAAAAAAAAGAATTACATGATATGAGAGTATTGATCCAAGCTGGTCCATTGAATTATTCTCTCCATAATTTCAAACAAGGAGATATGGTATATGTTAAAATTTTTGCTAAAATATTAGCAACACAAGATAGTTAGTTAGGTCCTTATACCATTATGTTAGTATCTCCATCTTCAGTAAAAGTTTTGGGTAGAGATTCTTGGTATTGTTGTTCACATATAAAATTAGGTCATGGTTTAAATAATGAAAATGTATAAATTATTGAACAAGAAGAAATTGAAGAAGAATAAATAGTAGAAAGTGAGAATCATCAGTCAAATTGAGTCTACTGTCAGAAATATCAGTAAGGAGACGACCATTCCAGTGGAAGAAGACATTTGGAAGAGGATGATGCAGATCAAGAGGAGAATATAGGAAATTAATGGGTATTGGTGTCTTTTTAAACCCTTACCTTCCCTCTTGGAACCAATACTGTGTATTGGCTTCAAGGCAGAAGAGTGGTAAGGGCTAGGTAATGTGGGTCAAGTGTGTTTCCCAGGGTCACACAGCTGGGAAGTGTCTAAGGCCAGATTTGAACCTAGGACCTCCCATCTCTAAGCCTGGCTATCAATCCACTGAGCTACCCAACTGCCCCCCCCCCCGACATTGTTAAAAGACTGAAAACATATAATTTTTTTTTTTTTATAAAAACCCTTACCTTCCATCTTGGAGTCAATACTGTGTATTGGCTCCAAGGCAGAAGAGTGGTAAGGGCTAGGCAATGGGGGTCAAGTGACTTGCCCAGGGTCACACAGCTGGGAAGTGTCTGAGGCCAAATTTGAACCTAGGACCTCCCATCTATAGGCCTAGCTCTCAATCCACTGAGCTACCCAGCTGCCCCCAAAAACGTATAAATTTAAAGACTTTGAGAAATTTGCAATGAAGAGGATCACAAGATTAATGGATTAATGAATTAAGAAAATGTTGGGTAATGTATTATAACACAAAACAACATAATACGTATTCACAAATTGACTACCATGGAGTTTGGAGAAGAAAAATTCTTCAAGCAAAATGAAATGAGAAGAGAAAGAAAATCTGAAGCAGTGGCAAGTATATTACATGTAAAAGTAATATTACATTAACATAACAGTAACACTAACATGACATTAGCAAAACAACATAACAAAAGCAAAAATAACAACATAAAACATAAACACAAATACATAAACATGATTAGGTTACATTGATTTGCTATGTGAATGAGTGAAACAATTGAGAAAGTTCTGTTACACTGTTACAGTCTCATACCAAGAGGGAGGGAGGTGCCAAAGTAGCTTAGTTAACCTGTGATGTATTATAATCTCATCCAGTAGGTGGGAATGATTTTTCCTGTGAAGCCTAGTAGCTTCAACATGAATTTCTTGTATTTGTAATTCTTCATCAATTTTACAGAGGTTTTTCTGGGTTTCCTCTCCCACCAAATTTTGGAATGATGGTAATAATAGACTTTGTTAAAAATATCTTTGTCAAAGCTGAAAGATTGGCTAAATTTGTAGAACTTGTGACAAGTATTCATGTGTTCATAAGGTTTTTACATGTCATAGAGCAAATCATGTGAATCCTAATGATAGTGGGTTTGTTTGTTTATTGTCGTTAATGGACTCATAATTTTGGGGATTTTGGTACTTTTTAAAATCTGCATTAGTTGTTGTACTACTGTTTTTAAAAGGTTTTTACCTAGTGAAAAAAAATATGTACACTTACACTGTGGATCCTGACCAAGTTAGGAGTGATATACATTTCATTTTTGAGTGAGCACCTTTTGTGTTGTGCCTCTGTCTCAGCTAACACATTGTCACATGGAATTTGAACTATGAAATTATGTTTTTTAATTATATTTTTTCTCTCTTTATGTTTGTAATAGGATATTTGATTTATTTTCTTTCTCTTTTTCCTGTCCTTGGTGATACTTGAAACACATGAAATCAATATTAATGTTTATTTTTACTTGGAGGATAAAGTTTAAAGTATAAGTTTACAGTATCTATTTGCCCTAGTAATATGCATACCCAAAAGGCTTTCGACTATGGAAACCTGCCATTTATTGATAAATGTTATGGGACTTTGCTTAAGATTATGTCTGATTCCAGGAGAAGGGAACAAAAGAGCCAATATACAGTGCCAAGTGGCACGAGGACCAAACCCAATCCAGGGAGGATTGTTGAACTTCTATGCCAATACAAAAGGACTTTAACCTAGTGTGCAAATCAAGGTTGTGGTACTTGACATATGTTAAGATGCAGGACTTCCTTGAACCACACTACACATGCAATTCTTTGAGTCAAGTGCCTCAGGTTGGCTATCATCTTGGCTCCCCCTATCTCTGATAGTGATAGTACAATCAGACCAGGGAATGATTTTCCCATTTGCTGTTGAAACTTAGTCCTTTCTCTCTTATAGTTTTGCAATTTTCTGTAGTCCTGGCTGCAAAAGGGTACAGTGCTGTATTGCTATTGTTGTCCTACAGGCTTGTGGGACATAAGTCACTTTAATTGGTCCTTGCTGTGATTAAAGAACCTGTTATGGTTTATTTTTTTTAGTCAGAATTTTATACATGTAAGATTTTTGTTTTATTTTTTTTATCATTTCTGTATTTCTTATTTTTATACAGAATTTAGTTTTTATGATTTTATTTGGGATTTTTTGGATGTTTTTTTTTGTTTTTCTTTTGACAACTGTTTCATACCTCATAACTCAGTCATGTATCCCAGTGTGATTCTGGTGTTGACCAACACCCTCCTCAAGAGGGATTGTGTAATTATCCTAAAATGAAAGGTTTAAAATTTTTTGGAGAAATTTCAGGAAAAGAAACTTGCCAACATCCTGAATCAAGACTTTCAGTATAGAGAGGGGGAAAGAGTGGAGAACCCCCCCTTCCACAAAGCAGGGTTCAGAGGAGACAGCTGATGTTTAGCTCAGAAAGAGGAGAGGGCGATTGAAGATTTTCCTTTTCTACTTTCCCTCCTTAGCTAAAGCTGCTCTCCACAATTCGCTCTTGTCCCTCTTGTCCCCCCTCCACTACTCGAGACCAAAGGGTATCCCCTTGATCTGTTTACTCATATTCAGCTTGTGGAACAGCTAACTTTTAATGTCAACTCAATCAGGTAATACAAAAGGAATAACAGGAAGGGAAGAACAGGAAAGGAAAGTGGGGAAAGGGGGTCCCTGTCTCTATCTAAACTCTTTCCCCTCCCTCCTTGAGTTTGGGGCAAACTCGGGCATTGGCAGCCTCAGCCCCCTGAAAGAAAGTCAGGTTGACTCACCCCTGGGCAACAGGAGCTGAGGTAAAGTCTGCTTAGGTTTCTCTTCAGAAAGTCCCTTCAATTGGGAAATGTTGAGGGGAAAGATTTCCAATCACCAGCAGGAAAAGTGGATAACCCTCAGGAGAAAGTTTTTCCCAACTTCTGTCTTTGGCTTCTCAAGACTGAGAGACTACCAGCTCCTCTACCAGCCAGAGTCTTTTCCTCCTCCAAGATTCCAAACTCCTGGGGCCCCTCCCCCATTGAGGTGATCAATGTCATACACTCTTAAGCCTGGTACTTTTTCTCTTTGTGAGATACTGATCCACTGTTGGACTTGCCTTTAGATAACTTGGGTTTAGTCTAGTGTAAGTGAGATATTGTTTATTTAGTGGGTAAAAGAATTCAGATTTCACCCTTTTCCATTTCCCTTTCCTTCATCTCTTCTATGTTAAACAAATTCAATATTTATATGTTTTTCCCTCTGTATTACTTTTTTCCTCCTATCCAAATTATATATACTTTTAACATAATGCATTAACAAGCTCTCATAGTTCACAGTTTTAAAATGTTTTTTCTTACTACTGTTCCTGAATGTACTGTACCAATAGGATACCTTGCTGTTTATCTATTCCTCCCTAAGGAAAAAAAAACAGAAAGACAGCTTGAGTAATCTCAAGATCCAATTACCAAGCTCTCATAGCTCACAGTTTTAAAATGTCTTTTCTTACTACTGTTCCTGGGTGTACTTGTACCAATAAGATACTTTGCTGTTTATCCATTCCTCCCAAGAAAAAACAATGGAAATACAGCTTGAGTAATCTCAAGATTCAGAAGGGAGATTGATCCCCCTACACCCTCTTACCTACCCAATCTCTTCAAAACATACAATATGGGATTCATCCACACTATATTCAGTATGAAAATCTCCCTCAGTATTGGGGATCCCAGAGGTGTGATCAAAGGAATCTAGATGAATTATGGCAGTCTGGAAGTGAATTTTAAGCCTTTTCAGACTTCATTGCCTTATTGATATTAACTGTTTCAGTTTGTTCTCCTCTCAATAGTAAAGAAGTCTCTGTAATACAGTTTAAAATACAAGGTGTACATAAAGAACTTTCAGCACACCGGAGGAACTCAGCCTGCCTGGGAAGGTCCAATCCAAGTCCTGTTAACCACTCTAACAGCTATTAAAATTAGAGAAAAAGACTCTTGGATTCATTGCTCACATATAAAACAAGCACCTTCTATAGACACTAAATAACTGTATCCTGTAATTCAATTCTTAAAAATTTATACTCTTCCTATGATTGGACTGGAGATATAAGTCCATAGACAAGTTGGACACTGTTTTGGCTGACACATTGTCATGGAATTAGTATTAATGCTTTTTTGATTTTGAAGGATGTTTAAAATATCCACTAGCCCTAATATCACTGCATACCAAAAGTTTTAGACTATAGAAACGTGTCATTAATTGTTAAGTGTTATGGGACTTTGAATAATAATTGTTTGATTTCAGAAGAAGGAATCACAAAAAAGGCACTGTATAGAGTGCCCAAAAGCACAAGGTCAAGGAGACCAACCAATCCCTGATGAGAGTCTGTGCCAAGACAGAGGACATGTTTTGAAGTTCGAGGAAGTGACTGTTTGGCAACATCAGATGCAGGATTTCCCTGTGCCACATTTCTGACAAATACCTCAACTTGGCTGCCATTTTGGCTCCCCTCTCCCTGAGAGTGAAGGTAAAATCAGACAAGCAAATGATACTTCCCTTTTACTTCAAAATCTAGTCCCTTTTTCTCTCTTTATAGTATGGCAATTTTCTGAAGTCCTGGCTGCCAGTGGGTAAGTGCTACATTGTTACAATTGTCCTACAGGCTTGTAGGACATAATTCACTTTTATTGGGCCCTGATTCAAGGACCTGTTATGGGTTTATTCTTGATTAATTATAATTTTATATTTATATACCCCCATAATTTAGCCATGTATCCCAGGATGATTCTGGTATTGGTCAATACCCGTCTTGGGGGGGGGTCATAAATTCAAGATTAAAAAAAATTTCTTGTTTGAGAGAATAATTTCAGCAACAGAAGCTCATTAACTCCATGAATCAAGAAAGTGAACTGTTTGGAGAAGGCACCATAAATATGCCTGTAAAAATCATACACTGCATCAAAAGATCCAGAATGAACTTTGGGATGTAGTGATTTGAACTGTGGGGGATTGAATGCATTTATTTTGAATGTAAGCTCTTGTACCAAAGGGGATTGCCCCCTAATGGTCTTTTTGTCACTGTAACTACTGTAAATAAAAATTATTTGAGCAAAGAAAAATGCATCTGCAAAATGCAAAGGAGTTCAGAACTTTTGGGACATCAATTAACAGAGAAGGGGAGATGGTTCCAATAGAACCTTGGAAAAAGCAGTTAAGAGGCTCCAGTTGCCTAAGACTTGATTCTTTCTTGACTGTTTCTACCTGAAGGTGAAAGAGAGACCCCTTCACCTCCTCTCTAACCATTGCCTTCTACCTAGACTATGAGCTGAAGAGAAATTTGGTTTAGTCCAAAAGAGACTTGTCAGCAGTGCTATTGATACCCTTAGGGGAAGATAATTTAGTTTTCTGAACTGGCTATATTTCAAATATTTAATCAACAAGATAACATAGAAATTAGGGAAACCCTAAATTCCCTCTTTTCCCCTAACCTTTTCTTATCCCCTCTCCCCAAAGAATAAAAGACCCTTTAGTTAAATGACTGGTTATGGGGTTTGGTTATTAGGGGGAGAATCTTCAACTTACCATCTATGAGAAGATCATTAACCAAACAGTTGAAAGAAATAGGAAGTAATATAGGGGAAGGGCTCAAGAAGATTCAGTCTCTTCCTTGGCTTCTTCTTGGCAACTTCTATAAATTTCCCCACCACTATAATTCATTTTCTACTACACTACCAATTATCAAGTTTGTTCTCTTCCTTTTTTATTTCTCTCTTATTCCCAAATTATTGTAATTTCTTCTTAGAAAGTACAATATTGTATGCACCTCTAGTAAGCAATATTTAGAGATATAGGATGGTTATGTAAAATGATTTATTAGGGAGACTAGGTATGTAAATCTGGGAGATTTCAACATGCCCACCTTCCATTGAAATCAGAGGGGATGATTGTATAGATAGAATTTGCTCCCCTCCCCCCAGCTTTTCCTATCTCACTGCATGGCTGGATGTCACATGAATGCTCCAAACAGAGGACACAGGTCAAGAGCCCTAGGTACATGACCTAGAACTAAAGGTTACGGGTCCAGGTTCAAGAAAAAAGAATCACTGTGTTGGGAGATGCACAGGGTCTCTCTATTCCCTTGGAGGCAGCAGTGGAGCATCATGGCTGCATCAGCCAGCCATGTGGAGAACTACATGGCCAGAGTTAGGTTAGATTAGGCTTAAATTTCTATATATCTGCTTTTTCTATTTCAAGTGATTATTAATAATACTCTATGGAAAAATAAGAACCTGGAGCTATTGATATTTATCTTAATTTACATTTTACACGATCCATTAGCCACACTCCCTAGACATCTTTCAATTCATCATCTGGGCTCAGAAATCAAATCTATAATGACACACTCTCATTGTTCCTGGAAAGGGTGAGTTAGTTGACTTTCTCATGAATCAACTCATCCCCTGGACTCTCTAGACATTCCTCTCTCTGATCATGGCTACACTAAATGTGGTGTCTGGCTCTAGGAGAGTGTAATCTCCCTGAGGAAAGAAGTGGTTTCACTTTTTTATGTGTATTTCCAGAACTTTGTGATCATGATAAACTGAAGAAATGTTCCTTCTTCCCTTCCTCTTTCCTCCTTCCTCCCTTCCTCCTTTCCTTCCTTTATCTGAATTTACATGGCTAATGGAAGAATTCTTCCCATTCTATGCTGTAAAGCTCAGATAGAACACAGATTTCCACCAGGTTGAACCATAAGGAAAATCTCAAGTATCAAGGTTCCTGGATTATTGGGCAAATACTAAAATCTCACCCCTCGTATTTGAGGCTTCTAGAAAACTCCACATTCTGACTCAATTTTAACTCTTTTTCACTTTATCACTTTAGAGTTAATTCCTCTTTCTCAGGAATATGACAGGGACCTAGGTGGTTGTGATTGGCCTGTTCCTATAAATCTCCCAAGGGAAAAGATACCTAAGATAACCTGGGTCTAATATTATAGAGGTCTTTCACTTTGTTACAGTTCTCCATGAACAGAATGTTATAGTAGAATTTAAACAAAAGGGTAAATTGAGGAAGATCTCCAAGCAACATGGTATTTATTTATATCTTCCATTTTTAAGAGTAGTAAGGATTAGGCAATGGGGGTTAATTTACTTGAAGAGTAGTAAGGGCTAGGCAATGGGGGTGAAGTGACTTACCCAGGGTCACAAAATGGCATTTATTAACTGGAGCATGTTACCTTGCCAATAAATGAGTCAATGCTCTGAGCGAACACTATGATGCAAATACTAACAACATGGCAATGGGTTCAAGTCAAGAACACATATGATACCAGTGGAATCACGCGTCGGCCATGGGGGGTGGGAGGGAGGAAAAGAAAATGATCTTTGTCTTTAATGAAAAATGTATGGAAATGATCAAATAAAATACTATAAAATTAAAAAATATATATTAAAAAATAAATAAATAAATAAATAAATAAATAAATAAATAAATGAGTCAATGGCTTGCCTCCATCTCAAGTGGTCTGGGCATGTTCCAGACCTTGCCTTCTACTATTATTTGAAGAGCTGTCATGGGAAAGAGGGATCAGATTTATTCTCTGTCATTGCAGGGGATAGGAATAATAGGGAGGGGGTTGAAGATAAGAAGAGGCTAGAAGTCACAATAAGAGCTATTCAAATGTGGAATGATCTGTTTTGACTGATAGTGAGTTCCTTATAATTGGAAATATTCAAGTAGAATACAAATGAGTTCTTGTTCCAGATGCTATATTGGGATTCTCAATCAAATGCAGACTTAACAAGGTGGTCTTTGAGATCCAGCAATTCACAAACTTCAGGGGGGAAAACCCGCTTTAAAATGACAACCACCAGTTCTATTGTTTCCAAGTGTCCAACTGATGATGGGATAGTATTTGATGGATTTAAAATTGCTTGGCTGGGCAGAATAGCTTTAGGAAGAAGGGAAAGCACTCCTGTCTTTTTGAGTGCTATTGAATCTAAAGTCAATGGACTCCACCTCAGGATGGATGTCCTGACAATCACATGAAGCCTGCCAACTCATTTAGCTATGGAATGAGATAGAAAATCACTTCATTGTACAGGGTTTCAGATGGAAAAGTTAATTGAAAGCATTTTCTTAAAATGATGGAGATAACTGCAGCACAGAGACTAGAATCTGGGTTAGGGATGAAAAAAATGGGGGTTCAAATCTCAGAGTCCTTTTACCTCCCCAAGCCCCAGGTAACTTCCTGAGCATCCATCCTTATGGATGAATTGTAAGTTATTCCACCCCAAAGAAAACAGAGGGTCTTCACATATAACTTCAAGAGAGATGGAGCTGTAACCCTACTTGCCCATGCTCTACTTCCTTTCTAAGGAAGCAAAGACTGGGTAGCCTCTTGGAAAGTCTGAACCCAGGCCTAGCCCAGTCATGTATGTCCTGGTCACCTGGGGCCACAGAGAAATAATTTTCTTAAAGATATTTAGACTTGCCTTCTCTCTAAACTCCATCTTTAATTTTGTTGTCACATATTCCTCAGGATGACACTTTTGAGCCTGACTTTCTATGGCTAGGTCCTTAATAATAATAGTAAGCTAACATTTATATAGCACCTACTATGTTCCAGACACTGGGCTCAGAGCTTTACAATTATAATCTCATTGATCCTCAAAACAAGCCTAGGATGGAAGTGCTATTATTAGTCCCATTTTACAGATGAGAGAACTGAAGTAGACAGAAGCTAGGATATATCTGAGTCTGGATTTCATGCAGCTCTTTTTAACTCCAGGCCTGGTGCTCTGTCCACTACCCCCACCTAGTTGCCCTGACTTTATGATGGTCAGGGGTCCTTGAGTCCTTATATTGAGCTGTTAATCTATTAAAAGAGAAAAAAGTGGCATAAATATCCCTAGTTCCTGTATTCTTAGTCCTATATCCTAGTTAAATAACCCTAGTTCCTTCAATCAATTCTCAAGTGGTATAAATCCAAACCGTTTACCATTCTAACTGTCTTCCTCTGGAAAGGCATCATCTTGATATCATTGATATCAATCATCTGACCATGTAGCCCCTAGAAAGAAACATGTCAACTTGTTTATGGTCTGAAAAAGGCAGAATACAACAAACAGACTGTCATTTCCCTCGTTCTCCCCCACCCCAAACATGCTTTGTGTCTAGTAATGGAGCTTAAGATCCCCATAGATCTTTTTAGTGATTATTTTATTTTGTCTCTATATTTATATAGTTGTTTATATTTATATAGCTGTTTTATTTGTGGACTCTTGTTAAGCTGTGTTGTCCCCATCTTGAACTTGTGAAGGTGATTTTTTAAACCCTCATGTAGAAGTTTATATTTATTGCTTTTCATTTTCATATTATTAGATTTGATGTTTCATTCTAATGTGCCTATATATGCCTCTAGACAGTTTTGTATCATCCTGGAAAAGAGGTTGCCAACCTCTGGTTCATATGGTGGGAGGATGTAGAGGAGAGAGATAAGGGGGGGAAGAAGAGAGGGAAAGAAAATGAGAATGAGAAGAGAATGAGGGAGAATAAGAAGGAAGGAGTGGAGACAAGATAATGGGGGAGAGACAGAGAGAGATATGGAGGGAGAGAGAGAGACAGAGAAAGACAGAGAAAGAGAGACAGAGAGCGATCCCAGGCCAGTGCCACATGGTGAGGAGACCTCAGGAGGTTGTGTGAATCAATCAGGACTAGGAGGAACTCACCTAGCATGTGGTTGCCAAAGAAAGAAAAGTAGCTACCAAGAGCTACTGGCAGTTTTTGTTTTTGCTAATTCTTCTAGCTAAGCAGGCACTGGGCTCAGGTGTTAGAATCTTCTTCATGGTGTCCTGCACTACTCTACTCTGGAAACTGCTCAGATGATCTTCTTATACTTCAACTCTGACCATGTCAACCCCAATTCCCCACTCCACCACTCACTCAGTGTACCCCAGTGGTTCCCAGTTACTTCTGGAATCCAACCCTTTTCAGGACCTTTAAAGCTCTTTGTTATTTGAGCTCTTCTTCCCTCTCCAGTCTCCTTACACTTGATTCCTCCAGTGTCCTCTGGGATCCAGTGACACTGGCCTCCTGGCTATTCCTTTCACATGTGACTCTGTCTCCTGACTCTGGGCATTTTCTATGCCTGTCTCCATGCCCAGAATTTTCTCCCTCCTTCTCTCTGCTTCCTGGCTTCCCTGACTCCCTTTAAATTTCAACTAAAATTTATATTCTCTAAGAAGCCTTTTCAGATTCTTCCTAAAGCTAATGCCTTCTGTGATTATCAAAACTTTGTCCTGTATATGTCTTGTTGGTTCATAGCTGTTTGTCTGTGGCCTCCCCCATCATTAGACTGTGAGCTTTTTAAAAGCAAGGCCTCTGTTTTTTATCTTTATTTCTATTTCCAGTGCTTAACACCAGTGCCTGGCACACTGTAGGGGCTTAATAAATGTTTGTTCACTTGACAAACAGAAAAAGAAATTGACTTCTGCAACAATAATCTGTCTTGAACCGGCTGAGATGGGATAACTTTTAGACATTTACAGTTATGCTCTTCTGCAGATGGATCTGCCTTATATCCTGCCTGTAGTGCCACCCTCTGTTCTTCCATTCCTCTCTCTGTCCCTTTACCTCTACCTCCCTTAGTTTCTGGCTCTGTCCTTTCAACCTTCTCTCTTTCTGTCTTTCCAATGTCCATTTCTCCTTTTTTTCCATTTCCTCCTTTCTTTTTCTTCTCTTCCCTTCTGTGACTTTCCCCCTCCATTGCTCATTTTTTGCCAACCCTCTCTCTTACATCATCTCTCTCCCTCCCTCCTTCCCTCTCTCCTTCCTCTTGTTATCCCAGACCCCATTGGCTCTCTCATCTAGGATGATGTCATGTTTGGAAACAGGGATGCAAAGTTAATGCCTTTCACTTCTCATCCTCCTCAGCCAAACAATAGAAGAATGACAATTTCTAGCTGATGCCAGCACAATGCCTATTGCTAAATGATCTCAATAAATTCACACAATCACAAACAATTTAATCTACAAAAATTATTAAATGCCCACTAAAATAATGATAGCTGATATTTATAGAGCATTCTAAGGAATGGAAAATACTTCATTTTTTTAAACATTATTTTTTTATTTGGTCAATTTCAAACATTATTCCTTGGTTACAAAAATCATTTTCTGTTCCTCTCTCTCCTCTCTCTACCTCTCCCATAGCCGATGTGCGATTCCATTGCGTATTACATGTGTCCTTGTTCAGAACCTATTTCCATGTTGTTGTTGTTTGCACTAGGATGTTCATTTAGAGTTTACATCCCCAGTCACATACCCCTCAACCCATGGAGTCAAGTAGTTGTTTTACTGCAGTGTTTCTACTCCCACAGTTTATCCTCTGCTTATGAATAGTGTTTTTTTCTCCTAGATCCCTGCAGATTGTTCAGGGACATTACACTGCCCCTAATGGAGAATTCCATTACATTCGATTATACCACAGTGTATTAGTCTCTGTGTACAATGTTCTCCTGGTTCTGCTCCTCTCACTCTGCACCAATTCCTGGAAGTCGTTCCAGTCTCCATGGAATTCCTCCACTTTATTATTCCTTTTAGCACAATAGTATTCCATCACCAACATATACCAAAATTTGTTCAGCCATTCTCCAATTGAAGGGCATCCCCTCGTTTTCCAATTTTTGGCCACCACAAAGAGCACAGCTATGAATATTCTTGTACATGTCTTTTTCCTTATTATCTCTTTGGGGTAAAAACCCAGCAGTGCTATGGCTAGGTCAAAAGGTAGGCAGTCTTTTAGCGCCCATTGGGCATAGTTCCAAACTGCCTTCCAGAATGGTTGGATCAATTCACAACTCCACCAGCAATGAATTAATGTCCCAACTTTGCAACATCCCCTCCAGCATTCATTACTTTCCATAGCTGTCATGTTAGCCAATCTGCTAGGTATGAGGTGGTACCTCAGAGTTGTTTTGATTTGCATCTCTCTGATTATCAGAGATTTAGAACACTTTTTCATGTGCTTATTAATAGTTTTGATTTCTTTAACTGAAAACTGCCTGTTCATGTCCCTTGCCCATTTATTAATTGGAGAATGGCTTGATTTTTTTGTATAATTGATTTAGCTCTTTGTAAACTTGAGTAATTAGACCTTTGTCAGAAGCTTTTGTTATGGAAATTGTTCCCAGTTTATTTCCCTTCTAATTTTGGTTACATTGGTTTTGTTTGTACAAAACATTTTTTAATTTGATGTAATCAAAATTATTGATTTTACATTTTGTGACTCTTTCTAACTCTTCCTTGGTTTTAAAATCTTTCCCTTCCCAAAGGTCTGACATGTATGTTATTCAGTGTTCACATAGTTTACTTATATTTCCCTTCTTTATGTTTAAGTCATTCACCTATTCTGAGTTTATCTTCTTGTAGGGTGTGAGGTTTTGATCCAAGCCTAGTCTCTCCCACACCATCTTCCAATTTTCCCAGCAGTTTTTATCAAATAGTGGATATTTGTCCCAAAAGCTGGGATCTTTTGATTTGTCATAGACTGTCTGGCTGAATTCACTTACCCTAAGTCTATTCCACAGATCCTCCTTTTTGTCTCTTAGCTAGTACCAAAATGTTTTGATGACCACTGCTTTATAGTATAGTTTGAGATCTGGGACTGCAAGTCCTCCTTCCTTTGCATTTTTTTCATTATTTCCCTGGATATACTTGATCTTTTGTTCTTCCAAATGTACTTTGTTATGATTTTTTCTAATTCAGTAAAAAAGTTTTTTGGAAGTTCGATGGGTATGGCACTAAATAAATACATAAGTTTGGGTAGGATGGTCATTTTTATTATGTAAGCTCATCCTACCCATGAGCAGTTAATGTTTTTCCAATTGCTCAGATCTACTTTTAGTTGTGTGGAGAGTGTTTTGTAGTTGTGTTCATATAGTTCCTGTGTTTGTCTCAGGAGGTAGATTCCTAGGTATTTTATTTTGTCTAAGGTGATTTTGAATGGAATTTCTCTAATTCCTGCTGCTGAGATGTGTTGGAGATACATAGAAATGCTGATGACTTATGTGGGTTTATTTTGTATCCTGCAACTTTGCTAAAGTTGTTGATTATTTCCACTAGTTTTTTAGTTGATTTTCTAGGATTCTTTCGGTAGACCATCATATCATCTGCAAAGAGTAATAGCTTGGTCTCCTCTTTGCCAATTTTAATACCTTCAATTTCTTTTCTTCTCTAATTACTACTGCTAGTGTCTAGTTCAATGTTAAATAATAGAGGTGACAATGGGCATTCTTTTTTCACTCCTGATCTTATTGGGAATGCATCTAGTTTATCCCCATTGCAGATGATGTTGGCTGATGGTTTTAGATAGATACTGTTTATGAATTTTGGAGAGACTCTTCTATTCCTATACTTTCTAGTGTTTTCAATAGGAATGAGTGTTGCATTTTGTCAAAGGCATTTTCTGCATCTATTGAGATTATCATGTGATTTTTGTTGGTTTGCTTGTTGATATGGTCAATTAAGTGGATGGTTTTCCTGATATTGAACCATCCTTGCATTCCTGGTATAAATCCTACCTGATCCTAGTGAATAACCCTCATGATCACTTGCTGTAGTCTTTTTGCAAGTACCCTATTTAAGATTTTTGCATCTATGTTAATTAAAGAGATTGGTCTATAGTTTTCTTTTTCTGTTTTTGACCTGCCTGACTTTGGGATCAGTACCATATTTGTGTCATAAAAGGAATTTGGTAGAACTCCCTCTTTGCTTATTATGTCAAATAGTTTGTATGGTATTGGGATTAGCTGTTCTTTCAATGTTTGATAGAATTCACTTGTGAATCCATCTGGACCTGGGGATTTTTTCTTAGGGAGTTCTTTGATGGCCTGTTCAACTTCTTTTTCTGATATGGGATTATTTAAGAATTCTATTTCTTCTTCTGTTAATCTAGGCAATTTATATTTTTGTAAATGTTCATCCATATCACTTAGATTGGCATATTTAGTGCCATATAATTGGGCAAAATAGTTTCTAATGATTGCCTTAACTTTCTCTTCATTGGAAGTGAGCTCTCCCTTTTCATCTATGATACTGTTAATTTGGTTTTCTTCTTTCCTTTTTTTTTGATAAGATTGACCAGTACTTTGTCTATTTTGTTTGTTTTTTCAAAATACCAGTTTCTAGTCTTATTTATTAGTTCAATAGTTCTATCATTTTCAATTTTATTAATTTCTCCCTTCATTTTAAGATCTCTAATTTAGTATTCTTCTGGGGCGGGGGGTTAATTTGTTCACTTTCAAGTGTTTTTTTTATTTGATTGTACAATTCAATGTACAATGTACAATGTACATTCATTGCCCTATGCCCTCCCTAATTTGTTAATATATGAACTCAAGGATATAAATTTTAACCTGAGTGCTGCTTTGGCTTCATCACATAGAGTTTGAAGGGAGTCTCATCACTGTCATTTTCTTTGATGATATTATTAATTGATTCTATGATTTGTTCTCTAACTGATTTTGGAGAATCATATTATTTAACTTCCAATTAATTTTTGATTTGGTTCTCCATGTACCCTTACTGATCATTATTTTTAATATCTTATGCTCTGAAAAGATTGCATTTATTATTTCTGCTTTTCTGCATTTGTTTGACATGTTTTTATGCCTTATTATATTTTCAATCTTTGTGAATATACGATGTGCTTCTGAGAAGAAAGTGTAGTCCTTTTTGTCCCTATTTATTTTTCTCCATACATCTATTAACTCTAATTTTTACAAGATTTCATTCACCTCTTTTACCTCTTTCTTATTTATTTTTTAATTTGATTTATCTAAATTTGAGAGGGGTAGGTTCAGGTCTCCCACTAGTTTAGTTTTACTATCTATTTCCTCCTTCAATTCTACTAGTTTCTCCATTAGAAATTTGGGTGCTATACCATTTGGTGAATACATGTTTATTAGTGATATTTCCTCATTGTCTATACTCCCTTTTATCAGGATGTATTTACCTTCCCTATCCCTTTTAAGCAGGTCTGTTTTTGTTTTGGCTTTGTCAGATATCATGATTGCAACTCCTGCCTTCTTTCTGTCAGTTGAGGCCCAATAGGTCTTACTCCAATCTTTAATTCTGACCTTGTGAGTATTTACCTGC
The DNA here is from genome assembly GCF_027887165.1 of Monodelphis domestica. NCBI lineage: Eukaryota > Metazoa > Chordata > Mammalia > Didelphimorphia > Didelphidae > Monodelphis > Monodelphis domestica. Next base: position 297,674,166 of record NC_077232.1, on the reverse strand, counting down.
CTCAAGTGTGTTTCTTATAGGCAAGATATGGTAGGATTTTGAATTCTAATCCACTCTCCTATTCATCTACGTTTTATGGGTGAGTTCATTCCATTCACGTTCAAAGTTATGATTGTCATTTGTGAATTCCCTAGTATTTTGATATCCTCCCCTAGTTCTGTCCTTTCTTCTTTTGCTATATCCTTTTAAACCAGTGGTTTACTTTTAATCAATCCCCCTAATCCCCTTCCTTAATATGCTTCCCTTTCTGGACCCTCCCTTTTTTCACTTCTTGTTTTTTTAGGGTCTATTAACTTCCCTCCCCCTCTCCTTCCCTCCCTTTTTGTACTCCCTCCTCCCTACCCCCCTTAGTTTTTTCTCCCTTACCCTGTTGGTTAAGATAGAATTCAAGATCCCAATTGGTCTAGATGCTCTTCCCTCTCAGAGTTGATTTCACTGAGAATAAGGTTTAAGTATTACCTATTCGCACTCTCTTCCTCTCCTTCTTAGAAGAGTATTCTTCCCCTCCCCTTCCCATGTGTATCTTTGTGTGAAAAAGATTATTCTATTTATTTTATTTCTATTTCTTCAAGTACCTCTTAGTACCATCATTGATTCCCCCCAACCCTTTTTCTTTTTTTATATCATCTTATAGCCCTTAATGCCCCAATCTTTTCCTATGAGTGATTCTTCTAAGTACTTTAGTAATGAATACAATTTTTGAGAGTTACAAATAACATTTACCCACATATTAATATATATAATTTGATCTAATTGTAGCCCTTGTAAACCTTAAAATTTCTTAGACTTATAAATGTTGGAAATTTCACCATTGGGAAATTTCATACTTGAAAAATTTCCTACTGATAGTCTATTGGAATGTGAACCCCCCCCCCTTGGCATGGGAGGGTCTTTCTCCTCCCTACTTAAGATTACTTTAGGACAGAAACCTTTTGCTAAACAATGGAAAGGGCTTTGACCTATGCTTAAGCATAGAACAGAAAGTTCTTTGAGTCATGATTGATTTTAGAATTGATACAATCTCCACCCTACTCAGTCCTAACAGGATTTAGGAAGGGCTGCAGTATAGATCAAAATTTAATTATTTGAGAATATGACCTTCAACAGACACGTGCAAAGCCACAGACCTCTGGGAGGTCCTGGGTTAAGCTAGAGCCACCATTGGCACAGGGAAGACATGGACAGTGATTGGTAGATGTGAGAACTGAGGGGAGGGAACTTGGATGGTTTCCTTAAATAGACCTGCCTGCCCAACAAACCCAGATCCTTTGTGGGTAACAAAATGGGGGTGGGGTGGGGGGTGTATTGACGCCACGTGGGCGGCCTGGGCTCCACGTGGACTGGGGCAGGAGGAGGTATCAGAGCAGGGGAGAGAGAAAAGGGAGAAGAGAAGAAACAGATTTTTCAAACAGAAACTTAATAGCAATGGGCTGTTTAAAAGGATACTTTTTGACTGTTCTGGTAATTTCATTGATTTCACCTGCGTGTCAGAAGAAAGATTCAGCCCAAAGATTCAACTTTGGGGAGTCAAATGGGTGGCTCAGCAAACTGATAGCCAGACATAAAGACATGCGGTCCTGGGTTAAAATCTGGCCTCAGATACTTCCCAGCTGTGGGGCCCTGAGCAGATCCCTTAACCCCCATTGCCTAGCCCTTACTACTTTGCCTTCGGACAATAGACATTTAAATGGATAAACACACCTAAGGAAATTTAAAGAATACAGGCTATATTCTAAGGCATTTCAGACTCCAATGGTTTATAAAAATCTCTGTATTCAATTGCATTTTTTGTTATGGTTTAACTTTGTGATTTTAAGTTCATATATTACTGGATTCAATATTATTCTGCTTGAACTGAAGGTTGATTGAATTTATTTTGAATGTACTGAGTTTTGAAATTCTGTTGGTTTTCCCCTATAACTGTGTTAAACAAATATTATTGTGAATAAGCCCATATATGAAAAAAAAAGCTTTTTTCTATTTTGCCGAGGATAGATGGACTTCAGAACTGGTTATAATTGTATTAACAACCTTGGAAAATTTAATGTGCTAAATACCTCAAATGATTTGATTTTAAGGGTTTTTTAAATATGATTTTTGGAATTTTTTTTAACAATCTGGTTATTTTTGCCTGCCCCTACCACAAGGTAAGGCCCATTACAGTAGCTGAAGTGAAATACATTTTATAACCCCCAACCTTCCCGCATTTCTAAATATGTGAATGGAAGTTGGGCTGTTAATCTCAGGGCATTTGTATCCCTATAAGCCTCCAAGAAAAAGGAGCATCCCTTTATTTATACTCTTCAGCTCACTACTTTACTTGCACCAGAATGATATCTAGATTTCTTGATTATGTTCTTAACCCAAGATGAGTTTTACTTTGTTTAAAAAAATATGTTTAAATACCAAGGTTGAAAGATTGCTATGTTTGTAAAAATTGTGATAAATGTCCCATCAATTCATAGGTTTTAAAAATGCCATACAGCAACTTATGTGAAATATGAAAGTGTGTTTGTTTGCTATTGTAATTAATTGGGCTATTGAGACTTTTGGGGATATTGATATCTACATATTTGTACTACTGTATTTTTAAAAATGAAAACATTGTTAACCTTGTTCAATTCATTTGCCTTCTAGTCACAGTGATCATGGCCAGATATTAAGAGGAAATGGATCTCATTTTTGGTGAGAAAGCCTTGCATTTTATATTTTCTTAGCTGACACAGATTGTCAATGATTATAAGCTATATTTTTGAATTTTTAAAGCTCTTTTATTATATTTTTCTTACATGTGCATTATACTTTTTCAGTTTTTTTAATTATTTTTTCTCTCCTTTTTATATTTGAAGCACGTCACCAGCATTAAGATTTTCTTTAACTTTTTGACTTTTCAGTGCTACAAGTTTGAAATACATTTGCTAATGCATGCCCTAAAAAGCTTGTGACTATAAAAATGATGCCACTAATTATTTAAATAAATTATGGGACTTTGCTTAATAATTCTGTCTGATTCCAGGACAAGATATACACACAAGACCCATTGCTCAGAGCCAAAGATAGGCCAATCCAGGATGGATTGGTGCACTTCTAGGCCAATACAAAGGTCTTGAACCTAGTGTGAAGGCTCAAGGTTACTATGTTTATCATTGCTAGACATAGGCTTTCCTTGTATCCACACTCACTCTGAAGATACTCACAGATGAGTATCCCCAAACTTGGCTCCTACTTGGCTTCTATGATCTGGTCCCTTTCTTTTCTGCCTCTCATAGTGTGGTACCTTTCTGTAGTCCTGGCTATTGACTGGGTAAATGCATCATTGCTTAGAGCATTTTGATTGGGCCCTGATTGAAGGACCTGTTATAGATTTATTTTTCTTTTACTCAGAATTTTTACACATAAGACTTTGATAGTCTATATTTTCATCCAGAAATTTTTCTTTTTTTTTTCTTTTTTAGATTTTTCTGATGTCTTTTAATATCTCTTGTCAATTGATTCATATACCTCATACCTCAGCCATGCATCCCTAAGTGATCCTGTATTTGTCAATCACCCTCTTAATGAGGGGAATGTAAAAAATATTATTATTTAAATTGCAAAGTTTAAATTCCTTTTGAGAAGAATATTAGGTAAAGAAGATGCTACTTCCCTGAATCCAGAACTGACCTGTTGGAGAAGGCACCATGAAGATATCCCCAGACCACAAGTTGCACAAAATTGAACTTTGGGTGTGGTTGATTGAACATTTATTTGTATGTATACTTTTATGCCAAAGGGGACTGCCCCCTAACTGGCTTTTTATCAATGCGTTTCAGCAATTTTTTTTTAATTTTTTTTCTTTCTCTTATCCTCAAATTATTATAATGTTTAAGTTGATTATGTTCTCATGATCCTTTTTGGGGAAACTTTGCTCCCCAACAACAATCAAACGGGAATATGTAAAAAATAGACTCGAATACAGGACTACAATCCCCACAAGCCTTTGCTCCACTTCCCCAAAATGCTTTGTAATCTCACGGGAATTCTGAGGTGGGCCGAGATCAAGGAAGGATTTAAGCTGGTGGCAAAGGTTTTTGGGTCTTCTTTTGGACTTCCGTTTTGGAGCAGATGCATCTCTTCTGTGATGTGAGGTTATCTGGCCTAGGCCTCTGGGCCTCATGTTTTTTCTTATTCTGTATTTTCTTTAATCTTTAACCTTTAATAAACCTCTTAAAAAATATAATACTCCTTGCAGAGAGAAACTAATTTCTACCTGCCTCAGTCTCCCCATATTCCTAAATTTTAATCTTTACACTCCCACAGTTTATCTTCTGCTTATGGATAGTGTTTTTTAGATCCCTGCAGATTGTTCAGGGACATTGCCTTGCCACTAATGGAGAAGTCCATTACATTCGATTGTACCACAGTGTATCAGTCTCTGTGTACCATGTTTTCCTGGTTCTGCTCCTTTCGCTCTGCATCGCTTCCTGGAGGTTGTTCCAGTCTCCATGGAATTCCTCCACTTTATTATTCATTCCTTTTAGCACAATAATATTCCATCACCAACATATACCACAATTTCTTCAGCCATTCCCCAATTGAAGGGCATCCCCTCATTTTCCAATTTTTCGCCACCACAAAGAGTGCAGTTATGAATATTCTTGTACAAGTCTTTTTCCTTATTATCTTTTTGGGGTACAAGCCCAGCAGTGCTATGGCTGGATCAAAGGGAAGACAGTCTTTTAGCAACCTTTGGGCATAGTTCCAAATTCCCCTCCAGAATGGTTGGGTCAATTCACAACTCCACCAGCAATGAATTAGTGTCCCTACTTTGCCACATCCCCTCCAGCATTCATTACTTAACTTTGCTGTCATGTTAGCCAATCTGCTAGCCAATCTGAGGTGATACCTCAGAGTTGTTTTGATTTGCATCTCTCTGATTATAAGAGATGTAGAACACTTTTTCATGTGCTTATTAATAGTTTTGATTTCTTTGGCTGAGAACTGCCTGTTCATGTCCCTTGCCCATTTATCAATTGGAGAATGGCTTGATTTTTTGTAGAATTGATTTAGCTCTTTGTAAATTTGAGTAATTAAACCTTTGTCAGAGGTTTTTATGAAAATTGTTTCCCAATTTGTTGCTACCCTTCTGATTTTAGTTCCATTGGTTTTGTTTGTACAAACATTTTTTAATTTTATATAATCAAAATTATTGATTTTACATTTTGTGACTCTTTCTAAGTCTTGCTTGGTTTTAAAATCCTTCCCTTCCCAAAGGTCTGACATGTATACTATTCTGTGTTCACCTAATTTACTTATAGTTTCCTTCTTTATAGGACTTTTAAAAATAAATAAAACTAGTCAGTGAAGGACAGCTAGGTGGCACAGTAGAGAGAGCACCAGACCTGGAGTTGGGAGGACCTAGGTTCAAATCTTACCTTGGATACTTCCCAGATGTGTGACCCTGGGCAAGTCATTTAACTCTATTTGTCTAGCCTTTACCTGTCTGTCTTAGAGTTGCTACTAATATATAAAGTAAGGGCTTAAGAAAAATAAATTTAAGTAGTCAGTAAAACTCTTGAACTGCTAAGCCCTTAAAATCAGAGTAAGCATCACAAAAACACATCTTTGTCAAATAGGTGTGAAAAAAGCAGGGTTCAAGATTGAAAGCTCTGAATACTTCTCCCATCTTCCTGCAAGTGGGGAGCATGCTGGGTGTGTGTGAGTTTGGAAAGAAAAATGTTTGGGGGTTGAGCACATTAAAAAGCTTAAATAGATCTGAGAGCTGTCCAAGCCCCATTCTCAGTGGAAGTAAACAATTTACATACTTGAGGAGATGAAAGGAAAGAGTCCTATTCTTTCAATGAATATTTTACTTCAACTATGTCCATCTGAAGCAATGTGGGAGGGTTTTATCTGCCTGGACATGGTTTTGGGTAAAAGGACTTGTTGCTAGTACAAGAAACAGATTCCACAACCACCGGCCAACAGCAATTACCTAGTCCTTACCCAGCAGGGTCCTACTCTCCTAGAAGAGACACCCATTCAGGCCCAAGGGCTTCCTTTCCAATCACCTCTAGAAGTCCTAAGCCTCTTCCAGTAACACAACCCTTAGAGTCTGGATGGGTCAATCACACAAGTAAGCCTCAAAGGGTCACCCACCACTAACTTCAAGACTGGCTGGACAGCAGTCCAATCCTAATACAATAATGCCTAGGAGGATCCATCCACCTCAGGGCCTAATTAGTGATTGAATCAATGATCTGAAAGCAGTTTAAAAGGAGTTCAAAGGGCCTGCTTTACTCCCCCAAGTAGGCAGTTGCTTCACCTACAGTGAGTGTTCAGACCTACCTGCCTCATCAGTCAATCTGTATATAAATATTTATTATGTCTAATATATGTCAGGCACAATGGTAAGCACTGGGAGGAACACAAAGAAAGGTCCCTCCCTCAGGGAACTCACAGTCTAATGTTAGCATCTTAAAAAGACATTGGGACTTCCAGGTAAACACGGTGGCAGTCTAGACTCAGGACTCTTCCTCTCCTCAGCACCCACCAATACAGACTACCTCAAAAGACCAAAAAACCCAAATTCATATGAACAAAGGGACTCTACAGTAGGGTGAGCATTGAAGGTACAAGAGATTTATGCATTTCCACACTATAAGGGGATGAAAAAACTCCCACCAAAACACGATGTGATCTACCTTCTCCCACCCCATCTACGGAGCCAGAGTTGGAGCCAGAGTCAAAGGCAGCACATGCCAGAAGCAGTGAGGGAGGGAGGGGCATTTCTAGAGTGAGTAAAGAGCACCTCTAGGTCTTTGGGCACTAAGACCATCAAAGGCCTACCCCTGAGAGCAGCTCTACCTGAAACCCCATCAGGCTGAAGAGTGCAGACCATGGGTGCTTGCAGGAAAATAGCACAGAGAAGGGCAGCAAACAGCAGAAGCTATGGATATTTGAGAGCTTGCCTCAGGCAAAATCCTTGCTCCTTAGCTCCATACACAGAGAGCCTGCCCATCTCACTCAGATTTCTGACTAAAAAGGGAAAGAAAAACTTCCACAGTGATGGCAAATGATGCCCAGGAACAACAACCTCCCTCAACCAAGAAAAACAGAAAGAAGGCCTGGAAAATTTTACAGAGGAAAAACCCAGGCTACAGAGGAAATACAGTAGGAAATCCAAATAAATACACCAAAACCTTCCCCCCAAAATGGAAATTGTCCACAAGCTCTGGAAGAATTTAAATTGGAGCTTATCACAAAGATGGAAGCCTTCTGGCAAGAAAAGTGGGAAATCGTTCAAAAAGAAAATAGCAGTTTAAAGGACAAGAACTCCCAATTGGAGAAACAACTGGAAGCCATGAAAAGCAGGATAGACCAAACCAAAAAGAAAAACCAGACCTTAAAGACCAGAATTAGACAACTGGAAGGCAATGATCTTGCAAAACAGAAAGAATTAATAAAGCAAAGTCAAAAGACTGACAAATTAGAAGGAAACATAAAATATCTCACTGATAAGGTGACAGATAAGGAAAACAGAGGAAGGAGAGAAATTTGAGAATCATTGGTCTACCTGAAAAAAACAGAAATAAACAGAAATCTTGACTTCATAGTACAAGAAATCATCCAAGAAAACTTCCCTGATGTTCTTGAAACAAGGGGGCAGAATCGACATTGAAAGAGTTCATGGAAAACACCCTACATTAATCCTTAAAAGACAACTCCAAGGAATGTAATTGCCAAATTCAAGAGCTTTCAAGCTAAGGAGAAAATTCTAGAAGAAGCCAAAAAAGAGACAATTCAGATACCAAGGAGCACCAATCAGGATCGTACAAGACCTGGCAGCTTCCACACTAAATGACGGCAAGGCCTGGAACATGATATTCAGAAAGGCAAGCGAATTGGGTCTTCAACCAAGGATCACCTATCCATCAAAACTGACTATATACTTCCTGGGGAAAGTATGGGAATTCAACAAAATAGAAGATTTTCAAGTATTTTTAAAGAAAAGACCAGGAATAAGTGGAAAGTCTGATATCCAAACACAAAGATCAAGAGAAACATGAAAAGGTAAATAAGAAAGAGAGAAAGGGGGGAAATTTTTATACACACTTTCTTCTTTAAGGGCTACAATAAGATTAAATTATTTATATTAATATTTGGGGAAAATGTTATTTGTGTTCACTATTATAGTACTTATAAGAATCATTCACAGGAAGAGATTCGGCTAATAAGGGCTATAAGATGATATGCAAAAAAGGGAAAAGGGAAGGGGTGAATTGAAGATGGCACCAAGAGATACTTGAAGAAAAAATAAATAGAATAATGTTTATCACACAAAGATACACATGGGAAGGGGAGGGGAAGAATACTCTTATAAGAAGAAGAGAGAGTGCTAATAGATAATATATAAACCTTACTCTCAGTGAAATCAGTTCTGAGAGGGAAGAGCATCTAGATCCATTGGGGTCTTGAATTCTATCTTATCCTACAGGGAAAGTGAGAAGGAAAAACTAAGGGGGGTAGGGAGGAGGGAGTACAAAAAGGGAGGGAAAGAGAGGGGGAGGGAACTTGACAGACCCTAAAAAAAAAGAAGGGAACAAAAAGGGAGGGACCAGAAAGGGAAGTATATTAAGAGAGGGGATTGGTGGGTTGATTAAAAGCAAACCACTGAGAAGAACAAAAGATCAAGGATATCCAGGGAAATCATGAAAAAAAAAATGCAAAGGAAGGAGGACTTGAAGTCCCAGATCTCAAAATATACTATAAAGCAGTGGTTATCAAAACAATTTGGTACTGGATAAGGGACAGAAAAGAGAAGAAATCGAAATTATTAATAAGCACATGAAAAAGTGTCCTAAATCTCTTATAATCAGAGAAACGCAAATCAAAACAACTCTGAGATACCAACTCACACCTAGAAGATTGGCTAACATGACAGCTATTGAAAGTAATGAATGCTGGAGTGCTGGCAAAATTGGGATATTAATTCATTGTTGGTGGAGTTGTGAATTGATCCAACCATTCTGGAGGGCAATTTGGAACTATGCTCAAAGGGCGATAAAAGACTGTCTACCCTTTGATCCAGCATAGCACTGCTGGGATTGTAACCCAAAGAGATAATAAGGAAAAAGACCTATATATAATATTCATAGCTGCACTTTTTGTGGTGGCAAAAAAAATTGGAAAATGAGGGGATGCCCTTCAATTGGGGAATGGCTGAACAAATTGTGGTATATGTTGGTGATGGAATATTATTGTGCTAAAAGGAATAAAGAAATAGAGGGATTCCATGGGAACTGGAACAACCTCCAGGAAGTGATGCAGAGCAAAAGGATCAGAACCAGGAGAACAATGTACACAATTAAATGTAATGGACCTCTCCATTAGTGACAATGTAGTGACCCTGAACAACTTGGAGGAACCTACGAGAAAAACCACTATCCACATTCAGAGGAAACACTGCAGGATAAAAACACCAAAGAAAAACAACTGCTTGAATACATGGGTCGAGGGGATATGGTTGGGGATGTAGACTCTAAATGACTATCCTAGTGTAAACAACAACATGGAAATAGGTCCTGATCAAGGACACAAGTAATACCCAAGGAAATTGCACATTGGCTGAGGGAAGAGTGGGTGCAAATGCTATGAAGCCACCCTAATTGACTGGAAAGACCAAGGAAGGTCCTGTTCTTCCAAAAAGGGAATGGAGCCATGAATCAGAGAACATCAAGTTTCCAGAAGAATAAAAACTATAGGTGACTCAAGAGCAATGGAAAAAAGGCATGCAACCTGTGCAAACTATAGCCTATCACCAGTGGTGAAAGAAACCAGCAGAAAACATAGAAACAGCAAGGGACTCAAGAACTGAAGATAGCTTGGAGGCCATCAAGTTCAGCATCCCCATTGTTTAGAGGAGGAAAATGAGTCCCTGGGGAAAACCCCCATGTCAAATATTCTTAGTAATAGAGACAGAGACAGGATTAAAACTCCAGGTCTTCTGATTTAGAACAAAGCTATCATCCTCCTTTAGTGCCTTTAGAAGGAGAGAAGCAGAAGAGGCAGCAAATGAGAGATAATGACAGCCAGCCCCATGATATCCAGCTGGTGCTCTCATGACTCAGATAGACCAAGGATTAGGCTTCCAGCATGGTGATGGTCAGCTCATCTGGACAGGGCCCATAGAACACTGGACAACCATGACCATTTTCCACAGAGCCAGCATTTCTCAATGCTTCACATAACACTTGATGTCCATTTTCTCATTTGAGTCTCTCAACCACCCTGTGACAAAGATAGCTACAATGACCATTGTTCCCATTTCACAGATGATAGAGCTAAAGCTCAGAAAGAGTAAGCACAGGGCCAGTGACAGTATAGCCAGTAAATGTCTGCAGTAAGATTCAAACAGAGGTTTCTCTGGTCTCCAAAAATTGCACAGGAAGAAAATGGTGCAAAGGGTTCATGATATGTTCAAAATGAGGAAGGAGCCACATCAAGGGGTTCCTGGACTCAGATGCCTCAATGTCCTTTGAAATTTCAATGACTGCAGGCTATCTTTTTGTGGGTACGCCTTCTTTTGATGCAGAAGGCAACTGCTCTATGTCTTCTCACCTTCTGTGATTCTTGTCCCTTTCTGCCCATAAATCCTTCCTAGAAGGCCTATCCCAGATACCACGTGTCCCTCCAAGTCTTTTAACATGCTCTGGGCACTTCTACAGCCTGAATTGTCCCCTTTTCATCCTTCCATCTCACCATAGATTGACTTAACTACTCTCCAATTACACACTTCTCAGATGAAATCCTTTTTACCACCTCTCTCATACAAGTCAGCCTTGTTATATACTGTTGCCTGCTGATGTGAGTCACCCGACAGGTCTCCATCAATTCTTCAGAGATTCCTCTGTATCAAGATTAGGAAGCCACTTGAAGTCATCAGACATCTAAGAATGCATTTGGTCAGGGAGCAACTTGGAGTCATGGGAAAGGCTCTCAATGTTCAGTGTCAAAGACAGAACACTCAGCCCTCTTCCTTGTTCTTACACAATTCTGGGACCAATTTATTATCCAGATATAATGTATACCCAGTGGAATGATGGGTCAGCTCTATAGGCTATTCATCCAAACTCATGTCATATGCTGGTCAATGCCAACCTTTCATTTATTTCCTTTTTCCAGAATTACTCAGTTAATCTTGTTTGAATGCCCTTGGATCTCATCAAGGAGACCCTCTGGTATTGTGAGGTCTGATACCATTGACACAATTTCATCTGCAAAGAGAACTTCACTTCATCTAGAGCAGTGATGGTGAACCTTTTAGAACTTTTTAGGGACACCATGCAGTGCCCCACCTACCCCCCCAGACTGCCTGTCATGCCCCACCCCCCACATGCAATGCCACCCCATGCATATTGGGAAGGGGATGGGGGACAGTGGCTGGGCTCCCAGCTGGCTAGGGCCTGGGGAGAAGTTGCCTCCTGCCACCATGGGGATCTGGAGTGAGGGGGCTGCTTCCAGGCTTCACTGGGTTGGAGAACACTAGGATTGGAAAGGTAGGGGAAGACTGAGGGAAGGTGGCTCAGAGACCAATTTCCCCACACCCTGAGTTTTGGGGTTCAGAGGTGGGGGTCAGAGTCCCAACAGGATCCCATCTTGGAAGGAAGTCACCTCCTTCTGCCATGGGACTATCCCTGAATCCAGCCCCACCTACCTATTGTCTATGACCCACATAGATGTGGGAGCAGGGGGTGGAGGGAGCGCAGTTAGCCTTTGGAGGTGGGGCTACCCCCCAGATTAGAGGCTGGCAGGAAAGTAAGGAAAAAAGTGGAGACCTTTTAGGGGGTGGGACCTGGCCCAGTGACAGGAGAGAAGAACCCCTTCCTCTCGCCTCCCTGCAGCCCCTAGTCCTAGATAGGCAAGGGATAAAGAAAGGGGGGGGGAATCCCTCTCAGGGGAGAGAGCAAGTACATAGGGGTGGGGAGATACAATGGAGAAGGGGAAGGGAGCAACTCTACCAGGGTGGCCCAGAACTCTTGCCCACAGAGAGGTCTCTGCAGGCCATATTTGGCATGCAGGTCATAGGTTCGCCATCACAGATTTAGAAGTATTGTAGTGCTTTCTACTTAGATTCTAAGCTAGTAATAGCATCATGGGAGTCTATATCTTGAGCTGAAAGGGGACTCAACCACTGGCCTCCTTGCTAGTTCTTAAACATATTCCAACTCCCAACTTGATGCATTTTCAATACTGTCCCTTGAGCCTAGAATTCCCTCCTTCCTATCTTTCTTCCAGCCTCAGCTAAAATCTCACCCTTTGCAAGAAACTTTTCTTTGTCCCCCTTAACACTAGTGTCTTCTCTCTGAGATTATTTCTCATTTATTCTGTCTGCTTATTTTTGCATGTTGTCTTCCCTATTATACCTAGAGATCCTTGAAGGCAGAGATTTGTTTTGGGCTTTCTTTGAATCCTTTGGACAGTTCCTGATACATAGTAGGTACTTAATAAATGCCTGTTGACTTGAATAGATAATTCTTGTACTTGCTACCTGCCAGGAGTCTTATTTTTTTAAACCCTTACCTTCCATCCTAGTGTTGATATTGTGTATTGGTTCCAAAGCAGAAAGGTGGTAAGGGCTAGGCCAATGATGGTGAACCTTTTAGAGAGGGAGTGCCAGGACCCACCCCCCAGACCAAGTGCCATGTCAGCCCCCCACCAGAAAGGGAGTGCCATGCCCCACCTTCCCTCTTGCCCCAGACAGGAGAGGGAAGTGCTCTTATTAGGCTGCTGGGCAGAAGGGCAAGTAAATTGAAAAAATGTCCTCAGGCTAGCATAGGGAGGGGGACAGGAATAGCTCAGGTGCTCTTCACCCTTCCAGCTCTGCTGCCTATGAATTGCCCACCTTACTCACTGAGTAGTCCCATTGGGCTGCTAAGGCAGAGTGATGAGTGATGTGAAAAAAATGTTGTCAGACACATTGGAGAGGAGGAAGGGAACAGCTCTGCCCGAGTCCCTTTGCCTTTCTAGTAATTAACTCTTGGGGGGGAAGGGGGTTGGAAGGAGTAAGGCTGGCCATATGCCTACAGAGAGTGCTCCACATGCCATCTTTGGCACTCATGCCTTAGGTTCACTATCACTGGACTAGGTTATCCCCCATTGCCCAAGTTTGCTGAGGGCTCCACAGGTAGGATGTATCTTAAGGTTATATTTGACCTTAAGCTCTCCCATCTCTAGGCCTGGATTTCAATCCAAGGAGCCACCTATCTGCCCTGCCCCCGGTATTCTTAAAGCTTGCTTCTTCATTTACATACTTTAAAGGCCTCTGTCTCTCTTCTCCTTATTCCCTTCTTATCCATTGGCATCTTCTATGATGTCAATAAGCAAGTTCAGATCTCTGCCATTATCAAAATACCTTCATTTGACCTTGATATCCCCTAAAGCTCTCATTTGTCATTTCTTCTCCTTCACATTCAATCTCTTTGCCCAGACTAAACTGAAAGAATTTCCAGCCCAAGAGAAGCTTCAAGATATTGGACTTGACTTATCAGAGCCTGTGAGGATGAAGGGTCACCTCTGGCCCTGATGAGGCATTAGGAGGCTATTTGTAGAACAGAATGCTCCATATCTATCATTAACAAGAACTAAATTGAACCATGTTACCATTTAATTAAAGCATGGGGTAGGGGAGGGCATTGAGACAGTCTCTACCTGCCAAGAATCAAGGACTATCAGGATTCCACAGCCCCTGGCACAGGCAAGCTAGAGAGGATGAGAAAGGCTCAGAAAGAGATATCAAGGACACACAGGTAGTATAAATCTCATTGTAACCATACCTGTGAACCTTCATGGGCCAGTGAGGTAGCTCCCTGGGGGAGGACAATATCTAGGTCTTCCTAGAATTTGGATCCAGAAGGAATGAGATCTTACAAAGGCAGGAAATTTGAGATACCAAAAGCAGGGAGAGAAGTGGATGAGGATTGAGGTTGAAAATTGGTTCCAGAAAGCCTGAAACTTAGAGGATATGATTTAATAAGAGAACAATACCAGGAAGGCCAATATCACCATCCATTGCAATAGACTGCATGACAGCAGCCAAATGTGAAGAAGGATATGACTAGTAGTAGACTGTGCACATCTCAGCCATATAGTGCAGTAGCCAGGAAGCAACTTCTTTCTTCTTTTCCAGTTTAGGTGAGTTGGGGAAGTTGGGGAACCACTAACTATGCCTTCTTTTATTATCCAACTCTGTTGATATTATTCTGTAAACCTGATTCTTTTTTTACAAGTTAGTTTGTTCACAGGAGTGTCTAATTTGAGATCAGAGTCTATATGGAAGTATGACCCCAAGAGGTATCATATTTCATAGACTATCTAGGCTAAGACTCTGTAGTTCTAGGGTGGGAAGTTAAAAAGATCTCCCTGAGTGCTAATAAATCACAATTTTTGTTACAAACAATCTTATAATTCTTTCAAAAAGAATCCTAAAATTTGAACTTGGAGCATGTGGAAACCTCCCCTGGAAGCATGATACCCTGGAGCATGATGAGTTTGTGAGTACAGGTTCCAGTCCTAAACTCTACCCATGATACTGGATGAGAGAGTAAATGGAAGAGAACAAAGGACCTCAAGCTCTGGAAGTACATCTGATGTTGCACTCTTTGACAACAACCTTTTGTTGTATACCAAGCCTCAGCCAGCCAATAGACATGACTTTTCACGTAAGTCAACAGCAGAGCTAAAGCCACCTTAGCAAACTGACTCCCCAGAGCTCCACAGCCCCGATATGCACTATGTAAAGATTTCATCTGGCTCTCTGGCTCTCCTTCCTGGGGACTCAATCGACTCTCCAGGAAGATGGATACTTTAGGTATATTTAACCTAGAGTCTGGGCTAGCAAGCATCAATGAAGCCTTAGAGCAGGGGAAAGCTGCACCATCTCTCTGATTATTGGCTACAGCTACTATCTTCTCACTCCACCAATTCATGCCTTTCTGCCTCCCTAACAAGGAGAATAAATATATGCCCAAATGGTCTTGGAAATTCCTAATGCTCAAGTGACTAATCCACTTTGATTGCAGGAGGAGCAGGACATGAAATTTATCTTAGAAAGATCTCATATTTCCTTCCTTAGAGCATCCCACTCACAGACTCAAAATAGTCACCCATCTGTCTCCCATGGCCTCTCTGCTTCAAGATAATTATCAATGCTTTTGGAAGGAGTTAAAGGGAAGAAATAGCCACTGCTGAGTAAATGCCATCAGTATATATAGAGGACCCCCCTAGAATCACCCTAATACCATGGATCTTTTGTCTTTTTACCCCAAAACTGCAGTGAGAGAGCCCATCAATGCTCCAATAATGAGCATATTTGTTTTCACTTCAGGAGCAATTCTCACATTAGTCACCTCTCTTCTGATCCCAATAACTCCTAAAAGGACATTCTGTCCCCACTCCCACTCCACTTTGGATGGCTACAAACTGCACCAACATAGTCTTAGATGTACTTCTGGTCATAGAACTTCTCTGTTCAAATGGCTCCCTAGTATCCAAGAGTCAATTTCATATTCCACTGCCTTGTGCTCCAGATCCTCTGCAATTTAGCACTACCCTACCTACTTTTCTAGTTATAGCACATATTCCTCCCCTCCATATACTTATAATCAGGTAATAAATAATAAATATAATTATTTATATATAATAATATATAATATAAAATATAATAAACCAAAAGAGACCATGTTGGCACCCAATCATGGGTATCATTTGCCTGATTCTTCATCTCTGCTTCTGAGCAGGCTGTCTATCCATTGCTTTTGTCTGTCCATTGTCTAACTATTGCCTGATTGTCCATCTTTAGCCTTGAGGAACTCCTTGAAAGCCCTTTAAAGACCAAGCAAAACTCTATCTTCATACACAAAACCTTCCCAGGACCATTAAAGATGAGTCTGACTGTGAGCTTTAGAAGAACTAGGGTTTATCTGAATGTTATACCTCCCCCAGGGTCAACCAACCACAGTGCTAGGCACATGGACAATGCCTAATAAATGTGTTGAGTGGATGGATGGATGGATGGATGGATGGATGGATGGATGATGCATCCATGGTTACCTAATTGGAACAATGGCCTGAGTTTAAAGAAAACTCAAACACCAGGAGGGAGGAAATGCCAAGAACTGAACTCCCTTGTATGAACATCACACAAAAAGTTTCAGACACTTGTCAAAGGTCACAAAATGGGTTGAGAAAAATGTTCATATTCCCATTTTCCATCTTCCTCTCAACCTGATACCACATCTCTCTGACATATGATTGGTCCTCAGAGCCACCTATATTCCCAGGTTCTAATTTTAGGCAGGCAGAAGTTGCTACCTTAGCCATAGGCTCCTCGGTTATGGTGAAGTCAGAATATTAGAGATACTTCAGACTCTCTTGTCCAATCTCTTTATTCTAGCTACATTTTCTACATGTCCAGAGGTGAGGGGACTTGTTGAAGGTCACACAGAGAGTAAGTAGGACCGAAATATATATCTATTGATTCTAATTCCATCATACTTCTGCTTCCAGAGTAATCATTCATTCATTCATCCAGCCATCCTTTCATTCTGAGTCTTTCTACTACACTTAAAATTATTTGTTTCACATCAAAAGGGTCTCTGATTTAATATTCTCCATCTATAGTTATATGTAATTTAATGTTATTAAAAAAAAAAAAAGGTTGACCATTTTCAAGATTAAACAAGGAACAAAGTGCTAGTACCCAGTGTGATAAAACTGATTGGACTGGGGAAGGCAGGAGCAAGGTGTTACTGCTGGCTATTAAGACAAACAAACAACTAAAACCATGTCATGAACTGATTCAAAATTAAAAGAATAAGAACCATCCTGTAATTAATAAATACTCTGAGCATATGAACAGGCAATTTTCAAAGAAAGAAATACAAGTTATCAATAGCCATATTAAAAATGTTCCAATACACTTAGAGCAATATAAATTAAACCAACTTTGAGGTTAACTCATCCAATTGGCAAAATAGAAACTGATGAAAAAGATTAATTCTGGAGGGGCTGTGGGAAAACAGATACATTGATGTATTATTGGTGGAACTGAGAACTGGCCTAAACATTCTAGAAAGCAAGTCAGAACTACACCCAAAATGCTATTAAATGATGACCCCCATTAATGCTACTACTAGATCTATAACTCAAAGAGATCAAAGAAAGAAAAAAAGAGCTCATAGGTATGAAAATATTTATAGCAGCTCTTTTTTGTGGTGGTAAAGAATTGGAAACTGAGAGAATGACTAGCAATGAGGGAAGAGCTAAACATAGTATGGTATACAGATATGAAAGAATGCTATTGTACTATAATATATGATGAAAAGAATAGTTTCAGAGAAACTTGGGACTTAAATGAATTGATACAGAGTCAAGTAAGCAGAACCAGAAGAACAATTTCTATAATAACAGTAATGTAAGAACAAACAACTTTGAAAGTCTTATGAGCACTAATAAACAAAGGACCCACCAGGATTCCAGAGAGCTCATGTTGTAACATGTTACCCATCTCCTGAGAGAAAGATGATATATTCAGTGCAGAGAGACACAGGAATTTGTTTTGCTTGACTATACATGTTTGTTGCAGAGGTGATGTTTTTCTTTCTCAATGGGAATTGGAGGAACGGTAGGAGGGGGAAAAGGAAGATTTTTGTTTCTCAAAAAAATAAATTTTAATTTTTTTTAATTAAAAAAGAAAAGGTTAAGAGAAGGGCTTGGATCCTCATCTTCTCCTGTACCTATTTACATATTTTCTTCCCTTTGTCCAGAAAGGCATAATGGAAATAATTCTGTCTCTGAAATCAAAGACCTACATGTTAATCTCCCCCTACCCTACCCCTCTTTGATAGTTATCATTTCTGCGACCTGGGGCAAATATCTTTCCCTCTTTGGGCCTGTTTCCTTTTCTGTAAAATGAGGGGGTTGGATTAGATGGCCTCTGAAGTCCCTTCCAAACTATGACTGTTTATTATTACCTGTAGGTCCTGCGTCATATCCCCTGCCCAGTCTTGGACCAAACTGGCACAATCCCTTCCATCTCCACACTGGAGTCCTTCTCAATTGCCCCCTTGTCTCCTGGAAAACCCTTGCCTTTCTTTTTGTCAGCAGATGAGCCCAATTCTGAATTAAAAGACTTGAAAGGCAGTTCTATCTCCACTGCTCACCACTCCTGGGATCTTTTAAGTGCTTGCTATGTTCCAGGAACTCCACTAAACATTTAGGATACAAAAGAAGGCTATAAGATGGTGTCTGCTCTCCAAGAACTCCCAGTTTAATGAGGGAGAAAATATACAAACAGCTATTTACAAACAAGACATGTAGGAGTCTCTGTGTGTCTGTCTGTCTGTCTCTGTCTGTCTCTCCCTTCCCCATCCTTCCCTTTCTCTCCCTCCCCTGTCTTTTTAAGGTTTATCCAACTTCTGTGCCTCCCAGTGGCTCATGTAGCCATTGAGGACTTTCATCTACCAGCAGAAGCCAGTCTTCATCTCCTTGTTGCACTCAGAGTGCTAAAGACCATGAAAAGGGGTGAAACTATTAATTAACAAGTATTTATTACAACATGCTAGGAACTGTGTTAAGGACACAAAGGAAAAGTAAACAGTTAGCCATGCCAACATAATACAAATGGCAATATTCCCTAAATTTATTTATTTATTTATTTATTTGGGACCATGCCAATCAAACTACCCAAGGATTATTTAAAGAGCAAGAAAAATATAGTAAAATTTCTCTGGAGGAACAAAAAGGCCAAGAATCTCAAGGGAAATAATTTTTTTAAGTGGGAAGTAACAGAGTCTAACAGTGCCAGATTTCATAACTATACTGCAAAGCAATAATCATCAAAACAACCTGGTATTTGGTTAAAAAACAGTTATCAATCAATAAAATGGATCAGGTATACAACATAACAGAAACAAATATTCATGATAGCAAAGTGGTTGAAAAACAGAAAGATACCCCAACTCCTGGTATAAGAACTCAAGATTCACCAAAAACTGCTGGGGATATGGACAGAGACTAGGTTTAGGCAAATATTTCACACCATATACCAAGATAAGCTTCGAATGGAAACATGATTTAGATATCAAAAGTCATTTCCTAAGCAAATGAAAGGAGTATGGAAGAAAATACTCTTCTCAAAGGAATCTAGATGGCGATGAGAAGACAGAGCATGAGCCACAGCTGAAGAAAATGCTCAGAGATGAGAGATGGAGTACCTCACGTGAGCAACATCAAGTAAACCAATGCAACTGACTACCACCATTCATGAAGGGAAGTAATGGGTAAGGAAACAAGAATGTTAAGGGAAAGCCATCTTTCCCTTAACTATAATAATATGTTATATTATTATACATAATACATTATATATATTATAATATATAATAGCTATGATAATAATATATATAATAATATAATAATAAGACCTAGTAGTGGTAGTCTCTCGGTGACCGAGAATGACAATTGTCTTTGTGCATTATCATCTATTGATGTACCCTCATGTGGCTTTGAAGTCCTAAGACTGAGGCGCAGAGTTTGTGGCACATGGGGCATGGGACGCCAGTTGTTACGGGAGGTGCGGTTGTGGCCTGGTGTCGGCATTCATGCGCAGCGGCAAGACATCAACGTCGTTCATCTTCAAAGGTAGTGGCAGCCTGGTGAATGTGGGTTCACCAGCTGCTTCTGACAGAGGCAGCGAGTTCTAGTTGCTTTGGTGTCATGCCAGCCCACTTCAAGTTGGACTTTAGCTGATCCTTGAATCTTTTCCTTGGTCGGCCTTGTTTCCTAGTCCAGCTGACAGTTCACCATAGAATACCTGTCTTCGTATTTGCTGTGGGTCCATGCGGATGATGTGTCCAGACCATCATAGCTGGTTTTGAGGACCATGACTTCGATGCTGGTGGAGTTGGCTCTGTCGAGGACTTCCTGGTTGGTGATTCAGTCCTACCATCAGATCCTCATGATTGACCGGAGAGAGTGTTGGTGGAATTGTTCCAACTGCTACATGTGCTTCCAGTACAGTGTCCATGTCTCACAACCGTACAGGAGCGAGCTGAGGACCACGGTGTTATACACTTTGAGCTTTGTCACAGTGCTTACACCACTGTGTTGGAGGGCTTTGGAACGCAGCCGCCCGAGTACCTGGCTGACCTTTTGGATCCTGGTATTAATCTCATGGTCTAGGGACCCGTCGTTGGCAATGGTGCTGCCCAGGTACTTGAAAGTTTTAGAAAGTTGCGTGCCATCGATTGTAATGCACAGCTGGTTCGTTGGCCTCCCTGGTGCAGGTTGGAACAGCACCTCTGTTTTGCTGAGGCTGATAGTCAGACCAAACAGTTTTGTTGCTGTAGAGAACCTGTCCACAATGGTTTGGAGATGATTTTCTTGGTGGGCCACGAGAGCACAGTCATCTGCGAAGAGAGCTTCCAGGATGAATCTCTCTGTTGTCTTTGTTTTTGCAGTCAGGTGGCAAAGGTCGAATAATGAGCCATTCAGTCGGTATTTGATGTAGACGCCCAGGTCTAGATCCATAACAGCATGTCATAATACTTGGGTGAAGTATAGGTTGAATAGTACCGGATCGAGGACACAGTCTTGTTTCACGCCATTGGAGATGTTGAAGCGATTGGAAGTCTCTCCACCAGATAGGACTTCCCCTGTCATGTCGACATGAAAGAGCTGGATCAGTTTGACGAATTTTGCTGGGCAACTGAGCTTGCTAAGGATCACCCACAATGCGTCCCTGTTCACTGTGTCAAACTCCTTTGTCAGGCCTATGAAGACAATGTAGAGACTCAGGTTCTGCTCAAGACATTTTTCCTGCATTTGCCTCACCATGAAGACCATGTCGATGGTGCTACAATCTGGTCGGAAGCCACATTGTGATTCAGGCAGGTTCTGCTCTGAAACAGATGACAGGAGTCTGTTGAGTATAACACGAGTGAGGATCTTTCCAGCAGAGAAGAGCAGTGAGATGCCTCTGTAGTTGTCACAGGCTGCTCGTGAGCCTTTGTTCTTGTATAGGACTACGATAGAGGCATCTCTGAGTTCTGAGGGCATGCCTTCCTCTTCCCATATGCTGGTCAGCACTATATGGAATGTCTGGAGCACTTTTCCATTTAAGGCCTTGTACACCTCGGTTGGGATCCCGTCTTTACCGGGTGCCTTGCCTGCACTCATTTGTTTAATGGCTTTTTGGACTTCCTCTATTGAAGGAGGGACATCAAGTTGTTCAATGGTGCGGTTTTGGGGGATCTAGTCAAGGGCGCTTTGGTGGACTGAAGAGGGTCAGTTGAGAAGCTGACTGAAGTGTTCTTTCCACTCGTTTCTGATGCCTTTCTTATCTTTTATGAGAGTGTCACCGTCAGAGGATAGCAAGGGAGTGGTGGTGGGTTTTAATGGCCCATAGACAGTCTTGAGGGCACTGAAAAATTGTTTGTAGTTTTTTGTATCAGCAAAGCGCTGGATTTCTTCTGCCTTTTTTTTCCCACCATTGATCTTGCATCTTCCTGATCTCTGGAGAGACTTGAATCTGTCCTTTTTAGGAGCAGAGTTTGGGTTATTTTGCCACTCCATAAAGGCTTTGTTCTTTTTGCTCAATAGGTCTTCAATAGCAGTGTTGTTCTCATCGAACCAGTCCTGGTGCTTGCGTTGTTTGGGGCCTAGAACTGCCTTTGATGTTTCCTTCACTGCATCTCTGAACTGGTTCCATTTCTCGGTTGAGCTTCCAGTGAGTGGTCCCTTGGCAGACAGCTTGTTGTCCAGGCAGGACTGGAATGTTTGCAAATAAGATGGATCTCTAAGATGACTCACGTTGTAAAATGCGCAAACTGTCTGGGCGCATTTTGGATGGCGAGGCACAATATGCATTTGAAGAGTCGCTCTAACCAATCGGTGGTCTGTCCAGCATTCAGCTCCTCTCATGGCTCTGGTGATCTGTACATTCTGGATATCTCACCAGCTTACAATGATGTAGTCAATGAGATGCCACTGTTTTGATCGTGAGTGCATCCATGTTGTTTTATATTTGTTCGCCATTCTGAATACAGTGTTGGTGATAGTGAGTTCAAACTCTGAGCACTTGCTCAGTAGTAGTAGGCCGTTGTTCATTTTGCCCACGCCGTGTTTGCTGAGCACTCCTTTCCATCTTTCATGGTCCTGGCCAACATGAGTATTGAAGTCTCCCAGTAGTATCAGCTTGTCATTGGTGGGCACTGAGTGCAGGACGGCACTCAGATCAGAGTAGAACTGCTCGATGGTCTCCTCTGTGCTGGTCAGTGTTGGGGCGTATGCACTGATGATTGTGGCATACTGGTCTTTGCTGAGAGGCAAACAGATCTTCATGAGCCTCTCGCTGATGCCCACAGGCAAGTTTGGCAGCTGTTTGAGCAAACTGGTCTTGATATCCAGGCCAATACTGTGGATTCTGTCTTCATTTGAGGCTCTACCTTTCCAGAAGTAGGTGTATCCAGTGGTGGGTTCGCTGAGTGATCCCTCTTCTGGTAAAAGTGTTTCACTTAAGGCTGCGATGTCGATCTTTATTTGATCTTCAAACCAATAGTGACATGATTAGACTTTAGATGCTCTTTGACAGTTAAGAAGAGTAAAGATTCAAATTACAAGAGACTTGAGGGAGCAGCTAGGTGACTCAGTGAATTTATTTATTATTTTTTAAACACATGGGGAGTCATGAGCTCCATAATTACCTCACTAGAAAAAAAAAAAGCAAGTGGAGAAATTATAAGTATGAGAAACAAGAGAATATGCATGGAGCTGAGAACTCTGGGCCAAATGGCCAAGAGATTCATGGGAGATATGCAGGGCAGCTGTGCTGCGTACATCAGTTAGACATGAGGAACATTATAGGCCATAGCATGATTAAGAGGTGCAAGGAGCAAGAGCAAGGGCAAGAGCAAGGACTGTGAGAGCAAGAGAAGTAAGAGAAGAGGAGGCTCGCGCATGTTCCCCAGCTTTTTATTGGAGACTTTAGGAATGTCAAGTGGGAGGTGATTAATGAATACATGACATGATATTTGTTTGACACTGACATTTGACATTGACATTGACAATTTGACATTGGTTGAATTGACAATGATGAAATCAAATAGGAGGAGATTAATTGAACCTGTGCTTTGTAAAGGAATATAGTCCAAGCCAGGGCACTGTAGCTGGCAACGCCCAGCCCAGGAATTTGTTAGTCCTTTGCGCTAGTCCTTTGGATTATCCCTTTCCATACAATGAACATTAAGTGATCTGACCATGTGTCTGGTAAATGAATATATAGGATACAATATCAATACATCAATCATACTTCCAAGATGCTAACAAGCCTGGTATGCTACATATCCCCCTTTTTGTTTAAAAATTAAAACACAAGTGTTGTAAGATTTAAATATAGTTGTCTGCCATAAACTGTGGCAGTTGAAAGAGTGGGAGCGATAAACTGTTATAATTAAAATGGTTGGTGTTGTAAACTGTAGTGAGTTAAAATAGTGGGAGATATAAATTATGCTAGATATAAGAGTGGGTGAGTAAATTGTGACCGCAGAAAATGTTTTCACTACAGTGTCTTGTTTAATCAAATATAAGGTGGTCACCAGGGAATATATTCCCAATTATGAATATACCCAAGTCAACTGGGTTTTATAGAGATTTTAATTAATAATACAATGAGCAATCAAAGAAGGAGAGAGAGAGAAAAAAAAAGTTTAAGTATGAGGGGCCTTAAGCCAACATGACCTAGACCTGAGTCTTAAGAGAGAGAGAATCAGTCAGTTTTTTATCACTCACCACAAGATTTATCTTAAGCAAGGATGTCTGGGAACAGAGTCTCCCCAGAGGGAGTTCCAGCCAGAGTCAGCCTCCCAAGGGACTTTTTCTCAAGAGATCTTCAAAGGGCCTCCTCCAAAAGGATCTATCTCCAAGGATTTAAGGATCTCCAAGCCTCCAGAGATTCCTTTTCTTATATAGGGTTTTTTTTTTTCAAATTCAAAGGTCTCTCGGAGAAAGCTCTCATGGCTGTCAATAATGGTTCTCTGGCCTGGTTTAGTTTTGTGTAATCTAGTTCTACATTGGGGTTCCAATGTGGATCTTCAGTTGGCCAATAACTTCCTTTTTTACCTTGTTTTTGATTAGTCAGAGAGACGATATTATTTTTCTCTCTCTTTGTTAATAATGCTTCTAATATATTCTCAATATCCAACCAAGTGGGGTCAAAAGTTCTGAATATGTTCTCTAATTTTTTTATAATTAATATTGGTTCGTCCTCAAATGATGGCATATCTTCCTTCAATTTTTTTTTAAATCCTCAGGGGTAAAAGGTGTATGATGTCTTACAGATACCAAGTTTCCATTCTTATTAAAAGTGGGTACTTCCCTTAAAGGAAATAAGCTATCTGAATTATTTGGTACTCCTGTTTCTAGGCTTCTTGCTCCATTTTCAATTGGGTAAGTCTGTGAAATAGAAGAGTTGGGCACATTAAAAGGAAGGGTTTGTTGTTGTCCCATGGTGCCAGAAAATTCAGAGGTAGGGTGTGAATTTAGGTTGGAATGTGAACTTAAAGTGGATTGTGTAGGGTGAGAAGGAGGAGCCAAGGAAGAAGTGTGAAAGGAAACAGAGGTGTTTGAATTGGAGGAATCAATATCTACCAATCACCGTAGATGTTTTCTAAAAGACAGCCCATCTGAATTCCAGCTAAGTCGACTAATCTCCTCAGTAAGTCTGAACCAGAGAAAATGCTGCTGTGTCGACTAATCCCCTCAGTAAATCTGAACCAGAGAAAACACAGCTGAGTAGACTAATCTCATTAAGAGAAAAACTGCCCAACCTTTTTAGGTACCTAGTATCACATTGTATCAATTCTAAAAACAGGCATGGCTCAAAGAACTCCTTGACTTTATAAGTATGGTTTTTTAAGTACTTTCATTGTTTAGCAAGGAGTTTTTTTTCCCTAAAGCAGTCTTAAGTATGGGTGGAGTAGAGGTCCTCCCATAGCAAGGAGTTTTCTCCCCTAAAGCAGTCTTAAGTACGGGTGGAGTAGAGGTCCTCCCATAGCAAGGAGTTTTCTCTCCTAAAGCAGTCTTAAGTACGGGTGGAGTAGAGGTCCTCCCATTTCTGATCCTGGTGAGTTCTCACATCAAAATGGGGAATGTTTCCCAGTAGGGAATTTGTTCCAATGGAGGATTCCTCAATGTGGAAATTTTTAACATTCACAAGTCTGAGAAATTTCAAGTCATCAATCAATCAAAACATCAAGATCATCAAATGATGATCATTGGGAGACTAGTCTCCCCATTGATCATTTAACATAATCAATTTGTAATCCTAAATGCACTTCTAACTATAGATATACACGATATTCAAATTTCTAAGAAGAATTAGAATAGTAAGGGAGGAAATAGAAAAGAAAAGAAAACAAAACCAATGTTTTGCTAGGTGCATTGACAGGAAGCCAAATTAGGGGCAGTCCCTTTTGGCATAAATGTGTACATTTACAATAAATGTTCAATCAAAGTTCAGTTCAATCAATCATATACAAAGTTCATTCTTGATCTTCTTGATGAAGTGTAGGTTTTCCGGCATCTTTCTGCAACAGTTCATTCTCTGGATATAAAAGTTTCAAGCTTCTTTTTTGAAGATCTTTTCTCAAACAAAATCAAAATTCTTGGATTTTTATAAAAATACAATCTCAAACAAAAAAATTCAAAAATTCTTATATTTCAAATTAAAATACAGTGTATAATGTTAAAAAATAAAGTAAAAAAAGATTATAGACTAAATCAAAATTAAAAATAGTAGAGTATAGCAAAAATAACAAATCAAAATGAATTCTAAATGAAATAGAAAAATTAAATTCAAAAATTATTTAAGACCAATAATAATGATAAAAATTATCTTAACTTAGTAATAATCCTATAAAAATGAGAAGAAAGAATGACTTTCATATCCACTAGCAAAATCAAAGGTAAAAAAGTTTATAAAATACCAATAATAATAAATAATAACAATATGATCTTAACTCTCTAGTGATCCTGAATTAATGTGATATCAGTCCCATAGTCCATAGGACAGGTACAGTAACATATCATCTTTCCCATGTACAGCCAGCAATATAAGAAGTTGTCAGACCTTTAAAGTTAAAGAAAAGGACTATATCTTGGAATGAGAGGGAATTCTTTTCTTTCCCTTGTTCTGATTATGCATAGTCTTAGGGATATATAAGCCAAGATGCCTGCCACATATATATGGTTGGAACTTTGGTACCAGGCCGACTTGTGAATGAGGGTGTCAAAACACTGCATCCTTTTACCTCCAACCTTAGCAACCAACATATATCCATTTCATATAGAATACACATCTGTCTGTGGCTTAGGCTGTCTGACCAAGTATAAGGTATCCATTGCAATCCCTTTTTATGCAATCAGACACAATAACTCAGAATAGTCCCAGGAAGTTTAACAAATGTTGTCACGTTCCTACAGTCTCAAGCTTTTGGGTATGTACAAAATAAAGGTTCAGATTAATAGTTAATTCATAGTTCAGGATCAGAGTATTACTATTATTTTGAATATACTTAAAATATCCAGAAAAGAATATATAGCAAAATGAATAATAAAAAGTATAGCCAAAAATATCTAATTAAAAATATGAATAGAATAACATTCTTGAGAAAAAATAGTTATTTTTTTATATGCCAAGTGGCAATGTGTCAATTAATCCATATTATAATAGGAAGAATACATCTTCCAAAATGCATCTTCTATGCCTAATATTAGATGGTCAATATTCATAGCGAAAGCATAGCAAATATATTAGCATATAACAAACTTTTCAAAACATTAATGGTAAAAGTTGTAAAATAATATGATTGGAAATACTTTCATGATGTAAGAGCTAAAACTCAAAATTAAAAAGTATGTAAAGTTATTGCACATCTTTTAAATAATCTTGCACATTTGGCCATTCCAAAATAGCTTGAATAGACAAAACTAGAATAACAGTACTTCTACCAGCAATAGATGGACTAAATTGGATAAATCATGGAACTTATCTCATAAGACTGGTATTCAAGAAAATTCTTAATTACAAGCAATTGGAGAAAGGGCTCAAAGAAATTTAATAGCTCAAATTCAAAAACAATAAGGATACATTTTCAGTCACTTTCTTACTGAATAAGACCCAATAAGACCCAATGAGGGGTCGAGATTTGTTTCTATTTTCACAGATATCAGAAGTCCATGGAGGAAAACCAAAGTCATCCAGCACTTCCAAAGAAAGTCAGCCCAGAGAGAGGAGAAAGCAGATATCTGTCTAGCACCAACCACAGCACAGCACAGAGGCCAGACACCAGAAAAAAAAAACAGCAGAAAAACAAACAAGGCAAAAGCACTGCCTTAGGGACAGGTCTATTGCACTATCCACACAAATGTACTTTTTCTGAGAGTCAGTTTACCTCCAGAAGAATATCATTAATTTGCTTACAGGTATTCTATTCTAAAAGTATATGGGTATTTGTTGTAAGATCAATGTTTATCATGTACCTGAATATTTCAAATGGTATTTGTACAATATGTAACTTGCATTTATTTTATTGGAATTGTTCCATGTTACCCAAATTTGATCAAATAACAAATCATGCAATTGGAAATGTTATAACAGTACATTGGATACTGTTCAGTTGCAGCAGAAATTGTTTATATAATCCAAAATGTATGTATGATAATTGTCTTAAACAGTTCATTTTATATTTGCAAAAAAAGTATGTCTTTATTAGAATCAAACTTATTTAAAAATCAATTTTGCTCAAAATCGAATTTAAGCTTTTAAATGAAAAAAGGGATATAATGGTACTCCTAACCATCAATCACTTCTCCATCCCAGAAGGACTTAATCATATTCAATAACATTTTGAATGTAATGATAAAGATTATACTGTATGGTATCCCTGGATTTGGTTGAATATTACCAGGGGATAAAAACTATAGGGGACCCAACAGGATGATAAAATTGGGCTGAGGGTTTGCTTGTATTTCTATAGATAGTGAAAACATCTGGTCACCCACAAAGCACATCATGCCATGTGACACGAGACCAAGAAGAGAAGCAGACAAACAACACTGATGACATCAGTTAGCTGCACACCAGCCACACTCCAGGACACCCCTAAAGAAACCATCATTGGTGACTACACACACACACACACACACACACCAAAGACTGACATTACACTTCTCTTAATTATGTTCACTATCATTACCCGGATGGACATGCTTACATCTATTGGTCTATTATACCTAAACCTCCTATATTAAGAATGTTAACTTGGATGGACAAGCCCCCACTTGTGTATGTTAATGACACTAAATGGCTACCATACCCAATTTTAGCCAAAGACATTCCTATGGAACCTGAAGGGGAAAGCTACAATTGTTCAGACTCTACTGTATGCCCTTCATTTTGTATGTCTATGCTATATACTGTCAAAAGGAATTTATTTTGTATACATTGTAAATTTCAAACTTGTATTGTAAAAAATGCTACTATTAACAATTATATAGGCATTGGTATGGCTCTCATAGGAACAGGGGATAGAATTTATCTACCACAACATAGACCTAGTAAACCTAACAACAAAAATTATGTTTAAAGCAGGAAGAGACTGCACAGGGATTTATATTGGACAGATTGTCCTGGTCAAACTCCTAGAAAGGATGAAATGTCAGGTAGAATACACTTTGAAAATTTTAATTGGGAATCTAGATTACTTAAACTGTCATCTACATCTATATAGAGATTCTATTCATGACAATACCTATATAGCTATTATGTACCAACCACCATTGGTGTGGTTACATGTTAATCTTACAGACATGAGCATTTACTCCAACTGTACAATTTTATTAACAGATCATTTTCAATCATTACTCCTGAAACCCCCATTTTTGGGGGTGATATCTTTATGGGAACTCTTTCATGCTCTCTCCCACCGGCCCCAGAGGTCAGGCAGGCCGCTGGATTTGGGGTCTATCAGCTTCCCCTTCTGATACTGGAAGATGTTCTGATGTATGGGAAGTCTCGCCTCAGTGTTAAGCTCAGTGCTCTAGGTTGGGCAACCTCTGTGGACACACAGTTTTTGACCCTCCTGTGTGGAATTGCACATTCCACATCTACATGGGACAGAGGCAAAGTGCACCCCAAGATTCCCCTTTGGGGTGTATACTTAAAAATTGAAAAACAATTGGCACTAATAAGCTTGTAGAAAAAGCACATTGGATATTATACATTTACAACAAGGAATTAATAAGTTAGGCCAAATTGTATATGAACAAGAAGATGTAAAAATTGTCTCCAAATGGGAAGCAACTTTAACTTCCATGGATCCTAGTAATTGGTTTGGCAGAATTAATTTAACAGACATTGGCAATATTATAATCTTTATTATTTTGGTTATTGGTTTAATCGTACTTTGCAGGAAAGGTTGTATAAACAAGGCTTATATCAGAAATATGCAGCCAGAAGTGGCTATGTCTTGTCATTCTCGTCATTTATTGCCTGATGATATTGAACTACAATCACTCAGAATGTAATGTTTAAGAGAATGTTGGTGCTTTTTATGGCTCAGTAATTTTAAAGCCATGCCTGGAGAAGGGAAGTTCTGGGTTCAAATCTGAATTCAGATACTTCCTGGCTATGTGACCCTGGGCAAGTCATTTAATCTCCATGGCGTACTCCTTATTCTTCTGCCTTGAAACCAATATACAGTATTGATTCTAAGATGGAATGTAAGGTTTTGTTTTTTTTTAATGAAGAAACTTCAGACAGAGAGACCTGCTAGAAGGATACATACAATCCAAGACAGAGGTGAGAAGGAACCAAACTAGGGTGCTGTGAATAGAAAAGGATAAATCTAGATGAAATCTGGTTGAGAAGAAGATGAATAGATGCAGAAAAAGCCTTTGATAAAATACAACACCCATTCCTATTGAAAACACTAGAAAGTATAGGAATAGAAGGGCCTTTCCTAAAAATAATAAACAGTATATATCTAAAACCATCAGCAAGCATCATCTGCAATGGGGATAAACTAGAAGCCTTCTCAATAAGATCAGGAGTGAAACAAGGATACCCATTATCACCTCTATTATTTAACATTGTACTAGAAACACTGGCAGTAGCAATTACAGAAGAAAAAGAAATTGAAGGTATTAAAATTGGCAACGAGGAGACCAAGCTATCACTCTTTGCGGATGATATGATGGTCTACTTAGTCCTAAAGAAGCAACCAAAAAGTTACTCGAAATAATCAACAACTTTAGCAAAGGTGCAGGATACAAAACAAACCTGTATAAGTCATCAGCATTTCTATATATCTCCAATCTATTTCAGCAGCAAGAATTAGAAAGAGAAATACCATTTAAAATCACCCTAGACAATATAAAATACTTAGGAATCTATCTGCTGAAACAAACACAGGAACTATATGAACACAACTACAAAACACTTTCCACACAGTTAAAACTAGATCTAAACAATTGGAAAAACATTGATTGCTCATGGGTGGAATGAGCTAACATAATAAAAATGACAATCCTACCCAAATTAATTTACTTATATAGTGCCATACCCATTGAACTAACAAAACTTCCAGAACTACCAAGAAACTTCTTTACTGAATTAGAAAAAGCCATAACTAAGTTCATTTGGAAGAACAAAAGATCAAGGATATCCAGGGAAATCATGGGAAAAAAATGCAAGGAAGGAGGACTTGTAGTCCCAGATCTCAAACTATACTATAAAGCAATGGTCATCAAAACAATTTGGTACTGGCTGAGACAGAAAGGAGGATCAGTGGAATAGACTTGGCATAAATGACCTCAGCAAGACAGTTTATGACAAACCCAAAGATCCCAGCTTTTGGGACAAAAATCCATTATTTGATAAAAACTGCTGGGAAAATTGGAAGACAGTGTGGGAGAGATTAGGTTTGGATCAACACCTCACACCCTCCACCAAGATAAATTCAGAATGGGTGAATGACTTGAACATAAAGAAGGAAACTATAAGTAAATTAGGTGAACACAGAATAGTATACATGTCAGACCTTTGGGAAGAGAAAGATTTTAAAACCAAGCATGACTTAGAAAGAGTCGCAAAATATAAAATAAATAATTTTGACTACATCAAATTAAAAAGTTTTTGTACAGACAAAAACAATGTAACTAAAATCAGAAGGGAAGCAACAAATTGGGAAACAATCTTCATAAAAACCTCTGACAAAGGTTTAATTACTCAAATTTACAAAAAGCTAAATCAATTGTACAAAAAATCAAGCCTTTCTCCAATTGATAAATAGGCAAGGGACATGAACAGGCAGTTTTCAGTTAAAGAAATCAAAACTATTAATAAGCACATGAAAAAGTGTTCTACATCTCTTATAATCAGAGAGATGCAAATCAAAACAACTCTGAGATATCACCTCACACCTAGCAGATTGGCTAACATGACAGCAAAGTTAAGTAATGAATGCTGGAGGGGATGTGGCAAAGTTGGGGCATTAATGCATTGCTGGTGGAGTTGTGAATTTATCTAACCATTCTGGAGGGGAATTTGGAACTATGCCCAAAGGTTGCTAAAAGACTGTCTTCCCTTTGATTCAGCCACAGCACTGCTTGGTTTATACCCCAAAGAAATAATAAGGGAAAAGACTTGTGCAAGAATATTCAGAGCTGCACTCTTTGTGGTGGCCCAAAATTGGAAAACGAGGGGATGCCCTTCAATTGGGGAATGGCTGAACAAATTGTGGTATATGTTGATGATGGAATACTATTGTGCAAAAAGGAATAATAAAGTGGAGGAATTCCATGGAGACTGGAACAACCTCCAGGAAGTGATGCAGAGCGAAAGGAGCAGAACCAGGAAAACATTGTACACAGAGACTTATACACTGTGGTACAATCGAACATAATGGACTTCTCCATTAATGTCAATGCAATGTCCCTAAACACTCTGCAGGGATCTAAAAAACACTATCCACAAGCAGAGGATAAACTGTGGGAGTTAAAACACTGATAAAAGCAACTGCTTGACTACAGGGGTTGAGGGGATATGACTGAGGAGAGACTCTAAATGAACACTCCAGTGCAAATACCAACAACATGGAAATGGTTTCGAATCAAGGACACATATGATACCCAGTGGAATCGCGCATCAGCTATGGGAAAGGTGGTGGGAGGGGGGGTAGGAAAAGAAAATGATCTTTGTTTCCAATGAATAATGTTTGGAAATGACCAAATAAAATAATGCTTTTAAAAAAAAAGAAGATGGAATGTTGTGGAGGTAGAAACAACAAGAATAGGTAACCAATTAGACATATTGTGTGATTGAAGCAGGGGTAAAGGATGGCACTCGGGTTGTTAACCTTAGTGACCTGCAGGTTCACAGAAGATGAGAGTAAGAAGCAGTATCTGTAGCCATCTAGTTCAACTCGCAGATAAAAGGAATCCCCACTATAACATGCCCAACTAGAGGTCATCCAGGTGTGGTTTAAAATTTTGTAAGGAGGGAAAACGTGTTCCACTGTCTCAGGCAGCCCATACTACTTTCAGATAGCTCCCATTTTTAGGAAGTTTTTACAAACTGTAAGACAAAATTGGTCTCTACAACTTTTCCCAGTCCCCACACTATCAGTCTACCCTTTAGGGCTAACTTAACAAGTCCAATCCGCCTCCACATGACAAATACTTGAATATAACTGTCAAATCTCATCTCTTCTATTCTTTAGCCTAAAAGTGTCCAGTTCCTTCAACTGATCATTTTATATCCTTCCTTGAATTTCAAGCCATTCACCATCCTGGCTGCTCTTATCTGAATTCTCCCCATTTTATCAATGTCCTTCTCAAAACATGACCCCTTGAACTAAATCCAATCCAATGATTAGATACCAAAGGTCATATCATAAGCAAATGAAAGGAGTAGAGAAGAAAATACGTCTCACATGTATAGATAGGGGAGGCATTCATGACCAAACAAGGGATAGAAGGAGTAACAAGATAAAATGGACAACTTTGATTACATAAAGCAGTAGATGGAATGCTGGGCTTGGAGGAAGGAAGAACTGAATTCAAATCCAAGCTCTCTCAGCTATGTGACCCTGGGCACATACTTTTGCAGATATATATATATTTGGCAACTCATTGGCACCATGGAGAGAGTACAAGAACTGGAGTCAGGAAGACCTGACTTCAAGGCTAGCTTCAAACACTGACCAGGTGTGTGAACCTGTCACTCTCCTGCTTTGTAAAATGAGAACATTGGACAGATGACCTCCAGGGTCCTTTTTTATTCTAAGGTATAGAGAATAGGTCAGGTTTGCCTCAGTATCCCTAGTGCTTGACACATTAGCCTGGGAGCTCTTTGAGGACAAAGATTGTCATTTACTTTTTGTCACATCCCCAGTGCCTACTGCAGTGCCTCAATCATAGCAGGTGCTTAAGAAATGTTTATTGACATATACATTGACATAGGAGGTACTTAATATATTTGTGGGACTGAATTGACTATACCCTGTGATCTGCTATACTTGCAACTTTCATTTTTCATTTCATCTCTATAAACAATAGAGAAATTTAGTGGCTCAGAACCATCATGTCTGTTGTAATAATCACTACTATTATTAGCACTAGGATTTCTTTTGTATAAACCCTTACTTTCCGTCTTGGATTCAATACTGTGTATTGGCTCCAAGGCAGAAGAGTGGTAAGGGCTAGGCAATGGGGGTTAAGTGACTTGCCCAGGTCACACAGCTGGGAAGTGTCTGAGGCCAGATTTGAACCTAGGACCTCCCGTCTCTAGGCCTGGCTCTCAATCCACTGAGCTACCTAGCTGCCCCCAGCACTAGCATTTCTATTCCACTTAAAAGTTTGTCAGGCACTTTCCACATGATATCAGATTTGATCCTTGGGGCCATTATTCTACCCATTGTACAGATGAGAAAACAGAGGCAGACAGAGTTAGAGTGACTGGCTGAGGTCATACAGCAGCTAGTATCTCATACCTGGACAGGAAGGGCTAGGAAGCAGATTCTCATTTGGGGTCTCCCCAGCTTACACCCAGTCTCTTCCCTCTAGGCATCTGACCAGTTCTGACCAACATTGATCTTGACTGTGAACCTGCCCCGCCATCTTGTGGCCAGAGTGGAGAATGCAGCTACAATCCAAGCCAGGATTAAAAGATGATTAATTTTAGCAGAACAGTGACAGCCTGAGGATGAAGCAAGAACCCAAACTCAAGGAAACATAAATTGAGAGCTAGGAAAGACCTTAGAGATCATATCATCTAACCTCATTTTAAAGAAAAGGAAATTGAGGCCTCACAGGGATCATGGAACTAGAGAAGGAACTTTAGAATCAATCGATCCACATTTAAGCACCTACTATATACCAAGCACTGTGCTAAATGCTGAGGATATAAAAAAAAGAGGCAAAATAGTCTCTGCTCTCAAGGAGGCTACCACTTAATGGGAAAAACATCATGGAAATAAATATATCACAAACAAACTGCATACAAGGTAAGTAGGAAATAATATTGGGTTCAGAGGGACAGCCCCTTTGCATTTTCTTGATGTTCATTTTTGAGTCCTGTAATTTTGAGGTGGTTTTAAAAAATTGGTTTAGAAGAATTGTCAGAGCAGTTTAGGCTTTTGTTGCTACTAAGCTGCCATCTTGACTCCCCTAGTAGGAAATGATGAACAGAGGGAAGACACTGGAATTGAGGGGCTGGGAAAGGCTTCCTGAAGAAGATGAGGTTTTAGTGGCACTTAAAGGAAGTCAGGGAGGTCAGCTGATAGAGTTGAGAAATGGAGGGTCTTGTTTGTGGATTAGCCAGTAGGTCAGGGTCACTGGACATGTGGGGAAGTAAGGTATTAAAAGGCTAGAAACGTTGCAGAGAGCAGGATGTGAAAGGCTTTGTGTGCTAAATAGAGCATTGTGTATTTTTGTTCCTGGAGGCAATAGGGAGCCACTATAGTTTATTGAGTAAGGGGGTGGCATGGTTGATTCTGTGCTTTAGAAAAATCACTTTGGGGCATAAAAACAGTGCAAACAAGTGCAAAAGAGCAAAAATAATAAATGCAACCTTCTCAGACTACAATGAGATGAAAATAATAATTAGTAAGGGTACATGGAGAGACACAAAAATTAATTGGAAATTAAACAATACAATTCTCCAAAATTGGTTAAAAAACAAACCATATAAACAATTAATAATTTCACTGAAGAAAATGACAATGATGAGACATCCTTTCAAAAGCTATGGGATGCAGCCAAAGCAGTACTCAGGGAGAAATTTATATCCTTGAGTTCATATATTAAAAAACTGGGGAGGGTGTGACAGAGGCTGGCACTAAAGAAAAAGTGCCAGGCTGAAGAGTATGTGAAACTGATTACCTCTACAGGGGAGGGGCCCCAAGGGATTGGAATCTTAAGGAGGAGACGATTCTGGCTGGTAGAAAAGTTGGTCTCTCAGTCTTGAGAAGCCAAACAGAGAATTTGGAAAAAGACTTTCTCCTGAGGGTTACCCACTTTTCCTGCTGGTCATTGGAAATCTTTTCTCCCAGCACTTCCCAATTGAAAAGACTATTGAAGAAGAAACCCGAGAAAGACATTTTAAATCTCTGTCCAGCTTTACTTCAGCTCCTGTTGCCCTCAATCTGAACTGTGGCCAAGGGGCCAAACCCAAGGTGAGTCAATCTAACTTTCTCTCAGGGGGCTCAGGCTGCCAAAGCCTGAGTTCCCCTCAAACTTGAGGATGGAGGAAAAAGGGTTTTAGATAGAGACAAGGACCCCTTTTCCCACTTTCCTTTCCCATTATTTCCCTGTTAGTTTTTCCTTTGTATTATTCTGATTGAATTAAATTGACATTAAATAGTTATCTTTTCCCCAATCTGGGAATCAACTGTGAGTGAACAGATTAAGGGGAGACCATTTGGTCTTGAGTAGTGAAGGGGGGTCTCCTCTCTTTCTCTCTTTCTCTCTCTCTCTCTCTCTCTCTCTCTCTCTCTCTCTCTCTCTCTATATATATATATATATATATATATATATATATATATATATATATATATATATATATATATATATATATACTGATTTAACCATCCCTCTAATGCAAGGGCAGAATTGTACATGCAAAATAAAAAACTAGAAAGTGAACAAATTAAAAATCCTCAGATGAAAACTAAATTAGAGGTCCTAAAAATCAAAGAAATAAATAAAATTGAAAGTCAAAGAACTATTGATTTAATAAATAAGACTAGAAGCTGGTACTTTGAAAAAACAAATAAAATAGACAAAGTACTAGTCAATCTAATTTTAAAAAGTGAAAAAAACCAAATTGACAGTATCCAAGATGAGAAAGGAGACCTCACCTCTAATGAAGAGGAAATTAAGGCAATCATTAAAAACTATTATGCCCAATTATATGGCAATAAATATGGCAATCTAGGTGATATGGATGAATATTTACAAACATATGAATTGCCTAGACTAACAGAGGAAGAAATAGAATACCTAAACAACCCCATATCAGAAAAAGATATTGAACAAGCCATCAAAGAACTTCCTAAGAAAAAATCCCCAGATCCAGATGGATTCAGAAGTGAATTCTATAAAACATTCAAAGAACAACTAATCCCAATATTATACAAACTATTTGACAGAATAAGCAAAGGAGTTCGACCAAATTCATTTTATGACACAAACATGGTACTGATCCAAAAGCCAGGCAGGTCAAAAACAGAGAAAGAAAACCATAGACCAATCTCCTTAATGAATTCAGATGCAAAAATCATAAATACGATACTAGCAAAAAGACTCCAGCAAGTGACGATGAGGGTTATTCACTATGACCAGGTAGGATTTATACCAGGAATGCAAGGATGGTTCAATATTAGGAAAACCATTGACCAAATTAACAAGCAAACCAACAAAAATCACACGATTATCTCAATAGATGCAGAAAAAGCCTTTGAAAAAATACACTACACATTCCTATTGAAAACACCAGAAAGCATAGGAATAGGAGGTCCTTTCCTAAAAAATAATAAACAGCATATATCTAAAACCATCAGCAAACATCATCTGCAATGGGGACAAACTAGAAGCCTTCCCAATAAGATCAGGAGTGAAACAAGGGTGCCCATTATCACCTCTATTACTTAACATTGTACTAGAAACACTAGCAGTAGCAATTAGAGAAGAAAGAGAAATTGAGGGGATTAAAATTGGCAATGAGGAGACCAAGTTATCACTCTTTGCAGATGGCATGATGGCCTACTTAATGAATCCTAGAGAATCAACTAAAAAGCTAGTGGAAATAATCAACAACTTTAGCAAAGTTGCAGGATACAAAATAAACCCACATAAGTCATCACCATTTCTATATATTTCCAACACATCTCAGCAGCAAGAATTAGAAAGAGAAATTCCATTTAAAATCACCCTAGACAACATAAAATACTTAGGAATCTATCTGCTGAGACAAACACTGAAACTATATGGAAACAACTACAAAACATTCTCCACACAATTAAAACTAGATCTAAACAATGGGGGAAAAATTGATTGCTCATGGGTAGTGTAACAGTCCACACATGTGTATGTATAAGGTAGATGTTTGATCTATAGAATTGTATTGGGAAACGCATGGTCAGACCTGCGCATGGCAGTAAATGTATTGACCTTTGATCCCAGCATTTTTAAGATTCTGGTGCAAATCTAGATTTCTTTGTGTTCACCTGGTTGAGGTAATCCACACCTCAAACTTGTTGTAATTTTACATTTGAACCAATAGCAATCCACTGTATCCTGATAAATATGTATGTATCTCTTACCTCATTATCCCAATAAATACTGAGAAGCCCCCAGGGAACTTCCTCTTTTACCTTTATCTCTCCTACCTAGAACTTGGCCTCAAGCCAGGAACCTATCCTTTAATGGAGCTTCTTTGTTCTCTGTAAATCTTCCTTCTCTAACCTTTTTTCCTTCTCTCTTAACCTCAAGGCAGTGTGATCTGCACTTAGAGCGCAAGCTCTGAAGCTATCACAGGTTACTCTCTCAACTGATCTCTATCCTCATTCCTGACTCACAAATTGTTGATTAATGTTATCTTTCTGCCATGTCTCCCTGCAAAGAAAGATAACCAAAGCTCTTCTGTGCAGCTTCTCTATTGTTTGGTCTGCATAAGTGTTTGCCTCTGATTCTTTGTTCATCCCTCCTGCTTCAGCTCTCTCCTCAAAGAATAATTAGGTAAACCTTCTTTTTAGTGTAACGGCTGCTGGTCAGCACATTACAGGTAGGATGAGTTACCATAATAAAAATGACAATCCTACCTAAATTAATTTACTTATTTAGTGCCATACCCATTGAACTACCAAAAAAAACCTTTTTACTGAATTAGAAAAAAACATAACAATCTTCATTTGGACGAACAAAAGATCAAGGATATCCAGGGAAATAATGAAAAAAAATGCAAAGGAAGGTGGCAAA
This sequence comes from Monodelphis domestica, assembly GCF_027887165.1. Classification (NCBI taxonomy): domain Eukaryota; kingdom Metazoa; phylum Chordata; class Mammalia; order Didelphimorphia; family Didelphidae; genus Monodelphis; species Monodelphis domestica. The sequence continues at coordinate 297,635,595 of NC_077232.1, read as the reverse complement.
GGAAGGCAGTCCCAGATCTCAAACTATATTATAAAGCAGCAGTCATCAAAACAATATGGTACTGGCTAAGAGACAGAAAGGAGGATCAGTGGAAAAGACTTGGGGTAAGTGACCACAGCAAAACAGTCTATCACAAGCCCTAAGATTCCAGCTTTGGGGACAAAAATCCACTATTTGATAAAAACTGCTGGGAAAACTGGAAGGCAGTGTGGGAGATCAACACCTCACACCCTACACCAAGAGAAACTCAGAATGGGTGAATGACTTGAACATAAAGAAGGAAACTATAAGTAAATTAGGTGAACACAGAATAGTATACATGTCAGACCTTTGAGAAGGGAAAGATTTTAAAACCAAGCAAGAGTTAGGAAAAAATCACAAAATATAAAATAAATAATTTTGACTACATCGAATTAAAAAAGTTTTGTACAAACAAAACCAATGTAACCAAAATCAGAAGGGAAATAACAAACTGAGAAACAATCTTCATAACAAAAACCTCTGATGAAGGTCTAATTACTCAAATTTATAAAGAGCTAAATCAATTATACAAAAAATCAAGCCATTCTCCAATTGAGAAATGGGCAAGGGACATGAACAGGCAGTTCTCAGCCAAAGAAATCAAAACTATTAATAAGCTGGAACTATGCCCAAAGGGTGACAAAAGAATATCTACCCTTTGAGCCAGCCATAGCACTGCTGGGTCTATACCCCCAAAAGAGATAATGGACAAAAAGACTTGTATAAAAATATTCATAGCTCCGCTCTTTGTGGTGGCCAAAAACTGGAAAGCGAGGGTATGCCCATCAATTGGGGAATGGCTGAGCAAATTGTGGTATATGTTGGTGATGGAATACTATTGTGCTAAAAGGAATAACAAAGTGGAGGAGTTCCATGGAGACTGGAACAACCTCCAGGAAGTGATGCAGAGCGAAAGAAGCAGAACCAGGAGAACATTGTACACAGAGACTAATACACTGTGGTATAATCAAATGTAATGGACTTCTCCATTGGTGGTGGTGTAATGGCCCGGAACAATCTGCAGGGATCTAGGAGAAAAAACACTATTCATAAGCAAAGGATAAACTATGGGAGTGGAAACACCGAGGAAAAGCAACTGCCTGAATACAGCGGTTGAGGAGACATGACAGAGGAGAGACTCTAAACGAAACTCTAATGCAAATATTGACAACATAGAAATGGGTTCAAATCAAGAATACATGTGACACCCAGTGGAAACACGCGTCGGCTATGGGGGGTAGGGGGTAGGAAAAGAAAATGATCTTTGTCTTTAATGAATAATGCTTGGAAATGATCAAATAAAATATTATTTTTTAAAAAACTATTAATAAGCACATGAAAAAGTGTTCTACATCTCTTATAATCAGAGAGATGCAAATCAAAACAACTCTGAGGTATCACCTCACACCTAGCGGATTGGCTAACATGACAGCAAAGTTAAGTAATGAATGCTGGAGGGGATGTGGCAAAGTTGGGGCATTAATGCATTGCTGGTGGAGTTGTGAATTGATCCAACCATTCTGGAGGAGAATTTGGAACTATGCCCAAAAGTTGCTAAAAGACTGTCTTCCCTTTGATCCAGCCACAGCACTGCTGGGTTTGTATCCCAAAGAGATAATAAGGGAAAAGACTTGTGCAAGAATATTCAGAGCTGCACTCTTTGTGGTGGCCAAAAATTGGAAAATGAGGGGATGCCCTTCAATTGGGGAATGGCTGAACAAATTGTGGTATATGTTGGTGATGGAATACTATTGTGCAAAAAGGAATAATAAAGTGGAGGAATTCCATGGAGACTGGAACAACCTCCAGGAAGTGATGCAGAGCGAAAGGAGCAGAACCAGGAAAACATTGTACACAGAGATGGATACACTGTGGTACAATCGAATGTAATGGACTTCTCCATTAGTGTCAATGCAATGTCCCTGAACAACCTGGAGGGATCTATGAGAAAGAACACTATCCACTTTCACAGGAAAAACTGTGGGAGTAAAAACACCAAAGAAAAACAACTGCTTGATGACATGGGTCAAAGGGGATATGATTGAGGATGTAGCCTCTAAATGAACATCCTAGTACAAATACTAACAACATGGAAATGGGTTCTGATCAAGGACACATGTAATACCCAGTGGAATTGCACATCAGCTATGGGAGGGGCGGAGGAAGGAGGAACAGAAAATGATGTTTGTAACCAAGAAATAATGTTTGAAATTGACTAAATAAAAAAATAATGTTAAAAAAAATATGGTACTAGCTAAGAGACAGAAAGAAGTATCAGTGGAATAGACTTGGGGTAAGTGACTTAGCAAGACAGTCTATGATAAGCCCAAAGATCCCAGATTTTGGGAATAAAATCCACTATTTGATAAAAATTGCTGGGAAAATTGGAAGACAGTATGGGAGAGATTAGGCTTGAATCAACATCTCACACCCTATACCAAGATAAACTCAGAATGGGTGAATGACCTGAATATAAAGAAGGAAACTATAAGTAAATTAGGTGAACACAGAATAGTATGCATGTCAGATCTTGGTAAAGGAAAGATTTTAAAACTAAGCAAGAGTTAGAAAAAAAATCACAAAATATAAAATAAATAATTTTGACTACATCAAATTAAAAAGGTTTTGTACAAAGAAAACCAATGCAACCAAAATTAGAAGGGAAATAACAAATTGGGAAGCAATCTTCATAACAAAAACCTCTGAAAAAAGGTGTAATTACTCAAATTTATAAAGAGCTAAATCAATTGTACAAAAAAAAATCAAGCCATTCTTCACCTCACACCTAGCAGATTGGCTAACATGACAGCAATGGAAAGTAATGGATCCTGGAGGGGATGTGGCAAAGTTGGGACATTAATGCATTGCTGATGGAGTTGTGAATTGATCCAACCATTGTGTAGGGCAATCTGGAACTATACCCAAAGAGGGTTAGATCCCAGCCACACCTCAAGCTATCATTCAATATGTCTCTATCTTTCCCAGGAAAAACTCTAGAAAAATCCTGATACAGCCTCTACTTCCTTCATTCTTCCTTCTTACCACTTTGCAATCTGGCTTAACAGTTAAAATTGCTCTCCCCAAAGTCACCAATGATATTTCAATCACCAAATCTGGTGGCCTTTTCTCATGCTTTTTAAAACATTTCTCTTGCATTTGTTACTACTAGCCACTCTCCTGGAGATATGTTCCTCTCTTTGTTGGCATGACACTATCCCTCCTTCTACTTTGTAGTGAACCTTCCATGAACCCATGAGAAAGAGTTCCTCTTCCCAGGTGTTTGTGACATACTATTCCTGCTGAGTATGCAAAAACATAGAATTTTCAAAATAAGACTGCATAAACAATTCCAAGAAGTGCTGAGAACTGGCCAACTCCCCTGTTCACATTCTGAGGAGGGTTGGGGAGGATAGATTGTTTCTCTCTAGGAGAGCTTTAAAACCTGTGTGGCTGCACACAATAAACGTTCATTATCCCTGCTTTGATAATGTTCCAGTCTTTCTTTACTGCAACTCCTTAGTGGTTGACGTCACTTGTCTGACAACTCCTCAGTCTTTTTTGCTGAATTATCATGTCTTCAAAACCTTCTAACTGTATCCATCGAGGTTGCCCTGACTCTTCTCTTTTCCCTCTATGCCATTTCCCTTGGTAATCACATCAGCTCCCATGGTTTAATTATCATCTTTTTTATAATGACTCCCAAATCTATTTCTCTTACCTCAGTATCTCTACAGATCTCCAGTAACCCTTTTGGCATCTCAAACTGACTGACTTGAAGGCAACTTAAATTCAACAAGGCCAAAACACAACTTTTCTTTCCCTTTAGCATCTCTTGGCATAAAGGCATATATATCCCTTTAGCATACCTCTCTGCTTCCATGAAACTTGGCAAAGACACAAGAATCCCTTGGTCCTTCACGGATATAGTTTCTTTGGCCCACTCAACATAATACTGTTATTACACTGATGAGCAATGGTAACCTGCCATGGGGTTTGCACATTGGTGAATAGAGCAGCCCTCAGAAATAAGTGACATTGAGTTTTCTTATGGTATAAGTTCAAAAGTTCAGAAGCAGAAAAGATTCTTTCTGTGGTTACTGCCAAGAGGAAACTTTTGGAGTTCTTTTTGTTGAGGATCCCTCATAGCAGGAAATTCGTCCCTGGAGCCTCCACAAGAGGGAGAAGAGACCAGAAATGGTTACAAGTCCCTCTCAGAAACAAGCTACTGATGGTGGGAGTAGGATAGAAATCAGAGATCACAGGTTGAAAGGGCTCCTGAAATTCCCCAGGCCAGCTCTGTCTTCTCTATACAACTCCTCAAAGGCACCAGGAAAAGGCATAGCTTCTCCAAGAGTTGGATCCTGGCCAGATCTTTCCAATACAGCCAACAGACCCTACTGAGTTAAGGGGGGAGGAGGGGAGGGTTCTAGGCCCTTCCTTCCCAGTCAAATGCTACTTTACCCTTCCAGATCCATCTGACGTGCCTATACCCCAGAGTGATACCTATGCACTTGGGCAATTTTTCTCTATCTTTCCCATGAACCTAAGCTGCCCTTCTGTTGCTTCTTGGTTTGTTGAATACTTCCTGCTCTCTCAACAATCCAAACTTGATTTACACCTCTGACTTAAAGTCTCTCCTTACTCCCCACTCTAGGCCACCCTGAACTCAGTCATCAAATTGGCCTAACTAAAACACAGATCTGATCATTTCACATATACACACCTTTCCACCTCAATAAACTCCTGTGGCTTCCTATTGCTTCAAGAATCAAATATAAAAGCCTCTTTTGGACATTCAAAGCCTTTCATGACCTGCCCCTCACCATCTTTCCAGTCTACTTATACTTTGTGCCCATGTCCACTGTGATATCAGTGGCACTGGCCTCCTTGTTCCCTTCTCAAAAGACCCTCCTTCTCCAATCTCTGTATTTTTTCTGGCTATTTCCCATGACTGGAACACTTCCCCTCCTCATCTCTACCTCCTGGCTTCCCTGAATCCTTTCATGTCTCCACTAAATCCTGCCTTCTGTGAGGAGACCTTCCCAGTCCTGCTGAAATATTGGTGCTTTCCCTCTGAGATTACTTCTCATTTACCTAGTTTAGATATTCTTTGTATATAGCTGTTTGCATATTGTCTCCCCTCCAAGAGATAACTAAGTAGCAAGGAAAACCTGGGTTCAAATTTCATCTCAGACCCTCCCTAGCTATGTGACCCTGGGCAAATCAATTCACTTCTGTTAGCCTCAGTTTCCTTAACTGTAAAATTAGAATAATAACAGCACCTACTTCCCAGGTTTGTTGTGAAGATCAAATGAGATAATATTTGTAAATGCTCAGGACAGGGCCTGACACATAATAGGCACTCTATAAATGCTTATTCTCTTCCTCTTTCCTCCTAACTCCCCACTCCAGGAGGTCATTGAGAGCAGAGACTATTTCTTGCCTTTGTTTATGTGCCTAGGGCTTAGCACAGTACCTAATACAGAGTAGACTCTTAAAATATTCTGATTTTTTTATCTTTGCTGGGAAGTCTTCCCTGATCCCTATAATCAATAAGTATTCTCTCCCCAGGATGAAAGACAATGCCTGGCATATTTATTGTTGTGGTGGTCCAGTCATTTTCAATTGTATCTGACTCTTCACAACCCTGTTTGGAGTTTTCTTGGAAAAATATTGAAATGGCTTGCCATTTCCTTCTCTAGCTCATTTTATGGATGAGGAGAGTGAGGCAAACAGGGGCACATAACAAGTAGGTGTTAGAGACCAGATTTTAATTCAAGAAGATGAGTTTTCCTGGCTCTAGTCCCAACACTGTGCCAACACTGTGCCACTTACCTTCCTTTTACCTGGTACATAGTAGGTGTTTAATAAATGCTTATTGGCTTGATCCCCCCCCTATCTAATGCCCATTCTACAAATTTCTCTCTTAGCTTATTCCCTTGCCCTTTTATTTCTTAATCTGCATACCCTTCTGAGTCCTTCCCTTATCATAGACCCTCATCCTCCTATTTCTCTGTAAGTTAAGAAGTGATTTATACCTTTTCAGATGTACGTTCTCTTTAATACAATTCTGATGAGAATTACATTCTAGCATCACCATACCTCCATCCCATCCTTCCCTCCCTTGTAACAGTTCTATTCACATTTTTTTTTGCATAAGACAGTTGCTCCATTTTACCTCTCCCTATAGTTTTATTTTTTAGAACCATCTCATCATATTCATCTCAATCCCAAACCTCTACCTCTTTCAAATTCCCCTAGTAATGATAACATTCTTAAGAGTTACAGATAACATTTCCCCATAAAAGAAGTAAATAGTTTGATCTTATTAAATCTCATAACTTGTCTTTCATGTTTGCCTTATGTTTCTCCTGATTCTTGGAGGTCAATTTTTCTCTTCCATTCTGGTCTTTTCTTCAAGAATACTCAGAAGTCTTTTGATTGATTAAATATTGACTTTTTTTTTCAGTTACACTCAGCTTTGCTAGTTAGGTTATTCTTGTTTGAAAACCCAGCTCCTTTGTTTTTCAAAATGTCATGTTCTATACCCTTTGATCTTTTAAAGCTATTAAATCTTATGTTATCCTGACTGTTGCTCCACAATATTTAAATTATTTTCTCTCTAGTTGTTTGTAGTATTTTCCTCTCAATGTAGGAGCTTCAAAACTTATTGATTAATGTTCCTATGGGTTTTCATCTTGGGATTTCTTTCAAGTAGTAATAGGTGGATTTTTTTTTTCCATTTCTACTTTACCTTCTGTTCTAAAACCTCAGGGCAATTTCCCTTAATTATTTCTTGAAGTATAGTGTGTAGACACTTAAAAAAAAATTATACCTTCTGGGTAGTCCAGCAATTCTTATATTTTCCTTGATCTGTTTTCTAAGTCAGTTGCCTTTGTAATGTACCAAATTATCTTCTATTTGTTCATTCTTTTCATTTAAATTTATTTCTTGGTGTCTTATGAAGACATTAGTTTCCCTTTGCCAGATCCTAATTTTTAAGAATTTATTTTCTTCCATGAGTTTTTGGATCTTTTTCCATTTTTTTTTTCATAATTTTTATATTCTTGCATTAATGATTTTTCCCCCTAATGTTTCCTCAACCTCCATTATTCAGCTTTAAAGTCTTTTTTAAGCTCTTCTAAGAACTCTTTTTAGGTTCATGACCATTTTACATGTCTTTTTGAAGTTTCAGAAGTAGGAATTTTAACTTCACTTTCTTCTTCAGAGTTTTAACCCTGATCTTCTATCTATCTGTGATCAGATTCTTTCTCTATTATTTACTCATTTTCTCTCCAGTCTATTTCTTTGTGATTAAACTACATGTCAGGGTTGAGCTCTGCAGGGATATTTCAGTGCTGTGAAGGATAATGTCTCAGGCTTCAGATTTTTCCTGCTGTTTTCTGAGCTCTGCCTCATGTTTCCTCCAGTGTTCTATAATCTAAGGCCAGCTGTGCTCCCTTCTCCCCTAGCTCCTGCCTCAGGTACTCAATGGTCCTCTCTCCACCCCTGAGTCCCACACAGGCTCCCCAACAACACTGCCATTCTAAATATTCTTGTACACTGTATCCCCTCCCACCACCCTTAGCTCAGAATTAGCTGATCCCTCTGTCCTGGAATCAAAATCAGATACTACTCAGTTCTCCTAGAAGAGACCACAGCCAAGGGGATGGGATAGGGGGGACCCCCTCTTTGACTGCACTTACAGGGGTGTGATTTTCACTACTCTGCCCATAGCCATAGCCTGAAATCGTCTGGTTAGCCATTCAGCCCCCGCAGAGGGACCTCTCACAATCTTCACCTGATCAGCCTGCAAACCCCAATACGGTTGGGGGCAGTGAAAACTACTACAGCTGCTGCTGCCTACACAATTGCCCTTGTTTTTTGATTCAAAAGAATCTGCCTGGAAATGTCTGTACTTCACTCAGGCCAGCCCACTACTCCAGAAGTTCACAGTTTTCTAGTCCTCCCAAGTTGTCTTAGCTGGACTACTGCTTTACCTTGCCTTTTAACTATTTCTGCTTTAAAGTTCATTTCAAGGCATTGCTTTAATTATTTGGGAAGGAGGGATTTGGAAAAGAAAGGTCATTTCCGAATCTACTGCACCATCTTTATACAATCCTCTTCCTCTCCTGTGCATTTTTTAAAAGCCTCTTCCACCTCCTCTTTCTATAATGTTTGACATTTTAGACATTTGCACCATATCCAAAAAAAAAAAAAAACATCTTGTTCTGACAAGTCAATAAACATTTATTAAGGACCTACTGTGAGCCGGGCACTGTGCTAAGCACCGGGGATGCAAAAATGGCAAATGGCAGTCCCTATCCTCAAGAAGTACACAATCTAATGGAAGAAACAATGTGCAAACAGAAACTAGTTCTATACAAGAGAAATGGGGAATAATTAACAGAGGAGTAGCACTGAAATTATGAGGTTAGAGAAGCCTTTCTAATTTAGGAGATGTTCATTAACACTAAAAGGAAGCTAGGGAGGTCAGTGGTCAGAGCTTAGGAGGGAGAGCATTCCAAGCATGGGAGGCTGCCAGAGAACATGCCTGGAATCAGAGCTGGAATATCTTGTTCCAGGAACAGCCAGGAAGCCAAGTGTCACTAGATCAAAGAGTATGTTATGAGAAATCAGTTCTTTATATGTCTTGGATATCACTTTTTATCACAGAAACTTGCTGCAAAGATTCTTCCTCCTAAACCGCCAGTTAACTGTCTTCCTTCTAATTTTAACCACATTTAGTTTGTGCAAAATGTTTTCAATTTCACATCATCTAAAGTGTTTATCTTATGTTCTATGAACCTCTATGTCCCTCATCTGCTAATGAACTTTCCCTCTATCCAAAGCTGTGAAAAATACTTCCTTATATGCTCCTCTAATTTTTTAATCATGTGACCAAATATCCATTTGAAGTTTCTCTTGGTATGTGGTTTGAGGACTCGTGTAAACCTAAATTCTGCCATACCACTTTCTTGCTTTCCCAACCATTTGTCAACTAGAAACCCTTATCACTATAATTGGTTTGTTAGGAAAAAAAAAATTTGCTTTTAAGGATTTTATTTTTAATATCTAGAAGTCATTAACATATTCACAAGCTGTTGAATCCCTGGAGGTTCATGGTCTATTGTGGTTAGTATTTCAACTTACACAAGTTTGGATGTTGCCATGATCTCTATTTTTGTGATCCTATTAAATACTTCTCTTTCTAGAGCAAAATTGTAGTAATTTCATGAGTTCAAGATCCCAGAAGTTCCCTCCCTCCCCAATAGATCTAGGGATGTTATAGACACCAGTTAGAAGTTGGGTAGGTTTCCCCTGTTATGGTAGAACTACCATACCTTGGGGCAAGATCAGGTAGAGGTTTCTCATGTATAATTTAGAATTATATCTTAATAATAAAAATATTCTATTTTATGAGGTTTATTAAATGATCATTAGAAATCAAGGAATAAAAAGGATACAAAATAAAAACCACGTGCCTGTGGCTGATTAGTCATTTCAAAATCTCCACCTTACCGCCATCACTGCTGATTCATACATCATGCCAAAAAGGAAGAGCCTCAAGTCCACTCCCTTTTTCCTCTGTCTATAGGAAGCATGTAATGACAGGAAGTCAGTGGGCTCTTGGGATATGTAGTTCCTTTTTAGGGTAACAGATTTTCAATTATACACTTGATATACAGGTTGACAGTATTCCTCAATTAGCCAGGTAAGGCTGTATTTTTACTTGAATAAGAAAGGACAAGGAGAAACTGGGATGAGAAAAAAAAGAGGAAGGTGGTACAGTAATTTAATCTATACCTGACCTTGGAGAGAGCAGAAGTTTCCCAATCTATTGCTGAACTTGAAGCAGAGCCAATCAGCTTCAGTTGATTCTGTGTCAGGGGAACCAAGGAAGGACAGAAACATCAGCAAGAGATAGAAATGATGATGGGGCAACTAGTCTAAAGGAGTCCCTCAAGCCAGGAGAAAGAAGACACAAACTAGCACTCTCTCACACTCCCACCCCCATCTTTCTATCTCCACTGTCTTTGACTCTGTCTCATTCTGTGTCTGTCCAATCTCTCTCTGACTCAGTCTCTATCTCTCTATCCACCTCTCTCTGTCTCTCTCTTCCCTTGCCTCCATCCACACTTCCAAGTCTAACAATAGGTTAACAGGGTCAAAATACAATTTGAACTTCAGTGGACTGAAATTCAATGACAAATGCACAGTCTTATATGACGGCTCAAAGATCAACTTCATAAGTATAGAATGGGGGAAAAGATTTGATGGAAAGGGCCATAAAAAATAGGATGTTGGCCTATATTGAGGAATCTAGGTGATAGTGGATATAGCACTAAGCCTGGAATCAGGAAGACACGAGTTCAAATTCGGCCTCGGTAGGCAAGTCACTTAACCTGCTTGGTTCCTCAATGAGAATTAAATAAATGTACTTAATACCTAGTAAAACCTATATAAGAATGTTAGCTATATACATGCACATTATCTGCCTATCTAAATGCAAAGCTCCCAGAAATAAGACAATAATAACCCCTCTGTACTTTGCCCTGGTCAACCTACATCCAGAGTATTGTTTTGGGGACTACTGGGTTGGGAAGGCCAAGTTTATGTTATATAAAGATCAGTTGAGGAAACTGAGAATGGCCTACCCAGAGAAGACCACAGAGGGCCAGGAAGTTTATCTTTCGGCATCTGAAGGGTTATCTCATGAAAGGGAAATTAGACATGTTCTCTTGGGTCCCAGAGGTTGGAATCAGGAGCACTGTGTGAACCTTAAAAATTGCCAGACCCTACTTCATAAGATTGGATTAAGACCATTCCCCATTTGGGCAGTGAACTCTACTTAGATCAGGAATGTGAGAACTCTACTTCATCTACTTAAGTCTGACCTAGGGGAAGATAAAGTTGTAAACTTTTTTCTGAACAATGAAAAGTACTTAAACCCATACACCTTTTTAGGTGTGAACAAAGAATGGTCTGTCCTTTCAAAAACATCTACTGTGATTGGTAGATGGGAGAACTTAGGGGAGGTGACATAGGAGAAAATTCCCTATATAAGGAGATGAGAAATCTGAGAAAGGAGTCTCGAAGGAGGCTGTTGGGAGAGACCTCTTGGGAAAGGCTCTTGAGGACAATCTTTTGAAGACAGTCAGAAGAATCCCTCTCTGGAGAAGGATGGCTGGCTGAACTGGTGTCTGAATCCTTGCTTGAACAGATCTTATGGTGAGTGATTAAGGACTGACTGATCTTTCTCTTAAGACTCAGGTCTAGGCAATGTTGGCTCAAGGCCCTTCATACTTATTCCTTTCTTACTCTTTCTCTCTTTTCTTTAATTCCTCATTTCTTTAATTAAAATCTCTATAAAACCCAGCTGACTTGGGTATATTTGAATAATTGGGAATATTTCCCTGGCGACCGCCTTATATTTGATTTAAAAACAAAACACTGTAGTGAAAACATATTTCCTGCAGTCACAACTTACTCATCCACTCTTATATCTACTACAATTTAAGTCTCACACTATTTTAATCACTACACTTTATGGCCTCAACTATTTTAATTATTACAAGTGTTGGGGGAAGGGATAGGGAAGTTGCAAAAGACCAATATAGGTTTAATGTAGTTTTTAAAAAAATAATTCCTCAAAGAGCAGAAAAAATAAATGCAACCTCCTCAGATCACAACTCAATGAAAATAATAATTAGTAAGGGTACATGGAGAGGTAAATCAAAAATTAATTGGAAATTAAACAATAAAATTCTCCAAAACCGATTAAAGAACAAATCGTAGAAACAATTAATAACTCCATTGAAGAAAATGACAATGATGAGACATCTTTCAAAACCTATGGGATGCAGCCAAAGCAGTACTCAGGGGGAAATTTATATCCTTGAGTTCATATATTAACAAATTAAGAGAGGCAGAGGTCAATGAATTGGGCATGCAAATTAAAAAACTAGAAAGAAAACAAATTAAAAATCCTCATATGAAGACTAAATTAGAGATCCAAAAAAATCAAAAGGGAAATTAATAAAATTGAAAGTCAAAGAACTATTGATTTAATAAATAAGACTAGAAGCTGGTACTTTGAAAAAACAAATAAAACAGACAAAGTACTAGTTGGTCTAATTAAAAAAAAGGAAAGAAAAAAAAATTGACAGTATCCAAGATGAAAAGGGAGACCTCATCTCAAATGAAGAGGAAATTAAGGCAACCATTAAAAACTACTATGCCCAATTATATGGCAACAAATATGGCAATCTAGGTGAAATGGATGAATATTTACAAAAATATAAATTGCCTAGACTAACAGAGGAAGAAGTAAATTACCTAAACAACCCCATATCAGAAAAAGAAATTGAACAAGCCATCAAAGAACTTCCTAAGAAAAAATCCCCAGGTCCAGATGGATTCACAAATGAATTCTATCAAACATTCAAAGAACAACTAATCCCAATATTATGCAAACTATTTGACAGAATAAGCAAAGAAGGAGTTCTACCAAATTCATTTTATGACACAAACATGGTACTGATCCAAAAGCCAGGCAGGTCAAAAACAGAGAAAGAAAACCATAGACCAATCTCCTTAATGAATTCAGATGCAAAAATCATAAATACGATACTAGCAAAAAGACTCCAGCAAGTGACGATGAGGGTTATTCACTATGACCAGGTAGGATTTATACCAGGAATGCAAGGATGGTTCAATATTAGGAAAACCATCCACATAATTGACCATATTAACAAGCAAACTGACAAAAATCACATGATTATCTCAATAGATGCAGAAAAACCCTTTGATAAAATACAACACCCATTCCTATTGAAAACACTAGAAATTATAGGAATAAAAGGGCATTTCCTAAAAATAATAAACAGTATATATCTAAAACCATCAGCAAACATCATCTGCAATGGGACTAAACTTCCCAATAAGATCAGGAGAGAAATAAGGATGCCCATTATTACCCCTATTATTTAACATTATACTAGAAACACTAGCAGTAGTAATTAGAGAAGAAAAAGAAATTGAAGGTATTAAAATTGGCAATGAGGAGACCAAGCTATCACTCTGCAGATGATATAATGGTTTATTTAAAGAATCCTAGAGAATCAACTAAAAAGCTAGTCGAAACAATCAACAATTTTAGCAAAGTTGCAGGATACAAAACAAACCGACATAAGTCATCAGCATTTCTATATATCTCCAACCCATTTCAGCAGCAAGAATTAGAAAGAGAAATTCCATTTAAAATCACCCTAGACAACATAAAATATTTAGGAATCTATCTGTGGAGACAAAAACAAGAACTATACAAACACAACTACAAAACACTCTCCACACAATTAAAACTAGATCTAAACAATTGGAAAAAAATGATTGCTCATGGGTGGGATGAGCTATCATAATAAAAATGACAATCCTACCCAAATTAATCTACTTATTTAGTGCCATATCCATTGAACTACCAAAAAACTTTTTTACTGAATTAGAAAAAAACATAACAAACTTCATTTGGAAGAACAAAAGATCAAGGATATCCAGAGAAATCATGAAAAAAAAATGCAAAGGAAGAAGGACTTGCAGTCCAAGATCTCAAACTATACTATAAAGCAGTGGTCATCAAAACAATTTGGTACTGGCTAAGAGACAGAAAAGAGGATCAGTGAAATAGACTTGGGGTAAATGAACTCAGCAAGACAGTCAATGATAAGCCCAAAGATCCCAGTTTTTATGACCAAAACCCACTTTTTGATAAAAACTGCTGGGAAAATTGGAAGACAGTATGGAAGAGATTAGGTTTGGATCAACACCTCACACTCTACACAAAGATAAACTCAGAATGGGTGAATGACCTGAATATAAAGAAGGAAACTCTAAGCAAATTAGGTGAACACAGAATAGTACACTTGTCAGATCTTTGGGAAAGGAAAGACTTTAAAACCAAGCAAGAGCTAGAAAAAAACCACAAAATGTAAAATCAATATCTTTTATTATATCAAATTAAAAAGGTTTTGTACAAACAAATCAAATGCATCCAAAATTAGAAAGGAAGCAACAAATTAGGAAACAATCTTCATTACAAAAACCTCTGACAAAGGTCTAATTACTCAAATTTATAAAGAGCTAAACCAGTGGTTCAAAAAAATCAAGTCATTCTCCACTTGAAAAATGGACAAGGGATATGAATGGGCAATTTTCAGTTAAAGAAATCAAAACAATTAATAAGCACATGAAAAAGTGTTCTAAATCTCTTATAATCAGAGAAATGCAAATCAAAACAACTCTGAGGTATCACCTCACACCTACCAGATTGGCTAACATGACACAAAGGAAAGTAATGAATGCTAGAGGGGATGTGGCAAAGTTTGGACATTAATTTATTGCTGGTGGAGTTGTGAATTGATCCAACCATTCTGGAGGGCAATTTGGAACTATGCCCAAAGGGAGATAAAAGACTGTCTGCCCTTTGATCCAGCCATAGCACTGCTGGGTTTGTACCCCCAAAGAGATAATAAGGAAAAATTCATGTACAAAAATATTCATAGCTGCGCTCTTTATGGCGGCAAAAAAATTGGAAAATGAGGGGATGCCCTTCAATTGGGGAATGGCTGAACAAATTGTGGTATATGTTGGTGATGGAATATTATTGTGCTCAAAGGTATAATAAAGTGGAGGAATTCCATTTGAACTGGAACAACCTCCAGGAATTGATGCAGAGTGAGAGGAGCAGAACCAGGAAAACGTTGTACACTGTAACAAGGAAACACTTTAAAAGACTGATATATATTAATTTAAGGTCGCCAAGGAATCAGCTATGTAATTCCTAAATGAAAAACTCAAGTCAGCCGTCAGCCTTTTTGGAGTTTAATTACAATAGGAGTAAGAAAGGAATTAGAGATAGAGAGAGAGAGAGAAAGGGGAGAAAAGGGAATAGGGCTTAAATACCCCTTCTGTTTAGGCTGGGCCAAAAGGCCCAAGCCCTTAGATAGCTGGAGCAAAGAAAAGAGACCAGTCTCTATTACTCACGTGTCCAAAATGGAGAAACAGTCTCAGGGGCCCCCACCTTCAGCTTCCTTCAGAGCAAGCCTTCCCAGAGCCCAGGAACCACACCGACCAAAACCTCAACCTCTCCCTCAGTCTCCAGACCCTCCTATCTTTAAGGAAAACCATCCAAGTTGCCTCCCCTCAGTCCTCACATCTACCAATCACTCTTCATCAATTTCCCTGTCAATGGAGGCTCTTGCTTAACCCAGGACCACCCAGAGGTTTCTGGCTTTTGCACATGTTTGTTGAAGGTCATATTTTTCAAATGATTAAATCTTTACTCCTTTGCTACAGCCCTTTCTAAATCCTGTTAACTTGAGTATGGTAGAGATTGGAATAATTAAATTTTGATCTAGGCTGCAGCCCTTACTCAATCCTATTAGGACTGAATAGGGTGGAGTATCTCCATTGTATCAATTCTAAAATCAATCAAGACTCAAAGAAATTCCTGTTCTATGCTTAAGCATAGGTCAAAGTCCTTTCCATTGTTCAGCAAAAGGTTTCTGTCCTAAAGTAATCTTAAGAAGGGAAGAGAAGGAACCTCCCCATGCCAATGGGATTCCCATTCCAATAGACTATCAGTAAGAAATTTTCCAAGTATGAAATATCCCAATGGTGAAATTTCCAACATTTATAAGTCTAAGGAATTTTGAGGTTTACAACACAGAGATTGTATACACTGTGGTACAATCGAACATAATGGACTTCTCCATTAGTGGCAATGCAGTGACCCTGAACAACTTGGAGAAACCTAAGAGAAAAACCACTATCCACATTCAGAGGAAACACTGTGGGAGTAGAAACACCAAAGAAAAACAACTGCTTGAATAAATGAGTTGAAGGGATACAGTTCGGGATGTAGACTCTAAATGAACATCCTAGTGTAAGCAACAACATGGAAATAGGTCCTGAACAAGGACACAAAGAATATCCAATGAAATTGCGAGTTGGCTACGGGAAGAGTGGGTGGAGCGAAGTGAGGGAAATAATGTGATTACTGTAACCAAGGAATAATGTTCTAAATTGACTAAATAAACTTATTCAAGTGAGGGTCAGAGGCTGGAGAGCTGCCCTAAGAGGGCACGACAAGCCCTCCATACCAGAGATACTACCCCTCCCTGAGCACCCCATACACCCCAATTTTACCAATTACCTGCAAAATTACATTTCCATATATGTTTTCCAAAGTTATATGATTCAAATTGTCTCACTCCTTCCCTTCCCTCCTCTGTCCTGGAGCTGGCAAACAATTTGATATGGGTTATAAATGTATTATCATACAAAACATATTTCCATATTTTTCATTTTTATAAGGGAATAATCATATAAAATCCACCCAGCTCTCACTTATGGCTCCCAGTAGCTGCTAGCATGAGGCAGCAGCCACACTCCAGGCAACGGCTTTGACAGGCCAGCTAAACCTTGTGAGGGTAGCCATCGGGTCGTAGACCCCTGGTGAACCAGGGCTTTGCTCACCCAGCATGTGAAAACTGCTTCGGCTGAACAGACAGAAGAAACCAATAAGAAGGTTCAACGGCTGAGAGGGCGACGCAGCAAAGCACTGTGGAGTGCTCAGGGCGTGTTGGAGCACAAAAGACAACACGGCCATCCAATGCAGCTGAGGAAGTCTCCAGGTGTAACGATTTTTCGTGCCACTGGACCCAGGCTTCCAACGCCGAGAGAGTGGGACTGTCTCTGTCTCGACTTTTCCACTTAAATCTCCTTCACGCACAAGTGTCTTTGTGCACACTCATCTATACACCATAGATGAAAACGCACAAAGACAATCGTCATTCTCGGTTACCGAGAGACTACTACTATACTATAACTATAAACTATAAATGGGGAAAAAAAATTGCTCACAATGAGAGTTGTCCTAAAGTGGGACATGCTACCTAGGCAGGAGGTGGCTTTCACCTCCACATGTTCTCTCTGAACTGTAAATCTTCAGTGTAAAAGGTCACCTCATCTAGGTGCAGATGGGTCTAACTGGCTTCAAGGAGCTCTTCCAATTTAATTTTTTTCCTTTTCTTATTTAGAATATTTTTCCATGGTTACAGGATTATTTCCCTCCACCCCCTGCTCTCTCCTCCCCCCCTCCCAAAGCCGACAAGCATTTCCACTGGGTTATACATGTATCATTGTTCAAAACCTATTTCCATGTTATTCATATTTGTAGTAGTGATCTTTTAACATCAAAATCCTAATCATATCCCCATCGTACTACATAAGTTTTTCTTCTGTGTTCCTTATATATTTGGGAAATTAAACCTTTGTCAGTGAGTTTTGTTATAAAAAATGTTCTCCCAATTTGTTGTGTGTCAGTATCTTTAACATCCTACAGAAAAGCCATTTACTATGATTCAGTATTCGAATGAGTTGAACTGTTCTGTTTGGACTAGCAAGGTAGACTAAGTGACACTGGGCAAAGCAGCTGCCGCTTTACAAAGTTGGTGGTTCACCGTCTGAGACGACCTCCAGTTATGGTGTCTGCGCCCAGCTGTTGTTGTGCTTTCTCGCCCATCAGACTGGGAGCTGTGGGAGGGCAGGGGCTGTCTTGTGCCCTTCTTGGTATCCCCAGTCCAGGGCCTGGCACAGTGTAGGAGTAGAATGAATGCTTGTGCACTTTACAGTGCAATCACTTTGAGAGCAAGAGGCATTTATTCCATGTTTTTTCCCTGTCTGATCTTTTCCTTGCATCATTTATATAATTCATTATTGCCATCATTTCCCCATCAAACTTCTTTTCCCACCTGCCACACTGACCAGCTTGCTGCTCCTCACACCCTAGGCCCCACTTTTGAGCCCATTGCATAGGCTTCTGGCCCAGCCTTAGCCTATGCCTGGCCTTGCTGCCCTCCTCCCATCTGCCTCTTAGAATCCATCTCCTACATAACTAGACTCATACACCATCTCCTAACCGCAGGGGGAGCTGCCTAAAATGACCTTTATTTCCTTTGTATAGAATATAAAGTCCTGGAAGGCAGTATGTAAAGGCTTGGAGTGGGATGACCCAGATTCAACCCCCCCTCCAAAGCTACCTATGGATTGGGTTAATCACTTGGGTCCAAGTTCCCTCATCTATAGCATAAAGACCTCAGTCCTGAACAAGTTGGTCCTGTGTCCCAGACCACCCCTCTAAGAACGATGTTTGTAAGTCAGGAAGAAAACCCATGGGATTTCATAGGAAACCAACACTATGAGAGCCACATATTTTTAAGAGAACTTTATGGGCCCCAGGTCCAGAAGCCTCAGATCTGAGGGAACTCTGAGGTCTCTTTTGGCTTCATATCCAATGATTTTGAGAACCAAGAAAGCAGCAAAGGTCTCAGAGTTGCCAAAATATGTCCCCAAAGCCACAGAACCCCAGAAAACAGTGGGTTAGTTACAGCAAACACACACACACACCCCTTTCTAGAGTGTGAAGTGACCAGAGCCTTTTGGTGCTCATACACATCATTATGTTACTTCAGCAGGATCAAACGGAATCACAGGAGTTTACACTTTAGGGGCCATCTCATCCAACTGCCTCATTTTGCAAGATGAGGAAACTGAGGAAGCACCAAGTGGGGATAGGTCTTGCAGCTCAAGATCAGTTGGCAATATGGTAGCTGGGGTGAGACTGGAACCCAGCTCTTCCCAATACTCTTGATGGGCTCTTAAACTATTAGGAAAAAGTTGACAATTCTGTTTATTTGGTTCTTTTGAGGTAAAGAAAATATAGAGATTATGGATGTTTTTAGGAATATTTTCATCAAAGTAGTGACATTTTCTAAAAGTTGTGGTCCTTGAAATGTGAACATCTTGGGGTTAGCAGGAGAATGCAGCTGCAGGCACAGCTGGTCCCCTATGCTATAGCCCAGGCAGCATGTTTTTGGAGAGGTCCTTACCCTTCATCCAGGGTCTCTGTGTTGGAAAAGGCCCATCCAGGACACCCATACCTGAAAAGGAATCCCTTCTGCTACACACATTTCTGCCCAACTGGGCCCTGAACTTCCTCCTAAAACAGGCCTCAAGCAATGCAGAACTCCCTGCTCACAAAGGCAAGCTACTGCATTTTTGGATGGTTTAAACTGAAAGGAAAGAGTTGAGGAACTCAACATCAAGCTAAGAATCTGCCTCTCCAACTAACACAAATGAATGCTGATGCCTTTCAAGTTCATTGTGGGAGGCTTTTCATTTGCTTAGAACATGTTTTTTGGAGTGTCACCTTAGCCCTTAGGACCATAATGGGCAGGCACCGGAGGAGTCATAAAGTCCAGCTTCTTCTGGAAGCCCAGAGAGGGCCAGTGAGCAGCCCAAGGTCACACATGTAATAGGAAGAGGATGTTTGCAAAAGAACTTTGCAATGCAAACTTTCAAGTGATTTTGTTAGGGGAAAGAACAAGAAAAAAACATAAAAATCAGGTTTATTTTGGGGAAAGGGAAAAGGGTAAGGAAAATTATAATTTATCTTAAACCCTAATTTCTATAAACATATCTTAAACCTAACTTATCTAAACTAAAAACATTAAGTTTCCCCAACACAAAATCTCACAAATGGAGTCCAATCAATAGGCCAGGATCTTCAGATGAAAACTGTCCAAAGCAGGTCCAGTGGAGAAGTGAGTCTTTAGTTCTCTGTTTTAGCTGCCAGCAGCCAGTCCAAGCAGGATTCCTCTCTCTTCAGCTGGCATCACCAAAAGGCCAAAAATCTGATGTAAAACCTCCAATCCAAGGTCCTTCAGAAGAGAAGTGAGTTTTCTGTTGGGGCCTTAAAATCTTTATCCACATCTTGACCCTTAGGCTCCCATGTGACTCCAGTCACATGCTCCTGTCAATCACTTGAAAGTTTACATTGCAAAGTTCTTTTGCAAATGTCCTCTTCCTATTACACACAGGCACCAAGTGGAAGGGCCAGGCTGATCCAAACTAAGGTTTACTGATCCCAAATCCAGTATGTTCTCCATGCTACTACCACACTGCTTCCCTGAGGGGTATGATGACTAGCCCAGAACCATACAGCCAGAGAAGGCTGGAGACCACCATCAAAGCTGCCCACTTCCCTGACACCGAAAATGGCTTCGGAGAGGTAAGTCTTTAAGCACTTCTCAGTGGCTGCAAATCCTTGTTTCTCAAAAACGGAATTGATTTCTAAAGAAGAGCAATTAAAGGAGAGAAAAGTGTCTATAGTGTAAGGAGGCTAATGAAGCAAGCAATATAGGAGGGCTTGATGGACACGGAGTCAAGCAGGAATTCCAGCACAGGGCCCTGACAGGGGCAGGCCAGGGAGAATGGGCAGAACAGAGCCCCCTGAGCCTTGGGACCTGCTCTGAGAAGTGTAGTGGGGAAGCAAGATTGGTCTGGGATTGTGACTGCACTGGCACATTCTCCCCACCATGTGGTAAAACAGAGATAACAAAAGTATGAACAATAATAACAATATCTAGTTTTTAGCAACATTAAGCTTCAAAGTCTGCAAAGTGTTTTCCATGTTATCTCACTGAATCCCCCCCCCCAAAAAAAACAAAAACCTTTCCCTCCCTCTCCCCCTGGCTGCTGTAAGGGAAGTTTGGTAAAGGTTAAAATGTGAGCTCTTCTCATTGCATACCTTTCCAGTTCGACTTTGGGGGAGTTAGGGTCCTCCCTACTACCACCCCAAGCAGCCATGGCACCTCCAGGTTAAAAGGAATAATCATTAGCATTTACATCACATGAGCATGGATATCATCTTACCCATTTTGTAGACAGGCTAACTTTTACCCCCTTGTTGTCCATACTGTTGCACCAAACAAGTTGAGTGAGAGCTCCTGATGGTAGCCATGATATTTATGAACAACACAGAGAAATGCATAATAAACTTTAAAGCAATTTAGGCACTAATTTATTGAACTAAAAATAATCTTGGTACCAGGAGACATGGGGGAATCCAAATCAACTACCTCACACTCCAGGGACACCCAGTAAATCAGTGAGAAGCACATGGCCAAGGAGGACTAGACAAAGAGGCTGTGGGGCGCAGAGGCAGCTGGGGTCTGGGAAGTCTGAGACAGGGGCAGCACAAGCCACCAATTCCCTAAGGGCAGCCCCACACCAGCTCTCACCCATTGTAACACTCGAGAACATGAAAAACTATCCAACAGCCTAAGTACAAAGTGCCTCATGAAGGAATGAGACTGGCCAGTCATCATGAGCTGTGTCATTCCTTTGATGGTGTGTATAGCCCACACCTAAAAGCTAACAGAAGTCACAGGGGATAGTCCCCCATCCCTCTGTACCTGCAGCAGCAGGCAGGAAGGCAGCCTCAGAGAAAACGAGGAAAATACGTCAGGCCCAAAGGGTCCATTACTTTAAAAATGAAACCTCTTGGACACGTTGGCTCCAAAAGAGAATGTGTGTGTGCCCCCTCCCAGTATAGCCAGAGGCAGCTTCTAGACTGGCTCAGGAGGCAGGCAAGGCAGGTGAGGGTCTGTCCCTAATTAAGAGGAGGACAAGAGCCCTTTCCACACCCCAGTGGGTTTGAGGCCACAGCATAGAGGCCTTGGGAAATCACTCTAAGAGCCTTCTCTTCTGAAGGCAATCTGGAAAGGAATTGGGACAACCTGGACATTCTGGGAAACATCCCACTTGTCCGATGACAACTCTTCCCCCAAACCATCAAAGTAAAGTGACAAAGGTCAGAGGGAGATGAGGGTGCACAGCTCCTGAGACTGCCCCAACTCAAGTGAAAAGCCCCTTCCTGGCTTTCGTTTTCTTGGAGCTGCCTGGTGGAGGTGCGCACCCCTTGGCCGAAGAGAACCATTCTGGGAACTTCCTCTTGGAGGTCTCTGCTGAAGGCTGTGGAAGAGAAGAAAGGGAAGGGCAGACAGGGAGAGATGGGGCTGAGTACAGGGGGCCTCCAGGAGCACATGCACAACACATGCTACACACATGCATGCACACAGGTGCTAGTGTTAGCCCTCATAATGCACAGAGCACAGGGTCTGAAGAGGCACATTGCCAATGGAGCTCAAGAAAACCCCTGGTAGTTTGCAGAGGACTCCCTGTATTAACCTGATTTGGTCCTCAGAACTAATCTGGGGAAGCTGAGGCTCTTAGAGATGAGGAAACTGAGGCAAACAGGTGTGATGACTTGTCTAGGGTCACAGAACTGATGAGTGCCTGAGGCAGTATTTGAACTCAGATCTGGTCAACTCCACCCATTGTGTCATCCACTTGCTATCTCAAAGGTCCAGAGTTCTGCAGCTCAAACGTGTATATAAAAGTCATTTCCAATACCTGGGAGTCTCCCTAAGTTCAACATCATTTAATGTAATATGAATAATTAATGTTAAACAAGGGAAATATTTTTAACTACTTCTATTCTAGTTAACCAAATAAATGTAGTCTGAATGCTTTTTTAAAAGTGTAAACCATGTGTTTAACAGAAACACTGTGAGAATGTGAGCATGGCCACTCCCCCTGCCTGCACCTATGAGTCTGAGCTCTGAGTGAGGGTGTGCCTGGGAGAGGAGGGTGAAAAGCCCAGCCAGTATCCGGTTTGGTCTGTAATTGGGAGGAAGTCTCTGAGGAGAACAGCAGCCAGGCCAAGGCAAAGAAACACAAATAAGATCTCTCCTACAGGTAGATCAGAATTTAAAAGGGAACATCAGAGACCTATAGGATAAAAGAATGAAAAAAGAAAGCCCACCACAGGCAACAATGAGATAAAGGGGCTAGAGCCTGGGTTTGCTGAGAGAAGTTTGAGCCAGGGCTGGCTGATCAGCTGGTGGCCACCGAGGCTCATCTGGTCTGTCCAAGGCCAGTCCCCCCCAAGCCAGACTAGTTCTGAAACTCTCCTTAAGAGGGGCTTGGGGGCATCTGTACTCATTCCCCTCGAACTGAGGCCACAGGTCCTTTCCTAGGTCCTCATCACCCCCACTCACATGTTGGCTCCTTTGAGTGAGGCGTCTTGCTTTCTTGGTACCAGTGTACCTAGTGCCTGGCCCAGAGAAGCAGCTTTATATTTCTTTTCACTGAAGACCAAGAGTACAATCAACTGGGAGAAGCTGTGCTTGGCTCATTCAATGTGGCCTGCCATCCTTCCCTTCCTTTGTCAACATCACTGTCCTGTTTCATCCCACTACTGTACCAAAAACCACCAGGGGAGCCCACCAGAATCAAAGCCAGCCCATGACCCAAGGAATAGAATGAATCAAAAACAAAAAAGGAAGAATGCATTGATTTGAAGGGATACATAGTAATTCTGTTGTAGTGGATCAGATGAATCAATATGGTAGAAACAGCATAGGGGAAGGCTAGACAAATGAGAACAGGGATAGGGGGAAACCAATGGGACAGGGAGAAAGACCTCTACCAAATCAACAGAGGGAAAATGAAGATATGATTCCTAAAACCTCAGCAAGAAGGGAAGCCATGGGAGATTAAAGTGGAACCATTGAGGGGAAGGGGCTGGAATGGTGTCCTGAGAGGTGGAGTCTTTCCCAAAATGGAAGTATATAGCACTAAGGAAAAGCACACCCAATTAGAGCCAGCAACAGCAATGGGGGTGGGGGTGGGGGAAGGAAGCACTCCTGGACTCTCCCTGCTCACTCCAGCCCTTTCTTCTATTCCCCATTTTCAAGAGAAGTCCCAGGATGGAAGGTAATGGTCCCAGTCATAAGGATGCAGCCCAAGCAGCACCTACATGGCAAGAAGAGGAGGCAGCAACTTTGAGGTCAAGCCCCAGAGCTGGCTACGTCAGAAAACCCTGAAACAATAAACTGGGAAAAAAATTTGTAAAAAATTTCTCTGATAAAGGTCTCATTTCTCAAATATATAAAGAACTAAGTCAAATGGATAAGTGTCCAAGTCAATCCCCAATTGATAAATGGTCAAAAGATAGGAGGGGGGAGGGCGGGGGGGGCTAAGTAGCTCAGTGGTTTGAGAGCCAGGCCTAGAGATGAGAGGTCCTAGGTTCAAATCTAGCCTCAGACACGTCCCAGCTGTGTGACCCTGGGAAAGTCACTTGATCCCCATTGCCACTCTTCTACCTTGTAGCCAGTATTGACTCCAAGACGGAAGGTAAGGTTTAAAAAAAAAAAAAACCAGATAGGAATAGGTAGTTTCCAGATGAAGAAATCAAAGCTATCAATAATCATAGGAAAAAATTTTCTAAATTCCTCTGGATGAGAGAAATGCAAATTAAAACAAGCTCAAGGTACCACTTCATATCTATCAGATTGGCCAATATGCCAGTAAAGGAAAGTGGTAAATGTTGGAGGGGATGTGGCAAAATTGAGACACTAATGCATTGTTGGTGGAGCTGTAAACTGATCCAATCTTTCTGAACAACAATTTGGAACTATGCTCAAAAAGCTATAAAACGGTGCATACCCTTTGATTTGGTAATGCCACTATGAGGGCTATATCCTGGAGAGACTTTTTAAAAAGGGAGGATCCACTGGTAAAAAAAAAAAAAATATATATATATATATATATTTATAGCTGCTCTTTTTGTGATGGCAAAGAATTGGAAATTAAAGGGATGTCCCTCAATTGGGGAATGGCTGAACAAATAAGTCAGTAAACCCTGAAGCCACATGGCAGTCACCCTTGGTAATAACTTCTTCACTCTTTACTGCATCATTTAAGGACAAGGCTCATCCTTCCTTCCTCATATGGCAAAGAGAAAGAGGGTGCAAGGAACCTAGACAGAGGAACCAAGCCCCAAGAGGAAGAAGGGCAAAGAAGGAGCCAGGAAGCCAGATTCTCAAGGCTTCATATGAAACCTGTAGTCCAAAGAACACCTGCTGGCCAGCTCCATTGCCTAGCTGAACTGCAGAATTTGGGGGAATGGCATTCTTTGGGCTAAATTATAGAAGTACTTCTCTCCAGCAGGTAGAGCTAAACTAACTGGGTTTTTAGATTGAATAGGCTTCAGAGTTAGGGCTTTCCACCTTTGAGGGGCCATAGACCCATGGGTAGTAGTCATTCTGATGAAGCTAGAATCATGTTTCTAAATGCATAAAATAAAACCCAAAGGATTCCACAGAGAGCCAATTATCCTAAAACATGGTTATCAAAATATTTTTTATAAAGCTCATGGACCCCACAATAAGAACCCCTGCTTAGAAAGAAAGGGAAATTCTCTGACCACCTTAAAGTTTCTCTTGCATGGTTTCATTGCCTGGACATCACACACAGCCTTGAATTGGAATGGAAATGAGGCCCCTAATCCTGCTGCTGTCCCTAGGATGTCCCAAGAATGCAACTCTGGTGAATTATTTTTAAATGAGCTGAGATACCCTTGGCAGAACTCAGAGCTCAATAGGCCAGTTGAGAACGTTGTGATAATTAAAATAGTGGAAGACTTAAATTGTGGCAGATATAAGAGTGATTGGCTTAAATTGTGACCGCAGAAAATATGGTTTCAAGACTGTGTCTTGTTTTTAAATCAAATATAAGGTGGTCGCCAGGGAAAAATTCCCAATTATTAAATATACCCAAGTCAGCTGGGTTTTATAGAGATTGTAATTCATACAAATGAGGAATTAAAGAAAGGGAGAGAGAGAGAGAGAAAGGAAATAATGAGAAAAAGAGAGGCCGGCCCAGGCCAGCCCTGGCCAATCTAGGCCCAAGCCCTAAGAGAAAAATCAGTCAGTCCTTTATCCACTCACCACAAGATTTGTCCAAGCAAGGATTCTAGTGTTCAGAGAGACACCAGTTCAGCTTCCTCCAATTCCGCTTTCCTAGCTGACTTTCCCGAGAGAGAGACCCCAGAGGGACAGAGTCTCCTCAGAGGGAGCTCCAGCGAGAGTCCCTCTTCTCAGTTTCTCATCTCCTTTTAAAGGGAATTTTCTCCTATGTCACCTCCCCTAAGTTCTCACATCTACCAATCACAGTAGATGTTTTCCAAAGGACAGACCATTCTTAATTCACACCTAAGAAGGCTTGAACTTTTGATTAAGTTCACACCAGAAAACCTATGAGTAAGTTTCTCACCTTTTTGCTCCTTGTAAATTCACAAGTTGCCTGACCTTTATAGATACTTAGCACCCTTTTGTATTAGATCTAAAAATAGGCACAGCTTAAGAACTTTTGCCTTACTATAAGTATGGGTTTAAGTATTTTTCATTGTTCAGCAAGGAGTCTCTTCCCCTAAAGCAGGCTTAAGTAGGGGTGGAGTAGAGATCTCACATTCCTGATCTAAGTAGAGGTCTCACATTCGTGATCTAAGTTCCTTCATTGTTTAAAATGGGGAATGGTCTTAACCAAGTCTTATGAAGTAGGGTCTGAGAATTTTTAAGGTTCACAACGTCACAGGGTCACTTATTATACAGACATTATAGGATCCCTTAATCGGGTTATTCAATTCTACAGGGAACCAGAGCCAAGGGAGCAGAGCTTCTATGCATGAAGGTGGTAACCACCTTTTCAAGAGAGGCAGGCAAAAGGCCTATTGAACTTCAGTTCCCTGAGAGAAGCCAAAATGCATGTCAAGACACTTTAATTTAATGAAGCAAAGCGAGAGGAACAGAACCAGGAAAACATTATACACAGAGACCGATACACTGTGGTACAATCGAATGTAATGGACTTCTCCATTAGTGGCAATGCAGTGACCCTGAACAACTTGGAGGGATCTATGAGAAAAACCACTATCCACATGCAGAGGAAAAACTGGGAGTAGGAACACAAAAGAAAAACAACTGCCTGAATCATGGGTCGAGGGGATATGATTGGGGATGTGGACTCTAAGTGAACATCCTAATGCAAACATCAACGTGGAAATAGGTTCTGATCAAGGACACATGTAATACTCTGTAGAATTTCACATCGGCTACATGAAGGTGGGGGGAAGGGAGGGAGGGAAATAATGTGATTCTTATAACCAAGGAATAATGTTCTAAATTGACTAAATGAACTAATTTTTTTAAAAAGACTTTTAACAAATTTCCTCCTATTGAAAGTAAGGGCTAAAAATTAAAGGTTGGACTAAATGTATAAAAATGTAGTCACTGAATATACATTACTCAATTCAGAATGACTTTTTATGATATTTTATTTACAAAAGGAGAAGGAGTGAAAATAAGGGAGAGAGACAGACAGACAGACAGACAGACAGACAGAGAGAGACAGAGAGAGACAGAGAGAAAGAAAATAGATAATTACACTGGCTGGGTCCTAACCAGGCACAGCTTCAGAGGCCCCAGCAAAGGGGAACCCAGAGATAAATTAAACAAGGGTTCTAGCCACAAGGCCTCCTCCAAAAGGAGGGGCCTCTCTGGAGGCTAGTATGTCCAGAAAAGCCAGGAAAAGGAGTCAGTCCTTTCACTCACCCATGTGGTAGTCCTAGAGGAAGATCTAAGAGCAGTCCGAGGTCCCAAGCCAGAGCTCCTTAAAGGTCAAGTTTGAATGCCAAAGACCTCTCCACAGGAAGTTTTTCCCACTTTTAAAGATCATTCCCTTTGTCACTTCCTGTGCCTTCCTTCCACTTTACATGGACCAATTGCAGCTTTAGCTTTGCTTAGGACTGCCCCAGTGGGTTTTAATTTGTCACCTACTATAGCACACTGGGACACAGACCTCCCCATACTTAATGATAAGTGGGATGTATACTGCTTCTGGTGATTCAATCTAAAAGTGGTCAGAGGGGAGAGTTAATCCCATCTTCACATAACAAAGGATAGCTAGTGTGCTGATAAAGTCACTTTATATCAGAATTCACAGCTCCTCATGATTAAAACTCAACCGTACTAGTCATCAAACAGTAATTTAGAACTAACTAAAGAACTGACAAACATTAGAAAGGGACCTTGGAAATGACCCTGTCCCACCATTTCCTTGTCCACTGACATGCTGCTTGGGATCCCAGGGCAAAGGCCGAGAGTCCCACTAATACAAATGAGTTAGGACTGCATCCGACAACCTTTTAAGAGGAGGCTGTAGGACCCACCCCCTACATGCTGACTGCCTACCTTGTTGGTACTTGAGCAGGGCCCTGAAGTGCTGGGCACTCCACTCTCCACATTGGATTCCTTTGGAAATGGGTCAGATAGTGCGACGTTCTGCTTCCTCTCCTTTTCCACCAGCGCCACTACTATCTGGATGAGGTAGGTCTCAATATCTGAAGGAACCAGAGTCCTGATGGCCTTCATTTTGGAAATATCTGAAAATAGATGTTACCAAGTGAAACTGGAAGAAAATATCCAAGTTGTGAGAAAAATGCAACAGAGCACTAGACATGAGCATCCCCCAGAGAGACAGTCACTTCAGACTAGAAAGAGCCCATGAGGCACAGGACAAAAAAAGTACCCAGTATCATCTTGGGGCTCACCAATACCCTTTGTTTACAGGTAGTAGAAAAATTTATCACAATGTTTACTTAATATAAAGTATGAAGAAATCACAGGAGCACCCCCTCCCAATTTCTGCTGTTCCAAAGAATCTGTCCCTATTCCCCCCAGCACTGCAGCACCCTGTCATTTCTAACTTCTCCTGGACCACTGGGAAAATACTTGCAAGAGCCCAAGTGGTAGTTTGAGGAGCAGAGTCAAGACGGTGGCTTAGAAGCAGCAAATGTCAACTCTTCTGTGAAAACCTTTCCACACCCATCAAAAACAAAGAGCTTCAAGGGGGACAAAAAAAAAATACAACAACAGGACAGAGCCCAGGGACCCTTGTGCTCAACTCAACTTAAAAGGTACACAGAGAAGGTTGAATTCTCAGGTTTAAGGAAAAGAAAAGTTCCAGGGTCCCTCCCCCATCTACTGTGCTGTGACTGGCGGTTGCTGGGATCTTGAGGTGAGGGCTCCAACCCAGAGGGAATGCCTTGCTACCACAGTTGCTTCAGGCTCATGGCTCTATTCATAACTGTCAGGGAGGCAGCTGAAGGAGAGGGGCAGAGAGGAGGAAAGCCTGGTTGCAGCCTTCAGCCCCCATGCCTCCATCTTGAGCCTCTGACTCTGGAAGTTTTGGCCTTAGGACACATTCCCCTCTGAAGTCAGCTCAGATAGTTTAATCTTGTTTAGCAATAGTGCAGATAAGAAGACTCCAGGGGGCAGAAAAGTGTAATCTCCAACACCTCTCCCCTACCTTTTATGCTGCAACCTTGGTACCATCATGGGAAGCTCAGGGCTCTGACCTGGCAGCTGGCAGGGAGGTGGCTGGCAGAAAGGAAGAGAGGAGGACCAAGGGTAACTACCTTAAGCCTCCACATCTTCACTTTCGCCTTCAGCTTCTGCTGGCAGCTGGGGAATATCTGGCCTCAGAGCACATTAATACAACAAATCAGCTTCATCAGTCTAATTCAGTTAATCAGCAGAGCAGAGAAGAAGTCCCTTCAGGGCAGAAAAGCCCAAACTCACAGATCCAGAAAATAAACAGAGAAGTAAGAATACATTCAATAAGGAGAGGGAAAGAAGGAAAAAATATGAGTAAACAACAGAAAAAGAAAAAAAGAAATTACAATTGATAAGAGTTTCTATTCAGGCAATGAACAAAGAACAAATGGAACTGAAAAGGACCAAGGAACACCAAGCAAAAACTCAGGAACTCCAGAGAATTGGACTTGGGCTTTGGAAAAACTCAAAACACAATTAAGAAAGGCTGAAGAAAGTTGGGAAAAGAACTTAAAAAGCAAAATAGGTCATCTGGAAACAGCAACACATGAACTAAAAAACAAGAAAATAGTGTCTCACAAATCAGAACTGACCAGCTCAAAAACGAGGCAAAGAAAATGAAATAGATGAACACAATGACCTACAAAGAAAAATAGATCAAAATGAAAAGGAGGCTCAAAAAGCCAGGGATGAAATTCAGACTTTAAAAATTAAAATTGAACAACTAGAAGCAAATGACTTCGCAAGGAAGCAAGAATCTATAAAAAAAAAATCAAAAGTGAAAAAATTGAGGAAAATATAAAACATATCACTGATAAAACAACAGACCTGGGAAAAAGATACAGGAAAGACAATTTAAGAATTATTATTGGACTACTGGAAAATCATGACAAAAGAAAAAGCCTGGACATCATTCTATAGGAAATTATTCAAGAAAACTGCCCTGATATTCATGAACAAGAGAGTAAAGTGGAGATAGGAAGACTACACAGATCATCTCTTGTATTAAATCCCCAATTGACAATGCCCAGGAATGTTATAGTAAAGTTCAAGAATTTTCAGACCAAGGAAAAGAAACTACAAACTGCTTAAAAGAAACAATTCAGATATCATGGAACCCCAGTCAGATTTACACAGGACCTGGCTGCACCCACGCTGAAGGACCAGAAGGCATGGAATGTAATATTCCAGAAAGTAAGAGAACTGGGTCTACAACCAAGAATCAACTACCCAGCAAAATTGACTATATTCTGTCAGGGGAAAATATGGTCATTTAATAAAATAGAATATTCCCAAGCATTCCTGAAGAAAAGACCAGATTTAAACAGAAAATTTAATGCCCAAATACAGAACTCAAGAGAATCACCAAAAGGTAATTGTGGATAGCCATCATACCCACGCTGATTGACGGAGTCGCAGCAGCCTTCATAAAAGATGAGGCACCCACTCATACCCACTCTATGTGATTTCTCCCTCTAATTTCCCTTACAAATGAAATTGTTATGACTATTGTTCTCTACCCAATACAGGAGAAATAATATGAGAACAAATACTTATAGGGTTAACACATATATATCCCACTTTAATCCCCCAAGATCATTACCCTCAAAAAATTACATTCACAGAATTAAAACCCAAAGATCATTACCCATTACCCCTCCCTTCTCTCTCTCTCAGCAGAGTTACACTCAATTTCCCCACACCAACTGCAAGCCAAACACACAGACACATCAATCACCTCTAAAGCACGGTCCAATGGGACACGCTTCACTGGTTTGTTATGTTTACAATAACCAGAGCAACATCACTAAGTGACTTAGTGAAACATAAAGAAAAATGCAACTTAGAAATTATAAAGATACCTGATTCTCGTCTGTATTAAATTACTCTTTAACCCTGTACCTAGCTGCGAAATGTTTTGTTACCCATCTCCTAAGTAATTCTGATTGATTGTGAAAGCTAATCAAAAGCTACAATGATTCTCTTAGCTGGTTATCCCACAGGTCAGGGGGAACTGATTCCCTGGCTACCCTACCTATGTCATTTATCTCTATCATGTAATTTTTCTGTTGTAAAACATGGTATATGATTATAGAATGTTGATTAAGCAATTTGTTAATGTGACATATCCAATTATCTGTAGATCATGTATATTAAAAATGACTGTGTGCCAGAAAAGCATGTACTCACTGAACTATATAATAAACATGAACCCTGCGCCAGATGGAACAGTTTTGTGACTCCTGAGCTCCAGGTCTGAGCACTCAGTTGTCTCCCATTTCATCATTATTCACCTGAACCGCCACACCTAGGCAGAAGGGACCCTTGGCTTTGAGAGACCACTGGCGGGCTTTCTTTAAGAGACCCAATAAGTTCACTTTTGCATTTATTAATTTTTTTATTTTTTTGCTTATCTGTGAAAATGGCGTATCTCCCTCAAGGAACAGAATTTCCTTGAGGGCAAGGACTGTTATTTTTATATTTGTATCTCCATTGTCTAACACAGCATCTGGCAATTAAATTCTCACTGGTTGGTTGATGGATTGATTAGTCACCTTTTCTTGGTTGATTATTTCTCCATTTTCACAAAATGGGTCCAGAAGAGTTACCTTCAGACATGCTCCAGCATTTCCCATTAAAATGGACTCTGACCATTGAAATGCACACAGAAAACTGGAGAGAGTTAGAGAAGATGCCTGAGGATAACAGCAAAGGCTGGAGAAGGCTCTGTTTGGGGTGCCCACAGATTTTAAATGGTATCTGCCCTTGGATTCTGCTGTACTTGATGGTAATGGAGCTGGGTAAGATTAATATGATTTAGAGCACCTGCTTGTCTTATAAATGAGTAAAGGGAAGCCTAGAGAAAGGAAAGGACTTTGCAAAGGTCACAGAGGTTGTAGCTAATACAAATGGCAGCCTGACACAGATTGTATCCAAAGATACAAGAATGATAATAAATAAGTGTAAAAAGAGTTAATATTACATCCTTTAAGTCAAGAAAAATAAAAGACTTGATGGTCATGATGTGGCAAATGACACCTAAGAAAGTGGGTTTGAGAAGGAAGGAAGAAACCAGGGAGGAGGCTCCTTTGCCCCCCAAAGGATGGGAGAGAACTAATCAACATTTTGTGCTGTGGCTTTTGGAGGAGAACTTGATAGTAGTTTCCAGAGCAAACAAATTTGCTTCTCCTAATCTCCTCTCTTTTTTTCTTAGCCCTCTGCCCCAGCCTCCTCATCCTCTGTTCTTTGGTAACCCTGGACAGGTTTGTTTCAGGACGATGACCACAGAACACATGCGGGACACATCCTTGCACTGCCTGCTGCTCTTGGGATTGAAGTCACACAGCTGGGCCACTTTCTCCCACTCTGTGCCAGGTACCTCTTCCTTAAGACTCCTTCAGGAAAGCTTCTTCTGATGCTCTGTTGCTGACTTTGTTTTTCTCCATCTGCTCATTCTGTCTCACATTCCATTCTTCCAGATCCTTCTTTGCCTTCTCCCGCCACTCTTGCTCAGTCACTTTCAAAGCTGTATCCAGTTCTTGTAGCCATTTCTTCTGCTCCTCTCTCCATTTTCTGATGCTCTCTGGTTCCTGACTCAGTCTATCTGCCTGGGCCATAGCAGCATAGACATCTTAAGGACCACTGGCTTCTTGGAACATGTCTCCATTGACTGTAGTCCCCCGTGTCCACAATACCAGTCTCATTTTCAGCCACTGGTTGCTGCAGGGCTCCTTCAGCACCTCCGAAACCTTCATCATAGTTTTCACTCTCCTGCTGGGCCAGGAAGGCTGCTGCTAGGTCTTCCTCAGCTGGCACTGCCCCCCTCCTCCCCCTCCGCTGAAGAGAATAAGCCGAAGTCATCAGCCATGGTTCACCAAAACTGTGTCCGCACGGTGCATCTGCCACTGCCTGGCCGAGTGCGTGCCCAGCCCTAGTGCCTATTGCTCTACCACCCCTCTGCCCCACCCCCTGGTGCCTAGGATGCAGCAGTGACTCCTGTAACCCGATACTGCCAGCCTAACTGAGCTGGCCTGCGAGGGGAAGAGAGGGCAGAAGAAGGCCCGACCCAATAAGTTCAAATGATATGTATTCCTATATGAAAAGATGATATTGGTAACTCTTAAAAATTGTTATTATCATCAGGATAGCTAGAAGAAGTATACTTAGAGGGTACAGTGACATGCTGCATAGGATGATATGTCAAAAAAATATAAAAAACTAGGGGTAAAAAAGAGGATAGTAGTAAAAGAAATGTGAAAATAGAAAAAATGAGGTAAATATATTTCTTAAAGAAGCGCACAGGGGAGGGAGGAAAAAGACCAATACAATGGGAGAGTGGAAGAGGTTGGCAACAAAAGCTAAATCAATTGTACAAAAAAATCAAGCCATTCCCCAATTGATAAATGGGCAAGGGACATGAATAGGCAGTTTTCAGATAAAGAAATCAAAACTATCAATAAGCGCATGAAAAAGTGTTCTAAATCTCTCATAATTAGAGAAATGCAAATCAAAACAACTCTGAATTGTGGTATCTGATGGTGATGGAATACTATTATGCTGAAAGGAATAATGAACTGGAGGGGTTCCATCTTAACCTGAAAGATCTCCAGGAAGTGATGCAGAGCGAAAGGAGCAGAACCAGGAGAATATTGTACACAGAGACTGAGACACTGTGGCACAATCAAATGTAATGGACTTCTCTACTAACGACAATGAAATGATCCAGGACAATTCTGAGGGACTTATGAAAAAGAATGCTATCCACATCCAGAGAAAGATGAATAATCACATGGTTCAATGGGGATATGATTGGGGATGTTGATTTTAAATGATCGTTCTATTGCAAATATTAATAATATAGAACTAGGTTTTGAAGAAGGATACATGTAAAACCCAGTGGAATTGCTCTTTGGCTCTGGGAGGGGAAAGGGATAAGGGGTGAGAAAGAATATGAATCATGTAACCATGGAAAAATATTCTAAATTAATTAAATAAATAAATGAAATTTTTTTAGAGTTTCTGAGTGGTAGAAGACTTGGAGTTTAAGTGACTTGTCAATGTTTGCAGAACTAGTTATCAGAGCCAGAACATGAACCTTGTCTCCAAGTTTAGCGATCTTATCTTTTCCTTAGACTAAGCTTCCTCCTTCACCAGCCAATCAGCTGTCCCACCCTAACCACCCTACCTTCTCTTCTTCTCTTGTCTCCTCTGCTCTACCCAAAGTCCCTGGGAAGTGAATCCACTGATCTTTGAACCTGCTCCCAGTGGGTGGCTATGGAGGCCAACAAGTCGTCTTGGCCAATCTATCTCTTGCCTGGCCTAAACCAGACTAAGAGAGACAAGTTTTCCCTGCACAATCTATCCAGCCTTCTGCCCAGGTCACAGTCATCAAATCTAGAGTACCACCACTTCTGGAAAGGACATGTCACTGGGAATATCACTCCACTCCCCACATAAAAAAAGCTCTCCTCTACGACCACCACTTTCCATCATGTAGAGTCTTTTCTATCAAAAGAGAAAGCCCTTGAAGGCAGGGATCATTTCCTTTTTTATAAAATCCAGATTTAGCACACAGAAATAATAAGAGTACTTTCATTCATCCTCTACTAGACTGCTGATGATTTCTGTGTGACACAACTAATATACTTCTACACATTCCCAGGCCACTGACAAGGCATTCCTGGTCCTCTGGCTTTGGGCTGGGCACCCCTAGACACCCTTCCAATACTGAATCCATGCTTCTCTTATGTCCCATCAACTAAATAGCCCCAGGTTAATGGTCAGGCCATTCCTGGGACACCAGGGGCCAGTGCTTAGCATAGGCTCTGGAACGATGAAGTCACTTCATAAATGCTTGTTGGCTTTGACAAGCAAGGAAGAAAGATTTGGAAGTCAGTGTGGGAAAGAAGAATCAATAAGGGTAGATGAGCAGAATGTCAGGGCAAAAGAAAAGGTTCCTAATTAAATCCCAGCTGGAGTTCTATGGGAGTACTTCAGCCACCAAAGAATGAATAAAAAGGGAGGATGTATATCCAGTAATATGGCAGGTGAAGAATAAGGGCTGGTGGTGAGGGGCTTTCAAAGCCTTTGGTGGTGGTGGTTCTTTATTTTACTTTAATTTTGAACACTAGAGGTCTCTATCACCTCAAAAAACAAACACATCTTCCTTACTAAGACATTTAAAACATTTCACAACTTGTCTCCAACTGCCCTTCCCACCCTCTATCACTCCTCTGCAATCTTTCTCTGGTCCAGCCACACAAAAACTCTATTACCCATATGGGTGGCCTCTGACAGGCTGTGTACTAATGGAAATGAAGAAGGAACCAAAGTATTGACAGATACTTGGAAAAGCGGGAATAGATAAAAGGTGGCACCACTTCTTCCTCCCTTTCCCCAGGCAAAACTGTTTGACTATGGAGTCAGATCTGACCAGAGCCGAAGGGTAAGTGAAAAATCTCCTTCAGTCTCTTTCTTCTTATTTGATGTATTTTGTAATTCCCCCTCTAGCATATTGAAGATTATTAAGTCTTCAGTAGAACCAAAAATATCTAGTTATTGGGTAAAAGGGTTGAGGTATAAACAAGGGTAGAGGAAACAGGAAGTCCCTGACTATTTCCCTTCTACAGATGGTTTTAGGGGTTTGAATCAGGACTCTGGGCACAGACAATATTTAATATCTTGGTGAGCTCAAGATGTTGGTATTTCTTGTCTCAGAGATATGGTTGGTAAAAATCTTCTTCAGGATAGGCTCTTGTTTTCCCCTAAGGGAAAAGTCTCTAACCTAATAATATCATCAATGAATAAGCTGGATCTTTTATTTCTCAGCAAAGGATTAATGGATATATGCTGTCTTCTCAGTAAGGGTTTTATTCCTTCTCTCTTCAAGCTAAGGAGAGCAAAGAACTAAGCAGTTGTCAACTGCTCCAGCTTTAACTTGGATGGAATGTTGCATACCATCCACCCAATGGCAGCAGGATTCCATCTCATCTTTTTCTGAGACAGCTTTTCAAATCCAGTCTTTTCCATTCATTTTTGACATTTCCCTCTTTCACAGCTGGAACTCTTGTCTGGCTTCGGGTGCAGCTGGGGATGGGGAGTGGTGCAGTGGATAGAACACTGGGCCTAGAGTCAGGAAGACCTGAATTCAAATCTTGCCTAAGGCACTTACTAGTTGGGTGCCTCTGGGAAAATTGCATAATTTGTTTGCCTCAGTTTTCTCATGTATGTAAATGGGTTAATAATATCACCCCAGGGATGTCCATCAATTGGGGAATGGCTTGAATAAACTGTGGTGCTGTACTGGGAGGTGTGGGGGTGAATCTTAAAATTTATCAGACTTGTGAATCTTAAAAATTCTCAGACTCTATACCTTAGAACATTTGGTTAAGACCATTCCCCATTTTAAACAATGAAGGTACTTGATGAGGAATGTGAGAACTTTACACTACTCCACCCATACTTGGGCATACTTTAGGGGAATATAAAGTTGTAAACTTCTTAAACAATGAAAAGTACTTAACCCATACTTAAAGTAAAGCTAAAACCTTTAAGCTGGGTCTATTTTTAGATCTAATACAAAAAGGTGCTAAGTACCTATGAAGGTCAAATTAATCACTAAAAGTTCAAGCAAGCTTAGCAAGAGGTGTGAGATTTTAGTCTACTCAGAGAAGTTGAGAACTAAAGAAGATGTGAATTAAGAATGGTCAGTCCTGTGAAAACGTCTACTGTGATTAGTAGATGTGAGAACTTAGGGGAGGTGACATAGGAAAAAATTCTCTTTAAAAGGAGGACAGAAAGGCCTCTGAAAAAGTTCAGCTTGCCAAAGCTGAATTGGAGGTCAGGAGTCAGAGGAGGCTGCTGGGTCTCTCTCTCTGTCTCTCGGTGGCTGAACGTAGTTCAGCTTCCTGAACTGAACTGGAGGGTCTCTGAACACTAGAATCTTACTTGGGACAAATCTTGTGGTGAGTGATTAAAGACTGACTGATCTCTCTCTTAAGGCTTAGGGCTAGGCTGGCCTAACCCTTTTCTCATTATTTCCTCTTACTTTCTCTCTCTCTTTCATTAATTCCTTAATTTGTATTAATTAAAATCTCCATAAAACCCAGCTGACTTGGGTATTTCATATTTTGGGAATTTTCCCATGGCGACCACTTTTATTTTTAATATAAAATCAAGACACTAAAAATTATCTTTACAGTTTTGGCAATCCAAAGTCTTGAAACCATATTTTTGTGGTCACAGTTTATATCAACCACTCTTTTGTCTGTAACAGGGGCGGGGGGGGGGGGGGAATATCAGGAACCAAAGTTTGACAGGTAACTGAGAGGTAGGGAACAGATAAAGAGAAACACCACTTCTCTCCGAGGCAGAGCTGTCCCAGAGAAGTTGAAGTTAATCTATGCCCAGAGCTAAAAGGTAAGGGGAAATCCCCTTCAATCTCTGGTTTCTATTCTCTTCTTTGGATGATTTGTTATCTGTGATCCCCTTAGTACATTGAAGAAACAATGTCTAATTCTTCGGTAAATTATAAGATCTATGTATTAGTTGATAGGTCTAGAATGGTCAGATAGGGAAGAGGGAAACAGGAAGTCCCTAATCTATTTCCACCTAAAGTTTCTTCCTGGGTTGAGGCTCAGGTCTAGGGACCTAAGTCCCAGAAGACCTTAGGATCTTTGTGGATTCAGGTTGATGTAATTTCCCGAGACAGAGATACAGCTTTGAAGGAAATTCTTTGGGTTGGAAAAAGTCTCTATCCACCACTTATAAAGAAAGATGGTTAACCTGGGTCTCTTCAGATCAATAAGGGATTTGTCATCAGATAAGATCAGTGAGATTTGTTCCTTTTCTCCTCAGTTCAGAAGGACAAGAAGTATATTCTCAACTGTTCACCTACTTTTCTTAGCTGGAGATTCCAGTCCCATCCCCCATTGGCAGTCAAAGTTCTATTTCCTTCGTGCATGAGATCTCATTGTAAAATCCAGTGTTTGTAATATATTGTATTTCTCTTGTCCACAGTATAAGCTGGTGCTGAAATACTATTGTGCTATGAGAGATAATAAGCAAAATGACTGCAGAAAAAGCTGCAAAGATCTGCATGAACTGATGCAGAGTGAAATAAGCAGAACCAGGAGAACATTGTACACAGTAACAGCAATGCTGTATAATTATCAGCTGTGAAAACTTGGCTATTCTCGGGAATACAATGATCCAGGACAATTCTGAGGGACTTAGGACAAAGAATGCTCTCCACCTCCACAGAAAGAACTATTGAAGTTGGATGAATGTAGATCAAAGCATATGATTTTTCACACCAGCATATTTATGATTCTATTTTGGGGTTTTTGTTATGTAAGAGTTTGCTCTTACAACAATGACCAATATGGAAATGTGTTTTGCATGACAATAAAAATAAAACTTAATTTTAAAAAATAATCATAACACCCCAGGGTTATTGTCCAGATAAAAGAAAAGCTCTTGGCAAACCTTAAAATCTAGATTATGTGCTACCTAGTAATATTCTTTCTCCTTCCCTTCAAAGCTGTTTGCTCACTCTGCTGACATGAGGTCTCTCTTATGCCCTCAGCTGATGGCACTTCACCTGCCAGATGAGCTTGTACATGTACATACAAAACAAATACAAATGAGTGTGAGTTCTTTGAGGGCAAGTACTATTTCATTTTTGTCTTTGTACATTGCTGGAAGATAGTCACCATATTCCCCTTGTAGCTTTTTTTGCTTCTGCCTAAACATCCTAAGTTCTCCCAGCCCATCACCTGGCCTCCTGGCCACCCCTCTCAGCCCTCTGTCCTGTATCATCAGCTAAGCTGCTAAGATTACGATCTATTCTTCTGTCTGGGCTGCTGATCAAGAACACCCAGTTGCTGGGTCCCAACACTTTCCTCAACCCCCCTAACCCCACAGTTCTTGAATACTACCCCAAGGTAGGAGGTGGTCAGTCTGTCTGGGTCATGGCCCATATCTATGTCTGTCCTGTCCATCTCTCAAGAACAGCATCAGAGCCTTTGTCCAAAGTTCTGTGTAAAACTGCAACTAAAATGCATGTCCCCTTCCTGCACTGGGTCTCTTCAGGGCCTCTTGATCCAACAGGGTCTCCCAGAGAACATCATGTGCCTGTTAAAGGAGCACTGAACCTCAATGGCTTGCTTCACTGGGTTCTTAGAACTATCTGCAAAGCTTTCTTAAACAACATAAACAACAGTAGTATTGTCTAAGGAACTGGCAAATTAAATTATGCCCTAAAAATGCCCTAAAAGCCTATTTTTAGGAACCAGCCAGTCAAGCAAAACTCTGCTTGGGCAAAGGGAAAACTAAGTTTTTTCTGTCCTCTTCTGGTTCATGCCAACCTGGTGCCCATGTCAAGAGGAAGGAACTCCTAAGCCCCCTTTCAAGATGCAAATAGGCTCCTGGCAAAGTTCATTATCTTGAGTGACCCAGAAAATTAAACTCACTGACTTTAGCTATCTTCACTTAGATGTGTATGGGGAGGTTCGAGGAGGATCAAACTCAAGAAGACAACATAATATTGAATTACTGTTTGTTGAAAATATAAATCCATGGGGCAGCTGGGTAGCTTAGTGGATTGAGAGCCAGGCCTAGAGATGGGAGATCCTAGGTTCAAATCTGGCCTCAGACACTTCCCAGCTGTGTGACCCTGGGCAAGTCACTTGGCCCCCATTGCCTAGCCCTTACCACTCTTCTGCCTTGGAGCCAATACACAGTATTGACTCCAGGACAGAAGGTAAGGGTTTAAAAAAAAAAGAAAATATAAATCCACTTGCCTTGACAGAAGAATATACTGCCCTCAAGGCTCTCCCTTTCAAGGAATCTCTCGGGTGCACCTGAAGCTCACCAAACAGTACTTTGAAGGCACTAACAGGATGATCCTGGCTGGTGAAATTACATTAAGGCATAAAATAAGGGCAGAGGAACCTGTTGCTGTCGGGGGAGGTACTTGGGGCAAAGCAGATTCCCCATGGAGTTTGGGAAAGTGGAAAGGGGGAGGAGGGGGCTCCAAATGCTCCTGCTTATGGAATAACCATTGGGCTACTTCCCTGCAATAGCTAGCATACCTATAACATTGTAATTTATATCCATGCACAATAGGCCTGGGAAGTAGATGCTACCACTGCCCCCATTTTGTAGATGAGCAAACAAAGAAAAAGACAATCTCTGAGAAGTTGAAATCACAGCTCCCTGATTGAGAACCACATGCTGGGGGTCAGGAAGCAGAGGAACGTGACTATGTGAAAGGTGTAATAAAAAGGACTCTCTTTGTATGAATGAAAGTTTAACTAACTAAATGAGAGGGAAGCGAGAATGAAGCAGACAGCCAGGGCTGCTCTCTGCTCTCTCTGCCCATTACCCTTCCTTTGGAAGGGGGTCCCTCAGCTTTCAAGTCGCAAGAACAAAAGGAAAAGCGAAGCAAGATCTCCAAATGCCACATGGGAAAGGCCTGGCCACTTTGTTAAGCAAAGAACTTCCTGATCTTGGAAAGACAGATTTCAGAGACTATGAAGATGGCCCCAAAGCTGTAAAAGTGACTGACATGTAAGCCTCCTTACCCAATGAGGTGATGCTATAAGCATTAACCAACTCTGTTCACAAGTAACACCTAATGACTCCAACGTGTATGAACATCATCATGTTAACATCAGCGGAATAATGCCAACTCAGTCTGATAAGTCCAGGCCCAGGCAATGGGTTCTTCAATGAAAGACTACACAAGGCAAGGATTCCCTTGAGCACGTTTGGTGGCAAAACAAGCTTTCTCATGGCCACAGCCCTACTGTTCCAAAACATTCAGCAGCACCCTACTGCCCTCCCTCTTCTTCTCCACCAATGAGGCTCCCCTGAACACAGCCCAGCCTCTCATGCACACCACTGTCTCTGCCTGAAGTCAGTGGAGTTTTGTTTGGACACTCAGCAAAGTCCACAGGAAGCTGAGACTACTCGAGCAGAGGGAGAGTGTATGCCGGAAAAGTACCAGCCATCTGCCCCCATTCAGATCTCCCAGGACCCCCTAGGTCACTCTGCAAATATGTGCCTCTGGTCCCAGGGCCTGAGCCTCAGCCCTGCCAGGCTACTGACTCCCTGCGGGCAGCACCTACTGAGTCTATGAGCCAAAAACGCCAAGTGTATACCAAGGCTTCCTAAGCAGGAGTGCCGCCATTCCTGGGGCAAGTTCCCAGCACTGGCCAGCAGGGAACCTGGCTCAAGAGTTGCAGCAAGAGTTACCTACCATCAAGGACAGAAGTGCCCACAAAGAAGGTGAGCCAAGTCCCTATCAGGAAGGAAAGGGGGCGTTCCTTGATCACCCGATAAGAAGGGGCCTCCAGACGCAGAGGAGGAGGTCACCAAAGAAGGCTTGGGAAAAAGAAGACATGAAGGGCTCTGGTCAGCATCACACCAGTGAGGGAGTGGCCGACAACCTCGGATCTCAAGAGGAAGGGTTTGGCAGGGAGGAGCAGAGAGTTCCAGCACCAGCACTAAGAACGCTGACAGGACCGAGGCCTCCAGCAGAAGGAATGCACACAGTTCTGAGCTTAGCCTCATGGAGTTCGGCTCTGCTCCAAGGACTTGCACAATCAGGACCAGGCACTAGGAGGAGAGGATCCAGGCTATCTAGCCTGAAGCCTTCCAGCATGAGCCTACCCTCCCCAAGAGACCTGTAGCCCCTGCCTGAACTGCCCACATGACCCAATAAGCCCAGGGCGGGTCACTTGGGTCCTCCAGCCAGAAGGATCCAGAGGCAGACCCCAGGCCCAGATCTCCTCCTAGACCTTCCTGTGAGGCTCACTCCCCTCTACACTGTACTTCATATACACTGAGGATATACCCACTACACAGAAGTCACTCAGGGACAAACCACAGCACCAAGCTGATGAAACATGAAAACACAGAGGGAAGAACAGGAGCTGTCTTCTTAGTCTAAATTCTACACATCTGTCAGTGAAATGGGTGGGCATCCATCCAGGAGAAGCAGGAAGTGCCTGGGGGAACAAGCTTTGCCCTATTCAGGGCATCAGAAAGGGGGCACAGAGGAAGGCAGTGAAGGGATCTCCCTCCATGCTACAGGGAGTTGTCACTGCCTTTTCTCAAAGCACCAAAGGCTGATGCTGCCCACAGAGGGCAAGACAGGTCTGGCTGGCTGCTCCCTTGGCCCCTATGGTGACAGGTAGGCAGCCGAGGCTGGGCTGCTCACCGGAGCTGATAGGAGGTTTCTGGATCACATCGGTGATTATCTTCTGGATGTGTGGAGTCAGGCCTGCGCGTTCCAAGTCCACAGGGTAGCCCGCCTTCACTGCCTGGGATAAGTGAGTGCCAACCACGGGGAGAGGCATTGTCCTGCTCTCAGCAATGCTCCGCTGGGAAGAAAGCAACAAAGATGAGCTGTGGCCAAGACACAGAAGAAGAGTGCTAGATGCAAGTGGCTGCTGAAGGCAGGCCTCAAGCCTCATTTTCTGGGCAATCTTAGGACTATTATTCAAAATAATGATACTGGGACGGTAGGGTTCAATACTGGTCAAGGTTGAAGAACAAACAGGCCCACATGCATTCATGTCTTCTCTCCCTTGGACCTCGTCTCTGGCTCTCTAAGGAGAGCATGGGCAAATGATCAGCCCAGCCTCTGTCTCTAAGCAGTCTTGAGGTGTGCAAGATTCCACCCGAAGAGATTATGAAAAGTCCTCTTTGATGACATCAGAG
This sequence comes from Monodelphis domestica, assembly GCF_027887165.1. Taxonomy (NCBI): domain Eukaryota; kingdom Metazoa; phylum Chordata; class Mammalia; order Didelphimorphia; family Didelphidae; genus Monodelphis; species Monodelphis domestica. Next base: position 297,592,705 of record NC_077232.1, on the reverse strand, counting down.
ACAGAGAAACTGAAAACTGGTTTCATTGGGGAAGCCAGTAACAGTCACTGCCCATCTTAGAAAGCACATCACCCCACACGAAAATGAATGGAGTTATTACACACTGGCCTCCCTAGTGGTCCTTGGTTACACATACAGGTCTGTAACTGAACATATTACCTTAGGTGCTCGGGTCACGAGATTAGGAGAACATTCTTTAGACAAGGTTATTGGGTGACAGCTTCTCTCTTGTAGTTTCTTTCACCCCACCTTGACCTGCTAACCTCTCAAGGCCATACAAAGTCTCTAGTGGGCCTACTGCTCAGAGGAAAGCCATTCTACTCCCAGAAGAGGCAAAGTAAACCTTTAAAGGGAGGTTTTAAATTACTTCCATAAACTTTTCACCCTTCCCTGCTAGACAGGGCACCATGTGTGTGAGTAATAATACCAGGGTTATTTGATATGGGGCATCAAGTTACCTTCCACTAATTGCACCACTGCTCCTCAGTAATCAGTCCTTGGACATTTTTAATTTTGTGGTTAACTGACAAGTCCCCCTATTTCAACCTCTTGGGAAAGGAAGCTAATTACACAACCAAATACACCAAAAATAATAGCAAGGGGCCCTTGTGAGGAAGGCCATACCCCATGGAGCACAGACGCCTGCCTCCCAACCCTCAAAGTCCAGGCCAGAGAGCACTGCATAGAGAAAGGAGCTGGGAAGAGACCTCTGAGAGGGTACAGGACCTGTGTGAACATTAACCTCACAGGTCTATAAGGGGAAAGTGCTCTGAAAACCTCCAAGTCACCCCTGAGGGGTTCAGGCTGTTACTGTCAAGTGAAAGAAGACATTTACCAGCATAGGCCACATGTACCACAATAGCTCTCAAGGCCACAAAGATTTTCAATGGTGTTTTAGAGTTTTAAAAGATGTCATCCCTTATAACTGACTACTAGAGGCACACTGGATAAAGGGCTGAACTTGGAGATGCCGAATTCAGATCCAGCCTCAGACGTTTCTTAGCTGGGTGACTCGTACAACCTCTGACTACCTCAGTTTCCTCACTTGACATCAGGAAAAATAACAGCACTTCCCTCCATAAAGTGCTATGTAAATGCTAGGTAGGAATAATCAACCAGAAAGATGACTGCACAGAATCTTTACATACATTATGAGCCTGTTCAGCCTTGTTTTTACTGGGCTCACCAACATGCAGAGTCTGAAGCCAGACAGTCAGGCTGGGGTCAATTAGGAAATCCCTCAAAGGTGATGCCCTCATTTCAGATCTTGCCCCCTTCCAAAAGAAAGTCAGAAAAATAAATATTTCTTTTGGGGAGACACATACCCATGAAAGCCTGATATTCTCTGGGCAAACTGAGAAGTCAGCAATGAGCAGTGGAAGTCTTTGCAGGGTGAAGGATTCTCAAATTGCATCTAATGCACTAATGTCTGAGTTTCCATAAATCTCTGTTTAGAACAAGGATCTGGACAATGCAGCCTCTTGGCAGCCTTCTTGTAAAAACCTACTTGCCCTAACCAGTAGTCAGTGAGGCCTGTGACAGCCCCTACTGAATTATATAGGGACCCACGGCCAAACACTGAGCAAAGATCAGGGATATAAAGGACAAGGATGAGCATGGCTGAAGGAACTGCTGTCTGAATGACACCTCAAAGGCTTCCTTCAACATCCTTGTGACATAACTGACCCTAAGCACTGCACAATTTCCTTCTGACTCAAAGCGGACAAAGCCTTTGGACTCACCAAAGACAAGTTCTTTTCCTGGAACAAAGAGTAAGTGATGGAGACTGATGCAGGCAGTTGGCTGAGACAACATTTCTTCTCTTCCAATCCAGGTGAAGGGCTGGAAAACAAGTCTGTCTACAAGAGATGAAGAGAGAACTGAGTTTCATGTGTCCAGAAATAGACAACATTCTTTACGGCAAAAAGATTCTAGGAAGTTGGACCATACAAGAAAGGGATGGATCAAGCTAGCATATGCATGTACAATTTCTCATGTTGCAAGTGGATTTGGAGGCAAGGACGCAGGCTCACAAAGGAGAGCTGGACATCTGGTCCAACCCTCTCATGATGAGAAAATAGAGGCCTCAAGAGGGGAAGTGACTGTGCCAAGGTCACAAAAGATTTAAGGGATAGTGGTAGAATTTTAATGCGGGCCCTAAGACTCCAAAGCCAGTATCTACAGTAGACAATACTGCCTCTCCAGTCTAAGTCTAAGCCTCCCCTTTAGCTGTGAAGATGGCATGACAAAGGAGTGGTAGTGGTTCCACTTACTTTTATTCCAAATACTAAAAAGCAATGATTTTAGAAGGCCAAACAATCCCAACCCACTACTACTTCTATTGTAAGTTTTTAAAAAGGAAGAAACTTGTGGAATGGGAAGGAGAACACAAGTACCTTGGTGCTTACATCTCCTTTGGCTCATCTTTTTTATTTTTATTCTTTTCCCCTCAAAGGATCATAGTTTATGAGCAGAAAGGCAGTTTGGAAGTCATCTAGGTCAATATTTTACAGAATGGAAAACAGAGGCCCAGAGAAATGAAAGTACTTGCCCTAGGTTATAGCTGGTGGCATGGCAGAGGCAGTATTCAAACCTAATACAGAGTGGTTAGAGCACCAGGCCTGTAGTCAGGAAGACCTACCTTCAACTCTGGTCTCAGACACCTTCTGAATATAGGTATAACCCCTGATAAACCATGTTACCTCTCCCTGACTCAATGATCTCCATCTCTAAAATGGGGACCATGACAGTACCTATCTGCCAGAATGGTGGTGAGAATCAATGAGATTAATGCTTATAAAGTGTGTATAGCACAGTGCCTGGCACTTAATAAGTGTTTGTTCCTTGCCTTTTGGGCAATTTCCCTTTCTTGACTTGCATTACATCCTAAACATTCCTTTGCCATGTTTACTCTGCTCCATTTGTCAACACCGACAGTCCAATTACAATCCATTACTATTATGTCCTGCTGGGTCTAGCCGTTCCCTGCCCAGCTAGATCCCAGACCTCAGGCCCCAAAAATGGCTATCTCTGATAGTCCAACAAATTATGAGGAAGAAGTTCAAGCTTGAAAAAAATGCTTACTAGATCTATGGCATTTTATGAGTCAAACAATAGTTAACATTTCTGTTTAGGGAACAGCAATAGAATCATGTCATTCTGACAATCTTATGAGTTAAAAATAACTCTGTCCTCAGGCTCCTCAGGGTTCTGGTCAGAAATAATATGTTTCTCTCCCAAACATTCAATAAGTCTGTCAGGCTTCATTCTGTTTGAACATCTGCATTTCAATGAGCTCCACACACAATGAGAAGTGCTATTTCTGCCTCACAGGAAGCTCACTGAGACCCCTTGAAGTACAGAATCTGCCTCCCGAGTTGGAGAACACTTTAAAAGAGTCTTACCATTTACATTCATTAAATTCAGTAAACCATTCCCCCTAATTCCCCCAATCTTTGGAACATATCCTCAGCTACAGAATTCTGATTAGTAGTATGAGCATAAACATTGTCTTGAGGTTTCTCTCTATATTTGGCAGACTCTGTCCCTTTTTTTTCTCCTTCCATAAAAGAAATTTGGACAAACAATGAAATATCACTTACAGTTACTTTAAAAATGTTCCAAAATAGAAAATAGTTTAGGTTCCTGGATATATACGGTCCTAAACCTTTGCAGAAAAATTAATCTTAAGTCAGCTGTCCATGATCCTTTGCAAGTGGACAAGCCCTATTCCTCTACAAGGTGAGAGAGGCTTTGAAGGAAGGATTCTCCCAGAAGTCCCTGGGACTAAATAAGGTGTTTCTCCTGGCATTATTCATAATTTCAAGTTTCTGAAATGAAACTGAAAGATTAGCAAGTGGGAAGGGAGAGGATAAAGATTTGCTTTTCTTAAAACAAAAAACAAACAAAAAACAAAAAAACCATGAACATATAACATGGGCCCTATCTATTCTCAAACTACATCCATCAGGATGCATTTATCAAGTACCCAGAAGGGGCAAGCATTGTATTAAGGGCAGGGAGACAAAGACAAAAGTAAATCAATCCCTGCCCTGAAAAGAGCCAACATCAACCAACAGTACTCACATATGGCAGAATTGGACAAACCTCCTGCAGAAGCTGCAGAAGAACCAACTTTTGAGGGACACCAGGGAATCCTAGAAGTGGCAAGGAAGGGGATATCACTGCAAGGCAAAGGCACAGAGATGGAGGCAGCTGTAAGGGTACAGCAAATAGGCCACAATAGGTGGACAACAGTGTGTGAAGAGTTAGTAATAAGTAAGAACCCCGAAAAGGCAGGATGAGTACAAGCTATGAATTATGAATATGAAAAAATATGCACAATTAGGGAACTTATTTCTGATCTAAGAAGCAATAGGGAGTCTAACATTTATTGAGTATGGGAGGTCACCACTCTGAAGATTTTGGAAAATCCATTTGGTGACTGCAAAGAAACTGGTCTGAAAAGGAGCCTAGAGGCAAGGAGTCTCATTATATTAATAGTCCAGAAGAATGGTGATGTGGTCCTGAACCAGGAAAAACACTGACTTGGAAAAAGGAAAACAGGAAAAAGGAAAAACAGGAAAAACCAAGATTTGGCAGGTGATAGGACAGAGAGGGAGTATAAGGAGTCAGGAGATTTAGAGGTTGGGAACCTGGGAGACTGGAAGGAAGGTCAGTGGCACCTCTGATCAGCAGAGGTGGATTGAGGACAGATAGTTCTAAAAGCCCAACAGATAGCTATAGTGAGGAGAGAGATGGGCTGAATATACTCTGCCCCAGAAGTCACTGGAGACAAACTTGGACAATCAAGGGAGCTGATGAGGTTCCCCCAAGTTAGAGCTCAGAGCAGGGTTTCTTTGCCTTTCTAGTACCACAGATCCCTGGAGTGCAGGCCAATGAAGCTTACGGACTCTACCCAGAAGAAGACTTTTAAATGGAAACAAAAGTAAAATGCAGAAGATTCCCAGAGGAAATCAATTATGATAGTGAAACAATGTTATCAAAATATTAAAAAATCAAGTTCATGGAAAAATGAAGCCTGGTAAGGAACCTTTGGAGGAGAGGGAGATGACCCATTGAATTCTTGAGTAAGTAAATAAACATTTATTAAGCACCTACTATGTGACAGGCACTGTGCTAAATGCTAGGGATACAGTAACAGGCAAAAGAGTCCTCAAGGAGCTCCCAATCTAATGGGGAAGACAATCAGACAACAAGTATGTACAAATGGGCTCTAGACAGAATAAACAGGTAATAATGAACAGAAGGAAGGCACTGGAATTAGAGGCAGTGAAGAAACTTCCTGTAGAAGGTGGGGTTTGATTTGCAACTTAAAGGAAGACAAAGAGGCTAAGTGCAGGGGAGTGTTCTAGGCTGGAGCAGGGTAGGGGGGGTCAGGAGGTCATCATCACTGGATGAAGAGGAAGGTATAAGAAGACTGGAAAAGCAGAGAAGAGTTAGATGATGAAGAGCCTTGAATGGCAAACTGAGCATTTTGTATTTGATCCTGGAAATAGTAGGATTCCTTGGAGGTTATTGAATAAGGGGTGATAAGGTGAGACCTGGATGTGCTTTAGGAAAATCCCTTTGGTGGCTAACTGGAGGATGGACTGGAGCAGAGAGAGAACTGACCCCTCTCCCCAACCAGTGGCTATTGTAATAGTGCAGATGTGAGGTGGTGAGGGCCTGCACTAGGCTGGGGGCAGCATCCGAGGAAAGAGGGGACAGTATTTAACGTGCAGAGGTGACTTGGGCAGGGCAACAGAATGAGCAGTTGGTGATCTGTCCTTGGAGAGGAAATAAGCCTCCCCGAGAAGCCCAGCACAGATCTGTCAAAGCATGAGGAACTCAGTGCCCACATCCCAGGTACTGAAAGCTCTTTCTGGTCTAAGTTCTGCCAGACAAGCCCACCTGACTCCAAGAACACTTGCCAGGTGGCAGAGAGAGGCTGGGCCAAAGAACAGGCCTAGAGGGGCATCTTACCAGAAGGTTGTTCATCTGGCTAAATTTACAGATGACCTCTAGGAGAGGGGACAGCATTGTACACTTTGCTTCTGAAACACCATCGATGTTTTTCAGACTTTCCAGGGTACTTGGCCTATTAAAAAGATGAGACAACCATGAAAAAGGCAGCCCTGACTCTGGGCTCCATGCTGATCCTTGTTAAATTAAAAAAAAATAGCCCCAACTGATGAAATGTCCCTCTGGGGGGTTGGGGGGGGGAGTTTAATAACCCTGGGCTCTGTTGTCACTCTACTAACATTTCAGGGCTATGAGGAGGAACAGTGGGTGATGCTGGGACCAAAGTCAGACAAACATGAATTCAAATGTAGCCTCACACATTGTGCAAGTCTGTTCTTCTGTAAAATGAGGATAATGGCACCCACCTCCCAGGGTTGTGATAGTAACATCTGTAAAGCACTTTGCAAACCATAAAGTACTATATAAGTGCCAGCAATTATTATTATTGTTACTATTAATTAACCTCCACAGAGAACACAAGGCAGTTTTGATGGAACAAATTAATAGTTGACCAGTACATGGAGTTGTGAATTTATCCAACCATTCTGGAGGGCAATTTGAAACTATGCCCAAAGGGCACTAAAAGACTATCTGCCCTTTGACCCAACCATACCACTCCTGGGTTTGTACCCCAAAGAGATAATAAGGAAAAAGACTTGTACAAGAATATTCATAGCTGCCATACCACTCCTGGGTTTGTACCCCAAAGAGATAATAAGGAAAAAGACTTGTACAAGAATATTCATAGCTGCACTGTTTGTGGTGGCAAAACACTGGAAAATGAGGGAATGCCTTTTGATTGGGGAATGGCTGAAGAAATTGTGGTGTATGTTGGTGATGGAATACTATTGTGCTCAAAGGAATAATGAACTGGAGGAATTCCACGTGAACTGGAATGACCTCCAGAAATTGATGCAGAGTGAAAGGAGCAAAACCAGGAGAAGATTGTAAACAGAGACGGATACACTGTGGCACAATTGAATGCAATGGACTTCTCTACTAGCAGCAATGCAATGACCCAGGACAATTCTGAGGGACTTCTGAGAAAAAACACTCTCCACATCCAGAGGAAGAATTGTGGGAGCAGAAACACAGAAGAAAAACAACTGCTTGATCACAAGGGTCTTTGGGGATATGACTGGGGATGTAGACTCTAAATGATCACCCTAGTGCAAATATTAATAATATGGAAATGGGTCTTGATTGATGACACATGTAAAACCCAGTAGAATTGTGCCTCACCTACGGGAGGGGGTGGGGGGAAGAGAGGAAGAGAGGGAAAGAACATGAATCTTGTAACCATGGAAAAATATCCTAAATTAATTAATTAAATAAAATATTCTAAATTAAAAAAAATAGTTTACCACTACAGATCATCAGTCTAAGAAGTGTTTCTCTACCAGGGATGAGCCAAATACTGCATTACACAATTCTAGGTGTGGGGCTCACTCAGCCAGAAGGGAAAGAGCTGGACAAGGTGATTTCTGGGCAAGAATGAGCAAGGAGAGTGGACCTGGGCACCCACCCCAAGTGGCCTCCAAACCAAGTGGCAAAGGGAGCTGTCTGGTATGGTCCATTTCAGCCATTCCTCTAAATACCTCATTTTAGAAAGAGGCAAAGCAGGCCCAGAGAGGAAGAAGTACTCACCTCTTGGAGCCCTGCCTGGGTCTAGGAAACAATCAGAGATGATGGGAAGAAGGGTTGAATACATTCAACATTTTTTTTCTCCTTATGCAGGAACAAACTATTTTATTTCTGTTTTTTAATCTGGATAGGTGAGTGAGGGGGGTGACTGAATTTGTGGGGCCTTGCTGGGTGGGCATACTTAAGACAGGGAGAAATGGCAGAGAGAGTTGGAGGTGAAGCAAAGAGCAGGGCTTTGCAATAAATGGGTACAACAGCAAAAGGAGACATCCAAGGCCCTACTAGGGTTTCCAGCTGGAGATTGGGAGGCTGGTGGCACAACAAGGCACTAAAGAGATCAGAATCGTGGATGGTAGGTAGTATGATCTCAGGTAGAAAATGAATCCTGTTTTTGACCTGGAAACCATGGGGTACTCGAAGGATCTCTGGCAGGCAGGCTAGAGACCCAACTGTGGGAATCACAGGTTGATCAGGGAAACCAGAGGATCAGGCAAGAGATAAAGAGTGCCATGTACTACAGCCTGGGAGGGAAAGGAGCCAGCGTGTGTGGACACACCCCTGCCCATGCTGTGAAATTCACACTCACCTCATCTTGGCCATATCCACCAGCACCTTGTTGGTAGCTAATAAAGCTGGAGGGATGTCCTTCTCACTGGCCTGCTTCTGCCTCTCTTCTACCAGTTTACAATACAACATAGTCTGGGCCAAAGAAAATCAGAAGAGATATTTAAATTTAAATTTAAAAAAGAGCCCATGCATAGACTTGGGGCCTCAGATAGCACATGATCCCAGCCTGTTTAGAGATAAGCCACAGTCCTAGAAGCTTCCACTCTCAGGGTGGGATGGCACCTCAGAGGGTACCTCTGAGCCAACCCACCAGAGCAAGAATCCCAACAACCTCCCCCCACTTCACACCTGAAAAAAGGTCACCCAGCCTTTGCCCAAAGACCTCTAGCCAAGAGGCCAACCTCATCATGGGCTGACACTTTTGAACTATAGAAATGCAAATGTCAACGTGTACATCACTACCTACACACTCTGAAAACAATAAAATAGTGCACATTTTCCAATATGACAGCATCCTTTAACCTCTCTGGGCCTAGATGCCCTTAAAATGCTCAATGAATGATGGTCTGACTCTCATGACCTTAAGACTTAATGAAAGAAAATAGGAGTGCAAACACAATCACCCCTTTTTGACAGATTATCCAACAGGCTCAGAAGGGTGATGGGTCCAGTTTCATCAAGCCAGTCAGTAAGAGAAACCAGATTGGGACCCAAATATTTTGTCTCAAGGAACAACCCCCACTTCCTTCTCCCCAATTTACCTGCAACTCCTGCTCTTTGGATGACACAGATGCTGGGGAGTTGAGGGGTGCAGGAAGAGGCTTCACTGGAGACATTGGCAAAACACTACACAATTCAAAGAGAAACAGACTTGATGTGAGAGTGAGGGAAGGCCTTCAGTGTCCCATCAATTCCATTCACCAGGACGCCCTGATTAGACATCACTGCCTCTTTAGGCCTGGGGAAATCCAGCAGGCAGGCATGTGGCTGATATTCAAGATCACCCATCTCCAAAACGCAAGCTTGTCGGCTCCCCCAAAGAGCAAAGAAAATGTCTTAACAAAACCAGGGAGGAGCAGAGAAACGTGGGTCACAAAGTGATCAGGACAAGAGGAAGGAGAGGCTGACGCTGGTATTTAAACAAGGTTCATATTCTTGAATCATCCTCTAGACTGCTGTGTATCAAGCAGCTTACTAAGCACTCCAGTCCACTTGCCCTTCCAAAAGTCCCTGGGAAGAAGCCTCTACAGCAATTACTGGTCTACATTTTATAAAGGAGGAAGAGTGTCGGGCATGCCTTATGTTAGATGTAGTTGGGAAGTGCTGACTCGCACCTCTAATACCAAGTATAGCAAGCCCAAAATATGGTCTATGAACTTTAAATTTAAGATTTATAGCATTAAAGGAATTCTAGGGTGAATAGGAAAACAAAATGTTGCTTTTTTCCAGACACTATCATGGTCTTCTTAGAGAAACCTACAGACGACTAAATACTAATTGATATGGTTATTTTATATAGTCTGAAATTGGGTTGTGGTAGACCTTCCTTCTTCCCCCATCCTCTCCCCAAATCATTTCCCTTGAGAGTCTAGCCTGTCTCTCAAGATGAATTTTATTCTTTTTTTCTAGATCTGTGTAGCCTACTTGACAAGGTATTGCATCAGGCCCCAATGTACACGCAGCCTGGCCAAGAAGGTTTCATCCTTTTCCAAGTATTCTGCTCCATCATTACACAGAAGGTGGCTGTACTCACAGTTCTTGACCTCTAGAGACTTGTTTCCTTAGGCCTCAGGGACACTGCTCACTCCCCAACTCTTCTCCCTCCTTCATCTCCTTCACTAATATCTCTCCTGTGGTCTAAATGTGGCCACACCCCAAGAGATGGCCTTTGGGCTCCTTGTCTAACCTCTCTTGGTAATTATGTTCACTCCCATCACTTCAATTATCTCCTCTCTCAATCAGTCTCCAACTTCTCTTCCTATCCCCACCTTCTCCCAGATGTCCTTCTCACAGCTTTCACTGCCTGGTGGACTAGACTTCTCTAACTGGACTCCCACCCCTGCCTCACACCACATGGTCCACAGTGAATCCCCTGAGCCAGCCTCCTCTCGCCTTCCTCCCTGATACTGAGGGAACTAACACTCTTCTTTAGGTACTATAGCTTAAAAGGGGGAAAGAAGAGAGGTCACACAAGATCTTTGATTCCTCCTTCACTCAAACTCCAGTCAGTCGCCACAGCACAACTTCAGGCCTTATCTGCTCTTCCTGGATGACTCTGAGAACCTAAGTGATGTCCCTGGCTCTCACTTCTCCTACTTATAATCCATCCTCTCTGTTCATGCCTCACCCAAGCCTTCTGCATCTGGAGGGAAGCAGCTTCAAGAAAAGAATACTCCTGGCTGCTTAGGCCAGCCATTGGATCATCCTCTCTCCCAGGACCATCAGGGGTTTCCTACAATTCTGCCTCCACCAGCCTCTCACCTGATTTTGCCCCCACATTGTTAGCCAAGCCCCAACACTGCCTCCCCCTGGTGCAAGCCTTCCTTATAGAGCCTACTGGCTGGGCTCCCTGTCTCAAGTCTCTGGGCATTTCAGTACATCATTCAGTGATCTCCTGGCTATGGCACCCTCTACTCATTAACTCCAGTGGCTCCCTATTACCTCCAGGAGCAAATAAAAATCCTCCCTTGGACTATCCTGGCTCCTGCCTATCTTCTCAGTCTTCTTGTACCTTTTTCTCTTCCACACATACTCTACCCAGTGATACTGGCCCCTTTGCTGTTCCTTGAAAGGAATACTCCATCTCCCACCTCCAGGCTTTCTCTCCTGCCAATCCTAACTCGTTTCCTGATCTCTCTCTTTCAGCCTTGTATTCATGCTAGTCCTGACCTGTCATCCTGCATCCCCTTCATCCCCCAACAGCCCATGCTAAGCTGTAAGTTCATTAAGGGATCAGAAAGTTTCATTTTCACAATTTCTGGCAATCTTCTAGGAAATTGAACAGGGCTGAGTCAGTCATAATAGGATCAGGCTCTCAACTGAGGCACATCAGTGGTCTCAAGATCAGAAATAGCAAAGTATAATGGTTTTCACTGAAATAGGATTTGACCAATCAACATAAAAAATATTTTATCATTTCTATCCAAATTAGTTTGTCAAACAGAGAGGACTCAGCTCCTGAATTAGAGAGTCCTTAGTCTATGAGATGCTGTTCATAGAATCACAGACACAGCATAAAGGTGCCTCCAAGGCCATCTAATCTAACCCCTTCATTTTACAGATGAGGAAATTGAGACCTAGGTGTCCTGCCCAAGATCACAGGGGTGACAAAAGGGATAAAGTTAGGGCTTGAAACCAAATCCTCTGGTTCCCAATTCAGTGTTAGGCCTCTCCATGGAAGAAATAAAGTCAGGGGAAGATCTCACCCCCCCCCATCTTGACTTCTGAGGGGTTCACACTAGAAGGACAGAAGAAGAGACTGATAATGAAGAAGAAAACATTCTATAGAACTTGGTGCTAAAGCAAATAAAAGTTATAGCTAAGCAAAGAGTGATCTGTGAGACTGTCGACCCTTAATATCAAGTTGACAAGCATTTATTAAGTGTCTACTCTGTGCCAAGCTCTGGCTAAAGTCTACGAAGACAAGGAAATGTCCTAGTCAGTCTCTGCCCTCAAGGAGCTCTCGCTCTAATGAGGGAAACAACTTGCACAGACAAGATACAGATGGCAGAACATGGAAATCATTCCCAGAGGGAAGGCTTTAGAACTAGGGCTTCCATAAAGAAAAGCTTCCTGTAAAAGGTGCAAGTTTAGCTGGGGCAGAGATGAGGAAGGAGAGCATCTCCAGGGTAGGGGAAAGCCAGACAAAAGACCTGGGCTCCAGAGCTGGAATTTGAGACAAATTATAAGGAGGTCAGTATTACTGGATCCCAGAGTATATGGGGGCAGGGGAGGGGATGGTACAAGAAAAGTGAAACAGCAAGGTGGGGGCCAGGCTATGAAAAGCTTTAAAAACCAAAGGAGATTTCATATTTGATCCTAGAGGTAGGCATATGGAGCTGAGTTGGGGGAGAGGGCAATATGACCCAGCCAGAGCTTGGCTTCAGTAAAGATTAATCTGACAGCTGTAGCAAGGGAAGGTAGAAGTTGCAAGAATGATTGACAGGTCTTAAGACTTAGACTCTTTCATGAGCTGGTTGGGTCAGAGTTCCAAAGGAGCAGTCTCCAACTGACCGAGTCTGGTGCTAAAAGTGAAGGACAGTGTATAGCTGAGACTGCTGAACAAACCACTTATCAAGCAACTGACCTTTGAGGTGAGAGGAAAACCTCCAATCTTCCTGGTGGACAGATTGACTAGGGAAAAGACCTCTATCTTGCTGGGACCATCTGAGGACACCACAACTGGGATTCCTGATATCTGACCAACCACTGACTCTGTGTGTGTGAGATTTACTATAGGATTTACTATTCTTAATAGTCTTTAGTTAAGATAGTTAGACAGTGTAAGCTTAGAAAATCAAATATAGTGTGTAAAAGTCAGATGCTATTCCTTCCCCAACATCTTCCCCATCTCTGTTAATAAACTCAAATTATTTAAATGTGATTTTTCCCTTGTGTATAAACTCTTTCCCCTTTCCTAAAATCCCCATAACACAGCCAAGCAGAGATGGACTCAAGTGGGGAGACATGAGGCAGGCAGGAGCACCCCAGCTGCTATTACAATGGTCTGGGGCTCTCCAGGTGTAATGGTGTCAGAGGAGAGAAGGAGGCATATTGGAGAGATGCTGCAGAGGTGAATGTAGCAGGCCTCAGCAAATGGACAAAACATGACTCTCACATAAAGTCCAGTAGCCCCAGGAACTGGGAAGATGGTGGTTTCCTCTACAGTAACAGACAAATTATGAAGAAGGGGAGTTTTGGGAAAAGATAATGAGCTCAATCTCAGAGCTTAGTTTAAGTTACTGGACATGTTGTTTGAGATGTCAAAGAGACAGTTGGAGTAGCGAGACTGGAGGTTAGGGTGCACAGATATAGTAGGGTCCATCACAGCAGGGGATGCCTTCTGAGGCCCAGCGTCTGAAACTGTGAATATAAACAAACACCTGCTGACCCCTCTCTCTCCCTGCTCCTCCCCCCTCAGTTTGGTGGTCCCTGACCTCCCACCCTCCCTACCTCCCACACACAAATATCCCCATCACAGCCCAGACCTATCCACAGTCAGATTCCCTCCTTCTCAAATTAATGGCTCATCTCCTCAGTCCACCTCATCCTCCTCCGCACAGGATGAGGTGATGTGATAAGCAACGAAGGAGAACTCAGTACTGGCCTGGACACTCTCTGGCAATCCTTCTGACCATAACACCAGGCTCCACCTCCCCATCATCTCCACTCTCACAGGGAGAAGCCCAGATGCCAAAGCTAATGTCACCTTAGTGCTGTCACAGGCCCTGCAGGGTTGGAGGCCAGGCCCAATATCACTGGGCTTCCATTTCCTTTCTCTCAGTCCTTGAACACAGTCACTGTGTGGTAAGGCCAAAACACATGCCAAGGGCCCAGAGAAACAAAGTTTGGAGGCTTTTCCTCCCTAGACTAAAGCTGCCTCTGGGGGGTTCTGCCTCAGCAGCCAGCCCTCTACCCTCTGGGGCATTTGGTCAGCATGGGCAATGAAGATTCAATTCATGGTTCCTAGTCCCAATGCTTTACCCCATCAAGGGAACCTGCCTGATTGCCTGAAAAAAGTGCTCTCCTCACCCATGAATTTGCAACCTCCATTCACCAAGTGTCCAGATAGGAGGGGCAGCCACTGATGCTTAGGTGCCTAACCTGAACAAGGAAAACCTTTCATCAAAGACCTTTTGAATTAAATTGGTCCTATTTTCTGGCTTGCCAATCAATTTCCTATCTTATGAACTCTACCAAGCAGTGTTTCCATCAACAAACCAACTATGAGCTAAAACGACTCTGAACACCCTGTATGTCCATTCTCCTATTTCCTAAGTACACTGACCACTTTACTAACCCTAGAATTGGACGCTCCATTGTATGATATATATCTGCCATATGAAAACCCTCATTTCTTCTTAAAAAGAAAAAGAAATAAATGCCAAGGAGGGAGAGAAGGGAACCCATACTATAACACAAACCCTATTTTAGGAGGAAATGAGGTGGCTCAGAAAATAGAATACCAGGCCTAGAGGTAGGTCCTCAGTTCAAATCTAGCCACAGATACTTTTTAGTTATGTGATCTTGGGCAAGTCACTTAATTCCAAATACCTAGCTCTTAGTATTGATTCCAAGGCAGAAAGTAAGGATTTATTTTAAAAGACTATATCTTTTATTAGAGCTATTATTCCCAGAATAAATTTTATCAGTGAGTTTATATGAATACATCTTCTGCAAATTTTCCTGGTTTAAATATATACAAATTGCACTAAAAACATAAATTACAAAATTTGAAGAAAATACCACTTTTTAACTTTTTAAAAGAATATAATCAGTTAGATAATTTTTCCCTACCCACCTCAGGCCATCTCCCATTAGACAAACTCTCTTTGTAGTCTCAACTTTCTAGGTAAGGAGAGAGCAATAGGATTAGCACCTCACTCAGGACAGCTCCTCTCAGCCGAACCTCTCTCCAAGACTGGCCTAATCATGAAAACTGACACCACCAGCCATGGGTACAAGAGTCAAGCCAAGCACATGAGTTCAATTAATCAAAATCTGCTACTACACTATGGAAAGAATTGCAAAGGAGAGGAAAAAAATAAAAGTTCTAGTGAAGAATAAATTAAGCAGAAAATTCAACTGACCACAAGAATTCACTGGTCTCACACTCAAGTTAATCAAGGCTATAATTAAATTAAGCTCTATACTTAAATATAGAATAATTATAAATAATTATCATTATTATTAAATTAAGTTCTAAAAGTTACAATAGAAACACAATGCTGATTGGCAAAATGGCTTTTCCCAGAAAAATCTAAAAATCTAATCTGTATAACTTTAAATTAATTGTAAATCTAATAACACCTGCCTACAGCTTTTCAGCATGTAGGGTGAAGTTTTAAAGCAATTTCAGTTCTCATTAACTGAGGGACTTCTAAAGTTTTATTCACCCCATAAATCTCTGATAATAGAATTTAGGGTTAGAAGGGTCTTTAGAGATCACCTCACACTTTACATTATATATATGGAAGCACAGAACAGAGAGGGAAGGAAAATTACAGAAGGTTGGACAAGAAGCAAGAAGTCAAGTCAGGCTGAACCTTCCTCCAATCCCAAGGCTCTCTTCTGCCCTGAATAATCATAACACTCAGGAAATAATGGGCCACAGAGACTCTCCCAGACTCTAAGGTAAGTAGAAGCCAAACCCTTAAAGCACCTTGCCTCAAATCACTACCATATCCTCCACTTTCTTAGGGAAGATACCGAGCCACAGAAACCCAAATTTGGAGAGTTCTCCCTTCAGTTAGTGTTTAGGTATTTCATGTTACCCTTCTCCAGCCAAGAAAAGTTACACATTTTGTTCTATAGTGTAACCACAAAAATATGGTTTTCAAAACTGTGAATTGCCAAAACTGTAAAGATAATTTTTAGTGTCTTGATTTAAATCAAAAATAAGTGGCTGCCATGGGAAAATTCCCAAATATGAAAATACCCAAGTTAGCTGGGCTTTATGGAGATTTTAATTAATACAAATGAAGGAATTAAGGGAAGAGAGAGAGAGAGAAAGAAGAGAGAAAATAGTAGGAAGGGCCTAGGCCGAATGGCCTACTCACCACAAGATCATCCCAAGCAAATTCTAGTTCTTCACTGAAATCCTCAACTCCTGAACTGAGTTCAAAGACCCAGCTCCTCCAACTAACTCCAAACTCCAACTAAGTTCAGAGACCCAGCTCCTCCAAACTAACTTCAAACTCCAACCTCCATGGCAAACTCCCCAAACTCAGTTCAGAGAGCTCCTTTTAAAGAGAAATTTCTCTTATGTCACCTCCCCTAAATTTTCACATCTACCAATCACAGTAGACATTTTCCCCAGGACTGACCATTCTTAGTTCACATCTTCTTTTGTTATCACCTTCTCTGATTAGATTATATCTTCTGAGTATTTCACATCTCTTTGCTAAACTTGCCCTTTGTAAGTTGCTTGACCTTTTAGTGATTAATTTAACCTTTATAGGTACTTAGCACCCTTTTGTATTATATCTAAAAATAGACCTAGCTTAAGGTTCTAGCTTTACTATAAATATGAGTTGGGGTCTTTTCATTGTTCAATCAGGAATTTTACAACTTTATCTTCCCCTAAGGCACTGTCTGAGCAGGATGGAGTAATTTTAAAGTTCTCAATACATTCCTGACCAAGTACCTCCATTTGTTACAATAGGGGAATAGTTTAACCAAATCTTCTAAGGTACAGTCTGAGCAGTTTTTAAGATTCACAATAGCTAATCACATGGAAAAAGCAAAAAAGAGAAAGACCTCCCCATCTACATTTTTTTGATAGTCAGCATCCTAATAGAGAAACACTGTTCTCTGAATTTATGTACATTCTATGAAGACTGTCCAAAAAATAAAATAAGTTACATGAAGTGTTAAAATAGTTCTCTGATTTCAACCTTGATATCTTCACAAATTCAGTAGAGCCCCAAACCTCAATGTCAGCTCCTTAGATGACAGCTTATAGATTTCAATGAAGAAAGATATTTTGCCATTTTGGTTTTCTTTTGAAAAGCCTATTCATCCAGATCTCTGAAGAACTCAAGGAGTTTATAGAAGGAAGTGAACAAATGATTAGAACTGGCAAAAATGCTAAAAGATAGTAATAAATGTATTAATTTTCACCCTATGGAACAAAAAGAGGAGAGATATGGCTTACTCACCATTTGCAGCTTCTCTACTCCCTACTTCTTTATTTTTATTTATTTTTTAAGCAAACAGGGTTAAGTGACTTGCCCAGGATCACACAAGCCAGTAAGTATCTAAGACTGCATCTGAACTCCTAGTTTAGGCTCAGTGTGTACCACTCTGCACCATCTAACTGCCCCTACCTTCTGCTTCTCCAACAGAAAGAAGCTGGTGTAAGAACTGAGCTCAGTCAGTTGTCCCCAGAAGAGATGTTCCCAAGGACAATTTGGAACTATGTGTAAAGTCCTTTAAATTAATGTCTGCCCTTTGACCCGGCCATGCCACTTCTGTTTTTGTAACCCAAAGAGATAATAAGGAAAAAAATTTGTGCAAAAATATTCATAGCTGTGCTCTTTGTGATGTCAACAAATCAGAAAATGAGGGAATGTCCATCGATTGGGGGAATGGCTGAACAAATTGTGGTATACGTTGATGATGGAATACTATTGTGCTCAAAGGAATAATAAAGTGGAGGAATTCCATGGGAACTGGAACAACCTCCAGGAAGTGAGGCAGAGCAAAAGAAGCAGAACCAGGAGAACATTGTACACAGAGACTGATACACTGTGGCACAATTGAATGTAATGGACTTCTTTTCTAAATAAAAATAAATAAATAATCAAAAAAAGAAAAGAAAAGATGTTCTCCAGCATCTACTTCATCCAGCTGCCTGTCCTGACCCACATCCTGCTGCCCCCATCTACAAGAGTCTAACAAGTGTACTGATTAAAACATTAAGCAGAAATTTTATAAATATCCTGGCTGAGAAGCAATAATATTCAAAAGACTTATTAAACAGAAAACCAATAAAAAAATTTTTAAACCTTAGATTTAGTAACTTCCTTGGACACAAGTCTTCACTGGCATGAAGGAGGAGAGTTCGGGCTGACTCGTCAGTGGCTTGATCCAGCCAGTTTCTACCCTATAAAACACAAGATCTTTAATCAGATAATAAACATTTATTATGTGCCTACTGCATGCAATGTCTTGTCCTAATACTGATTAAAATAATGGTAAGGACAGTCTTCCCTCAAGAGCTCACATCTAATGAGAGAAGAGGTCTATCTAATACATTCTGCATGTGAAAAGAATATAAACATAACAGAAAAGTTCACTTCTTACCTTCTCTGAAAGAACACAAAATTTGGCAAATTTATTGTATCCTGGCATTTCTTCTAAAAATCCCTCCAAAATAAGCTGTCGAGCCAAAGCCTTCCACCAGCTCTCCAAATGGTCCTTGCCACCACCAAAGAGACAATGACGGCGGAATTTATCAGGAAGACGTTGAGAATTCTGGAAGCAAGGAAAAAGCCATTATCTACAAGTCATTCCTTACTTAAAAGTGGACAAAGTACTCTTTTCACTGAAGAAACCATAGAAACAAGTTAAGATTCCATTGGGCCTCCAGCAAGCAGCTGTTCCTCCTAAAATAAATCTATGACACGTAGACAGCAGATCCCATCACCAGGAGCATAACCCCACAACCCAACACTACTGCATCTCACCATTAGGCCCATTTTGGGACACACAAAGGAAATGATGCAAACCCACCATGTGGCCCAGGCCAAGAAGTCTAAAGTTCTCACCTACAACATTACATTTCCTTTTTTCTTGTCTTTAGAGGGTAAATGGGCAATCTGACCAAGGCCTAAGATCTGTGAGAACTACACAAGAAGAAGCTCAGCAGAGCTGATCATAAAATGCCAAGATCAAACCAACAGGGCTCTAAGCTGTCCCCCAAGAAGGTGGATCCAAAATGTATTAGGTTGGGACAATGACCAAGGAAAGCAAAGACAAAGCAGAATGACCAAATTCCTGCTTTTCTTCTATCTTCCCTGCCAAGGAGAATACTCTTTGGACTACAAACAAAAAGGGCTGAACAAGAGGAAGTAAGGAGATATAACAAACAAGAGCACTTTGATGCCCTGCATGAAACCAAGTCATCAGCCTCAGACAGCAAAGCCGTGAGTGCTGAACCACTAGTAGTCAATGATCTTGAAAAGATCCAGGAAAGAGAACTCAAAAAGCAAAATGTTGTCCCCAAAACTTTGCCTTCATCTACTTTCCCCATCAAGCATGACCAGGGCCTTAAAATCTGCCCCTAGCACGAATTTAGGGTTACGGTTTAGACCCTTCCCACACCCTCATCTGGCCCCCACCCTCCTACAGGCCCTTGCTGCCTCTTGCCTACACTATTAGCAAGCCTACCACTTGCTCTCCTTCCTTCACTAATTTGTGGATCTAACTAGGTCATTCTCCTACTCAGAAAGACCCAGCAACTTCCCTTTGCCTCTAGTTAATAATACATGCTCCTTCTGGTATTGAAAACCCTTCAAAGTTGGCCTCATCCTCTCTTTCCCCATTCATATTCCTCCCCTTCCTATGCTGGGCATTCTCCGAAGCCTATCTCACAGCTTTCCTAACCCTGGTACTGCACCTCCTGCTTCCATGACTTTTATGTGCAAGAAGACCCCATTCCCCTCCCCTGCTTGCAATAACTCCTCACCTCTGCCTGTTATGATCTTCCTTTGGGTTCAGCTCCAGCTCCTACTAGAAAGCCTTTTCTTATCACCTCAGCTCATGTTAGTGCTCTGCCACATGCCTAGTTGACCCGTGCATTCCTCAAGAACAAGGCCTCTGGTTCCAGAATGGGTACTCTCCTGCAGAGTTCCCCCTCTAGCACATGAGTCCCAGCACTGCCAAAACACTGTGGATGACAGACCACCTGAAGGAAAGGCCTTGGGGATTCCTAGGCCTGGAAGTTCTCCTATTATCTTTATTTCTAAATGCTTGGCCCAGCTCCATCTCTGGGTCTCATGCAGTGGTCGTCACTTCTCCCTCTCCTATTAGTACCACCTTGACCCACCAAATGAGTGTACTGCCAAGCATCCAGGCGGACTACTTTGAAGATATCACTTTACCTTCAACTTGTGCTCTGTGCTATGGCACACAGACATCAGGGGTCATCAACGGGGTGAACATCAAACAAAGAAAAGAGCGCTGGACTCTTGAGTCAGATGATATAGGCTGGAGTTCCAGCCCAGATGCTAACTAGCTGTGTGACTATTAGCATGTGCCTAAACTTCTCTGGGCAAGTCTCATCATCCATCATAAAGAAGGCAATGATGTACCTCAAACTCTCCCAATACCCACGTGACTTACATGACTACCTTCTCATGTAGACACAATAGCCACCAGGAGCAAGAAGGCATTCCCAAGCAATATTCAACAAAAGTTACAACTTGACCACTTCACAATTATATGAAAGCAGTCTAAGAATAGAAGAATCCCCTCAGCTAATTATTTGTGTATTATGAAAAAGCATATGATTCTAGAGCACAAAACTCCCTAAAGGTAGAAACTGAAACAAACCCCTCTTGAATATCACCTTTAGAATCAGTCCACTCTTTGCACCTACTGAGTTCTTTCTAAATCCTGATTCTGTCATCCGGCTTATTAGTGATTCTTCCAAGACTTGGGTCATCTATCCATTTGACCAATGACAAGACTAAACCAAACAGAGAACCAAGGACAGAGGTTTGCAGCAATTCATCAGAACAGGGGTTCTTGGCCTAGGACTCATGAATTTTATTTTGTTTTTCAAACAGCATTTCAATATGTATAATTGGTTTTCCTTATAAACCTATGCATTTTGATTTATGCACTAAAAACATGATTTGGAGACTTAACCAGATGATGACAAAAGGGATCCAGGAGACACAGAATAAGGTTAAGAACTCCTGCCCTACAAAAAAAGTTTCCTACTATTTTGTGGGATCAGTATATGAAGCAGATTTGATTCAATTTAACTGTACTAATAAAGATTTCTTAAACAAGTCAAAAAATAAACAGATAATCCTGAAAGAATATCAGAAAGAAAAGAGATTCACACAGTTGGCAAATTAATTAAATCCTGGGATTAAAGGCCAATAGAGTTCCCAACATAAAACATCTTTGTGTAAACTAAGGAAGTGGAATGTACACCACTAGCAAAACAATGAACATCTGGTGCCATTGTTATGCTATAAATATAAAAGGCTTGACAACTAACCTAAGTTCCCCTATTGAGAGCCACAAAGACAGATGTGATCTTGTCTATCAAAATACATAAATATTACACATTTGTATTTATTCCAATGAGGTGGACAACTTAGTGAATTCCCAGAGTTAAAAGTTATGATTTTAAAATCATCCAAGCTCTTGACACTTCTTCATACAGAAATTCAAGTTGCTGTGGTTTTGCTACAGGCAGTGCCTTACTGGTATGCTATCTGCCTTAGTTAATAAGAGGATTTTTTTAGGTTCTAAATCTTTGTCTATCAAGGGTGGTATAAAATTTCATGAAAGATAACTTTTTAAATTGAAGACTCCCCAAAGGACTTGTCTGACTCAGTTTTCAAATAACAGGTGAAATCTGATCTCTCCTGGGAGTCCCTTCAGTTCTGTCTAGGAGCCCACTTATGTTCATCAAGGACATGACCAGATTATACCAAATTAAACCAAGATAATTTAACATGTCATGCCTCTAACTGGGCTCCACAGGCTCTAAGGGTGGGAAGAGTAAGTGAGCCATTTAAGAGGGTTTTTCGGAGACATTCAAAATTTTCAGGCATCTTAATGACATTGGTAGTTGGAAAGGGGAGGGGGGAGATGATGGATTTTACATTAAACAAGTAAAGTGAAAACTGAAAAGCTACAAATCTGACCCTCTTACACTGCCCAACACCTCACAGAGCTCCCTGGACCAGTACCCAAACAGACTCGGCTTGGGATGGCATGCTCCCCATTTTTGTGGACTCTAAGGAGAGAAAACTCTGACATCTAGTCAGTCACATTAAGGAATCTACAAATTCACAGAAATCCTTACCCAAACATTTAAAAAGAAAGTATTACATCAAAGCAAGGGCTTTAAAATAGTTTATTTTTTAAAACTATCTTTGTATTTCCCACATATGTTGCCTTGCACCACCTCATCTTAAGTTCTCTTTTTCACTTTCTATGGGAAGGAAAGGAGAGAGGAATAAGCATGTAGTAAGCCCCTACAGCCAGGCTTTACAATTTTCATTTTACATGATCCTCACAAAACATGGCAGTTAGGATCTACATATTACAGATGAGGAAACTGAGGCAAACAGGACTAGGTGACTTGCTCAGAGTCACAGAGTTGGGCAGTGTCTGAGACCATATTTAAACTCAGGTCCTCCTGACTATCCACTGATCTATCACTGTACCATGTGGCTACCTTCTGGGACCAGAAACAAGTCCCATCTCTTCTCTGAACTTGTTACCTCCTCTGCACCATGAAGGATGGTTTTCGATGGTCCCTAAAACCCCTCCCTGCCTGCTTTCCCCTGACACCAGTGAGGAACAGCCAAACCAGCACTTCACGTTTCTAGATCTGGAAGGTGCATGAGGCAGTGGCATTTCATGTCATCTGGCTTCATGATATCCTGGGATTCTGGAGATGATGACAATAATGGTGATGATAATAGCTAACATTTATGTAGTGTTTCCCATGCGCCAGACACTGTGCGAAGTGCTTTACAATTATTATCTCATCTGGTCCTCACAATAACTCTGGGAGTGGGTGCTATTATTATCCCCCTTTTATAGAAAAGGAAACTGAAGCAGACAGAGCCAGTAAGTGTCTAAAATTGCATTTGAATCCAGGACTTCCTGACTCCAATCCCAGCATTCTCTCCACACGACCATCTGGTTGCCTAGCACTGACCCAATCAAAATAAGGTAAGAAGTCCAAGGTTCAAAAGCTCCATTTCCAAGCAAATGGAATTTAGTTTTCTAGCCTTACACAATTCATACAAATCATACACTCACTTACCTTGCTTTCATTTGTTTAATTTATATTAAAAAAAGGAGCAGATGTAGTTCCCAGTAGTGAGAATAGGTCTCAGTAAAATCACAGCCATAGTTTACAAGTAGTCAGACACGTAGCTTGCCACCCCAGCATGAGAACTCAATCCAACTCCTCACCAAATACTAAATGTCCTTACAAAAAATTACTGTGCAGGAATTCTATGAGAAACTGTTAGATGGTTACACATTGACATATTGAATTATCACCTATAGAAAACTCTTTAGAGCCACTGAAGTAATCTACATCCATTATCTCTATCTCGTAAATCATTACTAACCACTGTCATTGCAAAAGGCTTAACTAATCCCTTAGCCTACGTCATTTTCTCTATAAGTATGTTACCCCAAATCATTAAACTTTGTCATTGATCAGCCTGAGACCCTTGTGTCTATCTGTAAATCTCTTTTGACCCTCCTGATCCCAATCTCATTTCTCTTATCCCATTCCATGACCCACAAATAATTTGTCGAGCTGTACTCTACAAATGGCTGTAGTCTATTTGTCCCACAAATGTTCCCACAAAACGTTCACTTACTAAAAATGAAAAGCATACAGTCCTCTCTTTAAGAGTCTGAACACTTCATAGGAGAAGCAATCAAACCATCAGACCAGGCATAGCAAGGAATAACATATTAAGGAGAAAAACAGCCTCAGAGATGCCAACAATGGCAAAACCATATTTGATGGTGTGAAGATAGGATTAACTCTCCTCTAACCTATTTTGAAATTACTCAACAAAAACTGAAAACACTCTACCTAACACTAAGTAGGGGAGGTCCACAAACCACTTGCTAAAAGTGTGTGTCAACTCCAGAAGCAACTGACCACGCCCTAGGCAGTGCTAAGCAAATTTAAAGACTGCAATTGGCTCCCGTAAAGTAGGGAAGGGACAGGAAGTGACATGGAAAAAGAACTATAAAAGTCCTGAACCTCCTGTTCAAGGGGGTCTTCAGCCTGAATCTTGGGCTTGGAGGATCTTGGACTGGAACTCTGGTTTGGAGCTATGACTTGAAACTTGGACCTGGCTCTTGGACTACTTCTGGTAAGACTGCTCCTGGATCTTTTCCTTTGGAACTTCAGCTTGGGTGAGTGAGAATCTGACCCTCTTTTCCTGGCTTCTGGAGAGATTAATTTGGGAGAGGGCTTCCCCTTCTTGGAGGAGGCTTTGTGTGTTGAATACTTGTTTAATTCACCACCGAGTCCTCCAGCTGAGGGGTTAACGAGCCCTGCATGGGTTGAGCCAGACCTGAGCAACATTTGGGGTAATAGGCTAGACTTCTTACTCTATCCTCTTTCACATTTCTCTACTTTCACTCTCTCCATCTCTTTGTAAATAAAGCTACTGAAAGTCAATTTGACTTGAGCTATAATATTTTTTAAATTGGTGACCACAGTAATATCTTAGAATTCTCATATATTTAGTCAAACCCTTAATCTTAATTCCTTACAATGGAATCAAATTTTTCCTTAAAAAAGTGACTGGCATGTAGTAGGCACTTAATAAATGTTTCCAGATAAACTGACTAATGAGAGACCACAAATTAAGCCTTTTTAGCAGTTCTCCAGCTGACCTCATAGACTGTCTCCTGTCCTCTGACATCCTGAAAGTGAACTTTTCTTAATGGTCCCAAGGAGACCAGGCCTGGGGATTTCTCCATCAGTCACAGATCAAGATGGCAAACAGGCCCCAAGTAGGTAGGGCCAGGGGTTGAAGCCAAGGGAAAGCAGGGGCCTGGCCAGAAATATGAGTTCTCCCTGAAGAAGAATAGGATCCTACAGTTTAGGCCAGTGACAACAAACCAAGTCTCACTAGGAGAGGCTGAGATGGGGCAAAAGATCCCTGAGACAGTGGCCCAAAGGGTAGGCACACTCACCGATCCTCGAAGAAATAAAACTGGCATTCCAATTCCAAACTTCTGTCCTAAGACACATACTGCAGACAACAATTTATAGGCCTGTGGTCCGAAGTCCTTTAAGTTCTCTTCCGAGTCATCACCAGAATGAGGGTTGTTGAGTCTAAACACAGAGGCAGAGAGAAATGAGCATGCTCTGTGAATTTATACAGCAAACCCAGCAGCGGTCAATGAGCAAAACTAGATTCAAACAGAATCAGGAAGGACAATAGAAACTCCAATGACTGCCAAGGGAATATGGCAGCACATGTTATATGACAGACAAATGAGAATGATGGTGACTCTCCCTCACAGAGGACTTGGATTTGCAGAGCACCTCCCAGACAATCATCCTGGGACAGAGGTAGCCCCAGGACTGTCATTCCAAAAAATAAGGTGTCTCTGATTCCCCCTAGGCAGCTGAAGCCCCCCCTCATCAGGAGACAAAATTCCCCTGCCCTCTCTGGCCTGCCACCAGTGAGGCTCTTATGAGGAAAGTCAAGGTTCAAACAATCTGATTCAGAGAAAAGCCTCCAAACAGACCTGGCCTTCAAAGGCAGCTATGGTGTCCTTGGTCTCCATGATCAGAGACAGCTCTGAAAAGCCCTCAATGACAACTTTCTGGTTCCCACCCACAGCATCTGATACCATGGGCAAGTAGGTTGTAATGAGAAAATGTGCCCACACTTCTGCCTATCCTTCCTGGCAAGAGCACTGCAGACCCTGCCCACCTGGCTTCTTGGTTTGACTGATCTGCTATTTTTCCCCTCTCCCATTGTTACAAGGGGCAGCTCTCTGGGGAAGGGAGAGAGAGCTTTTTGAGAATGAAGGTAAGAACCAAAGAAAGTTAAAATAAAAAGAAAACATCCTCTTCCAACAATTTTTCATTCCTGTGGCCATCACTACTTCTGATTTGCCTTTGACCACATTCCCTTATGAGAGATGAAGGCAGCAGGCTTGTAATTAGAGGATCTGGGCTAGAGTGAGTTTTGCTATTTGCTTCCTTTGTGATGCAGAGAAATCAAGTCCTCTCTTTGGGGCAAATTTTTTATCTATCAAATAAAAGAATTAGGTTCCATGTTCCTCAGGTCCCTTCCCTTCTAATCATAATTGTATTACCAATGGGAGATTTTAATTTGCACTGAAAGGGTAAAGGAGTTCAACGGCCAACATTTAGGGAACCAAAAGAGCAGAGGGAATCATGGCCAAGCAGGCCAGCACTTCAAGTGATGTGCACTTTTTTTGAAAGCAGGCTATATCCTAGAGATTCATGATTTCATATCCAACCCCCCCCCCTTCTGATCTACTATATATATGGAAAAAATTCACATCACATCTGGTGTTTGTGAAGTTTTTTAAAAAGTGAAAGAGCTTAGGAAGGAAATTCTGGGTTTTCAAATAGCGAGCAGTTATCCACCACTCCAAGGTTTGCAAAATATAGTCATTGCATCTGTTTTCAAATGCTAAGTTTGCTTATTTTGAGTTTGAGGAGTTTAGATGGTTTTTAAGGAAATGAAAACTAACACTACTTGGACTTTTTTTTTTTAAACCTTACCTTCCCTCTTAGAATCAATACCGTGTATCAGTTCCAAGGCAGAAGAGTGGTGAGGGCTAGGCAATAGGGGTTAAATGACTTGCCCAGAGTCACACAACTAGGAAGTGTCTGAGGCCAGAGTTGAATCTAGGACCTCCTGTCTCTAGGGCTGGCGCTCAATCCACTGAACTACCCAGTTGCCCCAAAACTAACACTTTGTTAAAGAAATCCAGGATACCAACCACCAAACATGAACAAGTCATTTCTTATTGGGTGGATGGGGATGGCACTTTCTTTTTTTTTTTAAACATTATTTTATTTGGTCATTTCCGAACATTATTCATTGGAGGCAAAGATAATTTTATTTTCCTACCCCCCCCCCACCATCTATCCCATAGCCAACACGCGATTCCACTGGGTATCACATGTGTTCTTGATTTGAACCCATTTCCATATTGTGGGTATTTGCTCTAGAGTGTTCATTTAGAATCTCTCCTCAGACATGTCCCCTCAAACCCTGTAGTCAAGCAGTTGCTTTTTCCACTCCCACAGTTTGTCCTCTGCTTGTGGATGGTGTTTTTTCTCCTAGATCCCTGCAGATTGTTCAGGGACATTGCAAAGCCACTAATGGAGAAGTCCATCACCTTCAATTGTACCACAGTGCATCAGTCTCTGTGTACAACGTTTTCCTGGTTCTGCTCCTCTCACTCTGCATCACTTCCTGGAGGTTGTTCCAGTCCCCATGGAATTCCTCCACTTTATTATTCCTTTTAGCACAATAGTATTCCATCACCAACATATACCACAATTTGTTCAGCCATTCCCCAATTGAAGGACATCCCCTCGTTTTCCAATTTTTGGCCACCACAAAGAGCACAGCTATGAATATTCTTGTACAAGTCTTTTTCCTTATTATCTCTTTAGGATACAAACCCAGCAGTGCTATGGTTGGATCAAAGGGCAGACAGTCTTTCATCGCCCTTTGGGCATAGTTCCAAATTGGGATGGCACTTTCTTTTAAAAAGAAAATTTTCTTATTTTAAACTTACCTTCCGTCTAAGGCAGAAGAGCAATAAGGACTGGGTAATGGTGGTTAAGCAACTTGCCCAGGGTCACACAGTCAGGAACTGTCAGAGGTCAAATTTGAATCCGGGACTTCCTGCCTCTAGGCCTGGCTCTCCATCCCCTGAGCCACCTAGCTGCCCCTTCAATCATGTCTAACTCTTTGTGACCCCATTTGGAATTTCCTTGGCAGAGATACTAGACTTCCATTTCCTTCTCCAACTCATTTTGCAGATGAGGAAACTGAGGCAAACAGGGTGAAATGACTTGCCCAGGGTCACATCACTAGTGTCCCAGGCCAGATTTGAATTCAAAAGGATGACTCCTGACTCCAGGTCCAGTGCTATATAAACTGAACCACCTAGCTGCCCCTGGAATACCCTTTCCAAAGTGGTCCAAACGCATACACTCACCTGGCCCGACAGTTATCACAACACTGTTCTGTTCCCATGATGCCCAAGGAGGCCTTTCGGAGCTGTTTGTCTTCAAAATGAGACAAGATGATTCTACCCAAGAGAAAATGGAGAATTCAATAAATGAACAGAAATTGACATGTTGAATTCATTACTAAAAATGAAGTGAAATCATCACCAACTGATTCACAGGGGAGGTTATTATTGGGCTCTAATGAATTCAGAAGCCAGCAAGGTGGCCTTTTTGTTTTTTAGAGATTCAGATATACACACAGAATCATGGTGATAATCAGACTCTAATTCAAGACAGCTTCGAGCCTGGTCATCCCTCCCTTCCCTGCCAAGGCTCTTCCATATGCATACAGACCAGGCACAAGAACTTCCCCTAGAACCCCAGCCACTTACTTTCGCCTGCAATTGCTGGACTGAAGGTATTTTTCTAACTGTCTCATCATCTTCAATTTGTATTGTCGAAAATTATCATTCTGTATGTCACTAAGTAGAAGCCTATTGGTTAGAATAGAAAGGGAAAGAATAAAAGAACCAAACTTGACCATTGATTTCGAGAACTTGGTGCATTTTATCAGGAAAAAAAGGCAGTTTCTTTCCAAATATAATCACCACATCTGGTTAGATCATTAGAAAGTAGTTTTCTTTTTATTCTTATCATTAATTACCCTATCACCCTAAACAGGTTTATCTTTGTAAGCTATCCTTCTGGGAAAATACACATTATAAAATCCACCAAACACAAACATTGGAGAGGCAGAGTCAAGATGGTAGCTTAGAAGCCGCAAAAGATTCCTCAGTGAAAACCCTTCCACACCAATTGAAAACAAAGCACTTCAAGGGGAACAGAAAACCAAATGCAACAACAAAACAAAACAAAGCTCCTCCTTGATTCAACTTAAAAGGATGCAGACAAGGTTGAATTCTCAGGTTTAAGGAAAAGAAGAAAGGTCCCAAAATCCCTTCCCCATCTACTTTTCAGAGACTTGGGTGGTCGGTGGGATCTCAGGACAAGGGCTCCAACCTGGACAGAGTGCCTTGCTACCACAACTTTGCAAAGCTCAGGGCTCTGACCACATCTGGCAAGGAGGCAGCTAAAAGATAGAAGAAGAAAAGAGGGCAGGCTGATCACAGTCTTCAGACACCACACCTCCATTTTAGGCCTAGGCCCCTAGAAATTTTGGCCTCAGGGCACATTCAGCTTTCCAGATTAGCTCAACTGGACTAATCCAGTTTATCAATAGTGTGGAGAAGAAGCATCCTGAGGGCAGAAAATGCCAAACCAAGAGAGCTAGGAAACAACCAGAAGAGCAAGTTTACAAAATAGACAGAAAATCAAACTCAACAAGACAGAGCCACAGGTCTCTCCTACTCCATTCAACCTGAAAGGTATGCAGATAAAGTTGAATTCTCAAGTATAAAGGAAAGATCCTTCCCCCACCTACTGCACTGAGACCCACAGTAGGACTCCAGCTAACTGGGATCCCAGGGTGAAGGCTGCAACCTCCATAGTTAGTACCTTGATACCATCACCACAGGAAGCTCAGAGCTCTGGCAGGGAGGAAGCTGGCAAAAAGGAGAAAAGTGGAGGACAAAGGATAACTACCTTGAGCCTCTGCTGGCAGCTGGGGAATATCTGGCCTCAGGGCACATTAATACAACAGGTCAGCTACATCAGTGTAATTCAGTTAAATCAGCAGAGCAGAGAAGAAGCTCCTTCAGGACAGAAAAGTTCAAACTCACAGATCCAGAGAATAAACAGAGAAGCAAGAATACAGCCAATAAAGAGGGGGGAAAGAAGGAAAAAATATGAGTTAAACAACAGAAAAAGAAAAAAGAAATTACAACTGATACCTTCTATTCAGGTAATGAACAAAGAACAAATGGAATAGAGAAGGACCAAGGATGGAAGAGAAATTTAAGAATTATTGGACTATCTGAAAATCATGACCAAAGAAAAAGCCTGGACATCACTCTACAGGAAATTATCCAAGAAAACTGCCTTGATATTCATGAACAAGAGGGAAAAGTAGAGATAGGAAGACTACACAGATCATCTCTTGTATTAAATCCCCAATTGACAATGCCCAGGAATGTTATAGTAAAGTTCAAGAACTTTCAGACCAAGGAAAAGAAACTACAAACTGCTTAAAAGAAACAATTCAGATATCATGGAACCCCAGTCAGGATTACACAGGACCTGGCTGTGTCTACACTGAAGGAAGGGAAGGCATAAAATATGATATTCCAGAAAGTAAGAGAACTGGGTCTACAACCAAGAATCAACTACCCAGTAAAATTCACTATATTCTTTCAGGGGAAAGTATGACCATTGAATAAAATGGAATATTTCCAAGCATTCCTGAAGAACTGACCAGACTTAAACAGAAAACTTGATGCTAAAATATAGAACTCAAGAGAATAACCAAAAGGTAATTAAGAAAGAAAAAAAAATTTAAGGGACCCAATAAGTTCAAATAATTTGTATTCCTATATGAAAAGATGATATTGGTAACTCTTAAAAATTGTTATCATCATTGGAGTAGCTAGAAGAAGTATACTTAGAGGTTACAGTAGTAAACTGTATAGGACGATATATTGAAAAAAATTAAAAATTAGGGGTAAAAAAATAGGATAATACTAAGTAAGTAAGTGGTAGTCTCTCGGTGACCAAGAATGACAATTGTCTTTGTGCGTTTTCATCTACAGTGTAGCCTCATATGGTTTTGAAGTCCAAAGGCTGAGGCTCACAGTTTGTGGCACATGGGGCATGGAACACCAGTTGTTACGGGAGGTGCGGTTGTGGCCTGGTGTTGGCGTTCACGCGCAACGGCAAGATGTCGATGTCGTTCATCTTCAAAGGTGGCGGCGGCATGGTGAATGTTGGTTCGCCAGCTGCTTCTGTCAGAGGCAGCGAGTTCTAGTTGCTTTGGTGTCATGCCAGCCCACTTCAAGTTGGACTTTAGCTGATCCTTGAATCTTTTCTTTGGTCAGCCTTGTTTCCTGAGTCCAGCCGACAGTTCACCATAGAATACCTGTCTTGGTATTCGCTGTGGGTCCATGCAGATGACGTGTCCAGACCATCGTAGCTGGGTTTTGAGGACCATGACTTCGATGCTGGTGGAGTTGGCTCTGTCGAGGACTTCCTGGTTGGTGATTCGGTCCTGCCATCGCATCCTCATGATTGACCGGAGAGAGCTCTGGTGGAATTGCTACAGTTGTTTCATGTGCTTCTGGTACAGTGTCCATGTCTCACAACTGTACAGGAGCGAGCTGAGGACCACTGTGTTATACACTTTGAGCTTCGTCGCAGTACTTACACCGCTGTGTTGGAGGACTTTGCAGCGTAGCCACCTGAGTTGGCTGGCCTTTTGGATCCTGGCATTGATCTCATGGTCTAGGGACCCATCATTGGCAATGGTGCTGCCCAGGTGCTTGAAAGTGTTGACCTTAGAAAGCTGCGTACCATCGATTGTAATGCACGGCTGGTTAGTTGGCCTCCCTGGTGCAGGTTGGAACAGCACCTCTGTTTTGCTGAGGCTGATAGTCAGGCCAAACAGTTTTGTTGCGGTGGAGAACCTGTCCACAATGGTTTGAAGATGCTTTTCTCGGTGGGCCATGAGAGCACAGTCATCTGCGAAGAGAACTTCCAGGATGAGTCTCTCTGTTGTCTTTGTTTTTGCAGTCAGGCGGCGAAGGTCAAAGAGTGAGCCATCCAGTGGTTATTTGATGTAGACGCTCAGGTCTAGATCCATCACAGCATGTCGTAATTGGAGATGTTGAAGCGATCGTAAATCTCTCCACCAGATAGGACTTCTCCTGTCATGTCGACATGAAAGAGCTGGATCAGTTTGACGAATTTTGCTGGGCAACCGAGCTTGCTGAGGATCACCCACAATGCATCCCTGTTCACTGTGTCGAACGCCTTTGTCAGGTCTATGAAGACAATGTAGAGACTCAGGTTCTGCTCAAGGCATTTTTCCTGCATTTGCCTCACCATAAAGACCATGTCGATGGTGCTGCGATCTGGTTGGAAGCCACATTGTGATTCAGGCAGGTTCTGCTCTGAAACAGATGATAGGAGTATGTTGAGTATAACACGGGTGAGGATCTTTCTGGCAGTAGAGCGTGAGATGCCTCTGTCGTTGTCACAGGCTGCTCGTGCGCCTTTGTTCTTGTTCAGGGCTATGATGGAGGCATCTCTGAGTTCTGGGGGCATGTCTTCCTCTTCCCATATGCTGGTCAGCACTATGTGGAATGCCTGGAGCACTTTTCCATTTAAGACCTTGTACACCTCGGTTGGGATCCCGTCTTTACCGGGTGCCTTGCCTGCACTCATTTGTTTAATGGCTTTTTGGACTTCCTCTATTGAAGGAGGGACATCAAGTTGTTCAATGGTGCGGTTTTGGGGGATCTGGTCAAGGGCGCTTTGGTCAACTGAAGAGGATCGGTTGAGAAGCTGACTGAAGTATTCTTTCCACCTGTTGCTGATGTCTTTTTTATCTTTTATGAGAGTGTCACCGTCAGAGGATAGCAAGGGAGTGGTGGTGGGTTTTAATGGCCCATAGACGGTCTTGAGGGCACTGAAAAATTGTCTGTAGTTTTTTGTATCAGCAAAGCACTGGATTTCTTCTGCCTTTTTTCCCCACCATCAGTCTTACATCTTCCTGATCTCACACTGCGCAGTGGCTTGGAGAGACTTGAATCTGTCCTTTTTAGGAGCAGAATTTGGGTTATTTTGCCACTCCATAAAGGCTTTGTTTTTTTTTGCTCAATAGGTCTTCAATAGCAGTGTTGTTCTCATCGAACCAGTCCTGGTGGTTGCATTGTTTGGGGCCTAGGACTGCCTTTGATGTTTCCTTCACTGCATCTCAGAACTGGTTCAATTTCTTGGTTGAGCTTCCAGTGAGTGGTCCCTTGGCAGACAGCTTGTTGTCTAGGCAGGACTGGAATGTTTGCAAATAAGATGGATCTCTAAGACAACTCACATTGTAAAATGCGCAAACTGTTTGGGTGCCTTTTGGATGGCGGGGCGCAATGCGCATTTGTAGAGTCGCCCTAACCAATGGGTGGTCTGTCCAGCATTCAGCTCCTCTCATGGCTCTGGTGATCTGTACATGCTGGATGTCTCGCCGGCGTACAATGATGTAGTCAATGAGATGCCACTGTTTTGATCGTGGGTGCATCCATGTTGTTTTATATTTGTTCGCCATTCTGAATACAGTGTTGGTGATGGTGAGTTCGAACTCTGAGCATTTGCTGAGTAGCAGTAGGCCGTTGTTGTTCATTTTGCCCACACCATGTTTGCCGAGCACTCCTTTCCATCTTTCATGGTCCTGGCCAACGCAGGCATTTAAGTCTCCCAGTAGTATCAGCTTGTCATTGGTGGGCACTGAGTGCAGGATGGCACTCAGGTCAGAGTAGAACTGCTCAATGGTCTCTTCTGTGCTGGTCAGTGTTGGGGCATATGCGCTGATGATTGTGGCATACCGGTCTTTGCTGAGAGACAAACGGATCTTCAGGAGCCTCTCACTGATGCCCACAGGCAAGACTGGCAGCTGTTTGAGCAAACTGGTCTTGATGGCCAGGCCAACACCGTGAATTCTGTCTTCATTTGTGGCTCTACCTTTCCAGAAGAAGGTGTATCCAGTGGTGGGTTCACTGAGCGATCCCTCTTCTGGTAAGCGTGTTTCGCTTAGGGCTGCAATGTTGATGTTATATCGCGCCAGTTCTTTACCGATTAGAACGGTTCTTCTCTCAAGTCTTGGGGTATTCTCTCTATCAAGTAATGTCCTGATGTCCCATGCTCCTAGTAGGAGTTTCTTTGTATTTTTTCTTTGATTTCGACCACTTAAAGGGATGACCCGCCAGCTGCGGTGTGCTGACCAGGTGTTTGTAGAGCAGGCAATGTTTGGGACACCTTTTCTAGTCCCTGTCCTTGATTAGGGTGAGCAGTGCTGTCCTAGAGAGGGCTGCTCATTCGCCCAGGATGCTGCCGAATGTCCCTGCTGCCCTACAGAGCCGAGCGACCACTGGTCCGTGGGCCTCCTACGTGCAGGATCGTGACTACAACTGCCAGTGGTCACCTCTACCTGTTGCGTCGCCACTCCCCCATCTCCGCAGGTCTTGAAGAAGATGGACGGGGTTAGGATAGATGAGTGTGCACAAAGATACTTGTGCGTGAAAGAGATTTAAGTGGAAAAGTCGATGCACAGAGACAGTCCCACTCTCTCGGCATTGGAAGCCTGGGTCCAGTGGCACGAAAAGTCATTACACCTGGAGACTTCCTCAGCTGCATTAGATGGCTGTGTTGTCTTTTGTGCTCTAATACACCCTCAGCACTCCACAGTGCTTTGCTGCGTCGCCCTCTCAGCCTTTGAACCTTCTTATTGGTTTCTTCTGTCTATTCAGCCGAAGCAGTCTTCACATGCTGGGTGAGCAAAGCCCTGGTTCACCAGGGGTCGACGACCCGATGGCTACCCTCACAAGGTTTAGCCGGCCTGTCGAAGCCGTTGCCCGGGGTGTGGCCGCTGCCGCATGCTAGCAGCTACTGGGAGCCACAAGTGAGAGCTGGGTGTCAGGTGGGGGTCAGAGGCTGAGAGCTGCTCTAGGAGGGCACAACAAGCCCTCCATACCAGAGATACTACCCCTCCCTGAACACCCCATCAGAGAGAAGACCGATACAATGGAAGGGAGGAAGAGGGTAGTTACAGGTAATACTTAAATCATACACTCACTGGAATTGGCTCAGAGAGGGAAGGACAGTCAGATCCATTGGGGCCGAGAATTGTATCATGCCTTATAGAGAAGTAGAAGGGTAATAATAAATGGGCAGGTAATAAGGGGAGCAATACAAGGGAGGGAGAGGTTGGGGGGTCTTTTGAAAGGCACCATAGTAAGAGGGGAATAATAAAAAGGGAGGAGGTGAGTTGAGGAGTAACATTTGGGAGAGGAAAGGGGAGAGACTGACTTAAAGCGAAAAGTTGAAGGGGAGGATAAGAGGGATTAAAGGAAAGGTAGAATCAAAGGAGGAAGTCAAAATGGAGGGGAATACACAGACAGTAATAACTGTGAATGTAAATGGGATAAACTCACCCATAAAAAGGAAGTGGATAACAAATGGATTAAAAACCAGAATCCTACCATATATCATCTATAAAAAACACACTTACACAGGGTAAAGGAAAGAAGGTGGAATAGAATTTACTGGGCTACAACTGAGACAAAGAAGGTAGGTGTAGCAATTATGCTCTCAAACAAAGCTAAAGCAAAAATAGATCAGGTTAAAAGAGATAAGGAAAGTATTTACATCTTGAAGAAAGGGAGTATAAATAATGAAGAAATATCAGTACTCAACAGATATACACCAAATGGTTTAGTATTCAGATTTCTAAATGAGAAACTAAAGGAGCTTACGGAGGAAATAGATAGAAAAACTATACTAGTGGGGGACCTCAACATTCCCCTATCAGAACTAGATAATCAAACCAAAAGATAAATCAGAAAGAAGCATGGGAAGTAAATGAAATGTTAGAAAAATTAGAGCTAATAGATATCTGGAGAAAAATAAATAGTGATAAAAAGGAATATACCTTATTTTCAGTAGCACATGGCATATACACAAAGATTGACCATGTACTTGGGCATAAAAACACTAAACAAATGTAGGAAAGCAGAAATAATAAATGCAATTTTTCAGATCATAATGCAATAAAAATCATACTCAATCAGGGCTTGTGGAAAGGCAAATTTAAAATTAATTGGAAACTAAATAATCTAATTCTTGAAAACTGGTGGGTCAAAGAACAAATCAAAGAAACAATTACTGATTTCACAAAAACAAAAATAACAGATAAAGTAGTGGTTAATCTAATGAAAAAAAGAAAGAAGAAAATCAAATTAATAGTATCAAAAATCAAAAGGGTGACCTCATCTCTAATGAAGAGGAAATTAAAATAATTATTAAGAACTATTTTGCCCAATTATATGGCAATAAATGACATTCTAGGTGAAATGGGTGAATACTTAAAAAAATATAAACTGCCTAGATTAATAAACAAGGAAATAAAATACTTAAACAATTCCATTTCAGAAAAAGAAATTGAACAAGACATAGAGGAACTCCCTAAGAAAAAATCCTCAGGACCAGATAGATTCACAAGTGAATTCTATCAAATATTTAAACAACTAATGCCAATACTATATAAAATATTTGACAAAAGGAGCAAAGAAGGAGTTTTGACAAATTCCTTTTATGTCACAACTGATTCCAAAGCCAGGCAGACCAAAAGCAGAGAAAGAAAAATACATACCAATCTCCTTAATGAATATATATGCAAAAATCTTAAGTAAAATTCTAACAAAAAGACTACACAAGTTATCATGAGGATTATAATCCTCTATGACCAGGTGGGATTTATAACAGGAATGCAAGGATGGTTTAATATTAGGAAAATCATCCACAATTTGTCATATCAATAAGCAACCAACAGAAATTACATTATTATCTCAATAAATGTAGAAAAGTCTTTGACAAAATACAACACCCATTTCTATTGAAAACACTACAAAGTATAGGAATAGATGGGCCTTTCCTAAAAATAATAAATAATATATATTTAAAACCATGAGCAAACATCATTTACAATGGGGTAAGTTAGAAGACTTCCCAATAAGATCAGGAGTGAAGCAAAGATGCCCATTATTACCTCTATTATTTAACATTGTACTAGAAATGATAGGGATAGCAGTTAGAGGAGAAAAAGAAACTTAAGGGATTAATGTAGGCAATGAAGAGACTAAACTATCACTCTTTGTAGATGATATGATGGTCTACTTAAAGAATCCTAAAAAATCAACTTAAGGGGCATCTAGGTGGCTCAGTGGATTGAGAGACAGGCTTAGAAATAGGAGAACCTGGATTCAATCTGACCTCAGAGATTTCCCAGCTGTGTAACCCTGGGCAAGTCACTTTACCCTCATTGTGTAGCCCTTACCATGCTTCTGTGTTGGAACCAATTAAATGCATAGTATTGAATCTAAGACAGAAGGTAAGGGAGGGAGGGATGGAGGAAGAGGGGAAGAGAGGGAGAGGGAGAGAGGGAAAGAGAGAGAGGGAGAGAGAGAGAGAGAGGGAGAGAGGGAGAGGGAGAGAGAGAGAGAGAGAGAGAGAGAGAGAGAGAGAGAGAGAGAGAGAGAGAGAGAGAGAGAGAGAGAGAGAGAGAGAGAGAGAAATAGGAAGTCAAATAAAAAGCTAGTGGAAATGATACAAAACAAACCCACATAAATTATCAGCATGTCTATATATTTTCAACACAACTCAGCAGCAAGAGTTAAGAAGAGAAACTCCATTTAAAATCACCCTCCACAATGTAAAATATTTAGGAATCTATTTGCCAAGACAAACACACAACTACAAAACACTTTCCACCCAATTAAAACTAGATCTAAATAATTGGAAAAATATTAATTGCTCATGGGTAGGATGAGCTAACAATAAAAATTACAATCCTACCCAAATCAATTTATTTATTTAGTGTCATACCTATCAAACTACCAAGAAAACTTTTTATAGAATTAGAAAAAAAATTATAACAAGTTTCATTTGGAAGAACAAAAGATCAAGAATATCAAGGGAAATATTGGGAAAAAAATGTGAAGGATGGGGGCCTAGCAGTTGCCATATCTTAAATTGTACTATAAAGCAGTGATCATCAAAACAATATGGTACTGGCTAAGAGACAGAAGGGTGGATCAATGAAATAGACTTGGGGAATATGACCTCAACAAGATAGTGTATGATAAACCCACAGATCCCAGAGTTTGGGACAAGAACCCACTATTTGACAAAAACTGCTGGGAAAATTGGAAAATAGAATGGGAGAGATTAGTTTTAGATCAACATCTCACATCCTATACCAAGATAAATTCAGAATGTGTAAATGACTTAAATATAAAGAAGGAAATTATAAGTAAATTAGGTGAACATAGAATAGTATACCTGTCAGATCTACTGGAAAGAAAAGAATTTAAGCTAGAAATAGAGAATATCACAAAATGTAAAAAATGAATAATTTTGATTACATTAAATTAAAAAGAATTTGCACAAACAAAACCAACACAAAAAAAATTAGAAGGAAAGCAACAAATTGAGAAAAGAAATCTTTATAACAAAATCCTCTGACAAAGGTCTAATTTCTCAAATTTATAAGGAGCTAATAAGTCAATTCTACAAAAAATCAAGCCATTCCCCAAATGTGCAAGGGATATGAATAGGCAGTTCTCAAATAAAGAAATCAAAACCATCAATAAACACATGAAAAAAGTGTTCTAAATCTCTCACAACTGGAGAAATGCAAATCAAAACAACTCTAAGGGACCACCTCTCACCTAAGAGATTGGCCAATATGACAGTAAAGGAAAATAATAAATGTTGGAGAGGATGGGGCAAAATTGGAACACTAATGCATTGCTAGTGGAGTTGCGAATTGAAACCATTCTGGAGGGAAATTTGGAACCATGCCCAAAGAACTTTAAAAGATTGCCTACCCTCTGATCCAGCAATACCACTGGTGTACCACAAAGAGATAATAAGGAAAAATACGTGTACAAAAATATTTAAAGCCGAGCTCTTTGTAGTGGCAAAAAATTAAAAAACGAGGGGGTATCCATCAACTGGGGAATGAATGAGTAAAATGTAGTATATGTTGGTGATGGAATACTATTGTGCTGAAAGGAATAATGAACTGGAGGAATTCCATGTGAACTGGAAAGACCTCCAGGAATTGATGCAGAGCAAAAGGAGCAGAACGCGGAGAACATTGTACACAGAGACTGATATTCTGTGGCACAATTGAATATAATGGACTTCTCTACTAGCAGCAATACAATGATCCAGGACAATCCAGAGGAACTTAAGAGAAAGAACACTACCCACATCCAGAGAAAGAACTGTGGGAGCAGAAACGAAGAATAAAAATATATATGATCAATCACATGGTTCAATGGGTATATGATTAAGGATTTGGACTTTAACTGATCACTCTATTGCAAATATTAATAATATGGAAATAGGTTTTGAACAATCATACAATGTATAACCCAGCGGAATTGCTTGTCAGCTCTGGGAGGGGGGAGGAAAAGAACATGAATCATGTAGCCACAGAAAAATATTGTAAATTAATTAATTAATTTTTTTAAAAGAAAAAAAACACAAACATTGCTTTCACAGAGACCTCTTCCCACCTTGCCCTTTTACCTGTTGAAGTTAATGTCCGCAGGGGTCCAGAGCACGTGGCAAGCACTGGGCAGGCCATCACGACCGGCCCTGCCAATCTCCTGGTAGTAAGACTCCATCTCCTTAGGAGCACCATAGTGGATGACTTTGCGGATATCTGCTTTGTTAATCCCCATGCCAAAGGCGACTGTGGCTATGACACACTGAGAGTAAGAGTAATGTTGCAATGAGATGAATTTTTCTAAAATCATATAGCTAGGCTTCTTGGTTAACATGTTCATGAGTAGAGTTGGAAGAGTTCAAAGTAAACTTAAAATCACTCATTTAAACCAAGTATCTAGGTGTCCAAACAGGTTTCTGTCCAACTGATAGATCAAAGGCCAACAGGAGATTCCACTCTCCCTGCCCCTCACCCCATGTAGGAATAGCAAGTGGATTGCTTCCTTTGAATGCAGATACTGTGTCTAGATTAGGACAGCCCTGGGGACGCTACCTATTCATTGACTTGAATCACACATGATTCTGGGGATGGAGTTGTGACCTTCAGGAATTGAAATTAAATGTATAATGAGGCAATATGACACAAGTT
Organism: Monodelphis domestica; assembly: GCF_027887165.1. NCBI lineage: Eukaryota > Metazoa > Chordata > Mammalia > Didelphimorphia > Didelphidae > Monodelphis > Monodelphis domestica. Next base: position 297,552,956 of record NC_077232.1, on the reverse strand, counting down.
GTTCCTACAAGAGACCTACCAGGAAATGAGATCTAGTAGGAAGGGGAAAAACTGTCTAAGGGAAAAGATGGATCCAAAAAAGGCATATTAAGATGGGAAAAGGCTTTGGAAAAGGTTCCAAGAACCAGGAGTGACTTATACGGACAAAGGGATGTGTGGTCTCACCTATAATTCTCACAGGGTACCTCAGACAGAGACAGTCATATGTGGTTAGAGAAAGCCAAAGAGAATTGAACAAATGACTTTTGGCCAATTCCTCTCTCTTTCTTTCTTAAACCAAATACATTCTATGTTAACAGCTAAGTGCTGAGTCCTCAGGACATTCTCTTCAGCAAATTCACCTTCCACCATCCAGCCCTGGTACCACATACCACAGGACCATAGGACCTTCCCATCTAACTCTACTGTATGGCTTGTGTCCCTGCACCAGAATGTAGTCTCCCTGAGAACAGAGGGTATTTAGCTTTTCTCCTTGAATCCCCAGGCCCTTGGCACAGCACTTAGCCTCTAAAGTTCAATAAAGGCTTTTTTTTGTTCATCCCTGAAACATTGTTATAGCTTTCATTTCAATTAAGGATAGCCATAAGCAAACTGGGGGACCCTGATCACCATCAGATTTCAGGTCCAGGTAACACACAAAATATGGAGGTGCTAAATAGCTGCCAGAACAAGAAATTATTTGAGAAAAAGTTATTACTGGCCAGGTTGGCCATTAATGGCTAATGATTAAAAGATGAGTCCACATCATCTATTTAAAACAAGACATTGAGCATCCAGTCTCTTCTCTGGCTTTGTTAGAGAAATAGAGCCTGAATGACAAAGAAAATGTCAAAAGCTCAGGGGCAGACCTCTAGAGTCTGCAGCAGCAGCAGCAGCAGCATAAATATCCCTAGACAAAGAACCAGTCCTTAATTACCACCCAGATGTTCTTCACTCAGAGCTCTCTGCAGGCCAACAGTGGATCTTGTCTGCCAAACCCAGGAGGAATAGGTAGTCCACCCAAGTCCATGCACAGGGGAAAAGAACACCAAGATGAACCTACAGGACTCAACAGGCTATCCTGCCCACAATACCCCAATCCACTTTTATTTGTTTCTAAGACTTGGAAGGGCTTCACCCAGAGATGCAGGGAAGGCTAGATATCTACTGTCCAAGGACCCAGCCCAGAGGGCTTCCTCTCCAGGGGGGCTACCCTTGAGGAATTCTTCCCCCACAGGAGCTCCCTCCTCAAAATTCTTGTTTCAGAGGGGTTGTGCTCAATAATGGAGGAGGAAAAGTAACTCTCCTATTGGGGTGACAAAGCTTTGAAGAAAGACACCCTCAGGAAGTCTAGCACCTCCCAAAAAGCCCAACCCAAACTCCTGGAGGAAAATGATAGAACCCCCAATTCCAACACAAAGGGAAGCCATCAGAGAGGCAGAAATTATCTATAGAGAAGTCTAAGGAAGAAATGAACTGGGGTGTTGGACCCAAATACCAGGACCTCGGTGACAGATTCAAACCCATCCCAAGACACCTTGGCATGCCAAGACCCAAAAGGTACTTGAGAGACCAAATACCCCAAAGCTTTTCACTTTACTAAGGAAGACTGACAGCCAGAGACCCTGAATCCTCTACCCCAGGTCATTCAGCAGCTAATCTGTGACAGCCCCCCTACGCTGGAGCCCACCAGGGACAGATGGAAAAGAGGTACAAACTCCAAACCTAAGTGACCTTTAGTGAAAGAAGAGCAGGGAACCAAGGGAAAGGACACCCAGCCCAATGCTATGTAAATGAACAGGAGAGGAGGAGAAAGATGAAAAGGGGGAGGCCAACACCAGCAAGAATTATGCAAACTAGCAGCCAATCTCAAAGTCCATGGTCCTGCCATGTCTTACCAGGGTGCTGAGTACTATTTTATCTGGGAGAAGCTAACATAATCATAAGGCCCCCAATTCCTCACCTCACAAATGCTCTGTCACATGTCTCAGGCTATGTATGCTCCAGCTGAGAGCTCCTGGGACAAAGCTGCCCTTTGGGAGACTACTGCTGTCCCCAAAACACTTTTAAAATGAGCCCTCCATAAAGACAGAGGAAAAGCCAGACTCTATCTGATGTGGTCAACAAGAATAAAGGGTCCTGCTATCCAAAGGTATAGGCCTTCTCCCTAACCCAGACCTCTTCTATCCTGTCCCCAGGACCTCACCTGAATCCTTGGCCCAAAACACCTTTCTCAAAATGGTTCCAGGTCAGGTCTGGGACAGAGAGGCATGTAAGATAAGGAGCCAGTGGGGTGGGCTAAACTTGAAATGGATAGAGGGACTGGCCACAGTGGCCATTCCTACTCAGAGACCCTTGCCTCTTGCTCCTTCTTCTAAACACTCCAGACAGGAAGACATCAGCAATGAGCAGACTCACCAAAGACCACAGGCCAGTCCAAGAAGGCCACAAAACCAATCCCCACACTTCTCACTGGATTTGGATTCCCTATCCAAAAAGCACTGGCATCAGTCTAAAGCCTCATTCAATTTTAACTGGAGATGTCAGGAAAGGCCAAGGTAACCTCAGGCACCCCCAAGAATTTCACGTTCCACATTCCCCAACCTACTCAGAGGAAAAGGATCCAATCCACATACCTGGATTTCATCTCGCATGAATTTATGATGGATCTCTCTCCTCGACTTAATCCCCATGCCCGCATGGTATGTCCCACATGCTAAGTCCAGTTTCCGGAGTTCTACAGTCACTTGTTCAGAGATCTTCCTAGAAGGGCAATAGATGATAGTGGGGCCTTCAAATTCCCAACACGATCTAAAATAAAGGAAGAAAAAATATATGAATAGGGAACAGACACACACATATCCCATAAAACATCTGAACTAACATTGAAAAAGAAGCTCTGAAATATAACTCCTTGACTGAAGTATGGCTGAAAAAGCCAAAGAACTTCCATTTGCACCAAAAATAAATTTCACTCTAGCAAAGGAAATGAAATGTCAGCCTCCATTTCTGCTCAGCCTCAAACTAACAAGTCACAGAAACACCTGCTCTGATTTTCTTACTATACTCATGACCCCTTCACTAATACAAAAGCCAATGAGCAGAGAAGGTCTAAAGGGCAGACAACCCTTTAGATCCCTGAGACAGGGTCTCAGACATCATCTCGTCAAATTTCCTCATTTTACTGGAAGGACCTTGAGGCTCAAAAAAGTCGGTATTTTCCTCAGTTCCCACACCTGTTGGTAGGATTCTCCCATGCCATGCTGTGCCTTCACATGGAAGAGTACAGACCTGAAAAGCTTCCCTGAAAGGACAGTTAGAGCCTTCAGGTCACCACCACTATCTAAGAAGCATGAGAAGGAAGCAGGGAACCAGTTCCTCTGGGCAGTGCACTGGGGGGGGCTGCAGTACAAGGAACTTTGTTGCCTCCTTGCTTAGGGACAGACTGTTCATTTCAAAGTAAAAGCTAAATTACAGACATGACTTGAGAAAGCAAATTACAATCACTCTGACCCTGAATTGTAACATCTCTCAAAGTTTGTAAGGATTGAGTCATTCAAAATTCTAGAGCCTTTGGCATGCCAAGAAACCAGGGAATATGGCAAGAAAAATGGCCCCTGGTACCTAATGGTCTTTTTTATTCTTCTAACAAGTGAGCAAGGCACACACTTTGTGAGCTGGTGTTTAGAGGGGGACCCAGGGGAAGTTTCCCAGGTTCCTCTCAATTCATCCAGACTAGATATCTACTGGCCAAAAGAGGCTGTGTATCATCCCAGTCAGAGGACTGGGCTCAGACTGTACCTCAGCCTCTATCTAACACTGAGACTCTGGCTAAGTAATCTCACCTCGGGTCTCATTATCCTTATCTGTAAAATGGAATGCAATCTGTACCATGAGCCTCACAGGACTGGGGTGAGCATCAAATCGGCCAAACATGCTGAGTGTCTCTCAGGAATTAGGATACCTATACTATATGTCCAGCTGAGCACAAAATCAGGATTGGGTCAAGCAAAGAGGCACTGGCCACTGCTGAGATCCCTGAATCCTTATCTCCTTGCCTCAGACAGCCATTTTCTCCTGTGGCTATGGGGCAGAATGCTGAATTGATGGACATGCACAAGCAAGCCTGTGCTGAAAATCTGATCAAATCTGGGCAAGTCATTCGGCTTCTCTATGGATCATCCCACAAGCCACATGCATACACTCAGTAGGACAGCTGCTCACCCTGGTTTTTTCACAAGAAACTTGTCCAAATCCCGAAGGATACTCCCCGTCTTTGGTCCAACATCCAGGTAGAGGTTTGGCCGGTCGAAGCTGGTGCAGGTGACCTGAGGGTCCCGCAGATAGAGACAGTGTGCAATGTCAGCTCGGATGGAGGAGCTCGCTGTTGCTGTCAGCGCCAGCATAGGCACCTGGATAGAAACGCAGATGGCATCACCAATTCCTAAGATGTACCTGGCCCTCCAGGGTTGACTTTCACAGAGAAGACCCTGAAGGACACAGGCACGGGGAAAGGAGGGGCTTCGCAAAGCCTGTGAGGAGATCAGAACGAGAAGAGAGAGGGTATTCTCAGCAGGAAGGATGGCAAGAACAAAGGCACAGAGAGATAAGAGGTGGCATGTCAGGGGACAAAGGCAGAGTCACGAGATGAAGTGTCCAAGAGGACGAAGAAAGCCCCTGTGGTCAAGCTGCCAAGCATGGGAAGGGGAGGAAAGTGTGAGAGATGGGGAGGCAGGAAGTGGTCAGGTTGTTGGGAGCAGACCATTCCTGATACCACAGGGTCCTGGGAACCTCTAGAGGTTAATGTGGGGAGGGTAACATGGTCAGATCTGCACTTTAGGTAGCTGTGGGAGCAGGGAGATGAATAGGGTAGTCTTCCTCCATTCTACTCTGTCCTCCAATCAGCCAACAAAGAGATTTCCCTAAAGCACAGGTCTGATCCTATGATCCCTACACTCAACAACCTCCAGTGGCTCCCTGGTGCTTCTAGGATCAAATACGAAATGTTCCGTCACCACCTTCCCCCTCCCACCTCCTCAGTCTTCTTATATACTACTCCTGACACATACTTTTCTGTTCAGTGAAAGTGATTTCCTGGCTTTTCCATGAACAGCTCTGGGTTTTCTAGCTGTGCCCCAGGCCTGGAATCCTCTCTCTCCTTCACTCATACTCCTGCCCTTCTCTGGCTTCCTTTAAGCCCATCCTCAACAGGCAGCCTTCCCCAGTCCTCTCCATTCCAGCACTTTCCCTCTTTCATTATTTCCTACTACAGAGCTGCCTATATTCTGTCTTCTATGTTTAATTCCCATCTAGAGGTGTATGTCTGTGTCTGCCTGAGAGCTCTCTCCCCGTTAGCTCTGTGAGGGGCTCTCTTTTGCCTCTTTCTCTATGCCTGTGTATAATAAATCTTTGCTAATTGAAAGAAGCATTGTCAAAGTTTGCAAAGACATCAAGAAGGATGAAGAGTGAGGAAGGGGCATCACATGTAGCCATGAAGATTTCACTGGTTCTTTGGAGGCAGGGAGGCTGGGGCTAGGAGGGAAGAAATGAGGAAAGAGGCATGGCTGCACTCTTCAGTCCCACAACCAGCCAGTGCATTCAGACCTGAGGCTCACCATCCCAACGTGGGCTGTTAGTACCTTTTAGCAGTCACAAGTCACCTAAGTCAGTGTCCAGCAGGGGAGGGAGGCCCCATGTGCTGGTGAAACCATGACTTGGAAGGGAAGTAATGCACTTGATACTTGAGTAGGTCCAAGGAGGTGGTATGGGTTCAAGAGTCAATCAGACAACAACAGATATGGTATTATTACTAAAAATTAACTTAGAAGACACCTGGGTCTTTCTGAACTGAACACTGAAGATACTCCCCAACAGCGCCTCAGTCTACACCAAGTTCAGTTTTCAACCACCTTCTATTATCCTCCCCAATTTATGTGAAACCAGCCCACCTAAGTGTCCCAGACTGCTTTTGCCCAGCTCCAGCTATCCTGCCGATGGCCTGCAGTGCCCTCTCTCTTCTCCTTGAATTGGTCTATCTAAATTCAACCCTTCTTTCCAGGGGAAGGCCAAGTCCTAACACTTCATTAGTTCACAAGCTCTGATTAAACACCCATCAAGTACCAGGCACTGGGCCAAGTCCTAGGCAAAAAAAGACAAGTGTGCTCTCAGGCATTCCCTCAAGGAGTTTCCAGACTAGCCAGAGGAGATATCACATCTGTCCAATGTAACATTAAGACAGAAGTTAAGTCTGGGCTTTCTCCAATAGAGAAAGCCCCCTCAGATAAGAAAGCCTCTCTACCAAGGCCTGCTGTCACCTTGCCTGACTAATCAGTCTCAGGGAGCTGAACCTACTTGTCCAAGGTGATCCAGCGAGGAGTGAGAAATGGGGGGGGGGGGGGGAGGGGGAAGCCTGTCCCAGCAGGGAGCTGTGGGACCAGTGATGAGGAGACAGATGGGAGAGAAGCTGTGGAAGCAGAAATAACAAGATTCATATAGGGGGTGAGTGTGTTTTAAGAGATTTTAGCAGGAGCTAAAATTCCTTACAAGTGAGAGTAAGAATCAGTTCACATACCAACTGAGGATATCAGTGACTAGAAGGATAGTGGGACCTTTGACAGAAAGAGGAAGTAGGGAAGAGGGTAGGGCAAAAAGAGCAAATTCTGATAGACAGGCTGAACGTATAATGAAATGGGAGGAGAGGAGCCAGGACAGAGTCTTATGGAGTGCTCTGATTGATGAAGACTGAAAAGGAACAATAGGAAAGTCAGGAGGAAAAACAAGAGAGCCACGTCATGATAACCCAGAGGAGAGCGTCCAAGAGGAGAGGGTAGAGATCATGGGTCAGAGAGGTAGAAGGAGGATGAGAATGTTTTTAAGGCCATTAGATTTGACACATATGAGATCATTAGGGGGAAGCTAATGTGAACTTTAAAAACTACTCCACCCTACTTAGACCGTACTTTAGGGGAAGATAAAGCTGATTGAACAATGAAGGTACTTAGTTCTCACCTTATAGTGAAGCTAGAACTTTAAGCTGTCTATTTTTAGATCTAATACAAAAAGGTGTTAAGGAACTACAAAGGTTAAATTAATCACAAAAAGGTCAAGTAACTCACAAAAGGTGAACTTAACAAAGAAGTGTTAAGTAACTCTAAAGATATAATCAAATTAAAGAAGGTGAGAACAAAAGTATGGGCAGTCCTGGAGAAAAAGCCTTTAATGTGATTGGTAGATGTGAAAATTTAGAGGACAAGACACAAGGATGAAAGGTCTATATATTTGAGATTTTGTGTCCCTCAAGGACACACTCTCTCTCTCTTTTCCTGATTGGTGGCAGAGAGTTAGCTGAGAGGTGTGTGCTGAGTCTTTCGGCATCTTAGCGTGGCTACAAGCTATTGTCCAGTTCGGTGGTGAGTTTCTGGCTGAATTTTCCTCCTTTACTTTCCAACTTTTTCCTCTCAGAAGCCTCTAATCTTCTTCAGTGACCTAGAGGCATAGGTCAAGTAGGAGAAATCCTATATCTTCTTTCTCCTTAAATTCCTTCCCTCTATATTAACTAAATTACCATAAATTTCCAGACTGACTTGGGAATTTTATTTGGCAACCATTTAAATCTAGATTTAAAGTCACAACCCTAAAATTACCTGACACTAAGCAGCTCAGTGGATAGAGAGCCGAGACAGAAAGTCCTGCGTCCAAATCTGGCCTCATATACTTCCTAGCTGTGTGACCCTGGGCAAGCCACTTCACCCCCACTGCCTGACCCTTACTGCTCTTCTGCCTTGGAACCAATACCCAGTACTGATTCTAAGATGGAAGGTAAGAGATTTTTTTTTTTAAAGAAAGAGAAAGATCATTAGTAACATTTTTCCTAGGTTGAAATTCAAAACCCATTTCCTATTTGCCTTTAGAGAGAGTCAAGTTCAGTTTTCACCACTCATTTGCTCCCCTTAGGAGTGGCAATGACAGTGAGTCTTCCAACCACTCAGGCTTGTACCCTTGTGATTGAGTTAAAATCCACAGCATCCTACATGCCCAACATCAAAACTGGCAAACCAGCACCTCACCAGGCAGCCAAACTGCAGGCTCTACGACCAAAGAAAACAATTCCTGAGAAAACCATTAAGGGCGACAGAGAAGGTGTTCAAATCGAAGCCAGCCCACCATAGGCTGAGTCTCCCTCAGACATGCTCTCTGGCAGAAGGGCCCTTTCTCAGTCACAAGGCTGAGGGGAGCTTACCGATGGCAGGGTGGTCTTCAGTAAGCCCAAATTTCGGAATGCATTTCTGAAATCATGCCCCCACTCTGACACACAGTGGGCCTCATCCACAGCAACCAAGGTGATCCCTAGGGAAAGGGAGAAATCCTCCGATAAGTGAACCCCCACACAGAATGGGCCAGCCATTTAGCTATTAAATGAAAACCAAAATCAGGGTCTTGGCTATCAACATGACAGGAAGAAGAAGGAGACAGTTCAAGCCTAAGGAGTTTCAGACAAAACAGAATCATGATCCCAGATCTAGAAGAGGGAAAGAAGTAGGGCAGCAAGGTGAGCTGGCCTGGACAGTCACCAACCTTCCCCAATGGAGCTTTTATCCTATACTCTTGGACTCTTCCAGCTTCACCCTCTGCACACACCATCAGGCTGTTAGATCCCAGCTTGGTAACATGGTCCTGGCATTTAGACAGCCTCTGGGATGCCTCTTCCATACAGCACCACACAGCCCAATGGGATTCACCTCTAGGGACACTAGGTGGGTCTGAGAGACCAACACAAAGCCAGCCAGGGCAGTGGGGTGATAGGAGGGCACCCACCAGACAGGCTGCAGCCACCCAATGCAAACTGGATAATTCAGAACAGAGGCCCCATGAGCTTGTACATTAAATTCTCAAACTACTGGTAATGCTTCTGGGCTAAGATGGCATCAGAGTAGAAGGAAGGGGCATACTCTCCTCATAATTGACCAATATAAAGTATCTCAAAAGGATAAAAATCAAAATCAGACAAGTAAAGAGACTCTGCCATGGGGCACAGCCTTGAAGGTAGGAAGTTTGGAGGCATTTCCACACTATAAGGGGGTAAAACTATACCTATCAAAGCAGGAGCTGATCACTCTTCCTCCACACCACCTACTTCGACAGTCAGAGTGAGGGCCAGGGTAATAACAAACTACTGGCAACAAGAACAATGGATCTGGAATTTGAGGACCTAGGTTCAAATCCCAACTCCATTGGAATCTCTACCTCGGTTTCCTATTAATTGAGGGTGCTGGAATAAATGGTCTTTTCCTGCTCTTGATCTGAGATCCAGAAAATAATTTTCTTATTACAAGTGGAAATCCTTATTAGTTTACATTTACATATAAATGAGTAGCAAAGGAGGCCTATGGCCTAACATGGAAGCTCCTTCCTCCAAACATTACATTTGTAACAACCAAACATCCAGAGAGACTGCTGGGTTGAGAGGCAGGAAAGGAGCCCCAGGCCTAGGAATGAGTTTTCCTAATACACAGGGCAGAGGAGCAGAGAGGCAGGGGAAGGACCTGAAAATCCAATCAAGTTTGGGTCCTCTCCTAATTATCTTGACTATAGTTTGTTTGTATGTATTTGTTTGCATGTCATCTCCCCTGGCAGACTGCAAACTCCCTAAGGGCAGGGCCTGTCTTTGGCCTCTTTCTGTATCCCAGCACTGAGACCAGTGCCTGGCACACAGTCAGAATTTAACCAATATTTACTGATGACATTCACTATTCTTGGTCAACAATGGTCTAACCTCCATGGGACCTCCAGGTGAGCCCTCAAAGGCTACAAGGACCCAGACAAGTATCCTCTCATCAGGTAGCCCCCCAGCCACTGATAGAGGAGGATGGGGAACTTGCTCCAGACCTCTCCAGTCCCTGCTTCCCAACCACTTTCCCATGCTGCCTCCCCCACTGGAACAGAAACTCCTCAAAGGCACATCTGCCTTCGATGCTGCTTATATCAGTGTCCCCAGCACAGAAGTAGCACTGAGGAAGCACTAAAATGCTTCACCTAATCTTTAATATTCACAAATGTTCAACCACTCAAATTCTAAATAAAATTTTCAGGAGGCTCAGTTCTGACAAATTTCTATCTGGGTTTTTTGGGTTACTTCTACTACAAACACTTGGAGAACTTAAATAATTTTGCATATCGTTGAAATGATAAATTAATGAAATATTTGGGCAGTACACATGGAATATTTGGAATGCATTCATTTTATAGCTTGGAAAAAAATATATATATATACATATATATATATATATACATTTTTTTTCCTAAGAGAAACCCTTTCTGTCTTAGTATCAATTCTAAGACAGGAAAGGGACAAGAGTGAGGTAATTGGAGTTAAGTGACTGCCCCAGGGACACACAGCTAGGAAGTGTCTGAGGCCACTTTTGAACCCAGGACCTCCTGATTCCAGGCCTAACTCTACAGCCACTGTGCTACCTATATATGTCCCTCAAAATTATTTTAATTGGACATTATGTTATTCCATATCAAAGTTAGTGAAAACTTCTTTAAAACTTTATCAATGCAAAAATAAGAATGCTTCTTATTAGTCAATACGTATCCATAAAGTGGTCACTTAAAGACACACAGAAGATGGAGTCCCAGGTCATATCTCATGAGGCTTTGAACTACTGAATCAAAGAAAGAATTTATACCCAGAAAACCATCAAATACCTAGAAGTTGGCAAGTGGCAACAGGGGCCCTAGTAGAAGCAAGATGGCAAGCCACCTGTGGCCTCCCTTTCCTCATATATAAAATGGGACCACTGATAATGTGGTCCATGCTTCCTGCATGTGCTGAAGAGAAAAAGGTCTCATCACCCCATGAGTGCTACATAACTGTGGACCCCTCTGGACAGACTTCTCTCTGCATCTAAAATTCCTCTAGCAAGGGACAAGATGATAAAGCAGGAGACATTTGCATCTGGAAAGCCAGGACTGAACTATAACTCTGCTACTGTAACATTGCCACAGTGACTTGGTCTAATGATTGAGCTCCTGAACCTCAGATTCCTAATCCATAAGATGAGCAGGTTGCCCTTGAGGAGCCTCTACCTTCTGGTCTAAGACCTCACAATCACAGAAAACATCCACAAAGTTTGGAAAATGTGGTGTTCAGTCAACTTTCATCCATCACCGCAGAAGTATGGGAACTAACAATGGGGAGACTTGACCAGAAAAGTTTGTTGGGAACTTGATCAAAAATGCCCAAAAGAAAGAAAAAAAAAGAGAGGGAGAAAACTGTGGAGTCCAAAAGAGCCTACAGAGATGTGAGGTTTTAAACAATTTTATCCACACCAAGAAATCCATTTTTCAGAAACATGGTGTCTTAGTGGGCTTTTTTCTCATGGTGAGGTGTCAACTGCTAAATTACCCAAGCATCCACATCACCTGGACTCCTACCTAGAAAGCCCTAACCTCCTGAGCCCCCAGCAATGACATAAGCCCCCAGGGCACAGGCCAACTCGGTCACTTACCCAAAGTGGCATCAAGCTGCTTAAGCAGGTCCAAGCTCACCAAGCAGAACTCTGGGGTCATATACACAACCCTGAACTCTCCCCTGGAACAGAAAAGAGAAAAAGAGAACAAGAAGCTAGAAGCATTCACCTCACCGCATCATCCGTGACTGACTTATTAAGGTACCATTGGTAAGTACATCTTTCACTCTTGAGAGTATTTGTCAAAAAATTTTACCAAGAATCTGGGAATCCCTACCCCTAGGGGCACCACAACAGCGCCTTGTTTAAGGATGGGACGGAAAGGAAGCAACAAACCCAACTCAGCCAGCGAGGCACCTGCCAGACCACAAAGTGGAACCTGGGAGGACGAGTTCTGTCAGCCAGGGTCTCTCCCCATCTGGCCCCATCTGGCCCCAACAACTGAGCAGAGTCTGCCAAGGCTGAATTGACTGAGACAAGTCATCTAGTGCTCAGAATCACAGGGTTCTGCCCTAGGAGATGCCTCACAGACCACATGGATTCACAGCCAGTTCTCTTTCTCTTACCTCTCAATGAGGACAGGGAGGGAGAGAATTCAGAGCTGAAAATACAACTAAATATGAAGGAACAAAAGCAAAAATAAGACAGTCCCCAAAGCCTGAGTAGGGATGGGTTCCAAACAGTGGACAGGAACCATGGGGAGCTGGGCAGGTAGTATACCTTATCCCCCAGGGGGGACCAAGGATCCAGAGAGGAACCAGGAGAGAGTTGGAGATCAACAGCAAGGAGGAAGCCACAGAGGAAATTAGATCTTCTGGGTTGCAGCTGGCCTGGCAAACCATTATCTTCCTGGGTATAGATCCCTGCAAAGACTGAGAGCCTCTCAAAACTGGTCCAACTGGTGATTACCTGAGAAGGGCACAAAGATGGCCCCAGAAAGAGCCTAGAGAGTGCCACTAAGGGTCACAAAGTCCTAGGCTAAAGCCTAGGACACATCTTCATCACTACAAATGCCTGAATTTGAGGGAATGTGGAGAGACCAGGCCACTGGGAAGGGTCTAAGGATAGGTTTTTCTTTTTAGCTCATAACTGAGAATACAGAAGAGTGGTATATTAGGCAGAGAGAGCCTCAATGATACTGAGTAAGAAAAATAAAAGACAACCAGCAAAATAAGCAGAAAATCAATTTCAAAAAAGGAGCCCTCAATAAAACCCCGGATCTGAAATGGTGCCTTGTTTGAAGTAGATATTATGTAAATGCCTGCAGGACTGACATAGAGTATCTAAATACAAATGCTCAGAGAAGTCATTAACTGGTAAGAAAGCTGCACGTGCAAGGAGCCAGATGAGACTTAGAAGGTTGGTTGGTTGGAGAGTTTTTTGGCTCTGAGAGGTGGTGCTGCTCTGAAGGAAGCTGGAGGTGGAGGCCCCTGAGACTGTTTCTCCATTTTGGTCACGTGAGTAATAGGGACTGATCTCCTTTCTTTGCCCCAGCTATCTAAGGGCTTGGGCCTTTTGGCCCAGCCTAAACAGAAGGGGTATTTAAGCCCTATTCCCTTCTCTCCCCTTTCTCTCTCCCTCTCTCTCTCTATCTCTAATTCCTTTCTTCCTCCTGTTTGTAATTAAACTCTATAAAAGGTTGACGGCTGACTTAAGTTTTCATTTAGGAATTACATAGCTGAATTCCTTGGCGACCTTAAATTAATATATATCAGTCTTTTAAAGTGATTTCCTTGTCACATTGTGGGACATTCTGGAACACTGGGGACACAGTACTAGATGGAATCTCTGACAATGGACACAGTCTTCTGAAGGGACAAGAATGAAGATGCCAAAGTAGCATTAACTATACAAGAGATGCATGCAAGGCAGGAGTCCCAAGCTCTTTGGTCCCTAACGTCTTCAGATGTCAGCCTTCTCAGAGTAGAGCACCCTACATATCATCTACATTCCCAGGGATCACTCCTGGCACAAAGTCAGGCACATAATAAACACCTACTGAGTTAACTTGGCTGTCACTCTGATCTTTCCAATCCGTGTGCTCATCTCACCCTGTAGGCTTCTGTCCTGGTTTGGTTGGTTGGTTTTTTAAGTCAGTGAAAGCAGTCTCAATTAAGAACATTATAAGTTGTCCCCATCCCATCACCCAGAAGGTGGTTCTCCAGTTTCACTAGTGATAGGAAGGCTCTCATATTTCTGATCATCTTCCTTATTAATTTTAGGGAGATGGTTTAGTAGAATTAACAATGGATGAGAAGTCTGGAGATGTCGTTTCTCACCTTCATAGAGGGTGAAAGAATGAGGCTGGGTTGATGTCATGAGAATTGATATCATAAATATTAAAACTCTTAAGAATTCAGAGCTGGACTAAAACCCTAATAAGAAGAAATCACACAAGGGCCATCCCAATGCTAGACTGGCATCTCTCTATGGCAGTGCCCTGGACCCCACAGGTTACCAGGCTCCCACAGCCCAGCTCCTAAGCCAGGAAGGCCTCAAGAACTATCTGGGTTCCAACAATGTTCACCATACCAGCTCCAGAGAGGTGCAGCCCTGTGCCTGAAAGCAAAGGAAATAGGGACAAAAAAAGGGGCAGCTGAAGGGCTAAAGCTCTGCTCCCATGGATAGGGCACTTCAAAAGTTAACGAGGTCTTATTCTCAACAGTCTAGGAACACAGAGCACATTCTACACTCTCATGATTTTTCAGATACGAGAACTCAGGACAGAAGGCAGGCTACTTACACTTTTACACGACTGATGACATTTTCTGACTGAGCTGATCCAAGGAAACAAGCCTTAATGTTGGACATTCTGAAAAAGAAGAAAATTCTGAGTTTACTTGCAGGGATGTCCACAGGGGGATCCTCTCTATGGAAGGGCACCAAGAGAAAAAAATGTAAGCAGTAGCTGGTGAGTTGTGCATTCACTCTCTCAATCCTACATTTGTCAAGAGCTCTACCTGTGCCATTCATTGAATAAGGTGCTGGGACTACCAAGACAAAGGGAGACAGTCCCTGTCCTCCAGAGAGAGGAAACAATGAGCTAAAGAAAGGAGGAGCAATGTTCACAGGAACAGAGTACTAACAGTTAGTGACAGTGGGGAAGGTGAGGAAAAAGATCAGAGCAGACAGGGCACCTGAACTGGCCATGAGACATAAAAAATTCTCACTGACAGGAAAGAGGATGAATACATTCCAGGGAAGGGGACAGCATGGTCTCATGCATGGAAACAGGAAATGGAACTGGTGGTGAGTTTCAGGAAAAGCCAGTCTCATTTGGGTAAAATATATCAACCAAGTGAGTCACTGAGAGTAATGCTAATTCAAGCCTTAAAGGTCAGTGAGGAGTTTCTGTTTTATGAGAGAGGTAATAAGGAGCCAGTGAAAGTCTATCATGTGGAGAGTCAGATCTATGCCTCAGAAAGATGATTTTGGCAGCTGCCTGAAAAATGGACTCCAGAATTAAGAAAAAGTCCATTCACGAGCTCTTACAATAGGCAAGGGAGAGAAGATCAGAAAATGAATTGGGATTTCTGCTCTATAAATGGAGGGAAAAGGGGTTCTTTGGAGGTAAGACAGGTAACATTGTCCTCCATGGTCACAAAGATGAGTGATTGAGAAAATGTCATACTCTAATAGAAATCAAACTCTGAAGGAGAGGCAGGGTTAAGGGCAAGAAGATCCATTCCATTTTGAATCTGTAGCAATTGAGGAACCAAGAGGACAGACAGAATGGGGGCTCAGGAGAGCTGAGGGCTCAGGGTTGGAGACATGGAAGCAGGCAGGTTCGCCAAGAGGACTACAATAGAAAGAACAGGAAACTGGAAATATGCCAGGGCCCTGGACTCAAAGTTTACTTTGTTTGTTGTTTTTTTTAATTTTACCCGAGCCTCTCCCCTCCCCCCAATCCATTTCCCAAAAAAGTCCTCTGAGCTGCAAGGCAGATCAAAAAAGGGTGCTAGGTAGAGAATGATTATGTATTCAAAAAAGAACACACTCTTAAGATGAAACATTTTTAAATGCCATAGCTCACCTAAAAATAAGTTTTAAAAAATGTACTGCCATCTATTGCAACAGAAAAGAAGCTCCATGAAGGCAGGGGCTGTTTTACTTTGGAGTCTGCCTCTGCAGTGCTATTGCCTAGGAAGGTTGCGATAACATTTCCTGAAATGACCAGAATCCTATTTCCAAGCCACCCACAGGGAAGGCAACCAGCAAGATGGAAGATATCTTGTTTGACATTCTTTCCTGGTTGTAGCATACCAGGCATGCTGGCATCTGGGAAGTATGGTTAATGTATTGATATTGTATTACATATATTCATTTATCAGATACTTGGTCAGATCAGTTAATGATCTCTGTATAAGAAGTTACAGTCCAAAGGGCAACAGAATTCCTGAGCCTAAGACACAGACGCTTAGCTCTCACTTGGTCAAACGGCATTCCTCTGAAAAGCGTATGTCAGGTGAATCTCCACCTCCTCTGATCTTGTCATTATCTATTCAACCAATGTTAAGACCTATGCTATGTTACGTATTCATTGATCACCTCTCAATCCACAATAAATGCTGGGGTAAGCAGCGCTATTCTCTCTCTTGATTTCTGCATCCTCGGAGTTCTTCCTCTTTTCTCTCCTTACCTTTCCTAAAGACACTGTCGCCCACATGCTTTCTATCTCGGAATTCTTACTTCCACGTGTCTTCTTATTTCTCATGTTTTCCTTTAATTAATCTTCAAGGGAAAACATTATAAGGAGCTAGTGCCGCTCCCCATAACTTTTAACTTGTCTTTGAGTCTTCATGTATCATCCAATTTCCTCCGGCTCCCTTCTCCTTCTCAAGTTATAACCCACAAGGAAAATCTTTATATAACAACCGAAATCTCAGATTGTTATACTGGTTCTCTAATGGCTCCTGTTCTCTGCCATGTTTACTAAAGATACAAAGGAAGAGGAATCTATGTTCTCTTTAGACAGGCCTTGACAGAAAGAGTTCAGAGGCACTTACCCAGGATGCCATTTTCCCCTTTCCAAAACCTTACTATGTGAATACTCACTCTCTATCCACCTTTTGGAGTACAAAGGAAAAGACCAATGAGAAAGAGGAAAACCTAGCACATCCAGTTCTTAAAATGCGTTTTGACACACAACTAAACAACTGCAATGACCAGATACTCCTCAAAGAGGCCCCAAGGTGTAGGGCCTGGGGAAGCAAGGAGAGCCTGTCCACCCAAAAGCTGTCTTTCTACTGTAAATGGAGAGGACTGCCCTTTGTGGAAGGTCTGGATTTCAATGCCAACTCATTCTGTTCAGATGCTAAGTTCCTGGAAGAAAACAGAACTTGAGAAGGGCAGGAAAACAAGGCTGCTGAGTGCCGACTTCCAACTTACTCGAGTTGAAGCACCTGGTCTTCCATCAGAGAAATCAGAGGAGAGACAACGATGCCAATTCCACCAACAAACACAGGAGGAAACTGGAAGCACAAACTCTTGCCATACCCTTTAGATGAAAATGGCATACGGAGACACATAAAGACATGGATATCCAATGCACAATGTTTTACCAGCAGTCACCCAGAACCAGAACTCCCTTTGAGGCCAGGCTAAGGGAACGCCCTCATTGGCATTTGAGTCTCCTATTCCCCAGGGCAGATGCCCTGTTTCTAAGCATTCAAGTCTAAAGACCTCATGGAGAAGGAGTTCTTACCGCACTTAAAAAAAATAGTTAAATACAGCTATGCTGCTCAGCACTCACATACCAGTAGCCATAACGACAAGATTATCTCTTCTTTCTTGTAAAACAGAATGGATCACTTTCCACTGGACCCTTGAGAGAGAGAGAAAAAAAATGAGGAAAGCAGACTTTAACAGATAAGAACCTCAAGGTACCACTTAACAGCCAGGTCACTTCTCATCATCCCCACGTGTTTTCAAAGGTCATTGATGATCTTATCTAATTAGCTCATTTAGCAAAGCAATTACACCCAAGCAAGATTCATCATCAGGAGATTTTCTTATTGAAAGCTCTTTTTATTGGATTGTCATTGAGCAAAATCTTAATTCAAGACAACTGAATATCCCGCTGTAGTTTAGGGAAGAAGTCTTGAGGATTCTGAGGCCCAGGTAAGAATAGATAGACAGGGCTGAGACGGAAACAGACTGGGGTGGAGAATCTTCTGTCTTTCTCTGTAAAATTCATTCATGGATCACTTTCTGGGAATCACTCCCAATAGAGAAAAATGGAGCCTGTAAAGAACTCAATACATAACCTCAGGGTAAACTTTTACATCCTCTGGAATTTCCCTCGTAATATGTGCAAGAAGTGGTAGAGAAGCACAGTAAATAAATGTATTTGACAGTAAGCCTTTGAGCCCACCCTGAGGTGACTGCCATCCCACATCTACCTCCCCTGGGAAGAACAACCCTACAATAAAGACAAGTGCAAGTCTAGAGTGGGAAACAGTCACTGTTCCCAGAGCAGGACATGCTGAGAGTGGCCAGCACACAGAGCCCTCAAATGCCCAGAGTGGGCCCTCACACAGTCTTTCCCCACAGCAGGGTATGGTAAGCAATAGGCCCTCTCTCCTAAGTCACAGAGGCAGGCTGTGGGGGTGGGGGCAGGGACAGTATGTTTGGTATGCTTAGCAGCTTAAGATGACAGAATATATCTAATATTAATATTAGAGTGGGGCCCATCCAGTCCAATGCCCTCCATTTACAGATGAGGGAAATGGAGGTCCATAGAGAGAAAATAACTTGGCCAGCAGCATCACATAGCCAGTGAGTGTCTGAGGTGAATTTAAACTCAGGCCTTCCTGACTCCTAAGTCCAGGCTCTAATCACCACTCAGAGCAGCAGCAGATGCTCCAAAAAAGACATTTTTGGAGTGATCCGGGGTATATATAAAAGAGATGTGAAATGACTTCTCTATTTAAATGTGTCTGTGTCTACCCTATCTTCTTATTAACAGTAATTCACATTGCCAAAATCCAACTATGCCAGAAAACCAGGAAATCAGTCGCATCACAGTGTTAGAACCATAGCTAAGGTTTTGTCTTTGCATTTTCCTCACTAAGAAAAACTAATTCACTTTGTTAAGCAACAAATTACTCACGGTTTAAAACTGGAATGTCCAAAGTAGGTCTTTAGGCAAATGACATGCTCTGCAGTAGGTGCTGGTAACAAAGGGTCTTAAAACAAAATATTTGAATGTAAGTTCAAACAGAAGAATATGTTAATGTGAGGGAGGAGAGGGAATGAATCTTATATCCTTTTTTTTTAAACCTTCACCTTTTCCCTGGTAACAAGTTTTCCCTGGTAACTAGCTGTCCCTATTACATCCCCCCCCCCTTTTTTTTAAAGGAAAGAAAAATCTCCCTCCTTGCTTCAAGTCCCTCTTCCTTCTGGACCTGACACCCTAGTGGCCAATGGATGACTTAAACCAAATTCTGCTCTGATCACATAACTAATCCAATTCTTCAGACACTCCCTAGTGCCCTCAGGCCAAAGACCCCATGTTCTAAGGCCCTCTGCCATAGGGTTCTGGCCACTCTCCAGTCATCTCTCCCACTGTCCTTCCCCAAAATGTTCAGGTGCAGCTTAAGTAGTCCTCTCATCCCTCCTCAACCACAGCTAGAGGCCTTGAACCACCTACTGACCCTAGACCAATCAAACCTTCAAGGCTTCCTTGCTACCCATCTCCAGACCCAAACAATGGTCCAGTGTCTGGCACAGGTCCACACTTGCTGCTTGACACTTATGATGCTGACTGCCTCCTCAAAATCCTTCCCACTCACTCTTTTCCTCCTCCTCTTCTTCCTCTCACTAGGCCATTAAGTCTAGGACCTGTAGCACAAACAGTATAATTCCTCCATATCAAGTAGAGGAAGAGGCCAGACCCAGCAGGAGAGCAAGGCCAGAAGCCAGACACCGAAAGGCTACTTTTCTGCTAGTTTATCCTTCACTCTGTGTGGCTTGTCCCCCAATTTGATGAGAAACTTGAGGTCCAGGTAACACTTTGGAACTCGCTGAATGCCCCCTAACTCCCACTGCTTAGCACTGAGCAGATGCCTTTTTGGTAAAGTGACTCAAGAATCAACAGATATCTCTAGATACCTGATTCACAGCCAGGCCTCCAAAGAGGCAACAAGCCCCTCAACTTACTGAGCACCTGTAGGAGCTTCTTCTACAATTTCTGCTTCATTTGGCCCCAACCCAGAAGCAAGAAGCTCATTCTCATTCAGGAGAGGTACAGGACAGCATGGGCATCCAACTTGTGGCTCTGAACATGGATCATGCATCTGGTATAGCCCATACCATTCAGGAAAACAATGTGAGGAGCCCTGGGGATTCTGTCCTCCAACTTCCTAGGCTCCTGTGCACAGTCTGTCCATGGAGCTGAATTAGGAAAGGTTTCTCATCTAGAATCCCAAGATGTTAAAGCTGCCAGGGACCTGAGAAATATCAGTGTGATTCCTTTACAGATGAAAGATCAGGGTTCCCCAAAGGAGCATTAACTCAGCCCAGGTCACCCACAGAAAAGGAAGGGAAAGCTAGAAGTCTAAGGGAACTACAAATGCAGCCCTCATGCTCCCCACAAGTCTAGTATGTAAATGGATTTGTGCCCCACTCCACCCAGCCAATGTCTGAGATCAAAGCAAGGTTGTGGAAAGCAAGACTCACTCCCTCTCTATACCACCTAAAATATATATGAGAAATGGGCATAAAATCTTTCTTCTGACTATAATTAGGAAGACAAATATGTAAGACAGAACAGTGGGTTACACCCCGACTGCCACGCTCATTCAGTGCTCAGAGGGTCTGTGTGGCCTTGAAGAAAGAGCAAGGAAGAAGGACCAAGGCTCCAATCCCAGGCTGGAATACAGGTGTCCCTGTACTTGGTCCATATTGGAGCCAAAAGCAGTACTGCCTGGCTCACAGAATGGTTATAGAGGGCACTCGGCACTCAGGAAGGTGATTCCTCCTGTTGCCATATTCCTCTTTTATTTTTTGTCTAAAAAAAATGTAGCTGAGTAGATTTTACATCATGGAATTTATAGATGGAGAACCTTCCAACTGACTCTCAAACCACAAGATTTAAGGTAGGAATCCTGCCCTCTTACTGCATGGCATGGGCAAAGGCACATACACACGGGCACATGGACAAACACACACACACACCCAGACACTACCTGGAGTAGATGTCATGAATAATACTTCCTGCCCCACCCATTATCCTTTACCCCATTCATCGTCCTCTTCTTCAATAGCTTCTTCATCACCCTCATCGGCCATGTCAGTCCGCACCTCACTTTCTGTTTCTGGTGACTCTGAAACACTCTGCTCCAACTTGTCACAGTCTACTTCTTCCAAAGTCTGAAAAAGGCAAAGCAAACCACTCATGTGGCCATCTCATTTTCACTCACACCTCAAAAGGAGCTTGTCCCAAGATATTTGCACAAGCCAGCCCTGACTCCTAAAAGTCTTGGGCTACCCCTCAATCACAGACTTCAGTCAGTTTTATAAGGCAGAGCCACCAAGAAGGAATAATTCCAACTACAAATGATAGATAATGACTAGTAAAATATGATGACTATATAACACCCCCGGAGGGAAGCTAAAATACTGGTTTTCTGAAACTAAATTTTGTTTTTGATGAACCTGGAAAATATTTTGTTTGTTCCAATTCATCTTTTAAAAAATAATTTATTAATTGATCCAACCATCCTGGAAAGCAATTTTGATCCAGCAATACCACTACTAGGTTTGTACCCCAAAGAGATAATAAAAAAGGGCTATACAAAAATATTCATAGCCATACTCTTTGTGGTGACAAAAAATTGGAAAATGAGGGCATTTCCCTCAACTGGGGAATGTCTGAACAAATTTTAGTATACGATGGTGATGAAATACTATTGTGAACTGCCTGATTTCTATAAGAACTAGAAAGACCTCCATGAATTGATGTGGAGTAAAATGAACAGAACCAAGAGAACATTGTACACAGAAGGTGAAACACTGTGGAACAATCCAATGTAATGGGCTTTGCTACTAATGGCAATGTAATGATCCAGGACATTTCTGAGGAACTTATGAGAAAGGATGCTATCCACATCCAGAGAAAGAAGTGTGGGAGGAGAAACACAGAAGAAAAACATATGATTGATCACTTGTTTATATAGGTGCATGAGTCGGGGTTTTGGTTTTAAAAGATTGCTCTATTGCAAAAATGAAGAATATAGAAATAGGTATCAAAGGATAAAACACTTGTACAACACAATGGAATTGCTTGTCAGCTCTAGGAGGGGGCACAGAAGAGGGGAAGGAAAGAAAATGAATCATGTGAACGTGGGAAAATATTTTAAAATTAAAAAAACAGAAAACAATAATAATAATACACTACCTCAAAGAAGGAAAAAATGTAGATGAAAATGTTGGAATAAGGACAGAGATAAAATGAGGTACAGCTTCTCCTAAGCCAGCTGGCCTCCTCTTAGGACCTCTTGGAGACAATCGTCCCCATGGCCAAACATCTTTCACAACAATATCTATTTACTTTGCTGATACAATTCCTGAACCGCAAACCTACTTGGAGCATCTCCATCTCCAGATCTTCATCACTTTCAATAACAGAAGAAAGATCATGAGTGTCCACTGCAGAAATTAGGTCCTGGGGGGAAATAATAATCAATAACTGGTTTGAATTTAAAGCACTCTTCCTTTTCTACCACCCAAACCCACTTACTACTGATTTTACTTTAAAAATGTAGATGCATATGGTCTTATACCTTAGCATAAAGCAGTAACTAAAGGGTCAGCAGGATGACAAGGGACTAACTCTTGCATTCCACAAACACTTTACTCTACCATGCAGGCGCTTTGCTAGGCACTAGAGATGAAATGGATCTGAACGAGCAATTTCATTAATGTAGAAAAGGCCACAGGAGGAAATTTCCTCCCCCAAAGGGGTCTGACAACAGCTCTGCAACTCATGATGTGAAAATATTGCCTAGAGCAATGCTCAGTGTTCAGTAACTTGCCCAGGCTCTCAGAATCTCTGAGCACCAGAGCCAGGGTTAGACATCGGTTCTTCCCGATGTGGAGACTAAAGGCTGGCCCTCTCCAGGCCAGGATGATTCTCCTGAGGACACAAGGACAGAAAACAAAGTTTGTTTTAATGTTGCAAGCTGCCACAGGTAATCTACACACAAGCAGTTTGATAGCTTTGGCATTAAAAACCGAGGAACTATGAACTCTGGAAGTATTTTGTCATTACTGTGATTACAAAGGCATACTGCCTAGTTATGTCTTAACCAGAAAAGATGGGGATTTACTTACTCTAAGCTATCATTCTTCTAACCCTGTATGACAAGTCACTCACAAACCTGTATTCCTCTTTATCCTGTGTGTGGTATTCATATATGTTTCCTTGTGGTCTATCTCACTGGACTTGGGGCTCCTTGAGGACAGGGTCTGTCTTTTGCCTTTCTTATCCTCAGTGCTTAACACAGTGCCACAGAATTAAAGTTTTAAATTTATTAACTGATTGAATAAACTGAGGAGTTTTAGGTGAGGGTATTCACAATATCTACAGAGTAAATACAAATAAATTTTGAAGGTGAGTGGAGAATACAAACAAGAAAGATAGTGATCCCAACACATGTATGAGAAGAGGAAAGCCTCAAAGGACACCATTCCTTCTCCCAAAACAAGTGCTTTTTCCTAATCAAGAAGCAGTTGTTACAGTAGTAGGAGCTTATATTCTCCATACCATTAAGGGACTTGTTTGACAACTCAGACGTCTTCTGCTCAGTCAAATGTCCCTAGCCAAAAGCTGCCAATTTCCTTTTAATATTGTAAAAAGGGAGGCCCACATACACATATGACCAAGGGTTCTTCACCCATTTAAGATCCACTTTGGTAAGCCAAGGAAGCCTATGGAACTTTTCTTAGAATAATGAAGGAAATGCTAAGTTTCCATTTGGGAGTTAGTGAAAACAAGGATCTAATTTTTCCCCCATCCAAGTTCATGGACCTCCTAAAATCTATTCTTGAACATCTCCATGAACCCCAGACTAAGAACCCTCCTAAAGAGAAGAGGCCTCGGGTTACTAGCATCTTTGAATTTTCTGCCTCAGCTATGAGGTAAAAAGAAAGAGGGCAAACTGACTCAGGGCCTGAGATTAAATGTACCTTGTTTAGGTCTAAAGAGTACTAATTTTGGAGATTGAAGATTTGGGCTCATATCCTGGCTTTGGTACTCATTGGACCTCAGTTCCTTGAGGGGGAGGCTCTTGCCCTCTGAAGCCTCTTCCAGATCTAATCTATGAGTCTAGGACTTCACTTCTATACTTCATCTCCAGTAGCTGGCACAGAGCTGAGCACACAGCTACTTCATAAATGCCTGTTGATGGATGTGTGGAGCTCATTCACAAAGATTTGGCACCTGGGTCAATATTTACTGAAACTCTTAATCATCTCTTTTGCAACAAGTCCAAGCATTCAATATCTTGCCCTCTTTGGCATCTTAAATAGATCCCTCATTATTCCTTATTAGGTTTTATTAAAGTGAACCTGTCAGAATCACACATTTATCACATCCTCCATATGATCCAGAGAAATCTAGAGAGGCTCGTATTCAGAAGGATGACAGAATGGACTTGAAAAGATCCATTAAAAATAAAAGGCATTTTTACAAGAGAATAGGAAGGCTCCTTTGCAATTTTTAGTGCACTTTTTGATAATCAGTGCCAATAAATAATTATACAAACCACAGTGGAGAGGCATTTTAAAATCTGTCCTAAAATAAGAAACACATGGTTAACTAGAGAGGCAGGGACTCTGTTAAAAGGTGAATGCTCCCAAAGAACTATTGTAGAAATTCTGCCAAGGGAAAAATTTGAAAATAAGAGAAAGCTCATGCAGTTTAATATGACAAATAGGAGATGTTACTGTAGTTACCAAACCACTTATAATAGAGTTTAAGCTCACTGAAGTTTAAGTTTTTAATAGAAAACTGAAGGGGAAAATACAGTACAAAGTACCTAGAAAAATTCTACTGATTTTCCAAACCCCTGAAAATATTAATAGACAAAATATGCAGGAAGGGGGAAAAACCCAAGAAAATAGAAGCTCTAGGAATAAAAAACTTCTGGAGGAAAAAATAGAAAATCAGATTGCCTTTACAATGGGATTTCTAGAGCCCAAATTTCACAAGATAGGCTTGTGGTCCCTGGAGGCAAAAATCTCATCAACCAAATTACCTAGAAAATTAAATTCCTTGGGGGGGAGAGGGGGGGAGTCTAGGTGGCAATTACCATGAGACTAAATTATGAAATCATGTGTGCTTTCAGGACAAAGCAGCCAGAATGTTTCATCTAAAACTTTAAAAAAGCCAAGGTCAGTGCAAGAAAAGTCTCCCAATACTAAAACAAAGAATCTATCTTTAAGTGATATAGTCACATCAAGTGCATTGTATAAACTGAGCTCAAAAGCCAGGGAAGCTGCTGCCCATCTGAGCAGCCCACAGGGCTGCAGGACCACTACCCCCACAGTCCCATTGCTCAGAGACATTCCTAAGGAAAAGAGAGAAACTACTATGAAATCTAGACACTGGAGTTAAAAGAAATGCCAAAATACTTATAAGAAGCTACATGGCCCAGTAGATGAGAGCACTGGGCTTGGCATCAGGAATATCTGAATTCAAATTCAGCCTCAGACACTTACTCACTATGTGACCCTGGGCAAGTCACTTAGCCCTGTCTGCCTCAGCTTCCTTGTCTGTAAAATAAACTGGGGAAGGAAACAGCAAACCACTGCAGGATCTCTACCAAGAAAACCTCAAAAGTGGTCATGAAGTCACGAGACAACTGAAATGACTGAACCTCAAATAAAGGTAGATGACACAAAGGGTCTCTGCAGGGATGATGTGTTTTCATATCACTGGAGGGATGGGAGATGATCCAAGGCTCATCACATCAGAAAGATTCAAAGAAGACAGACAACATGTCCCAGCAGGGGTTGTTACATTTGCATGACTAGACTCTGGCAGAAACGGGAGGGAAAAGGAATATGCCCCATCCCCTCCCTTCCTGTGGGCAGACAAGAAGAATCCATCTGGGAAAGGGCCTTGCATCTCCTCTCCCCTTTCCCTAATAGAGGGGTGAGTAAGGAGAGTAAGACCTCAAGAGAGTAAGAAGCACCTGGTCAGACACATAGGTGGCTTTGTTCCTTTCTTCCTGCTCTTGTTGCTCCCACATCTGAAGCTCATATTCAGTCACATCCAACGACATCAAGCAGACTCTTCTCTCATCTTCCTGGGGTCCTTGGTCCTCCCTTCTCCCTTCATACCTAGCCGCAGTCAACTCCACTGTACTGTCCATCCTATTTCCTCCTCCAGGTCCAAGTAAGTTGCCAGACTTTGAGTCCCATCCACTGTGTTTGGATGCAGCCTGTGCCCCTTCCTCAGGCACAGAGGGAGCCTCTGAAGGGGCGGGTGAGCCACTGTGGGCCCCAAGGTGTCTCTCTGGACTTGGAACCCCAAGCAGCGTGGTCCTTAACGTGTCCAGGTCTTCTGAAAGGCTCTTTAGCAACTCCATAACCCTAAAGGGGGTGGGGGAGAGATAAATGGCACAAGATTAACCCCATAGTCACTGACATGGTTCAGTGCTAACAAGTGACTCTGTCAAAGTTCTCCTTGCCCCACGTTTTCTTCTTTAAATATTTAAGGTGCCAACCCAAAGACCACAAAGGAATACCCCGTATTTTTCATTAAGTTCTCTCAACCAGTGACACCAACCAGCCCATGCTTCTGAAAGAATGGATAAAAGAATGAGACTTTGGCATGGAGAGGAGGCCACAAGGCCATAACAGAAAGCAGATGGGCCTCCCACACAGCCTGAGGGATTGAGAGCTGCCTGGGCTAGCAGAGGTCAGATCCCTGGTAAAGCGTGAGGCACAGATCAGATAGGGGACTCTTGGCTCATCCAAAGTCCAGGACAATGAGAACAGAATTTAGCTTTTGCTAAGAATCCCATCCTCTCCAGGAATATGAAATCATTCTATTTTGCTGAGCCCCATAAAAAGTGCCAAGAGGGACAGTAAAGTCTATTTCCTCACTGGGCCAACCAGAATAAAGAGAGGAGATGCATGACTGCAACTGTATAATCTATATGAAACTGCCTGCCATCTCAAGGATCTGGGAGGGGAAGGAGGGAAAGAATATAGAATATAAATTTTTTTTTAAAGAATGTCAAACATTTTTGTTTACATGTGATTGAGAAAAAATAAAAATTAAATGTATTTTCTCTTAAATAAGAAAGGTTTGTAAAGTGTCTTATAAATATCTCATTCTATCCTCACCAACAACCCTGAGAACAAGTACTATTACTACCCCCATTTTACAGATGAGAAAAGTGAGATAGGTGGAGGTGATATGCCTTGTCTAGGGTCATACAACTAATCAGT
The DNA here is from genome assembly GCF_027887165.1 of Monodelphis domestica. Taxonomy (NCBI): domain Eukaryota; kingdom Metazoa; phylum Chordata; class Mammalia; order Didelphimorphia; family Didelphidae; genus Monodelphis; species Monodelphis domestica. Next base: position 297,526,044 of record NC_077232.1, on the reverse strand, counting down.
GTAAAAGACTGAATTTGACTTCAGGTTTTCCTGGATTCAGATCCAGGGCCACTTAGCTTCTAATAATAATCATAACCAAATAATAGCACACAAAGCAGTTCTGAGACAAACTAATTAAAACTCCCTATAGTCCTATGAAAAAATGCTCTAAATTACTATTAATTAATTAAAGAAATGCTAATTTAAAAAACTCTGAGGCACCACCTCACACCTAGCAGATTGGCTATCATGACAGAAAAGGGAAATGACAAACCTTGTAGGGGATATTGGAAAATTGAGACACTAATGCACTGTTGGGGGATTTGTGAAGCGATTCAACCATTCTGGAGAGCATTTTGGACCTATGCTTAAAGGGCCATAAAACAGTACATAGCCTTTGATCCAGCAGTACCATTTCGAGGTTTGTATCCCAAAGAGATAAAAAAAAAGGAGACTGATCAATGTGTATAAAAATATGTAAAGCAGTTCTTTTGGGGGGGGGGGGCAAAGAATTGGAAAGTAAGGGGATATCCATCAATTGGGGAATGATGATTACATGATTGTGATGAAATGCCATTGTTTCATAAGAAATGATAAGATGTTTTCAGAAAAACCTGGAAAGGCTTCAATCAACTAATACCTAGTGAAGTAAGCAAAACCATGAGAACATTGTACACAGCAGCATCATTATTGTAGGATGAACAACCGTGAACGACTTAGCTACTTTCAACAATACAATGATCCAAAAAAGGATTCATGATAAAAAAAAAACATCATCTGCTTCTAGAAAAAGAATTGATGACTTCTAAATCCAAACATAGCAAACTTTTTTCACTTTTTCTTAATTTCTTTTGTTTGCATTTACTCCAACAAAAAGATTAACATGGAAAAATTCTTTCTATGACTACACATGTAAAATCTATATCAGAGTGCTTATATCAGCAGGGGAAGAAGGAAGAGAGAATTTGAAACTCAAAATTTTTTTAAACACTTAAAATTGTTTTTACATGTAACTGGGAAAAAATAAAATAGCAATAAGCTAAAAAAGATTCTCAGCTTTCTGTTTTCCTTCTAGGAAAAAAATGGCATACGAAACACAATAGAAACCAGATACCAAGAAGCTCCTTATTCTAGATCAGAACACAGAAATCTTCAATAAGCTTTCTTAGCACCCTTAAAGCTTAAGGAAATCATTCCCAGTCTCTATGTTTCCTAGAAGTCCTCTAGAACAGACTAAGGTTCTGCACCCTCACCAATTAAAGACATGTATGAGGAGATGACTATCTTTCATTTCCTCAGAAATCAGAGCCCAATGAGCAGGCTCAGCGGCATATCATTTTGAACTTACATACACTTATAATGAGTATACTCCTATGTCAGCAGCACAATCATGCCCAACACAAAGAGAGCAAGATAAGTAGGAAAGAAAGGACATGCCTCTGTGGCTCTTGGGAGGGTCTCCGAGGATGGGAAAAACGCTTGGTCAGATCCACCATCTCTTCAGAGAGTGACAGCAACTGCTTCTTTACCTTCTCAGGAAATTGGTCCTCCGCTGGAAAAATCAAGGTTACACTCACCAGCCAGAACATCATCACAACTGTCACCACAAATGGTATCTCTGCACTGATCCAAGCCACGCTCATGGCCCTCTTCCCCCTCCAATACAACAGCAAGGATGGTAAAGATGGCAGAACAAGATGAGTGCAAAAGGTGTAAGACAGAAGCAAGAAAAAATATTCTCTCTATAGATTTTTATACAATTTTAGGATATACTTCTTACTGTCTGCAATTTAGTCTTTAAAACGTATGATTCAATTTTTTTTTTAACTTAAAGGACTGTTCATTCACCTAGACTACCAACTAACCTAGAAAAATTCTACGACTGTAGCAGTTTAAGAGGAGCCCAGTTCTTAGGCAATCTCATTTGAAGGGAAGGAATGTTCTCAGAGAGGTCCCAGCAAACCTGGCTCAAATCTTTGTAGAATCAGCAATGACCCCAAGACCCAAGATGCAACAACAGTCACCAGAGTCCCATGATATAGTCAACTGGACAAACCTCTGTGATATCCTTACTGAGACATATGGGGATGGCTATTGCTTGGGTCAGTGGCTTTTGGACAAGGCTTGGGATTTCCTGAGTCTGGGGGTGTAGCCTGTGGGGCTGGCCAAGCTTACTAACCATGGCACCCAGCATGAGCACACTTCAGTGGCGTTCTAACCTCAGCATTCCAATGACCCCATGCTGGCTCTGGCCTCATGGATCAATAGGACCACGGCTCCTATTTTCCTATATTCACCTGCCTATGACTTCACCCTTCCAAGGCCACCCTGCCCTATATATGTGATATCATCCCTCTTAGACTGAAAGCAGCCAGAGAGCAGGAACTCCTCTGTAACTATATCCCCAACACTTCATTCACATGGAACCCAAGTCTTCCTTACACAAAGAGCCAACTTTCTGTCAATTCCACAGACACGAAACCAAAAAAGAATACTAAACCAAGGATCCTCCTCTATCAATTCATCTCAAATTTAAGTCTAATAATTTTGGTCAGAAAGACCAATCAATGAGAGCTTCAGGTTTACAGCTAATTTAATGTAATTTCCTGGTCATGATCTACTTCTTAAGAGTCAATATGCATGTTTTAAAAGTTAGAAGTTGGATCTAAATAAGTTCTCATTTTCTAAGTTTTGTCTCTACATTATAGTCTTCAAAATAAAGAGAAAATATCACTTTAAAACAAGGAACACAAGAGACAAAGGATTGAGAGCCAGGCCTAGAGATGGGAGGTCCTAGGTTCAAATCTGGCCTCAGACACTTCCCAGCTGTGTGACCCTGGACAAGTCACTTAACCCCCATTGCCTAGCCTTTATCACTCTCCTTCCTTGGAACCAATACACAGTATTGATTCCAAGACAGAAAGTAAGGGTTTAAAAAAAAAGAAGAAGAAGAAGAATCTGTACATGGACCCCAGTGCCATGCCAGCAACATCTCAGTCAGGTCAGTCACACCAGATGCCTGCCTGAATAGCTCAAGTCTAGGCAGCCAAACCTCTGAGTCTGGTTAACATTTTAGCTATCAGGATTTAGGGAGAAATTCCACATGGAACCAATTACCTCTGTCCCTAGCACATGGAAGGAATGGATTTCTAAGTATATCATTCCAAATTGGATGAAGTCAAAAGCAGGCACCTTCCACGGTGGCTCTGGGGGATTTTCCCTAAGATCCTGTCCAGCAGTCAGGCCAGAGTTTTTAACCACGAATGGCCTGGCTTCTTCCCCATCTGACCTCAAGCTCCACAGGAGCAGGGGTTGTGACATCAGGTGGTCTTTGTGTCTCCAGAGGCTGGGATGGAGCAAGACTCCATAACTACTTGCTGACTAATTAACTGATGTGACGGCAACACTTTCTTCCAATCTTGCACGAGGTGAGTCCCATGTGCAGGACATTATCTCTAGCTGCCTCATGGACTTCCGGTGGGTCTTCCCTCACCATTGTGGACTTGTCAGTATCCAGTTTCAGAATATCATCAAACAACTCACTGGCTTTTGTTGGAAGCATCTGGTCAGTTCCACTCAAGGTTTCCAATTGTTGGTGAATGATGAAACTAGCCTACAAGAACAACAAAAAAGAATTACAGAAATCTTCCAAAATCTTTCTCTTTCTGTCTGGTCCTTTACTTAGGGTCCCATCAGACCACAGATCTGTACTCTGCCCAGCATCAGCAGCACGATATTCTGTCTTGGTTGGATCTCCTAACAGGCCATGCTTAACTCCAACTTGACAAAAACTCTGCTTCCATGACAGCAGGCCACTTCACTCCCAGGTCTCCAAGTACTGTCCTTCAAGGATCACTGAGAAGGCCTGGGATTTCCCACAAAGGACACCCAGGAAAAGAAGTGACCTATTTCCTGGCTCAAGAACATCATCTTCTCCAGGACAGATACCCACAAGGTAAACAAAGTGAAATTACCATAAAGAAATAAACCTTTTTAAAAAATTCCCAATTCTGTGACACCGAAACAGCACATAGGCCCATCTATGTCCTTGGATGTGGACACAGAAACAAGGACTGCGGCTGTCATTACAATGGCTCAGGGAACTTGCAGGCTGTCCTAAGGCATTGCTAAAGGAAGGGGGCTTAACGAGAGTCATCCGAGTGGAACCCCAACTGGTTCAGAGGCAAGTCCTGCCCAGGGGTCCAAGCCTGCTCTTCGCCGCCCCCCCCCCAGCTCAGCTGCACTAGATTCCAGGTGTGACCCCTCTCTTCAGCCTTCTTAGAGGCTATGCCAGAACAGGAGCTCAGCCAGACTCTAAGCCAAGTTGGTCAAGACCCACTACTGCACCACCTAATCAGACACCTAATCAGAATGTGATACCCCAGGGGGGCAGCTGGGTGGCTCAGTGGATTGAGAGCCAGGCCCAGAGATGGGAGGTCCTAGGTTCAAATCTGGCCTCAGACACTTCCCAGCTGTGTGACCCTGGGCAAGTCACTTAACCCCCATTGCCTAGCCCTTACCACTCTTCTGCCTTGGAGCCAATACACAGTATTGACTCCAAGATGGAAGTTAAGGGTTTAAAAAAAAAAAGAATGTGATGCCCCAGGACCACTCTAAAAACATTCAGAGGGAACAGTCACCCAGGAACACAAGTACTCCTGCGTCTATGCAGACAAGGAAAAGGTATCACTAGTGTCAATGGAGGAACTGCTCACATGCAGAAAGTGCATGTCTTTGCAAACATTACAGTATGAACACAGAGAAACACTAAAGTTTCTATTGTATCTCGGAGCATTTAAGAGAAATTCAAATTTTTCCAACATTCCAACTAGAGAAATGACAATGAAAAGTTGTGTCCTTAGGTATGTTTGCACATCTGGATGCGACATATCTATTTTCTTCCACTAGTCAATCTATTTTTTAACTAGTGCCAAATTGCAGGATGTAACCTGGATATACAGGCAGAGAGCAGGCAAGGAGACATCAGAGCCCCCCGTCTGACTCCAAGTGGCCCACATATACAGAGAAGGGGGTACCTTTTCAGTCTGTAAGGCTGGCCACGTCATAGAATTCTAGAGGCAGCCACTGACTTGACCAGGAGGAATCCGACACCCCTGGAAGGTGAGAAGCAAGCTAGCAAAGGTAGAAGAGCCAGCTCCTGAAAGGAAATTCCTGTCTCCACTCATATTTCTTCCAGAGTATATATAGCAGGGGGCTGGAGAGTCCAGCTGACGAGAAAAGTAGACCCCCAGAGCCCAGTAGAAACCTGACCAGCAGGTAGGGCTGTCCAAGGGAAAAGTATGAGGATATAGGGAAGAAAAGAAAGGTCCCTTTCATGTATCTCCACTAGTTTTCTGTATATATATGTGCCTATTCTTTTCCTTTGTTATCATCATTTGTAACAGCCTAGTTCAGGAGACATCTTTGCTTTTGGGCTGACTCTTACAGAATACACCAGCAGTAGTAGCGAGAGCTTCTGCTGTAAGAGTGTGGCTCCCAAGGGCAAGCCGGGGGGGGAAGCTGGTTGGATATGTTCACATCACAAGATCACAGGATAAGATCCACAGACTAAGGCTCCAACTGAACTTTCCCTTGACTTTATGGCAACAACAATTAATGGAATTTAGCGATCTATGCACGGGCATTACTTGGTTAATCAGCACCGAGATGGGCTGCCACTTGAGATCAGGGTGGCTGGCTCTAAGACAAGTCACCAGAAAGTGTCCCCTACACCCATCTGTCATACGTACGTAAGCATCAATGGCAGCATACTGCTTCTGGTCCTCAGTGAGTGGGAAGTCTTCCCAGCGCCCACAGCGGATGGACTGCTCCTTCAGAAGACACTTCCTGAAGAGATGCTTAACCAAACCATCCAAGCTCCAATTCTCTTTACACCTGAGCTGAAAGCCATAGAAAAGGAGCACAAAACAGTATGTACAGATTTAATCTGATGAGGACCATACCTGCTAGAGGCCCTGGACTGGAACTGTCCATGAGGCACCTCCAAGAGTCCAGCCAGAGAGATAATCCTAGCCAGAGCCCAACCCAATCACTCAAGGCCCAGGAGCCAAGGCTTGGAGCTCCTAGGACATCCTTTTACAGAGAGAGAAATGGAGCCTGAGAGCTGGGAAGGAATCTGCCTAAGACCACATGGGAAGTGAAGAGAGGAGAGGTGGGATTCAAATGCAGGCCTTAGCCACTGTCACCAGTTCTAACTCTGAGATTTCTCGAAGGCATTAAAATTTGGTTTTCATGACAATGAGATGGAAAGATTCATAAGTGGTTCATTTTCTCCAATAAACTATTTGGTGGAGAATAAGGAGGCAGAATGACAGCCCTACAGGTCTACAGCCTGCTTATCCAAAGCCTACTAGATGCTATGGGGTTTGTGGCACACTTCCTGAAATAACACTGGGAGGGGACAGGCCACACAGAGATGAGAATAAGTGAACTACCCCTAAAAAAATATCCCGTAGGAATTATTTTTGTAAAATCACCAAATAATATACAACCCCCCAAAAGGAAGTAACTAAGAAGAAGGAGGAGGTCGTGGCTGGAATTAGCTGTCAGGAGAGAATACTGGGAAGAGAGGTTTCTACAAGGCCCTCTGAAGCCCAGATCTTTTCTCGGCTCTCCCTATAAAGGTGCTGGCCCCAGGATCAGACATTCTCTGGTTCCCCACAAGGAGGAACCTCCAAGCCCAGCTGTGTAGGTACCTTCTCATTGGCCAGACTGGCCAGCTCCACAAAGCTCCTGAGATGGACATCAAAGTCTCTGAGGAGCTTCCACTGGTCGCCAGTTCCCAGGCCAGCCTTCCGAATGGTTTCACTCTCCAGTAACATCTTCAGTCCCCGGGGGAAAACTGAAATAGACTCGGGGGTTGGTCCCCTGGCTTCCTGAGTCCCCATGCTTCCCCAGCCTCCCAGCTGGACCAGCAATCACCTGGTCCAGGAGAACACTGCCCTGAGGCATGAGGTCCTTATGATAGGTCACTTATCATTAAACAGGCATTAATTAAGCACCTCCAACAGGCCAGGCACTCTGCTAGGTACTGGGTGTATATAAAACAAGAAAGGAAACAGTTCCCACCCTTGGGGCAAAAACTACATGCCCACAAGGAGACCTGAGACAGACCTTGAGGAAATTCAAGGTTGTTTGGCAGGGATGGGTGGCTAGCAGCCAGGGAGCAGTCAGGAAAGGGCTCCCGTGGGCAACAACACTAGGTGGAGCCCCCGAGGATACCTGGGGTGGCCAGAAGTGAGAGGTCAACATGCCAGACTCCCTGGGGCAGGGCATAGGATTGGCAGCAGGAAAATGGGACAGAAGAGAGTGGGCAGGCGGGCAGGGGAGAGGGAAGGCCACAGAACTCACTGTATAAAGGATTCCACACAGCAGTACCAACCTGACATAGAAGCAATGTGAAATAAATAGCATTTGCTCTCAGAGACACATAACTGGATGAGGGCAACCCGGCCTGGCCTGCCCTTCCAAAATGGTGGTGGCCACTCCATGTCAAAGCCGATCACAGCTCCATCAGATAAGCTCATTCTGAAGGGGAAAAAATGCCACATGATGCAGCCCAACATTTGCACCCTGTTACTCCAAGGAAAGCAGAGGTTTTTCAATTCAGTAATCTCCAGTCAGTCACAGAGATGCCCAAGCTACCTTTGAAGATGCCCAAACTTGAGCTAGAATTTGTGTGATATGGCACCCAAGAGGAACAGCTGGGGCCGAGCCTTCTCATAACCCTGGCTCAGCTTACAGGGTGACAAATAAACTGACTCTAAAAAGGTCTCTAAGCAAGTGGAGACCCAGGCTACACTGGGAATGACAGCCCCCCAGGGTCTCCCCATCCTGGTGTTCTGTGGGACACTTGGGCCAAGGCAGCATGGCAGGGGGAAGGAGCTACCCTTGAACTGAGGCAAAGGAGGGTTCAAATCAAACCTCAATTGGGTGACCCTGGGCAGGGTCCATCCCTGGGCCCAGTCTCAGGTACCTCACCTAAAAAATGACTCTGAGCACCTTCACCACACTCAATCTATGACTGAACCTATAATCTTGCACAGATGTAAAAAAAATAGCAAGACTGATACATTAACTAGACACAATGCACAGGCCTGGTAGACACAAGAAGATCGGACAAAACCTCAGGGAAGTCCTGGAGGCAGGGACCTGAGATAGCCTTTCACATAGACTAGATGTACAGGTAACCCCAGGCAGGCTGGCCCATCTCTGGGGGTTGGAGAGAGTCTCTAAGCCTGGAGGTGGTACAGGAGCCTGCTTCCATCCTAATGGACATTCCCTGCCCTGACAGTCACAGCACCCGCAGCACCAGCCCCCCAGCCGTGTCTCACTCGCCTGCTGCTGCCAGTCCTCCCAAGGCTTCACAGATACCCCCAGAGACAGAGAGTAACTCCCCACTGCCCCCCACACTTCCCCTCCTTACCCCAGGAGGGACTCTTGATCCCTGCTTGGGGTGCCTCAGCCCCACCCACGGGGAACAGCCCATCCTCACTGAGTTCTGAGCCTGCAGAGTTCCTCTAACCTGGCTTTCTAGATCAACTGAGATCTCAGCAACCTCGATGCTTCATTTTTGGTCTCGTGATCTCCTCAGTGCCAGCCTCCTTCTTATTCCCTTCACAGTCACCCCTCCATTTAGGGCACAGTCAACTATTCTTCCTGAACTTGATTAATTCGAAACAGGCTGACAAATAGTTCTAAGCAAAGGGTTAACAATAAAGACAAAACAAGGGCCCAACGTGAAGCAATCACCTTCTGAAGAAAAGTCTTTCAAATTTCATTCTCTGATTTGGGTTATTTAAAAACTATACTCTAATTCTTAAAATATGATAAAATCTTTAAAAGAGGCTCTCACTTGCACTGAAGGTGAGAAGGGATTCTCTCAGACACCCTGAGATGCAGTGTGGCAAATGGAGAGGGCCAGCCTGGGAGTCAGGAAGCCCTGGATTCGACTCTTTCCTCTGCTCCCCAGAGAAAAGAAAGTTCTGACCAACATCCACCAACAGCAAGGACTTGACCAAGGAAATTGCAGGCTCAGTTCCTACCTCTATCTGCCCATTAGCAGCTGTCCTTCAGGAGCAGAGATGTAGCTGCCTTAAGGCACCCATGCCTCTTACCGAATGTCTTCTGCCAGGAAAGAACAGTCGTTCGCTTCGTAGCTGTAAACGATGGATCCGGGGAATTTCAGTAAGGGAAGGTTATCTTCCAGAAGACTCCTCTGAAGAGAAAGTGTGGGGGGAAATGCAAATCAGAAAAGGGCTTCAAACATCTAGTATGTATTTCCTCAGCTGACTTCCTCTGGCCAGCTCTGACCATACACAGACAATTAAGCCCACACGTTCTGAACACAGCCCAAACACATCCCAGTAAGCCAGGCAAGGGAGGCTCAGAGACAAAAATCAAGGTCTGCCCTCATAGACCTGCTGTGCCACTAACTCAAAGAGAAGGGAAGGGGGGAGGGGAGGAAAGGAGGGAATACCCCTCCTCAATTTCTTCTCAGCCTGGGGCCCCTACTCTTCTCCTCCAGCACACAACACCTCCCTCATCCAGCACCATCTCCCTACAGACAACACCATTTTCTTACCACAAGGCCTAACTTCACTCCTCAATCTTAGTCCTGCGTCATGAATCACCTGCTGGATTCCACAGCAGATCAGATGCCCCCTCCCCCTCTTCCCTTTCCCTGCTAAGACCCTGCCTTCCTTCAGGACACCACAGGGCCTCCCAAACATGTCCTGGCTGCTGCTCCCCGGGCCTCCCAGACCCTCTGTCTTCCTTCCCTTCTCTCCAGGCAAATGGCCACCACAGACTCCAGGCCTTCCAAAAGATCCTCTTCCTTAATCTACTCAAGTAGTCTCCTACTTGGCCTCCCTGAGACCCCATCCATCCTCCACAGAAATGCCAGGATAATCTTAGTTTCACCAGGATTCCCCTGTGTAAAGTCCTTAAGGAGATAAATGAACAACAAATGCTGACTGACTGACTGACTCCTGGCTGTCTAGAGGACAAAATTAAAACTCTGCCTGAGAATTTAAGGCTCTCCACAATAGGATCGGGTCTATGTTGGCAGCCTTTTTTATAGGACCTTTCAACAGACACCAAGTTCAAGTCAAATACACTATTACCCCCTGCCCAAACCTGATCTTTTATCTCCTATCTGCATGCATTTGTACAAGTGGTTCTCAAAACGTTTTTCCACTTTGATAGCTAAGAAACTTGTTTCCCTCAAGATTTAACTTGGGCTCCCTGGACACTTTCCTAGACCTCTCCACTCATTAATAATGCCTTCTACTCCTTAATTTTCCTTATACTACATTTAGCTAACTCTCTCTTTTATCTCCTCAGAAGAATGTTGTGAATTATCCCAGCTATTTTAGGAAGTAATTTGGAATTCCACTAAGAGAATTATTAAAGTCCACATACCCTCTGACCAGGGGAGCCCAATTCAAGGAACTTAAAGATCAAAATAAAAAGGCCTTCTATTCGCCCAAAGAGCAGAGCAACCCATTTTTGTAAGAGCAAAGAACCAGAAGCAAAATAAATGCCTTAACAATTTGGGAACCAAGAAATGAAACAGAATTCACATTAAAGCAGCAAAGAACATAAAGAATACAGAGAAGCAAAGGAAGAGTTACATGACCTGGTGCTAAAACCAGGAAAACAACATACTCCAAAGACTACAATAATCAAAACAATGGAAAGAAAAGATTCCACTGAATGCTGTGGAATTATCATGACCCAGCCTGGCCCCAAAGAGGAGAGAAGAAAATGAACTTCTCTCCCTGCCTCCCTCCATTCTATTCTAGGTAGGATGGGGAGCTCTGGGCTGGGATTCCATTGACATTTGGTGAGTTCTGCTGAATGGCTACAGGCTTTTCCCCTCTATTTTATTCTATGTTACAAAGGGAGGGGTGGGAGGTGGGAGCAGGGAAAATAATATTGAATAAGTAAAATAAAACAAAAGATGATGATGAAAAACAAAAAACAAAATGAATCTAAGGCCTCTGAAGGCCGGAAAGATCTCACCATCTTCACACTCCCATCCTAGGACTCACCGCTCCAACAGTAAGCACAATCAGGGCCAATTTAAGTGATTCATGGTCACTTTCACTATCACAAGGATAATTATTGACTACATTAAGAGGAAAAAGAATTCTTTATAAACTACACCTTGCTAAATTTCATTCCTCAGTCATCACACAGATGATCCTACTATTACAAGTGAATGATGGCTAATAAAATGGATGTTTTGATGGATAATCAAACAAATTTTTCATGCTCCCAGTTCACCTAGGTAACAGATAGCCTAGGTTATCAATGACAATGATAAAAGTCAACAGCAATTTGTTAAACTGAAAAAGAAGTTGTCCAGACTGAACATGGCACACTCACAAGAGAAAATACAAGCAGAAAAAAAGCCCTTGACAACTTCACATGAAAGTCAATCTCCACAAGTAACAAACCTTTTTTTTTTCTGGATCAGGTTCCTTTTGCAGTGCAGACATCCACTCAGGGAGTTTTCGTGCTTGGAGAGTCTTCGACACCTCATTCTCATTCATCTTAAGAAATCTCTAGTTCTTAAAATGAGAAAAAGTAATAATTCAGTCAGAAATCTTGGGGAACCTTAGCCTATATGGAGCAGCATCCAGGTGGACAATTACATGGACAAGGGAGAACACCCCTTTTCTATAACCCTGAGGCTGGCCAAATGGATCAAGCAGTCAGCAGCATCAGAAAAGAAACATCTGGGCACAACAGAAGAAAAACAATCCCTAACCACTAGTGTGGACAGAGCAAAGGGACACTTTTGGAGGTTTCTGATGAAGGCTGAGTATCTGCCCTATGGGACTCAGAGATTTCTGCCTGATCTATGAGCTGAAATTCAGTGATTCATGGAATAAACTCCCAACATGAGTTTGAGAGAAGAGTGGCCAGACCCAGAAAGAAGGGAATCAGAACCCATCATGCTAGCTCTCTAGAACCAACACTTGCATCCTGCTCCACATACTGTTAACGTGAGTTGGGGGGGGGGGGGGGGGTCTCCAAAAATGTAACATGAGAAATTTCCATCCAGACAAAGGACTAAATGAGCTCTAAGGTCCCTTTCGGGTCTAAAAGTCTAAATTTGTAAGAGGTTTGCCTTCAAAAAATGGCATTCAACTCATAAACAATGAGAACGGTTGACTTTACAAAGAATTTCTCTGATGAAGGCAAACACATGGCCAATGGTCTCTAGGAATTCAGTATCACCAAGTCATTCATCGTTTGGCTCCATTAACCTATCCTCAAAAAGCTCAGAAAAACCATCTGTTATCATCCTTCTACAAACCAAAAGGAAACCAGGCATTGTACTTCAGGTCCTTCACTCAGCGATTCCACTATTAAGTTTATACCACAAAGAGATTAAAAGATAAAACAAAAACGCGTATAATGATCCATATAATACCAAAAAAAAATGATAGCAGGTCTTTTTGTGGTCTCAAAAACTTGCAAACTGAAGGGATGCCTACTAACTGGGGAATAGCTAAACAATGGGATGTTTTGGGATATGTTGAGATATGAAAGGGATATGTTAAAAGGAGTTTCTTTATCTCTCCCTCTATCTCTTTAAGAGGCAGTAACAGACAGAATTTCTAAGTAAGAGTTAGTCAAGAGCTGACCAATCCCATCACCTAGAAGATAAGGCCAAGTATATGAGGAAGAGTCAGTTAAGGGAAGGGGCTTCTTTTCTCTGGCTTCCTAGGGAGCAGGAGTTCTGAGGAGTTCTGTGTCTTCTCTCTCAGTCAAGAGGAACTGGCAGTTACTTTCTGACAATTTGGATTGAAATACTGATTTAAGGAGGTGATAGTGATTAATGCTTATTGATTAGCTTAGGTAGGTAGGTAGGTAGTAAATTCTTATATAGAAAGTGCAGGTATTTAGGTGGGTATGGCCTAGGCTTTTGCCCATGAATGCAGTTAGATTTAGGGTTTCTTAGAAATTTTGGTTAGGATTTGGATTTTAGGCATAGTTATAAGATATTAGAGTGATACTCTCACTTTCCTCCCTCCTATTTCCTATTCAAACTTCTCCTCAGAATCAACTAAGTGTTAATGTTTTATCAACCTACTCTCCATACTTTTTTCAAACTCCTGCCCAAAAATTTTAACCCTTCACAGATAGAATACTATAAGAATTGAGGAAGAGTATAGTTTTAGAGAAACCCGTGAAAATTTGTATGAACTGACATAAAGTGAAGAGAGCAGAACCAAAAGAACCACTTATGCAGTCTAACTATATTCTATATTCTATATATTATATATTCTATATTATAGTCTATATTTTTGTGAATATATTCCCTGGTGACCATCTTATATTTATATAAACCCAAGACACAGTAGAAAACATATTTCAGCGGTCATAATTGTTATATATTTCCCTTGCTCCCAAACATTTTAATTATCACATTTTATGGCTCCACTCTCTTATCTACAACTATTTAATGCTCAAAACTATTTTAAATCTAACACAACAAAACTGTAAAGACAAACAACTATGAAAGACTTAGTAACTCTGATTTTTTTTTTGCTTTTTTAAAATGCTTTATTGAAGCTATTTTTTAACATCAGTCACTTCTCGATGACTTCCCACCCACCCATGCCCCCCTGCCAACAGAACCTTCCCTTGGAACAAGTACAGTCAAGCAAAACAAATCAACGTATTGACCTCGTCTGCAAGTGGATGCCTCATTCCACACCTCCCTGCAGAGGTTGATGGTCACTCACTAAACTAATCTGTCCAAGATCTTCTTCATGTGAACTGTTGTCCAGTCAGAGCTCCTGGAGCCTGTCAGGGAACAGAAGCCCAACAAACACAACAGTACCAATCTCCTGCCAGCTGTGATGGGGCCTCTCTGATTGTCAGGCCTGACTAGTGATCATTTCAACCAGATTTCAGTTGTAACTAAGTTTCAAGCAAACTGTTTCTCTACATAGCCCTATTTCTCTAATATGTTCTAATATCTGTGACACACAGGATGCTGCTGAGACAGTGGAAGAGGGAAGAGAGGAGTAACTAGCTAAAGGCTGCTCTTTAACAGAAAAATGGGAAGACACTAGAGAAAGCACACCCCCCCCCCAAGGGTACCCTGCACATGGAACAGCACCCATGAAATTAGAGGCTTCCAGGAGAAAAGGGAGCAAGGGCCTTTGCATCCTGGTTGGGGAATGGAAAAAATGAAATAACGCCCCCCCTCAACTAACACCTCTCCACAGATATACAAATATTCATGGACACATATTCACGTAATGTACCAAACCTAAAACACAGACAGGTTATCTGCCCACGCCTCAGTACAGTTGTGTCTTACGTCAAAAAATAATTTACATATAGCCATGGTTTGACGAGTCTTCTCTGTGTCTATCATTTGTATAGTATAGTGGTAGTCTCTCGGTAACCGAGAATGACTATTGTCTTTGTGCATTATCATCTATTGATGTACCCTCATGTGGCTTTGGAGTCTGAAGGCTGAGGCACACAGTTTGTGGCACATGGGGCCTGGGACGCCAGTTGTTACGGGAGGTGCGGTTGTGGCCTGGTGTCGGCGTTCACACACAGCGGCAAGACGTCCACGTCGCTCATCCTCAAAGGTGGCGGCGGCATGGTGAATGTGGGTTCGCCAGCTGCTTCTGTCAGAGGCATCGAGTTCTAGTTGCTTTGGTGTAATGCCAGCCCACTTCAAGTTGGACTTCAGCTGATCCTTGAATCTTATTTCCTGGCCTTATTTCCTGAGTCCAGCTGACAGTTCACCATAAAATACCTGTCTTGGTGTTCGCTGTGGGTCCATGCGGATGACGTGTCCAGACCATCGTAGTTGGGTTTTGAGGACCAGGACTTCGATGCTGGTGGAGTTGGATCTGTCGAGGACTTCCTGGTTGGTGATTCGGTCCTGCCATCAGATCCTCACGATTGACCGGAGGGAGCGTTGGTGGAATTGCTCCAGCTGCTTCATGTGCTTCCGGTACAGTGTCCATGTCTCACAACCGTACAGGAGCGAGCTGAGGACCACGGCGTTATACCCTTTGAGCTTCATCGCAGTGCTTACACCGCTGTGTTGGAGGACTTTGGAGCGCAGCCTCCCGAGTGCCTGGCTGGCCTTTTGGATCCCGGCATTGATCTCGTGGTCTAGGGACCCGTCGTTGGCGATGGTGCTGCCCAGGTACTTGAAAGTGTTGACATTAGAAAGCTGCGTGCTGTCGATTGTAATGCACGGCTGGTTCGTTGGCCTCCCTGGTGCAGGTTGGAACAGCACCTCTGTTTTGCTGAGGCTGATAGTCAGGCCAAACAGATTTGTTGCAGTGGAGAACCTGTCCACAATGGTTTGGAGATGATTTTCTTGGTGGGCCATGAGAGCACAGTCATCTGCGAAGAGAGCTTCCAGGATGAGTCTCTCTGTTGTCTTTGCTTTTGCAGTCAGGCGGCGAAGGTTGAACAGTGAGCCATCCAGTGGGTATTTGATGTAGACGCTCAGGTCTAGATCCATCACAGCAGACGCTCAGGTCTAGATCCATCACAGCATGTCGTAATACTTGGGTGAAAAATAGGTTGAATAGTACTGGAGCGAGGATACATCCTTGTTTCACGCCATTGAAGATGTTGAAGCGATCGGAAGTCTCTCCACCAGATAGGACTTCCCCTGTCATGTCGACATGAAAGAGCTGGATCAGTTTGACGAATTTTGCTGGGCAACCGAGCTTGCTGAGGATCACCCACAATGCATCCCTTTTCACTGTGTCGAACGCCTTTGTCAGGTCTATGAAGACAATGTAGAGACTCAGGTTCTGCTCAAAGCATTTTTCCTGCATTTGCCTCACCATAAAGACCATGTCGATGGTGCTGCGATCTGGTCAGAAGCCGCATTGTGATTCAGGTAGGTTCAACATTTGTGAAATACAGTAATCCACCTCAGTTCCAAGAACTCATGATGATACACCCACAGAGGGATGATGGATTCAGAAGACAAAGACTTTTTAAAAACTTTGTCCAATGAGAGAATTTGTTTTGCTTGACTGTACATGTTTTTACCAGGGGGTTGTTTTTCTTGCTTTCTCATTTGAAAAGGGGATGAAGGGGAGGTAAGAAGACAAGAAGATAAATTTGAAAAACAAATACATTAATTTTTTTTTAATTTTAAATGTTAAAAAAAAAACACACCATTGTAGGGGGAATCCACTCCATTTCCAAGACACTTACTTCCACTTCTGGAAAGCAGAACTAGTATAATTCCACTGAAACAGAAAGATGCTTCTGATTGAGTTTCAAAAACCAAGCTACATGAGGTTCCATTGAAGAAATCAAGGACGTTTAGCTTGGACAAATGGCAAGAGAGGACCAGCATGGCTGTCTTCAAGTATCAGAAGGGCTATTATATGGATGAGAGCCTTGTTCTGCTAGGCCCTCAAGGGAACCAAAAGCAACAAAGTAGGAGGGAGAGAGTGTTGCCAAGAGACCAAGGCTTCATGTTAGGAAAAACTCCATCATCAGAGCTATCTCCTCTCATTGGCCATTTCCATTGAGCTGTAGAAGATGGAATCTGGGTGGGGGTACCTGCCCATTGCTAAGTGGCAACAAATCCCCTAGAGTAGCACCCCAAATGCAGAGGGGCCTATCTCTGAGGAGGATCACAGGGAACAAAAAGGCACCAACAAAACACTCTTGAAAGATCTAAGAATTCTAATTAGTACAATGACCAAACATGATTCCAGAGGACTCACAACTTCTGACAGAGAGATGATAGTCTCAGGGTATACAGACTGAGATATCTATTTTGGGATGTGGCCAGAGCTGAAATTTTCTTTAATTATGTACATTTCCTAGAAGGCTTTGACTTTTCTTCCTTTTTCATTCCTTCCACCAGGGCCGGTGGTAGGAGAGAAAATAATTTTTTGGCAATTGAAAAAACTAAATTTGGGGGGAAGCTGGGTGGCTCAGTGGATTGAGATCAGGCCTAGACATGGGAGGTCCTGACTTCAAATCTGGCCTCAGAAACTGCCTAGCAGTGTAACCCTGGGCAAGTAACCCCCATTGCGTAGTCCTTACCACTCTTCTGCCTTCTAAGATGGAAGGTAAGGGTTTAAAAAAAGGGGAGGGGGGGAAGCTAAATTAAAAAAAAAATCCTTTGGGTCCCAAGAGCATTTTATTTCCTGACTTCCCATACCACTGTGTACAAAGCAATAGGACAGAAATTTCCCACTGTGGGAAGGATACAATTCCCCAGACTTCCTTCACTATCATTCCTGCCAACCTTACTGACTTCTGGTTATATGCCACCATCACTGCGTGGCACTTTCAGTTTCCCTACATCCAGAGAGAAAGGAAAAACAAAGGGTTCCATCACCATGAAGAATTCCAGTATGGACTCATCCAGGTACAGAACATGAGCATCACTGAGGGGGAGGGCCTGCCTGGTATGAATCACTGCACACTGTTAACCTACAAACATATGTAGGTACACACTCACACCACAAAAATATAAACAGCTTTTGGCAATTCTCAGTTAGAGTATGGGAATAAGGCAAAACCAAGATGCCAGTAAAGCTGGAGACCTTCAATTAAGTTTTCAGCCCACAGTATCAACTGCAGGATTAAATGAACCCTAGACATAACAATGTGGTAAACTGAGGTAACCATATGCATATTCTGTAACTAAAATCATCTGAATCTAAAATGCCTAAGTGATTTTTAAAAAATTCTTACTTCTGTCCAAGGCAAATGGGGGTTAAATAACTTGGCCTGGGTCATACAAGGTAGGAAGTGTTTGAGGTCACATTTGAACCCAGGTCCTCCCAATTCCAAGCCTGGCACTCTATCCACTGTGCTACCTAGTTGCCCCTCCAAGTGATATTTTGCATCATCCACAGCATTATTCCCCAAAAACCTACTCCTCCAAGTATCACCATTCTCCCAGTGTGTGTGTGTGTGTGAGTGTGTGAATGTGACTGTGAGTTAGTGTGAGTTAATATGTGTGTGAGTAAATATGACAAAATGTTAGTGTATGAGTGCAATTGAATCTGAGTGTGTGATGCGAATATGAGTGAGCATGTATGAATGTGAGAAAATGTGTCTTTTGTGTGAGAAAATGAGTGTCTTCAAGTGTTACTGAGTGAATGTGTCAAAATGTGAGTGTTGTGTATGAGTGTGAATGTGAGTGTGTGAATGTCATCTTCAGCTCCTCCCTCACCCCCAACTCACAGGAGCAATCTCTTGCCAAGTGTTCTTGTTTTTACTTTTATGACATCGATCCCATCCACTGGTGCACAACACACACACACACACACACACACACACACACACACTCATACACTCACACACACACAGATACATTTTTCTCACATACTCATTCACACATACTCATACACACACTCAAGACATTCACCCTCACATTTTTCACACTCATTCACACACACCCTCACATTTTCTCACACTCTCATCCACATACACTTACATTCACACACTCATATCCACACTCATACACAACACTCACATTTTGATACATTCACTCAGTAACACTTGAAGACACTCATTTTCTCACACAAAAGACACATTTTCTCACATTCATACATGCTCACTCATATTCGCATCACACACTCAGATTCAATTGCACTCATACTCACACTAACATTTTGTCATATTTACTCACACACATATTAACTCACACTAACTCACAATCACATTCACACACTCACACTCACACTCACTGATACTTTCCCACACACAAATTCACACATACTCTCACACTCAGACACATTTTCACAATCACTCAAACACACATCCACTCACTCACACTCATTCTCACATTCTCACAATCACACATACACTCATACACACAATCACACAGTCAAGACACACTCATTCACTCACATTCACACTCAGACACATTCACTCACTCAGACACTCAAACTCATTCACTCACACTCACATTTTCCTACACAGTTATACTCATTTCTCACACTCATACACACTCACAATCATTTGCACTCACACTTGCACTCACAATCACTGACACTCATTTTCTTACACATACACAAACTCACACATTCACTCACATTCACACTCTCAGACACTCATTTTCTCACATCACACATCCATACACACTCAGCATCACACTCATACTCACATTAGCACACTCACTTTCACACACATACACCCACATTTTCTCACACTCATATACTCACATTCACACACTCACTCACACATACTCATGCTCACACACATTTACTCAGGCACTTTCATACAGTCACATTCACTCACTCACACACATTTTCTCACACTTGTTCCAACACACTCATTCACACATATTCATACACACACACACACACACACACACACACACACACACACACACACATCACTCCAGTCCAGCCACTCATCATCTCACTTGAACTACAGTACAAGCTTCATCCTCGGTGTCTCTCCCTCAATGTTTTCTCTCTCCAATCCACGTTCAACACAAGTGACAAGGTCAACTTTCTAAGGCCCTGTCTAGACTACAGAAGTCTAAAATTCAGCAGACTAGACCCCAGTGCTCTCTATTTCCTCTAGCCTAAAATAGCAAACACTGAGTAAGTACTTACTCTGAACCAAGTACTGGGAACACAAACTAAGGTAGCAGGAAAGTTATGCTGGCACTCAAGAAGCTTCTAATGAGAGAAGAGAACACAGAAAAGAAGGGAATGGGGAAGATGGTTTGGCCAAGGTAGAGAAAGCAGAACATCAGGAGTGCAACAGCCTGGAGAGAAATTTAACTTCCTCCTTGGCTTTGGGAAGACTTTCTCCAGCTGGCTTGGCCCTCCCTCTCTCCTCCCTTCTTCCCCTCTTTCACTTCCCATTCAGTCCAGCCAAAATGGGTTCTGCTGTTCCTCCCACAAGGCACTTTATCTCCCACCTAGTACCTTGGCAATGGCTGTATCCCTGCCTGAAGCATCCTTTCTTATCCCCTCTGGTTTTCTCAGATCCATTCAATCCAAGCATCACCTTCTCGAGCCTTTCCAGACTGTCTCCATTCCCAGATTTCAGGAGCATCCTGCCTCCCAAAACCACCTTGTTCTGATTCTGCATATGCTTTGATGTCTCCCTGAATTAAACATCCGCTTTTGGGGGACAGTAATAATTTCACTTTTTGTCTCTGAATCTTCAGTACTAACCAAGTGCCTGGAACATTAGTAGGCATTTAATTAATGCTTGCTGGTTGGCTGACTGCTTGGATACTTATATCTATATACTTCCAGGCACTCCACAGAGGCTTAATAAATGTGAATCCAAGTAGTTTATGAGGTCTAGAATATTCAAGCCATTGTTCCAATTCTCTATTTCACTTGTACAGGCAAATTAGACAGGCCAGAGTAAAACACACTGGACATAAAATAGTAATTTTAAAATGTAGTTCCAATAATGTAGCTCTGAGACTCTATGAAATCTAATCAGCCAGCCTCCACTTGAAGCCCTCCAGTGAGAAGAAACCCACCCCTGGACCCCAGGCAGCCTCCCTTCCATATCTGGACATCTCCAATTTTTAGGAAGCTCTTTCTTATATTGAGCTGAATTGTGTCTTTCTCAAAAATCTACCCAGTGCTCTAGGTCTGTCCAATGAACTTGAAAGCAAGTTACATACTCGCCTCCCATGAACAGGGACTGCTTTCTCTAAGCAGGGAAGTCGGAACTGAACACACTCCTCAGAACACATGTGGTCTGAGCAAGCAAGGTGCCTGCCCCCTTGCCAGAGACATCATTAGCTTGGATACATGAGAGATAAGGACTTGCTATATCACACTGGTGATGCATATGGAGATAAGAATCCATTGGGATCCCCACAGCTTATTAAAGTCCTGTTTGCCTAGCCTTCCTTCCTCTTGTCCTTGTGAAGGTGACTTCTGAACCCAAGTATAAAGCTTCTGAAATGGTCCCTATTAAAGGATTAGTCTGTGGTAGAGGGGGTATGAAATGACAAGTCTTCCTGTATGCTATCAGTGGAGCTATTAACTTTCACCCACTCTGGAGAGCAATTTTGAATGATGTCAAGATAGTGTTGAAAATGTCTACACCCTCTGACCCAGAAATCCCTCTACTACATATGTGATCCCCAGGAAGTCCAAGACAGAGAGGTCCCATTTAGTCCCAAAATATTTATATCAGCCCTTTTGTAGTAACAAAAGATTAGAAGAGAGATGTCCATGGCTAAGCACCTTGTAGTATATGAATGTAATAGAATATTACTACACAATGATGAAGGCAAAAACTATAGAAAAGATTAAGATTTCCATGACTTGACTCAGTGAGGTAAGCAGAGTCAGAAGAATAATCACCATCACTACTAAAATGTAAAGGAAAAAGGAAAAAAGGAATCACCCCAATTGAGCCCCCCCCAATAATTAGCTCCCCCCTCCTCTGCAGAGGGGATAGACCACTGCATAAATCTTGCTTTCAGGTGCTAATTGGTTTTACTGAACTATTTTTTGTTTTTGTTTTTTTAGACTTTTTTATACAGATATTTGAAAAGGAAGGTGATATCAAAACAAAATACAACAAACACATTTAAATAAATAAAATTTCATCTTACCTATTGAGCCTTAATATACTAACCCATTTTAGAAATTCACTGCTATCCACACTTACTAGCCCTTTAAACTCAAAAGCCAATAATCAGCAGGCCTTTATGATATTATTCAAATTACTGAAAAATAACCTAAAACAGCAGGGGCCAAATACCAATCCCTGAGGGGCACAACTAGTGTTGTCATCCCAAGATGTCTTCAAGCTATGAAGGGACTCCAAGGCCAGTTTTCCCACTTATTCTAAATCTTTGTAATCACACAGTCACTCATATCCTGTCTCTCATATTTGCTCATAAGGGTAGCCTGAGAGGAATCAATTCAAACCTCTCAAAATTACAAGAGTTCAAATAAGGGAATTGGCCCTGGCTCCTTCAGGCTCTGAGAGTAGAAAAGGACAAACTCTTTGCCTGGAAAGAAAGATTCAAGGCCAGGTCAGTAGATGATCATAACAGTCAAGGTCAGAGAGCAGTTATCACCACAAAGTCACTAGCAGGTAAATCATTTTCAGTTACAGCAACCCAGGAAAACCAGACTCAACTAAGGAAATGAGGAAATTGTGCTTTCTACAGCAAGGAAGCATGAATACTACCACCTGTATTTTCATTAAAATCTAAGATTTAAAATTTTTGAATGAAAAAAAAAAATCTTCAAGGAAAGAAGCTTCCTAACTCCTAAATTCCAGAGAATTAACTGTTTGCAGAAAGATGCCTTCAAAACCTACACTACCATCAAGAAGAACCAGAATGAACTTTGGGTGTGGTTGATTGAACTGAAGGTTAATTGAACATTTATTTTGAATATATACTCTTATGCCAAAAGACTTCCCCCTAATTTGTTTTTGTCAAAGCACCCAGCAAAACATTGGTTTTGCTTTCTCTCTCTTCTATTTCCCCTTTATCTCTAAATATTGTAGTTTCCTCTTAGAAGGTGAAATTTTGTATGCACTTGCAGTTAGAAGATTTTAGAGGTACAAGATGATTATGTTAAGTGATCAATTGGGGAGATTAGTCCCCCAATCATCATGGGGGGGATTGTGAATTTTAGATTTACTACACCTTGCTTATTAGTCTTTAAAATTTTAGCAACCAGAAATGTATACACCCCCCACTTAAGGATTAAGTGTGGGGCAAGCAAGTGACACATCGGAAACAAATGACTGACCCCCTGGGCGGTCAAAAGCCAGGTTGAAGCCATCATTGGTACATGTAAGACAAAGGAAGTTACGGAAAGAACTGCCTTTGGGACTTCGCCATGGAATTCAGCCTTGGAGGAGCTTGAGCATGAGACCTGAAACAATGCTCATGAGACCTACTTCCCTTAGACAATCACATGGTCAGTGATAAGGCTGACTCCACTTTCCTTGGCTTTCCTAGAGACAATAGCCTCTGGAAAGGCCCATCTCTTGGGACTCCCTTTCCCTTGGCTTTCTAGAGTCACTAGCCTCTGGACAGACCCATTGGCTGAGGCCTCTAAACTCCTGCCTGGTTCAGACCAGGTTGGGGCAGCTATCCTTCCCTTTTTCCTCTCTCTAATTCTTAGTTTCTTCCTTCTATTGTAAATATACTGCCACAAAATTCCATTCTGACTTCAGTATTTCATTGGGATTTATAATTTAAATCCCTGGTGACCAAATAAAAAATATATATTAAATCCAACCATAAAATTTACCCCTTATAACCAAAGCCACAGCTTCTTGAAAAATGAAATAATATGAAAGTATTGACAGTTGAAAGGCAAAGTATGTCAATATTTAGTTATAATTTCACTTTGAAATAAAAAACATTTCCTCCCATCTCAATTTTATTTTATGGACACAAAAATGTGGAATAAACCTAACCCATAGATGAAATTTGTTCCCTCAAGATATTCTAAGGGTAAGCTTTCTAAAGGACTAAAAGGTTTTCTTAAAGATAGATTAAAAATTAAGGTTACATTAGAAAAACCAAAACTAGTCAAGATCCAAAAGTTAGCCTGCACAGAATCCAGGGGACAGAGTGCTGTCTTGGTATCTAGAAGCCAAGCAAGGCATCTCTTCACCTAAATCTGGGTGATGCTTCTTGCTGGGATCCCAATTGTATAGACATATTACTATATAACATTCCAAGCTCTAAGACCATTCCAAGGACAAGAGAGATAATTACCACTATGAGGCAGTATCAGTCAGAGGTAGGGAGGTCCCAGCTATTGCTAAAGTTGAAAACACAGCCAGGTACAACTGTCTTCTAAATCCACTCTAAATTTAGATCTTGAGGGGCTGCTAGATGGTTCAGTGGATGGAGAATGAGATACTGGGTTCAAATATGACCTCAGACACTTCCTAGCTGTGACCCTGAGCAAGTTACTTAATCCCCCATTGCCTAGCCCTTACTATTCTGTCTTGGAACCAATACTTAGTTTCATTTTTAGAACAGAAGGTAGGAGTTTAAAGAAATATTAGAATTGGAGAACCTAAGTTAAGAAGAAACCCCTTTAGGTGTTTCATGGCTTTCAATGAAAGGACTTACAGATCACTATGCCAAGGCAATGAAGCTCCATTACTGTCATGGTAACAGACTTGCTTAATTAGCTAAAGATTGAACAGCATGAAGAACATCAAGTATCAAACAGTATCCAAGAAATAAACACATTTCACATTTTATTTTTTTTTTCAAACTGGACTAAAGACAACAAGACAACAAGTGAGTGATAGGACTCATGGGGAGTCAAGAGAAGTCTGGGATAATGACTCCACAAAGGAAAATCTGGGCAACTAGAAAAACAAAGGAGCACTTGATGGAAAGAGGCAAGGTCAGAAGGTGAAATGGGTTATTGGGAAGGACCAGAGATGATAAATTCTATTTGGGATAGGCTGAGTTTGAGATTCCTACAGGAAATCCAGTTTTAACATCTAACAGATGTAGAACAGAGGCCAGGATGAGACCCACTGACCAGGAAGTCAACCATGTCAGATCCATGAGAGCTGATAAGGTCACCATGAAAGTGATTAGAAAGGGTCAAGAGGACCCCAGGCAGAGACTCAGCAAGAGGGAGAAAAGGTGAGAAGAGGAAGGATACTTCAATCAATTTCAATTAAATTTATTTTAAAACATCTACAGTGGAAAGTAGAAAAAGACAAAGCTATGAATGCTGGTCATTACAATTCCTTCAAGAGGACATTCCCTGATATCTAGCAGGCCAAAAGAGCTCAGGAGTTGTCTGAACCAACCAACACAGCCTCTTAGCCACACATAAAATGAAAGATGGATCTATGCATCACAATGGAGTTGGGCAACAGAATATTCCAAGCAGTACTGCCAAGAAATAGGGAAGAAAAACAAAACAAGCAAAATAAAATAAATCTACAAACAGAATGCCTCATTTGAGATTTAGATGAGCTACATCTTCCCAAGGGGATTTTGGATTTCAGCCAGTGGGCAGACAATAGACAATGAAGAAACCCACAAATTCTGGGACAATCTCTCAACATCACTTACAATAGCAGCCAAACCAAGAGTAATCCTCAGTCCCTCAATTTCCTACATAAGGAAGTGGAAAGAGAACTGAACTGACAGATGGAGAGGGAAAGGTCAGCAGCTGAAACTAACAAGGCACACTGAGGAGAACTATGCTGGAGGCCACCGAATATAGAAAGAATCCAGGGAGGACAACAAAATAAAGAGGAATAAAAGTCACAATCTAATATATTATTAGCTGATGAAAGCCACCAAGAGTTCATCCATGATATTCATTATTACTTTCACACCTTTCTAAGAATGATGCACCTTTACAGAAGAGAAGGGTACAAGTAGGCTGTTGAGAATGGCCTTCTTCATTCCAAAAATTTGCAAAGAAAAGACCAGATCTAACCAGAAAATTTGACTTTCAAGCATAGAACTCAAGAGAACCATCAAAAGGTAATTAAAAAAGAGGGAAAAAAAGAAAAACAAAACAAAACAAAACAAGGCATTTGTCAAGAGACACAAGTTTAAATAATATGTATCCCTATAAGAAAAGAGGTCATTGGTAACTCTTAAAAACTGTTGTTATCACCTGGGCAGCTAAAAGAATTAGAGGGAACAGTGACAAACTGTATAGAATAAAAGGACAAGACATAAATAGGTATATAGATATATGCATGCATAAATACATATGCATGTACCCTCATGTGGCTTTGGAGTCCAAAGGCTAAGGCGCAAACTTTGTGGCACATGGGGCCTGGGACGCCAGTTGTTACGGGAGGGGCGGTTGTGGCCTGGTGTCGGCGTTCACCCGCAGCGGCAAGACGTCGACGTCGCTCATCTTCAAAGGTGGTGGCGGCATAGTGAATGTGGGTTCACCAGCTGCTTCTGTCAGAGGCAACAAGTTCTAGTTGCTTTGGTGTCCTGCCAGCCCACTTCAAGTTGGACTTTAGCTGATCCTTGAAACTTTTCTTTGGTCGGCCTTGTTTCCTGAGTCCAGCCGACAGTTCACCATAGAATATCTGTCTTGGTATTCACTGTGGGTCCATGAGGATGACGTGTCCAGACCATCGTAGCTGGGTTTTGAGAACCAGGACTTCGATGCTGGTGGAGTTGGCTCTGTCGAGGACTTCCTGGTTGGTGATTCGGTCCTGCCATCGGATCCTCATGATTGACCGGAGAGAGCGTTGGTGGAATTGCTCCAGCTGCTTCATGTGCTTCTGGTACAGTGTCCATGTCTCACAACCGTACAGGAACGAGCTGAGGACCACTGCATTATACACCTTGAGTTTAATCGCAGTGCTTACACTGCTGTGTTGGAGGAGTTTGGAGCACAGCCGCCCGAGTGCCTGGCTGGCCTTTTGGATCCTGGCATTAATCTCGTGGTCTAGGGACCCGTCGTTGGTGATGGTGCTGCCCAGGTACTTGAAAGTGTTGATGTTAGAAAGCTGCATGCCATCGATTGTAATGCACGGCTGGTTCGTTGGTCTGCCTGGTGCAGGTTGGTACAGCACCTCTGTTTTGCTGAGGCTGATAGTCAGGCCAAACAGTTTTGTTGCAGTGGAGAACCTGTCCACAATGGTTTGGAGATGATTTTCTTGGTAGGCCATGAGAGCACAGTCATCTGCGAAAAGAGCTTCCAGGATGAGTCTCTCTGTTGTCTTTGTTTTTGCAGTAAGGCGGTAAAGGTTGAACAGTGAGCCATCCAGTGGGTATTTGATGTAGATGCTCAGGTCTAGATCCATCACAGCATGTCATAATACTTGGGTGAAAAATATGTTGAAGAGTACTGGAGCGAGGATACATCCTTGTTTCACGCCATTGGAGATGTTGAAGCGATCGGGAGTCTCCCCACCAGATAGGACTTCCCCTGTCATGTCGACATGAAAGAGCTGGATCAGTTTGACAAATTTTGCTGGGCAACCGAGCTTGCTGAGGATCACCCACAATGCGTCCCTGTTCACTGTTTCGAATGCCTTTGTCAGGTCTATGAAGACAATCTAGAGACTCAGGTTCTGCTCAAGGCATTTTTCCTGCATTTGCCTCACTGTGAAGACCATGTCATATATATATATATATATATATATATATATATATATATATATAACTAGAGCTAAAAAGATGGTAATAATAAAAGAAATGGGAAAAGAAACAAATGGGGGTAAATTTATATGTCACAAAGAAGCTCATGGCGGGAGGGGGAAGAACATCAATTCACTGGAACGGTAAAGAGGTTGGAGATAGGAAATACTCAACTCTTACATGCTTTGAAATTGAGCCAAAGAGGGAAGAACAATCCAATCCATTGGGGCAGAGATTAGATTTGCACCCTATAGGGGAGTAGAAGGGTAATAAACGGACTGGTGGGAAGGGAAGCAGTACAAGGGAGGGGGGGGGGGTAATTTTAGAAAGACTACAGGGAAAATAAGGGGAAGAACAAGACGGGAGGGGGGTTGAAATGGAAGTAAAATAAGGGTGGAAATTAGGGGAACTGATTAAAAACAAACATTGGTGTAGAAGGAAATAGTGAAAGGAGAAAAGGCAGGATCAGGAGTAGAAATCAAAATGCTGGGAAATACACAGCTAGTAATCATAACTCTGAATGTGAATGGAATGAACTCACACATAAAATGCAAGCAAATAGCAGAGTGCATTAGAATCCAAAACCCTATCATATGCTGTCTACAAGAAACACACATGAGGAAGGTAGATCCACATAGGGTGAAAGTAAGAGGACGGAGCCAAATCTATTGGGCATCAACAGATAAAAAGAAGACAGGAGTCACAATCATGATATCTAACAAAGCCAAAGTAAAAGTAAATCTAGTAAAAAGAGATAGATAAGTTAATTACATCCTGATAAAAGGCAGTATAGACAATGAGGAAATATCTGTACTCAACATATATGCACCAAAAGGCATAGCATCCAAATTTCTAAAGGAGAAACTAGTGGAGGTCAAGAATGAAATAGATAAAAAAACTATAATAGTGGGAGACACTGAACCTTCCTCTATCTGAACTAGATAAATCAAACCAAAAAATAAATAAGAAAGAAGTAAGAGAAGTGAAAGAAATCTTAGAAAAATTAGAGTTAGTAGATATGTGGAGAAAAATAAATAGGGACAAAAAGGAATATACCTTCTTTTCAGCAGCACATGGTATATTCACAAAAATTGACCATGTATTAGGGCATAAAAACATTGCAAACAAGTGCAAAAGAGCAGAAATAATAAATGCAACCTTCTCAGATCACAATGCAATGAAAATAATAATTAGCAAGGGTACATGGAGAGGTAAATCAAAAATTAATTGGAAATTAAACAATACAATTCTCCAAAACCGGTTGGTTAAAGAACAAATCGTAGAAACAATAACTTCATTGAAGAAAATGAAAATGATGAGACATCCTTTCAAAACCTATGGGATGCAGCCAAAGCAGTACTTGAGAAAATTTATATCCTTGAGTTCATATATTAACAAATTAAGAAGGGCAGAGGTCAATGAATTGGGCAGGCAAATTAAAAAACTAGAAAATGAACAAATTAAAAATCCTCAGATGAAGACTAAATTAGAGATCCAAAAAATCAAAGGAGAAATTAATAAAATTGAAAGTCAAAGAAGTATTGATTTAATAAATAAGACTATAAGCTGGTACTTTGAAAAAACAAATAAAATAGACCAAGTATTAGTCAGTCTAATTAAAAAAGGAAAGGAAAAAAAAACAAATTGACAGTATCCAAGATGAAAAGGGAGACCTCACCTCAAATAAAGAGGAAATTAAGGTAATCATTAAAAACCACTTATGCCCAATTATATGGCAAAAAATATGGCAATCTAGGTGATATGGATGAATACTTACAAAAATTGCCTAGACTAACAGAGGAAGAAATAAATTACCTAAGCAACCCCATATCAGAAAAAGAAATTGAACAAGCCATCAAAGAACTCCCTAAAAAAAAATTCCCAGGTCCAGATGGATTCACAAATGAATTCTATCAAACATTCAAAGAACAACTAATCCCAATATTATACAAACTATTTGACAGAATAAGCAAAGAAGGAGTTCTACAAAATTCATTTTACGACACAAACATGGTACTGATCTCAAAGCCAGGCAGGTCAAAAACAGAGAAAGAAAACTATAGACCAATCTCCTTAATGAATATAGATGCAAACTCTAAGAGGGAAGAGTATCTAGATCCATTGGGATCTTGAATTCTACTTATCCAACAGGGTAAGGGAGAAGGGAAAATTAAGGGGGGACAAGAGGGAGGGAGTATAAAAATGGAGGGAAGGAGAGGGGGGAGGGAAATTAACAGAGCCTAGAAAAAACAAACAAACTAACAAGAAGGGAACAAAAAGGGAGGGGCTGGAAAGGGAAGCATATCAAGGGAGGAGACTAGGGGGACTGATTTAAAGTAAATGACTGCTTTAATAGGTGATAGCAAAAGAAGAAAGGGAAGAATTAGGGGAAGATATCAAAATGCCAGGGAATTCACAAGTGACAATAACTTTGAACGTGAATGGGATGAACTCACCCATAAAACGAAGATGAATAGCATAGTGGATTAGAATCCAAAACCCTACCATATGTTGTTTTCAAGAAACACACATGAGGCGGGTAGATACTCACAAGGTCAGAATTAAAGGTTGGAGTAAGACCTTTTCGGCCTCAACTGATAAAAAGAAGGCAGGAGTTGCAATCATGATATCTGACAAAGCAAAAGCAAAAAGAGACCTGATTAAAAGGGATAGGGAAGGTAAATACATCCTGATAAAAAGGAGTATAGACAATGAGGAAATATCACTACTCAACATGTGAGAACCAAATGGTATAGTACCCAAATTTCTAATGGAGAAACTAAGAGAATTAAAGAAGGAAATAGATAGTAAAACAATATTAGTGGGAGACCTGAACGAACCACTATCAAATTTAGATAAATCAAATCAAAAAATAAATAAGAAAGAGGGAAAAGATGTGAATGAAATCTTAGAAAAAAATAGAGTTAATAGATATATGGAGAAAAATAAATAGGGACAAAAAGGATTACACCTTCTTTTCAGCAACACATGGCACATTCACAAAGATTGACCATACACTAGGTTATAAAACCATGGCATACAAATACAGAAAAGCAGAAATAATAAATGCAACCTTTTCAGATCATAAGGCAATAAAAATAATGATCAGTAAGGGTACATGGACAGCCAAATCAAAAATTAATTGGAAATTAAATACGATACACCAAAATCAGTTGCTTAGAGAAAAAAATCATAAAAACAATTAATAATTTCATTGAAGAAAATGACAATGGTGAGACATCCTTTCAAACCTTAAGGGATGCAGCCAAAGCAGTACTCAGAGGAAAATTCATATCCTTGAGAGCATATATTAACAAATTAGGGATGGCAGAGGTCAATGAATTGTACAATCAAATAAAAAAAAAACTTGAAAGCAAACAAATTAAAAACCCCCAGAAGAAAACTAAATTAAAGATCCTAAAAATTAAGGGAGAAATTAATAAAATCGAAAGTGATAGGACTATTGAACTAATAAATAAGACTAGAAGCTAGTACTTTGAAAAAACAAACAAAACAGACAAAGTACTGATCAATCTAATTAATAAAAGGAAAGAAGAAAAGGAAATTAACAGTATCATAGATGAAAAGGGGGACCTCACCTCCAATGAGGAGGAAATTAAGGCAATCATTAAATACTACTTTGCCCAATTATATGGCAATAAATATGCCAATCTAGGCGATATGGACGAATATTTACAAAAATATAAATTGCTAGACGAACGGAAGAAGAAATAAAATTCTTAAATAATCCCATATCAGAAATTGAAATCCAACAAGCCATCAAAGAACTCCCTAAGAAAAAATCCCCAGGGCCTGATGGATTCACCTGTGAATTCTATCAAACATTCAAAGAACAGCTAATCCCACTACTATACAAACTATTTGAAATAATAAGCAAAGAGGGAGTTCTACAAAATTCCTTTTATGACACAAATATGGTACTGATTACAAAGCCAGGCAGGTAAAAAACGGAAAAAGAAAACTACAGACCAATCTCCCTAATGAACATAGATGCAAAAATCTTAAATAGGATACTAACAAAAAGACTCCAACAAGTGATGCGGAGAGTCATTCACTATGACCAAGTAGGATTTATACCAGGAATGCAGGGCTGGTTCAATATTAGGAAAACCATCCACATAATTGACCATATCAACAAGCAAACCAACAAAAATCATATGATTATCTCAATAGATGCAGAAAAATCCTTTGATAAAATACAACACCCATTCCTATTAAAAACACTAGAAAGCATAGGAATAGAAGGTCATTCCTAAAAACAATAAACAGTATATATCTAAAACCATCAGCTAACATCTGCAATGGGGATAAACTAGATGCATTCCCAATAAGATCAGGAGTGAAATAAGAATGCCCATTATCACCTCTATTATTTAACATTGTACTAGAAACACTAGCAATAGGAAATAGAGAAGTAAAAGAAATTGAAGGTATTAAAATAGGCAAGGAGGAGACCAAGTTATCGCTCCTTGCGGATGATATGATGGTCTACTTAAAGAATCCTAGAGAATGAATCAAAAAGCTTGAAATAATCAACAACTTTAGCAAAGTAGCAAGATACAAAATAAACCCTCACAAATCATCAGCATTTCTATATATTTCCAACACAGCTCAGCAGCAAGAACTAGAAAGAGAGATCACATTCAAAATCACCTTAGAGAATGAAATCTTAGAAAAATTAGAATTAATAGACATATGGAGAAAAATAAATAGGGATATAAAGGAATACACCTTCTTCTCAGCACCACATGGCACATTCACAAAAATTGACCATACATTAGGTCACAGAAACATAGCACACAAATGCAGAAAAGCAGAAATAATGAATGCAGCCTTCTCAAATCACAAGGCAATAAAAATAATGATTAGTAATGGTACATGGAAAACCAAATCTAAAACCAATTGGAAATTAAACAATATGATACTCCAAAACCGTTTAGTTAAAGAAGAAATCATAGAAACAATTAATAATTTCATCGAGGAAAATGACAATGGCGAAACATCCTTTCAAACCTTTTGGGATGCAGCCAAAGCGGTAATCAGAGGTAAATTCATATCCCTGAATGCTTATATTAACAAACAAGGGAGAGCAGAGATCAATCAATTGGAAATGCAAATGAAAAAACTCGAAAGCTATCAAATTAAAACTCCCCAGCAGAAAACCAAACTAGAAATCCTAAAAATTAAGGGAGAAATTAATAAAATCGAAAGTGATAGAACTATTGCTTTAATAAATAAGACAAGAAGCTGGTACTTTGAAAAAACAAACAAAATAGACAAAGTACTGGTCAATCTAATTAAAAAAAGGAAGGAAGAAAAGCAAATTCACAGCATTAAAGATGAAAAGGGGGACAGCACCTCCGATGAAGATGAAATTAAGGCAATCATTAGAAATTACTTTGCCCAATTATATGGCAATAAATACACCAATTTAGGAGAAATGGATGAATATATACAAAAATACAAACTGCCTAGACTAACAGAAGAGGAAATAGAATTCTTAAATAATCCCATATCAGAAATTGAAATCCAACAAGCCATCAAAGAACTTCCTAAGAAAAAATCCCCAGGGCCTGATGGATTCACCTGTGAATTCTATCAAACATTCAGAGAACAGTTAATCCCACTACTATACAAACTATTTGACATAATAAGCAAAGAGGGAGTTCTACCAAACTCCTTTTACAACACAAACATGGTACTGTTTCCAAAACCAGGCAGGTCAAAAACAGAGAAAGAAAACTATAGGCCAATCTCCCTAATGAATATAGATGCAAAAATCTTAAATAGGATACTAGCAAAAAGACTCCAGCAAGTGATCAGAAGGGTCATTCACCATGATCAAGTAGGATTCATACCAGGGATGCAGGGCTGGTTCAACATTAGGAAAACCATCCACATAATTGACCACATCAACAAGCAAACCAACAAAAATCATATGATTATCTCAATAGATGCAGAAAAATCCTTTGATAAAATACAACACCCATTCCTATTAAAAACACTAGAAAGCATAGGAATAGAAGGGTCATTCCTAAAAATAATAAACAGTATATATCTAAAACCAACAGCTAATATCATCTGCAATGGGGATAAACTAGATGCATTCCCAATAAGATCAGGAGTGAAACAAGGATGCCCATTATCACCTCTACTATTTGACATTGTATTAGAAACACTAGCAGTAGCAATTAGAGAAGATAAAGGAATTGAAGGCATCAAAATAGGCAAGGAGGAGATCAAGTTATCACTCTTTGTGGATGACATGATGGTCTACTTAAAGAATCCTAGAGATTCAACCAAAAAGCTAATTGAAATAATCAACAACTTTAGCAAAGTTGCAGGATACAAAATAAACCCACATAAATCATCAGATTTTCTATATATCTCCAACACAGCTCAGCAGCAAGAACTAGAAAGAGAAATCCCATTCAAAATCACCTTAGACAAAATAAAATACCTAGGAATCTACCTCCCAAGACAAACACAGGAACTATATGAACACAACTACAAAACACTCGCCCCACAACTAAAACTAGACTTGAGCAAATGGAAAAACATTAACTGCTCATGGATAGGACGAGCCAATATAATAAAAATGAACATCCTACCCAAACTTATTTATCTATTTAGTGCCATACCCATTGAACTACCAAAATACTTCTTCACTGATTTAGAAAAAACCATAACAAAGTTCATTTGGAAGAACAAAAGATCAAGGATATCCAGGGAAATAATGAAAAAAAAACACATATGATGGGGGCCTTGCAGTCCCTGACCTAAAACTATATTACAAAGCAGCAGTCATCAAAACAATTTGGTACTCGCTAAGAAACAGAAAGGAAGATCAGTGGAATAGACTGGGGGAAAGCGACCTCAGCAAGACAGTATACGATAAACCCAAAGATCCCAGCTTTTGGGACAAAAATCCACTATTCAATAAAAACTGTTGGGAAAATTGGAAGACAGTGTGGGAGAGACTAGGAATAGATCAACACCTCACACCCTACACCAAGATAAATTCAAAATGGGTGAGTGACTTAAACATAAAGAAGGAAACCATAAGTAAATTGGGTAAACACAGAATAGTATACATGTCAGACCTTTGGGAGGGGAAAGGCTTTAAAACCAAGCAAGATATAGAAAGAATCACAAAATGTAAAATAAATAATTTTGACTACATCAAACTAAAAAGCTTTTGTACAAACAAAACCAATGTAACTAAAATCAGAAGGGAAACAACAAATTGGGAAAAAATCTTCATAGAAACCTCTGACAAAGGTTTAATTACTCATATTTATAATGAGCTAAATCAATTGTACAAAAAATCAAGCCATTCTCCAATTGATAAATGGGCAAGGGAAATGGATAGGCAGTTCTCAGATAAAGAAATCAAAACTATTAACAAGCACATGAAGAAGTGTTCTAAATCTCTTATAATCAGAGAGATGCAAATCAAAACAACTCTGATGTATCACCTCACACCTAGCAGATTGGCTAACATAACAGCAAAGGAAAGTAATGAATGCTGGAGGGGATGTGGCAAAGTAGGGACATTAATTCATTGCTGGTGGAGTTGTGAACTGATCCAACCATTCTGGAGGGCAATTTGGAACTATGCCCAAAGGGCGACAAAAGAATATCTACCCTTTGACCCAGCCATAGCACTGCTGGGTCTGTACCCCAAAGAGATAATGGACAAAAAGACTTGTACAAAAATATTCATAGCTGCGCTCTTTGTGGTGGCCAAAAACTGGAAAATGAGGGGATGCCCATCAATTGGGGAATGGCTGAACAAACTGTGGTATATGTTGGTGATGGAATACTATTGTGCTAAAAGGAATAATAAAGTGGAGAAGTTCCATGGAGACTGGAACAACCTCCAGGAAGTGATGCAGAGCGAGAGGAGCAGAACCAGGAGAACATTGTACACAGAGACTAATACACTGTGGTATAATCGAACGTAATGGACTTCTCCATTAATGGCGGTGTAATGTCCCTGAACAACTTGCAGGGATCCAGGAGAAAAAAACACCATTCATAAGCAAAGGATAAACTATGGGAGTGGAAACACCGAGGAAAAGCAACTGCCTGAATACAGAGGTTGAGGGGACATGACAGAGGAGAGACTCTAAATGAACACTCTAATGCAAATACTATCAACAAAGCAATGGGTTCAAATCAAGAAAACATCTAATGCCCAGTGGACTTACGCGTCGGCTATGGGGGGTGGGGGGGAGGAAAAGAAAATGATCTATGTCTTTAACGAATAATGCTTGGAAATGATCAAATAAAATATATTTTAAAAAAATAATATACAAAAAAAAATAATAGCATTTTCTTTTCAAAGGGTTACTGTGAGGATAAATGTGGTACGTTACATAAAGCACTTTGCAAACCTTGATGCCCTATAGAAATGCCAGTTATTAAAGAGAAAAAGAAAGAAGACTTGGAATGACCGAGTATAGTAGTCAACAAGACCCAAATATCCAACCTAGAGACAGACAGGGGCCTTCTCACAACTGTGAACAAGAGACTCCATGGATAAAAATAGGGTCTCCACAAGGACTAGCAGAAGTGAAGCAATAGATATTAAAGGAAATGAAGAAGGAAAGAGTCAATAAAACAAACAGCCTAGAAGGCAAAGTGGATGTGTTTGTGGGAAATTTTATTAATTTTACATTGCCCACAGCCAAAGAAAGAATGGTTGCAGATGAAAATATGCCATCTTCCACTTCATGAGTTTTTTTATTATATGTGAGATTTATGTCTTCTGTCACAACATGGGGAATGTGGAAATGTGTTGTATGTAAACAGATATAATTTATATCAGACTATTTACCACCCAAGTGAGGCAAGGTGGGGTTGAAAGTGACATCACACCCTATTTTTTTTCTTGTTTTTCTTCTTTCCAAAGTGACTTTTTGCTTATCCAAGTCCACACCTTCTAGGTGTAAAGTGTTGGTCAAAATCCAGTTTCTTCCATACCACCATCTCATTTTCCCAGCAAGTTTTGTCAAATAATAAGTCCTTTCGCCAGAAGATGGGTTACCAAACACTAAGGCTACCATGTTTGCATTTCTGGATGCTATGTACCTTTTATATTTTTGGTTTATCTATTTTTCAACCAGTACCAAACTGTTTTTTAAATTATTGTTCTATAGTATGGTTTGAGATCAGGTACTGCAAGAAACCTTGGTTTTTCCATTTTTTTCCATTATTTTCTTTGAGTTTCCTGACCTTTTTTTGCCTCAAGATGAGTTTTATTATTTTTTCTAATTCCTTAAAGTAACCATTTAGTAATTTGATTATTTGGACAATGAATAAATAAATAAATTTAAGTAGTATAGCCATTTTTATTAAATTGACTCATCCTATCAATGAGCAATGAATATTTCTCCAAATATTTAGGTATATGTTTGCAAACAATAGTTTGTAGTTGTATGGATTGTAAGGGAGGAATTAATTAAAAGCACTGGAGAGGTGCAAAGCAGAAGAAAAAAATGCAGAACCTCAGGATTCCAGTCGATGAGCAGAGGTGGGGATGGATGAACTCCAACTGTCACTCGAGCACTTCTTCAGCTGAGAGCCAGAGGAAGGAGGCAAAACCTCAAGCTGGGAAGAAGCTGGATCTCTCCAGGGATCAACAGCTTTCCCTGTGAACCCCTGGACACCTCTTCCTCATTCTCAAGAACAGCACAGAGTCATTTGTGAATACTGTAGAGAAGGACTTTGAAAGGAAGCCATATACCAAGAAATCTCCTGTGAAAGATCTCCTACATTTCTTTCTGACATGTTCCTGGACTCCTGAAGTTAGCAAAGGGATAGAGATCGACCAGCAGCTGGTCGGAAGAGGGTTCAAGTGCCTTGAACCCCGAGAACTTGGGGGGCCAGTCTGCCAGAGGGGACAAGTGTTTGGGTTTCCTACTCCCCATTTTCCTTGTCCGACACCCTTACCTCTCCTTCCCTGTGTGAACTCAAATAAATTGTTTACTACTTTAGAATTAGGTCTGGCTGGTTTCTGACACTAGGAAAGGGGTTTGAACATTTGGGGAGAATCACATCTCTCTCCAAAGGGGAAGGTTAGCTCAGAATCCCAGGGATCCAAACTGCCTAATCCAAAGAACAACATCTCTCCTTGATAGTGGGGTGACCCCAGGTTTCTGAAGGGAAGTGACAATGGGCATCGTTAAGGAGAGCAGAGGCAGAAGAATCCATCTTGCCTCTCAACAATAGCTGGTGGAGGAATTCCACGGGGACTGGAACAACCTCCAGGTTGTGAGAGTGAGAGGAGCAGAACCAGGAAAACATTGTACACAGAGACTGATACACTGTGGTACAATTGAATGTAATGGACTTCTCCATTAGTGGCAATGCAGTGACCCTGAACAACTTGGAGAAATCTACCAGAAAAACCACTATCCACATCCAGAGGAAACACAGTGGGAGTAAAAACACCCAAGGGAAACAACTGCTTGATCACATGGGTCAATGGGGATATGGTTGGGGATGTAGACTCTAAATGAATATCCTAGTACAAACAACAACATGGAAATAGGTTCTGATCAAGGACACACGTAATACCCAATGAAATTGCACACAGGCTGCAGGAAGGGTGGGTGGAGGGGAGGGAGGGAAATCAAGTGAGTATTATAACCAAAAAAATAAAATTTAATTAAAAATTAAAAAAAAAAAAAGCAGTAGCTGGGACCAAAGGGGAGGCAGTGGGTCTTCTTACCAAAGCTAATCTCTCCAGTTCTTGTCCTCCATCTCCCAGAACTATTCTCTGAGGAGACATATTCCCTCTGTCAGGGGGACAAAACTTAGCTACCTTTCAGAAAAGAGAGGAGAACAAGAATCCCTTCAGTCTCTCTCCCCATTTCCCTCTCTCCTTCCATTTCCCCTGTTCCCCTCTCAGTCCTTCTATTACAACATTTAGTTGTGTGTCTCTTGACCCCTAAGGATTTTATACATTCCAAAGTTATTTCAAATGGAATTTCTTTATCTTTTCCTGTGGATTAAAGGACTCAAGGCATGAAATTAGGCAATTTTGGGGCATGGCCAATAAGAAAACTTATTTTGTTTGACTATGTGTATTAGTTATGAGGAATATGGTTTTTTTCCCTTTTTTTCTCCAAATGAGGCAGGGGCAGGGAAGGGGGGTAGGAAATGAGTAGGTAGGAAAGAAAATAGTGTTCTATTGATTAAAAATATATATTTCTTAAAAGTTAGGTAAGTGGTAAACTTTGCACAAGATTAGATCCCCCTGAAAACTAAAATAGACCAAAGAGACATCAAATTAACTACACTAGAGTCCAAAAAAAATAGAACAAAATGGGGTTAATTAACTAGAAGAAAATGTAGATATTTGATATCAAAAATTGTCCCAAAAAACACATCACAGAAAGAAATTTAAAATCCTTGGAATCTCTACTCCTACTAAAAATGAAAGGTCTTAGAATCATTTTATATTATAATTCCCTTTTTGTGTTCTACTATGCATATGAACTCAATTCATACTGAATCATAATTCAGTTAGATTTTTTATGTCTAAGTTGAGAATTGAAAAATATTTTTTAAAGTAAAAAATAAGTCATATAACTTTCCTTAATACAACCAGAGATCAGTGTCCAACAATTATGACTATCCAGTGAGGCATGAGGCTGGAAAACAAACAGATACTAAATAAACATGCTTATTTACCATGGACAATGTCCAGATGGAACAAGGAAGGAAGGTTCTTCAAATACTGTGCTCCTAATGCCCCCAAGCCCAAGACTTCCTCAACTCATTCAAGGTAACTCAAAAGCCCAATCATCCAATAGGAAAAAGAAAAGGCAAGGCAATGCATATTGAACAATATACCAAAATGCAATTGGGTCACTAATCCCCTGATTCTAAAATCAATAGGGGCAGATCCTGTAGAAGAACCTGGATATGAGCCCAGAACAAAGAAGAAGAAAGAGTACTTAGCTGGAATAGACTTCCCAGCAAATGTTCATTGATTCTCATAATCTCAAGCTTTTCTTACACTCAAGCTCACACAGCAATACCATAAGACTCGTAACACAATTACCTTCGAATCAAAGTTGCAGGTGACCCAACAGACCATGATCAGACATCTACCTAATGAGTACAAGGAGGAGACAGTACATTTACAATGATAATCTATCGAGGTAAAATATCTTAAGTACATCAAGGAGAAAGAAGAAAACTATCATTGGGAAAAGAAAAAGCAAGAACAAAAGTCAAGCATGAAATAAAGCGAGTGCCTTTGGTACCACAAGATGCTATTAATTAATTAAGCTGGAGTCCCCTCCAGCTCTAGATCTATGATCCCATATGAAAAAGACCTAGAAAAGGTTGGTATCAAATGAGAAAAATGGGAAGGTCCACATAAACTGATGCAGAACAATACAAGCAGTAATGAGAAATCAACTCAATAACAATGAAAACAAGATCACTCAAAGCATACTGAACTCTAGAAGGAAAAAAAATGTTCCTGAAAGAAAAACCCCACAAGATATAACCAAGGAAAAAGAGGCTGTGGAAATTCATACTCTTTGTTTTTTAAGTAAATTAATGACACTGTTAGATCTCTGCTTTAGGAAAATTATTTGACCTATAATGGAAAAAACAGACTGAAACAGAAGTCAGCTTAAAGGCCAGTGATTCAGCAACTGTGAAAAATTGATCAAAACACCGTAATAAGTCCCTTTTAGGAGGCAAATAGGGTTCTAATAGCTAAATTAGGGAGAGAGAAAGAACCAATACTAGCTCCTGTAAAACCTGTGCATTCTCCAGAAAATAGCACAGAACTCCATGTAACCCTAAAAATAGGAATCCAAGTTTAAGATTGTCTCTTAGACACAGGTGCTGCCAAATCAGTGTTGAACTCCCCTGAAGAGTGTAAAGCAGTGGGTTCAATGGAAATTGTGGGTGTGGCAAGGGTCCATTGATTATGCACTCCATCTGATAAAACCTGGAGATTCAGTTTACATCAAAAACTTTAATACAACTAGCTCAACCCAACCATTATGGATAGGCCCTTTCCATATTATTTTTTGACAATACCTTCAGCTGTTTATGTATTAGAGAAAGAATCGTGCGTGGCTGCATTGCTCACATGTGAAAAAGCAACAACAGCAGAAGAGATTATTACATCAGACAACTAGGGTGCAGTCAAAAAGATGTCAGAAGAAAAAATTATTCAATAAGAATAAAAGAGACAGAGATCAAGATCAAGACAAAGGAGAAGACAACACAGAAGAAATAGAGAAG
Organism: Monodelphis domestica; assembly: GCF_027887165.1. Classification (NCBI taxonomy): domain Eukaryota; kingdom Metazoa; phylum Chordata; class Mammalia; order Didelphimorphia; family Didelphidae; genus Monodelphis; species Monodelphis domestica. The sequence goes on along the minus strand of NC_077232.1, from coordinate 297,485,636 downwards.
ATGACAGCGGAAAGGATGATTGAACTATAACAAAGACATTGCAGAAAAAATCAACACAAAGAAGAGGAACACAGACTGATTATGGACATGAACGATAAGATTTTTTGCACCATTCTAACATTACACACTTTCACTATAGTTGCAAACAAACATTACATAGTAACAGCACAAAGAAAGAAGACAGTAGCAGAGGAGGTGACTTTAGAGATTTAGTAAGTATTCACTACAAAATAACATACACATATAGGACACATTTCCGCACAAACTCTGCAACACTATAACCAAGTGATGAGGAGTCATGGAAATAAATATATACAGATAAATCACCTTGGGAAGATAATAATGATTGTACACATTTAATTAATAAGATCTTATCTCACAGAAACACTTTATATGTTCCTAGGAGATAACATCGGGAGAACAAAAATGTATTTCTAAAGAAAATTGTTAAGGTTTTCTTAGATTATCTTAATGGAGAACGCATATTTTCCTACTGCAACATGTAAATAGTTTGTAAATACTGTGTAGTCTTTAACATAATTTGTACATAACATATACATAGGTGCAGAAATTATATAGATCTGTATATTTCATAGATGTGTATATAGTTAAATTGTTGCAAGGTTTTTATTTTTATTAGTATAGCAAGCTGATTTTGATTTTTAATGTAGTTAGTTTTGGTTTTCTATATTAGTGATAGGATATGGTCTTAGCATAGTAAAAGTTTCCTATGAATTGTTCAAATAGGATTTGTAAGATGCAGTTTGCATGAGTTTTGCAGTTATTTTAGATACTTTACTCTTTGTAAAACAAGTTAAATTGGTTTTTGTAACTATTTTATTGTTTCAAAAGTTTGCAGTTTGAATTTCGCATTTTGAATTTTTGTAATTGTATGTTTTGCACTTGCATTTGTGCAAGTATAGATAAGCATAGATAAGGTGTAGCAATAAGAATAGGATAAGTGTAAGATTAAGACTTTTAATAGATAATAATAATAAGGTTAAGTATAGGTTTAGAATTACATAGAGTAGAGAGCATATGGGAAAGATTTTTTTATCTCTCCATCTGCTTGAAGGGGGGAAATTATAAGGATGATATTAGAAATTAGGTTTTGTTACAGTGTCAGTTACAAATCCAACGTTTTTTCTGTGTGGCAGTTGGTCTGGCAATTGGTGGAGTTAAAAGAGGAGGTAACATCTTTGCACCTCTCTCTCTCTCTCTCTCTCTCTCTCTCTCTCTCTCTCTCTCTCTCTCTCTCTCTCTCTCTCTCTCTCTCTCTCTCTCTCTCGTCTGAGGTAGAAGGAAAGAAGGGAAAGAGCTAAGGGAGCTAAGTGTTTTCTTTTTCCAACTTGGGAAACACTACTGATCTATTACTGTTTTTATGGATTGTTTATATCTAAGTCCACAGAAAGACCTGGTCTTTAGTTTGTACTCTGAGTCTGTTAAGGCTTACTGTCCTAACTTGGTTCTTGCTGAGACTCAACCAACAGGACTTCATTATTTTTATAAATTGAAGATGAAGTTAAGAATTATAAGGGGGGCAGCTGGGTGGCTCAGTGGATTGAGAGCCAGGCCTAGAGACGGGAGGTCCTAGGTTCAAACCTGGCCTCAGACACTTCCCAGCTGTGTGACCCTGGGCAAGTCACTTGACCCCCATTGCCTAGCCCTTACCACTCTTCTGCCTTGGAGCCAATACACAATATTCTCCAAGACAGAAGGTAAGGGTTTTAAAAAAAAATTAAAAATTAAAAAAAAAGAATTATAAGGATAATAGTGTTAAGTTTGTTTAGAATAGTAAAAAATTGGACTAGTTAGATCAGGAAGGATCAGTGTAGTCTGTGGACACAGGTGAAATGGTTCCTCGTGGAAACAGGGAGTTTTATTTGGGTGGAGTTAGAAATCGTTTTTATTCTTATATTTTCAATAAATATTTTATTTCTTATAACAAGAGCCTCCTTAGCATCCTTGCGCCTGACCCTGAAGAGAAGTTCACTCATGAGCTTTACTTCGCTTACATAAACTGATGATATTTGTAAGGACAGCAAGCAGAGTAAGCAGTTTTTAACCGAATTGATCCATTGCTTTATTAATTTTACAGTTTGCCTTTTACTTTTACACAATGAACATTGAGAAGCAAACATTTGAAATAAAATCCTATTAAAAAGAATTGGACAATATATCCAGAAAATTGGGACTAATCTCAAACACTAGTGTGGTTTAACACAATTACAATAGATTCATAAACGGCTTTTTCAAAACGTATTTATTTATACCTAAAATCAATGAGAAAAGATTCATTTTAATTCAATAAAATATCTATTTGTACAAAAAAAATCCATTTGTAAAAACTATTTATAATGGGGAAGTATTAGAAACTTGATAAACCCAGTAATAAACTATGTTTATCCCCTCTCTCCACCAAATTTTGGCAGTTCTGGAAATGCTAGAGATAAAAAGAAAGCATAAATACTGGCAAAAGAGATCAAAAGAATCCAATCTGGGAAGGGCAAGATGATTTTTAAGTAAACAAACAAACAAACAAATAAAAGCAGTCTGAAAGTACAGAGAGCAGCAAAGAGAAAGAAGTCCTTCCCCCCAGGAAAAAGTGTTTCCTTAAGTCAAAGGTGTCAAAGATATCTTATTTATCAGCATCTCCATTTCCATATGACTATGTGGATCCATTTGTAGTTCCATTGTTCACATTTGTAGTACTAGCAATCCAAGTAAGCCAAAATAGAATGTGCCATGGAATCCGTTTGTGAAACCTATTCTGAGAAATAGCCTGTCCTCTACCCCCTCCCCATCTTATTATACAGAAATCCCTAACCCTGAAACTGAGGAATGGGGTTATTATACCAGATCAAACTTGAGCCCTTAGCAATGGGACCTTAACCAATCAACTTTTTGTCCCATACGGGACCCTGTGCCTCACTCCTTGAAACTTCCAGGAGTCTTTGCCTCATCAGATGCCTTTCCCCAACAGGGTCAACTGAATAAACTCTGGGTAATCCAAAAATACAAAACAAAACCAAAACTCAAAAGCATCTGCAAAGAAATTATTAACAAAATGGATACCCCTCCCAAAAAAAAAAAACAAAAAACATTAACTTCATCATAGTTCTATATAGCAGTAAGAAAATTCAATTAAGTAAAAAAGCAAATTCCATTTAAAATAACTAAATGCATAAAATGGTAATCAATCTACACACTAAAGTTACAGAACACTTTTTAAAGAAATAAAGAATGCCTTGAATAATTTGGAATATGGCATTTACTGTCAGATGCACTGTTTTATTATTTTGTCTTTTTTAATTGTTACAAGGGAAGATTCAGTATGGTATGAGAAGGATATAGAAATCTGACATAAAAACACTAGTCACGATTTCTTTCTGTCAGAATCAGGGTAGAAGCAACATTGACCAAGGTCCCTGCCAAAGAGGGGAAATGATCTGCACAAACTCAGATTCAAAAGACCTGGGTTTGAATCATTCAGTAGTATCTTGTTCCAATCCATATGCTAGGCCTGAGCAAAAAGAGTGGGGAATGGGGTTCTCAAACACAACACACTTCTAGCCAAATGTACCAATATAGGAAATGGGGAGGTAGGGGAGTAATGTCCAGCTGCACCAATGCTGCCCCTTTGGTGAATATCCTTTCTGGGCCACTATCATGAGAGGCAGACAGATGGAAAGGACTGATATAGGAGAGAAGATGCTAGATTTGGAGCTAGGAAGATCCCAGTTCCGATCTGGCCTGATGCACTGCCTGCTTGCCTGTGATTCTTTCTCCATAACAACCAATAATAACCACAATAGCACCTGCCTCCCAGACTTTTTTTGTGAGGACAGAATGAAACATTTGCACATCTCTTTGTAAGCCTTTAAGTGCTATGTAAATAGCTATTCTTAGGAGGACTATGGGTCATGCAGTCTAAGCTAATATTTAATAATATTAATTAATAATAATAATAATAATCCTTAAAAGATATTGAAACTGTCCTCAAAGCTCAGTTGGTTCAGGAGACTGATGATTTGTGCCTTTAACATATTTGCATGAGGACCAAAAATTAAAATGCCAATGCAATGACCATCAGCTCCATTTTCAGATTTCTGATCAGCAACAGGCTAAGACAGTGGCAGGGAAACCAGAACCAAGTGTGAACAAATGCTATATGATTTTCTCATATTATTCCAATACTAAGCTTGAAGCACCAGACCAGCCTAAATTAGCCTACAACAGAGTATGAGTAACTCATTTCTTTCCAAACCCAACTCTGAACAGAGAGCCTGAGATCCCAACTCACATCTCCAGCTGCCTATAAATGACATGTTGGACCAGATGTCCTGCAGACATCTTAAATTCAACATGTCCAAAATTGAGCTCATTAGCTCTATCTGAAATTCAAAGGCTTCATCTGTTCCCACCTTTCCAACATTCTTATACTTTACTCTTCCTTCCCAACCGCCTTCTCTGCAATTCAGTGACACTGGCTTCCTTGCTCTCCCTCAAAACAAGACACCACTACCTGACTCCAGAGATGGAATTCCAACCCTCTTCATCTCCATCCCTCCTGGCCTTCCTGGCTTCTAAAGAAAGTCTCACTGGGCCTCCTTCAAAGATGGGGCCTTCCCCCTTTGGTTTTGCTCCAATTTACCATTGTATAATTTGCTTGTGTAACTGTTCACATACTGTCTCACTTATAAGGGAGTGAGCAGCAGGAGAAAGGGGTCTATTAGATGTTTTTGCCTTCCTTTGTATCCCAAGTGCTTAGCATGGTGCCTAGCAAGAAACAGGTACTCAATACACGTTTGTCAACTGATATTCTGGAGATTCAAAGGCAGAAAAAAAGAGCTACATATTGTCAAGGGAAACATGTATACACATAAAACCCAAAATACAGTACATGCAAAGTAAATACAGTTACTCAGAAAACTACCAATTAAATATGAAAACATCCTCCCAGAAGGTCTGGGGGAAATCTTCTGTAGTGCAGGAATAAACTCTTTCTTCTATATGGTCTATTAGTTTTCTAAGAATGCTGATATCAGAGTACAGCTCCCTTTGGCCTATCTGGTTCTATTCCTGGGCTCTACTGATCTCCCTTATAGAGGGGGCTACTCCTTTCCTAGGGTAGCTAGGTGGTGCAGGAGATAAGAGTGCCCGACCTGAAATCAGGAAGACTCATCTTCCCCAGTTCCAGTCTGGTCTCGCACGCTTACTAACAGTGCAGCTTTGGACAAGTCACTTCATCCTGTTGCCTCCAGATAGGCAAACATCTATCACCTTTCTACTGACATTTATCAAATTAGCTGTAGAAGGAAACTGAAAACAGCCCAGCGTCCATGCCAGGAAAACCTCAAATGGGGTCACGAGGAGTCAGACAAGAAATGGCTGAACCACAAAAGCCCTGTCACTGCTCTGCTCTCAAGCGTCCAGTGGATCCCAGACACCCGGAATGGGGCGTCGGGTCTCTTCCCTAGCAAGCATCGCCCTCATGTCTGGGCCTCATCTTGTCTTGCTCCAACCGCGTGAAATCTTTTCACGCCAGGGCCTCCGGTCCCCTTCCCCCAGAAGCAAACAAGGGTCGTCTGGTCTGGCCCATCCCTGTGCCCATGTTGGGGTCTGTCATCCAGAAGCTGGAGGCCCGGGCAATGTCTCCAAGGAGGGAAATGAAGGAGCCGCCCCAGGGGAAAGAGGAGGGGCATGAGGCAGCGCAACCTAAATAGGGGCCAGTCTTGGAGTCGCGCACTGATACATCATAGGCGCGCACCCGAGGAGCAGGGGAGGGCCAGTCCGCCGCGAGCGCTGACGGGAGCTGTAGTCCCAAAGCCACGAGCGCCTTGCCCTCACTGGCTTCCTGCAGCTGCCTGAGCCTAACTTCATCTGCCCTTCATCTTCCTCCAGGGGCCCAGAAAAGTACCCACGTCACCCCAGGATCCATCGCAGCACCCGACCCTGACCTTAATATTTGTCCTCGCGCGCCTCCCCCTCACGGGTTCCCCAGACACAGGCCGCCGAATGTCACGCGCCTAATGCCGCGCGCCTAAAGCCGACGTCACGTGCCTGATTCCCTGACGTCACACGCACACGCGCGCGCCCCTCAGGTCGACCGTGAGTTTGCTAAGCCGAAGCCTCAAACCTAGGACGGCTGACGTCATGGGCACGCTCTCATCGTGTGGAGCCTTCTCCGCCCCTATAACGTCATACGCAGGCCCCCTCCTACGCTTGCCGCCCGAGCTCTCTCGGAACAGCCCGCCGCCCGCCCCCGTACGCAAGCGTGCGCGCCCTGGCGCAGATTCTGTGCGCGCCCCCGCCCTCCCTCCCTCCGGGGCTGAGGCGGCTCCCGGCCCGCCCGACATCCCTCCATCCCCGGCGGAGGAGGCGGAGCAGCGGCGAGGGATGCTCTCGCCCGGAGGCGGAGGAGCGGTGGCGGCCAAGGGCATCAGCGCAGAGGAGGGCATGGCGGTAGCACGGACGTGAGTAAAACCTTGCAAAGGGGGGAGGGGGGAAAGGGGGAGAGAGAAGGGGAGGGGCCAAGAAAAAGGGAGGGGAGTGGGAGGACTAACGCAAAGGGGCCGGGGCTGAGGAGGTGGGTGTGGCCGTCATGGGGCGGGGCTGTCATGGGAGGACCAATAGGGGAGGGGCCAGGGTGGTGGGTGTGGCTGGGGAGGAGATGGGGTATTGGGGAGGGGAGGCCTGATGAATGGAAGGGTAGGACCGGGTTGGATGGGTGTGGCCCTTGGGAGGGAGTGCTCGAGGTAGGGGAGGGCCAGTGAGGAAAAGAGGTGACAACAGACTGGATGGATATAGCCAATAAGATTAAGGGGCGGGAGTAGATGACCAATGAGAGGGCGGGGAGGGGCCATATTGGGTGTGGCTGAAGCTAAACATGGGTGGGGCGGGGCGTGAGGAGGGCCAATGGTGAGAACTGTGGAGTGGGTGTAGCCAATGAGAGGAAGGAGTAGGGCTGTGGTGGTCAATGAGGGTAAAGAGTAGGGGTCATCAACCTGGCCTTCCTTAGATATACTGTGGCTAGGGCCATCTATGAAGGGAATCCTTCTCTGTGCTGACTCCTTGATCCTCCCAACACCCCTGGGAGGGAGGGTCCCTTACTGCTTCCAATTTACAAATAGGGAAGCTGAGGCACGGGGTGAGGAGAAGACTTACCCAAAGTCACCCAACTACTGAGTATCTGAGATCCGCATTTGAACTCGGGTCTTCCCGGCTCCAGGAAGAGAACTCTGACCATTGGACAATCTAGGTGTTCCAGTCACTGTGCTAAATACTAGAGATCAAAGAAAAATGCAAAAAAAAAAGGTCCCCAACCAGATGGAGCTCAATCTCTGGAGGAGACAACGTGCAAACTGCTCTGTACACACCCACCAAAGATAGACAGGATAAGTTGGGGAGAGTCTCAGAGGGAAGGCAAGGGTTGCTTAGGGAAAGGCCTTTCTTCAGAAGTTAGGATTTGAGCTGAGACCTGAAGGAGACTGGAGACGCCAGGCTAGGATGTAAATGCTTTCCAAATATAGTGAATCACCCATGAAAAACATGGAGTTGGAGAGAAGCTGGGTAGCTCAGTGGATTGAGATTGGATTGAAAGCCAGCCCTAGAGACAGAAGGTCCTAGGTTCAAATCTGGCCTTCCCAGCTATGTGATCCTGGGCAAGTCACTTGACCCCATTGCCTAGCCCTTACCATTCTTCTGCCTTAGAACCAATACACAGTATGGATTCCAAAATGGAAGGTAAGGGTTTAAAAAAAAATGGAGATGGAGGGTCTTGTTCAGGGAACAGCCAGGGAAGCCAGAGTCACTGGTTGGAGAGTACATGTAAGAGAGTAGGGCATAAGAAGCCTGAGAAGGTAGGTGGGGACAGGTGAGGAAAGGTTTTGAATGCCAAACAGAACTTTTCATATTTGTTCCTAGAGGCAATGGGCTGACCTGTACTTTGGTGGCAGAATGACAAGCTATCCCCAACTCCCACCACAGTAGTTAGTGTAACAGTTCAGCTGTCAGGTGATGAGACCTTGTCCAGATGTCAGGCAATGTCAGAACGGAGAAGGATGCATAAATAAGACAGAGAAGGGGGAGTCTGGGCTAGTCTTGACTGTAAAAAGGAAACTGAAGGGACAACCCTGACAATGGAGGGGACAGTAGGCCTCCAGAACCCAGGAAGAATTGAGAAAGAAGAAGGTTAGAGAAGTCTTTTCTCATCCTAAGTCTTTGCTTTCTTCTCTCTTCTCTGTGTCTTGCAGCTAAAGATGGAAAGAGCTGGGAAAGGAGGAGGAGGCAGGAATGCAGGAGGGGGTTCTGGTGTCAGCAGAAGCAGCCTTTATCCCCAGGCCCAGCAGCAGTCCCAGTGTCCACACTACCCACCACCTGCAGGCACTGCTGTCTGCCAAACTGGGGCCACTGTGGAAATCCAGGAGCTGGCCTCAAAGCGGGTAGACATCCAAAAGAAGAGGTTCTACCTTGATGTCAAGCAGAGTCCCCGTGGCAGGTTCCTCAAGATTGCTGAGGTCTGGATAGGCAGAGGACGTCAGGACAATATCCGTAAGAGCAAACTGACCCTCTCGCTGTCTGTGGCAGCAGAGCTGAAGGAGTGCCTCGGGGATTTCATTGAGCACTATGCCCACCTGGGCCTGAAAGCCCACCGGCCAGAACATGGCCACGACCAAGAACATGATGCCAGGAGGCGACCACAGTCCTCAGCACCATCCCCCCCAGCCTCTGTAGTATCCGAAGAACACCCTCACAGTGTGCTCAAGACAGACTACATTGAAAGAGACAATAGGAAATACTATCTAGACCTGAAGGAAAACCAGCGGGGCCGCTTCCTCAGGATAAGACAGACTCTGACCCGAGGCCCTGGAGGCATGGGTTACTTTGGTCACACCTTGGGCCAAGAACAAACAATCGTCCTCCCAGCCCAAGGAATGATTGAGTTCAGAGATGCCTTGGTCCAACTCATTGAAGACTATGGTAATGGTGACTTGGAAGAACCACACAGAGGTGGGGAAGAGGAACCCCTGGAGCTCCCCGAGGGCACATCCTTCAGGGTGGACAACAAGAGGTTCTACTTTGATGTGGGCTCCAATCGCTATGGGGTTTTCCTCAAGGTAAGTGAAGTGAGACCCCCTTACCGTAACACAGTCACTGTTCCATACAAAGCATGGACGAGGTTTGGGGAGAATTTTATCAAGTACGAAGAGGAGATGAGGAGAATTTGCAACAGCCATAAAGAACAGAGGATGGATGTCAGAAGGGACAGTGGTGAAGAACAAGAAGGTCTCGACTAGAGCCCCAGTGACCCATCTGTCTGTCCTCCGTCTGTTGTGATTTAGAGAAGCATTCCTTCCTTTGAGGCCCCCCCTTTCCCATTACAGCTCCGGTCCCTTCACTTTCAGGAATCCAGTTGTCCTAGTTACACTACATAGAACCCAGTAGAAGCCTCCCTGGGAGGTCGTGGGGGAATTCCAGCCTTCCTAAAGCTGCATCATTAGCAGCTTCAAGCACTCAAGACTTAACCCAGGCAGGTCAGCCCAGTGGTGACATTCTAACCTTTAGGATTAGAGGCGAGGTTTGCGTTGATTGCACTATTACCCAATCCCAAGAAGATACCTGAGCCTACTGTAGAAGGCTGGACTTTCTACCTGACAGGTTTCCCAAAGGAGAAGTTAGTGAAAAGCTGCTAGGATCAAGTGTAGGGAATCTGCCACCAGAACAATACTGGACTACCCGTCGTCTGCATTGATGCTCACAAGCAAATGTAGAAATCTTAAAACATTTCATTGGCTACTGAATCTGAAATGTTCATACCATACAAGGGTAGAAATCTTGGGAGCCACCCAACTCCTTAGGAAGATCACTGACATACCCTAATTGGATGAGTAAAAATGCCATGGTGTTTTGTGATTACATCATTGAAGAGCCTCCATGCCCTTGACATGCACCACCACAAAGCCATGGGAGAAGGATAAAGTAGGATCCAAGTGGGTAGAGATCAGCCCAGTAGTTAGTTACAGGACGGATGTCATAGAAGGATGCCCTTCTGTGGGGACTGGAATTTGAGATGGATATTTTAATGGTTTTTCTGAATTTTGAAAACTATTTTTATATCCTTGTTGAGTGAGGGGGAGGGGAAAAGGTGAGGGAGACTCCATCTAGTGGCTTTGCGGTGGGAATGTTGTCATGGAGCATGTTCTCCAGACCTGAGAAGATTAAGGCTTTTCTTCTCAGATGTTAGCTGACATTAACGGTGGCAAGTGAAGATCATTTAGGCTTCTCCTTAGAAAGAGTAGTTAAGGGTTGTAACAGATAGATACAGAAATACACCGTAATTACGGACTTGAGTAGCACCTTTATGATTCAGCTGATAAGGCTGTCTCAACACTTCCAATAGAAACGTGTAATGTACAGACTGGCTACAGCCAGAAAGAGGATTTTCCAGACTGTGTCATGGTGGGAGAAAGTTATTTAAAGCTTGGTTGTAGGCACATTTCAAAACAAAAAATAGGTGCTTTTTCTAAAAGGTTTTCTTTACAGAAGATCTATCTTTTTATCTGTTTTTAATATTAATTTCTAGAAAGCCCCAGCAATTTTTCATCACCTAATTGGTTGTTTTTTTTTTCCAACAAGTGAGCACAATACACGCGTGCTCCAGCCAACTTTCTTCTAATTGAATGAAATTTCATCTCTCGCACTGCATTTTCCTGTGAATGAAATGATTGCCCTTCATCTTGGCTTTATTCTGCTCCCACATCGCCTAAGAGTCAAACACTGATTTCAGTCCCCAAAAGCTGCTCTCCGGGATCTTTGTGAGAGCTGCTTACAGGGGCTGAGGACAGAGCATGGCCCTTAGCATCTGTTGTTTTTAAAAGTCTAAAATATTTTACAAAAAAAGTTTTGCACTAAAGTTGCTCCAGAATGCACTTCAGTAAGATTGATCAGAAAATGTCACGGTCCTGATGGAAAGAGGAGATTACAGAGGGTGATGGCTCCTTTCTGTGACCCAGCAGCACTTTAGGCACTAGGGCTTAGGGACAGATATGGTCTATTGCAAGGGAACCTTCCTGAGCTCATTGCATGTCACTGGACCATCTGGATCTCTTCGAGGGTAACAATAGCCCATTGGGCTCCTGACACATGTGGTAGGGGTCGAGGCACTCCAAGAAGCAAGGCTGTTTTCAAGAAGTCGCAAATGTGAGTAGAAAGATTCTGTGACTTTGCTTAAAGTCCAGTGCCGTACACTTGGACCCCTGGCTACACAAGGCCCCTTGCCGGTGGGACGACCACCATGTTACATTGCAAGCTCCCACTGCTGGGGGTGACCTGGCCCAGTGGGCATTCCTACCTAAAGTCGTCTCTTTCAATGTTCCAGTCTAAAGCGTGTGGCGTCAGTCGATAGTCAATGCTTCCTCTCTTGGTTTTTTTAGTCTGATACAGAGGAAGCATCCGTGCCCCAATGCAAATGCTTGTAACCAGTGTTCGTGTTGGCATCGTTTTGCACCAGGTTTTTCTTTAGAATAATTATATAATGGATTAGTTAAGCGAATAACATTCTCACATGGATACATACTATACGAGAAAAAAATCATCTGAGAGCTTTCAGTTGGACTGATGAGTTTTAACTGTTGTGGTCTAGTTATAGCCAACCTGTTGAATATTCTGTAAACTAAATAATGTGTATAACTTTAACCCTTTTATTTCTTTTTCCCATGACTTATACTTCTTTTTAAAATGAAGGGAAATGGTGTTTTTGTAAGGAAGACATCCAGGAAGTCACTAGCCATAGGCTGACAAAATCCAACTCAGAATTTAGATACTAAGGCACCTATGGCCATGCATCTCCTAAAACGAGCTATTATTTTTGCATGTGCAATACACATTTTATTTATTGTCATTTATCATTTTACATGGAGTTGTGCAAAAGAAGGGGAACCCCTGCCTTGCGGACAGTCAGTTCTAAAGGTGCCTGGATTTTAGGGGCACAGAAGCGCATTTATGTTTATAACCTGCTGCATTTACTCTTTTTCAAAACCAAAACCACTTGTTCTCTGTGCATTCCTAAAGCACTTGATATTTGCACATTGGAATCCAAGGAGAAAAAATTCAAAATGTAATAAAAACATGAGTGGATAGGACTAAATTTGGAAACAGTTCCTACCCACTTATGGCAATGGCATGCTCCCAGTGGTCACTTGCCTGCAGAAGGAGGAGCATTGCCATATCCAGAAGTATTCCACTTCAGGTGGGTTTCAAATTGTTTTCATTGTTTAAACCCCAAACTTCCGTGTCCCTTAAACTTGAGTAAAACACAAGCTTATTTGCACTAAAGAATGTGGCCAAAAATGAAATTAAAACTAGGACAGGGTCGAGACAAGGAATTGGAACCTCTTGAAAAAATTGGTTCTTTGGGAAAATTTCACATTCGCACCCCCACCTCTATTTTGAAACTGTATGGTCCAGGCAGAAATGTTTGCCAGTTCACTAATTTAATAATTTAATAATGATGATAATGCACTTTACCTTTTGTATATAATATGTACATTGCTGCTGCCTGATGGGTGGAATGTGCTTTGGTAAATATATCTAGTCAGTATCTATGTAGAGTGTTCTTTTGCATGTAGATGTTTTCTTAGAGATATTGTACTCACTAGAACCCAGTGAATTGGTGTTATAGAGGAGAACAGAAAAAAAAGAAAGAAAGAAAATTAGAAATCTCAGAATCATTTATAGTGAACTTTCAAGTAAGCTTCACATCTGTATTCATCAAGGCCTAGATTCAATAAAAACAAATTCTTACTTGGTTTAGTAGTATAACATTGCTCATTAAGGATTCCCTCCAAATTCGTTTTGGTGGTTTTCTTTAAGCCATCCTAGTGCTGATGGTAATTCCAAGTCAGGCTGTCCTTTTTCCCCCTTCTGGTCCATGCAAAGTGCAAAGTCCATGGCAATGGTACTATTGATCATAACCAGAGGGGATTGTGGAAAGGTACTCTGGGTGCTTTGTTAGGATCTTAAAGTTTGTTCATCTAGCCTGGCAGTGTCCAGAAAATAGATTCTCACTCAGTAAACTGAAGAAATGAGTGGGCATGTTCAAGAAGCCCAAAAAGCAGACCTTTGATTGGCCAAAATCCATCCCAGATTGTTATAAATTGGCACAAGTTGGACCTTGCTTCAGCTCCCAGCACTGGGAAACCCCAGGGCACCCTTCCATTTTGATTTCTGTGTGAGATGGATGACTGAAATATGGAATAATTGTAACTCAACAGCTATGTATGTTTCCAAGAAAGAAACAGTGTTCCTTCTTGGAGTGCTGATGTTTGTTATATGTGTGTATATAAGTACATATTTATGAATAGGCATACTATTTTCAACTCTATTTCTATGTGTTTATATTGTAGTTTTGCAAATTTTTCAGTGAAACAATCAATTTAGCTGAGCTGCACAATTTAAAGATGAAGAAAGACAGAGATACTTCATTTTTAGGGGGGGAAACAGCTTTATATCACTAAAGGTCATGCATATGTCATTTTCCATCTCTTTAAAATTCTTTTGTAGTTTATTTGTAATTTGGGGGAGGGGAGGAAATAGGACTCCTTTTGGCATTTGGAAAAAGGAACCCAGTGGTTTTCTAAAAACAATTTTTAGTGAGTTTTTTTAAAACTAAATCTCCACATATCTTTCATAGGAAATACAGTTTTAAAACCCTTTTCCTAGCTTTATAAATGAGGGTTTGCTGTAGCTCCCCACACTGTTCCAAGTCTGTATTTATATGCTAAAAAACTGTGAATATTTGGCAGGATAAAATCATTTCAAGATCCAAAATAAACCAGAGTTTTAAACTGGCTTCATACCTACACAATTCAACAAAACCAAGAAAGTTCTATTCCCCGTTTGTCACTGCCAGAACAAAATAATTGCACCCTTTTTCAAAGCATATTTACACATTACTTGAATATGTGAGGAGAAACCAAAGGGCTGTAGGGATAAAGAATGCATCCAAGTATCTGGATTGTAGAGAGATGTCAAGGAAGGAATGTCAGAGCTGGGGAGCGAGGGAAAGGGGACATGGAGAGGATGCTGACTTGGTGCTGGACATCCTTTGGTGCCAGAACATTTCTTGATGAAATGATTCTCCCCTCTCTCACTCTTATTATGTCATTATAGTGTAGGAGACCCCTTTGGTGTAGGGAAAGAGGAGCACACACGGGCCAATCCCCAGCATCTACTCAATTCCTGATTCCTACGTCTGACTTAGACTACAAGATACAGAATTGTTCCTTCTCATTTGATGGGGCTTTATTACCATCGAAATCATCTCTATTTTAGATGCACTATCTTCAGGAGCATTTCCATTTTTTTTATCATTGGTATAGTTGAAATATAGCTAAGATGTTGATCCTGTCTACACTGTACTTTTGCACATGTGTGAAATTGGCTATGTATTCCCTAATTTTTTTCCTAATAATTTTTCAAAAGAAAAGCACGTATATAAAAGTATTTAGAAAAAGTACTTGTATAAATACCAGGACTTGTGTTCTCCATTTAAAAGTACTCAAGGAATCTTGTTATTTCTGCCCAAATCACTCATTCACCATTTTTTATCATCATCCCTAAATGATATCACTCAGAAAATGGTTGAGGCTGAATCAGAGAGAATTTAGCCCTCCCCTGCTTTAGATCTCTACATGTAATTAGCCCCATGCTGTAGGCTTTACATCATATTAAGAGACTCTCCATTTTTATCACTGAGACTGTTCACACATTTCAGTCTTCTCTGATTCTTTATGACCCCACTTGGGGGTTTTCTTATTAAAGATACTGGAATGGTTTGCCATTTCCTTCCAGCTCATTTTATAAATAAGGAAAATGAGGCCAGCAGGGTTAAGTGACTCACCCAGGGTCCCACAGCTAAGACGTATCTGCGGTCAGTTTTGAACTGAGGAAGAGGAGTCTTCCTAACTCCAGGCCTGGAGCACTGGGCACTTTGACACCACCTAGCTACCCCATCACTGAGACTACTAAGTCAGAATTATCTTTCATCACCAGCAGAAGGCCTCACCAGGCCAACTGTTACTATCTATAAAAGCCAATCCAGGTGGCTTTCCTGGATGCTTTCAATTTACCAACACAAGGACTCTAGACATTGCGATTTTTTTCCAGTCATTTCTTCAATACTAAACATTTGCATAGCCCCTAAGCACTTTGTTCACAAGAATCCTGTGATGTGATATATATCATGCTACAAGTATTAGCACCCCTCTTTTATAGATAACAGGAGCCTTGAAGATAAGGGACTAGTCAACAAGTCCCCCAGGGAGTAAGAATCTGAGACGGGACCTAAATCCAGATCACTCTTCTCACTCCTTCTAGGCCTTGCTAACTTCCTGTGTCCAACATAGATGAAGAGTTACTGGTCTGTACTTGGGTCTAGTAAATAAGTATCCCAGCATCCATTCAGAACAACGTCTCTGTAAGGTGGGCCTAGAATTTGAGAATACATCACCGTATTCATAGAAAATGAAATGGCATCGAAATTTCACAAAAATCTATCAAACTCTTTATAATTTAAAGAAAGGAAGCAAATGCCTTTTTTCCCCTTAAGATGTTAAAATACTTCTGTAGTTATGAGCAAGATGTCCTTTTTTGTGAAATAAGAGCATGTTAGAAGACAAATAATACTTCCAGAAAGGCAGCCATGGAATAGTTATCAGTATGCTAGATTTTGAGGCTTAGGATATGAGTTCAAATCCTGGATCTCTCAATTCCCTGTATGACCTGAGGCAAGTCACTGATCCTCAAAAAAAGGAAGGGAGGGACTTTTGGCTTTGCTAGGCCTGAGTTTCCTCCTCTGTAAAACTTGAGAATTCAACAAGATGTTATATAAAGTGTCTCCTGGCTCCACTGAGTAATGTCTATTCTGAGGGCTTTCTGATTCAGTAGTCCCATGACCTCTCCAAGTTCTTCAGACTTGATGAAAGTAGAGGAAATAAGACAATCCCAAGCGACCTAAGCCATGTGTTTGGCAATAAAGCAGACAAGTCAAGATCCAAAAGGATCCCAACAGGTGAGGCCATTGACCCAAATCTCATAAAATGCTGTTCAGCAGGAGTGAACTTGATCAAGTCTTCCATTTGGATACAAAAAATTAATTCCGTATGGACAATGGGTTATTCCGGAAAGGGTCTGGAAGCTTAGAAGGACTAGCAGCTCAGAACCAGGCAGTACTAGGATGTGCCCAGATAGCCACAAAAGAAAGCCATATGACTTCAGCCTACCTTAGGAGAGACAGGACTTTTAGACATGGAAAGGTGACAGTCCTTCTGCCCTCTGCCCTGAAACATTCATTTCTTTTTTTTTTTAAACCCTTACCTTCCATCTTGGAGTCAATACTGTGTATTGGCTCCAAAGCAGAAGAGTGGTAAGGGCTAGGCAATGGGGGTCAAGTGACTTGCCCAGGGTCATACAGCTGGGAAGTGTCTGAGGCCAGATTTGAACCGAGGACCTCCTGTCTCTAGGCCTGGCTCTCAATCCACAGAGCTACCCAGATGCCCCCGAAACATTCATTTCTGAGCACCACAGTTTAACAAAAATGTTGAAAAGCTAGGGAGTCTCCAAAGGAAGATATCCAGGATAGAGAAAGGTCTGCGTCCATGTCAAATGAAGAACAGTTGAGGGCATTGGGGGTATTTAGCTTGGAAAAGAGAAGATGCAAAGAGATCACTCACTGAAGGGCCATTGTGTGGAAGAAGGGTAGAATTTGGCCCACTTGGCCCCAGGAGCAGTGAAGGGAAGATGAAGCTGAATGTCTGGACAAACCTATCCCAGATAGCTGTCCAAAGTGGCTTGGGTTGTCTCAGAAGGTGAACTCCTTATCCTTGGAGGCTGAACCTGTCAGGTAGCTTATGGCAATTCCTTATATCCAACCAAGACCTTATATAACCATCCAAGGCAGGTTGGACCAGGGTCACTGATGTTCCTTCCCACTCACAGATTCTCTACGTGGGTGATTCCTCATTGCTAAAGGAGCTATATGAAAGAGGGAAAATTCACTTTCATGGGAAAACTACTTAAATATAGGCCAGTGGAAACTTTCTGGGAATGCTTACTTTCTTAATTTGGAAGGATTTTTCATAGTGATATTGGTTTTTTGATGCTTCATATGCTGATTATTTCCTCAAAAAAATCATTCCTATAGGCTATAGGAGTAACTTCTATAGGTTCTCTACTTGGTGTTCAAGATTGGTCAGTCTTTGTTTCTTACTTCAACACTCATCAAGCTTGGCTCTCATTTTTCATCGTTCTCTGGGAAAACATAGAAATGAAGATAATGCTGCAAAATGAGTTTGAATGGTATTTAGGATCAAAACTTCCCAATTGAATAGGACTGGAAGGAAATGACCTCTGTTGGTTTTGTACTGGGATAATATCATAAATCTGAAAAAGCAAGCTGCTAAGATTAGCGCTTCTTGGTTGTGGCCACCAAAAATGATCAAGATGTTGTGTGGCCTTAAGAAGGACAGAGCTCCCAGGATTAGGGAGGTGACCTTAACCACATCTGGAATTCTGTGTTCAGCTTTGGAAGCCATAGTTTGTGCAGAGTCTTCATAATCCAGAGGAGCCCAACAGGATGGAAAAGAGCTTTTGTATTTCTTTATCTTTCTCCCCATTCTCTTAATGCCTCCCTGGGTCACCCATTTATTTGGGGGAGTTAGTCCCCATTTTGCACTGATGCCCTCCCTTCTCAGTTTCATTGTCCATCCAACTTCCTCTCCTTCCCCTTACTCCTACAGGCTAGGCTGTCCATCTTTAGCAGACAAAGCAATTTTGGTTTGGAACATTTGCAGGAACTTCCCCTGGGATGTTGGGATTGTTCTTCATATGCCTCAGGGTAGAGGAGCAGCAACCACCCTGAAGACATTTCTCCATCCTGGTTAAAGAAAACCACTCTTCTAAAGGACCATCCAAGTCAGAAAGATATGGACAAACATTCGCATTTAGATAACATTTCCAGAATACTTCTTTCTTTTGCTCATAAAATGTTTTCCTCTGATGCTGAACATTCTCCTCCCTCCTTTCTTTTTGACAGCATCCTGAAACAGGTCCTCATCAATTTTAAAACTGGTAGGCCAGGCTTCCCTGTCAGACTCCTGGATATAGCTTTTGATTCATACTGCTCAGTCTTGAATTTTGTATCCATCCACATTTTGCTCTGCCTCTTGTGAGTTCTTCTATCCTCCCTCCCCTTTTTTATTTAAGGATTCTTTCCATAGCCTTCCATAGATGTAAAACAAGACTGCCTTTTCTCTTTCTCCTGCCATTTTTTTATGATGTAATCTTTTATATTCAGGTCTAAATCTTAAAAGCATTTAAGTAACCTTTCTAGGGACAACTAGGTGGCTCTGTGGATTGAGAGCCAGGCCTAGAGATGGGAGGTCCTGGGTTCCCATCTAGCCTTGGATACCTCACCATATGGCCCTGGACAAGTCATTTAACCTCCATTGCCTATCCCTTACTGTTCTTCTGCTTTCGAAGGAATACATAGTACTGATTCTAAGATGGAAGGTAAGGGTTTAAAAATAACTTTAATAAATAACTTTTCTGTTCAGATAGTAGGAACAGTTATAATAACTGAGGCTCAAAAGAGTTAATAGATATAAAGCACTTTGACAACTTTAAAGGACTCATGTCTATAATCATTATCATGGTAGAGTCATGGAGACCTCAGAAATGGAATCCTCCTCTAATACTTTGACTCTTGGCCCATCAAGAGGCTACAACAGCTCTAGAAAGGGTTGGGTCAGCTTTAGGAACAGGCCAGCCACAGTGTAGAAAATTGAGTTCAGCCCTCTTCTAAGAGCCTCACATGAGAAGGTAAGAAATGGACCTCATCTTCCCCAAAGGCAGGGCAGGTTCCATTTAAGTTTTATCATCTTACAAAAATCCATATTTCTATTCTTAATATTTTTATTTAAGAAGCATGGTATCAACACGCTCTTTGGGATCTAGTTGTTAGAAATTATATTCCAACATCTTCATTGACCCTTGTTGGTACTCTCTTAAGTCTGTGCATATTCCTGATGAGTCAGAGCTGACCAAATGAATAAATGCATCCATCCATGAAAATGCCACATTTGAGTGTGTTCATGAACTCTCCCCAGCCCAGAGCCTGCTACTCTGTATGACTGTTACCCTCCTACTCCAAATGATGTCTTTAGGTTTAAAAAGACTTCATAGACTAAAGAATCTGCCCATCACTGGGGATACTAAATATCAGAGGACCTAGAAACCCCTACGGTTTTCTCTTTTTTCCCTAACCTTCTGTTTTAGAAGTATTACTAAGTGTTGGTTTTAAAGCAGAAGAGCTATAAGGGTTCGGTAGTGGGGGTTAAGTAAGCTGCTCAGGGTCACCCAGGTAGGAAGTGTCTGGAGCCAGAATTGAACCCGGCCCCTCCTGCTCCAGGGTTGGGACTGTCTCCACTGGGCTACAGAGCTGTCCCAGCACCTAAGGTTTTCATAACCTGTCTTGAAGGCTGACATTTATCGGTAGTTTTAAGCTGTTTCTCCACCAAGGGAAACCTGTAACTCATTAGGACTCATTGTTTTACGCTATGGAGTTCAATTCGGGCTGTATGCTAAAATACAAGCACGTGTTTTATGGCGGGTGTTCATTCTTTGGAGCGGTTAGACTCTGTTATGGTAAAAGACTTAATGGCTAAGATATAACCTGACTGATTGACCAACTGGCGTCCAGAAAGAAAAAAGTAAATGGAAACTTTCTGTACCCAAAAGGTTCAAAGGACATAGGATTCAAATGTCATGTTTCTGCCGAGAGTAATGAAAGGTGCCTTCCAGAGGGAGTCTCCTGTTCACCACATTGAATGCCGTTCATGTAGGGCCCCTCGTCGGAGACTTCTGGCTGGGTGCAGACGGATAAGTGGGCACCAAACGCCCTTCCCTCTCGAGGTTCTGTAATTCTTTTAAAAGAACTTATCTCAGTGGCAAAAAGCCCTTGCGTCAGCATAAGAGGACCTGGGTTCAATTCCTGGCTTTGCAACTTACTGCCTATGTGGCCTGGGCAAGTCATTTAGCAGCTCTGGGCCCCAGTCCCCTTATCGATATAATTAGGGGGCAGCCTGGAGGTCTCTTCCAGTTCTCTGTGGGTGATCCTTTTCACCTTTTTTTCTCGAGCATAGTAACATACCTACAAATTATAACTCTAATTTAGATGCGGCAATTCAGATAAAAGCTCTGTAAGTCTGATATTTGCACGGACATAATTATGTGGGTGGACCTTGCTGGATTGGTGAGCCAAAGTACAAACTGAAGTACCCACAACAGCAGAATAAAATCAGTGTGTGGGGTGGGGGAAACAACAGCATGTGCAGAAGGAAGGCCCAGAGCTATTTCTGCTCCACAGGAGGCAGCCTGCACTGCTTTTCTTTTCCACTTTTCTTTCATCTCTGCGGTCACTTGATTGCAATTTAGTTCCCTGTGCGCATCCTCCGTTTTGGGGCTGCGGTTTGATATGCTGTAGACTTTAAGAGGGCCTACCGAGGCTGGTAGAGCCACGAATCCCAACATCATCCTGCCAGAGGGGCAGCCCCAGGGCCTGCACCAGAGACCTGCTTGTACAAGCCTGTGTCCCTCTCTGCCAACCTGGTGGTTGCCCTAATTGAGCTCAAGGCGTTGGTTTGAAGCCACTCCATTTGTTCTCTCTCATAATAGCTTCCTTTCCCATTACCCAGACCTCCAGCAAGCAGATCATACCTTTTGCTCAGAGCCCTGCTAAGAGCCCGGGTGTATTGCCCCAGTTCAGCTGGCTCTTTTTAGATCATGTCCCTGCTCTGACCCCAGAAGGCCAGAGGACCAGGGCTGTTACTCCCTCAGACAGGCTGTCCAAGTTCATTTGGTTCCCTTTCTCCTTCCCCTTCCCTCTTCTTCTTTCCCCACCAGAAGGTTGAAGGAAATGAAAAGTGTTTAACTTGGAAACAGGGATGGGCCTCTTTGTCCTCTAACTTCCCTTCTTGGTGAATTAGCCAAAGGCAAAGCTCGGCCCGGGCAGTATCCCCCATGGCTCCCACATGGCTGGTTTTTAATAAAGGCTTTTTCATTTCCTTAGCCGTATGTGCCATGTACAGGTTAGTGCATACAGATGGAGCCTTCCTAGGCAAGGAAACCACTCAGCAAATATAATGCCCTTTTCTTCTAGGTTTTCTGACAGAACATTCAGGTCTTAACTGAGCCCACAAGTTTAAGTTGAAATGGTTTCCCTGGCAGCCATTCAGCCACCCCGTCCCCAGTCCTCAGGCCAGTGCCTGGTGCATACACAGTAGGTACTGAGACCGTCCATCTCCTGAACACTGGTGCTTTTGACCAGCATCTCCGGACTCCATCTCCTGTAGTCCCAGTATTCAGTGTCTTCTTTTTCATTGGCTTCATACCCACCCCACTTGATTTGAGTGTTTTGGGTGATTTTTCCTCTTCTTAGTATTTCAGCTTCCCCAGCCTCATTGGTCATATTTCTCAGTTTGCCTCCCCTGCCATCCAGTCTTAAAGATGCTGATCCATTCATGTTTTGTGGACATGTTCTTCTGTCTCAATGTGAACTTAGGACTACAAAGTAACTACATTTACTTAAATTGAATTTGTCTATAATAAAAGGAGGTGTGATTCTGGTGTCATCAGGATGGAGGCTGCTAGAGATCCCAGATTCCCTTGGATTCCTGTCATTTTGGTGCTCTCCATCTCCCAACAGTACTTGGAATTCTGAAATGGATATGGGATCCCATCAGCAGAGATTCTACTGGGCTGTACACACAAAACACAAAATGGGCCCAGGTTAGCAATGTGGTCACCATTTGACTCAGTGTTCCAGAATGCCTCAAGACTATATATTGTCCGGGGTTCAGGTTTTTTTCTAATATATTATGGAGGGAATTGATAGATTCTCTACGATTTAATAGGCCCGTGTTTGCTGAACTCTTCCACAATTTCTTCCTGAATCAGACTGAGCTTTATACAGCTTTGTGGGGAGTATACTGCTCAAGCTTTGCATAGAAAAGGCTTATCAATCACAAATAAAAAATGGCATTTCCCAAGTGTCACCAAACAACCCCACCTCCCCCAATCGGAGGTAAAATCTTCAAGACTTTTCCCCTAATGTTTCATATGAGGAAAGCCCTAGTGACAGTGTTGGGGCAGAGGGCCCAACCATGTTCACTCCACAAAGACAGCAAAGTGAAGCCACTGTTATTAAATCAGTTAACTCGTGTTGCCCAGCCTGAAAGTTATTTACTGGATTTCAGCTCAATGAGTCATTAACCATCCCACCAGTTTATCATGGGTTTCAAAGTATTTGTGATAATTCCTGTTTTAGACATTATGAAAACATTGAGTACTCCACGAATCCTTCTAGGAAAATAGTATGGAATTTATTTAAAACAATCTATGAGAAAAGGCAGCAACATGGCTTATGGGCTAGATAACTGGCTTAAGCATCCAGAAGAATTAAATTCTGGTCCTTCCTCTGACACCTCCTAGTATGTAACCCTCCCTGGGCAAATCTCAGGTCATTTCTTGGTGTTTGAGTCTGTAAGCGCCTGAGCTGCTGTTCTGCAAGAGTGGAGGGAATTCTTCCCTAGGATCTCTTAAAATGTGTGAAATCACAGCTCTGCCCCAAATCTGCAAGTTCTGAAAAATTCTTCGTGGTTTTTCTAAGATACTGTAAATCTGACATTTTCCTTTGGGGATGAGATCAGTATCCTGGTATTTTTCCTGTGGGTGGTCTTTCTTTGTTCAATTTGTTTTTCAAATTCATTATCCTTTGGTTCCGGAAAAAAAAAAAACAACCCTAAATTCCTAAGGTACTAAGTAGTAAAGGTACTAAAAAGCACCTTAGAAGTTATCACGGCAAACCCCTTCATTTTACAGATGAGAAAACTGAGGCCCAGAGAGATGTGACAGAGGCAAGTTCCAAGACCAGGTCCTCTTGTTCCCAATTTAGCCAACTTTCCAGGCTGGGCAAAGTAGTTTGTCCAAAAACATTAGTATTTCTGCTGTATTCCATTTTTTTTTTCTTTTTAAACAAATCAAATGAGAGAACATATAATATTCTCTAAAGGCCAGCTATTACCAACAATTTCCAAATTAGTATGCTGTATGCTTGTAGGTGCCTAATAAGTGATTGTTGATGGATGAGTCTTGTGGAAAGTATAGACATTCTACTTGTTACTCCATTAGAATTAGTTTGCATTTTTCCCATAATATTCATTTTTGTAAGTGAATAATCTTGTAGAGAGAAACCCCAAATCATATATCCAAATAAATAAATGATAAATCCTATGCTTTCATCTGTATTCCAACTCCAACAATTCTTTCGCTAGATGTGAAGAGCATTCTTCTTCATTAGTCCCTCAGAATTGTCCTGGATCATTGTACTGCTATTAGTAGCAAAGTCATAACATTTGATCATTCCAAAATATTGCTGCTACTGTGTACAATGTTTTCCTGGTTCTGCTTATTTCACTGTGCATCAGTTCACATAGGTCTTTCTAGCTCTTTTTGAAAACATCCTGTTCATCATTTCTCATAACACAATAGTATTGCATCACCATCATATACCACAATTTGTTCAGCCATTCCTCAGTGGACAGACGTCCCCTCAATTTCCATTCTTTGCCACCACAAAAGGAGCAGCTATAAATGTTTTTGTACAAGTGGGTCCTTCCCCATTTAAAAAATTATTTTTTATTTCTTTGGGATACAGACCCAGTAGTAGTATTACTAGATCAAAGTATGCATTGTTTTTAGCCTTTGGGGCATAATTCCAAATTGCCCTCCAGAATGGTTGGATCAGTTCAGAGCTCCACCAACAATGCATCAGTGTCCCCATTTTGCCACATCCCCTCCAACATTTACCATTCTCCTTTATGGACATATTGGCCAATCTGATAGATGTGAGTTGTAGTTTGGAATTTTTTGATTTGAAAAAATTCTACCAGTCAAAAGATGGTGGAGGGATGGGAGGCAGGGTTTGCCTGAACAGCAGTTTAATGAAAAAATCTGGGGGATTAAATGGACAAAGAGATCCCGTGGCATCTAGATGCAGCCCAACACCCATAAAGACCAAACAGTGTTATATTTAGAGAATCCAGAAAGGAAAGTGGCAGTCTCAGTGTACTCCAGACCTTACTAGACAACTGTAGGATGTTGGCAGATGTGAATATGTCCAGAAACAGGTGACCAGAGTAATGAAGGACCTGAAGACCAAGGCATGCAAGGGTCACTGGGAAAAAATGCTAACTTTGGGCCCACAGAAGAAGAGGCATAGGGGGATCAAGCTAGCTGGCTGTTATGGGGGTGGGAAGGAAATCAAGCTCCCTCTTCCTGGCTCTAGCAAGGCAGAGAACCTTCCCTACTCAAGCCCTGCAAAAATGCAGTGGGGTGGGCTGCCTCAGGAAGTAGTGGGCTCTGCTCCTCTCCAATTGTTCACAATTCTGTCACTGTAATTCCTTCCTGCACTGCCTGGGGTGCTCTGTATATGACTCTGTGATTGGGCACAAGATTTATACACGGTCCCATTTTTCATATTCTAAAAGATGTGCAAAATGATGGTGATCCTTTTTTATATAAACGCCATATTTAGTCTGCAGTCTTCAAATCTTTACTGCTGGTCACACCTATATAATATCATGCCAGCTGCCACCTAATTCAAAATTTAGCTTACAAGACCTCTTGTACTATAGAAACACTCATCTATTTTTTCCCAGTGAAATAAATGGCCACAATTCAGCCCTCAAAGAAGACTCTTTTGTTTGAATTTCCTGTTAATAAAGGCAGCCAATACTGGATGGGACATGTTTCATTAGGGCAAGCATACAGAAACATGGCAGTACTATTGTCAAACTTGAATTGCAAAAGGAATCAAATAAATGAAGGATTACACTTCTCTAAATAAAAATTTTGCAACTAATTATTAATTCACTAGTTTCCAATACTTTCTAACAAGATCCATAGTGTGGCATACTATATAAAGACACAACCTCAGTCAGAAAGGCCTGTGTTCAAATCCAGCTACATGCCCCTAGACAAGTGACTTGACTTGTCTGTATTTTAACCAACTTTCTTTTGGGATTTTGGGGGAGTTTTCGCACATGCTTGCAAACAAACATTTTAAACATTCTTTTTAAAAATAATTTTGAATTCCAAATTTTCTCCCTCCCTTTGTCCCCTCTACCTTCCTTGAGAAGGTAAGCAATTTGCTGTAATTATACATGTGCAGTCATGCAAAACACATCCATATTAGCCATGAAAGCAACTCTCCTAAGAAGAGGTTCTTAACCAGTTTTGTGTCCTGCTCCCTCTAGCAGGCCAGTCAAGTCAACAAATTGGATTTATTAAATGCCTACTATGTACCAAGCACTATACTAAGCATTCGGTGAGACCTATGAACCCTTCTCAAAGTATTTTTAAATGCATAAAATCCATAGAAAAGAAAACCAAATATTTTTAAATAAAGCTGTTATCAAAATATTGATAAACTAGTTCACTGACTTCAGCTTAAGATTCTCTGCATCTAAGTGGCAGAGAAAGTAACAGCCTACATTGGTAGAGGGAGAATCCTCACTGGGAGTTCCCTATGTCAATGAAGTCACCAGTCCAATCCATAGTTTTTTTCTGAGATTTTTCATCTATTTTATTTCTATGATATAGCAAGTCGCTTTGAAATCAGAGGACTTGGGCTCAAATATTGGCTTCAAAACCTTTCTCCTTACTGAAGCCCAAAGCAAACCTCTTTGTTGAAAACAGACAATAAATGTCACTCACTCTGTAAAGGGAAAAGACAGCCCATCACCTTCCCCAGTGAACATAACAGCCACTGAGACTGATCTATTGTCAGAAAGGCTCTTTCTATCTAAGGATAGAATCAGTGATGCACACTCCTTGGCCTTCCACCAGCCTTAACTTTGTTGGTGGAGCCTCCAAGGATGCACAGTCAATTTACAAGCATAATTAAGAACCTAAGTGGAGGTGACAAACATTATGCTAAGCGCTAAGAAGACAAGAGACAGCCATGAAATGGGTCCTGACCTCAGGAGCTCCCACCCTATAGGAGAAACAACTTATACACATACAAGTATACAGAGAAAAAGAATAAAGACCAGTGAAGACCCTTTCCAACTCCGGAATCATTGTAATCTGTCTACAATGCTGAACCAGCCACACCATACACCAGCATCAATTTAGATTGCCATTTTTCTTCACTATAAAGAAAATGAATGGGATATTCAGGCAAAATGATGGGTATATTTTAAATTGTCTAATAGAATAATGCAAAGAGGCATCCAAAGCTGCCTCTTGAAGCTGTGTATTGATAAAATGGGGATGTATGCCTCCTAGCAGTGTTCAACATTGTCATTAAGAACCTCCCAACACTGAAAATGAAAGAGCTTCTCCCAACTGATCGTGAGGTCCTCCCATCTCGGAGCTTTTTGGTGGGTGACATTGTGCCGACTCCATCAAGATTACCAACCCAACAGAGCTCCCAAAGGAGACTTGAAGTTTGAGGTAAATATCCACATAGGAAAAAGAAAAACCAAGCAGTTGAAAAATGTCCATTATCCCAACTTGGAAATGCTACTGAATGGACAGCCTCTAGAGTTCATAAGTGCGGCAGACTCTACAGGTGAACAGCAGGAAGACCCAGGATCAAAGAGGAAGCGAAAAGCAGTCTTTGCCCTGGGGGAAGGGGGTTGCTATATTTCTTTTTTTTTTAAAAAGAGCAATAAGGGCTAAACAACGGGGGGTCAAGTGACTTGCCCAGGGTTATCTCAGTGACATTGGATGTCATGGAATCCTGCCCTTTCCAATAATTGAAATAGAAAACCATTTAAAAGGCCATGAACCAGGCCTAGAGATAGGAGATCCCAGGTTCAAATCTGACCTCAGACACTTCCCAGCTGTGTTACCTTGGGCAAGTCACTTGACCCCCATTGCCTAGCCCTTCCCACTCTTCTACCTTAGAACCAATGTTCTAAGACTGAAGGTAGGAGTTTTTTAAAAAAGGCCAGGCTCCTCAAGCTGTAACACATTACAAACCCAACATGTTTGAAAGGAGTGACTCTGATGTTGCCATTGAAGAAATGTTTGCCAGGAAAAGAGATGGATGCGTACAGATCCAAAGCAACCCAGGGGCGTCCACATGCACTCTTGGTCTCCATGGCACATCACGAGAAGTAGGGGAATGAGCCCAGCATATTACATGGACACCTGGGGCAGATTCACGGGAGAGTTTGGACAAAACTTGTCCTGGATGGCTGGCAGGAGAGCCCACAGATAGGATCACAAAACTGTTGTGGAGAAAGGGGACCAGAGAAGTACTGTGGGCTATTCTACATGTATGGTTTTCAGGAGTCCGTTTGCTTTTGACAAGCTTCTGTTGTCCATCAGTTCTAATGCCAACATCCCCAGAGACACCCATTCATAACACAGTGCATGGACATTAACTAGATCCATGTATGTATCTGCAGTCTCATTGTACCTCCTTCTATCCTTACATCTCTTTAACAGAAAGGAGAAACCCTGGTAAACCCTGGCTAAATCTACTAAAAAAGACAGAATTTCATTGTGAATATTATGGTCCTCCATATCAAACATATCAATGTCACTAGTCCTTCTCATTGCCACAGAACAGGTTTTATTCACCAGAGCAGATTCCTAGCCTCATTTTAGCCTTCAGAGATAGGAAATCGATGCTATTTGTCATGAGCATTGCAGTGTTAGAGCCAGGCACTGGCATTGCTAATCATCCCAAGCATATCAAACACCCCTACCAACAAATGCTTTTCCTGTGCAAGGAAGACAGCCCTCTGTGCTATAGAAGACTTTCCCCAGACTCTGATTCCGTTGGGTGTGAGGATTGCTTTCCTGGCCAGGGGCTGCATTGGGGGGCATGAAAAAGCTTGTCAAGGAAGGACAGGAAATACTTGGGAAATTACTCTTGGAGTACTATCATGTTGAAATTAGTCCATTTGCTTTCTTCTGCACAGGCCAGGGGTTCTATTCTATTCTCAACCTCAGTAACTTCCTCTGAAATGTCATGAAGATTCGGTAGCATGAGACTATTTAACTGGCACCTGTGTCTATATTTTTATTTTCTAAGATACTAAAGTGATTGATTAGGCCCAGTTTAACCTGATTCCTTTGTGGCAGTGTAGCTATTCTCCAAGCCGCAAGGTTATGAGGCACTGCTTTTATTGTTCTATACAAGTATTGCACTTCAGAGAAGAATATTGTCACCCCTCATGATCTCTTGCCTTGATTAGAGTAGCAGCCTTCAAACTGGCCTACTCTGGCTTCTCTCCTCTCTGGTCCATGTTTCATAGAACCCCCAAAACAATCTTTCTAATGTACATCTCTAGTCCCATTCCTCCCCATTGACATGTTCCTCTAAGGCCCTCTGGAGCACAGCTGTGACCTTTCTTTCCAGCCTTATTTCTCTCCAAACTCAATCATTCATCCTGGGCTACAGCTGACCAAACTCTTAAGCTGGTCTCTGATCTTCTTCTTCCTCAGTACAAAGCACCCCCATGCCTGGAGAGCACTCTCCACATCTCCCATCTGTTAATGTTGACTGGCTTCTAATCCTTCAAAGACCAGCTTAAATGCTATCTTCTCAATGAAGCCTGCCCTTCTTCCTTCCTTCTCCCAGCCCCATCCCTACATATTAGCTCTGCCTCCTTTGCCCTGTCATGCAAACTTAACTTATTCTTTGTGGTGTCTGCCTTGCCACTCAGTCAGATTTAAATTAAAAACTATACTTTTTAATTGTATATCCAAAGCGCCTAGAACCTTGCAGGCACTATTAGTGTGTCTGCCACCAAATCCAAATGTTGCTCATGTGAAAGAAGTAATCTTTGGTATGTTCTCAGAAGGAATGCTGCTGGATCGATCCTCAGCACATGGCAGCCCTCTCCAGCCATGGAATCAGTAGGCCTGGCTTGAAAACTATGGACTTCACTTAAATCCAGTGAAGCCTCCTGCCCATACACCCTCTGTTTGCAAAATACTTACTAATGCCAATAAGAACTTGATGAAAAAGGGACCTTTCGTTTTTGTCCTGTTCCCTAGTTTTTAAGATTCATTCAATGAAGTGACATTTTATCATCCTTTGTTCCCATTCTTGGGCTTCATTCCCGGATGTCCTATGACTATATTCTCGTCGTAACTTGCATAGACTGTGTCTATGTAAATGCTTGTGTAGGAAGACTAAGAATCAATGTCTTCAAAAACCTATTGGCTTGATTTCCAATTTTAAGAAGGAACTGTTAAGAGTTAAGGGGCTGACCTTGCATCTTACACCCTTGTTTTATTTATTTATTATATCTAATCTGCTTAGAGTTTGAAAGAGAGCAAGAGTACAAAAGCTAGCTTAATGCATAATCAGATTGCTAAAAATTGGCTAGCTATAAGCCATTATGAAAAAAAGAGGTCTTTCATGAAACTCTTATGTCAAAATATTCAAAAAGCTTGCCAAAACAGCTCGTAATGATGCTTTTCAGGCCTTACAGGGATGCAGGAGCTAAATTAAGGATTGAATAATCACAGTAGCAAAGATCCTTAAATGTTATGAAAAACTGTTGGTTTTTGAAAGTTGTAATTATTTTCTGGTAATTTATCTTATGCTAGATTTGTAAAATTGTAGTTCAGTGATGTTTAAAAAAGGAATGTGTAAACCACCTACTTGTCATTGCACATATAAGAGAAATGTAGCATGAGCACTGTGGCACCTTGGTTAAGGAACATGTAATTGCTGTTCCCGTTTCTTCCTTCCTCCCCAGGAGCCCTTCTGCCCAAACCCCCAATCAAGGCTGGCCTTGGGTGATGGTAGTGGTAGTGGTGGTGGAGAGGGGAGTCTGTGTGTATGTATATGTGTTCTGGGTATGCCCCATTGTGGGGCCAGTCTTCTCCATTCCCTGAAAGATTGCACATCCTTTTGCTGTTAGCACCAAGATGTTTCTCCCTTTTTATATGTCCCTACCTTCACTCTCATCCCATTTTTTTAGCATTTGCCCTGGCAGATATTTAAAATTCATCCTTTGGCCATGAGAAAAGATCTGGAATAGTCGCTTCCTGGAGTCTGACTTGAATAACTTGCTGGGAAGAGAATCTCCAAACATGCATTTCTGTAGCTTCTATTTGTTGTAACTGAGTGGATGGTAACTAGTCAGCCTCAGTTTACCCTGAACTCTGGGGCCATCAAGACAACCAAGCCCACAGGTCTGGTTCAGAAGGAAAGCCCAGTAAAACCAAAGAACCATAAAGACCCTGGTGGGAACTGGAACAGTCTAGGGTGATGGATAATAGGCCCTGTGTTTTATGGTGGGAAATGACAAATCTAAGTTTTAAAATAGAAGATTTTTTTGGAGGGGGAGGGGGCACGGCTTTGTTGTGATACCATGGCTGATGATGCTGAAAACTGGTATCAGTATTGAATAAGCAAGGCTGAGATCGTCATTGAGATTCTGCACACACCGTTGCAATAAAAAGCATTCGTCGTGCCTGCAATTAGACATTTAATGTCGCTTTTCTCTGGGCTTTCTCATTTAAGATGATACATTCATTTCAGATGATAAAACATTCCCACAGGTCATTCATTCAAATGAATGGAATGATGGCCCAGATGGCAACAGCAGAAAACGTTTGCTTTTCCATGCAAGGGTACGGATGGAGCGAGCTCCTCCTCTAGATACCCTCATCCTTCCAGAAATCTCTTGGAGAGTTACAATCCCATCAGGTTTTAAACTGTCCAGTATTTTACATAACTTTAATGTGGGCCAAAAGTTCAAATGAAATAAGAACCTCCAAAGCTATGCTAGTCTGATATGTAGATGCCCTCCAGACTGCTAATTTGATTGTTTAGTTTCTTATTAAGCCTTAAAATGCTCTTCGAGTTTAAAAAAAAAATGAAATGAATTACCAGGAAGAAAAGGCACTTTCTCTTGGCCTGGAACACATCTAGATTCGACTGAGGTATTCTTTATTCTTTGATAGCTTTATCATATTTTCTATTTTTCTAAAGCCACTTTATAGAAGCACATGGCCAGCTAAAACTTCTAGGTATAATACAAATTGATTGTGTAGGCCTTCCTTTGTAGGTAGCTATTGGAAGTGTGTGTGTCAAGTAGAGAGATGGGAGTTTGGGGGGACTTACTGACTATCAGAGAGGAAAATGCTGAAAATTCAATGGCATCTCATCACTTTAACCCTTTTTAGATTGTTTGCTAAGAAAAAATAAATTCAGTAATGGAAAAATTATGATATCCTGTCTTTAGCTGCTCACCAAATAGTAGGGCTGTCAAACTAGCCCAGCCTAATGACATTTTCACTCCCATTGAGGTTTTCTTTCAGTGTTAAGCCTAAAGCATTAACCACTGAGCTGTATTTTCCACCAAGCCCAAAACAGGCACGCATTTTGAGTTGTAGACTCCCAGCCAGCACTGCTGAGCTACAGCAGGAGCGAGTGGGCGGCAGTTTCTGTCAAGGTCATGCTAAGGAAATTAGGCAGGTGCCCATGAGATGAATTTGTATGAGATTGGCTTCATTCAAGGAGAACATGGAGGCATTTGTTTGCTTCCCCCTTCCATAAAAACTCCTCTTCTTTCCAGAAGGAACAGTTAACTTTTAGCCAAGAATTTTCTTGCTGGAAGAATGGCTCAAAAGAACAAAATTTGATTGTCCCTTGATTCTCCTCTGGTTGTGGTCATTTAAAAAAAGTTATCATTAATGGCTAAGAAAACAACATTCATTGCCTGTGACTCTTCCCTTATCTGGTAGTCATCTTTCAGCACTTCTTCACTCCACTATTAAAAGGGAAAACCATATTGTAGTCACTGGCTTTAGTAAATGACACTGAAATTAGTCAATTTTATCACAAAGGAGCCTGCCTATTACCCAGAAGGCAAATTCATTGGCTTCTGGCTCCATTTTGTTTGGTAGCAACATTCTTTGTGTAATGCTTCTGGTTCCTTTTGGAGGGGCTAGCCAAAGGTGTAAAGCCACAGCGTGATCGATATTTATTGTAAACCTATGGAATTCTTTGTGATGCTAACCAAAACTCCTCAGACATCTGTGATGGCTCCCATGTTCCTTAGGAACTTTTGTCTATTGTTTATTTGTTGTGAAGGTTTGGGTCCAAAAAGAACTTAAATAATGACAAGAACCAAATGATGTGTTATGCTAGAGAAACGATGAAGAAATATTGTTAACTTGGGTATGAAGTCGATTTTGTTTTCATGCAATGTATTTCACTATGTAGTTAGGACCTAAGAATGCATCTGCCCTGTAACTTCACACTCTTTCCCAACAAGTCCTGTTCTGTCCCAAAAATTATAGTGTAGATGCAGAATTCACATACACATACCTGCCTAAGGTATAGTCAGTCCTCTCTTGGTGTGCAAATATATTCTGCTTGGCATTTTTCTTTGTGACTGGAGTATATACCCATCTGTACTCATAGAGGCAGCATGCTACAATGGGGAAAAAAGCCCAGGATTTGGACTAAGAGTTTGAATCATGTTGCTGCCACTTACTAGCTATGACCTCAAGCAAGGCACTGAACCTCCCAAGGTCTCAGTTTCCACATCTGCTAAGTAAGAGAATGGGCTTCTGTGTCCTTTAAGGTTCCTTCCAACTCTAAATCTATGATCTTATATCAGTTCCAATCTTAAAATATGTTGAAACTGGCCTGGACAGAAGTACCAAGTCAAGGCTTCACACAAGATTTCTTGGCAGAAATTTTATCAATAAAATTAAGTATAAGTTGTCAGAGCCCGCTGTTAATTTATATTACTCTCTTTAAAATACTACACCCTCCTTTAACTCACTGTTTCTAAGCTGAATAAAATGACCACAGCCTTTCTAGAAAAGAAGAACTCAGCAGAATAACTGTGTCCTGGCTCAGGTCTCTTACTATTCAGTTTTAAAGACCTTCGATGAGAAAAAGGAACCAAAGTTGATTATACCCCCATTCCAACTTTGCCTATAGTTTTCCCCAAGAAAAGGCAAGTTGATTGGCTCTGTTGACATTGAGTTTGGCCGTGATCACCGATCACAGGCCTTGTCTACCATGCCAAAGTAGCCTGGGCCAGAGGGAATTGTTTTATTCCATTTTTGTTTTCCTACCAAATATTTCAGCTTTCAAATGGATACCTAGCAGTGCAGAGGTAGAGAGGGATACAGATATGAAAACACTTTATGGAAGAAGTCTGTAAATATAGGACCTGACAGTCCAAAGAGGAATGAAATCATTTGAGGCATCCCGTCTGGAAAGGGACATCTCTACCCTGGGATTCTTCTAGTTGCCAGTTCTCAGCTCTCACATACAATAAATCCAGGTTCTCTTTGATCAGTGACTGTGTTGTACTAGATAGAAAATGCATCAGTTGCCTTGTCTTGTTTTTACTTGGCTCTAGACATTGTTCTGCCCCCATTTCCCTAGTCTACGTGTTTCAGTGATGCTTGTGAACAGTTAGGTCCTCAAACTCTGTGGTGCTATTTACTCCTTCCATACCCAATGGTGCTTTTGTGGATGCTAACTGTGTACTTGTGGAACAGAGCTTGAAATTTAAAATTCTCTCATTTATCTGTTTGTATGATGTAAAACAAAATGACAAACTTGAATTTGTTTCAGCGTATCATTGACAATCAAATACAGTGGGGTGTGTGTGTGTGTGTGTGTGTGAAAGAGAGAGAGAGAGAGAGAGAGAGAGAGAGAGAGAGAGAGAGAGAGAGAGAGAGAGAGAGAGAGAGAGAGAGAGAGAGAGAGATCTGGGAGGGTTGGATTGCTTTTTTCAGAAAGCAGCTCAGATCCAATATAAAGGTAGGGCCTTCATCTCAGCAAGAGATTGGCCCAGGTTTGAGTTCCTTCTTCTTCCTGAGAATACTTCAGGGTGAGCCCTTTGCAAAGTCCTTTAGTCTGATTGGCCTTAAGGGTGCAACCTGATTTACCCCCTGAATCTTGGAACAGTGATCCTTCAGATTGGGAAACAAGCTAGGGAAGAGAAGAGCACATCTGAAGCCTTTGGAACAGCAGGAACCCTTCCCCAAAGTGGCCTCTGTTGGGGTGGCAGCACAAGGTGATTGCTCTTTGACATGAGGGATGCCCTAAGTTGATCCATCTAAAAGATGGCAAGAAAAATAACCAAGAAAGACCCATGAAGATTTTATGTCAGTGTAGAAAAACCCACAGGGTCAGGATGCCTAGGTGTGGCAGCACCCACACAGGTACACTATAGGCAGGGGCAGTCCCCAAATAAGCAAGGGGATGGTGGAATGATTTGTGCACTGACTTGTAACATTTCACCTGACCTCAGAGTGATCTTCAGAACAAAATGAGGACTGACATTTAAGTGATGCACCAGATACAGCCAAAACAAAATAAAAATGCAGAGAATTGGTCAGGAAAATCCATGGAAAGCATATCCCCAAAGTGTTATAGTCCTTTCCTTAGAGTGGTCTAAAAAAACCACAAACAGAACTGTGAGGAGCCATAACCAGTAAGAGCCTGCCCACTTGCATCAAAACAGAAAAGATCAAGAGAAACAATGGATTTCTTTCTCTGACTCAGGCTTTTAAAAATGAGAAATCCAGAGTGTCTAATCATCACCCTCCTAAAGGCATTTTATTTCCACTGTTTTATCAGCATTGAGCATGGGTGCAAGAGTGCATATAAGCACACATACACAATGATAGAAGATCAAAGGACTGATAAAAAATTGTAGCTTACCTATAGAAGATAATTCCACTAGCCAGATGAAAAACAGAGATTGTGGGTGGTCACCTTAATGCAACATCAAATCTGCTCCTAGGGGTTATTGGAGAACACATGAGCTGCTTTTGGGCAGGGGGAGGGGAATTAAATCAATATAGATCGCTATCTATATATCCAGATTTGTATCTAATTGAAATGGAATCATTTACCCCTGCTGTCAACCAAATTCACTTATTCTTGTTCTTCACAATATTTGTCCTGTCACAATAAATTTGCTTACTTGTGTAGTCAAGCAATGTGGGTCGTTCATTTATTTTATATTTTTATAAAAGTATCTTTCAAGGAAATAATCTGGAAGGCTGCATCCCAATCTCAACTATAATTAGTGGAATTTCTGATCTCGGATGCTCACTTTTAAGTGTGAACCATGCCCCTCTGCTCAAGCCTGCTGGATTCAGTCTCATTGGAGTGTCTCAGTGCCTTGTGTCCTGACTCAGTCTTTCCCTCAGGGAAATCAGAATTTCCTCCTGTGTAGGTCTCTCCAAAAAAAAAAGAAAGAAAAAGCCTCTCAGCTTCCATGAAAACACTCAAACAGAACATCAAATAATAGGAATGGAACCCAAGAATGCCACAAAGGACTCATATTAATGTTCTCCAGTGGGTTCCACCTTCCTCAAGGGCCTATATCACCCCACAAGTGTCAGGCCCAACCAAAGCATGGGTCTAGGTTGCTCCTTTACAACCCAGCTTCTCTCTGAGAAAGGGGAGGGACAGGATGGAGGGACAGAACTTGCCAAGAAATTCAGTTCATTATCAGGTGGTGGCAGGGAGGGCATGTCCCCCTTCTTTCTCTAGTGAGAAAGGCTTCCTGCCTCCTTTCCAGCATCATCTCATGAGCCAGCATGAGGGTAAGAATGACATCATCCCATGGTGCCAACACACTGGCCAGGTACTTGCCAGAGGGCCACAAGGTCTGGGGACAAAGCCAGGCCACCCAGGGACTTTGACAGCCTCTTCTGGAGGAAGAAGGCAGTCCCAGGGCTTCCCCAGTTCGTCTGTGGGCTCCCTGACATGTCCCACCGCATCGGCCACACTTCTCATTCCTTGACCATACAGGTTTAGAGATTCTTTGCCTCCTCTGGCTCCTTTGGAGAGCCGAAGCATGAGGTAAGTGGGGCCTTTAAGGTCTTTTCGGTGCATGCCATAAATCCAACATTAATCCTCAGCTTTAGAGACTGCTTCCTGGGTTGAGGACAGGCAGGTGCCAGGCTAATGACAATGGCCCTAACTGCAGAGCCTGCGGTGTTCGTCACCCTCTGGTGGCCTGCCTGATGGATGGGGGTGAGGGAGCCTAGCACACTAGGGCTGCACTGAACCAACTCAAAGGGCTTCTAGACTTTAGAGAGAGAAGGAAATGAGCATTTAAGTGCTTACCATACTCCAGGCCCTGTGCTTGGTAAACACTTTCCAAAAATCTCATTTGATCCTCATGACAACCCTGGGAATTAGGAGTTTTCTTATCTTCATTTTATAGACAGGGAAATTGAGGCAGGCAGTCTTCTGGAGTCCAGGCCCAGTGCTCTGTGAGCTGCACCATTCCAGCTGCCAGTTCAGAAGAAGGCTCATGGTCTAAATAAATTGGAGGATTAGGGTGGGAGGGAGATCAGAGCACTTGGATGGATGGATGAAAGGCACCTGCAAGCAAGGTTCTGATCAGAGATGGGGGTTCCATGTTTGAGATGCAAGATAATGGGAGGCTGCCACCCAAGGCAGGAAGTAGCAGCATTTTCAGGCATCGTTCCATCAGAACCCCTGCTCTCCTGTTGGGGGTGGGGGTGATTCTCTGCCTGGGTAGCTCATTCTTCAAAGGATGGTGCTGTAGATAGAGCCTCAGCCCTGGAGTTGGGAAGACCTGAGTTCAAATCTACCCTTACTAGCTAATCACTACATTTACACAAAGCACTTACTAGCTATGGGACTCTGGACAAATCACTTAACCTCTGTCTCATCTATAAAATGGGGATACCAACATCTGTCTCCTAGGGTATTATGAGGATTGAATAAGTTAAGTACTTGGCACAGTGTCTGACACACAGTAAGTGCTACATGAATATTATCATTATCTCTCCGTCTCCTTGCACCAATTCAGGTACCCTTTTCTCTCCTCCTTTCCCTTCTCAGGTCCATTAGAAAGTAAACTCCCTGAGAGTAGGGTCTATCTTGCTTGCCTGAATTCTATCCCTAGCATTTAGCCAAGTGCCTGGCACACTGTAACCACTTACCAAATGCTTTTATCTCTCTCTTCTCAAGACTTAAGGCTATTATGTCAGTAAGAGGGGGACACTTCAGTGGGAGTCTCAGACTCGTAGAATGCTAGAGGAGAAATGGCCTTAGGAGTCCTTATTTTAGGGAGGAGCTGATGTTCTAAGAAGTCCCGATTGGGGAAGGAATGACACCCACACCATGTGGGAACCAGCTGAAGAAAGGGACTGAAAGGCTAAGGGGTGAAGGGTATAGCAGGACCACAGAGCTTCTTCTAATAAGAAGATCAAAAGGAGATGAGCCTCCTTTGGCTCATCTTTGGCTAAGCCTTAGAGGGCAGCCCAAGAAGTGGGGAAAGATACAGACATGGTTTTAGACTCACAACATGGAAAAACTTCCTCATAATTAGCTGTCCCAAGGCACATATCCCCCACCTCAGCCTCTTTAAACTACAGCCACAAACATGGCACTAAAACTGCTCCCAATTCCCCTTCAAGCATCAGGCACTGCTTTGCACAATAATGGTGCTTATCCATGCCAAACTTCTTGTGTCCACTCTCTGCCTCCCCGACCATCACCCCTGCTCCCACTTCACTTGCCTTTCTTCAGTCCAACATCAATCACACTGTGTTCTGCCCTTCTGTCTCTCATCTCTATCTTGTGGATCACACTTTGTCAAACCCAAACTAGGGTTAGCCCTAGCTTCTTCCTCCTCTGTCCTTTGCCTAACCATTGCAGTTTATCCTCTGCCTTACAGCCCCTAGCCCTATGAATATATCCACCAGTCCCTCTACCCCTCAGTTCTTTCCCAGACTATCACCTCCACCATTTCAGCCCTCGATTTCAGCCCTTTGGTGAACCTATTCTTCCCATACTACCCTCAACTCTCAAATCTCTTGGCCCTTTAGCCATTCACTAACATGAGAAAGAATGGGGAAATGGAGATAGAAGGAAAAAGTTCTTCAATAACACCATTTTAAAAAGAAAATCTGGCAATGCAAGAATAGATTATTCAGAATTTCCACTCAAATCTTTGATTATGATCATTCATCTTCTCAACAAGTTGGGCATGAGATAGACAGAAATTCTTATTCTGGGAGTCATGCCTTGGCCCTTGGCCCAGGGGATGGACCTCCTCAGGTAGACTGGAGGCAGCTCATTTTATAAGACAACTCCTCGTGGAAAAAAAGGACTTGTCATAAGACCACTTAAATCCATGTCCCCCCAAATCCTGGTTACATGCCAATTTCCAATAACTGACCTGAATGTATCTCCAAGAGACTCTTCCATCTCTCCACTTTCCCATCTCTCTTGTCCAAGACATGCATGTTTCAGAAATCCAGAATGGGCAGAGTAGGTGTTTCCAGATACTCCCTAAGAGCTCTCTGTCCCATAGCATCTCTGTGAGTAGTCACAGAGGAAGTGAAACAGTCTCCTTCTCTCCAAGACCTTGTACTCAAAGGATGGGGCTCCAAATCTGGAGTGGACAGGGGGGCTAGAATGTCTAGCATGCTAACAATGGGCTCTGGAGACCTGGGTTCAAGTCCCTGCCCCAGTGATTCCCAACTAGCTGAGATCTGCCATGAATCTGTCAAGGATCATTTTCAAGGGAGATTTAGGGACATGTATAAGCTCCATCCTTCCTGCCAACTTCCCAATTCCTGCTGCCCTGCCAAAATTTGACTGAACATACAGTAATGACTGCTATGGGGCATCCTCAGTCTGCAGATCGAAATTCAAGGAAATTCTTTGAGGAACCAAAGAGAATTGGGATATTTAAGTACTCCATCCTTGGGTCCTTCCCAAAAGATTATGGAGCTTCAGGACAAGGAGGAAGACTTGAGCCAGGAGAAGGACCACAGGGAGATGGCCTGGATAGCCCCTCTGTCCAGGTGCTAGGCCAAGGGAAACAAGGCTTCATGCCACACTAAGCCAGGTCCTAGATAGGAGGATGGCTTGGGGAAGGACAACTAACCATCAGGCCACACGAAATGTAGTTTATCTTCTGCTGCTTTCTTGAGATCACAATGAATGCTATTTAAAGTAGACTGTTCATGCTCTCACTATATTATGAGATTGTGTGATAAATGCAGCTTTGGGACTAAAACAAAACTAATCCAATTAAGTGGGCCTTTTGTGGCCAATTGAGAGCCTGCTGATCTGAAGCCAAGGAAATTCTTTGAGGAACCAAAGAGAATTGGGACATTTAAATACTCCAAAACTCAGTTTCTTCATCTCTGAAATGGGCATGCCAAAGCCTAAGGCTGTGTGAGGAAAGCATGTTCAAACTATAAAACTGATCAGGAGCCTAAGCTACTTATTGTCTTCCCTAGATCAGGGGTCATCATCTTGGCATATTAAGTCAAGAGGCATTGCCACCAAGGATAGCATCTGTGCCCAGAAGGATCCCAATCATTGATCCAAAAAGCCTATGATAAGAAGCTCCTGTCATGTCAGCATCAAAAGATCAGGACTTAGAGCTGGAAGAAACTTTGGACACCGCCCAGCCCACCCTCCTCACTTTCCATCACAGACCAGAGAGGGGATGCCATGGGCCACAGTCACCTAGGAAGCGAGGCACTGCCGGTCCTCCTTTAACAGGACTAGCAAAACATCTTTGGCCTCCCGTTCCCCCTGCTTAACTCCAGAGTTTGTGGAGGATCTCTCCCAAAGAGCTTTCCTTTACGTGGGTCATGCCTACCAGCTTTTAAAGTCCATAACCTCCTGCCCCCCTTATGTTTCCAGGCTTCTTACACCCCCACCCCCACTGGCCTCCTCACAGAAGAGCCTTCGTCTCCGGGTGCAGGGCATTTTCCCTGGCTGTCTCCCATGGCTGGGATGTGCTCCCTCCTTCAGATCCCAGCTAACATCCTGATCCTGATCCCCTCCCTCTGAGCTGACCCCTGTGTATCCATGAGGGCACAGCCCCCTGCCCTTCTTGTATCCTCAGCCCTTATGGGGGGCCTGGCTCACCAAATGCAGGCTGTGGGGCTTTACTCTTTTGGAAATGAAAATGTCTTGGTATTGTTATGAATAGAGTTGGGAGCCCCTGGGGTCCCTGGCCCTAGCTTCAAAGCCCCTGCCCCACACATGCAGGAGACAACTGAGTTCAAACAAGATGCCACAGCAAAGGGAAATTGAGGGAGACCCAGGAAAGATGAAGGCTGAGATCTAAAGGAAACCTGGAGGAAGGAGAGCATTTCTAGCAGGCCTGGAAGACAAAGGTGTGGAGTCAGGAGACAGAGGGGCTGCCTTTTGGGGTCCAGAACTATCCTGCTCATCTATCTGTCCCTAATCATGGTGGCCCAGCTAGGAGCCCTCCTCCTCCTCTACCCTAGTAACCTACTTACTCCTCATCCCTCAGCTCGAGGGAGGCACTGAGAGAAGCCCAGGCCCAGAGGGAGGAAACTGCTGGCCAGGGCCACTTGGACACAAGGGGCCCTGCCCCCTCCCTTTAGCCAAGAGGATAGAGCCACAGGCCAACTGCCCACCACCCACAGAACCCCCTGGCACTGTGACCCCAAGGGGGAATCTCTGAACCTTCTGTTGCTCCAGGACTTCCTCTCTCCCAGGGGCTGCAGCTGCCCCTTGCTTTCCATTTGGATTCTGCCAGATGGGCAGAAAGACCCAGCACAGACAGCCTCAGGAAGACCCAGGTTCAAATCCTGCGTCTGGTACTCCATAGTTCTGGGACTCCAGGGAATGGACACAAGCTCTCGGGCTTCATGGCTGTCCCCTCTCACTGTATGGGAATCGAAGGAGATAATGAAGTCAGGTGTTTTGCACACCTCCAATTGCTGAGCCTCTCACATACCTATAGATGTGGCTGTCTGTAGGTACATATATAAAATATATCATTTTTCTACTCAATCTGATTTATGTATTACCAATTACATGTCAGAACAAATTTCCTGAATTACATGATTGAACTTATCTCCCTTCCTTCCCTTCCCCCTCCTGATGCTGGCAGTTGATTCAGTGTGGGCTATACATGTCAAAATATATGATTTTTTTAAACCTTACCTTATAGCTTAAAATTGACACTCCATATAGGGACCAAGGCCAAAGGGCAGTAAGAAGTAGGCAATGGGGGTAAAGTGACTTGTCCAAGGTCACACAGCTATGAAGGGTCTGAATCCAGATTTTAACACAGGACCTCCAGGCCTGGCTCTCTATCCACTGAGCCACCCAGCTGCCCCTAAAATTCCCTGACTCCTCTGGGCCTCAGTTTCCTCACTGGAAAATGAGGGAGTTGGAGAAAAAGGTCTCTGTGACTCTTCAGCTCCCAATCTGTGGTAATCCCAATCTGTGCTGTAATTCTTCAACCAAAGGGACCTTGCAGAATAGATGCTTAATATATGGTCATTGGGCAAAGTCACAAGGCCCTGGGCTTGTTTTCAGAGCAGATGACAAGGAAGGAAATAGCCCAAAACAAAAACAAATCCTAAGACAGTAGGAACCATTCTAGGGGCACCAGAAGAAAAATGTGAGTGTGAGTCAGAGAGCTTGGCTCTACGGCTCCTTGTCTCTCAAGGCTAGTCTTGGAGGAGAAATATTTCATTTAGGTTCCAAACATCCTGGTGCTTTCCTTCATCAGTAATAGTTAGTTTTCAATGTTGGCACTTGAGAGAAAGAGCAAATAAGCCAGAGTTACTTGTGTTTGTCTCTGGAATGCAAGAGGCCTGGGACTCCTACTCACTCCCACTTATTCACACGTGTCTAAGGCCAAGAGAGGGTAGACACCCATGAGTAAATAACAGGTGAGTATGGCACATTGGAGAGAAGGCTGGGCTGAGTGTTCAGTTCTAGGATCTGGATTCAAATTCCGGGTCTATAGTTTATTACCTGTGTAATTTCAGGAAAATCACCTCCTCCATCCAATCAAAGATGTCTTAGCTTTTAAGAATCTGAAGGACTCTCATGTGGAAAAGAGATTAATTTGTTCTGTTTGGCCCCAGAGGAATAACTCTAATAATGAAAGGGAGGTAGATTTGGCTGCAGTGTAAATATAATGTCACAGATTAGGGAAGCTTAGGGTTTCCCAGTCAACCTGATGAGAGATGGGCAGCCTGTCGAAGCAGCTAAGGGGCACCACTATCATTGGCACTCCTACCCATCCACTCCATGCAGTAGAGGCATCCCCACTAATGGTCTTGTTGATAAGCCCCAAGATTAGCTGAAATTAAGCATGGTAGACTCTCATGGTAGGATTCCATCCCTGGGGGGGGGGGGAGAGAGAGAGATGGATAGATAGATAGATAGATAGATAGATAGATAGATAGATAGATAGATAGATAGGTAGATAGGTAGGTAGGTAGATGGGTAGATGGATAGACCAATCTCTTTAATGAATATAGATGGATGGAGAGAAAGAGAGAGAGAGAGAGATAACCACACACAAGCTATAAAATCCCCTGGGTTCTTTTTCCTTCTGATGCCAGCCAGCTGTTGTATACCATCCTAGCCTTCAGGTCATTCTCCCTCCTTTTCTCAAAAAGCTCAGTATTGGGCTCACCATTTCCCCCTCCTTAACTCTGCCCTTCCACTAGGAGATTTTGACATCTATGTTGGTGCTCCCTTAGGCTCCTTCAACCTTCTAAATCTTATGAATGACTCCACATCCACCTTAGTCACTCACACATACATGCAAGTGTGTGCACACGCACACGTGCACACACACACAGAGGATCTCACCATTTTCCAGAAATGTTCCCTTTTTTTCTAATTACTCCTGTAATTAGATACTCCTGTCTCTGAGTCTAATCTCCTCAGCGTTCCATATCTTCCTGTGCCTGGCTCCTTTTGTGAAGCCTTCAATCCCTCT
Organism: Monodelphis domestica; assembly: GCF_027887165.1. Lineage (NCBI taxonomy): Eukaryota > Metazoa > Chordata > Mammalia > Didelphimorphia > Didelphidae > Monodelphis > Monodelphis domestica. The sequence continues at coordinate 297,442,773 of NC_077232.1, read as the reverse complement.
GCCCTTGGCTTTCCACTCTTTCCAGTCTTACTTACCCCATAGCAAACTAGGTCAAGCTTGTCCTTAGCCCTGAAATCCTGTGTCCTGGTCTTGTCACCACTATTTTCTTGCTCTAGAGTATCACTATCATTTGACTTCCACTTCTCACTAGCTGCTGAATGGAGGTGGAGGAAGTCACACACAGAACTTCAGCAACAGGGGCACAGTCTAAATAGAGCATGTCATCCCTATCTTCAGATGCTTCTCCAAAACCTTCCTGTTCTCTTCTTCCCTGCTCACTCTCTGCTGAGTGCCTAGCCTTCTACTTTACTGTCACCCTTCTGCTCAGTAAACTCTAGTGGTCCCCTGTTGCCCCTGGGGTAAAACATCAACTGTTCTTTCTAACCTTTACAGCCCTATACAACTTATTCATCCATCCATCCATCCATCCATCCATCCATCCATCCATCCATAATCTGTGCTTCTACTCAGTTAGTCTTCACTCTATTTCTCAGACATGACATTCCCACTTCAGTGCCTTTTCCTTGGCTGATCCTATATTTGGCAATGTACTCCCTCCCTCCCCAGTCCATCTCAAAGAGGCTCTTCTAACCCTCAAGCAAACATCTTTTATAGGGGGCTTCCCCAACTGCTAGTACACCACTCCCATCATGTCTCTGTTGTAAATTATTTTGTATGTACTTTTATTTGTTCCCTCTATATTTAGTCAATATATACATTTATATGCATATATACAATGTTTGTATAGGCATGGATATGTCTGTGTGTATATATAGATATATCCTTGTTATTTCTTTCATTAGAATGTCACCTCTTGACAAGCATGGATCATGTCCTGTGATGTCTCTGTCTCTCCAGGGCCTCACCCAGGGCTCCACAGCCAGAAGACCCTGAGAAATACCTGTTCATTGATTGGTTTTACTCTCTCTCATTTTTTCAGGACACTCTTTACCCTGAATGCAGGAAGAATTGAGAAAAAGAATTCCTCCTCCTCTCAGAAGCAGTTGATGGTGACTTTAGTGGAGGCACAGGTGTATTAGTTATATCTTCTGTGTAGGGAAATAAAGGTTGTCCTATACCTGATATGCATGTGATACCTTGAATGCTTATATCAGGACTGGGGATCCCTTATTTCTCTACATAAAGGGAAGGAAGCCTAGACACATGATATACTAGGAGTTATTGAGGAGATTCTCCTGAAGCAAATCCAAATGGAAGCAAGGAGCCAAAGAGGAAAAAATGATCCCTTTGGGGTCAGCCCCCAAGAGTGAACTCAGATCCCTATCTCTGAAAACATGAGTGACATAAAGAAAAACTTCCAAACAATTAAAACTGCAATAGATCATGGGACCAAAACTCCCTTCCCCCCATCCCTACTGAAACTTACAGCCTCCCCTCCAGAACCTGCCCCAACAAAACCTGGAAGAATGCCAGGACTTTTGTCAGGCCTGGACAAATGACCTCCCGCATGACTGACCATACCTGCAAAGGTTATCTTTGAGAAACAGAGGTGATGCAATTGGCCCTCCCAGTTCCCTGTAGGTTCCCCTAGATCTTTCATTTATTCTGTGGAAGGTATCATTTGGCCAACCCAGATAAAAAAAGATTTTGGCAGCACTCATTGTCCTTTCTCTTTTAAATGTTGAATAACACAACACACACCCACTCACATATGACCATACTCTAACCTCTCTGTCTCTCCGCTTCTCTGCCTATCTCTCTTTCCCTTCCTCCATCTCTCTCTCTTCTTTGTCTCTATTTGTTTCTGTCTCTGTCTGTCTCTGTCTGTCTGTCTGTCTGTCTGTCTGTCTGTCTGTCTGTCTGTCTCTCTCTCTCTCTCTCTCTCTCTCTCTCTCTCTCTGTCTATCTGTCTGTCTCTCTTCAGGCCTAAGCCCCTCTCATCTTCTCACATGCCCATCTCAGATTGGCCCTCAGCACTGACTGCCCAAGTTGCTGTCCAGTGCTGATCAAGATTACATCTGTGTGCCCACCCCGTGCAACTGAAACTGTGTTTTGCCCATGGAAGGTGACCCCCAAAATATGTCATTGTTTCTGAGGATAACCATCTTCTCAGAATTAACAGGTATCAGGCTGCTATGTCTATGACAGCCTCTTCATAACTATGCCCACAGCGAAATAGGAAGGAATAGGTGGATCTGAAAGTTAATAATAATAATAAACATGATCATTTCCATGGTATCTTAACATATATATAGCTCTTTACGTGCATTATGGCATTTGATTCTCATAACAACCCTGGGAGGTAGGTGCAATTATCATTCTCATTTATAGATAAGGAAACTGAGGCAGACAGGATTAAGTGACTTGCACAGGGTTACACAGCTATGGCGTATCTAAGGCCAAATTTGGACTCTAGTCTTCCTGACTCTAGACTCAGCACTTTCTACTGCCCAACCTAGCTTCCCTATAATACGTAGAGCAAACTCTAAAGCCTTTTATTCGTACAAGGTAATTGGGCAAGACAGTCCCCAATCATTAGCAACAGGAAAGCCCAAGAAAAGCCTCATGTAGAAAGCACCATGTTGCTGAGCTTTGGAAGAAACCAGAGACACTAAGAGACACGAGATGAGGAAGAGCATTCCCTGGATGGAAGACCCAATGTTTATGCATGCCCCGTTAGAGTGTGTAAGGGGGAATATGGATGGAAAGTAGATTTGAAGGCATGTTGGGAAGGACTTGGAAAGTCAAAGAGAGGGGCATGTATATGATTCCAAAATTAACAGGGAGTCACTGGAGTTGATTGAGCAGGGGAGTGACATGGTCAGACCCAAACTTGAGGAATGTCATTCTATCAACTAACTTAGGAAAACAAATTGGAAAGGGGAAAGACTTGGGCCCAGAGACCAGTGAGGAGGCTGGTGTCATCACCCAGGTGGGAGATGGGAAAAGTTAGAATTAAGCTGGAGGGAAGGGGACAGATGCAAAGGTAGAATTGGCCAAAGTGAGTGGGTAGCTGCTTCCCAGGATCTACCCCAGAGCCCACTGTCTGAAGGGCAATGTGCTACATTTCCCCACCTCCCCAGGCTGTTCCAGTATACTTAAGTGAAGGGTCCTATCTTTCTGCCATTAGCCCCAGGATCCACCCGAAGGGTTCTCCCAATTGTAGGAGGTCCCTTGTTAGGTCCAGTATAACAGTGATTACTGTAACCCTCACTGCCTAAAAGAAATGTAACATCTCAACCCCTCTTCAGGGGGTTCCAATACTCTTAAAGGACTTTGGGGATACCTGTCTACTCTACCCTTGGTTCTAACCCCCAACCAATGGTGTTCCCCCAGTTACTGGGAACAGCTAGCATGTCAGTTTAACCACTTAATAGTCATATTAGCTTTTGAAAAGGAATAAAGACTTCAAAGGCAGAGCGAGAATAAAAACGCAAGCATCCCTCCTCCCAACACCTGGACAGTGATAATCCCCCCTGCAGCAGCTCCTCTTCTGGGAAGGGGGAAGGGCTCAGGATCCCTGCTTAGCTCAGCTCCCACACTGCCCAGTTCCACTGAGCTTCCTGTCTAAAGCCTTGTCTAGGGCTTGAGTCCCAGGCACTGGCTTCTCAGGGTTTCCTTGCTGGCTGGGCCTGCTGAACATATGGCCAGGAAACCAGCCTCCATGGTCCCCAAAGCTTGAGTTTAAGTCTAAGGATTCCAGTGCCCAAGTGTAGAACAAAAAGGGAGGATGTCAGGAAGATACTTCAGTTTGGAAACCTGAAAACAGTTGAAGATGAGTTCGTTATGGGGAAGTTCAGAAGATAGGTAGCTTTAAAGGGAAAATAATGAGTTCTGTTTTGGTCAACTTCTATTTGATGACTTAAGAGGCATCTAGTTTGAAATGTCCCATAGACAGACCAGGACAACAGAGAGCCCAAGAGACACCCAGTATGAATGTGACCTGGAAGAAGCCACAAAGTACACTGAGTAGTGTGAGAAAGGTAGGACAACCTGGAACGAGCAGTGTTATAAGAACCAAAACAGAAATAGTATCCTGTTGGAGAGGGTGATCAATATTGTCAAATACTCCAGATAAGTAAACAAAGATGAGGGTCAAGAAAATGCTATTTGGAGGCAGCTAGGTGGATCGATAGATAGTCAGACCCAGAGGCAGGAGTTCTTGGGTTCAAATTTAGCCTCAGACCCTTTCTTAGCCACATGACCCTGGGCAAGTCACTGTGAAGATTGGATTTAGCTCTCCCCTCAGTGTAACAATGAAGATACTTAGCTCTTCCTTGATTGTGAAGATTAAATTGCAAGGGGGCAGCTGGGTAGCTCAGTGGATTGAGAGTCAGGCCTAGAGATAGGAGGTCCTAGGTTCAAATCTGGCCTGAGACACTTCCCAGCTGTGTGACCCTGGGCAAGTCACTTGACCCCCATTGCCTAGCCCTTACCACTATTCTGCCTTGGAGCTAATACACAGTATTGACTCCAAAATGGAAGGTAAGGATTTAAAAAAAAAAAAGATTAAGTTGTAATCCCCTGATTGTAACAATGAAGGTACTTAGCTCTTCCTTTATTGGGAAGATTGAATTGTAATCCCCAGTCTGTTTTTAGATTTTAATCCCCAAAAAGTGTTAACTCAGTATTTGAAGTGGATCTATCCATTTTAGTCTACAAAAAAGTAACTAACCACTAGAGGTGCGAACTAACTACTAAAGGTGTGAACTAACCAAAAAAGGTGTAAACACCCACTCCATGCATTCAGTGGGAGGTCTGTGACCCATGTGTGAAAGAGTGGGCAGTCCTGGAGAGGAGCATCCTGTGATTGGTAGACCTGAAATTTAGGGGAGGTGAAACAAGAGAAAAAGATCTTTAAATAGAAGACCACGGAGGCCAGGAGATAAATCAAAGGACTCTGACTCAGAGTTGGACTAGAGGATCATTCTCTCGAGCTTGGAGTGAAGAAGAGTCACTCGGATGAGAGACTAGAAGATAGCTACTTGAGGAGAGACTGGAAGACAGACACTCAGACTTGGCTGTGGAACTGGACCCTTGGAAGAACTCCTGCAGGAGACCTCAGATTGCTTTCCTTAGAGACGGTCACCGTGGTGAGTGAAAGGCTGACAGTTTCTTTGTCCTTTCTGGAGGTATGAACCTCCAGAAAAGGACCATCATATTGAGACTCCTTTCCCTGATTAGGGCCTTAGAATTTCTATCTGGCTCAGAGGAAGCTGGAGTTTTCTCTCTCTCATTCCTGAATATCTTCCCCCTATTGTAAAATAAACTACCTAAATTCCATTTACTTGAGTAATTCATTTGGGATTTAGAAATTAGAAATTAAATCCCTGGTGATCACCAATTTAAATAATTCAGAGTCCAATCATATAAAATTTAACATCACTTAGCCCCAATTGCCTAGGCCTTACCAGTATTCTCTCTTGGAATCAATAGTTAGTATCAACTCTAAGATGGGAGGTAAAGGGAAGGAAGGAAGAAAGAAAGGAAGGAGGGAGGGAAAGAAGGAAGGGAAAAGAAAGATAGATAGATGCCATTTGAGTTGGTGATTCAGCACTTGTCAACTTGGAAAAACACAAAACTACTAAAGTAGTCATAAAATCAAATCTTTAATCAGGATGAGACAGTGCTCAATATTTTGCCACCAGAAGCAAGTGCTTAAAAACCACACAGTCAAAGGCTCTGGGACTCTGGGAACAGTGTCTCTGAGAGAATCACTGTATTAGACAATTCTCCAAAGAACAATAGAACTTGGGGACTTATATGCCTTCTAGAGAATTAAGTACAGCAAACATACACTGATAGTTTACAAGCAGGCATGGGAAAGAAGCTGTAGCTAGAGAATGGGATATCAAGGAGTAGTCTAATTTACAATGGGTACAAAAAGGATGGTTCCTGCCAGGTGTTGATCTTCTTGGGAAAGGATCTCTGATACAATGGGGAAAACTTCTGAGACAAAACGGGTGCTTGAGGATTTGAGCATTTCTATTACTTCTATTCATGACACTTTCTGGATGCTTGGAGATCCAATGTTCAGTCTAAGACAAAGGTTGTTTGAGACTTTCCTAAAGGCAAGTTCCCAAGGGAAATGAGCAAAATGTGGGGCTTCCAGAATTCACTTTGACACACTGATTGGTAACTTTGGAGAGGGTGATTCAGTTGAGTTCTGAGGTCAGAAACCAGAATGCAGTGGTTTGAAACAAGAGAGGAAAGGAAATAGAAGCAATAAGACTGGGGCACGTTCTCAAGAAACAGGGAATGTCTATCTCAGAGAGTGAGAGATTGAAGAAGAATGCTTTCATTTTACACATGATCTCAAAAAGAGCAGTTAGCAGCAGAGCCAAGCTTTGAACCCAGGTCTTAGTACTTCACCAACTTTTACATTTTTACATCCTCACCTCAGAAATGGACTCCACTTTAGTTCCATTTCTTGATTTTTTTTCTCCCTCCTTTGGACAATGGAGAGCTCAGAGGCTACCTCTTTCATTAGGTCTTCTCTGACCCTCTAAGGTGAAAGTGATATCTCCCTTCTCTTTTAAATAATAATTATTGTTATTTTTAAACCCTTACCTTCCATCTTTGAATCAATACTGTGTATTGGTTCCAAGTGTAAAATGGAGATTTGAACCCTGGACTTCAATCCCCAGAAGTCCTTGGTACTTCCCAGAATTCCCTATAATCTCACCTGAGTCTTCACCTGAGTGCAAGAATACAATTTAGTATTTAAAGGGCTCTCTGCCTCCCAAGCTCTCTTCTTCTGCTTCTAAGTACGTCTTTCTACTCAACAGGCAAGATGTAGTAAGTGAATTGTGAATGGGCTACTTAGCCCTAGGCACATGCTTTTCTTATTTTGTATTTTCTTTATTCCTTGATTTCTAATAATCTTAATAAACCTCATAAAATATAATATTTCTGTTACTAGAAACTAATTTAACTTTTACAGATAATGGCAACCACTAGATTGGATGAGAACTTCTAAAAAAAATTTTTTTTTAAAGATAGCCTAGATAATGATTTTTTAAGCCACGTTTCTCCAAAGCTTTTTAGAAAAGCCTCTTGATCAGCTCGAGCCTGCTTGCCTGCTTACCTGCTCTTGCTTCCTGCTTTCCCTAATTGCCTCTTCACACCTTCTTGACCAAGATAGCTCATCTGGTCCCAGCCCTGCTCCCCCCCCCCCCGCTCCAGCTCCAGCTCTGGCTCCTGCCCCTGCTCTGGCTCTGGCTCCAGCTCAGGCTCCTGGCCTCTCTCTCGCTCACCTAGCCCAGCTGATCCCCGGCCCCAGCAACTCTGGCCTCTGACCCAGATCGCTCATCACCCCAGGCTGCCGGTAGCTGCCCTTTGTGTCTGTCTTCGGAATCAAACACCAGCTGCCTCCATGTGATGGCAGGGGACCACAGGGGGAGAGAAAGAGGAGAAGGAAGAGACTTTTCCAAACAGGAAGTTACAAGCATGGCTTATTTCAAAGGGTATCTTTTGAGTTCACTGGTCCTTCTATTTATCTCACCTGAGATTCAGGAGAGAATTTCAATTCCCTGCAATTCTTTGGCCCAATTTGAGATTCCAAAAACCCACCCTCACTATGGGGGAGCAGCTCAGTGGCTCAGTGGATTGAGAGCCAGGCCTAGAGACGGGAGGTTCTGAGTTAAAATCTGGCCTCAGACACTTCCTGGCTGTGTGACCCAGGGCAAGTCACTTGACCCACTTTGCCTACCCCTTACCAATCTTCTGCCTTCTAACAATAGGCATCTAAATGGATAAAAAAAATCAAGGAACTTTAAAGAGACTGGAGATTATATTTTTAAGGCATTTCAGACTCCAATGTTTTATAAAAATCTCTGTATTTTATCGCATTTTGCTGATTGTTTTGTTTAAGATTTAATTTTGTTCATTTTAAGTTCATATATTAATATATTCAATACTATTCTGTTACACTGAATCATTTTAATGTACTGGGTTTTAAATACTGTTAAATTCTGTTGCTTTTCCTCTATAACTATACTGAACAAATATTATTGAATAAGCTAATATATAAAAACAGCTTTTTCTGTTTTGACTTTGTAAATTGTCACAAAGAGGATATATGGACTTCATCAGAACTGATTACAATTGTATAACAACCTTTGGAAAATTTAATGAGCTAAATATCTCAAATTTATTATAATGGGCCTTTAGATATAACTTTTAGAATTTTTAAAACAATTTCTGGTCATTTTGCCTGCCCCTAACAGAAGGTAAGATCCATTTTAGTAGCTGAAGTGAAATACAAATTTAATCCCCACCTCCAACATTTATAAAAATGTGAATGGATGGGACATCACAGTCTCGTACCAAAGGAGCTGGGAAGTTAATCCCAGGGCATTATGCCCCTAGAAGACTCCCAAAAGAAGAGCATCTCTCATTTATAACTCTTCAGCTCACTTTACCCAACATCAACAGTACAGGGGTTTGGGTTTTTCCTAAACTCCTCTGCCACATTTTTTGTAATGATATCTAGATTTCTTAATGATGTTCTAGACCCAAATAAGTTTTGCTTTGTTTAAAAATATGTTTGCCAAGGTTGAAATATTGCTACACCTGGAAAAATGTGTGACAAGTATTCATTTTCTTTAAATGTCATACAACAACTTATGTAAAATAGGATAGTGGGTTTTTTTGCTATTGTAATTAATTGGGCTATTGAGAATTTTGGGGACATTGATACCTACATATTTGTACTACTGTTCTTTATTTTTAAAAAAACTGTTACCTTGTAAAATTCATTTGCTTGTACTCACAGTGGATCATGGCCAGATATGAAGAGGAAATAGATCTCATTTTTGGTGAGAAAGCCTTGTATTATATATTTTCTTAGCTGACACAAGTGTGTCAAGGATTATAAGTTTTATTTTTGAATTTAAAAACTCTTATTATATTTTTCTTGCATGTGCAATATACTATTTCAGGTTTTTTTTTCTCTCCTTTTTATATTTGAAGCACATGTCACCAGTATTGAGATTTCTTTATTTTTTTGATTTAGCAATAATATAAGTTTAAAATATATTTGCTATAATGTCAATGCATGCCCTGAAAGCTTGAAACTATAAAAATGATGCCACTAATTGTTTTTTAAAAATTATGGGAGTTTGCTTAAATGATTCTGTCCGATTCCAAGACAAAATATACAAAAGAGTCATTGCACAGGGCCAAAGAAGCCCAAAGCTAAACCTGGATAGTGCCAAAAAGAGCACACAGAAAATATTAATGTGGACTCTTGACATATGTTAAGTCATAGGCCTTCCTTCTAGCCACACTCTTCGTGAAAATGCTTACAGACAAGTATCTCAAATTTGGCTCCTACCTGGCTCCTATAATCTAGTCCCTTTTCTGTCTTTCATAATGTGGCAGCTTTCTGTAGTCCTGGCTACTGACTTGGTAAATGCTAAATTCCTTAATTTATTTTTTTATTATATATGAAATATATATATATATAAATATATATAAACAAATCATTTTAATTGGACCCTGATTCAAGGACCTGTTATAGATTTATTTTTCCTTTACTTGGAATTTTTCCACATAAGACTTTGATAGTCTATATTTCATCCAGAAATTATCTTTTTTATTTGGATATTTTAATGTTTTTCATTTCTTTTACCAATTGATTCATATACCTCATAACTCAGCCATTCATCCCTAAGTGAGCCCTGTGTTTTTCAATCACTCTCTTCAGGGGGGAGAATGTATAATTATTATTATTTTAAATTGCAAAGTTTAAATTCCTTGAGAGAGAAATTTTAGTTTAAGAAACATGCTACCTCTCCAAATCCAGAAACTGAACTGTTTGGAGAAGACACCATGACAATGCCTCCACAGACCACAAGCTGCATGAGAAAGATCAAGAATGAATGCTGGGTGTGGTTGATTGAACATTTAATTTGTATGTATACTCTTATGCCAAAGGGGACTGCCCCCTAACTGGCTTTTTATCAATGCACCTAGCAATCATTGGTTTTGTTCTCTTTTCCTCTTATCCTCAAACTATTGTAATCTTTAAGTTGATTATGTTTCCATGATCCTTTTGGGGAAACTGGTTTTCCAATACGATCACAGGGGTGATTTTAAAATGGAGATTTGAACCCTGGACTTCAATCCCCAGAAGTCCATGATACTTCCCAGAATTCCCTATAATCTCACCTGAGTCCTGACCTGAGTGCAAGAACACAATTTAGTATTTAAAGGACTCTCTGCCTCCCAAACTCTCTTCTTCTGCTTCTAAGCACACGCATCTCTCTACTCAGCATGCAAGATGTAGTAAGTGAATTGTGAATGGGCTAATCAGCCCTAGGCATGTACTTTTCTTATTCTGTATTTTCTTTATTCCTTGATTTCTAATAATCTTAATAAAACTCATAAAAATATAGTATTTCTGTTACTAGAAACAAATTTAACTTTTACACAAGGCAGAAGAGCAGTAACAGCTAGACAACAAGGATTAAGTGACTTGCCCAGGGTCGCACAGCGAGGAAATGTTTTTTATTTCATTTTAATTTTAACTCAGGACCTCTCATTTCTAAGCCTGGCTCTATCCACTGAGCCACCTAGCTGCCCATCAAATTATTTTTAAAACAGTTTGTATCAATGCCTTTAATTTAGACATCCCAATTAATTCTGGACATATGCCAGCCCAATATGACATTAAACCATCACATGTAACAAAGTCTAACAGAATCTAGTAGCAACTATTGGGAGGGGGAGGGGGGCTCGTACAGAGAAAGAAATAAGGAAACATTTATTAAACCCCTACCATGTACCAGGCATGGATACCAAGAAATACAAAAGACAGTCCTGGCCCTTGATGAGCTCATACTGCAATGGGGTCCTGTTGGAGGAGACATGGAGCTTGTTCTCACAAGACCCTGTACCAAAAGAAAGAAGAGAAAAAAAAGGGGGCATTGACTTTGATTAGAAAAACATGTTGTTGTACTACTGAGCTAAGATGGCCACAGAGTAAAAAGTAAAAAGAACTTCACTCTCCCTATTACCGATCGCACCAAACATTTCAAAAGGACAAAAATCAAAATCAGATAAGGGAAGGGGCTCTGCCAAGGGGCTCAGCCTTGAAGGTAGGCAGGTTTGGGCATTTCCACACTACAAGGGGGTAAAATTATACCTACTAAAGCAAGAGCTGATCACCCCTCCCCCACATCACCTACCATGCCAGAGTCAGAGCAAGGGCTGGGGCAATCTCTAAACTTTCAGGGGCTGGCTGAGGGCACCATAGTCATACCCCGAGGAGAGTGCAAAACCTTGGCAGCAAGACTTGGGACCCAAGGCTGAGGAGCTCAGAGCATGGGAGCAGAGATAGCACAGAGACAGGCTGCCCACCACAGATGGCAAGGAAACGGGGAAGATAGCTTCAGGTAAAAAAAAATGCTCTGGAGCTAACTACACCAAGAGCTGCCAGCCTTCTTCACACAGGCTTCTGGCTGAGAAGGAAAGATAAAACTAACACAGCAATGGCCACCAACACCCAAGAACTACAATCCACAAGTACCTAAAGAAATAAGATACCACAGAGAAAGTCTTTGACATTGGATAACTTCTGTCAAGATAAGGAGCAAAGTACAGAGGTGACAGCAAAGAGTGACAAACAAGCAAATACATCCAAACTTTTAAAAAAATTTCTCAAGGGACTCAAAATGGAGTTCAAGAACCAAGTAAGAAAGATAAAAGAAACTTGGGAAGAAAGGTGGGAAATAGAAATGCAAGTAATTAAAAAAGAAAATAACAGTTTAAAAGACAGAATCTGTTAGTTATAAAAAGAAGCACAGAAATCACATGAAGTAATAAGCAAATTGGAGATCAGAATTGACCTGCTGGAAGCTATGAAAAGCAAGTTAGACCAAACCAAAAAGGGAAATCAAAAGATCTTAGCTGAAAAACAGTCTTTAAAGACTAGAATTGGGCAAGTAGAAGCTGATAATCTCACAAGACAGCAAGAATTAATAAAGCAAAATCAAAAGAATGAAAAAAATAGAAGGAAACATGAAATATCTCATTATAACAATAACTGACCTGCAAAAAAAGGTCTAGGAGAGACAATTTGAGAATCATTGGTCTACCTGAAAAACTAGGGGGAAAAACAGGAGCCTTGATATTATATTACAAGAAATTATCCAAGAAAACTGCCCTGATATTCTTGAACAAGAGGGCAAAATAGACATTGAAAGAGTCCATAGATCACCCTCTACATTAAATCTTCAAGATAACCCCCAGCAATGTAATAGACAAATTCAAGAGCTTCCAGGCCAAGGAAGAAATATTGCAAGAAGCCAAAAAGAGACAATTGAGATATCAAGGAGCCCCAGTCAGGATTACACAGGATCTGGCAACTTCCACACTAATGGACCATAAGGTTTGGAATATGATATTCAGAAAGGCAAGAGAATTGGTTCTACAGCAAGGATCACCTACCCATCAAAACTGACTATATACTTACAGGGGAAAGTATAAGCATTTAACAAAATAGAATATTTCCAAGTATTACTAAAGAAAAAACCAGAACTAAAGAGAAAATATGATGTCCAAATACAAAATTCAATAGAAACATGAAAAGGTAAACAAAAAAGAGAGGGGAAAATTATTAAAGATCTTCAGTAAGGTTAAATTATTTATATTCCTATATGAAAAAATAATATTTGCAAATCTCAAAAATTGTTTTCACTATCATAGTAGATAGAAAAATTATTCATAAGCTGAGGTTATGATAATATGTAAAAAGGGGGATAGAAGATGGCACCAAGAGAAACAAAGAAGAAGAAAAATAGGATAAATTATACCACATAAAGAGGTGCACATGAGGAAGAGGGGAAGAATATTAGTATAAGAAGGAGAGGATGAGAGTGCTAATAGGTAATACTTTAACCTTATTTTCAATGAATCAATTCTGAGAGGGAAGAGCATCTAGATCCATTTGGGAATAGAATCCTATCTTACCCTTGTGAATTTTAAAACTACTCCACCCTACTCAGACCATACTTTAGAAGATTTGATTTAGCTATTTCCTGATTGAAACAATGGAAATACTTGATCAGGAATGTCTTGGGAACTTTACATTGCTCCACCCTACTTAAACCTTACTTTAGGGGAAGATAAAGTTGTAATCTCCTGATTGAACAATGAAGGTACTTAGTTCTCACCTTATAGTGAAGCTAGAATGTTAAGCTAAGTCTATTTTTAGATCTTAATACAAAAAGGTGTTAAGTAACTATAAAGGTTAAATAAAAAAAATAATGTCCATTAACTAACAAAAGGTGAACTTAACAAAGAAGTGTTAAGTAACTCAAAAATCTAATCAAAGAAGGTGAGAAGTAAAAGTATGGGCAGTCCTGGAGAAAGACTTTGATGTGATTGGTAGATGTGAAAATTTAGAGGAGGAATCACAAGGATGAAAGGTCTATATATTTGGTTCCCTTGCTGTCTCCAAGAAGTTCTTGATTGAGAACACTCTATTTCCCTGGAGAGGTGGATCTGGCTGATCACTTCCTGTGAGCAGCCTGGGCTCCAGTTCAGTCCTGGAACTCAGCCTGGAGGAGCTCACTCAGACAGCTTCCTTGAGACGGTCTCATGGTGAGTGATAAGACTGACTTCCTTTTCCCTTGGACTCAGGGAGGCCCCTTTGGCCAAGGCCTTTTAACTCCTGCCTGGCTCAGCCTGAGCTAGAGCAGTTTAAATTAATTCTTTCCTCTCCCTCTCTCTTCTCCTTAATTCCTTCTCTATATATTAATTAAAATTACCATAATTTCCAGCTGACTTGAGTATTTTATTATTTGGGATATCCCATGGTGACCAATTAATTTAGATTTTAAGTCATAATTATAGAATTATCCTTTACACAAAGGGAAGTTGAGAGGGGAAAATAAAAGAGGGGAGTGGGGCAGGGCATATCAAAAGGAAGGGAAAGAGAAGGGGGAGGGAATTTAATAAGACCTTAAAGAGAAATAGGAGAGGAATAAGAAGGAAGGGGGTAGGAAGGGAAGTAAAATAAGAGTGGGGAATGGGGGGGGGGCTGATTAAAGGCAAAACACTGGTGTAGAAGGAAATAGTGAAAGAAGAAAGGGCAGGACTAAAAAGAGGAAATCAAAACAATGGAGAATACACAGGTAGTAATCATAACTCTGAATGTTAATGGGATGAACTCGCCCATAAAAAAGAAGCAAATAGCAGAGTGGATTGGAAACCAAAATCCTACCATATGCTGTCTACAAGAAATACACATGAGGCAGGTAGACACACACAGGGTAAAGGTAAGAGGCTGGAACAAAATTTATTGAGCATCAACAGAAAAAAAAAGGCAGGAGTCGCAATCATGATATCTGACAAAGCCAAAGTAAAAATAAATCTGATTAAAAGAGATAGGGAATGTAATTACATCCTGATTAAAAGGCAGTATAGATAATGAGGAAATATTTATGTGCCAACTCAACATTTATGTGCCAAATGATATTGGTCAAATTTTTAAAGGAAAAACTATTGGGGCTTAAGGAGGAAATACATAGTAAAACTATACTAGTAGGAGACTTGAACCTTCCTCTATCAGATCTAGATAAATCAAACCAAAAAATAAATAAGAGGTAAGAGATGTGAATGAAATCTTAAGAGAAAATTTTGAGTTAATAGATATGTGGAGAAAAATAAATAGGGACAAAAAGGAATACAACTTCTCAGTAGCATGTGGTATAGTCACAAAGATTGACCATGCCCTAGGGCATAAAAACATTGCAAACAAATGCAAAAAAGCAGAAATAATAAATGCAACCTTTTCAGATCACAATGCAATAAAAATAATAATTAGTAAGCACACATGGAAAGGCAAATAAAAATTAATTGGAAATTAAATAATATGATCCTCCAAAACTGGTTGGTTAAAGAACAAATAATAGAAATAATTAACAATTTCATTGAAGAGAATGACAATGAGGAGACATCATATCAAAATCTATGGGATGCAGCCAAAGCAGTACTCAGAGGAAAAGTTATATCCTTGAGTGCATATATCAACAAATCAGAGAAGGAAGAGGTCAATGAATTGGGCATGCAAATTACAAAACTAGAAAGAGAACAAATTAAAAATATCCAGATGAAAACTACATTGGAAATCATAAAAATTAAAGAAGGAATTGAAAAACTTGAAAGTAAAAGAACTATTGAACTAATAAATAAAACTAGTAGTTGGTACTTTGAAAAAAGAAATAAAATAGATAAAGTACTGGTTAATCTAATAAAAAAGGAAAGAAGAAAACCAAATTAACAGTGGTAGTAGTCTCTCGGTAACCAAGGATGATGTTTGTCTTTGTGCGCTTTCATCTGTGATGCAGATGAATGTGCACAAAAAACACTTGTGCATGAAGGAGATTTAAGTGGAAAAGTTGATGCACAGAGACAGTCCCACTCTTTCAGTGTTGGAAGCCTGGGTCCATTGGCATGAAAAATCGTTACACCTAGAGACTTCCTCAGCTGCATTGGATGGCCGTGTTGTCTTTTGTGCTCCAACACACCCTAAGCACTCCACAGTGCTTTGCTGCGTCACCATCTCAGCCATTGAACCTTCTTATTGGTTTCTTCCGTCTATTCAGCCGAAGCAGTCTTCACATGCTGGGTGAGCAAAGTCTTAGTTCACCAGGGGTCTACGACCCGATGGCTACCCTCACAAGATTTAACCGGCCTGTCAAAGCCATTGCCCAGGGTGTGGCCACTGCCGCATGCTAGCAGCTACTGGGAGCCACAAGTTAGAGCTGGGTGTCAGGTGAGGGTCAGAGGTTGGAGAGCTGCCCTAAGAGAAACAGTATCAAAGATGAAAAGGGCAACCTCACCTCTAATGAAGAGGAAATTAAAATAATCATTAAGAACTATTTTGCCCAATTATATGGCAACAAATATGGCAATCTAGGTGATATGGAGGAATATTTACAAAAATATACACTGCCCAGATTAACAGAAGAGGAAATAGAATACTTAATTAATGCCATATCAGAAATAAAAATCAAACAAGCCATCAAAGAACTCCCTAATAAAAAAAATACCCAGGGTCAGATGGATTCACAAGTGAATTCTATCAAACATTCAAAGAACAACTAATCCCAATATTATACAAACTATTTGACAGAATAAGCAAAGAAGGAATTCTACCAGGTTCCCTTTATGACACAAATATGGTACTGATTCCAAAGCCAGGTTGGTCAAAAACAGAGAAAGAAAACTATAGACCAATCTCCTTAATGAATATAGATGCAAAAATCTTAAATATAATATTAGCAAAAAGATTCCAGCAAGTGATCACGAGGGTTATTCATTATGATCATGTAGGATTTATACCAGGTATGCAAGGGTAGTTCAATCTTGGGAAAACCATTCACATAATTGACCATATCAACAAGAAAACCAACAAAAATCACATGATTATCTCAATAGATGCAGAAAAAGCCTTTGACAAAATACAACACCCATTCCTATTGAAAACACTAGAAGGCATAGAAATAGAAGGACCTTTCCTAAAAATAATAAACAGCTTATATTTAAAACCATCAGCAAGCATCACCTTCAATGAGGATAAATTAGAAGCCTTTCCAATAAGGTCAGGAGTGAAGCAAGGATGCCCATTATCACCTCTATTATTTAGCACTGCACTAGAAACAGTAGCAGTAGCAATTAGAAAAGAAAAAGAAATGGAAGGTTATGAGGAGACTAAACTATCGCTCTTTGCAGATGATATGGTCTACTAAAAGAATCCTGGAGAATCAACTAAAAAGCTAGTGGAAATAATCAACAACTTTAGCAAAGTTGCAGAATAGAAAACAAATCCACATAAATCATCAGTATTTCTATATATTTCCAACACAACTCAGCAGCAAAAATTAAAAAGAGAAATTCCATTTAAAACCACCCTAGACAATATGAAATATTTAGAAATATATTTGCCAAGACAATATGAAATATTTAGAAATATATTTGCCAAGACAAACGCAGGAATTATATGAATAGAACTATAAAACACTTTCCACACAATTAAATCTAGATCTAAATAATTGGGAAAACTGATTGCTCATGGGTAGGAGAAGCTAACATAATAAAAATAACAATCTTACCCAAATTAATTTACTTATTTAGTGCCATACCTATCAAACTACCAAGAAACATTTTTACTGAATTAGAAAAAACTATAACAAAGTTCATTTGGAAGAGCAAAAGATCAAGAATATCAAGGAAAATAATGAGAGAAAATGTGAAGGATGGGGATCTAGCAGTACCAGATCATAAACTGTACTATAAAGCAGTGGTCATCTGGTACTGGCTAAGAGACAGAAGGGAGGATCAATGGAATAGATTTAGGATAAATGTCCTTAGTAAGATTGTATACAATAAACCCAATGACCCCAGCTTTTAGGACAAGAACCCACTGTTTGACAAAAACTGTTGGGAAATTTGGAAAATAGTATGGGAGAGATTAGGTCTAGATCAACATCTCACCCCTAGTACCAAGATAAATTCAGAATGGGTAAATGACTTAAATATAAAAGAGGAAACTATTAGTAAATTGGGTGAATAATATACCTGTCAGATCTACAGGAAAGAAAAGAATTTAAGACCAAGCTAGAAATAGAGAATAGCACAAAATCTAAAATGAATAATTTTGATTACATTAAATAAAAAAAGGTTTTGTACAAACAAAACCAATGCATCCAAAACTAGATGAGAAGCAACAAATTGGGGAAAAAATCTTTATAACAAAAACCTCTGACAAAGTCTAATTTCTCAAGTATATAAGGAACTAAATAAATTGTACAAAAAATCAAGCCATTTCCCAATTGATAAATAGGCAAGGCACATGAATAGGCAGTTTTCAGATAAAGAAATCAAAACTATCAATAAGGA
The DNA here is from genome assembly GCF_027887165.1 of Monodelphis domestica. NCBI lineage: Eukaryota > Metazoa > Chordata > Mammalia > Didelphimorphia > Didelphidae > Monodelphis > Monodelphis domestica. The sequence continues at coordinate 297,424,902 of NC_077232.1, read as the reverse complement.
CATGAAAAAGTGTTCTAAATCACTTATAGAGAAATGCAAATCAAAACAACTCCGAGGTGCCACCTCACACCTGGCAGACTGGCTAATATGACAGCAAAGGAAAGTAATAATGCTGGAGAGGATGTGGCAAAATTCAGACACTAGTGCACTATTGGTGATGGAATTCTATTGGACTAAAATGAATTGAACTGGAGGAATTCCATGTGAACTGAAATGACCTCCAGGAATTGGTGCAGAGCAAAAGGAGCAGAACCAGGAGAACATTGTACACAGAGATTTGATACACTGTGACATAATCGAAGGTAATGGACTTCTCTACTAGTGATACTAGCAATAATCCAGGGCTATTCTTTGGGATTTATGAGAAAAAACACTATCCACATCCATAGAAAGAACTGTGGGAGTAGAAACACAGAAGAAAAAACATTTCCTTGATCACACAGTTCAATGGGGATATGTTTGGGGATGTAGACTCTAAATGATCACTCTATTGCAAATATTAATAATATTGAAATAGGTCTTGATCAATGATACATGTAAAACCCAGTTGAATTACTCATTGGCTATGGGAGGTGGGAGGGAGGAGGGGAGGAAAAGAATATGAATCATGTAAAATATTCTAAAATAAATAATATTTTTTAAAAGGCATGCTGTTTTATTTTTTAATTTATTTCATTTTTTAAACCCTTCTTTTCTGTCTTAGAATCAATACTATGTATCTGTTCCAAGGCAGAAGAGCAGTGAGGGATACATAATGTGGGGCTAAGTAACTTGCCCAGTGTCACACAGCCAGGAAGTGTCTGAGGCTAAAATTGAACCCAGGATCTCCTCTCTCTGGGCCTGGCCCTCAATCCACTGAGCCACCCAGCTGCCCCAAGCATGTTGTTTTAATTTGCATTTCTCTAACCAAGAGGGACTTAAATCGTTTTTTTCATATGATTGATAGCTTTGATTTTTTTCTTCATCTGAAAACTGATTTTGATATCCTTTGACCATTTGTCAATTGGTGAATAACTTGTAATCTTATAAATCTGACCTCATTCTATATATTTGAGAAATTAGGCTTTTATCAGAGAAATCTGTTAAAACATTTTTCCTTGTTTGTTGCTTTCCTTCTTTCTTTTTTAAATTTTTCTTTTTTTAAATATTTTCATGATTCATTTTCTTTCCCTCCCTCCTCCTAGAGCTGACAAATTACACTGGGTTGTGCAAATGTTATCATTTGATACCTATTTCCATATTATTCATTTTTGCTATAGAGCAATCTTTTAAAACCAAAGCCCCTAATCATATATCCATATAAATAATTGATAAGTCATGTTTTTCTTCTGTATTTCTAAGCCCACAGTTCTTTCTCTGGATGTGGATAGTGTTTTTTCCCATAAGTCCTTCAGGAATGTTGCATTGCTACTAGTAGCAAAGTCCATTACATTGGATTGTTCCACAATGTTTCACTTTCTGTGTACAATGTTCTCTTGGTTCTCATTCTCATTCTCTTGGCTCATTTCACTCTAAATCAGTTCCTGGAGGTTTTTCCAGTTCTTATAGAAATCAAGCAGCTCATTTCTTATAGCACAATAGTAGTCCATCACCAACACATACCACAATTTGTTCAGCCATTCCCCAATTGAAGGGCATCCATTCATTTTCCAATTTTTGGCCGCCACAGAGAGAGCAGCTACGAATATTTTTGTACATGTATTTTTCCTTATTATCTCTTTGGGGTACAAACCCAGCAGTGATATTGCTGGATCAAATGGTAGGCAATCTTTTAAAGCCCTTTGGGAATAGTTCCAAATTGCCCTCCAGAATGGTTGGATCAATTCACAACTCCACCAGCAATGCATTAATGTCCCAATTAATTCCAAGGTAGACGAGTGGTAAGGGCTAGACAATGGGGATTAAGTGACTTGCCCAGGGTCACACAGCTGGGAATTGTCTGAGGCCAAATTTGAACCTAGGACCTCCTGTCTCTAGGCCTGACTCTCAATCCACTGAGCCACCCAGCTGCCTCCAATTTAGGACAGTTTTACATGTGATTATTGATAGTTTTGATTTCATCTGAAAACCATCTATTCATATCCCTGGACTATTTGTCAATTGGAGAATGGCTTGATTTCTTTTACATTTGTTTTAGTTCCTTATACATTTGAGAAATTAAACCTTTGTCAGCGGTTTTTGTTATAAAATTTTTTACCCCAATTTGTTGCTTCACATCTAATTTTGGTTGCATCAGTTTTGTTTGTACAAAGCCCTTTTAATTTAATATAATTAAAATTGTTCATTTTATATCTTGTAATGTTTTCTATCTTGTTTGGTCATAAATTCATTCCTTCTCCACAGATATGACAAACTATTCTACATTCACTTAATTTACTTATATCACTCTTTACATTTAAATCAAATGCCTACTTTGACCTTATGTAACTTTAGAGTGTGAGATATTGATCTAAACCTAGTTTCTGCCATACTGTTTTCCAATTTTCCTAGCAGTTTTTGTCAAATAGTGAATTCTTGTCCCAAAAGCTGGGATCTTTGGGTTTATCAAACACTAGATTGCTGAGGTCATTTACCCCCTAGTCTATTCCATTGATCCACACTTCTGTCTCTTAGCCAATAGTATATTGTTTTGATGACCACTGTTGTATAGTACAGTTTAAGATCTGGTACTGCTAGGCCCCCATCCTTCACATTTTTCATTAATTCCCTTTATATTCTTCATCTTTTGTTTTTCCTGATGAATTCTGTTATTTATTTTGTTTTATAAAAGCTTTTGACAGTTTGATAGGCATGGCACTAAGTAAATTAATTCAGGTAGGATTGTTATTTTTATTATGCTAGCTTGTCCTACCCATGAGCAATGTTTTTCCAATTGTTCAGAACTAATTTTGTGTGAAAAGTGTTTTGTAACTGTGTATAATTCCTATGATGTCTTGGCAAACAGATTCACAAGTATTTTTATTGTCTAGAGTAATTTTAAATTTTATTTTAAAACTCTTGCTAAAGTTATTCATCATTTCCACTTTTCTTTTAGTTGATTTTTTGGGATTCTTTAAGTAGACCATCATATCATCCACAAAGAGTGAGGTTTTAGTTTCCTCTTTACCTACTTTGATCCCTTCAATTTCTTTTTCTTCTCTTATTGCTAAAGCTGCCATTTCTCGGACAATATATAATAAAGGAGGTGATAATGGGCATCCTTGCTTCACTCTGATCTTATTGGGAAGGCATCTAACAAGTGATACTGATGGTTTTTTTTTTTTAAAACCCTTACCTGGTAAGGGCTAGGCAATGGGGGTTAAGTGACTTGCCCAGGGTCACACAGCTAGGAAGTGTCTGAGGTCAGATTTGTATTCTGGAACTCCCATCTCTAGGCCTGGCTCTCTATCCACTGAGCTACCCAGCTGCTCCCTACTGATGGTTTTAGATACTATTTGTTATTTTGAAGAAAGGTCCTCCTATTCTTATACTTTCTAGTGTTTTCAATAGCAATAGGTGTTGTATTTTGTCAAAGGCTTTTTCTGCATTTACTGAGATAATCATGTGATTTCTATTAGTTTGGCTGCTGATATGGTCAATTATGAGGATGCTTTTCCTACTATTAAACCAGCTTTGCCTATCTGGTATAAATCTCACCTGGTCATAATGTATAATCCTTGTGATATATTGCTGTAGTCTCTTTGCTATATTTTAAGATTTTAGTGTCAATATTCATGAATGAAATTGAAGTCATTTTCTCTCTGATTTGGGTCTTCCTGGCTTTCAGTATTTGTGTCATGAAAAGAATTTGGTAGAACCCCTTCTTTGCTTATTTTCCCAAATAGTTTGTGGAATGTTGGGATTGTTCTTTTAAATGTTTGATAGAATTCACTTGTGAATCCATCTGGCCCTGGGGCTTTTTCCTGGGGAGTTCATTGATGGCCTGTTCAATTTCTCTTTCTGATATGGGATTATTTAAGTATTCTATTTCTTCTTCTGTTAATTGGGGCCATTTATATTTTTATAAATATTCATCCATTTTACCTAGATCATCAGATTTATCATCATATAATTGGGCAAAATCCGCTCCTCATGATTGCTTTAATTTCCTTCTCATTGGAGGTGCCTTCACCCTTTTCATTTTTGACACTAGTAATTTGATTCTCTTCTTTTCTTTTTTTAAATCTATAGATAGTTTAGGACAGAGGAAGAGGCGGGAAGAGGGAGACTATCAATACCCAACTGTAGGAATTTAGCAGAGGAGAGACATCAAGAGAGATGTGGTAAGGACCTGGAGGGTCAGCACTAGGGAAAAGACTGGGTAAGACCAAAGTGATTTTCCTTAAGCTCATATCTATAGGGTGGCCCCCTATTCCCTAAACTCCCCACTGCCTCTGGGGCAACATATAAATTCCTTGTTTTAGCTTTTTTGTTGTTTTTTAAACCCTTACCTTCAATATTGTGTAGTGGCTCCAAGGCAGAAGAGCTGTAAGGGCTAGGCAATGGGGGTCAAGTGACTTGTCCAGGGTCACATAGACCTGTGAATGGGCAGCCCCATTAAAGACAGGCAGCGATACCAATATCAAGAGCATTTTAAGGTATGCAAAGTACTTTACAAATATTCCATTTGATCCTTGTAACAACGCTCTGAGGTAAGTGCCATTATTATCCCATTTTACAGGTGAGGAACCTGGAGGAGACTCAGCTAGTAATGGTCAGAGGTAGGTCACATTTGAATTCAGATCTCTCTGCGGTCTAACCCCCCTACCACCAGCTGCCGCTAGGATCCAAGCAAGCAAGGCAGTGCTATGGTCGAAGAGCTTGTATTCTAGTAGAGAAGGACCCTCTGCCCCAAGGAGTGGGGCGTTTCAGTCGGGGAAGTCTCCAGAATGACCAGGAGAGACCCAGGGCAATTAATTCCCAAGGCCCTTCCCGCATGGTGAGCCCATGAGTGTTCCCAGAACCAGAGCTGAAGGAAGGGTGGGACGGAGCGGGAGGAGCCTCAGCAGTGTAGTGAGGGGCAGAGGCTGGAGGAAAAGGAGGCCCAAGGAAAGAGGGTGGCTGGGTCAGGCAAGGGCCCACCCTTTCCCCCAAGGAGGGATTGGGCAGGGGGGCAGGTCTGTGGGTGGCCTCAGGAATGAAGGCCTGAGCCATGGGCCCCTGGATCCCTTCCTGGGAGCTCTTGGCCACCTCCAGGCTCTCAAAGGGGCCAAGAGTCCAAAGGGGGAGGGAGAGGAGGCGCCCCAGCCCAGAGAAGAGAATGAATGGCCAGAAACCCATGGGGAGAGGGTTCTTCGGAACCAGGAATCAAAGCAGGGAGGGAATACAGGGCTGGAGGGGGCTGCCCTGAGATCCAAATGTCGCCTGACTTTGTACCCGTTAGCCTGTGACCCTGGGCCTTTTTTGATACGCTTTCTATGACATCTGACCCACATGGGTGGCGTGGGCATGCACCTGTCACTCTCCCTCCTGCCACTGTTGGCCAACTTCCCCATTTACCCACTTCACCCTAACCCTAGTAGTAATGGGGGGCCACCCCCATTTGGGGCAGCTCGCAGGACAGTCTGGGCCCACCCCTCACCAATCTTGTGTCCTTACCCCGAGGCACAGTAGAGCCCCCCAAGGAAGGCATGCTGTGCTTGCAGCTGAGCCCCAGAGCCTATCTTGTCCCCTCCTGGCCACCCCTGTGGCTGCCCGCAGGCCTGCTACTTAGTCCCGGCACCCAACTCATTTTACCTAATTCATGGGGTGGAGGGGGATGGAGCACCCGCGGGATTGGAATTCTATTCCTTGGATAAACATTACACTGGCATCAAAGTCGGTGCCAGACAGGCCTGAGGTTAAGTTGAGAGCTGAAAGGAGCCTCATCTGGTTTTTACCGATTTCACTTTTACAGAAGAGAAACCTGAGGCCCAGAGAAAGTACAATTTGAAACCCTGGGCAGTTTTTTTTCTTTTCTTCTATCTTAGAATCAATACTGTAGATGGGCTGCAAGGCAGAAGAATGGGAAGTTACGGGACTTGCCTAGGGTCAGAGGCCCCATTTGAACCCAGAACCTCTTTTCCTTAGGCCTGGCTCACAACCCTCAGAGCCTTTTCTTGTTCTGCACAGGGAATGCCATGCATTTCTCGAGTTCTTACAAAGTGCTGAGCACTGTGCCCAGGCTGGGGAAAGACAAAGTCCCTCCTCTACGGAAGCTGAAGGCTTTCCTGGGATGGGTGGAGATTGGGGGTACCGCCCCCATTGGGGGGAACCTCCCGACCAAGGTGGCCCCTTGGCTAGCAGTATGAGAGCTGGGCACCTGCCCTCAGACCCTGTGCCTGGCGGTTCCCTGGGGTCCCTTGAGCCACCTGGGCAGCTGTCCCCAGCTTGAGCATGTCAGCAGGTGGGCCCGGCGCGGGCAGGTCCAGAGGGCGGGCCGCTGCTCCGAGGGCTGGGCAGGGCCGGGCCCGAGGCACACCTGTCGCAGGCTCCCTGGGTGACGCTGTAATGTGCTCCCTGAGCCTGCCGCCTCCTCCCTCGAGCTGCTCACGGCTCCCAGGGCTGCGTCCTCCAGGAGCCCGGGCTTGGAGCTGGAAGAGCCCTTTTTAGGGAGCCCTCGAGGGGAGGGGGCTCGGCTTGGCTGCGCTGCTGCTCCCGAACACCAAGAAGCTGGCGGGGGCGGGTGGCTCCTGCGGTGCTTGCTTCCTCTGCTAGGCTGCCCTGGCCGGAGCTCTGGACATGCCCGAAGGGCTGCTCTGGGCTAGACACGGCACAGCGGGTCAGAGCGAGAGGAAGAAGAAGCGGGGCCGCCCAGGGGAAAGGAAACCCGGGCTCCTCCGATGCGCCGTTGGGGCGGCCTCGGTCAACGTCGGGGCGCAGTCTCCCGCCAGGCGCGGTCCGCGAGCGCCTGCCGTCTGGGCAGGGCACTGAACGCCGAGGACTGCTGTCCCTGGTTGCCGGAGCGTGATCCTTCCGCTCCTCACTTTCTACCCCGGGGCGCAGTGCGCACCACTGCTGCCGCTGCTGCTGCCTCCTCCTCCTCCGGGGCGCAGGCTGCCGTCGAGCAGGGAGGAAGCTGCAGCGGCACCCTGAGCACTGGACGGAGCCATAGTCGGAGTCTAGCCAGGTAGGGAAGAGCTCGGTACTCCGAGAACTTGCTGGAAGCCCGTGGGGGAGGGGGAGTAGTCCTGGACTGCGGGGTGGAAGGAGGGAGGGACCCCCACATGACTCCCCCTCTCCGGCGCCTCAGGGCTCGCGCCCATCGTCTGACCTGGGCGGGTAGCGGCGGTCCCAGAATGCTTGTGGACTGACTGCCACTGAGGGCTGGCCGCTTCCGCGCAGCCGCCGTCGGGGCATCACGCGAGTATGAGGAACTTTGTAGGGCACGGGGCTCTGACCTTCCCGGACACCCCCCTTTCCCCCACCCCTGGGGCTGCCTGAGAGGGCGCGCCCAAGGGCTGGGGGTGAATGAGCCCCAGTTTGCTCCTCAGTAGAACCTGGGGGCTCCCGAAGGCGGGGAAGGTGTTCATCACAACTTGGAGGGGGGTCCGCTGGGCCTGGGCGGGGCCTCGTGACCTGGACTCTTTGGGTCGCCCCTCGGGCAATGTGTTTGTGTGTGTGAGGGGGCTCCGACTAGCCCCTCGGAGTCCTGGGAGCGGGGTGGGTCTAGGTCTCCCTGACCACTCAGCCTTCTGGGTGGGAGACACTAACTATCGGAGACTGTGCGGGCCAACAGACGGAGGGGCGGCCCAGGCTGCCTCTTGGAGGGATCCCTGGCCTGGATGGGGCTGGCACCCCCAAGGAGGGCTGAGGCGCCAGTGGCCTTCCGGGGGAGGCAGCCAGCTGGCGGCTGGACGGAGGCAGGCCTGCTGTCAGCCTCTCCGAAGATTCTCTCCAGCCTCTTATCGATGGGCCTGTGCCCTCGCCCCGGGGGAGGGCAGGGCCCATCCAGACCGCCCTTCTGGCCCCCACCATTGGAGAGGGAGAAGTGGCCCGTTTCTTTATTCCCTTTAGAAAACAGCTGCCCAGAAGGGCTCAGACAGCTCTGGGGAAGGCCCCGGGCTTGGGGGTGCTCAGCCACGGGCCTGTCCTTCCTCTACAGTCCCACACCTTTCCAGGGGAAGAACCTAGACTCTGTGACTAGCGCTGGAGGAAGCCTTCCCCTCTCCACCCCGTCTCAGTTTCCTTATCTCTATGGTGGCTGCCTTTGAGGTGAACTTGGATAGGTCTCTGCCTCGGAGGCCTTCTAGTCCAATCCTCTCTCATTTTACAGGGCAGGAAACTGAGGCTTCACCAAGGGGTGAAAAAGACACCCAAAGAGAAGAAATGGCTCGGCCACAGTCATTGGTAGTTTCTTTCACAGGCAGCATTTGAACTTGGGGTCAGGACTTCTCCCCAGACCAAGGTGCCCTTCTTTCCCTTTTGTGACAAACAGCATTCCCCCACCCCCCCACCCCAGGGCTTTGCTGCTGGCCCCTCCTGTTCTGAGGTGCTGTGTTCAAGGTGTCAGGTTTATCTGGAGGGCTCCTGGGAGGATGAGCAGCTCATGGGGGGAGGGGGAGTCCTAGGCAATTGTCCCCATTTGCTTGCTTCTGCCCAGATGACCTCAGAGACCCTGCCGTGCCCCCTTGGGGAGCCCCCACCGTCAGGAAACTGGAGACAGCCTCAGTGCCTGCTATAAAGGGTCAGGAGTGTGGGCTTGCCACCAAAAGGAACAGTAAGAGGCCATCTCGTCTGTTTTACATGGAAAGAAACCAAGGTGCAGAAGCTTAGAGGACTGGCCCAGGGGCACCCAGCTAGTATGGAATTGAGGCAGGATTTGAACCTAGCTCTTCCGGGCTCCAGGTATCTTACTCACTGGGCCGGAACCTGGGCTCAGAAGCAGATTTGACATTGTAGGAGGAATGAGAGGAAGGAGACTTGGTTGGGGGTGTCGTGGGTAGAAGGCAGCTCCAGCCCAGACTGGACTAGCCTCTGGGAGCCCCTGAGCCTGGGGAACCCCCATCAAAGCTCTGAAGGAGACAGCGTCTGGGTCCCTGTGGGCCCAGTGCCTGGCAGGTTATCCCTGAGCTGGATCAGCTGCCTATTAACAAAGCTGCCAATCCAGGTCCCAAGGGCCTTGGCCAATTAGAACAGCTGAGGCTGATGCTTCCGTCAGGGCCTGGGGGGAGCCCCCCAGCCAAGGGCCTTCCTGGTGTGGGCCTGGAGCCAGGGAGAGCCTCCTGTCCACCCTGTCTGGGAGCATCTCATTCTCAAGTGTGTGCCCTGTGCCAGGCCCCTTTGTGTTTATGCCTGGCAGATGCCTCATGCCCCTGCTTTGAGAGCCCAGCTCTCCTCAGTGAGGAGAAGGCCACCCAGTCCCCTTAATGCTGCCAGCTCCTGCCCCCCCACCTGCCCCCCCAACAGTGGTTGGGATGGAGGCCCAAGGGGTGCTATTCTTGGCTTTTAATAGACTAGGGAAAGTCAGGATGCCTCTGTCAGTGTGCTGCTGGCTAAGATACTCACTTTTTTTTAATCCTTTACCTTCCATCTTGTAATCAATAGTAGGTATTGGTTCTAAGGTGGAAGAGCACTAACTAGGCAGTGGGGGGGGGGGGGGGAGTAAGGGATTCACCCAGGGTCATACAGCTAGGAACCTCTGAGCTCACGGAGACATTAACTTTTAGCATTTTTCTACTAAATGTTTTTATTGATTATCTTTAGTTTTCCCATTTTCTAGAGTTTCTCCTGTATCTCTTCCCTCCTCCATCCCAAAGGCCTCCTTTAGGGCCAAGAGTTGTTTCTTTTTTAAATAAAGAACAAGAGAAGAAAAGATTTAGCCCCACGGACTAATACATCAGTAATCACTAGCATTGCTCCCCTGCCCAGATGCTCACATGTGTTACCTCACTGGCTGACCCTCACCAGGACAGGGAGGGAGTCATTATGAATATCCCAATTTTACAGTGGAGGAAACTGAGGCAAACCCCGCAGGATCTTTGTTGCTCTCTCTGACTGCCACCATTAACAAGCCTAGTGACGGACACACCAGTTTTGCCTGTATTTTGCGCCGGTAGTCATTGCCAATGACCTCCTAATCTAATGAAGGAGACAGCCTGGAAACAAGTGTGTACACATGACAGAGAGGATAAACTGGAGGTCATCACAGAGAGAAGGGAGACACTAGGGATAACTGTTGCAAAGGCAAGGAGCGGGGAGATGAAGGGGCGTCTTCTGCAAGGAAGAGTCAGGGGCCCATGTCAGGGGATCGCAGAGAATGTAGAGAGGAGGAAGGTGGCAGAAGCCTGGAAAGGCAGGGCCTTTAATTGCTGCAGGATATGGACACCAAACCTGCACCTTTGAGGCCCAAACCACTCCTCTTTGGGGACTGGGGGGGGGGGGAGGGGGGGACTTTCTGGGGAGCAAGATTTCACCAGGAACCTCCAACCTATAGCAGGAAAGCTGCTCCCTGACCATTTCAAACACACAAGGGAGAACCCTTTTTAACTGGAGATTTAAGGACCCTCAGTGAACAGAGAAGCGTCCCCTGAATCTTGAGACAGAGGATTGAAGTTTTGTTAGACGTGAGACAGGATATGAACTCAGGTCTTTCCCACTCCAGGCCCAGCTTTCTGCCTGCTATACACAAAGTGAGTAATCTGACTATCTGGGGATGATGATGATGATAGTAATAATGTTATCAGATTAGACCCCTTGTGTCCCCACGGCAGTCTCCCCTGAAGGGAGGTGGAGACTCTGCATTGGGAGTCTCCGTGGGAAGTGCTCACAATTATATTTTTCCCAGTATATATTTCTTTGTTTTGTTAGCTATTTCCCAATTCCCTGTGAACACTTTTATTCCCCTTTGGAGATGGAGTTATTCTTTGCAGTTTTACAACATTTACTTTCAGTCATATTGTAGATATTCTTTCCAGAGTCCAATGATTCTGAAACCATGTCTCCTAGATCCAGACCCCAGGATAGTTTTTCTTGATCACATCTTTCATTTTCTTCTATTGTTTTTTTCAAATCTTTTGATTTTGTTCTGATATTTCTGGCTGTCTCATGGTTGGAGTCACTGGTTTTTGTTTGGTCAAATCCCTTGTAAACATTTTTCACATTCATTTTAAAAAATCCGAATTCCCACTTCTCTCCCTCCTCCTTGAGAAGGCAAACAGTTTAGTAAAGGACTTTTTTCAGGTGAGGATAGCTGTATATCCACCAAGAATGTGATCCCTTTCTAATAGGTTTTCACCCTGTATCTGTGTGCCCCAGGTTGATGTTCAAAGCCTCCAGCTCCAGGTGACCCAGATCCAGGGATCAGTGTTCCACTCTCAGACAGGTGGCCTGGACAGCCTTTGCAGGGATGGGCCCCTGTGTCTGTGCCCCTTGGGGCAATGCTGTCCCGCCAGACTTAGGCTTTCTCTGTTAGGGCATCTCTGCTGTCTCTGGGGTCCCCTTCTTCCTCTTTCCTATTGCTTGCCATCAAAATTTGGTGTTGAATTGACTCCTATCCAAGCTTCCCCACATCTCTGACTGGCCCACAGGCATTTTTTTCCTTTTATCTTTAATTTCTGTCCTATAAGCAGGGATAAGCATGGGTTCCAGGGCAGAATAACAGTAAGGGCTAGGGCTAGACAATGGGCATTAAGTGACTTGCCCAGGGTCACACCACAAGGATTCAGATGTGAACCCAGGATTTCCTGTCTCTAAGCCTGGCTCTCTGCCCATTGAGCTGCCTGGCTGTCCTCCCCTCCCCATGGGCCTTTCTTTAAACATAAACTGGATACTCTGATGACAGCTTAAACTGCAGATAGGTGTACCTATACTAGGGGAGAAGGGCCCTGTGAGCAAGGATCAGGAGGGGAACTCTGTGTCCTCTTGGGAGGTTCTCCCTTCTACCAGAGGACTGTCACAAAACAGAACAACAATAATGATGATGATGTTAATAACCGTCATTTATTTATATAATGTTTTAAGGTTTACAAAGCACTTTACAAATATTAACTCATTTTATCCTGGGTATTATCATCCCCATTTTACAAATGAGAAAACTGAGTCAGGAGGGATCTCAGGGAGCCTCCATCTAGGAGTTCTTAACCTAGTATCTGCAAACTTGTTTTGAAAAAAAATTTCAATAACTGTATTTCAATCTAATTACTTTCCCTTTGTAATCTTATGCATTTTACTTCAAGCACTAAAATGTGATTTTGAGAAAGAGGCCCCAGACTGGCCACTGGAATCTTTAAGACCAACAAACCCACTAAGAACCTTTGTTCTGATCTAACTGTATTCCCTTCTCCATTTAAGAAGAAAAAGTTCTTTCACTCTGCTTTATTAATTCTCCTTTTCTTTACATTTCTGTCACTTCTCAGTGTGCTCTTCCACATTTTACAAAAGGAGAAACTGAGGCTGAGAAGGGGCACCTGCCCAGGCCCCTCCCCCTGCCCCAGCTAGCTGCTATGGCTTCATTACTCCCAGCAGGGTACTTTCTTCAGGATACCACCTGACCTAACAGCGGAGGATGGGCATGGCCCATGGGCAGCCCTAGCCTCCACTCCCTGTCAATTGAACATGCTGGTTTCATCCTCACACTGGGGTCAGATGGATGCCTGGGTGAAATGATACACGTGCCCTCCTGGCCATCTTCACATCCCTTACTGATCCCCATCCCAGGGGCCATGATGGCCCCCTGACCTTCCCTGGCATGTCTGTGTGGCACCTAGAGCCTTGGAAACAGCCCAGATGCTCCAGAGCATCTTCTTATTGGCCAGCTGCCTAGGGAGGATCTGTGCTGACCATAGAAGACCCTGCTCTGTTCTGACCACTTCACCGTAGAGGAACCCTGGTGACCCCTGTGACCAGCTGCAGCAGCCCGGGTCCTTCGGCGGCCTCTTTCCCCCTCCAATAGAGGCCCAAAACTATGGCCACCAAAGGAGGAACATTTCAGAGCCTCATCCTCCCTACCTGTCCTCAAGGGTGGTTTTCTTTGATTTAGTCAAACTGGCTGTTCTCAGCCCAGAATTCCTTTATCTGTCCCAGCCAGTTACAAATCACAGATGTTTTTCTTCAGCGAGTGTGTGTGGCCACCCTTGTTGTACTTCTGCCCATTTTTTGTGAATAGCCAACTTTCTTTCCTAGTTTTCACAAAACCATACTTTGGCCAATGGTTAGCGTGAGGACACTGCCCTAAAAAGGTGTCTCAATGGGTTCCTTCCGTCCCAGACCAGACTTAGGATTGCAAATAACTGACTGAAACCTTGAAACCCCACAGTGGTGAGTACTGGCCCTCTTGGGTCCCCAGGAGGTTCCGTGACCCACCTGCCTGGGTCGAGGCTGCTAATAAAAAGCTTGGGGATAGAGGGAACCTAGAAAATGCCCCCTCCCTATTATGGCTGGGACTGTGATTCTTTCTTTAGCCCCAGAAGCAGCCAGGGTGCTGTATGGATGGAGAGAAGGGACATGGGAGACCTGCAGGGCCTTTGCCCACTTTGGCCATCAGAGAATGGGGATTCCCAAGGGAAGTCGGTGGGGTGAGCCCTGGGATGAGAGAGATGGCAACTTGGAGGCTGCCTCACTGTTTAGAACCAGAGGACAATTAGGGAGAATAATTGGTAAAAGTTTCTGTGCAAATAAGAGCCCTGACTTTCATCTTATTCCCCAGTCCCCTCATTGAGAGTTTAGGCTCCAAAGCCCCTGCACACTAAATGAGCGCCCTTATGATTGCTAATCAGCTGATTATTCCTCTGATTTTCCCTAATGTCTTTGCAGTCTCTGAGCTCTAATAGATTCACTTGGCATCGTTTCGGGGGCCTTTTTGGAACCAGCCTCCATTATTCTATCTGCAAACTCAATGACCACCTCAGATATGGCCTGATGGACCTCTCCTTGGCCCTTTCCTTCCCTGGCAGAGAATTCCAGGATCTGGGAATGAAAGGGGGTCTCTGTGGGGGTCTGCTGATCTGCCCTTCTTGGAACAGAATTCCCAGAGATTGTGGTATCAGCCAGGGGCCTTCCAGGTGTGGGGGGGGAGCTCTCTCCATTCGGGATAGGCCTCATGGTTATGGGGAGCCTAAATTTGCCTTCCCTCTCCATCCTGCCCTCCTCAGTCACGCTGTGGCTCCCTGGGACTGCCAGGACCCAGCATAACACTCTCTGCTTGGCTTCTCTGATCTTTTTACCCTAGACTTTCCTGTGTAAGCCCTAAAGCATCCATCCCGACCCATGGATGGGTCCAGAATGACTTGTGTCTCCCCTCTCTATGACTTTGCATCAGCTGCCTCTCACACCTGGAATGTACTCCCCAGCACCCAGATCTCTTTGTTTCTGGGTGACCCCAGCTCCTAGGCCTTTGCCTCTGAGATCCCTTTCCATCTTTTTACTCGGAGTCAGAGTGACCCCTCTCTGAGTTCAAATCTGGGCTCAGACACTGCTGTATGACCCAGGGCAAGTCACTTCACCGTGTTGGCCTCAGTTTCCTTGTGTGTAAAATTGAGCTGGAGAAGGGAATGGCAAACCCTTCCGGTATCTGCCAAGAGAATCCCAAACAGGGTGATGGAAAGTCAGACACAACCGTAGCTCATATAAACATTTATTTGTGTGTTGTCTTCCCTGTGATGCCATGAGCTTCTCAGGAATAGAGACCTTGGCGGGGGGCAGTTCAGGGTCTGCCCCTCTGTGTCATCAGCACTTGACATGGCATACAGAAGGGAGTTCATCTATGCTGCTTGGCACCAGTCCCCAGACACACGCTGCCTTTGGAAGGGGGTTATTTTTTTCTATAAACGAGTCCTTTGGTGGATTGATTGACACAGCCCTGAATCTGTGTATTAATTTAGGCAGCAAGGCCATTTCTGGTTAGGCCTACCCACGAACAGTTACTGTTTCTCCCAGCATTTACATTCATCTCTATTTGTGTAAAGAGTATCCTGTCGTTCTGTTGTTAGTTTGTGTGCGTGTGCTGGGTATTTTGTGCTGTCTGTAGTTACTCGAAATCTCTCTCGTGGCCCCTTTCTTTTTCTTATTTTTTAGGTAAGGATGTTTTATTTTGTCGCTTATATACAGTAGCACAGTTCCATATAAGTTTTCCCACAGTTTTGGATCCAAGTTGTCTCCCTCCCTCCCATCTCTTCCCCTTCCTTCCGTCTGGCTTAGTTAGACATGTATCATCATGCAAAACATTTCCATAGCATTCGTTTTTATGAGAGAGTCTTCTTCAGTGGCACATGTAAAACCAGTGAAACTGCGCCTTGGCTACAGGCGGGGTGGGAAAGAACATGCCTCGTGGAACCATGGAAAGATTTTTCTTAACTCATCCATAAAATTAAATTTAAAAAGAGTATCATCCCAGAAAACCGAAGCCATGGGCCATTTTCCTGACTTCCGCGTAAAAGATGTTATGGTTCTCCCTCTTGAACTTTTTCCTCCTCGGTCTACTGTGTCCGAGATGATGGCCGTTCCTACAGCAGGGGTCCCCCGACATTGGACAAGCGTCTTCCATGCTGACCCAGAGCCAGTAGGGAGTGAATGGAGACTGCACCTGTGGGTAGGAAGACCCGATGTCAAGCCCATGTTGTCCTTGAGTGATGTAGACTGCTGTGGAAGCCTGCGCGCTTAACCTCAACTCAGCGTCTTCCGGGAAATGGGGGCGATAGTGGCCCCCACCTCCCAGGCTCTGGCCTTCCTTCTCCATTTAGGCTGCACAATAAGTGATTCCTGAGTCAATGGGTGGGCAGATGAATGAATAAAATGGACAGTCACTACCCTCAAGGCTGTCAGGGATAAAATTGTTGGTCTAGGTGGGACTCTCCTGGGCTCAAAAGAGATCTGGGCATTCTGAAGAGGGAGAACAGCTCATGAAGGGAGGCCAGTGATGAGGGTCTGAAGGGGCTGGCTGCAAGAATGGCGATGAAGGTCTCATGAAGGTGGAGAGCTTGGGTGCCCAGTTCTGTGCCACTCCTCCCTCCAGCCTCAAGTCCTCTCCTTCCCCAGGTGGAGAGCTTGGGTGCCCAGTTCTGTGCCACTCCTCCCTCCAGCCTCAAGTCCTCTCCTTCCCCAGGTGGAGAGCTTGGGTGCCCAGTTCTGTGCCACTCCTCCCTCCAGCCTCAAGTCCTCTCCTTCCCCAGGTGGAGAGCTTGGGTGCCCAGTTCTGTGCCACTCCTCCCTCCAGCCTCAAGTCCTCTCCTTCCCCCAGGTGGAGAGCTTGGGTGCCCAGTTCTGTGCCACTCCTCCCTCCAGCCTCAAGTCCTCTCCTTCCCCAGGTGGAGAGCTTGGGTGCCCAGTTCTGTGCCACTCCTCCCTCCAGCCTCAAGTCCTCTCCTTCCCCAGGTGGAGAGCTTGGGTGCCCAGTTCTGTGCCACTCCTCCCTCCAGCCTCAAGTCCTCTCCTTCCCCAGGTGGAGAGCTTGGGTGCCCAGTTCTGTGCCACTCCTCCCTCCAGCCTCAAGTCCTCTCCTTCCCCAGGTGGAGAGCTTGGGTGCCCAGTTCTGTGCCACTCCTCCCTCCAGCCTCAAGTCCTCTCCTTGGTGCGAGCATTTCTGGACGGTTGGTGATTCTTTGGCCCTCTGCTTCCTTCCTGGGGATCCTTCGCTTAGCAGGGGCCCATCCCTATGGAACTCCAGCACCTTTCTGGGCACACAGCCCTTTCTTGGCATGGCTTTTTGTATGCCCGTCTCGTCCCCTCCCCAAGTAGGTTTCCAGGGGAGTCCCTGCTCCCAAAATGCTGCCAAGGATTCAGAGGGCAAGTGGAGTGAATCATCCTTCGGCTGCTGCTGGCTTGTTTTCACTCTTCCTTCCTCCTTGTAGCACCCCTCTTCGGAGGTGCTGGCTAGATGCCTGTTGTTATTAATGAGCCCATAAGTTACTATAGTAATAGCATTCATGTGCACCTCAGGTCAGTGGAGTGCTTTACGATCATTGTCTCATTCAGTCTCCTTAACAGCCTTGGGAGGGACAGGCCAGTAGCCAGGTGAGAGGGTGCCAGGCCTAGAGCCCAGAGGACCCAGGTTCAAAAGGGCCTCCGACCCTTCCTAGCTGTGTGGCCCTGGGCAAGTCACTTAGCTCTGTTTACTCAGTTTCTTCATCTGTAAAATGAGCTGCAGAAGGAAACAGCATACCCCTCCAGCATCCTAGCTATGTGGCCCTGGGCAGGTTATTCACCCTGTTTGCCTCAGTTTGCTCATCTGTAAAATGAGCTGCAGAAGGAAACAGCATACCCCTCCAGCATCCTAGCTGTGTGGCCCTGGGCAGGTTATTCACCCTGTTTGCCTCAGTTTGCTCATCTGTAAAATGAGCTGCAGAAGGAAACAGCATACCCCTCCAGCATCCTAGCTGTGTGGCCCTGGGCAGGTTATTCACCCTGTTTGCCTCAGTTTGCTCATCTGTAAAATGAGCTGCAGAAGGAAACAGCATACCCCTCCAGCATCCTAGCTGTGTGGCCCTGGGCAGGTTATTCACCCTGTTTGCCTCAGTTTGTTCATCTGTAAAATGAGCTGGAGAAGGAAACAGCATACCCCTCCAGCATCCTAGCTGTGTGGCCCTGGGCAGGTTATTCACCCTGTTTGCCTCAGTTTGCTCATCTGTAAAATGAGCTGGAGAAGGAAACAGCATACCTCTCCAGCATCCTAGCTGTGTGGCCCTGGGCAGGTTATTCACCCTGTTTGCCTCAGTTTGCTCATCTGTAAAATGAGCTGCAGAAGGAAACAGCATACCCCTCCAGCATCCTAGCTATGTGGCCCTGGGCAGGTTATTCACCCTGTTTGCCTCAGTTTGCTCATCTGTAAAATGAGCTGGAGAAGGAAACAGCATACCCCTCCAGCATCCTAGCTGTGTGGCCCTGGGCAGGTTATTCACCCTGTTTGCCTCAGTTTGCTCATCTGTAAAATGAGCTGCAGAAGGAAACAGCATACCCCTCCAGCATCCTAGCTGTGTGGCCCTGGGCAGGTTATTCACCCTGTTTGCCTCAGTTTGTTCATCTGTAAAATGAGCTGGAGAAGGAAACAGCATACCCCTCCAGCATCCTAGCTGTGTGGCCCTGGGCAGGTTATTCACCCTGTTTGCCTCAGTTTGCTCATCTGTAAAATGAGCTGGAGAAGGAAACAGCATACCTCTCCAGCATCCTAGCTGTGTGGCCCTGGGCAGGTTATTCACCCTGTTTGCCTCAGTTTGCTCATCTGTAAAATGAGCTGGAGAAGGAAATGGCAAACCCCTCCAGCATCTCTGCCAAGACCCCAAATGGGGCCACAAAGAGTCACTGTACCAAAGAGACTGAACAACATGTGCAGGGCTTGACAGGTTGTGGTCACTTAACAAAGGTCATTGCCAACAGACTGATTTGTTTGCCAGAGAGGGGGTTGGGCCCGCATGCATAACCCAAAAACACAAAAACTCAGGCAGGGAGTAAAGAAGGGTGGCCTGCTGTGATCTGCGTGCAGACACCAGTGGTTCTGTCTATGACCGGAAGGTTCCCTCGGGGCTCTCTCGGAACCTAGTTTTGTCGATAATGGCTCACTCCTTCACAGCTGATTATACGTCATTGTAGAATACATCCATTACTGTATCCGCCGTTCTCCGGGTTCTGCCCACTTCACTTTGCACCAGGTCGTGGCAGTCTTTCCAGGTTTTTCTGAACGCATCCTGTTCATCATTGCTTATGGCAAAGTAATATTCATTCGATTCAACCGTATACCACAGCTTGTTCAGCCACTGCCTAATGGAGAGACATGCCTTTAGTTTCCAGTTCTTTGTCCCCCAAGGAGATCAGCTATAAATATTTTGGTCCATGGAGGGCCTTTCCCCTTCTCTCTGATCTCTTGGGGATACAGACCCAGTTGCTGGGTCAGTGGGTGTGCCGAAGCATAAGTGGGAAGTAATGTCAGAGAGAATTGGGGAACAGGGCCGAGGCCTCCTGCATGGAGCCTTTGAGGAGACCAGGGCTCAGTGCCCCCCCCAGCCGGCAATGCTCTGCCTGCCTTTTAGCACCCCAATACTGGATTGATAAATTCAGAACCTTTCCACCCTTGGCCTTAGCTTTTAAAAGGGAAAGTGTCGGTTAAAGGCAGAAGAGGAGACAGATGAAACCTGAATGTTTTTGTTTGTTTGTTTTTTTGAAGCCCTTACCTTCCATCTTGGAATCAATACTGGGTATTGGCTCCAAGGCAGAAGAGTGGTAAGGGCTAGGCCATGGGGGTCAAGTGACTTGCCCAGGGTCACCCAGCTGGGAAGTGTCTGAGGCCACATTTGAACCCAGGACCTCCCCTCTCTAGGCCTGGCTCTCAATCCACTGAGCTACCCAGCTGCCCCCAAACCTGAATGTTTTTGAAGCCCCCCAAGGCTGCAGGTGGCCCCAGAGATAGCCAGGAAATGGCCCAGTGTTAGGGCCACAAAGGAAAGACAGTCTCGGTGTCGGAGAGGTGTTCTGGACACAGCTGGGCAGGGGAGGAGTTCTCCAAGCCGGAGGCAGGAGACACAGTGTGGAGGAGATGGCTGTGACTGACCTTGACCGGTGTTATGAATCAGGGCAGGCTGCTTCTCTGGGATGAAGGGGTTCGTTCTTTGGCTGACCCAAGAGCTTGTCCCTTTCTCTGGAGGTGAGTGTTATGGGTCTGCAGAGCTGGGAATGTGGGGGGTCCCTGAAAGGGAAGGTTGCCCAATGGGACTTTGCTTGGCAGGAGGGCCTTTTCCCCTTTGGAAGCCCATATAGCTCTTTGGGAGGAGCTGAGAATTGTTTGTCTCTGTGGGTCCAGGTGTGAAGCTTTCCATTTTGTAGTTTGGGGCAGGTTAAATGGAGCCTCTCTTACATTGTGTGTGGCTGTTAGCCATCGGTGGGTTCTTGGAGGAGAAATCCTGAATTGTCTGTGGGAAGCCACCAAGACTGACCCTAGCCTTGGGTTTAGTCTCTTTGTTTGTTTTCGGCTGGGACTGGGAGGAGCTGCCTGATGTTCCCTGGCCTGAAGCGGAGTCTTCCCTAAATCTGGGCTCCTTTTCCTTGGAGCTGTTGACCCATCTTTCCTGCTCCAGGCTCTGGGGTTCTCTGGCCTGGTGTGTCACAGATCCAGCCCCAGTGGTGGCCATTATGGGCTCTCTCTGGGGCCTCAGCAACAAGCCTTGATTTCCCTCTTTGGTCCTCCAGCATTTCTCAGGAACCAGCAGGAAATCAGGCCTTGGGTCTGAGGACGCTAAATAGGAAAGACCAGCTTGGCCTGCCCATGAGCCACAGGGCCCAAGCAGGCGCCCTGGTGCCTGGGCTTTCTCTGGGGAAATGCTCCTGTCCTCCCCTCCATCCTGGCCATGTTCCTGGATGGGAGAGGAGTTTGCTTTTCCCTCTCAGGAGTCCCGGGGAGCCCAATCCCCCACATTCTGCAGAGAGGTGGCCTGGGGTGCTGGGTGAACTCGGGCCTCCTGATACCAGTCCAGGTGCTACCAACCGCCATCTTCTCCCAGATGAAGAGGCTCTGAAAGGGGATGGGGGGAGGCTGCCACAATGAGAGCTACCCTTTATGGGGGAGGGGTACCAGACAGACAACTGAACCTGGAGCCGAGAATGTCCGGCATTTCACAGCTGTGGTACCCTGGGCAAGCGCTTACCCTCTGCTTCCCTCATGTGCAAGACAATAATAATGCCCGCGCTGAGCTTTGAGGATTAAACGAGACATTTTAATAGGACTTAAGTACAGGGCCTGGCATCCAGGGGCACCTGAGAAATGCTTGTTTCTTGCCTTCAGTCAGCAAATATTTGTTACCTGCAGTGCATCCTAACTCCCTGTCTGTGTGACTGGTTCCTTTGCTAAGGGTGAGACCCCTGGGTAGGAGGGGGACGACGGCCTTCCTGCAGCTGCCCCATTCACGAGGCTCTTCACAAACCCTTTCAAGGCTCTAACTAAGGGATTTGTGGGGGTCTCCTGAGAACCAGCCTGGAAAGGGCCTCCCTGCCCAGAGTCTCAGCTGCAAGGACCATTTAGCTGTGTCCTGTTAGGCATCATGAACCCCTAAACCAAGCTCTGCAATACTAGGAGGGACCCCAATAGAAACCAAGCAAAGGAAATAGCAGCCAGGGACTCCCTGAGAATAGGCTGAGAAGCAGGACCCTAGTCTATGTGCCCCTGTGGTAGAATCTCCTCATTGCTGGCATTCCCTCCAGTGATGCAGGTAGCCACCCCTCCCAGGCCTGGCCTTCCTAGGCTGCCCCTTGGTGCCAACATGCTCATGGGAGGAATGAGACAGGCTGCTCTGAGCTGCACTGGGGATGTTGCTTTTGAGCTGAATATTGAGTATTTTAAAATTATGAACTTAAAAATCAACAAACATGGGCATTTCCGCACACGAAATAATGACAGGAAGAGCAGATTGTATGTGAAACCATAATTCTCCTTACTACATACAGTCCGGGGTCTTTAAGTGAATGTTAAATATGATATTCCTGCAGCAGCCTTCCCTCGCTTCTGGCTCCTTTCCTGGTCTTATCTCCATTTTCCATGTTTCTTTAATGCCCTTCTCTTTCTCTTTTTTCCCATTTAGTATCATATTCTCTCCCCCCACTCCCTTTCTACTCCCCACCCAAAAAAACCCCCTTCCCTTTGAACAGTGAAGCCTAGCGCTAGTTGTTTGGCAGTGGGCAGGGCAGGGCCCTTTGATCATGTTTACTGGCCCCCTGACCCAGTTTACAGAGTTAGGTCGCTGACAACACTTGGAGAGAATATCTACAACCACAACAAAATGTGCAGTTATGGGACATTATATCAGGATATTACATTTAGTGTTGGCAGTTCATTGGCCAAAGATGCCCACAAAGGTGCTTTATGCAATGTTTTTTACCTTATTTTATGTTTATTTTTTGAAGAGTGAAAGAAATTTGATGCTAAAGGCCATCAGTCTCTCCCACTCAGAATTAACTCCATCAGATGATTTCTTTGACAGCTTTCTGCGTCTTCTTTATTGTTGTTGACTCGGTTGCTACTTTACCTCCTTGATTAAACATTTGTTTTAAATAATTTTTTAAAATTCTTACCTTAACACCAAATAAGCTGGGTATTATCATAGGAATAGGAAAATAGAAAAAAAAGGAACGCACATGAAACTGAACCTCTGTTCTGTTCAGTTTTGTTTCCTTGTTTGTTTGTTTTTTAATTAAATATGTAACCTTCAGAGCTGTATGCAAAAACCATCCAGTTCTGCAAAAAAAGGTCGTTTGTCTGGTACTCTTTCTGGCCTTTCCTTTGGTTTCTTCTGTACATTTAAAAATATGAGTGCCTTTTCTTTTTTGGCTGCCTTCTCCTTAGTGTTCCTTCCACTCCTCTCCCCTTTTGGGAAAAACAAACAACAACCAAAAAGAAAACCCAAATTCCTGTAATGAATATATATAATCAAGCAAAACACATTCCCATGTTGACTGTCTAGAAATGTAGATGTTAACTCTGAGTCTCAAGTCTTTCATTCCTTTGTTAGCAAGCAGGCAGGCAAGGAGTATGCCCCATCCTCTGGATTCCTAGGTAGTCATTGGGTTGCTCAGAGTCCTCAGGTCTTCCTGAAGATTTGTCTTTTACAATAGTGTTGGTGTTGTCTTCATTCTTTTCCTGGTTTTGCTCACTTCTATTACATCCCTCCATATTAGTCTTTCCAGGGTCCTGTGAAGCTGTTCTTTTATAATTTCTTATAGAATAATATTATTTTTTATTCACATGCAGAACTAATCCAGCCTTTCCTCAATTGGCAGGCATCCCTTTAGTTTCCGGTTCTCTGTTACTATAAAACCTATTGTTAATACTTTGGTAGATATGGAATCCTTTTCATTTTTCTGTGATCTCTTTGGAGCAGAGGCCTTGTATGACTGGCAAGATTGGTTCAGTTTATATACCATTAGGTAACTTTATGGGCATCATTCCAAATGGCTTTCCAGACTGGCTGGACTAACAGTGCCTCAATGTAAATGTTTTGCCCCTCCTGCACTTGTTATTTTTCCTTTTTTGGGGTGGGGGTCAACTTTGCCAATCTAACAAGAGTCAAGTAGAACCTCAGAATTGATCTTTCATTTCTCTAATTATCAGTGGTTTGGAGAAATGTTTCATATAGTTGTTGATGGCTCTAATTTTTTCCTTTGAAAACTGCCTGTGTATATCCTTTGAATATTTAGGTACTGAGGAATGGCTCTTGTTCTTAAATTTTTGAATCAGTGTCTTATACATCTTGGATATGAGACCTCAAAGAAATTTTGCTATGAAGATCTTTTCTTCCCAGTTAACTATTTGCTTTTTAATTGGTTTTAATTTCTGTAAAAGCTTTCCAGTTTGTGTAATCAGAATTGTTCATTTTATCTCCTATGCTACTTCCCATCCTATTTGGTCTTAAACACTACCCTAATCCACAATTGTGGAAGGTAGATTCTTCCTTGTTCCTCTGATTTGTTTCTGACATGACCTGTTGTCTCCAAGTTGTATCCCTGTTTGGATTTCATCTTGGTATATAAAGTGATGGTGAACCTTTTTGGACACCCAAGTGCCCAAATTGTACCCTCATGCTGCAGACAGGGGAAGGAGGAAGGGCTCCCATTGGGCTAGTGGGCAGATGGGTGGGGGAAGTGAAGCATGGCCTCAGACACATGGGGAGAGGAAGGGGACCAGCTCCATTCCAAGTCCCTCTGGCTTGGCAGCAACTGTAGGTATGCCCTCAGAGAGGGCTTTACATGCTCTTTTTGGCACCCATGCCATAGATTCGCCATCATGGGTATATGGTGTGAAGTGTTGCTCTAAACTTTTCCAGATTGCTATCAGGTAGTTTTAGTTGAATAGGGAGGATGACTTTACATTTATCAAACATCAGGCCATGGGGCTTGTTTGCTTCTATATATTTTATGTACAATCTGTTCCACCTATTGGGCCCCCCCTCTAAAAATTTTTTCATTTAATTAAACATTTTCCCATGGTTACATGATTCATGTTCTTTCCCTTCCCTCCTCCCTCCCCCTTTTAGAGGCAATGA
This sequence comes from Monodelphis domestica, assembly GCF_027887165.1. Lineage (NCBI taxonomy): Eukaryota > Metazoa > Chordata > Mammalia > Didelphimorphia > Didelphidae > Monodelphis > Monodelphis domestica. Next base: position 297,400,993 of record NC_077232.1, on the reverse strand, counting down.
GCAATTCCACTGGGTTTTACATGTATCATCGTTCAAAACCCATTTCCATATTATTAATATTTGCACTGGGGTGATCATTTAGAGTCTACATCCCCAATTATACCCCCATCAAACCACATGATTGATCACATGTTTTTCTTCTGCATTTCTGCTCCCACAGTTCTTTCTCTGGGTGTGGATAGTGTTCTTTCCCATAAGTCCCTCAGAATCCAGTCCTGGATCATTGCATTGCTGCTAGTAGAAAAATCTGATACATCTTATAAATCTGTACCACAATGTATCCATCTTTGTGTATAATGCTCTCTCGATTCTGCTCCTGTCACTCTGCATCAAACCTGGAAGTCTTTCCAGTTCGCATGTAATTCCTCCACTTTATTATTCCTTTGAGCACAATAGTGTTCCATCACCATCAGATACCACAATTTGTGCAGCCATTCCCCAATTGATGGACACTCCCTCATTTTCCAGGGGTTTTTTTTTGCTACCACCAAGAGCTCAGCTAAGAATATTTTTATACACATATTTTCCCTATTATCTCTTTGGGGTACAAACCCAGCAGTGGTATGACTGGATCAAAGGGCAGCATTGGCCCCTTTCTTAATCAGTATCAAACAGTTTTTAACCTAAATGCAAATTCTGGGACAAAACAGTATTCTGTAAAGTCACATAAATTGTTCAAGAAAAGATGTATAGAACCAAGGAAAAGGGGGAGAAAAGCATTAACTTTTCAGGAAGTGAACCTCAGGAACAGCCAGATTTCTGGAAAGACAGGAAAAAAGGGTAGAGTGTGATAAAGTGGTCTGTCATTGATTGCAGATCCCAAGGACCCAAGCTGGAAGAGTTTCTGCTTATCCTTCCCCAACACATATTGCTCTAGTATGATATAGTCTGTTGTCTTTGAGGATCGCTGCTGTTGTAGCTGTGCTGGTACCAAGCAATTTGACGCCTGGGTAGGCTAACCTCAGGCATTCAGTGTCCATTACTGGGCCTGGACTCACCACCGTCCTCATCTAGCCAGTTATCTGAGTTCTCCTGCTCAGACTCAGAGAGCCCAGGGCCTCTCCCACACTAAGGACAGAATGGGAATGAATTATCCACTCCATCCTCTCAGGCCATGCCCAGGAGACATCTTGGAACAAAGACTCTGAAGCCAAAAAAGGTGGGTCCCCTTTTGAGGTGGAGCCATCATTCTGTCCAAGAACCTGGGCTTGCTGGAGACTGGAGTATGAGAGTTGGCTTGGGACCTCAGTAGGTATCCAAAGTGGAAGGGACTGCCTCTAGAGGGTGGCCAGCCTCTCCTCTCCAGAGATCTTCTGACTGGAAACAGACTGTTGGGCACACTGCTAGGGACTCCTTCAGGGAGGAGAACAGTGAATTTTGGTTGTGGCTAGGGTGCATTGTCAACAGATTAAACTTGCAGGTCCCTAATGTCCCCGCTCCCTGATCTTATTTCTGCAGGAATCATGCCTGTCTGTGCCTTCCACCAGTCGATCCTCTGGTTTAAATGAAGGCACGTGAGTGAGGAATCATAGCGAAGACCAGGAGTCAGAGCTTTCTCTCTGCCTAATGACAGTGTTTGTTTGTGGCTTCAACCTGGGTCCTTCCAAACCCTTTGCCCCAATCGCCTACATCTCGTCTGTCTCCTTAGGATCTCTATGAGGAGGTGGGAATCACAACCCTTCCTGTCTTTAAAAATGGTGTTGGGAGGTAGTGAGGTGGCACAGTAGACAGAGCGCCTGGGTTCATTCGGGCCTCAGCCATTTCCTAACTATATCCCTGAGCAAGTCATTTAACCCTGATTGCCCTTGCTGCTCGTCTGTCTTGGAACTGATACTAAGGTAGAAGGTAAGGGTTGTTTGTTTTTTAAAAACAGAGAAATAGGAGAGAAGGGGGAGAAGAGGAGAGAAGGAATTGGAGAGTAGGTAAGGGAGAGGTTAGTCCTAAGCAAAACAGATTCCAAGACTATACAAAGACATTTGTAGCAACTTTTTTTTTGAGGTGGCAAAGAACAAAGATCTGAGGGGTGCCATCGATTAGGGAATGGCTGAACAAAGTTATGGCATAGAAATGTAATGAGATATTTTTGTATTATAAGAAATGAGGGAGGAGAAGAAATTTGGGAAGTCAGGTCTGAACAGATGCAAAGGGAAGTGAGCAGAACCAGGAGGACAACTGAGACAGAGATAATACTATGGTGGAGTCAATTTTGAAAGCTGCCATAGGACCAGGGATCATTGTAATGACTAGCCATGGTTCTTGAGGACTAAGGACCAAAAGGCTGCCCTCTTCCTTACAGAGAGGTAAAGGACTCCATGCAGAATGAGGCCCAAAAATGTTGACCATGGCCAGTGTGGACATTTGTTTTGATCCACTGTCTGTATGGGATGGGTTTTGTTTTTTCTTTTGTTCTTAATTGGATGCTGAGGTTGAGGTGGAAGAGTGAGAACGTGGATTTTTGCTGAATAAATAAAATCTCATTTTAAATGGTGTTGAAA